>NC_134183.1:17793771-18993771 GCF_964188355.1 Buteo buteo
GGAAACTCTTCAATGTGAATTCAATGGTTATCTATTCTGGTTAGTCTGCCAGCTGGCCAGTCAACCAGTGGGGAGCTTTGAACAAGCCACAGTACTGTTAACACCAATGTCTGTTTAAGAAAAGACTGTTTAGTACTTAAAAAAATGTGAAATGCAACCAAATGGAATACACTTTCCAGCTTGCTTTAATATTTATATGGTTCTAGCAGATCCAGGAATGAAGATTAAAATTCTTCATTCAATTAAAATTACCTTTAATTTCTAAGAGGTAATATGGAAGTCTCACTCTTGGGAAGATGATTTGCGACTGGGTTGTCACTGTGGGCCCTATAAATTATTATGATTTCCTCATAAAATACTGGTTTCCCACAGATGGTTGTAAAATCTTCCTGGATGACATATTTTCAAAGAAGGTCTCCCAGCATCAAAATTAGGAATTAATTTTTGACTGAACTGCAGTCCACTGAATAGGTAACAAATAAATTTCAGTATTTAATATCTATCAATTTATGGTGGGTAGTTACCTGCTAACTTCATGCAACGATCATATGTCTGAATATAGTTTTAGAATAAATTATGCTTATATCTTGATGAAGCCTGTGAAATGTGTTCAGATGAGCAAGTCAGACTGGGAGCTGCAGAGTGGGGTTTGAATTCATTCTAGCATAGATACCTTTTCACACAAAACCAGAACCATGAACATATGGGTAAACTTGACTTTAAAACTACTCCAAACCAAACAGGATAGCCCTCACTTGTGTAGGTATTTCCTGAATAAAATGTCTGTCTTACGCAGAATCAATTTTTAAAAACTGTTCTTTCTCCTGTTGTTGTAAAAAGACTTTCCGAATGTAGTGTGGGTATAAGCTGGTGCTGTTGTAGATGGGTAGATGTGTATTCAGAGCTTTGATTTCTTTTTCTTTTCTGGAGTTGGAAGCTCTGGCTGTTCTAATTAATTATGCAGTGTATAACAGTGCATTAAAACAGTTTTAATCAGTTGCAGTTTAGGTAATGTGTAAGCAAGAGAAATTATTAAGAACTGAAACTGGTTTCTAGAGCATGATGCTGAGGCTGGCTATATGACCACACCATGTACCATCACTCCTCCTAAAGCAGAGAGGAGACTGGAGCAGGGATGAGGGATTAGATAGTCTATCTTTTTGAGGAACTTCCTTGGTTATCTCCTACCACTAAAATACACAAAATTGAGTTGTTGAAGATGGTCGAGAAATACTAAAAATTGATTTAGAGATTTTCCATGAACTTTGCAGGTTCCTGTTAATTCCTATTCTGACTTCAAATCTCCTGGCAAAAAAATTCAAGTTCTGTGTAAAAGGTCTGAGTTGGTCTCACTGGTAGAAGTGAGAGAAATCTGTAGAGACTGTCGGGTAAAAGTAGGTTATGATGAGAGGTTTTAGAAGTGGGATATTGACAGACTAAGAAGGAGGCAGGAAACTTTGCAAAAGTCAAGAGGAGGAAGTGGAGAGGAAATGTCTGGAAGAGGAAGCAGGAGAAGATGCACTGTGGTCAGTTAGGAGGTCAAACGGGGAAAATAAAGTAAAACCAGGAAAAAGACTTTTATTTATTCTGAGTATTAGATGAATGATATATTCAGGAATTAGTACAAAAATGAAGCATTTTTTAAAAATAAATGGTGTTAAAGTTCTAAGGCCATAATAATGGATATGTTTTTACTTTTAACCCTAAATGTGGGCTTTGATGTCAAACTGCAGCTTCTGGTTACATTTTTAAAGCCAATTATGAGTACTATTGAAAAGTAATTTTGGGATTCTCTTGGCTTTAGACTGTAACTTTTCTGCAGTTTCTTTCAGGAGAAGTCTGTGTGCTCAGGGGAAAGGAAGATCCAGACAGAAAATTACCGCTTTTGTATAAAAACATTAGGAAGTAGGTTTTTATGCAATAGTTTACTGAAATACCTTTACTTTTGCCAGTAGATGTCACTGTGGATAAAAAATACCAGTGCTTAGTAGACAAAGGAGGTAATTTGCTAAAAGAAAATTCATCCTTTGAAAGTAGATTGGGGGGGCAACATTTTTTTCCAAAGGGAAGACTTTTTTAAGCATATAAAAATGGATTTCTTACTAATCAGGACATCTATTTTTGCCCACTACAATCCTGTATTTTTTGCTTATCTTTGCCTGACTTGGGTAAGTTCATGGCTTTCTGTCTGACTTCATAGGGGGTGTCTGTGTATGAGCGTGCTCCAGTTCAGCTTTATTTTGAAAGCATTTAGTTTTTGGAGGTTGCTTTAATAAGCACCAGTTGTCGCTACAGTGTGTGTGTGCGGGGAATTGGACATGGAGGAAGTGGCTTCATTAAGGTTGATTTGGAGGGGGGAGCAAGATGAGAAATAAAATTGCCCATATGATTGGCTGGGAGAATAGCTCTGAATTATGGGATCCATCTGTTTCCTGTAATGAATTCATAAACCCATCAAACAATGACCTGAACGAATTGCTGAAGGAAAAAAATAATACACTGGCATGATATGTTTAACGCAGTGAGGCATTGGCATTGTATAATCAAAAATTCTTCTCACATCCAGCACTTTGTAATGGAGCTGCTGTGTTTAATAGAAGCTGTAAATAAATCCTGTCACAGTAGCAGCCAAGAATGCATTTCTGGGTTTAACTGTTTCTCTTCTGGAATGCCTGCTCCTTCAAGGCTTTAGAAATGCAAGTTTTATAGAGCTGGAGTGGGGGATTCTGAAATATAGAGAAATGTTAATGAGGTGAATGAAAGGAAAAAGCTGCCATAAATCAGTATTATGTGGCTTAACCAGTTTCTTTCATTTATGCATGTTCTTTCCTTATGTCATAGAAATGTACTTAAAAGCTATTGTTGTAATTGAAATCTGTTAGACTGATCCTATTCATTATATTAATAAAATCCACCTACAATTGCTCGTAACACTTTTTTATGCAGTTGGGATTCCCGAGATTGTAATCATCAAAAAGCATATGGGGTAATTATTGGATTTGTTTGGGTAAAATTGGATTAAGAAGTTTAGATACCTTTAAGTACTGATAATTGTTACAAGAAAGCTCATTGTTTAGTATATGTACAGTTCTTAGAATGTAGAATGAGCAGATACCCATCACAAACATCTCAAGAGCAAGCAATCTTAAGGCTTTTATTTTACGCCTTTAATTGTATTTTTGCAAGAGGCTTTCTACTTAAATGTTCTTGCTTTAGCTCTTTAATCATGTGCTAGTTGTGAAAATCACTTTGTATTAAAACCTTTCTCCCATACATTTTAAATAACATTTTTATCATTAAAGCAAATTTAGCCATAAAGGCTACATTTTAATTCCTGGATTTGAGACAGCTGCCCACATAACATTAGCTGTGGCAGTGTATTACTTTCAGGTGAAAGGGTAGACAGGCTGCTCCTTCAGGGACTGGCAAGGTCTCTCTATAGATTGGCAGGTTGGCCCTTGGGGCTGATTAAATGTATAGCGCACAGAGCATCAGTGTTCTAGGCAGCCCCTGCTGACCACAGGCACTGCCATGCTGTATGCAAAAGGTTGCTGTCTGGTTTGCTTTTAGCCTGCAGTTTGCTAAAATATTATGTCTTTGTACGTTGTATGTTCTGCAAAGCATAGCCATCATCTCAAAATATACACGTTGTAGGAAGGAGAATGTCTAAATGTGTATAAAGATGCTCTTAAAGCAAGTATCATATGACAATTAATAATTAGGAAATCTAATGTAGACACTTTGAACGGTAGGTGTTTCTCACAGTGCGTATCAAATGAAAATTGCTGCTTAAACATTGCTGAAGATGACTTTAATAAATAGGTGTTGAGTTTTTTTGAAGAATACAGTCGTATTGTCATTGTAACACACATTCTCCAAATATTATTGCTGTATTTGAAGGCTAAATTCTAGCCTGATAAGAAGCTGGAATTTGGGAATCAAGCCCCTTCCTATGGTGTTGCTCACTTTTTACTTTATTTCCTGTCAGTGGTGCTATTAAATAGTTATTTTCCAGCTACCATGATTGTATACACAGTGTTCTTGCAAGAGCTTCCATTTAACTTGTCTTAAAAGAGAATTTCATATACAAAAAACCTCCACATTTCTACGTTGATTAGAGAAAAAACAGTATTATTTATATGTTGAAATATTTTTATTCTAAAGTACAATGGGTTTGATATTTTGATCTTCTTTGTTCTTTTTTTCCTCATCTATGATTCAGATATTTAGACGGAAACATTGTTTCTAACACTGTAATTGGGTTTCTCAGGCCACACCTTTGTGATGAAGCTGCTTTGTTAATTCACACTAAAGCAAAAATTAGGTACTCTATGACCTTAGGTCATATATAAAAATACATATATATAAATACATATATGTATACATATGTATGTATGCACGCATACGCATATTTGGAAGTGCTAGATGTGTGTGTGTATATATAGGAATAAAATGAGAACATAATGCTTTCTAAAAAGCAGCCTAGCCTGCCTTGCTCTCTCAAAGACATTTCCAATGAATTAGTATTCCTTAAGAAAATCTCAGGGCCAGACAAATACCGACTCTGTTGGCATTGTGCCAGTTAATGATTTTAATTCTCTTGTATACTTATTTAACTCCATGGAAAAATAATTTCTTAGTTTAAAAAACAAGCAAATCAAAGAAGGCTGTCGTTTCTTGCTTTACCATGCGGTTGTCCTGTCCAATCTTTTTTACTAGCTGATCGTCAGGACCTTGGAGTACTTCAGAGTTTGATGGCCAGAGCTGAGCTGGCTGGGTGAGAGATGTTGGGTGGCGATGTGGGGGAGCAGTCCTCATCCCCACCCGGCTGCTGCCTCCTGCCTGTCCCCTTTTCCTCCTCTTCCCTGGTGTTCCCCCTGATCTGCCTGCACAAGGGTTTGTGTGGCTAGTCCTGTTATCTGAGTTGGAGAAACTTCCTGGCTGAAATGGTTTATTATTTTTGGTGGATCAGACTATGTCTGGAGTGCTCTTTCTGAATCTTGTGGTTGTGAGCAAATCACATCTAGCTTCATCCTTTGAAATTTCAATGATTGTAAATGCTTACATCTTTGTAATAATAGTAGTAGTAGTCATCGTAGTAGTAGTAGTTAAAAATGTTTATGTTTCTGTAATAGTAGCAGCAGCAGCCATAGTAATAATACCCCAAGATCTCTAATTTTCTCATTTCTGCTCCCCATCTCCCAAACAAAATGGATATACACACTTTTGCTCAAAAACATAAAAAGTGATACTGTTTTAATTGTCTTTTCAGTTTGTCAAAGCAAGCAAAACTAAGGAGTTGGCTTTTGATACAATTTCGAGTTTGGATATCAGGCACTTTGATATGCACATACACAAGTCTAAGGTGGTGTAGCCTTCCCAAACCCAGGGTGACAGGTGGTGAGAGCCTGAGCCTGTGTTTTCTGTGCAGCAGGTTGGTACCTGCCGGACAGGCGGTGGTGTTCACCCACAGAAGCTGTGTGTGCCCTCCTGTGGCAGGCTGTCCAGAGAGAGCTGGAGAGATTCATTTCTGGAGAGACTGCTGTTCAGTGAGAGGATCAGCTTAATTCATAGGTTATACTACTTTTTATTTTTTTTAAAGGCCAGGTGGAATGTTAAAGTCAACAGGACTTAAGAAAAGACCCATTAAAACTAAGTAATATTTTCAGTCATGTGGGAGTTAGATTTATTTATATTGTGGAAACAAAATAATTCTCAGATACATGTTGAATATGCAAATTTGATACTTGAAATTAATTATTCTGCACTTCGTGACATTTTTAGTCTACTTTTTTAATTGTCAGAGTTAGGATAAACTGTTCATTTCCAAAGCTGGTGGTATATTTTGAAAAGGCAAAGAAGGTGTTATTCTCGGCTCTTCAGATGTTATTGGTACTTTTAAATTTTTTTTATATTCAAAGTTCCTTTTTTGTTATAGAAATAAGCACAGGTGAAATTGTTTAGGCTTCCAAAATAAAAGTCTTGGAGAAGCAAAGTGCTGATGGTTGCTGTCAAACTTGCCATATTTTTGCTTGTCCAAGTGCCTGCTTGCTTTGAAACTACCCTCGACACTACCTTGATGCCTGTTCACTGCTTCTGCTGTGGAAGATGATCAGTTTTCAGGTGTGTGAAAGCCTGCAGAGAGGCTGAGTACTGGTTTTACACCATATATATAACAAGATGAGATCCAGTTTTGCTCTTGTTGGACACGCTTGTGATGAGCTGGAGGAGTACTCAGTTCTGTGCATCTAGGAAGCCCAAAGGGTTCCTTCTGGGTGGCCGAGCAGCTCTGTAGATGCTGCCAAGTGAGCAGAACAAACTGGTGCAGTTCCCGCCAGGCGCTGCCATCCCCGGCCGGTGCTGTGCCACTCTGCTCCTAGTACCCCAACCCTGACTCGCTCCTGGCTGTTCTCAAAGGGACCCGGCACCGCTGACCTCTCTGTGCCAAGCTGTGCAGGCAAATTCCGCTACAGACCAGGGTGGGTCTGGCCTGCTTATTTCAGGCGAGGTTAGAGTGGGGCATATCAAATGCATGCCTGGAGTGCAAAAGTAGAAGGCTGGGGTGTCCTGAAATGCTCAATAAAAAGGTTTAGGAAAGACCATGAGAAAACAAAAGCTTTGTGTGAGTGCCAAATAAGCTGGTGGATTGGGTCTTTAAACTTGTTTTTTGGGAGATCATTAGAAGCCTGAAAATTTATGCTTTCATGGCTATAGGCAGTGTGATACTTAATATTAGCAATCTCACATCCCAAACTGAAAAACTGCTGAACTAAAAAGGCAGTGGGTGCTCTAGATGGGTGCAGTAGCTTACTATGCAGTTTAAATGAGCACTCGTGACAATTCAGTATTGAATAATCTCCTCTCTCTTCTCCTCCCTCCTGTTCTAAACCATGTAGAAGATTTGTTACAGTAAGGAATAAAAGGTTCAAATACTGTAACAGGCAATGCGTTTTGCCTAAGCAGAGAATAACCAGAATTTATCCTTACTTTTAAAACTTAGTGCTGTTTTAGTTCCAGTAGTGTTTATAGGACATTGTATTTTGTCCTGGTAGTAAGGAAGAGGCTAAAACTATGGAAAAGAAGCAGTTGAGATGCTATTTAATATGTTTTAAAGGTTTCAGACTTGAAAGATTCAAGAAAAGCTTGTGTTACTCTTGTGAGGAAATACTGATGTACAAATAACTGTAAAAATTTATTTCTCTGCAATGTAAACATTAGTCACAAATTTATGTCTTCAGCCTATCCTACAGACTGGTCAATACATTTATTAAATCAGAGAGAAAATAAGATATGTTGAGGTGTTCTTTCTGTCCTAGTGTGAACTGGTTGGCCGGTTTGGTACCTGTGGTGGATGTGCTCTGCATATATTGGGGAATTAGTATCTCTCTGTGAAAGACAAAACCTTTTGTATTATTAAAAGTAGTGCTAACATTGATTAAAATAATCTTCATGCTTTACACGTTGGAATCCATTTTGCGGCTGAAGTTGAGTGCTTCTTACTACAGATGAGAAAGAGTTTTCCTTTACTCATTTGTGAGACGTGGAAGAAGAATGGTATGGGCTTGTTTGTCCTCGTGCCCGTTCACTTGTGTTCTTGCAAATGTGTAGCTTAGTATAAAACTGAAATGTGATTTACTTTCTTCAGTTACTCCATTTCAGAGTCAGTTCAGAAATGAGAAGTGCTCTGCAGAGAAACATTGCTATGTAACTTTGCAAACCACAGCAATGGTTCTTGTACTCTTCAGTGGGATACAAAAACTTGGTGTTTTTGTAAGACACTGAATTAAAAAAAAAAAAATCCCCCCAAAATAAACTTGTAATGGCAAAAGAGTTGTGCAAGTCATCCACTGTTTCCAATGAAAGGAGCTAATTATGATCAGAGTTTTAATCATAATTTTGAAAACATAAGCCCCATATTTTTGAAGTCCTTAAAAATAATTTATTGAATAAATTGCGTGCGAGCATAACTTTTTTGTTTTGGTTTGTTGTTTTTTTTTTTTTTAATTCCCAATACATAGAACATATTTGTGCCTCAGTGGAGGTACAAAGCATTTGCACATGTGTCTACAGATTGGGTAAAGCAGGAGTAACATAAATTAATCTTTACTTGAAAACTTTCACTCTAATATACACACTTTCAGTTGAATTAATTCTCTGAAATGCAAATTTCACAGCATGCTAGTTACTCTGTGCCACTATTTCTTATTTAATGTTTTTTTCTGCACATTATTTGAGCATAACAAAAATTATTTCTAGCCATCCTTTTATTTATTGGGCTTTTATTTACTGTTTTAGACTAAGTGTTCTTAGACATCTTGTTTTGAGAACAATCCAAGATGTCTTAGAAATGCTGGAAGTGAAAACATCTAAGAAGTTTTTCCACTTGCTCTGTTGTAGAGTTGATAGCAAATCAGTGTTTTTCTTCTTAAGCCTTGTACTATCCTAAATCATATTTAGTATAAACACCCAGATACGTACATAGACATATACATTTGTGAGCCATTTGAGTATTGATGTGAACTTGGTTGTGTATATACAAACTGTTCAGTCTTCAGCCGATATGCTCTCTCCTCTTCTCACACAGTGGGTACCAGATATTTATAGTAACGAACTTCTCTGTTGTGTGCTGCTGACTGCCGATGCAGCCTGGGAAGCGGGAAGTGTGCGAGATAAGGCCAGGGGGTTGTACAGTTAAAAACAGACATGTAGGCTCTCACAAAGAGTTGGGTGTGAAGCCTTTATCAGCTGTATTCTGGTACATAAATTTTACAGCTATATAAAAACAGGTTTTTTAGACGTAGATTTCAAAAATGTTATATAACAATTTAGGAGGCTACATACATAGTAGACTAGCCCTGAGTTCTGGTCGTAACACTTTTTTATTTAGAATGTATTTTACGTATTTTATAGTCCCTGTTTTGCCAGCTCTTGTTTGGGAGACTGGAAAACATTATCCATTTGCTCAGTTACAGGAAAAAACCCCCACAACTTTCTGATACTAAAGCAAATTTTTTTTTTTTTTTTTTTAAATGTAGTGCCAGAACCTATTAAGACCAGTTTAAGCCAGCCCCAACCTGCCGGTACCGGTACCAGTACTTCCACCAGCACTATTACCAACAGCAGCAATGGCAAGCGTGCATCTGCTAATGGGCAGCAGCCAGCTGCGTCCCGTTACCTGCCTCGTGAGGTGCCTCCACGCTTCCGCCAGCAAGAACAGAAGCAGCTCCTAAAGCGGGGTCAGCCACTGCCTACTGGGACTCTGACCGGCACCAGCCCAGCACAAGGTACTGGACAAGCAGGGGCGAGTCCTCCTCCACAGCAAGGAGCAGGTGGACAGCATCATCCCAGTAAGACCCAAACAGGTAAGAATCGAAACCTAGTGAGATACTGACTCTTTTTTTTTTTATGTAGTTTATGCCCTCCACTGTTAACAGAGATGCTGCGAAAACATAAGGAATGTTAAGAATTGTCTTAAAATAACAGGATTTTAAGTGAAGTGTATGCTGTTGCTCTTTTTCTTACAGAATATATGATGTCATTTCTACGATCCAGTTCTAAAAGGTTTTCTTACTTAGATGCTCAGACCTGTGGGGTCTTTTTCTAGTTCTTTTTCTGTTTCTTTGGTAGTTAGAATGCATATGATCTTCAGGAAATGTAAATATTTCTTCAGTGATCATTCTCACAGAAGCATTGTTAATTTGGGTATTTCCAAGTTTTTTTACTATCATTTTGGCAATTTTAAAGAGAGTTTTGTATATAATTACATGTAAAATGTAAATAAAAAATAGGAAGTTTGCTTATGTTGTGTTGTGACACTTTTATGCCTTTATTTGCTCTCAATTGTTATTTTCACATTAGGAAAATAATACTTTGGGAAAAGTAGTTGAGTATCTTAGTCCTTTCTACCACTTCATTCCATCCTTTGCAGATAGACACACTGACCTTCCTTTGGCTATTGGAAATAGCATATTGAGGAATAAGTCTCTTAGCTACCTTTTTTTCCTGAAGCTGCTAATGAGAAAACAAGAAGCAGCTCTCTTATTTGCCCTTCTGTGCTAGAGATTGTGTAACTTCTACAGTGGAGATGAGCTTAGTCAGTAATTGGTATATATCACCTTTTTCATCACCGCTATATATGAATGTCATGTTAGGCAAAGCAGGGAGTGTTCTAAGACACAGTTATCTATGGCTTAGAAAAAGTTAACTGGACTAAGTCACAAGGGGATTTTTGATATCTTGAATATTAGTAATTTCTGTATGATCTCAAGTGTTGCTCATTATCACTCATTAACGCTGTCAAACATTACAAAATTTGGATCTGAACTGCCTGCAGTTATCCCTTTGGGCATTAGTGAATCTTTCACTGTTTTTGCTGTACTTGCTGCTGAACTGAACTCCAGCAGAGGAAGTTTTATTTGGTGTTGTCCTTACAAGTTTTAGTTAGATATGAAATTCATCCCTCTCAGAAATTATAGCTTTTACGGTTATCAAGATGCATTTGAAAATACTATTCAGCTACTCTGCAGAAACACAAATCTGAAAATGCAAAATAAAACAATTGTTTATTTACTTAAAATGTTGGGGGTTTCTAGGGCAGGAAGAGGTTCTGCTTCTGTATTCTCGACTATTTGGCTTTAGTGACGTGGAAAGTAGTAAGTTCCCACCAGTTAGAGCAGCATTCTCATCGTCTTTGCAGATCACAGTTCAGCAGGGGTGGTGGCTGACATTTATGGCTTCTCTTTGATTTGGAGATGTTTGTTAACTGTCAGACTAATGTTCTGGTTTATATATATATATATATAATATACATACATATATATATGTATCTATGGTTGGTTTTTTCAGAAATCTAGTAATTGTTTATATGGTAGAAACAGATTGACCAAGTCAAGCGGCTCAGTATTAGACTTCTTCCAAGCATCATTATAGATGTATCTGAAACATCAAAGATGTTTCAGAAACATACTGTAAATCATGAAACAAACTCCACCGTAAATTGTAACATAATCCATAAAATAACTTAGCTTGTACTAGGTGTCTGACTGTGATCTTGCCAGGTGCATTTGTACCTCGAGGTTTTAGACTTCTTTTCCTGGTTCCTATTTTAACTTGCTGTATAAAATAAGCACTTGTTTCTGCAGTTCGTCAGCCTGGCAAGTATCAGCAGAGGTTTTACCCTGTTGAATTAGTTTGCTTTTTTATTCTTTTGCTACATTTCTGTTACCATTGGAAAAATTCAGAATACAGTAAAAACTAGTACAAATGAGAGGAAGAGTGCAGCAGCTTTTCAGCTTTATATTATATGCCATATTGCACAAAAGTTAACCCATATCAAACTCTTAGCAACAGTATTACTTGAAAGCAATTAGTGCACAGAGTCAAAATTGTCAGGTGGTTGTTTACTATGTAAAGTCAAAACAAAAACTTTTAAAGGCACGAGGAAAATCCGTGCACAGTTCTTGGAGCAGGGAAAAGAATCTTAGACAAGCTAAATCCTTGGCTACTTTTTTGTCTGCTGACAGCAAGAGGTTTTGTTTTGAGACTTAAGTGGTTGCATCTTCCTTGTAGAAAGAAATTGCTGAATACTAGAGCTCATGTAGTTCTCTTTCCAGCAGGTGGAGCATCAGTTCATTTACTAACTACAAACAGTTAGAGAAGGAAAAAAAAATATCTATCTAGCTCACTTTAAAATGACAACAGCTGTGTGCCTGGCTGCTTTGTGAGGCTGAGAGAGGAGTATAGCATACCTCACTCCTGAGGGACCTTTGCAGCCATGAAGTATGTATATTGACAGTCTTACTTGGTCTCTCATCCTGGCTTCGTCTTCACATTGACAAGCATAAAGACCAAAGAAGTAAGAAGAGTATCCAGCGAAGGCCAAAACCTTTTCATCTCAACTGTTAGGATTTGAGTAACTACTAGCTTTAGAAAAATTTGGGGATTCTATATCCTGAAAGCCTTCAGCACTTAAGTTACAAATTTTCCATGAAATGTAATTCAAACTGGGTCATATTTTTGTGAATATGAAAATAAAGAATTTTAAACATGAGGATTCTGACTAAGCAATACAACATCAGAAGGAAACTCCTTGCCTTCCTCCACTTATCAGTAGGAACTGTATTCCTTTAAATGTCTGTCTCTGGTTCCCTGAGTAATTCACTGTTGTGGTTTAACTCCAGCTGGCAACTAAGCACCACACAGCTGCTCACTCACCTACCTCACAGTGGGATGGGGCAGAGAATCAGAAGTAGAAGTGAGAAAACTCGTGGGGTGAGATGAAGACAGTTTTATAGGTAAAGCAAAAGCCACACACGCAAGCAAAGCAAAACAAGGAATTCATTCACTGCTTCCCATGGGCAGGCAGGTGGTCAGCCATCTCCAGCAAAGCAGGGCTCCAGCACGTGTAACCATTACTTGGGAAGCTGAACCCCATCACTACAAATGTCCCCCCTTCCTTCTTCTTCCCCCAGCTTTCTATGCTGAGTATGACGTCTTATGGTCTGGAATATCCCCTAATCAGTCAGGGTCAGCTGTCCCAGCTGTGTCCCCTCCCAACTCCTTGTGCACCCCCAGCCTGCTCGCTGGTGGGGTGTGGTGAGAGGCATTAAAGGCCTTGGCGCTGTGTAAGCACCGCTCAGCAATAGTGAAAACATCCCTGTGTCATCAATGCTGTTTCCAGCACGAATCCAAAACATAGCCCCATACCAGCTCCTGTGAAGAAAATTAACTCTATCCCAGCCAAAACCAGCACATTCATTTACTAAAGAGTTTGCAAATAAAACTTCTCTAGGGAAGTGAAGGAACAAAATAATCGGAGTTGGCCAGAAGAGAATCAGTGTAGGTACGTGATCCATGTCTAAACAGGAGTTTTGTCTGTCTGAACAGCACCTGCATCGTAGAAGAGTGATCACTTAATGAATATTATTAGATGTCTTCAAAGTCTAGAGACAGTCAATAATGCATCAGTGCTTAGGGCTTTCTTGCTCTCTGGTAACCTGATTGCCTAACCAGAGCTTATTAGACCCAGGCTGGATTCTGCCCAAGCAAGTCTCCATATGTGGCTTCTTTATACTTATGATGAACAGTAGTAACTTCCCTTTGATGGATGACCTGGTACTAATCAAAGAGCCAGGATCGTTGTAAGCTAGCATCTTGTATCCAGAAGATGCTTAATGTAAATTCGTGCCTGTAGCTTTTCTTTTTATGGGGTCATATTCCTTCATAGTTAACTTGAAATTATGCAACCACGTTCCTTCCAGGCCCTATTTATAACTACCTGGATACAAGGAAGGCTGTTAGAGAGGCATTGGCAACCTCTTCACTGTAATAATCACACTATTTTATCTCTTTATTCTCTTATCAGCAGTCTCTGTTATCTACTGCCTTGGCCTATCCAAAACACTTATCAGAACTCTAACTGCAGTGTCATGAATTAAAAAGGGTGTTCTGCCAATGTAAGGCAAGTTGGAATTAATGACCACTAATATATTCTTTGTCAGGTTTATCATCTGGAAATATCAGTGAAGTGGATGAGAGTAGTGATTTTTTGTTTTCTCTTTTAAGATAATCTCTAAAACATTAAATAGACAAACTGTTAAGAGACAAAATTAAAACATTTCAAACGGCATAGAATATTTTAGAAATCTTATCCCTTGAAAACAGTCTTTTATTTATTGTTAACTATTATGAAACTATCTTCTGTAGTACTTTAGAGTGTTTTCTGTAGAATAGTTATTTGTCTGGAACTTTTACCTTGAGCTGCAAAGTTTGTTCTTGACATGCCCCTTCTGTAATCCTTTTTAGGATTACACTGAAGGAAAGCTGTATTTGTAATCTATGGGCAGTATTCTATTATCTAGTCTAGTTTGTTATTTTTACTTAAAGATGGAGCTTTTCATCTCTTCCCTACCCACTTTGTCAACTAACTCCAATAAATGTGGTGAATAGTTAACTTCCCTCATTAAGGTGTGAGGCATTAATGGAATGGTCCTTTTGCCATATGATCTAAAAGAATTAAGGTAATTTCTGGAAGCTACCATGGGAGATTAAAAATAACAATATCCTTCTTTGTTTCTTTACAAATTATGAAGTTTGTATAGGAGTCTCCAGGCAACCACTGTGTGTTTGATGATTATAAGAACAAAGATCAAAAGAAGTAATCAGTTTTTCTTGAAGATGCCTTTCACTTTTCTGCAATTCAGCAATGTGAAAGCAACATCCATCAACTCAAAAGAAATGTACCATGTCCTGCAGGAGTCATGATGAAACTTCTGCACTTCTTTTGTATTGGCAAGTAGAGTATTTTGTGGAATGGATGAGTAACATATGTTTCCGAAGTCTAAAAAGAAATGAAAGCAAGTAATTTGTGCAGTAGTCAAAATGAGAAAACACCCAAGCATTGTGGAAACTGAAGAGTTATGCTTTTAATTTGTTCTATCTGCTGTTTTCTGGGAAGTGAGGATTTGACAGCAGTTACAGAAATTTATTTTCCTGCTGGGGGCTGATGCCAGATTCTGTGCTGAACTTTCTTCTTTTTCTATGAAGCTGGAAGGTTTATTTCATGTTTCAAGATTTCCTTAGTGGCAGTTTACATATTCATGCTTGTGGTGTGGCATGTGCATGTTGAAGTAAGTGTTGTGGGCAGTTGGAAGTGGCTGAGTGCCGTCATGTGGCAGGTTAACTCTTCTTATAAATCCGTTTGTATTAACTTTGTTTTTGATAATTTTTTTAGGAAGCAAGATAAAAAAAAACCTGCTTATTGTTAAAATCATGTCTGTCAGTACTCGTTTCAAACATCCAATCCTTTAACTGTGGGTTACTTTAGAGTTCCTTCTAATAGGGGAATTGTATATGGTTGTGAAGTCATATTTGGAGAAAAGTTTTAGGGAGAGAGAATACCTCTTCTAAAACCAGTCAGTATAGTTGGAAAACACAGATAAGCTTTGACATACAGTTGTTTCACCAGATCTACCAAAGTAGTAGTGACCTTCATGCCAAATGCATGTTTGAGCAATTGACCAGTTTAGCTTATTGTGTTTTGTGATGACTGCAGGTAAGGCATGTATATGCAAAAGTAGTTGTGAAGCATACAGTCTCATTTCAAAAGTCTGACTTGAAAAGATTTAGCTTGACTTCCTGGAGGCATGGCAAACAGGGTGATTTTTGACAAATAAAGCACATGTGAAAACTGCCTTTATGGAAATGATTTGCTGAACTTTATCTCTTTGGGCCCATCGTCTGTAATTCCATTAGCAGAATATCTTTGTTGGCAAAACATTACTGTGTTTTTGCTTTTAGTTGGAAAGTTATAGAATTAAAACCAGAAACTTTAGAAATTGATTTATTCTGGATCTTCTGTAAGCAGTGTTTTTCATATGTAATAGTTAAAACACTAAGTGCTATGAAGTAGAAAGTGGGGATTAGATAGTATATTTATTCATCTTGTTTGCACACTTTCTATGTATATCATTTCACACTTTAAATAGCAAATACACTTTTTTTAAAGTGTGCTACATAATACCTGGAAGATGTGCTTTGTTGTATCATGGCTGTTGATCTTGAATGAAGGTACTAGCATGGTGATGTTTCTTTGTAAACACAAGAACTGGCTATTTATACTGCTTCTGTGAAAGGTAACTATATAGCAAACACATAATGTTTATCTGCAAGAAAACTCCTAACAGCTTTCAATTTTTGCATCATTTGATTAGGTGTTCACTGTACAGCTCGTCACTATACACAATGTTTCTGCAATGTGGCTATATAAAAGTTTTCCTACTAGTGGGATCAAATTTGATGCTATGCCATTTGTTTAAAAAAAGAAAAGGAAATTACCAGAATTTGTTTTTATTACTCTTTTGCCAATAGTCTCATCGAATTAGCATTGTAAAGGGATGTTCAGGTACCACCAGAGGTTGCATGAGTGGTGATTATGTTTCTTTCTTCTCATTTTGTTCCTCGGGGCTTTGTTTAGCATTTGGTAGTGCTTGTTGTCTGGTACATGTCCCTGGAAATCAGGCAGTGTTACCAAAGGTCACTAGTGACAGGTATATGTGTAGACAAAAGGAAGTTAAAAAAAATCATACAAGGACAAAAATGTAGCAGTTAAGATGGAGATGGGATCTAGCCAGTAGGTACTATCTGGATGTACTCCTGAGTGATGAACATTTTCTGATACACAGCAATAGGGAAGTCTGGGGGAAGTGAGTGTCAGCTAGTAAAGGGTTTTGTCTCCCATGTAAATTTTCAAAAAAACCCTCATAATGCTTTGAATATAGATAGAGAAGTAGCAAGCTCTGTGTAGCACAAATATGGGCATTATGAATGAAAAATGATGGTAAAAGCTCATCAGTAAACTAATCTTTGGAATGAATTTTTCTGTATCGTGTATGTTATCTGACATCAGGCAGCAGAGCGTGAAAAATAAATCTGCTGCTTCAAATCTATTTGACAGTGATTAGAATTTTTCACCGGGAGAAGGAAAAATAGAAATCTGTAAAAGGATAAATGACTGAGATGCCTTTATAGTTTTGTTGTCCTCACTTTCAGAGGGTGGGGCTGTGCAAAAGCATGACTCCTCAAAGGCCACTGCTTTTGCTTTAGAATCAGTAGACCTGCATCCTGCCTCCAGGTTCACTGTCGATGGCTCTGCTCTGGTGATAGCCAGATATATGAACTGCACAGGTGTCTGGGGGGGAAAAAGGCCAGGAGACAAAGAGTCTGGCAAGTTGTTAAAATGTGCAGATGGCAATTTTCTGACAAAGCATGTGAAAAGACCGAGTAGCAGGACCTGTCTCTGATGGTGGAGAAGTGAAGGTAGAAAGCAAATAACTATGGTCAAAGTGACCAGGAAATGAGTGTGGTCCTTGGGAAGAGCAGAAAGGGCGTAACATCATGTGGAAATATCGGAAAGCTGAATTTGTACAGCTCAGGAAACAGGGATGGTACTACAAGAAATAAATAAAAAACAAAGAAGTTTGTAGCTGTTAGGAAAAAAAACCACAAAGAACAAAGAGATAATACTTTCATAAGTCCATTAGTAGTAAAAGGAAGGCCAGTGGAACTGGTCTGATGTTCAACAGGGAGAACCATTGATAGATGGCATCAGGAATACTTTAAATGCCTTTTCCGTTCATCTGTAAACTAATGATTGACTTAGAACTAAGACTAGAGTGAGTTAGAGTACTTAAGGAAATAAAATGCTTCCAGTTATCTGGAAGTGATGAAATTCATAGTATACTACATTGAAGATGGGTTGGAGCAATCTGGCGTGACGGCATTCTTTCAGAGTGTGAGAAATAGAAAACAGAAAATAAAACACCTGATGTTAAAAGGCGAGAAAGGAGAAACTGAGGAATTACAGATCAGTCAGTGATCTGCTAGAATGATACTAGAAAAAATAACCAAAGCAGCTGTTTCTGTGCATTTAGAACTTTTCAAGAGAGAAGTACAGAGCCAATGCGGGTTTGTAGAGAGCAGGTCGTGCTGAAGGAGAGTAATTCCCTGTCAGCAGTGCGACAGGCACTGCAAAATGAGAGGGAAAATCATGTCCTAGAAGTCAACTTGGTATAGCCTTTGACAGTGCTTCAGAAGACTTTCTCGTGATGGATGTGTGGTGGTGTAAATAAGTGGGAAGTATAAGATGAAACTATGTTAAGAAGAGTCATAGCTGCTCAGGAAGCTGTAGACAGGGAGCAGCTATCAGTCCTTACTGGTAAAATGAGAACGTTTTGAGTGAGAGTACAAATTTGTCCTCTGATATTTGCATCAGTCTTTTGTCTATAAGCAACAGCCTTCATTAAATTTTTGAATGATACCAAACTGGAGAAGAGTGCAAGGCAACTGGAAGATAAAATTACAATATGGAATAGTGGTGACAGAACCGTGTAATTGAATAAGAAATAAAGAAAAGGGATAGGTTATTTATTTTGGCCAGAGCAGCTCTGTACACAAATACAGTTACGTGAGTATCGCGCTGCAAAAATGGATCTGGAGTTGGTCACGCGGTAAACCAGATTAATGGTGTCACACTGTTGAAAAGATGACAGACATACTGACGGATATAAACAGTATGGCTTCCCATGAGGCACTTCTGATAAGGCCTCTGAATATTGAGTCCAGTTTGGGGTACTGTGCCTTCAGAAGGAAGTGACCAGCTGGAAGAAGCGCAGAAGAATGCAACAGTAGAGATCTTGAAAACAAGCCTTGCAAAGAGTGAAGGAATTGGAGCTGTAGAGTTGAAGGGAAGACTGGAATTAGAAACGCAGAAATACCTAAATGACTGCTGCAAGGAAGAAAATGATATGTTCTATATGCCTGTGATGGATCAGATATGAAATAATGGGCTTAAATTTCAACACGGAAGATTAAGGTTAGACATTAGGAAAAACGTGCCCGTATGAAAGCTATCTTAAGAAGTGAGACAGAGCACTTGGTAATGTGCAGTCTCTGTTGCTGGAGGGTTTCCTTGGTGGGTTGGGTAAATGTCACTTAGTGCGCATCAGGAATAGTTGCTTAGATCGGGTGAGTGGTCTGCATAACCTCTCAAATCCCCTTTTTTAGTCTTCAGGTAACTATAAGGATTTCAAATTTATCAGACACTTGCCCTGTTGAGGCTGCCACAAGACAGGGCACGTGGAAGGGCACAGATGCGCTCTGCCAGCACGGGCCGGAGCGGAAGCTGTACTTTATTGTGCCCCAAACTTTGATGTGGGCTCTGACTTTTCCTTGGGGTTCTGCATTTCCTTCCTATGGACCCTTGTCTGGTAAACACAGTCCCTTTGATTTGGTGCCCTTTGTAAGCACCTCCATCTGTAAGCTGAAGTTGATTACAGGAAGTTTATGTTATTAATAAGAAGAATACAAGGAACATGGGAATGTATCTTATGTTCTCTTCCAGTTTTGACATATCATTTTAACTAATGAAAATTTCAATCATGTATAGCTGGTATTAAAGGAATATAATAATCCATAACAATATTTTGACTTTAAAGTTATGGCAAAATTGACTCTCAAGCTTAGTTTCTAATTGCATTTGAAATAGTTTTCTGAATGGAAATAAAACCCAGCTGATTTGATTCTCATTCATCTGTTGTTTTTAAAATGAGGTTAAACCCATCCAGTATTCAGAGACTATTGCAAAGAAACAGAGAATAAATGTCTTCAGAAGGAAACCAACTATTTTCAGGAGTACTTCAGTGGAACAGTTCTTGAGCCAAGAATAGCAGCAGCGATTGTGCTTTGGTAGTGAAGTGGCAGCAATTCTGAGAATGCAGCCAAACCTTTAAAGAGACATCAGTTGTGTGCGATCCAGTGCAAAAGGGCGAAACTGCTCAAACGAACACCTGACAAGAATTGAAACAGCAAATTTAAAACGTGCTCCATTTACTGTGTAATTAATATGTATTTGGGGCAGATAGGAGGGAGGAGGAAGAGCAAAGAAGTGAGAAGGAGAAATAATTGTAAAGGAGTGTATTAGACACACTGGAAGTTTGTGTGTAAATTATCCTTTGGGATTTGTACATAGGCATTGATAAAAGTCCTCTAGGTGTGTTGTCAGAATCTGTGGTGATATTTAGGTCCTGAAAATGATAAGCTGCCCCCTGCCTCTGTCCACGCTCTGTCTGTTCATGTCTCAAAGAGGAGCAGTGCTCTCCAGCCTGTGGTTGTTAAAAGACGGGCGGTCGGGCGGTCTCCCCTTCTGCAGGAGGCAGAAAGCGCCCCAATTCGTGCGGCTGCATTGTCTACGGCAGTTGTTCCCTGCCTTTATAAACAGCAGCGCCTTTGATTAATACGCTCTCGCGTTTGCCACTTAGATCTTTTTGAGATAGAGGCAGGGAAGTCATTAAGGGCTTGGCAGCGTGCCAGCACACGTCTGGGGTTTGGTGCGGCTCTCCCTTGCCAAGCGGTGGGAGCTGCTGTTGGGGCTGGGGGGGGCGGGGGGAAGATGCCAGGCAGGAGCTGCCGTGGGTCGTTGGGGCAGGGGGGGAGGACGGCGGGCAGGAGGCAGGAGCTGCTGCCCGTGCAGGCGGTCGGCAGCGCCCGCGTCTTCTCTTGGCTGACTTTCAAAAGCGGGAGAAAAGCAGCTAGGGTGCTAATTGTAGCTGGGTCCTGAAGTGAAAATGTTTTGTGACAGTTGAAAGAATTTAAAGAGGAAGGAAGATCGGTTTAGTGTCAGCTGCAATTAGATAATCAAAGCTTAAAAATCCCACTCTGTTGATACCTTCACCTAGAGTTAAGGAGCGGAGCAAGGGGAAGGGGGAGGAGGGCTGTGCGTGGAAAGGGCATTTCCATAGCCAGTGCAACCGAGGCCCGACCGAGCTTGCAGGTTGTCTGGGCGCACGCTTGCACAGAGAGATTTTCTTGGCAGCTCTACAGGATGAGGCTCACACTGTACACAGCCGACATATTGAAGCCGAGAGCCCTGGAGAACGTAGATGCAGGAGTAGAAACAGCTCTGCACACAATGTAGCGTCTCCTAGGATGGTTGGGCGGCTCCTTTCTTCAGGTATTTTATTACCCATCAGCCCTTTTTAGAGCCAAAAAAAAAAAAAAGAGAAAGTAACCCTAACCCTGAGAAAATAGCATCTGCTTCTGCTAAATCAATTTATTACATAACATTTCAGAGAGAGAGCAGCAGCTCAGCGTCCTAAGCTTTTGGCTGCATTTCAGGTTTGATAAAATGGCGTCTTCGCAGTGAGCTGCTTGCTAAAGATATGTTGCACTGAGCAGAAAAATGCAATTATTTGGTGTTTTCTAGTGCTGCTTTTGTTTTGGAGAGGTAGCATTTAGTGGAATCGCTACTAATAATGAAAAATGTTGTTTATTTTTGCTTGTTTTCTTAATGCATTTAAAAGCTTTCAGCATCAGAGAAAAGGAACTACATTTTAATGTCGTAGTGCAGAAAATTAAAACAGGGTAACAGGCTTTCCCACTTCTGTACCTAACTATGGTTTAGTTTTAAATTAAATAAAGCTGTTTTATTCAATGCATCCATCTCTTCTCTGTCTTTCCATATTAAGTACTCTATTCAAGATTTCAGCTTCCTCACATCTATGAGGCTTGTTGTAAGTTAGCTTTGTAAGTGGCTTCAAATAGATGACAGTTTTCAAATTCGTCCTCTCTCTCAGCGTATGCATAGAGCTGGATGTAGCAGGTAACCTGAAATATTAGCACTACAATTCCCAGATTTTGTGCTTTATTATATTTCGCTCTTCAGAATAGATGCTTGTGTCATCTTTTCTTTTTCTTTTATGAAATTAAGCTACATTTGATCTAGCACTTAAAATGTTTCTGGCAATTCCTGTTTATTTTAGATTTAGAAAAATTCCAGTGTAGTCTTTTAAATATCTGCTCATGTTGAATTGAAAATATTTCTTTTGCGGGGAGAAAGTAATTTGCCCTTTTTTCTCAACTTCCTACTCAGAATCACTAACCTTTGTGTGACAAGTAAAATCCCCAGTAGGACTGTCACTGGCCTTTGGGATTTTTCTCTATTCTGCATGTCAAAGTAAAGAACAACATCGTCTGTAATCTGTCCTTTGGGCAGGACAGGATGAGCCAATGAATCTAGTTGGTGTTACGCTGACTAACATGAATTGAAAAATAAAACTAGTAATAAGAGAAGGGATCACTATTAGGTCTGATTTAAAATTGGATGAGCAAAACTATTAATAATGTGGTTCTCATTAAAAGTTTATCCCAGGCTTTGCCATTTCACACCCTCTCCATACTTAGGTTCCTAAATCAGCTGAATATTGTATTATAGTTGAGGATGCTTAATTTTACTGTGCAGCATTCAAACTAATTACAGTAATGGAAGTTATGAAGATAGAGTTACTTTTGACTTGGCTGAATAAAAATGAAAAGAAATATTATTGTAAGTGACATTTTCAGAGGAGCATTGAAGTTTTGGGTAAATTGGTTGTGCAGGCAAAGTATTTTGCTTTTCTAAGAAATGCATGCAACAGCTTTTTCCATTTCACTCTACTCGTACTTTACATTTGTAATTATGTAAACATTAAAATTATTTTGCAATTAATTATTCATATTCATTATCAAACATAGCAAAAATGTTTTCTATTTTTAATAAGTACTAAATTGAAGTTGGTAGTGTGTTGGGTACAGTACGTAATAACACCTGTAATCTCCTCCCATCCCATTAAGGTATTATTTTAAAAAACAAACAAAACAAAACAAACCCCAATTTGCCCCTCATGCTTATTGGTAATACTGATCAAAGTTGTGCATTTTTCAGGTAGCATGTATGATTGCAATTTGACAGAAATTGTATGCTTGTTTAAAACATCCTCAGATTAATTTTTCCTTCCTGATTGCCAAAGAAATGTTGTTAATCATTTAACAGGAACCATATTTTATAAAAGATGCGTAATTAAGATTTTTTCAAAAACAAAGTATTAATTTAAAAATCAATTTCACTTTGTGGTGTACCAGCACTAGGATTTACTAACACAAAATACCTGTGGTTCCTGAACATTGTGCTTTGTTTAAAATCTTTGCTCAGATCACAGAGGAAGAATAGAAATGCTTCTGGTGGACTGCAGTACTTTTATTTCTGATTGTTGCATAAATAAAGAGGAACTGATTCTTAGGAATTTTTTAAATGGGTTTTCGATTTCAGTCTTAACAGCTTTGAAAATAAAAGAAAATATTGGCAATTTCTATGAAGAGTTGGTTTCCTAGAAAGTTGGAGGAAATGTATGTGTTAAAAAAAAAACCAAACAAACAACCAAACAAAATCTCTAGATTTAATTATATACAATATTTTGCTTCCATTATTTTTCCCAAATGTTTAAAGTCCTTATGGATTAAGTAGGACTGTGCTACTAGGTATTTAATTTATAGGAATGAACTCCCTTTAGTCTAGAGAAAATGGAAAAATGTCATTTGGTTATTTTCTTCTAGAGACAAGAATATAGAAGTCCTCTCTTCAGCATCAGTTCTGTTCTCAAACTCTGTTATGTTTGTCCAGCAGCAAAGTCACAGTTTTTGCAGCTTCTGTTTATATTGTGAAATATTTTTTTTATTGTCTTTATTTTATCTGACCTGTTTTTTACAAGTTTTGTAGCAGCAGCCTTTGGTGTTAGAACGCATTGTTCCAGTAACTGTTTGGACACTATAAAAGTTATTGCACGCCTCTGTTTTTGCTCTTTTTTTTTTTTTTTTTTTTTTGAATCTATGACTTGTGAAAGGTACCAGTGTGGTCCGGCTAACTCCAGGGCAGGGAAGGCGCAGCACAGGTATACTGCTGCTCAAGAGAGGGCTTCCTTATTTTATGTCACCTAAAAAATTATTGTAATCCCTATCAAAGTAACCACTCTGAGATTAGTCAGTTGTTCTTGCTGAGTGCATAATCTGAACCTCATTAAGAGGAACTATGCTGATAGTACATGAAAGGGAGTAACTATGGAGTTGCAAACCCTTGAAAGGCAAAGGGGTTTGAGCTGTGTGTGCTGCTTCCAAGCCAAACATACTTGGTGTGATATGGTCTAGACTAGATGTGCTTATCCAAGCTGAGGCAAGGCACATGGCCATTTTCAATGTTTAATAGGGGTATCTCTTGGTCTTTATTGTTCTTCCCCCTCATAATTCCCCCCCCTCCCCGTTTATCTGTCTGCTTTTCAAAATCTTGGTATCTTACTTAATGAACCATTTTGCTCCCTACTTTCAGGAATCTTTCTAAGCTGTTTTGTCATCTTCCTCTTACATTCCCACCCCTTCCCTTTACTTTTCTGTCTCCTCAGTGCTCTCAAACTTGTGCACTGCTTTAACCACCATCTTTGGGGGAGAGGAGAAAGAGAAAGAAATGATTAAACAAACAGCTCCCTTTCATCTCATCAGTCTTGGTGCCATTTTTGTTAATATTGAGACATCTTGCACTGTGCTCTTGATCCTTCTTCACAAACCTGCCCTGCACAGACACTCTCGCTTGCCTTGGGCAGCGCCAACCTTCTCCCAGGCACTCACACATGTAGCTTAGGTTTTGGCTTTGACAAGACCTTTTTATTGGAACAATGCATTTGAAGCCACTTTTAAATCTTTCTGTCATGTCTGAAATGCAGTGCTGAATCTCACCACCCACAGTGTTAAAAAAAATCTCGCATAACTCCTCTTATCTGATTCCTTGGTTGCCTCAACTTCTTATCTTCTGGCCTGGACTGCCACTGCTTTTTTTTCTTTGTTCGTTGCCACTCTAAGAATGCTGCTTGGCTCATTTTCCTGACCCTGTTGACCCTTTTTAAGTCACTTCACAGGCTTCCTTTCCCTGCCATGTCTTATCTGGGATTCTGGTCTCAATTTAACACCTGTGTAGCAAACCTAGATAATCAGGTAAATATTGAACCTTCTTCCTTAGCTCTGTAATATAACCAGTTGGCTTTATCCAGGAATAATATGATGCTTTCTTCCTTTTTAGCCATTGCACATAGGGGAGAGATTTTAGGTAAATCCAAGTGGCTCCTTTCATATTCTCTTTTGCATTTGTCATACACGTCAATTATTTAGCTCTTTCTGTGAAACACTAGGCTTCTCCTGGCATCATGAGAAGACAGGTGATTAGCTAAGATTGTTTTCCCTTCCTTCCTCTAACATTTGTACTTTGGCTTCAATTAATTTAAATTTAAAAAAAAAAAAAAAAAGGATGCATTCCATCCTGGTTTAGTGTGTTCTTTCTTCATCTTGATAAATCTTCATGAGGCAACCAAGTAATCACGTCCCTTTATTGAAAAGCTGCAGGTGAAATGTGTGAATAAGAAGACTTTGTCAAAGCGAGAGCTTTTTTTGTTCTTGGAACAATTTTTTTTCAGCATCAGAACACCTGTAATTGGAGGCAGTTAGAGGAGCTAATCACACCAAAATATTTGTGATTTAAATTAATGCATATTAGGCCTCCACTGTTAACAGCTTATTTGGGAGATTTGTTGCATCCATCTTTGCCACAAAATATTCTTCTCATTCAAATAATAAAAAAATAAAAGTCATGTTTCTGCAGATTTACAGCAAGTAAAAATAATTTATATCCAAAATTTTTAAATTAGGTATATGCAGTTTTCTCACTTTAGACAACCAGTTAAGAGGAACTGTTATGCAGGTTGTCACTGGTATGTATCGCTAGGATCAGACTGAATTACTTGCTATAAAATTCCCATCAAAGGAAACCAAAAAGAGTAATCTGTACTAGAAAACTTGTAGAGAGCAATCGGGATGGCAAGTAAATGCAAAAACTTGAACTAAGCTTGAGTTCTTAGCATGAGAAATGCTGAGTCTTCCAGTTTAACTTTGTAGCCTAGCAAGCAATTAGATGCTCAAGAGCTTTTGTTTTAATTTTTTGGATTAACATCTATGTTTGAGGATGTAGACGGTTTCCGAAAAGACTGTCTCCTGAGTACAGTCTTGTACAGAACTACAGTTCTGTACGCCATAACATTGGTTTTCGTTGGTTTGGGGTGGAAATTGGACTGTATGTGTAAGCGCAAAAGAATATTTAAACTGCGTGTAAATCCTTTAAGAGATAAGTTTATTGGCACAACTGTCTGTTGTTTAGAAATGCCCGGGTTCTTTGCTAAAATGTAAGTTACAGTGTTGGTGTTTAAATGTATGATTGACACTGAATAGTAAAGGTGGCTGTCCGTATTTGTTCCCGTACTTACAGGAAGAGTTGAAAATCTAAATGCAGTATGAATGTAGCATGAGTGTGATGTGGTTGTGTATGTAATATCTAATGGCAGGCAGACATTTTATATTTTTTATTGGATGCTCTTTCTTTGTGTTTCTCTGAAGAATGAGAATTGAGTCAAAATAAATGGTAAGAGTCTGCTGGATACTCTGTTTTTTCCAAATTTGCTTTTTAGATATTTCACATAGATTAGTATATTTGCTATCCTTATTTACTTCCTGCTTATTATTTTTACTAGTATACTAAGTGATACAAAACACTTTTGTTGCTCTGTTCTAAAACTGAATTGTTCCATTATTTTAATGGAGAGTTTTGCCAGATTTAAAAAAAAACCCTAAATACGAGCATCGTGCTTTATTGTAGTGAGGAAAATTGCAGCATTATGTTGGAGAATGTACTCTACATTTTAACAGAATGCCGTGTTGTAACTAGCAATGTAAAATAGCACTCAATAGAGGGCTTTTGCAGTGCTTGAACAGTGGACTCATTTTTAACCTTGTTGGATCCTTTCAGATCTCAGCCACAGTGGATTGGGAGACCATTATGAGAATTCCCACTGGGGACAGCAGCCCGCTTTCAGGAGTGAAGGCAACTGCAGCTGGGATAAAGTGATAATAGACAGGACTGACAAGGAAGCGTGGCCTTCCATTACCGGAGCTGAGACTGAGTCTGCCTCAGAATGTACTACAGACACTGACTCTGCCTCCAACTGTGGCTCAGAGAACAGTAGCATGGCTACAGGGAGTGCCCAAGGCAACTTCACTGGACATACAAAGAAAACTAATGGCAATAATGGCGCCAACGGAGCACTCGTCCAAAGCACTTCTAACCAGAGTGCCCTTGGAGCTGGTGGAGCAAACGGTAACGGCAACTCGGCCAGAGTGTGGGGTGTGGCTGCGGGCTCCAGCTCTGGCCTAGCTCACTGCTCTGCCAGTGGTGGGGATGGAAAGATGGACAACATGATGGGAGATGGTAGAAGTCAGAACTGCTGGGGTGCTTCCAACTCGAATGCTGGCATTAATCTTAACCTTAACCCTAATGCCAATCCAGCTGCCTGGCCTGTACTTGGACATGAAGGAACTGTGGGAGCAGGCAACCCTTCCAGTATTTGCAGTCCAGTCAGTGCCATAGGTCAGAACATGGGCAACCAGAATGGGAACCCAACAGGCACCTTAGGTGCTTGGGGAAACTTGCTGCCGCAAGAGAGCACAGAACCACAAACGTCCACTTCTCAGAATGTGTCTTTCAGCGTACAACCTCAGAACCTTAACACTGATGGACCAAATAACACTAACCCCATGAACTCTTCACCAAACCCTATCAATGCAATGCAGACAAATGGACTGCCGAACTGGGGGATGGCTGTTGGTATGGGGGCCATCATCCCGCCCCACCTGCAAGGCCTTCCTGGTGCTAACGGAACATCAGTTTCTCAAGTCAGTGGGGGCAGTGGTGAAGGAATGGGCAGTTCAGTGTGGGGGATGTCCCCAGGTAATCCTGCCACAGGAAACAGCAATTCTGGGTTCAGTCAGGGGAATGGAGACACTGTGAACTCAGCATTAAGTGCTAAACAAAATGGATCCAGCAGTGCTGTGCAAAAGGAAGGAAACGGAGCGAGCGCCTGGGATTCGGGGCCTCCCTCTGGTCCTGGGGTACTAGCGTGGGGCAGGGGCAGTGGCAACAGCGGTGTTGGTAGTATGCATTCTGGAGCTTGGGGCCACCCCAACCGTAACACCAGTAACGGTGTGAACGGTGAATGGGGCAAGCCCCCAAACCAGCATTCCAATAGTGACATCAATGGGAAAGGATCAACAGGGTGGGATAGCTCTAGTGTTACCAGTCCGAATCCTGCCATGCAGCAGGGCAATGAACAAATAAACTCTTGGGCCAAAGCTGCAGCATCTGGCACCACAGCTAGCGAAGGAAGTAACGACAGCGGTGGGAGTCAAAATGAAGGCAGTACTGGGAGGGAGGGGGCTGGAGAGGGCAGGAGGAGAGACAAAGGGATGATAGACCAAGGGCAAGTTCAGTTGCCAAGAAATGACCTTGACCCCAGAGTCCTGTCCAATACGGGGTGGGGACAGACCCCTGTAAAGCAAAACACTGCCTGGGAATTTGAAGAGTCCCCAAGGTCTGAACGAAAGAATGACAATGGAACAGAGGCCTGGGGTTGTGCAGCTACTCAATCTTCAAACTCAGGGGGGAAGAACGATGGGTCCATCATGAACAGTACAAATACCTCTTCAGTATCTGGGTGGGTCAACTCTCCACCGGCAGCTGTTCCAACAAATACAGGTTGGGGAGACAACAACAACAAAGCACCAAATGGCCCGGGGGGATGGGGAGAGTCAGCAAGCTCTACTACTGTTAATAATGCTGCTGCTGCCAAAAGCGGCCACGCATGGAGTGGGACCGCAAATCAGGAGGACAAATCACCTACCTGGGGTGAACCTCAGAAACCCAAATCTCAAAACTGGGGAGATGGACAGAAATCAAATCCAAGCTGGACTTCGGGAGGTGGAGATTGGACAGATTCATCATCTGTTCCTGGACACTTGGGTGATGGGAAGAAGAATGGATCTGGATGGGATTCTGACAATAGATCAGGGTCTGGTTGGAATGATTCCACAAGGTCTGGGACCAGTGGGTGGGGAAATGGCACAAACAGCAAGGCTAATACAGGTACAAGTTGGGGGGAATCTTTAAAGCCAGGCCCTCAACAAAATTGGGCTAATAAACCCCAGGACAACAATGTGAGTAACTGGGGAGGAGCTGCTTCTGTAAAACAGACGGGGTCAGGGTGGGTTGGTGGGCCAGTGCCAGCCAAACAAAAAGAGAACTGTGAGGCAACTGGCTGGGAGGAGCCATCTCCACCGTCCATTCGCCGCAAGATGGAAATCGATGATGGTACCTCAGCTTGGGGCGACCCAAATTACAACAACAACAAGACTGTAAACATGTGGGATAGAAATAATCCTATAATTCAGAGCAGTACCACAACCAATACCACCACCACTAGCACCATTATCAACACAAATATGGTTGAACCTCAGCCATCGCACCAGTCAAGTGCCCAGCCGAACCGGTCCCCGCTGCTTGGTCCAGGTATGAACATATTTTTATAAGATTCTTTATACGAGTACTGGTTAACTGAATGCTGTCTGGCCTGATCAGTGTGTAGTTACACATTAAAGATAGAAATCCTGTATTTATGTCACAGAATAAGTTTATTTGTTTACTCTGAAGCAGTATTAACTTCTTGTCTTGAGGACAGAACCCATGGAACCTGACACGCAAGCTCACATAGTCCAAATGAAAGTAAGAAAGGCTTGAAAAAGTATCTGGTCAATAACGCACTGGGTCCTTAAATTGTTGATCTGTATTTATTTTGTCAGGTCTTCGACAGTTACTTAGCACCTTCTTTTAATTCAACCATTTGAGAGTTTGGGGTCTTTTTGCTAATCTTTTTTCTCTTATTTGTCTCCTGTTACCATTGCTCAGTCTTTGTTCTTGTTTAGACAGTATGCATCTGTTTCTTTTCTGCAAACTGTATCTCTTGGCAACAGATGTTTTTTAACAGTTGCCTGAATCTCTGCTGTTGCTGTTTCTCTGCCTTCTGTTTGTTGTCTTTTATGAAGAAATGGTTCTCTTCTATACTTCAGGTCTCAAGCCTGGGTAGTATCCTGGACTTTTATGTGATTATCATACAGCTGGATTGGTTAAAGATGTTAATATTGAGGGTGGCTGGGAAAAGTTACTCTAACTTCAGCTGCGTTCCAAAGACAAGTTTTTAGGCATCTAGGAATTTTTGTAATGAAAGACAAGGTACTGTTGGAGACAAGCAGCAAGGAATAAAAGATGGGGAAAAAATGAGAAAAATGCTTAGGGGAGAGGTATTTAAATAAAAGTTACTAGCAGGCCCTGCTCTATATCATGACCACAGACTTCTCAGAATAAATCTAATCTTGCAATGCTCTTTGAAATTCTTCATCCGATTTTTGCCTCCAAGTTTTTGTTTTGTCTTGGTCATGGCTAAATATTGACTTTTTAACCATGTTTTTCACCAAGTGGAATTTGTTCTACTTCTCTTATTTCTATCATTTTTCTCTCTGATGTTTTGAAATAATTCTAACTTACTGTAATGTCTGTGTAAAAAATAGTCTTATATTCTCTACTCTGGTCAAATATTTTAATAGTTGAGACTATTTTAATAAAATAAGATGTGCTCCAGAAGGAGAGATCTATAAATAGGTTTGTACTTGGTCAGTCCAACATACATGATCTGTAACTCGTTTACCTTAAACTTATTTAAAATGTTACCCGTGAAACTGACAATTCAGATTTCTGAATTGTAGTGGAGATATCATGAAAATGGGGTTTTGGTTGGGGTTTGGGGTGTTTTGTCTTCTTTTTCTTTTTCATTAAGCTGATTTTTGGATGATTGCATTGGTGCTTGTAGAACTGCTCATGTACAGCAATGTATTGTTAATGCTATTCAAAGAATCGTAACACCTTGCACAGCAAAACTTACTGTTCTGAGTCCTTCTGATTTTGAAAATGGAATTTAAAAACTGGTATTAATCTACAGTGATTCCTCTGGAGAATAGATGGTAGCAAAGGAGGGTTTCTTTGAAGTAATATGTTTATGCAGTCAGAGAACTGCTTATTAATTTGTAACCATCCACTCAAGCTACCACATGACAAGGTTAAAAAGACAGTATTGTGCATCTTGCAAAAATGTTAATTAGATTCTAAGACACTAAAGCAAAAACAACTCTCAGAATATACTTAAGACAGCATGCAAGAAAGACAATAAACTGAATAATAGTGAAGACAATATAAAATACGGTTCTGATATTAAAATTTAGATCAAGTTGTTGAGGATATAAGTTAGGCCTTTTGTTGTGTATTTTTGCTTACATATGCTTACAGTTGTGTACATAGGTACAGATATAAAGGCCATACATGGAATATTTTGAAGGATTATTGTCTAATCTGGAAATGGAATCTAGGAGCAGTCCCCTGTGTCTTTGTATTATGCCCATCTTTACTTTTGACTGTGCCTAAGAGGGGCTAGTCTTGTGCTTATCTTACACAGAGAGAGCAAAAAATGTAATTTAAAATGACCCTATTAGCTTCCCCATTCAAAGTGCAGGAGACCTATTTTTAACATTGCATGTAGCACATAGCATCTGTAGAGCAATATCCTGTTGGTCTTTGTGGAAATTTACACAGACTTAAAACATCTACAAATCGTGTCCCATCTGGGACAGCTAAAAGATGAGAAGCAAGTAATGAGCAGCTTTCCTACAACACAGACATAGGCTTGCAGTTTGTTGACGTGCTGTTTAACCTTATTTTTTTATTACTCCAATTCTCTGTCCCGTTGGCTATGCATTTCCAACCTCTACAATAAGTGAGACAAGAATCCTGTAGCCAGGAGACTTCTGTAATCCACAACCAAATTTCATCCAACAACAGTTCTTTTCCATGTACAATATTTCCATGCACAACATGATTGTGTAATTAAAGGCTGTGCCAAAGGGTAAAGGTTAAGTGTTCATCTAAAATCTTACAACGCTTGAACTAAGTAGTTACCATTAGCATTTTGTCTTCTGCATGGGTCCTGACATGCTTTGCCAATCATTTTTATGATTCCCTGTTATTCAGGGAATATCCTAAATAAGGAATCATGGATTCTGTTCCTGTATAAGTAGGGATGGGTGGCGTAGCTGTAAGATGGCACAGTCACACATCCTGAAAGCAAGGAAGTGGATTTTAATTTTGCTGTACAGCACTACTTAGCCGTTCACAAAGGAGTAGCAGTCCCTTTTGGGTTTTAAGTTTTTACTATATTAATTTAGAAATGGAGGCCAAGTTATAGTCTGGTTATTCAAGTTGTCACCCATCCCCAGAAGTTCTCAAAATTCTTTGAATACAGAACTTAAAAGCTATTGATGGGAAGCAGATGTTGGTACACACTGGATTAAAATGCATAATACTCTAAGGAGTTTCTTTTTCTATTGGAGGGAAAAAAAAAAGGCATGGGGTATAGATAATGTGATAAATGTAGTCCTTTCTGGTTATAGGAGCCTGCTCCCAAACCACTGGTGAATTATTTAGAAAGACAAGCAGAAAGCTAGTGGTTTTGATTTAGATTCAATTTTTATCTAAATTACATGTGTATAATTCTTACTAGCACTTTTCACTCTTGCAACTTTGATACAAGGGGAATAAGAAGTGAGAAAAGGTCTTGCTTGCAAACAGGGATGATTAAAAAAGATTTTTGGATCCCAAACGGCACCAGATCCTTCCTCCAAATGCTGAGGAGTGGGCTTGATGCTCTCCTGTTCCTATTAGGTAGGTAGAGCCTGGCAGGGTTCCAACCCCCCATCCTCCAGCTGAGAAAAGAAACAACAAAAGATAATGTAGGCTTCCCTATGGAGATTTTAGGTTGAAAATTAAGGTCTTTGTGGTTCCTAGAGAGCAAGGAGCTTAGGGCTTAAAAAACTGAACCAGGTCTAAATTTTGACATCTCTGAACATCTCTCTGCTCCTTTTATAATCCTGAGCCATTGTCTCAGTGGCAACTTATGTGTCATTCATAGCGTGTAATTCATGTGAAACAGAGAATGCAAGTGATGCATTTTCCTTACTTTGAACTTTCATTGAAATGGATTTGAAACCCGATCAGCATTGAGCTCCTTTAGGATGCTCATGTGAAAACATAAAATCCTGTTGTGGGTGCTCAGCCCTCTGACAGCCAAGTTCTGGGGGACAGCCAGGTGGTACTGAGAAACCTGCCCTCTATTTTCACACAAGGTTGATCTCATTGCTGAAAGCGAAATAAGAGCTTCCCAAATGCTGAGCGATATAAGGAGGCATGGAGCTCCACTGCATGAACTGGAATACCTTTCAGAAGATGAAGACTTGGAAAGGTTAAGGGTTACAGGTGACTCACATATATAAAAAACCCTCCCTTTTACACACACACACCGTTTCGTTTCTATTATTAGCAGACTAACTAGCGACTATTCAGTAAACAATCTCTTTTCTATCTAATGTCTTCTTTTTTCATCTACATAAGATTCTAATATTTTGGTTTGCCTGTATTGTAGTCATATGCTCTGGTATTTATCACAGACCAAACAACTTCAAGGAAAACAATTTCTGCCATCCAAATGGCTATAGGGTTGTTTTGAGGGAAAACAACTGCATCCTGCCACAGCTTAGTTAACATTTCACTTTCCCTTGAGGATTTCCTGTTGGCTGTGGCCCAATGTTAATTATGTTTTTATTTCTATAAAACAAAGCTCTGCCAATGTGTCCATGTTTATTACTCACTGTGATCTTTTTGTTTCTTGCAATTCTAACAGTGGTTAAAAACTTCAGTATTAAAACCTCACTTTCTTGCCAAAGAACCCTTTAATGGAGCTCATTCTGCAGCAAAACAACATTCATGCAGATCTGGGTGGTTTCTAAGGCACAGGGCTTTTGCTCAGGAAAGCCTAAACGCATATTATTTTCATAAAGTAAAACAATTTTTCTCGGAGCAGAATTTTTGAAAACATTAGGCAGGTTCAGATTTTGAGGCTGCTGTGAAAGTGTTTTCCTTCCAAACAGCTGTGTAAAGGAATGTAAAAGTAACTTCTTGTGTTCATTCAACCCACTGTAATGCATGCCACTGTGAGCTGTGTTTATTGCGAGGTATATGCTAGTACTGGAAAGTGTCACGCTGCCAGAGACAAGCTGTTGGGACTATAAACTCTTTGAACTGATATTCCACCTGTGTCCACCAGCATACTAGGTTATTTTAAAAATTGAGGAAAAAGCTAGTTTAAAAAAAGAGTCTTTTGGAGAATACAAAGTAAATTTCTTCTTCCACCTGTAGAATTTTGCATCATTCATTCAAAAATGTAACTTTATTCACCTTTTTAAGTTTCTAAAATAGGGTCATATGAAGTCATAAAAAGGTAGCAGAGAGATAGTAACGTTAAGACAGCAGGTACTTAACACAGAGGTGAAAACAGGTTTGTGATTGAGAAGTACCCTGGAATTTACATATACACAGGTTAATTTTTGCAGTGCACAAGTTATTTCTCCAGCAGCCTTCAGGTTTTATTTACTAATTTCCTGCACTGAATTTGATCTATTAAGATAGTTTTGAAAACTTTTAGTTGATGCATTTTGTTTGCTTTTATGTACTTGCAGTAAAGACTGGCTCCCTCATTATTTGTAATCCCATATTATTTACTGCTCAGTGCATTTAAAGCACTTAAAATAACTTGGACGTTACACATCTGTGGTCTTTAATCAATGTTGTTGAATTTATAGTAGAGAGCAACAGAAGGACCAGTTCTTTTGAGTTTTTATTATACAACGTTAGCACACTTTGCCTTTTCAATATATGAATTGTGTTTTAAGGTTGATTTCATAAATTGAATTATGAGTTTCCAGTATAGGTTGCACAAACTCAGGGAAATATTAGTATTCTGCACACCTCTATTTGTATTTGTATTCTAGTTGGTGCTTTAGAGATGTTTTGTTTTCTGTTTCATTTGCCTGCAGTTAATCTTTTTCAGATGCCAGTATGATTAAATACACGCAGTTGTCTGACAAGGTTGCCTCCTGAGTAGTGAGGCAGAAGTTCAAATAAAGCGTTCCCTAAATAAAGTTGGCTTAAAGATAGAAGCAGAAAGCTTGAATAAGTATTTTAGGTGCACCACCAAGGAAGTTGTCTTGTTAAGTAGAGGTTCATTTGTATACATGCGTGTGTCTGCGAGTTTGTCTTCTGTACACACTTTAAAATAACCAGAAATTTAAGATATGTTGATAGGGCTTAGAACACAGTATTTTTGTTTCAAATGGAAATCAATGTAATGAAACGGTGAAAATTTGGGTTGTTTCAGGAGTATGTTTTAAAACGCAATGAATCTTGCTGGTAGTGAAGGAGCTTTAGTAAGCTACGTGTTCCTGAACATGTAGGCTTAGTTTGGATATGTTTTCTGTCATATGTGATTTTATTAGTATCTGAGAGAAAGTAGTTGCTTTAAGAAATAGAGCCTAAAATAAATATGTAATATGGTAGCACTGGACCAGTGGACAGATAAGAGCCCATCTATTTGAAAGGAATTTTTTTCTCTGCTAGCCAGGGTTTCAGTTATTATTGGCAATGTATGTTGTTGCCTGCAGTTTCTAGTAACAGAAATTCTGCTGAAATCAGTAAGTTCTGCAAAGACTTGTTCAGTGAAACGTTATTGCTTAGTTATTTTACTGTATTTCAAGGTACTCTTAAATAAATTTCTTGTTGTGGCAACTTCCTTGCCATTGCCTACCTACTCTAGGTGTCAGTTTGTGTAGAAAATGTTATGATTCTGCTCTTTGAAACCTTCCCAGAGTATTTCTGCAGATAGCATTGGGGAGCATAAAAGGAGTAGTGCTGCAGCAAAGTAGGCATCTAGTCCTTTAATTATAAAAATCAGCTGAAAACAGAAACTACACTCTTTTTTGGGTAGTAGCAAAACCCGAGTTTGTTTCTTACCAGATCCAGTTCCATATTGTGAGCTGCCAGAAGTTACACATTTGGCAGGGCAGTAGTTGATCAAAATAAAATACCTGGACTTAATAATACTAATCTCCAATGAAAAGAGAATGAGTTTCTGAATTAGCAGCCTCATTAACAGTGGAAGTTTTAAGCAGATTGAATTCTGCAATATTTGTTGAGATCTTAGTTGTCATGCAATGGAATGCTTGTTGTGGTAATTGTAGAAAAATAGGTTAATATCAGGTATATGTAAAAACTTTGTTTTCTTGTCTGTTACGTATTCGTCTCTTCTGTATATTTTTTAAAAGTACCTTGAACTCTATGATGCAAGTCTGCCTCTGCAGAAAAAACTTTTTTAAAGTGGTAATGGTCGTTTTAAATTCAATTTACATTTTAGCTGTGTTGATCAGTGTTGCTCTTTAGGACTCAGAAGCTATATGGCTGTTCCTGGCACATTCAACTTCAGTGCTAAAATCGGTGTCATATGGATTTAAGCGCATTACATTCAAGCCAAGCCAGACTAAGGCTGTTTCTTTATAGTAGCTTACGTCTTTCAATGAGTTAAAATAATACTCTGTAGGAAAACAATTACTTCTACCTGCTGTTCCTCATGATTTGACTACAGATTCTAATTGCAGTCTTGTCTAGTTCTCCTTAAAAATCATACTTATTATAATGTAGGGGCTCAGTGATGAAGGGATATATAGGGACACACTCAACCACGAGCTGTAATAAAAGCTTTAAGGAATGCATACAACATATATAATCTACGTTGAAAGTGGTAACAAACAAATACCATCTTACTTGTAGGGCATCAGAAAAGAGATTTGATAATTTGTAAATAGTTAAAAGGAATTTAAATAGCTTAAAATCTTTCAGTGAAGCAAGACCCAACTCAAATTTGGGTTGTGGTCTCCTGAACGCTCCCACTGCTGCGTGTGCTCCCCAAGCTCTGTTTGGTCTGCTCTGAGAAGTCACATTGTAAGCAACTGCTCCTTGGGGACCACATCTGGTGCTCATGTGGCAGCCTGGCTGCTTCTGGCTATGTTAAAAAATACTTTTTCTGTCTTGACAACTAGGCATTAGTATTCAATTAAGAAAACTTTTGAGACCAAATCAAAGGCTTTGGGGATTTTTTAATGTGCTTAATTAGAATCACTGTGTCTACTTACTGGTTCATGCTCTTTCCAGAAAAACACTTAAATAAAATGTCCATCTTTGAAATTATTGACAAAAGAAACTTTTCCTCTCATCACTGTTCTTCTCTCCTTCCCCTTGCTTCAGCAGGCTGGGGAGAAATGCCTACTGTCCACTCAAAGACCGAAGCTTCTTGGGGAGAGCCGTCATCCCCTTCTGCTGCAGTTGATAATGGCACTTCAGCATGGGGGAAACCCCCCAGCAGTGGTACAGGGTGGGGAGATAATCCTGCCGAGTCGGCAGGGACATATGGAAGAACAAATGCTCCAGCTGCTGCCCCAGCACTGTGCAAACCAGGTACGTGCGTCAGTGTCACTGTCGTAAGAGATTGGGGAAAAAAGGCAAAGTGTGTGTGTTTCTGCTGGTATTTTTAAACAGCACGTCTGGTTTTCCGTGCATGTAAATCAGAGACTGTCTTAATAATTTCTTTCCCAAAACTACATTAGCTGTCTCAAAATATTGATATTCCAGATACCAAATTCATACAAAAATATGAATATAGTGCAATGATCCAGTAAACGTAAAGGTATTCCTTAGAGTATTTTTGTATACTTTGAAAGCAGTGTAGTAGAGATGCAGGAAGCTGAAACTGCAGAAGAATGTGAATAGTACTTATCCCTGGGTGCCTAAAAGAAATCTGTATTGGTATGAGAAGCAACTGAGCTCAGTCAAGATAGGATTGATTCTGGTAGGAAAAGCAACACATGAGAATGACTAGTCATAACCTCACTATTCGGTTAAACTGAGGGAGTGGGTATCTTTTTCAGCTGTTAAAACTGTTCACAGGTTCAGGAATATCCTGAAGTACTTACTGCTTCACGATTCCTAACTAATGTTATTTGATAAAAATTCTCCATCTCTAAATGCCCTGGAGGCTACAGTGCTTGTTTTAGACTGTGTTTTGTTTCAGCTGTGGAAGTCTTTAAGTTTCACTCCTGCAAAATACTATACTGAGAGAGAGATAGAAGGTCCAGAAAACCTAAAAAAGAGGAGTGAAGGTTTTTAAGATGAGTAATCCCAGCTTTAAACAGAATAAAGCTGAATGAGGTGACTCAACCTTGTCACTGAATGTGAAGTGTTCCCTGCAGCCCACGTGCTCCTTTCAGGTTCCATTGTTATGAGATGGGAATGAGTTTCTGACCGTTAATGACCTCGAAATTTGGTTTTGTTCATTGGGAGAATGTAGCAGCTAAAATGGTGAGATTCATTGAAAGCAAAATAGCAATTAACAAGTGTGTGGTCATACTTTTGGTTCCTTGTTCCTAGGAGACTGGAATGACCATGACCACAGATCTTACTTGTTCAGGAAAAAGCAAGACTTGCTGTTGCTGGACTTTCTCTTCTATAAAGTATTCAGAGGACTTTTCTTATTTTGCTAGCTTCAAAGAAGGCGTCCTTATCATTTAATGCCAATTAAGCTACTTGATGAACCTCTATATCTCTTGAAAATACTCAAATGTTAGCATACTGGATATGGCATAAAAGGATATTTCTGTAAAATTTGCAGAAAATTGAATTAAGATTTTTCTTCTCCCTTTTCCCTTTCCCTCCAGCTTCAAAATCTATGCAAGAAGGCTGGGGCAGTGGTGGGGATGAAGTGAATCTCAGTACTAGTCAGTGGGAAGATGAAGAAGGAGATATGTGGAATAATACTGCTTCACAAGAGAGCAGCTCCTCCTGTAATTCCTGGGGGAATGCCCCAAAGAAAGGACTTCAAAAGGTAGGACAAAAATAAAGATACTCTCTAGAAAAAAGTGGAATTAGTATAACATTTCTAGATTAAGTTGTCACAAATTTTCTGTTGCATTATACCTGAACTCTTAAATTAGACCTCTGACACCTGAACACAAACACAGCTTGCCACTACAGTGGTTCAAGTACAGCCTACCTTGTTTCCAGGGGAAAATGGGAGATCTTTGACTTTAAGCATGTCAGATGCTTCGGGAGTTTTGTTGTTGTTGCTTTTGTTTTCTCTAAGTTTATAAGCTTCCATGTATTCTAAAGAAATGATAATATATGAACAGAAACATAAAAGGTGTTAAAGGGGGCTTTCAGACACTTTTCATGGTGGTAGAAAAGCGAACAGTAGTTTGTGATGAAGTGGTTCAACAAAAAAATACCTATTTCCTGTTTGTGAGGAACAAACAGATAATTGTAAGGTGTGTACTGGTATGAGAACAAAGCAAACTTGTGTTAATGCCGCACTCAACCAAGATCATAGACAATTATGTTAGGAAGTTTTCCATTGCACAGTCTTTATTTCAGGACAAGGCCAGGCTGTAACTTAAAGGAATTGGGAATGCATTTAGCCAGTTTGTTTGTTATTCCATTAGCCAACAGTTAGGCCGGTGATTTGATCAAGTATGGTTGTTTCTTGTACTGTCCGCAGCCCAAAACAAATCCACGCTTGTCCCTTGGTACTTTCTGGAGAACTGAAAGGAAGAGACTTCTTAAGGATTTTGTGATAGAAAAGCTGCACAGAGATCTTTTAAAGGTGTTTATCTAGACGCTCTTGTTTGTTTTTAAGAAAATACACTGAGTAACATTCTTAACTTCAAGGTTGCAAACTTGTTTTTGGGAATGTTTTTCAGGAAGTGTTGTACTATTTCAGAAACTTTTATTTCGTTATGTCTTTCTGCCAAGGATTAAAATGAAATACGTAAATTCAAAGGTGGCTTTAATTCAGTGGTCAGCAAATCAAATACTAAATAGTACACTGAACACCTATTCAGCTGAGTTAAAATTTGTACACTTTGTGGGGGAAGAGAATCGTAGTTACGTTGTTCGGAGGGTTCTTCAATACTTTCTAAATTAATGTACTAATATATCTTTCAGTAGCATGTATTATTAATAAGAAAAACTTACCATGTATTTTATATACATCTCACTAGTATGAATATGGGAACCAGACCATTAATAGAATCTCCTCCCATTTATTTACCAAGGGCATGAAGACATCTAGCAAGCAAGATGAGGCCTGGATCATGAACCGTCTGATAAAACAGCTCACAGACATGGGCTTCCCTGTGAGTAGTGTTCATAGCTAGCACATCTGTGGCTCAGCTTTTGTAGCTTGTAGTTCTGACTTTCAATGTTCCAGAGCATAGCTACAAAAAGATCTTCAGCCTCTTCTTCAGGCCGGGAAGTAGTTCTGTTACCTGCATTTAGACATTTACTTTAATTCCAGAAATCTACAATAAGCTAGTAGAGTGCTCTCTGAAATTACTTGATGATATACTTTGTGTGATGACATTTATAGATTTTTTTGAAGTTCAGAGTTTTATAACAACAGGTGTTACTTTGAATTTCAGTCATAATTCCACTCCTGTTCCCCTTTTCTTATTAAAACAGGTGAAATTAGAGTATATCTGTATTTTTTAGAGAAAAGCATATCATAGTGGTACTTAAGTTGTCCATAGAAAACAGGAAGAAATTTAAACATAACAGTATGATTTGACCTTGTAGAACTGGTACTTACCTGACAAACTGAAACTAACTGAATTGTTGTGGGACTTGCTAAAAGCAGGAAAAAAATGTGCATAGACATTTTTTGTGCTGCTGAGTAAATATTAAATCCAGTATTTAAGGGACGTATCTGTTTTCTCAGTTTGCTTTGAAATCATATAAGCATGCTTACTTTTTCTCTTAACATAATCCGTATTTTTGACAGAGAGAGCCAGCAGAAGAGGCCTTGAAGAGCAACAATATGAATCTCGATCAGGCCATGAGTAAGTATGTGTGTAACTAAATTTTTTTTTTTCTTTAAAGCAACACAGGAACTATTCATGATTCTGAGAGTTTGATCTTATCCAGATCAATTGGATAATATTTATTAGCTTTTGCTTTTGTAAGCAAGACCTGCTTCTCTGAACTACTCTTGGCAAATTCCCTGTCTTTGTGTCACCTTTTTCAATGTATTTCCCCTTTCTGTGAAGGTGCTCTGCTGGAAAAGAAGGTGGAAATGGACAAGCGTGGAATGGGAGTGACCGACTATAATGGAATGGTCACCAAACCCCTTGGCTGCCGCCCACCACCAATCTCCAAAGAGTCTTCCATGGACCGCCCCACCTTCCTTGACAAGGTAAGTTCAGAAATATGAATGTGATATACAAGTCAGAAATGTACACGGTGTTGAAATATCAATGATTTCCACTGTCTGTTTAGAAAGCTGTAGAGAGAAATGTGATAGATAATTCTATACTGCTTTATTCTTTTTCTTCTCTTTAATCTTGTGGGGAATTTAGTCCTTGCGGAAAGGACCAATGATTTGATTCCCACATAGAAATAAACAATGGTCATTCCCAGTGTTACACTTGAAAAGAAAACTTACTAAGGAATCAGTAATGCAATGGAACTGGAAATAGGAAAGACGAAGAAACGGAGCACAGAAAGCCTTTCATTCTGTAAGAGTCCAGAGAGTCAGTGACCCTTGCCCAAATTAACGATCAGGCAGGACCAAGGCCAAAATCTTCAAGAATTAGGCTCCTAATTCCTGTTTTAGTTTTGAGCTCCTTATGGATTTCAGTGAAAGTTCAGTACTTAAATAAGAATGAGGAGCTGAGGTATTTTTGTTAAGTGAAAGAGCAGACATGCACAGTCATAAATAGCTTCTCCGATGAGCTTCCTTTTCTGTGATCACGTATGACAAATTTTCCAGCACCATTTAATGACTGAGGAGACAGAAGTTTGTGGTGTGCAAGATTCAAAGTGACTAAAGAAAAGGATGTAGGGAAAAGTGCAGACAGATCTTCAGTAGGAAATGAGATTTACAACCTGATAGAAAGTCCTACAAAGAGACCCATCAAATCACCTCAGAATCCCCCTGAAAATTATTAATAAGGAAAGAACAATCTCTGGTGCCATTCTTTATTTCACAGGTTATTTGAAATATTCATAAAGATGGGTCGTGGTGGTTTCTGAATGCAGAAATCAGTGCTTTTCACAAACTGTGCTGAAACCAATTCATTTTACATAAGCTGTTTACAGGATGTGGGGCAGTAATGGTATCTAGTCTTGTTAACACCAGCTGTATTAAAAACTTTACTGACCCTGAATAATTATTATCTTTCCAGTCCTCCACTTTGTGGTTTTTTTACAGTCTTAACTATAGTGTTATCCTTAAAGTTACAGCTTGTGTTGTGACAGGTTCCCAGGTGTTGCACTAAGAAAATTAGCATGGTGCTATGCTAGGACATCTGATAAATACTGACCTTTTAATGATGACTGTTACTATTTCTGCTGTCATCACAGTCTAAACAGTTTGCTTAGTTCTAGTGCTGGTATGATGCAAACTGTAAACAAGTTAATTTGATTAAACACATACATTGTACATAATTATAGGTTGGTTATATTAATAAGAAAAAATTAACATCTATATAAAACTTGCTTTAGAGGGTCCTTACGTATCAAAAGTTTTTGTGATAGTTAAATGCTACCACAGTTCTGTCTAACCTAGTGTCATGGCAGTTTTCCCCCAAAGATTATATATTAGAAAACTGCTTTTCTGCTTTTGGGGCAATAACAACATTGTTCTTTCTGGGCTCCCTACTTATATTGGAATGATGTGTTGTCCATTATGTTGTTGTTCCATTAACCAGGCTAAACTGATTGTGTATTTCCTACAGTGTAAGGCTCGACCTGGCTCTTCTTCCTTCTTTTTCTCTTCCTGCCATGTAAAGTTCATTCTTAACTATGGCAAATCTATTTGCTTATGGCAAACTTTAATGAATATGTTAATTGAAAGATCTCTCTCTCCTGATGAAGGTCACAGAATTCATGCATGCATGCCAGTTAACCTTTTCTTTTCTAGGGTAACAATATCTTGAGCAGTAAAATTATTGCCAGAGAGATGCATTATGTGCAGCATGATGCATAATTATGGAAACATATGTTAAACACAACTATTGAGAAGGGAGTACTAGAATCATTAATATTCATACAGCAAGTAAAAATCTGTCAGTCTAGGCATAATCTGTCGCAATGGCTTTACTATAACAAAGGAAATAATCCCAAACTGTATTTGTTATCTATCGGAGTGTTGAGCAACTTGCTAAGTGAATTAAACCAATACAGTTTCTACCCTAAGAATAGCTATTTTTTCCAAAGAAATTCTTTCAGATTTACAGCTCATGCTACTAGAGCAACTCCTCTTCTCCAAAACCTTTTTGCCCTTTGAGGTACTATTTCAGAGCATGAGGCTGGAGCTGTCTCGCTTCCTGCTCAGGTCATCCTTGGTTGGTGAACAAGCTCTCCACGCAGCTGCACAAAGCACTCCAGCCAGCATTCCTTATTTTACTTATTGTCTTATCAAGTCGTTATCCTTTTGCTTGGCTTTGCTGAGTCTTCAATAAGTTATGCCAGGTTTCTCGTAATGAAATTGTAAGTTGGGTTAGTATGCTCATTGCTACCACTCTTTCTCAGCTGATTCTCTCAGCTCACCCGAGTTGAGACTCCATGACTTTTCTCCTGCATTTTCTCTGACAGGTAAAGTCAGCACTTACTTTTTTTTTTTTAACATTATGCATTTGAGGAGAGAGAATTTCCAGCCCCAGCGTTTGCTTCTGGACCTATTGAACTCCCTGTTCTCTCTGAATTAGTAGTGGTCCGTGCAGCTAAACATCACCTCTGAATGTTTGCTCTTACTTGTTCCTCAGTGCTTGCTGCAGATACTCTTTATTCTGTGTCACACTGAGTCAATCTCTGGCACTCAGTGCTTTGTTAATTGTATTATTTTTCAGGATGTTATCTTGCCCTGTAGCACCCTAAAAGGAGGAGGGACAAAACCCAACGGCTTTGAGGAAATAAAGATCCAGCCTAGCAGTACCCTGATACATGATCTCAACCATGTTATGTTACACTTGGTGGTCAGCATGCTGTACTTAGGTATCAGGTTTGCTTGAAGGCATTACCTGATGTCTTCTGGAGCCATCAATTTTGTAATAAAAGCATGTAAGATTTTCCTGGAAGCATCCTTAAAAATATTGGAAATAAGCCCCAAGTGCTTCAAAGGATCTTTTCTTAAAGTGTAGGGATTTGGCTTGGGTACCACTCCTGAGTACTGGGACTCAAGTGTAGTGTGTATTCTCACTGCACCTATCAAGTGTTCTTCTAAGCTCAGAAGAAAAACGTGGTTTGCTGATCTGCACTGACCACCCCATAATTAAAAATGTTGAACCATACAGAGATGTCAGATTTTTAGCATAATCAGATGCAAGTGTTGAACTCTGGACCATTGTATTAGATGTATGTGATCAAAAGTCAGGTCAGCTCTCTGAAGAGAAGTAACATCAGCCTGCTTTGGCATTAGCTCAAGCTTGACTTCCGTGGGGCTTCTGTTAGTCCATGGCAGACTCATTTTCCTTCCTGCTCTCCTCTATCTTTGTTTTTTATTTTTTTGCTTTCTCCCATACTGCCAGCAGAGAGTCCTGTCTTCTTTTGCCTCGATGCTGCTTCCAAACTGTCTCCCAAATTCTTGAGCCTATAGGAGACCAAGAAATTCTCGCCTTGCAAATTAAGTCTCCTTTTCACTGCTGTCTTATTCACTGATCAGCTCTTCCTCTCTACTACTGAGAAATCCAGGTCTACAGCCTTTATGCCTGTTGGCTGCGATCAGGTTCTTCCAGAAACATTCTGGCTACACTTTTTCCTCATTTCTAATTGGAACATAGTGCTCGTTGGGTTTTTTTTCAACCTGTCCTTCATATTCTGATCCCAGTTGTCTCTGGTGAGTGTTGTTGGTTTTTGTCTTTGGGAGACGAATGGGATGCTTTATCATTATGCAGAAGCACTTTTGTAGGCCTTGCAATTAGATGATGATCATAGAATTTTAAGGTTGACTTTAAAATTCTTCTTTCGTCCATCTCTGCCTCCTATGATCCAGTGATTGTTTCTTTATTGAACTTCCAAATTTTGAAACCTTTTTCATATTCCCATGTTTTCAAAATTAAAAATACCTATGATGAGTACTTCTTTGAGTACTGCATTTCCTGCAAGTTTCTTTTGCCTGTTCCTAACTCCTGTCAGATTTGAAGAGAATTTATTTTGGGGTGAGATTTTATTACTTTAACTTCCTCTTTTGGAAAAGTCATTTTTCTGTTTCTAGAAGTTATTAATGTGTATTTTCTACTAACTACTTCTGTAACTGGCTTTGTATAAAGACCTCTGGCAAATTCATCAGTCTTGCACCTGTCTGTTGGGACATTTTGATTCACGAAGTGGCAGTTGTTGGCAGGTGACTGCCAAAGTGTCCGGGTATCGTCTACTAAATTGTCTGTATCTCACAGGGCTAAAAAATCATGGAGTAATGCCGCTTGCGTTGTCATATTTGGTACATGAGACTATTGTGAGAGACTTTCAAAGTCCTAAAAGTAATGTATTGTTGAGCACCAGTGTGGTGCTTTGTGTTGGATAACTGTAGAAGGAAATACTACTGCCGGTAGGATTTTACAGTTGTGTCAAGTCCCTTCAAAAAAGTTAAAAGCAGTGCTGGATTGAGCATAATTTTGGCGATTCAGATGTAGGCGATTTGTTTGATTAGCCTGACAGAGAAACGTAACATAAATTTGTAAGAAAATCACTGAAGAGGAAAGGTTAGGTAGAAAAGATTACTCTTCAGGAAACAATTATTACATAAAGGAGCCTGAAAAATAATGGGTCACCAACCATTGTCAGCAGTAAAGGTATCACCTAGACTAGGTTGAGAATGACTTATGAGTACTTTGTGTTGACCGACTAAAATACTTTGTTAAATGAATTGATTTCAGTTCCACTTAGAGAGTACAGATTTGTGCAGCACAGTTGGCACCTTATGACAAGTTCAAATTTAAAAAAATAGAACAAAGCGAATGTGTTACAAACTTGCTACAAAAGACTTTTGCTGCAGTTCAGCCAAGGAACACACTTGTGAAGGTGGCCTTGCAGCAAGAGTCCGCCTGTTCTGGAAATTAGATGCCTGGGTCTCTTGTGTGGCTTGTGCTCCACTGTCCCTGGCACTGCCTGTTTCCAAAATGAGAAAAAATAATGTCAATGAGACAAGACTTGAATAAATTTTGGGGGCAGGTGGGGATTGCATTGGTCTTTCATGGTCAATAGGTCTGTTCATGTAGGAAACAATGGCATCTGAAGGAGAGAGCACGCATGAAACTTGAAATTATTTTCACTTTAAAGGGGGAAGGGCAGGATTGTAAACATATGTCTGTGATCTAAGGAGAAATCCTTGAACCTGTTACTGTCATGCAAGCTGCAGTTGTTTGTGGAGTGTGACTGATGTCCAGCAGAATGTGAAATATCTTGAGCTGAAAGGCCTTGGGGATATCATTAGAAAATGTCAGTGTCCCCCTCAGGATAGTCAGATAGCATGTCAAGTGTCACTTTGCCTGATAGTAAAGAAACTTTTTCTTTGCATCAAAGGAGAGCTGTTGAAAATGCATTTTTCAGGATTAACTTAGAACATAAAATTTACGGAGCATGCTTGCTGCATTAGGTCATTTGTTTGGGTATCTGGTTAGCGGACTGGGCTGCTTTTTTAACAAAGGAGGCTTATCATTATCTCTCAATCTTCTGGGGCATTGAATTTATTGGTTGAAATAACCTAGGTCCTCACCTATTTAAAAGCCTTTCTTTGCAGTGGATATATTGCCTGAAAAACACCAGTCCAGCACACTGCAAATTAAAGATTTTTCACTCTGCCTGTTTTTGGAGCTCTACTTTGTACACAGTGTTATTTGATCATGCTTGCCGCAGGCTTCCCAGACATCAAAGCACAGTTTGAGATAGAACTCGGTACCCCACTGTAATACTAGCTAGATACCTACCTGTTTGATTGGGGATTATATGATTTATTTTATTTTCTGACTTGCTGTTTGCCCCCTGCGGGGACTGCCTTCTGTGCATCGTATCCATGTTCAACCTTGGTTCCTTACAGCCTGGTTATCAGAGGGGGCTCCTTATGTCTTGCTAAAATTTGCTGCCTCCTGGGGGATGTTCAGGCAGTGTCTTAATCGCTTTCCTAGGAAGGCTATGCAGACAAGATTATCATTATTGTTTTTAAGTATTTTTGTGTTCCTTGGGTGTGTTGGAGTGTAATGTTTCATAGTGGATAATAATAACTCTGTGCTATGTGAATATTAAGAGGCTCATGTGTCTCAGGAAAGGGGATTAATGCAAAAATGCTTTTTTAAGAGCAGAGCTATGATGTGGAACCAAATGCAGACTGATATCTAATAAGCTGATCTGGCCTTTCCCAAGTTTGGCTTAGCAAAAGCAGTATCTTTTATGTCTGTGCTCTACTGCTGAGAGTTTAGCAAACTAGCAGAAGACTTCCCTGAAATGTGTGGGGTCTCTTCCCTTTTCACCTTTTAATCCGGTGGAGAAGAGAGGAGAAAATCTAAGGGGGGAGGAGGAGACAGCTGCATGATAGCTCTGCGATCAGTTGCTAGAATCCCTCCTTTCCTTCTGGAGAGGTGGGTGAGGGTGATTGTGCATTTGGGGATTAAGTGTAACAAAGTAAAGAAAAACAGTACCTTAATCCTATTTCTCTCTTTCTTCTCCCTTCACTCCATACTTTTCATTCCCTGTTATTCATACCTTTTTTATTTTAAATATTTTTATTCATCCATGCCCTTTTATATTTCCATGGGACACTATTTTGTGCGCTGTCTGCTCCTGGGCACCGCACACAGCTCACCCTTTCTTTCTCCAATCAGGATGGCGGCCTAGTGGAAGAGCCCACTACTTCACCATTTTTGCCTTCACCAAGCCTGAAGCTCCCCCTTTCAAACAGTGCACTCCCTAATCAGACCCTGGGCGGGATTGCCTCAGGGCTGGGCATGCAAAACTTGAATTCTTCTAGACAGGTAAGGCTGTTCGGGGAGATCCCAAGTTGAATTTCAGCTCTCTTGGATTTGCTGCTAATGCCCATCACTTCCCTGGGGAAAACTGTGGTTTAAACTGGAAGTGTGTGCAACGCCTTTGTTCATGTGAAGTATCAGTGGAGAAGCTACCTGCTGTGTAAACGTTTCACTTTAGCCTGCTAAATACACACATCCGTTGAGAAGAGACTGTGGTATTACGGATTTATACCATTGAACCCTGGTATAGCTCTGCCTTGATTGACGTGAGGTTTCTTTTTTTGAGGCGTTGCTAATTGTCACAGACTCTAAGGCAAAGACATTGCTCTTATTCGTTTTTCCTGGCTGGCATAATTATTCAGTGATGAGATGGGTCAGAAGTGATGGGGGCTTTTTTTATTCCTGCTGTAAGTGTCAAGACAGCTCATAGGTTTGACAGGTGCTAAGAAAGAAACTGCTTCTAGCACCTCTGGTCAAATAGAGCATTGCGGCAAGAGGGCTGTTGTGGCCCCTGGGTAGAACATGCTGAAAGGGAAAGAAAAGGAAAGGAGATGGAGGGGAAGAGTGATAAACACCACAAGACTGAGAGGCGATAAACTACTGTTGATTATGAAAAGGTTATTTTTGCCATATAAATTGAAGTTCCAGCAAAGATAAGAAATAACAACACAGAAAAACTCTGTGTATTGTTCTGTAGTGGCTTTTATGATGTACATTCTTTCAAAGTTAGTTTTCTAAAGGCAATACTTGTCCAGCACTTACAGCCCATTAAGCATATCTTTCAGAAGTGGAGACTGCACTAATATAGGATGTCAGTTCTCAGTAGCTTTGTAAAATGACTAAGTATAAAAACTGCCTAGATAATTTAAGGATTGGGATGCTGTGAGTTTAATGACTCCATTTTCCTGTCCCTTGCTGCACAAATAAACTTTTTTGGCGAGTGCTTTTCTTTGTTCATCTTGTGACCCTCTAGGATTATGCATCCTTATAAAAGTGATCTTCAACTTCAGCTACCTTTTGGTCAGGCATCTGCACAAAGTTTTGGAGGTTTGGGATGTTGGGTACATGGCAATCTTTGCCATACCTGATTGACAATATAGTCTGTACGTACTGGTTTCTTTATCTGCACCTGTCATAATTAATCACCGAGGATAAAGACTGCACAGATAAGTAACTTCCAGGTTATATGTTGAGTGATGTCTTTAAATGCCAATGTCTGTCTTGTCCTGCTGTAGATACCGAGTGGCAATCTGGGTATGTTTGGCAATAGCGGAGCAGCACAAGCCAGGACCATGCAACAGCCGCAGCAACCGCCAGTGCAACCTCTTAATTCATCCCAGCCTAGTCTTCGTGCTCAAGTGCCTCAGTTTCTATCCCCTCAGGTTAGACGACACTTCCACTCATGAGTTTTCCCTTTCCCTGGAACTATTCCATATGTACTCTCCTCTCCATGTGCATTCTGTCATGTTCCTGAGGCTTTGCATCTGTGTGTTGTTTAATTTACTAGCCAGTAAGTGTGTTACATGGGTAAGATGTTCTCGCATGTATATTCTGTACGTTATCTTTGTGGACACATTCTCGTGTTCATTTTTGCAAAAATTACATGTTTCTAGAGAGCTGAGGAGTTTGTTCTCAGCTCTTTTTCTATAAATGGATGTTTGAGTATGGTTATTAAGATTTGTATTAGAGCCTCTTGTTAATTTTTGATAGTTCATGGTTCTACCACTGGTTATAGTAATATTTTCCAGCTGATGTCTTGTGACTCTTATTAACGGCTTACACAGTTGCCAGCGTTAAAAGTAAATGTACAACGTTTAATACACTGCTTTTTCTTAGGTTCAAGCACAGCTTTTGCAGTTTGCAGCAAAAAACATTGGTCTCAGCCCTGCACAGTTAACCTCGCCAATTAATAATCCTCAGCATATGACGATGTTGAACCAGCTCTATCAGCTGCAGCTGGTAAGTTAAAAGACATGGCAAATAAGCTCTAAATCAGAATTGGAAGCATGAAGATAAAATAAGAGAATGGCTAACTAAATTTTTAAATGGATGTGACATCTTTAAAACAATCAGATGCTGATGTTTTTGGTAGAGTTTCTTTTTAAAGAAACAAAATCGTGTTTTTTGCTTCAGGCTTTATAAATAGCAATTTGTGGAATAATTATCCTTTACAGCTGATCAGTGGAACTGAAAAGTCAGTTGTCTTTGTACTAGTATGAATAACATAGTATATTCTGAAACAGCACTAATCTGTGTATTACATGTGAATGTATGCAACTGATGGACCAGCTGGGAGATTTGTGTTGCAACAAGAGAGAAAACTCAGCAGTGCTGGTCACCTGAGTTACCTGGAGAACTTTCTTCAGTTGCCTCACTAAATAATAAAGTATAGGGTAAAGTTCCTGTTATTAGTGGAGTGTCTATTAAACACATCATGTGATAAGAACTACTTGTTTTTGAAAAGTTGTGGACTTCTGCTATATTTGCAAATTCTGTGTATATATATGTGTGTGTGTGTGTGTATGAAAATATTTAATTGGATTTTAAGACTATTTTGAAAAGAGATATTGCTAACAGTAAGTCAGTATTTTCTAGGGTTAAACATAAAAATGAGGATGACAAACTAGTTTAGTTGCTGATCTCAATGTGCTAGTCAAACTTTTTTATTAGTAACAGTGTTTGATACGATTATTCATTTCTGGTTATGTTTCCTACTTTTGAGGAGCATAGCAATGATCTCATGCCATGGTAGTAACTGAACAGTACACAGCTACTTGAAAAGTATCTGTACAGAATTAGATTTTAAATTCACGTGTTTGAGAAATACCTTGGGGAAAAAAAAATTACCGCCCAGTGTCGTGGTTTAACCCCAGCCAGCAGCTAAGCACCACACAGCCACACACTCACTCCCCCCCCACCCAGTGGGATGGGGGAGAATATTGGGAAAAGAAGTAAAACTCGTGAGTTGAGATAAGAACGATTTAATAGAACAGAAAAGAAGAAACTAATAATGATAACAACACTAATAAAATGACAACAGTAATAATAAAAGGATTGGAATCTACAAATGATGCGCAGTGCAATTGCTCACCACCCGCCGATCGACACCCAGTTAGTCCCTGAGCAGCGATCCCCCACCCCCACTCCCCCCAGTTCCTATACTGGATGTGATGTCACATGGTATGGAATACCCCATTTGCCAGTTTGGGTCAGCTGCCCTGGCTCTATCCTGTGCCAACTTCTTGTGCCCCTCCAGCTTTCTTGCTGGCTGGGCTTGAGAAGCTGAAAAATCCTTGACTTTAGACTAAACACTACTTAGCAACAACTGAAAACATCAGTGTTATCAACATTCTTCGCAGAACACAATTGACTCTATCCCAGCTGAAACCAGGACACCCAGTTAACCACATTAAAATTGGTGGAATTTTTCTGGAATAAAGCATCACAACTGATTAAATACAAAGTATCAGAACTCAAAAAGGCCAAAACAAAAATAACTGTTGGTATTTATCCTATTTGTATAATATTATAAACTTATATTTTAATTTCTGCTTTGTGTAAGAGTTTTTTCAGAAAAAAAATAGGTTTCTATGTTTAATGATCACTTACTGCTCACAAACTTACTCATCAGTTTATTGATATGTTTAGTTTAAAAAAAAACAACAAACAAACACTGGACTTATATCTATAATAAAATACATTTGTAACAAGTTTCCTACTTTTGCTTCATTGACTGTTTTCAGAAAACTCCATTGTTTCTGTCTTTTCTAATTTATAATGTACCAGAGCTGCTCAAGCAAGTTTTGTTTGGCTTATTGTATATGTTAGGACCTCTGACCTCTCATTTCTGTCTTGTAGGCGTACCAACGTTTACAAATCCAGCAGCAGATGTTACAGGCTCAGCGTAATGTTTCCGGACCCATGAGACAACAGGAGCAGCAAGTAGGTTTGCCTGCCAGTTCAATCTCTCCATTACAGTTTGGTTTCAATAGCTTAAAGAGATTGTACTACATTATACCAAAGCAGCTAAAGCATCCTTAGAAACAGTGATATAGTGCATGGCTTGAGTATTGAAAAGGAAAATGCTAGAGTAATAAAGCTACTTCACAGCATTCAGTTATTGGAGGAAAGCTCTTCAACCCTTAATACAGTCAATTTTTATTTGTAAAGAGATCTATTGTGTTATTTCACTGTAGAGAAAGGCACAAGAAATCTAGTGTCTTTTTGTTCAATTGAGCATTTATTGATTTTTTTTTTTTTTCCCCCCCTCCCCTTGTCAGGTTGCACGTACAATCAATAACATGCAGCAGCAGATCCAGCAGCACCAGCGCCAGCTGGCCCAGGCCCTGCTTATGAAGCAGCAGCCTCCCCCTCCACATCTATCTTTGCACCCCTCTGCAGGCAAATCAGCCATGGATAGCTTTTCACCCCATCCCCAGGCTCCCGGCCTACCTGACCTGCAGACCAAAGAGCAACAGTCTTCACCGAACACCTTTGCTCCTTACCCTCTTGGTAAGTGTCCTTCATTAAAGCAGTTCCATATGAAAAAGACAGAGGGAGTATATTTCATTAATTCAGCATCTAAATGTTTTGCTCCATAGTATAACAAATACAGAAATATAAAAGATATGTTTATTAAATAATGCTGAGATGCCAAAACAAAATCATGGCACTACATGCCTATCTGGTAGCTGTTCAGGTGGGCTGTATTTGCTCTCCTGTGCTCTGCCTACAAATATCAGAACAGAAGATTTGCTCAATTAACTATCTATGTATGTTGCTATTTATGAACTAAATATAAATTAATAGTGTCATGTTGTAAAATATACAAATGTCATATTGATAAACAGGAGTATCATCTGGAAGTCATGCAGAGTCATCAGCACTGGTAAGGCATCAATTTTGGTCAATCAAGAAAGATACGGATCAGTTTGAAGGAATGCAGAAAGTGTTGTGCAGATGATGAGATGGTTCAAAAACATGACTGCTAAGGAAAAAAAAAAAAGAAATCCTCTGTACTCTAGTCTAAAGAGAAGACTCAAGAGACATGCAGGAATCTTCAAAAATTTAAAAGATAGCTTCGAAGAAGTTTTCTTGCATGTGGTTAATGCAAGAAGTAATAAACTTTTGTTGCATAGAAGGAGATCTAGTTAAATGTTAAGGATTGCTTATTTGCTTTAAGCAAAGTAGAGTACTGGAATAAATTGTCTGGGAAGTTTTTGAAATCTTCACAGGTCATTTTGTGGTAGGTTAGACATAGATCTGTCAAATATGACTGATGTCAAAATAATCGATTCGGCCTTGAGACAGGGTGAACAGAACAACCTTTCAGACCTGTTTTCTGTGATTGTTTGATGTATGCTACAGACTTCATTTATGACATAAAGGAATTAATTTAGTCTCTTTGTGACTCCCTTTATGTTGTGTACAATAGAATTGCCAAGCTTTTTCTGCTATGGAGCAGTTAAGAAGGTAATTCTGACTGCTAATGGTGAGCTGTTACAGTAGGGAGCATCAGAAGGCAAAAGAATTTATGAATTAAAGGCCTAAGTCTAAGAGGTTCTTATCGTATCTCAGCTTCCTGTGATCTGCTAACGTTCAGGATTATAAATCAAAAAGGACCCAGATTCGCATCACAGAAGCATGTCAAAATTATTCCTTAAATGTATTCTGAGTGATTTTGTTCTGCTTATACAAAATATATGCCCAAATAGTACAATACCTGGTATGATGAATAGCAGCTCTTTGTATGACCTTTTAATTAGTTGCTTTGTTTGGGATTTTTTTAGATGTTGTTAGCAAAATAAAATGGCAAGCATCATCGGAGTGTGCTAGTGAGACATTAGGAATATTTTGGTTTAGCAGTGGAATGCTGCAAATTCTTCGCTGGTTTAAACGTAGCATTCCAGTGCATTCTTTCAGAATGCCTTTTCTGAGACAAGTGAAGAGACCGCAAGTAGAAATACTAACAGCTTTAAAATATTATCCCTACATCTTTTTTCTTTTTTTCCTTTTAGCAAAGTTTTAACATTTTCTGAATTCATGGGAGTTCTATTGGTGTTCCCATAAAAGCAAAAGTTCTTGACAGCAGGTTGAAAATGTGCATAGTAAATTATTACACATACGTACAGATGTCTGAAAATCAATGTTTAATAATTTTTTAACTGGATTTTTAAACACATCTTTTAATCCTCCAGTGTATTATGGGTATCTAATGACCTATTTCCCCTTAGCTGGACTGAACCCGAACATGAATGTAAATAACATGGACATTACTGGTGGTTTGTCAGTGAAGGACACTTCTCAGTCCCAGTCTCGCCTTCCTCAGTGGACACACCCCAACTCAATTGATAATCTGTCTAGTGCTGCTTCTTCGCTTGACCAGAACTCCAGCAAGCACGGTATGTCACATTTAATGTCTGTGTCAGTCTGGCTTTTTGAGACTTGAGTCATATTGCAATTGTAATTTTTTTTCTCATGTTACTATTTTCGGTAAGGGCTCATAAATGGTTGGTACAGAGCGCCTTTTGAGACTGATATTTTTAAGATGATTTCTGCAGTCACATTCAACAATGCATTGAAGTTCTTGCAGCTGTCACTTCCTACATGCAATGTAGGAATGGTGGTTTTCTTCATTTGCTGAATTTTGTTGCTCAGAACATGGAGTTCAAGTAAAACAAGCCATTAGTGTTGGCAAAACAAGTCCCACAAGCTTCCCCTTGCTCCAGGTCTGCATACCTTCAATCCAAAAAAAATTTATATTGGCTTTTTCCCACTATTTTTCCAGTATCGTCAACCTTTTACAACCAGTCCTGTACAAAGGCATGATGGATTACATAGTTACCCACCCTGGGAGTTAGGAGCACAAACTTCGTATTTTTCCAGAAGCAATTGCTAATCTGTTTGAACACCTTTATCCCTAACGCCTCCAGTATCCTGAGTCGCTTATTCCTTTATTTCCTGTACCAAGTTTATTCTGTTAGAAAATGGTGCTCTGTTAACTTTATTGTATGCTGGATTTTACAATGAGCAGCATGAATTATTTCTTTTACAATAGTTTTTTATTCTGCAAGTCGCTGTACTGCTTATGCCAAATTGTAGTTTGGTAGTTTGTAAGAACATGAGAATGGCCATTTCAAATCAACTGTTCTGTCAGCAGTGAATACCTAGAGAAGCATGAGAAGAGGGCTTGCATACAGTGATATTCCTTAGTATGCTGTCTCAGCGAATTCCTGTTTACCATCAGTGTAATGATTTGAATTACTTAGTCTCTTTTTGGCAGTAATGTAATGCAAATTTCTTTAACTTGAGTGTCTAGATTGTACCAATGGTGTATCTCACAGCTGTAATTCCTAGTAAGGCTTCAGAGACTGTTAGCCTTGCTTACTGTGTCTATATTTTAATTTTCTTTTTTATCTTTCTAATACAGAAAGAAAACTAAAATATAAACAAAGCAGCAAGCAAGGCTTAACAGCCTCTGAAGCCTTACTAGGAATTACAGCAATAACAATAATAAAAAAATATAGGGACTGATGAAATTCCATACCCAAAATTAGTCCCACTCCTAAACAAAGCCTTTCCATTTCATTCATTACAGGTGCTATACCTGGAGGTTTAAGTATTGGTCCTCCGGGAAAGTCCTCCATTGATGACTCTTATGGCCGGTATGATCTGATTCAAAACAGTGAATCGCCTGCCAGTCCACCCGTAGCTGTTCCTCACAGCTGGTCACGTGCCAAAACCGATAGTGATAAAATTTCCAATGGCTCCAGCATAAACTGGCCACCAGGTAACAAAATACAAAGCATTTGTGTTAAACTGATGTCCTTAAAACGTATCGTTGGTTTTATTTGTTAAATCATCATGCCTTCTGATACACAGGAACTTAGGAGAATTATGACTTTATATACTCTTCTTTTTATTATATTTGAAACAGAGTTTCATCCAGGAGTGCCATGGAAAGGACTGCAGAATATTGATCCTGAAAATGACCCCGACGTTACTCCTGGAAGTGTTCCAACTGGGCCTACCATAAACACCACGATACAGGATGTTAATCGCTATCTTCTCAAGAGTGGAGGTAAACACACAAATTACTTTCACATCTGTGTATGCTTTCTTTTTCTTTCCAAAAAAGTTGACTTCATATATTATGGATGTAGTATATTTTTGCATGTAATCCTAATCTAATAATGCTTCTGCTCTGAACTTTCACTGAAAATCCAGAAATACTTGAGTTAAATATGGGACTAAGAAGTTTCTGGTTTTCCATGGGAATGTAAATATTTTTACATTGGAAAAGGCTGTAAGATGTAATACAAAATTCTGTGGTCACTGAAGTTTTTGTAACCTGTAACACTTTGTTTTGAACAAGATTTTGCTCTCCATACTGACCAACCTCTTACACACACTTTGTGAAATACTCAGAAGACACAATACAAAAGTTCCACAGTCGTTGCCGAGACAGCAGGCTTCTGTCACACTAATTAATTGTAGCTTTGTTAGAAGATCAATCAGCAAAATAAATTGGAGCTCTTTTATCCCGAAAACCATCAAAGAAAAGAAAAAATAGGGAATTGACTAGTAAACTAGTATTTCCCAGTGCCATTTCCATTCCTTTTGTCTTGGCAGTGCTTACTACAGAATTAAAAGGATATTCTCTAAAACAATAAACCATTGGAACTATGCTACTTGTTAACTACATGTACTGAAAGTGGATCAAGGGAGGGGTGGCTTGGTTTAATTGTGATCGGCATACCGAAATAGGCAAGTTACCTGCACTCTATTAGAGCACTCTAATATGCACAGGATTAGTATAACCAGGTTGTAGAGAAGGACCTGTCGGGATTAAAAATGTGGATTTTCTAGTAGTTAATCTGTGATATCTGTGTAGATTGTAAATCAGAACTATCCTTGAAATGGGTTTCCAGCTCTGGGCTTGTTAACTCAGGTGAAGGGATGTGAAATGTGAAGGAAAGGAGGCAGAGGTTTTCATTGCCTTGAATGATTTTAGTTGTCTCTTACCAGAAAGCAATCTTTATTTAAGCTGAAACATGAAGTATTTGTGTGCATGAGTAACATTGTATTAATTTCTAATAATCCAAATGTACTTCAAGGGGCAGGCAACCTGGATGGTTTGAAGGTACAGAAAGAGAAGTATAAAGACATAATTCAGTCACAGTTCAGATATGGTGCATGCAAGAAATACTCCCTTTAGGCCAAAAGCCTAGCCCTACAGAGCTATACCTGTAAGTTAGATGATACCTACCACAGGTCTTCTTCCTTTATAGGAGGAGAGTATACATTAGCTCTGTTGGTGTATAATCTGCCTGTGGAATGAAGAAATAATTACACTGCTTGGAGAGGGTCAGAATAGATGATCTTTGCAGAAGTAAACAGGACTTCAAGAGCCAAAACCTTCTGAAAAGCAGTGACTGTTGGGGTCCATGTATGCTTCCTTTCCACATTAGCTTTTTAGCTTGCTAATATTACAATTTTAATAAAAAACGTAGTTGCTGAATCTGTTTCTTTATGCTCGTATAACCTAGGTGTTTGCTCCTAGGTAAAATTACCTGCTGCTGTCAGTACCCCTCCATATGAGATTGGGGTTTTTGTGACATGCTGCCAAGAAGAGACTATCTTTGAATGCTGCAGCTTCAAGTACACGGACTGTATTAACAGAGTTGATCTCTGTTTAGAGGGCTAGACTGTGGCGTATACTGTCCTTGCACTGTATACGTAGAAGCAGACAAAACCTAACCTTTTGGGTTTATTTCTTATTTTACCCTGTTTGCTCATGAAGCTTTGCAGGGTCAGCTGCTATGAGCTGAAAGTCCTAGCCACGTGGAATCAGGAATGGTTTCAGCTCTGTGGGCATATGGGCCTTTGAATCTGATATAATTCCCTCACTCCTGCCTGGGGAATAGATTATTTCCAGAGAAGGCCTTGATTAGAATTATTTTGCTTGAGACTGATGTCTGTATTGGTGTATCCTGTGGAGGGCAGTGAGTCTGGATAAGGTAAAGTTTGGTTGGTTGCTGTTCCAGTTGAAATTGTGGCCTGGGTTTTTTATTGAGCTGTGAGGGATGAGATTGTCCTTTTACTTCCTCCCTTCTACCTCAGTACAGCACTCTTTTCCAAAGAACTCACTGCTTTTTATTAGTCAGTTAAAGATGTTACAGTATCACAGTCCATCCATGTATGTCAGGAATGATAAGTCACCTAGGATACACACTTAATTTTGTTGGTGACTAGAGAGAATACTTCCAGCCTTTCTGGTTTTTATAATGAAGATATTTTATTTTACGTTCTGTTTCTTTCATTTGCTGCCAGTAAGGAAATTCTATGTATGCTTAGATAGCTCCTCAGATTGTAAATGATTTACCAAGATGGTTTCAGGCTATTTCATTTAATGTTATCAGTTTGAGAAGAGATTGCTAAAATACATCCTTGCTTTACTGAAAGTCTGCAAAAATCTAAAGATGTTTGTGGGCATTAGGATGTAGGGGAAGTGCTTACCTCAAGTAATTAAGGACACATCACCCATGGTAAGAGGTTAGTTTGTCATATACATCTATGCTCATCTACAGTTGGCATTGCTTAAGTCAGCTGGCAGAGCGCCTTTATAAATGAAGCCTGTTCCTTGAGACTAAACAGTTGTAACACTGATTTTCTGAGAGTCACATATCTTAAAGGAAATGCAGAATTTATCTTCTGCATAGGTGTGAGTACATCTGCTACTGTGCCAGCTTTCTCTTCTTTTCTACTAAAGACTTCTGCTTCACTTTATCATGCTTTCTATAACATTTCATTCCTAGAATTCAGAGACCAGGCTGATTAAGGAAAATGCCTTGCATGGTTTGTATTTGCACATAACAGATTTGCTTATGTCACACCAGACATCATTATGGCCATCTTTCTTAGTTGCTTCTCTGCTGGTTCTGCAGGGTCATCCCCAACATCATCTCAGAATGCCACGCTGCCTTCATCGAGTGCCTGGCCGCTTAGTGCCTCCGGCTACAGTAGCTCTTTCAGCAGCATTGCATCCGCACCTAGCATTGCAGGTACGAAAAATGGCCTTTCTACTTTCACATCCTTCTGCATTCTGAGAAAAGGCCCTAGGAAGTGTTTTCCCAGTTATTACAGTAGTGCTACTATAGAGAGAAACTTTTTTTTTTTTGTCCTGTGTTAGCTAGGCAGCTCTCCTGGCAGCTCTTCAGTGGTGAGCGTCGGATGGTATGCCTGGAATTGTGCTAAGGAAAAATGTATTTATTCCACTTGGTGCCATGTGCTGTCACTCTGTATTGGCATCGAGATCTCTTAATGGCTATTTCCATTGCAACTTTGAGGAGGAATATTGTCTAGGACCTCAGTAGAAACACCACTGCTAGACCCTTCCAGTAAGAGCTGATAATTTTTTTTTAACAAATTCACTGTTAAACGTGAACCATCTTCAGCTCAGGCAAAAGTTTAGTAGTACCTCAAGGAGGTACTCTGCACGGCTCTGGAGGGGTTGGGTCTGGGGCTCTTAAATGTCTTCTAATAGTCAGTCCAAAGCCTGATGCTCCCCTATATGGCTGAGCTTGTGGATGGTCTAAATAATTACCCCATTCTTTTTAATGGGCTATAAATTCTGGAGCATCTCTCTCTGCAAATCACGGAAACTTTGGTTGCAAACTGGCTACCTAAATATCCAGTTTGTCCCATTATAAAAATGTGTTGGGGCTGTTGTATGGATTGTATTAGCATTTTCATATCTAATCAATGAAAACCCTCCACTTTGAATAAAGGAGGGTGCAACCTTTAGGTCATACTGCAGAATGCACAACAAAAAGGGCTTGTTTGAAATGCTTTACGCCAATGAAAGGAAAAGAAAGGAATGGCTTGCTTTTCTTTTATCTGCCATGCATTTCTGCTTTATTTGCTTTTTATTTTTTTGCAGTGTCATCTAATCTTTGTGTTAACCCCATGAGAAGTAGTGACATAGCAACATCTAATCTGTGGTAATGTGCATGTATCATGTGCTACATCACAGGTTGAGCTGCTCTGAGTTCTAAAACTCAGACCTTCTCCCTTTCTCTCCACCATTTTACCCTTGTTAATGTCTTCATCATCATTGTCAAATGATTTTTGTTGCTACAGTTTGCAAGAAGATGGGAGAGTGGTTGCCCTTTCACTGAAATTGTTATAATTCATATAAAATCATTGAGTTAAATGATATAGATAAATTGAGGCAATTTGGGAAGTGTGTGTGTATATAACTGAGGCTGTGATTTGGTGACTGGTAAATTTGGCTTTAGGACTAATAAAAAAGCCTCAGTGGCTGCCTGATGCAAAGCATTGATTCAGTATAAGCTTAATCTGCCAGTTCAAATCTGGTTTTGAAAAAATTCACTTTCCATCTTGGACTTTGTCAGGCCAAGTATTTTCTTACTGTCTGCAATCAACATTAAAGCATTAAGGCCGCAAAATCACAGTGCCATTTGCTGTGGCAGAAGACACAGTGACATGACCATTTCAGTCCATTCCAGTCAAGCACATGCTGCTAATGTTAGCAATTGTGGGACTGTGCTATGACAAGGAAATTGGACTCTAATTTTGCAACATATTGTTGGTACAAGGGAAAAAAGGCACAGATGTGTAAGTCTAAAAGTGAATACAGGGTTTTGTTTTGGCATCCATAATTTGAATCAATTTTGTTTGCCACTCTGAATGCTAAACTGTATTTGTTGTTCCTATTTTTTGTATTATTTTACAAAACCCTGATTTGGCAGGAACAGTAGTAAGGTAGTTTAAAAACTGATTAGGGAAATAACAAAATGAACAGTAAAAAGTTAAAAAGAGTGACAGGTTGTGATACGGTCTAATCTTCTGAAGACTTCATTTTTCTCAAATACACTTGGGAAAAAGAATATCTATTACTTTGAATATTCAGAAATACAGGTTTTGTTGGTCTTTGATCTTTGGAATTTTAATAATATATCAGAAGAACATAAGGATATACTGGTTACTTTATATTAGATAAAATGAGTTGTATAAGAAAAAGTGGTTAAGTTCTATTAAACCTTTGAGAGAGACAATCTTGAAGTGTTTCATTATATTTTTGATTGAATTGGATTTCAAATACTTAAGTCCATTTTCTGGTCTTTTTTTCACGTATTGTCTTTTACAAGAAAGTGAAATAGTAGGAGATTTTAAAAGGGAACTGTATATGTAGCAGGTGGTGGGACATTCATTAAATACAAAATTCTTTGAAAATGTAAATACTAGTGTAAGTGCATTCAAAGGATATAAGATTTACATCACTGGATGGTACAGAATGCTATTCTTTTCTCTCCTGAAAAGCTGGAAGAATATAGTCAGTGCAGAAGCTTGATGATTACCCATCCTACTTGGTTTAACAGGTGTTGCTAACTAAAAATACACAAATGTGGTTTTTTCTACTGCAGGTAAATTGTCAGACATCAAGTCTACGTGGTCCTCTGGCCCAATCTCTCACACACAAGCCTCTCTATCCCATGAACTATGGAAGGTACCCAGAAACACTACTGCTCCTACGAGACCACCTCCAGGCTTAACAAACACCAAGCCATCATCTACATGGGGTGCCAGTCCCCTGGGTTGGACCAGCTCTTACTCCTCTGGTACTCTTGACTTCTGTGTTTTATAACACCACAGTGCCTTCTTTTTATTGTTTGCTTTTATTCTGTGTTACAGTAGTGAGGCACCCCATAGCTGTGTATTAGGCTCCAGAAACTTGAGGTTTAATACAAGTAGAATGTTTCTGGTTTGGGGATGAAGCTCATGTCTGTTTATTTTGGTTAGGATAAGTTGTAAATGAAGCTGTCATCTTTCAGGTCGTCATATTAGTAATTTTACATAGGAATTGCTGAATTACTTAACTCCAACTAGGATTTTTTTCCATTTCCTTGATTTTTAAAAATATCTTTTAAACATGTTTCTTGTTTTGTGGTATGATCTATGACTGCCTACGAGGCTTCAAAACGAATGAATCAGCCCATGGAATTTAATATGGAACACATTTTTGGAGCATGGATGTGAAGCATTTAGGACCTGATGGCATTGCAGGGCCCTCAGGGAATGTCTTAATTTTTTCATGCAGGCTCTTTTTTTAGATGTCGTTGTGCTAAATACAAATATGAGAAACCATGGATCTGGCTATATAAATATAAAAATATATATATATATATATATATAATCATGTTTGTTTGTGAAGTATTGTCAGCTTCAAAAGTATTACACCTATTTTATATAAAGGTGACTAATTAATCTGCTTACACTAAGTTGGGAGTTAAATGTTCTTCCCTCTTCTTGCCATTTATTTTGTATCTGTTTTCTTCACCAAAACCCCACCTGGTGGGCAGATATTGCTGATGCCAGGATTCTCTCTGGAGCCTGAGTGTGGTCACGCATGTGACTACAGAAGTACTGCAGTTTCTCAAATGCCACTCATAAATACCAAGCTTGTACAGTTTCTCATTGTAAAACACCAGGCTGAAGTTGGAAAAGCAGGTTTTGTTGGTTATGTCCTTGTATCTTTAATCAGAACATTGTCGGTGCAGAAATATCTGTTTTGAATAAGTCATATACATTAATCTATCATTGGCAAGATAGCAGAATGCTGCAGTGCTATAAAAATCTTCAACAGCAAGCAGCAATCTGAGCTTGGACGTCTGAATTGCTTTTAAAATGTGTCCTCCAGATTAATTCTAATGTAACCTGAAGATACAGTTTGTTGCAGTGTCATATCTGCATCCACTAGTTTTCTAACAGTTATTGTGGGAATGTGAAAAATGCCACAGATCTTTTAAATGTAACAAAAACAGGTTTTCATTCAGCAACCTTCATTCCAAAGACAACAATAAATCAAGATATGCGGAAACTGCTGTAGGATTTGTTTTCAGTAGCAGTAACGCTTGCTAGTATGTTGTGATTCCAGATAAGTTTTCTTCTTGTAATATGCTCTCCACACCATGATAAAATGTTTTGTTGTGGAATTTGTATTGTAGGTTCTGCATGGAGTACTGACAGCTCAGGGAGAACAAGCAGCTGGCTGGTTCTTCGAAACCTCACACCCCAGGTAAATAGAATTGTACATAACTAGTTATGAAAAGAGACTTCTCACATTTAAGAGATAAGAACAGCATTTATCAACCTTGGTCATTTGGTTCATCTGAAGGAAAAATAATTATTCTGCATTTATTACAAGTGTCTGTTTTCTACAGGGAATTTGTTAAGTTTTCAAAGTGCTGTCAAATCAAGTATGAACTTTTAAGGCTGTAATTAGTCATTCAGTGTTCACCATTTATGTATGTGTAAGTTTGGAGGTGAATGATGTTTTAAAGCAGATACAGAGATGTAAAATCTGCTTTTCCTATGGGTTTGGTTTTGGGTTTTCTCCTAAGTCTGTTAAATCCTCTAGTTCTCCACGTAGTGTCATTCACAAGGAAGAATATAAGCCACAAAGCCTTGAATGTAGACATCCAGATTAATCTTGGGGAAAATTTAGTTATATTTATGAACAATGTGGTTTTCCTTTGACTTATTTCTGGACTTCTGTGGACTTCTTATGATATATATAATTTGTATTACCTGAATTGGGAAATTTTGTGCACTGGACTGTAGGGAAATCTTAAAAAGACAGGATGTCTCACTCAATGAAGACAGTGATAAGTCTATAATTAAATTCTTATGGAAGAAAAACTCCCCCCCCCCCCCTTTACTCTTTAGCTTTTAAACTTGTTTAGTTAACAAGCATTTAAAGTATAATCACAAAAATACAGATAACCTTTTCCCCCCTTTCCCTCTTAACAGATTGATGGTTCCACACTGCGGACACTGTGTTTGCAACATGGCCCTCTAATAACATTCCACTTGAACCTGACGCAAGGGAATGCTGTGGTCCGATACAGTTCCAAGGAAGAAGCAGCCAAGGCCCAAAAGTCTCTGCATATGTACGTTTCTGCTCTCTCTTTCCTTTGTTATGAAGCCAGTTTTATCTCAGAAACCATTTTCTTAGACATTTATTTGCTAGGACTTGGAACTGACCACTAGTTAGTTTAATCTGATTTTGAAAATTACCTAATGAGAGAGGGAAAAAATAATTGGGGGCTAGATGCTCATATACTACCAAATAAGAGGTCTTTACAAAACTTGGTAATAGATATTCACTGTTAATAATGTGCTCAGTAAAGATTTGTCACCTATAAGGATGCAAAGAATTCGTAAGATGTGATAAGAATTCCAAAGGAAGCGCAGAGAGAGCATGAGACGAGGTTTTAGCTTTAGAAAGCAACAGAAAGGACAAAACAATGATAAATAAAGAATGTGTTCATGGTGGTCTTCTTTCGTAAAGGAGTTATGAAAGAAATTGAAGGAAATGTACGACAACAAAATGTGCTTTTTAGGTGTTTTAAAATCCATGGGACTAATTGGCATACTACGCAAGAGCTGGAGAATTTGAGTGATAAAATCAGTGACATCAGGGAGGATTAAGAATATAGAGACTGATGTTTCAAAAGAATACTTAGGTGCTTAGAGTTGGAAAGCAGTTTTCTTTATCAACAGGTTATAGCATGAGTATAATGAAAAATACTGATCATAGCAGAAACATTGTTTGGAACTAGCTGTACTACTGGCCTGATTACCTTCCCTATACTTAGAAATTTAGGAGCAATGGTTACTCCATATGTAAAGTTGCAACTACTTTCCCATGAACCTGATTAACAGGAATTATAGTAATAATTACATTAATGACCATGTTGCTTTTTTAACTGTTGACCACTCCTTAATTAAATATTACGAAGCAGCATTCAGAACAATTGGGGATGAAAAATTGACCCATCTTAGTTATACCGGTTTAGATGTGGGCATCAAGTAAAAGAAATAATGCCAAAGGCAAAATTAATATGTGAGTTTAAAGATAAGCACTTGTTTTAAATATCATAGAATCATAGAATGGTTTGGGTTGGAGGGGACCTTAAAGATCATCTAGTTCCAACCCCCCTGCCATGGGCAGGGACACCTTCCACTAGAGCATCCAACCTGGCCTTGAACACTTCCAGGGATGGGGCAGACACAACTTCTCTGGGCAACCTGTTCCAGTGCCTCACCACCCTCACAGTGAAGAACTTCTTCCTTACATCTAATCTAAATCTACCCTCTTTCAGTTTAAAGCCATTACCCCTTGTCTTATCACTACATGCCCTTGTAAAAAGTCCCTCTCCAGCCTTCTTGTAGGCCCCCTTCAGGTACTGGAAGGCTGCTGTAAGGTCTCCCTGGAGCCTTCTCTTCTCCAGGCTGAACCCAACTCTCTCAGCCTGTCTTCGTAGGAGAGGTCCTCTAGCCCTCTGGTCATCATCGTGTCCCTCCTCTGGACTTGCTCCAACAGGTCCATGTCCTTATGTTGGGGGCCCCAGAGCTGAAGGCAGTACTGCAGGTGGGGTCTCAAGAGAGCAGAGTAGAGGGGGAGAATCACCTCCCTCGACCTGCTGGTCACGCTTCTTTTGATGCAGCCCACAATACAGTTGGCTTTCTGGGCTGCAAATGCACGTTGCCGGGTCATGTTGAGCTTCTCGTCAACCAACACCCCCAAGTCCTTCCCCTCAGGCCGGCTCTCAATCCAGTCTCCGCCCAGCCTGTATTTGTGCTTGGGATTGCCCTGACCCATGTGCAGGACCTTGCACTTGGCCTTGTTAAACTTCATGAGGTTCACACAGGCCCATCTCTCAAGCCTCCCAAGGTCCCTCTAGATGGCATCCCTTCCCTCCAGCATGTTGGCCGCACCACACAGCTTGGTTGTGTCGGCAAACTTGCTGAGGGTGCGCTCAATCCCACTGTCCATGGCGCCGACAAAGATGTTAAACAGCGCCGGTCCCAAGACCAACCCCTGAGGAACACCACTCGTCACTGCTCTCCCCTTGGACATCGAGCCATTGACTGCAACTCTTTGAGTGCCACCATCCAGCCAATTCTTGATCCACCAAGTGGTCCATCTGTCAGATGGACGTCAGAGTACAGATGTTGAATATGTGTTCCCAACACAGCCAGTGGGTTTCAAGTATATCTTTAAATAAAAGCAGGAATAAGCACTAGACACGGAAGACTTGAACTGTACATTGATGAGTTAATTTCAAACATTGTGATGGGATAAGACCTTTAAAGGTACAAAAGCATACTTGTTCATTACATGTGAAAAAAGAAGGATTCTCTAATCTTTCTGAGTCTTCAAGTCTTCTGAGAATATTAAAAAAAGGAGGAGCAATTACACACCTTGTGGTCTGGAGCTTGCTTTGCTACATTATATGATGCATTGTTGGATCTGTATTTTCTATCTTTATCTTTTTAGTAAAGCAAAATGCTGTAATTACTACAGGTCCCAGTGCTCAGAACTAATAAAAGCTACAACATTTATGCAAAAAGAAAAGTAGGGAAAGGAGGCAGTGTTATCAGGTGCTTGAGCATGGCCTCAGAAACAGCATTTCAGCCTTTGCTGTAACTAAAAAGTTACCATCGAGTGTGATGGCTGTAGACATCCTGAGGTGGAAGGTGTCTGAGTGTTATTCTGCTCCTATATCTGGCAGATTTAAAAAAGAAAAAAAGAGAGAGACTTCTTTTCCTGGTTAGTCGATTTTAAAATACGCAGCAAATGATTGAATCTGCTGCAGGATATATTCTTTGATGAGAAATTAATGTGAAGAGAATAGTTTTTGAAAATTTTTTATAATAAATTTGTCATTATTGGCATCATTTGTTGCTGATAATGCTGGTATGCTTGTATCTTTATGCCTAGAGTACAGCCTCCTGTGATGCATGTTAGTTAAATGAGGTGGTGTCCCCACGTACGGCTTTGTGTGTTTGCCTATGGATGTAGAAAGGTAGATAGAAAATAGGACAGAGAAGTCTTTGTTTAAGAGCCTGGGATTGCTAAAAGCGAGCAGATGTGGCATAACTCTTCACCTTGACTTCAGCTTGGGGGAACATGGATTGATATCCATCTCGGATACTTCCAGAGGTACCCTTTGCACTCCTTGTTTCATGTTGCTGCACCTTTTGTTTTCGTCCTCAGGTGTGTCCTGGGAAACACTACCATCCTGGCCGAGTTTGCTGGTGAAGAAGAAGTCAACCGTTTCTTAGCACAAGGCCAGCCACTGCCGCCCACCTCCAGCTGGCAGTCCAACACTGGAACCAACCAGACTCGCCTGGGCTCCTCCAGCAGCTCTCACGGCTTGGTGCGCAACGACGCCGGCCACTGGAACGCTCCCTGCCTGGGGGGCAAGGGGAGCAGCGACCTGCTGTGGGGTGGGGTGCCTCAGTACTCCAGCAGCCTTTGGGGACCCCCGAGCACCGACGACGGCAGAGTGATCGGAAGCCCGACACCTTTGAATACTCTTCTTCCGGGTGATCTTCTCAGTGGGGAGTCCATCTAGGAAACAAGAGAAACAAAATGGAAATAACAATCATCAGCACTAAAGGAAAAATAAAAATTGTAACCCTTTCCAGTCCCGGGCTTGATGAAGAATCCAGCTTTAACAGATCAGACTGGCAGCCCTTTTTAGTACCTCTGTCCAATATCGAATATGAAACTGCAGAAGTCCTTGTGAACTGTTCGTGAAACAGTATGGGCTACTTTTGGTCAGTGTCACATGCTAATGACAGGTTTTATTTTTTTTCATGGCTTTTTGTTTTATGTTGTCTTTTTATGTTTGTATGGTGATTTTCAAAACAAAGTATAAAAGCTGCTTAGAATAGGTCTATCATGAAGGGCACTTTTCAGAATTTGGGCTGGAAAGGGTTATTTTATCAACTGGGGTGGGGAAGGGGGAAATGAAAGCCTATTTAAAATGAGCCTGTGACTATTATGCACATTACCAGAGGCGGACCCAATAATCAGAAAAGGGTGAAGTGTGATATTTACCATTGGTACAGAAAAGTAATGAATCTGAATGGTAACTATTGACTGTACAGGTTGAGCGGGGGGGAGGGAGGGCAGGGTTGGGGTATCTCTGTGTCCACTACTCCCATGGATCTGCCTATGCACATTACCCTTGTTTCATTACTTTTTCATGTCATTTTTTTAATCCCAAAAATATAAAAAGTAAAAAACAAAAAAATAAAAAAAAATAAACAAAAAACCAACAAAAAAAAAAAACCAACAAAAAAAACCCCAACATATCAACATGCAAATACTTGAATCCAGCAGGCCAATAACAAAATGTGAACACTTTCTAAGTCTAATTATTACACTTCCAGGTCAGCATCAGTACACAAAAAACAGGCTCTAAGAATTTTTTTTTAAAGTTCAGACTATATGTTTTTGTTGGAACAGATGTATGTGTGTGAGTGTGCTTGTGTGTATGTATGTGTGCGTGTATGTGTGTGCCCACGTGTGGTTTAACTAAAAGTGTGAATTTTTTCCTTTTATTCAGTATATGCTTTTTATTTGCTCATTGGTCAAATGTTTAATTGTTATTAGCTTCTAACTTTGCACTGAGTGTCCGCAGCCCTTCTTGTAGCTAATCCTATAATGTTAAAAAGAAAAAAAAAAAAAAAAAAAGAAAAAAAAGAAAGAAACTGATAGAAGGGGCCGGCGACAATTCACGTGTAAATGTTTACTCAAGGACTCTTACGCATTTTAAAAATTACAGTGTGTATCTCTGGAGAATAATATGTATATCTACCTTTAGCGGCTTTTTATTGTGGACTAATGCAAGAAAATTATTACCGGAGTATTGCACCATTTTTCCATTCGGAATATAAAGTTTAAAAAAAATACTCTTGTTGAACTGTGGCCATAGATAATTGTAAAGAGTTGATAGTTCCCTTGCAAGCAGGAACAGAAACAAGCACTTGGACATAGGTTTTGACTGCTTTTGGAGGAGCCAGGAGTTTTGGCTCCCACCTGTTTACAGACCTTTTTTTCTCCTTCAAACTTTAAAATAAAAAAGGAATTAAAAAAAAAAAAAAAAGAAAAAAAAAAAAGAGACTTCCATCGTAAAGAAAACTATTTTCAGAATGAAGATATGCTACTTCAGAGCTCTGGGATTGAACAGTGTTGTTGTATTATTCTTTTCTTTGGCCATTGCTGTGTACTATTTTTGTTGTTGTTTTTCTCCTCTTCGTCAAAGTGGCGAAAACTTTGTGATCACTATCTTGCACATGGTGGAAGATGTCTCAGGAAAGCCGGGTTTCCCGAGGAGCAACTCCACACCATTTCATGTATTTTTAAAACCCAACTCCTAGCACTGAAGATATTATTAAAAAACAAAATAAAATAAAAAAAAGACAGTAAGAAAGAAGAAAATACCTAATCTAATGTGTAGCAGTTACATATTTACCAAATAATGGACTCAAAAGAAATAGATGTTTGAAGAGTGCTTTATATATTAAAAAATCGCTTTATGTTTAAAAAAAGATCAATGTTTTTGATTGTTTTGAAAGGAAGAAAGACAATGGATTAACATACACTTCAAGTATGTTTTAAAAATTATATGAACATTGTGCTCCCTGCCTGCTTGGATCAGGAAACTTGTGCATTACACTTTTTTTTTTTTTTGAAGATTAGCTTTTTAATGGTTTTATCAGATTTAAAGGGTCCTGCAAGATTGCAAATTAACAAAAGCTGGTTTTATAGAGGATCATGAACTATGCACAAACTGGGTTCAAGACTTGTTTTTTTTTCTCAAGTTTTAGTAGTGTATTTAGCTGAATAACCTTTCCTCAGAGTAATTGCATCTCATTGCCATTACACGCCTCCTACGTATATATTTTATATATATATACACACACAGAGTTATATAAAATATGTATGTGTGTATGTGCGTGTTTACATACAATTTTCCATGCTGAAGTTTAGCATTGAGTTGTAGAAAAACTCCTGATATTTTAAAATTGGGAACGAAAAATTTCTGTTTAAAGGTTGGGGGGGTGGGGTTTTGTTTTGGGCCTTTTTTTTTTTTTTTTTGCCTTTCCTTTTGAATTAAAGATGTCTGTAACTCTGAGATTAAAAAAAAAAAATTGTGGCTTTTAATGTTTATTCTCCTCATAGAATGTGATTGTTAAAGAACATGCACCGAAAGTTGCTTTCAAGAGTACGAAGATTCTTTGAAACTTAATAAATTGCAGTTTTTTCTTGGCTGTTCAAATAATGTGTATTTTTCTTTTATGCAGGGGATACTAAAAAAACCCATATAGTTAAATCTGTTAAGGTATTTCATGGAAGAAGTTTAACTCTTTCAGTATTAATGAGAATTAAGTGTACAGCCAGGCAAATCACTCCTGTAAGTGTAGTCACACACTGTGAATCTGTGCTTGTTGGTGATGGCATTCTCATAAGCTTGTACCATGAACGCTTTGCATATCGCATCCAAAAGAGTGCTGCATAAAAAGCAGTAATCATTTTTTTGTTAGAATTATGTTTTTCTCATTTGTTCGTGTCTTTATATAATGCAGTAGATGAACTGTTAACACTGAATATTGTGAGGCTGAAGGCTTCTCTCTAGCTCTACCATTCAGTCACCCTGTAGCCTCCCGTTTTCTGGACCTGGATGTCTCTAGCTCTAAATTGCCAGTTCCGCTAAATTTTCTGAGGTGGGCAAATAGCCCGTAAATAAAATAGGGTAGAAACGCCAAAATATTTTCATGTTTGGCCTTTCAGGTTTTGAAATTAAGGAAGACACTTAGAGTGGCTAACATCAGGCATAGGAGGTGAACTGCAGAAGGTTCATGGAGGAACCCAAACTTGCTCCATCTCCCTTGTCTAAAGATGAGCTTAAGTCCTTCTTCCACCTCCATCAAACCAGTTCTTTACCTCTTCGTGGCACTGAGGTGATTTGCACCGAAAGCGTGATTTACAGCAGGTCTGGCCCCAGGTCTCCAGTGGTTACGAGTTTGTACAGTAAAACTCATTCCACTAATCCATTTGAGAAGGAAAATACCTAACGTGAAGAACTGGATTAATAAGAAAGCAGTTCACAGCCCTGAACAACTACCTGCGCTGCGGCTGTAGCCCATCTTTGCTGTCACTAGGATTATCTGCCATAAACTGTACATTTAATAAGACAGACCCATGGGGCAGGGGAGGACCCGAGCAACTCTTGAGAGTTTGCAGTTTGCTAGCAGATGTGATACAGTTAAAAATAATCAAATGTAGATTCGGGGGTAACAGAATTCTGTTCTCTAAATAGCTAAAGTACCCAGTCTGAAGCCTGTTCTGCTAATTTTTTTATTGATACCACCCTGAAGTTGCAGAGCTGTTTGCCACGGTTGTTTTTTACTGTGAACTGCTTCCTCACCCATCTTTGGTTTTTTTTCTTCTCTTCCAGGTGTTTGTAACGAAAATCTTAGAAAGAGAGTTGCTTTCTCTTTTCTTTTCCTTCCTTGGTTTTTCATTTGGTTTGTGTTTTGTTTGCATTTTTTTTTTTCCTTAGCAAGGAGGGCTTTCAGTTTCAGTGTCTCTGGCTTTTGTTTGCCTAGACATCAAAGTCCATTACGGAGTCGGATGTTTTAGCTAATGAGTTTTTGTCTTCCATAAGGTTGGCAGAGATGGCTTTTTGTAAATCAGATGCACTCTTAAAATTTAGTATCCCACCCTGGTATATTAAAGGAAATGTAGCTTTTGGCCAAAATCAGTCTTCTAGTGTTTGTGTAGCTCTTTTTCAGTGTCATACTCTTTTTCTGCTTTAATGCTCTCCAGTATTTCTGAACTGGTAAAGATAGCTCCTGATGATAAGGATTCTCCTTATGGCTCCAGAATCTTTACAAGAAAACATTTTTAACAATTTGTGTTTTTCTGTATATTGCATTTACTGTATCCTCCATAGCACTTTCACTGCATGGCTCCCCTGTCTTTAGGCCAAGAGAACTGTTTCCTAAGTGGTCTGAAACTGTCAAACTTCTTCTTAGTTACTTGTCTAGTTTGTGGGTGGCACTGGCAGAGCAGATCATTTTGCTATTCTGCTCCAGAAATATATTATTGTTCTTGATAATTCAATATATGATTGTGTATGTGAAGGAGCATTTTAATTAAAAAATGTATATGGATATCTGTATATGTTAAGAATTATTGGAGTTGGAAGAGTCTGGAAATGGAATTGAAAAACCCTTTAGGATTTGGGTTATGGGCAGCTATAGTGTGGAGCATACCTGTGATACCAGATCAAAGATTGCCATGGTGACCTGTAGGATCATCTCCTAACGTTGTATATGAACTGCTGCTAAATGTCTGTTAGAGTTCACGCATTGTACAAATGACAGGTGTACTAATTGTATCACTGTATTGATGCTGAATGTACAATCTCTGCTCAAGTCCCGCGTAGCCAGTTTCAGGGAAGGGGAGTTCTGAAAAATCGGATATTGAGCTCAAACGAACTCTGTATGTAAACTGTACGGATGCCTGGCGTTCCCCGCAAAACCCCAAGGTAAACGACAGCTCCGTAAATGTCTGGAAATGTCTGTGATTCATGATGTTATCTTTAGCGGGAATTCGAAGGAGACCACGGGCCCGTCCACGGACCGCACAGGACGATTTTAGCTCCCTGCAGGTCTCTTGGACTGTTTCACCCAGGTCCTTGCGTTGCTTCGAAGGCGGTAATGTACCCGTGAAACCTTAACGTCTACGGGAGCAGCCTAACTTTTGTCCTCTCGCATTCCCCCTCGTTCCCAAGGGGTCTCTTCCAGTAATACACGTGTGCTCTTGGAATTCGGGAGAGGCACCTCCAACTCTCATCCACATTGTAGCTTTCCTGAGGGAGGACGGACTACTAACGTGCCCATGTTCTAGTGGGGTCTAGGTGTCTTCCTCCAGCGGATACACCCAATCTCTCAGGTTAACTATTGCTTGCTGCAAGTTGCCAGACTCCATCCTCTAACGGCCAATCCAGCCTGTGCAAAGACAGTCAAGTTGACCATTTTAAGTCCCTCGCGCTCCCACCGTTTTCTTCTCTCTAATGAAAATGTTTCATTAGAAATGAATATGACACTTTGTCCTGTGTGTGCCCCCGGTGTTTGTTTTTTACTGTCAGATGCATTGGAAACGAGTTGCTTGTAAATTTTCTCTGATGAAAACGTGGTCCCAGTGCAGTCATGATTTCAGGGTTATTAAAATGTTATAAAACACAATAAGCTGGAAGATTGCTTTGCTTTCAATAAATATTATTATTAGTAAAGGTGGCTTGCCTTGAACTAGCTGTGAGGCTGCTGACTCTTGATGAGAAATCTCCCCCCCATCTGCTAGCTGCCTGTAGTCTGTCCTGAGTTAATTAAATAGTTCATTGTTTTAAATGTTTGTTTTGTTCAAGGGAGTGGACTTGATAATATTCAAAACTGTGGCAGATTCCTCTATAATTTCTCTGTAGTTTTATCTCCTGGATCCTTTGCCCGCTTAATTTATTCTTAATTTACACTGAAAAAATGTATTCAAGCAGACTAAAAACCGGTGTTACTGGTGGTGTTGGAAAGAAGCAGACTCCATTTTTGCAGTAGGTCTCCTTGTTTCGACTACAGTATTCATGGTTTACAATTATGTTTCACTGTCCGTATCCCACAGGAGCAGGAAAAAAATAAATCAGATTTTTTCATTGTTTTATCTGATTTCAAGTGGGACTCACTTTTCCTGCCTTTTCTTGACACTTGTCTCTCTCCTTCCCATCTCTTCTCTCCCTACAGATGACAGGAAACTTCCGATAAAGGCAGAGGAGATGATTATGCTGCAGGTAAAGAATTGCAGCTTCTACCAGTGTGAAGTATATAGGTTGCCTACTTAGAAATACAATCCCTGTGCTCAGTGGGAGATTCAGCACAAGCATAAAATATCTGAAATACATACGAGGGGACAGACATTAGTCCCCATAGCTAAGCAGCCCTCGCCTCCCTCTTTTCTGGGATGATCATGCATTCAGAAGGAAGAGCGGTAATTGGCAAATAGCTCTGATTGATTACCTTGGGATGCTTTTATTGCGGAATAGTTTCCAAAAACCTATTGGGATGGGGAGAGCTGCGCTTTCCCAATGTGTCTGAGTGTGCAGCATTAAAGGTAGGATGCAGGAGGTGAAAAGGCAAGCTGGTGAGGAGGGCAGAGGGCCCAGGGAGAGGGCTAGAAGGAAGCGTACAAGGATCTAGTTGATTTGTTGGTGAGTTTCATTTCTGAAATAGCTAGAAATTGCTCAAATTACAAAAAAAAAAAAAGGCAACAAATTGGTTTTCCCTGATAGCTCTGGCTCAGTGATGGTTTTCTTTATAGCATCAATATGTAAACATAAGCATGTAGTAAGGTGGTTCTAAAGCTATGTCCAGCTTACTGTATTAGTCTAATAGCCTTTATTTCTTGCTCGTTAGCATGGTTACTACATGTTTTAGTTCTGTCTCCCTGAACTGTTTTTTAAGCTTTTGCTGCCTCTTGGTTTGTGAATTATGGGTCACACAATAACCCAGATGGGAGTGTAGTTGGAAGCAGTTTCAAAATTATTTCCCCAGGGTGCTTCAGCATCTTTGAAAAACACCATTTCCTGGGGCTTTTCTGCAACACAGCTGCAAGACGTGAAGTTGAGCGCTCAGGACCAGCAAAGCAAACCAGTGACTCCAGCTCAGCACGGGGCCTTGGACACCCCTTGGTGTTGCTTTCAAGCACAGACCATTAGAGACTAAAACTGGGGTTGATGCAGAATAAAGCTTAATGCCTTGTCTGCAGCAGAACACTATTTGTTCATCATTTTACTGGAGATTAAGCACAAAGCGCTAAACCCTTATAACAGGAAATTTAAGACACAGTGTAAGTAAATAAGTTTAGCTTTTGTCCCTAGATGCTGGGGCAGGAGGAAGAGGGAAGGGAAGAGGAAGTATCCAAAAAATAATGGGATCCAGTATGTAGGTAAGAGATCATGTCTTCTGGTATAGATGCCTCCACGTGAAGATAGTGATCTTTATCACCTTGTAGTTCAATTTTACCTGTTTTGTAGAATCCAGGATTTTTAAGACATTGGAGATTTACCACTGTGGACACTGTCTCTAGCTGAGAAGAAAGGGCAACTTTCCTGACGCGGGCCTGGAGGGAATAGTTGAAGAAGTCTCCTTTTCCACTTGGAGCTTCACCAAGTCTAGGAGGCCAGATATCACCTTTTCCAAATGGCGTTGTTCTTTGTATTCTTGTCAATGCAGGGCATTTAAATTGCAGTATTCCACCTGGCATAACAAGTGATTGATACATTCTTAAAAATGCTTTCCTGTTTCATAGTCAGTGGTAGGACCACAGAGGCATCAGTTGTGTGCCTGACTTCTGTCCTATATGGGACCTGAGAGAGAAGAAATACCAAGTTAAAGGATTTATCCAGTTTTTTACTGCGCATCATGGCAGAGGCCGGAAGTTCATGGCCTGCAAACCAAGGAAATCGCTTATCAGCCTCTCAGCTTCTCCCCACCGGTTACAAGGTTGTAACACAAGGGACATCGGGGGTTCTAGCAGCTCAGGCAACGTTGGATTTTGCTGCCCTGTGATTAAGGGCCAAGGCCTTAACGGGGATGAGCAGGGCTGTAATGAAAAGCAGGGAAGATGCTGCACAGACTGGAGATTCCTGCTTTGCTGGAGATGCTGCTGGCCCTGCCTTAGCCAGAGCAGCCAGCCTCTGCCCGGCACCTTCGGCACCAGAAGCCAGCCTGCTTTTCGGAGGCTCGGAGGGGGAGAGGCACTGCCCTTTTGCTGCTTGTGGCACGACTGTGTCAGGAGAACAAACCCCACTTTTCCTCTCTTTGCCTACCTGGACAAGCAGCCCTGTTTTATTAAGGGATGAGCATTCCGGAGCTTACGCTGTCTTTCCTGAAGGCCGCCTGGATACTCAGCACTGGAATCAAGCAGGGCACAAACTTGGGTGTTTATAGACTAGTTTAGGCTTCTAAATGGAGGCTTTTGATTTTGAAAAGCCTCTGTATCGAGCAAAGTTCTGCATGCTTGTCCCCTGTCAGTTGAGCTGGCAATTAAAAGGCAAAGTACTGTAAATCCTCTTTGCAAAGGCTTCAAGTCCTGCAGCATGCAGATCTCTGAGCTCCTGCAATCCATTCTATCCAGGAAAGAAATCTGCGTCAGCCCTGCACGTTCTGCAGGGTGGGTCGGTGGTTACCCGGGTGCAAGCGAGCACTGGGCAGCCCAAAGAGTTCATAGGAAGAGGAATAGCGATGCTGACCAACCCTGTGCTTGCCAAGTGTTGCAGGCTAACATTTTTCTCTCATTTACACAGTTCCAGATGTTGAAATTTCTTCTCAGGAAAAGCTGGACATTCCGCCTAAGACCCAGGCAAGTCCTTTTTGCAGAACCACTTGTATGAGCAATTCCCAGGCCCTTGGGTAGCAATCGAAACAAGTATTAGCTGGTCTGGCCCACGTTCCCCTGGGTTTGTTGTGCATCGGGACAAAATAAAAACAGCATTACTTGGGCAGCCCGAGGAGCAGAAGCAACGCTCGTCCTGTCTGTCCCTTCCCACCTCGTAAAAAAAAAAAAAGGGGGGGGGGGCGGATTGGGGGGCTTAAATCGCTTTTCAAGGGTTACAGCCTTCCTGGCGGTAGGAAATGGGAGCAAGCCCTTTCCTTTTACAAAATGTCCTCGGCTGTAATTCCCCCTCTCCCCCACCAGATGGTGGCAGGGAATTGCTCTGAGCACGTACCGGCCCCGGGGCTGGGGGGGGAGAGGGCACAGCCCCCCCCCACCGTCCCCCGTCCCCCCTTGTTCACCTCAGGGACTCGGGGGGTGCTCCGGGACCGTGGGGTCACGCTCGTGTGCGAGGGGAGGCTCTCCTCCAAAAAGCGGCTTGAGTTGAGCCACGTCTTTTCAAAAAGTTCCTCGCTTGGAAGCGATTTGGGGTTAATTTTGGGGTTACGCGCCGGTGAAATGCTGTTAGGCCATAGCGAGCGCAAACCCGTAGACCAAGTCGCGTTTGTGAGGGTCTACGCTGGGTGGAACGGGTTTCGTCGCAAGGTGAGGGAGGAAGGCAGGCACCCTGTCCTTTATACCCATTTATTAGGCCGAAAACCACGGGAGGGTGCTGCTCTTCCAGGGGGCAACGCCGAGGATGTTCGCGCAGCCCCCGCCAGCCGCCCCCCAACGCGGGACCAGCCGAATCCCGGCCGCGTTGCCACCACCGGCCCCGCTGTAGGACTGGGAGAGCCCTAATGGGGCTCGTGTGACGTGAGGGCGGCAGGTTTGCTCTTTCCAGAGCACTTAGCAGGTCGGCTTGTTTTCCCCGGTGCTGAGCCTCGCTTAGCGAAAGGCCCTGAAGACAAATACGGCTAATTATATCCTCAACGAGTAAGTGCCGCTTTTCGTTTTAAAATGTTTTGCTCTCTCGTTCGGTGTCCTTGGTTTTAAGTGTTTGCGCCGCAGCTCTACATCAATCAAGACCTGAGCAAACTGCAGCAGCCAGCACCAATTAGGCACATCACGGGCTCGCAGCTGATGCCCCCCCGCGGGCCAGCGCGGCTGTCACTGGTGTGCAGCTCTCGCAGGCGGCATCTTGATTCTCCCTGATTGTTTGTGTACACAAATTAAGCGGGAGCATCTCGCGGCGGTTTGATGGGATGTGGTACATGATGTGGAACAGAACAGGAGGGATCACACGGAGCGCTTCTCCTGGGGGGTGACGTGGGCGAGCGCGGGGACAGGGCTGGCGTCTGCTCTGGAGGTGAGGCTGGAGTAAAATGGTCCAACGGGGCAGAGGGGGAGGCAGAGGCAAGGAAAAGAGTTGCGATGGAAAAACGTTTAGGATCTTTCTGGTATTTTGGGGATGGAAAGAGCAGCCCTCGGTTCAGCACGTGAACATTCGCCGCAATGCTGTTTGTAGAAAAGCGGCACCAGAGACCTCAGCACCAGCCAGGGAGGCACTGAGAAGCGGTGTGTGTCCTGGCACAGACCTCACTGCTTCTGCGGGGTCATGATTTACAGAGAAGCCCTGTGAAGGCAGAGCGACTTGCCCACGGTCATCCCACAGGGACGCCCACATCCTTGTCCCACTGTCATGCCCAGCAGAACATCTCCCTTCCCCGGTACCAGGGCCCCTCTACATGTGGACATAATGGTTCATAGCCCACCTATGAAAAACTTAAACCACAGCTAATTAACTAAGAGGACCAGCATGATGAAACCTCTCCAGTCCCAGAGATGGGGTCGGGAGAGCGAGTGCTGCTGCTGCCTGGGATGCCATCCCGGGACAGCTCTGTCACGCTTGTGTGTGGCTCACTGGGGACCGAGGTTTTTTCCCTGGATCCTGTGTTGCAGCAGCCTCCAGCGCACAGCTAATGAGGACGACAGCCCTTCGGCCCCTGGCAGGCCCCGATTGCCCCTGGGCCATGGTCACAGGCATCCTCCCCTCTACATGCTGCATCTCCTGCGCCTTGGAGGGCTTCGAGCAGCTGCTCTGGAGGCAAGAGCCCCTTCATCTGCTGTTCCCTTGGCCCGCTGAGAAGTGGCCCAGGCTCCAAGTGCCCGGGGTTACAGTTAACTCCTCTGTCCCCACAGCTCTACTAGGGACAACCGAACGCTTCAGGGCAGAGCTGAGCTGGGGGGGGGACCCGGATAGATGTTTGGAAGGACCCTGCTCTCCCCAGGCTTTCTCCTGAAGCCCTGGCACAAAGTGTCTGCCCCAGCTGCCCTCTCCTCCTGGGAGGGGAAGCAGAAGGAAGGGCAAATTTTGCTCCTGTCATTAGGCATGTGCCTGCGGGATGTTTGCGGGGACAGCTCTAACCAACCTCTGTGTGCACAGCTTGGTCTATCACACGGTCCGTCTGCCCTCGCCTGCCGTTCCCATGGACTCTGCTTCCCGTGCTGCAGATACGCTGTGTTCAGTAGCTGTGACTGGTGTCTGGGAAAGAAAAGCCATTTCACCTGTTGCCACTTGTTGAAAGGAAATGAGCTGCAGGTGTTCAGTTCTTCACCACATCACACTGTACAGAGACACACCTAGGTACCAAAACCAGCTCTAGCCCTCAGTAGGGATTTACCACCCCTGTGTGACCCAGCTGCCCCGAGAGTGCCCTTTTAACTACGGTTTTCTGCTAAAACAAAGGCTGAAGACAGGTTGCACACACACATCTCAGGCTGTGAGACATAGGACCTGACTATTTTTAATCTCACTTGGTACATTTGCAGTGGGGTCGCTTCTTGCCCTGCTCGGTTGCAAGAGAAGCACTGCTCAAGCCCCAGCACACCGATGTGCACGGACAGAAACCGGGGTAGGGCTCACACCACCTTGGAGGACAACGCTGTGTCTGCACAAATCACTCCTCTGGGACAGACACCAGGGGTTCTTACCACACTGCTTTATATGCATTTTTATATTACAGCTATTCTACAACCTTCCTGCAGCAAAACCTGGTGCCTTGCAGGTTGGCACGGGCTGAGGCTCCTCTCCCTTGCCCTGCATCCTGCACAGAGCCACAGGGAGAAGACATCTAAAAGGCTCCTGTCCTGCCAGAGTCCCTGCATGGCAAATACTTGCTAACCCCAGCTTCCATACCACATTCCTGCATGGCCAAAGCTTGCTAACCTCAAGGTCCGAGTGAGGCAGTTCTTTGTAACCCCAGCTAAGCAGCTCCGTGCAACAAGATTTCATGGGAGCATTGCAAAAAAACCCCAAACCCGCAATGCCACAGAGCAGGCTTTTGCAGGTGAGGGGCAGAAGGGCTGGGGAGCGCTGCCCTCCAACCCAAGAGCATCCCTACCCGCTGGTCCCAAGTCCCCTGGCCGGCCAGGGACGGGGAGACAGGAGGACCGGACCCTGACTGCTGGGAGAGCCGGGAGCCGGCAGGAGGGGCTGTATAACACAGCCAGGCATTGGGTGTGTGGCATGTGCTGCTGGCTGAGCTCCTCCAATGGCTCCACTCATTGCTGGAGCCCAGGACTGCAGGGGCACCTGGAGGTGGGACCATCGAGAGAGGCCCTGCAGCTCCAGCATCTCGGTCTGCATCTCCAGCAGCTCCAGCATCCCAGTCTGCAGCTCCAGCAACTCGGTCTGCAGCTCCAGCATCTCGGTCTGCATCTCCAGCAGCTCCAGCATCCCAGTCTGCAGCTCCAGCAACTCGGTCTGCAGCTCCAGCATCTCGGTCTGCATCTCCAGCAGCTCCAGCATCTCAGTCTGCAGCTCCAGCGTCTTGGTCTTTGCATCTTCTGCACCTCCAGCATCTAAGTTTCTGCGTCTTCTGCACCTCTGGCAGCTCAGTCTCTGCATCTGTTGTAGCTCCAGCATCTAGCTCAGCATCACTGCACCAGTGGCTGCTGTGTCCTGCAGGTTTTGGGCCGGGGCTGGCTGGGAGTGGGGTTTGTGGGTTATTGGTCTGCCCAGGGAGGCCAGTGGTGGGGAACGGGGAACAGGGGAGCCGCTGCCCACGGTGGCTCGGGGGGTTCCGCCAGCCTGAGCCTGGGGAGGCTGCTGGGACACCCCAGATGTAAGGAGCTGTTTCCAGTCCATATCATGGACCAAAACACGCAGGGTGTGCTGCGTAGGAGGGGGCTGGCAGGCAGCCTTGCTTGTCCCAGCTTCCTAATTTTACATTGCAAAGAGGTTTTCTTCTGCTTTTAGCATAATACTGTAAACCAAAAGGCCTGGTGCTCCCGTTTCTACCATAACCCTGCTCTAAACAAAAAAAAAACCTCTCTGCAAGTTGTGAAACTCCTGCCCGGCTGGCTAATTAGTGAGAGGTCGGGTCATCAAGGCAGGACCCGCTGCAGCAACCAGGAGGTGCCTCGCCATGGCCAGGTCACCCCTGGTCAGGACCAAGTGTGGGCAGCGCTGGCAGGGATGGCCCCGTCCCCATCTGGCCACGGCAGGGTGGCCCAGGTGATGGCTGCAGCATCAGGGGTGCATCCCCTGTGGCTGCATCCATCACGCCCGTCCCTCCTGCGGGCGAGGTGCCACCACGTTGGGTCAGCTGCTGAAAGTGAACTTTCTTTGTATTTCGTTCCCTCCAGGCAGAAGCCCCGTTTTTTACCCCAGGAAAGGGCTCTGCCTTGAACTGCTCCACGCGTCCCCGAGGCGCTGGGCGAGGAGCGGCCGCACACCTTCGCAGAGCATCGCGGTGGCAGCACGAGGTACGTGGCTGTGAGCTGAAGAGCGGTGAGAGCGACCTGACCCACCTGGCAGGCAGCAGCGGGGTCCTGCCGGCATCTGCCTGCCCTCCCCATTGCCCACCCCTGGCTTCATCCCTCACCGGGCTCCAGGAGGAGGATTTTGCCCGCCCGGAGGTCGCTGTCATTGCACCAGTGCCTGCGGGGGACGTGGCAGCATGATGCCCCGGCGAGGGGTGCCCACGGGGAGGCTGGGCTCTCCCTGCCAGCACCTTCCCCTCCTCTTCCCCGGGTCGGGAAGGGGCTGGGATCACTGGGTGCGATCCTGCATCAGCCTGCCCGGCCAGGCTAGGCAGAGGCACGCCATACTGTAGGGCTGAGCTTCTGAAAGCTGGGGGACCCCAAACTGCCCGGCTGCCTTGGGTCTGGACCAGGGTGGATGACTCTTTAATCCACCAAGCTTTAAGATCTTTATTTATTGTGTTTGTGCGGCTGCTGAGCAGGCTAAACGCTCATTACGGCAAGGATGGGCTGTGCGAGGGGAGAGTATATCACTGTGGTGCATGCTAAAGCACAGTAAATACTGCCCTTCTGTGCTCTTCTCCCACTCCTTTTATTATCTCCTTTTAATGTGTTATGGTTTTTATTTCAGCGGATCAGCTGTCTTTTAACGGCTGTTGTTCTTTTCTGTACTTGGACATGAGAAGAGCTGTTTTATTTTTAGTTACTCATGCTTGGTAGAAACTTTAGTGGTTAAATTGTCAGGAAAATTGTAACACCAAATATCCTGACACTGCCAGGGGAGGCTGGAGAGCTGGGAAGGCTCCCCCAGTGCTAGGACGCTCCAGATAAGGATGGAGCATGGAGGAGGGAAAGCAAATGCAGTGATAAGGGGTCCGGGCATAAAACACTGATACCAGGCACTACAGCATTTGAAGTACAGGAGAAAGAAACCCAGACCTTTTCCAGCTCCATTTTGCAACAACGTGTTTATTGGGTATGCTTAAAAAAAAAATAATCAAAAAGAGAAAAGAGAAACCCAAAGAACTGCATAGACTTCCCTATTGCATGCTCTACGCCAAGGTGCAAAACCAAAACAACTTTGGACACTGGATCAGTTGTTGTAACTGTAGCCGCGCCAGGAGGTTGTACGTGTAAGTGCTTGGGGCGAGGTGACACAGGACCCACATGAGACCCGGGAGAGCGGCACCGGTGGGTGCGATGCAGCTGCACAGATGCCCGCATCTGCCTTCTGATGCATGCAGCCAAAGACCTGTTGTTTGTCCGCCTTTCCTAGTACGCGAGGAGCCGCCTGCCCGCCTGCCTGCAAGCTCACCACGGCACGGATGCGACGTGCTGGCTGACCGACAGCGGTTTCCCAGGAACGCCTCCTGCCTTTCTGGGAACTCGCCCTCTCCCCGTGCCCTTCCAGCAACCAGCATCCCTTCCAAGTCCCAAGTCCCTCCTCCTTGTCATCTCCAACTCTCACCGGTTCCCGGCGGGCTGGGTGGGAAAGAGGAGGAAAGGGGTGGGAGGCAGCAGGGTTGGTTTTGGCCAAGGCAGCGCCTCTCCCCACCCAGCCCACCTGAGTTTCCAGCCGGTGCCGCTGCTGCCGGCGCCGTCCTCCCAGCCCCGGGCAGCCGGCTCAGCACACCGAGCAGCTGTTGGTCTTGTTCATGGGAGGCCTCGGCGCCTGCTCCGTGGGCAACGTCTCCCTCCTCTTGCAGAGCGCCGGGCTGAGCCGGCTGGGGAGGTTGGCTTGCTGCAGCAGCTCCCTGAAGACCTCCAGGACGTTCTCGTTGTCCTTGGCCGACGTCTCCACGAAGCGGCTGTTCCAGTCCAGCTCCACCAGCGACAGGGCATCCTCCGCCGGCACCTGCCGCTCGCCGCCGCTCTCTGCCTTGTTGCCGACCACCACGATGGGAGGGAACTTGTCTTCCTTCACCTCCAGGATCTCCTCCCGCAAGCTCTTGACGCTCTCGAAGGACTCGGCGTCATCTACGGCGTAGACCAGGGCGAAGGCATCGCTGTTCTGGATCGAGAGCTTCCGCATGGCCGGGAAGGAGTAGCTGCCACTGGTGTCCAGGATTTCCACCTTGACCGTGGCCCCGCTCACCTCGTACTCCTTGCTGTGCAGCTCCTCCACCGTGCGCCGGTGCTTGGGCTCGAAGGTGTCCATCAGGAAGCGACGGATGAGGGCTGTCTTGCCCACGCCGGCAGCGCCCAAGAAGACCAACCGCACGTGGTTCTTCTCCTTCACCACCAGGGACATGGCTGGTGCAGAGGGGACGGGATGCTCCGCAGCTGGCACTCACGGGTGTCCCTGGGTGGCCGCAGCCCCAGCGTCCGTCCGTCCGTCTGTCTGTCCTCCCCTGCACCAGCTCAGCGCAGCCAGGCAAGTTGGGTGCCACCTCCCTGCAAACTTCTCCCGGCTGTTCTGCCGCAGATGCTACCGTCCCCAAGTCCAGCTCATCTTTTATCCTGGTTCCTCTCTGCCATGTGGCACCAGGCTGTCCAATCTCCGTGGGTTGAGGGTGCTGAAGGAGGGAGGGCAAGGAGGGAGGAGAGCCGGGTGCTCCGGACCAATCCGCGGAGCTCAGTCCTGGAAAACCACTCCAGCCCTGGAGAGCACCGCGCTACATTGCACATCGCACATTACACTTGCATCGCCCGCCGCTGCCGGTAGTGCTGGGGAGCCGGCAGCATCGCAGCCGTCACGCTGCGTGAGCCATCCTGCCCTTTTGTCCTCCCTGGAGATTACCGTGTGTTTCTTGGCGCGGGCTTGCTGGCAGCAGGGGAGCTTGGTGGGGGTCTCCTACCCGTCGGGTGGCTCATGGCCGGACATGGCAGGGGCTGGCCGGTGTCACCCGCAGCGTTTCTTGCACTTATCTGGGGCTGGGGACTTGTTCGCAGACGGGGTTGCTGCAAACGTGCCCAACTCTTCCGTGAGCCTATGAAATATTTGACCTGAGCGGAAAAATAAGATCTTCTTGAAACCCATGCGTCATAACCTGCACGTTCAGCTGTCAGTTATTCTGTGATTTTATGAAATATTTAACCTGAGGGGAAGATAAAATCCTGAAAACGATGCAGCGCAAGCTCTACGAGCAGATGCCGAGCAGTCACGGGTAGGAACTCTGGCCGTGACCCGGCTTCAGCAAAACTGTGACCCAGAACGGTTGGCTGACTTATCGGGCGGAGAGGTGGGGTGCTTGTCAGTCCCTGTCTCCGTGTGGCTGGGCATCACCTCGGGAAGCAGGTTTGCTCGTAGAGGTGCAGGTTGCCCCGTCCAGGCATGTTTCCTCAGCAGTCACCTCCCCTATTTCATGCTAGAGTTGTTTCAGAAGCTGATTTCTGCAAAGTGCAAATACAAAAGGAACTTGCTCAAAAGTTAAAGTAAGTTTTTATCCTAAATTTGTGCACATGTGTTTTCTTCTAGCTTTGGACTAGTTTTTGTAGGTTTAATGCAGTTGGTTTTCTTTCGTAGAAAAGTACCTCTTTCAGCATTTAGTTCTGGATGAATTTATTCTGTTGATTTCAAAAGCCCTTTTTAAAGAATTATTCCTGCCTCTTAATTCCCCAATTATCGTTACATTTTAACCACACTAGGAGCTTTCCCTATCTGATCTCATTATCAGCAGCGCCAAGAGATTGCATAAGGGTGAGTAGAGTCGTGTCCTCAGCTCAGCCTGCCCTGGGAGAAGGGGAAGGTTGGGTCCCTTTAATTGGGACTGGCAATGAGACTGGTGTCCAGAATACCCAGTACACCATGGCACCCTGTGGGGTTTTGCACCCTCCAGTAGCGTGCTTTCACTTGCACATGTGAAGCTCTTTCTGGAGACACTTACTGTGCCATGAGGCGAACCCAAAGGCAATGCCAAGGACTGAGCCGCAGGAGAGGAGTTGGAAAGAGCTGAGGATGCAGAAGATGTGATGGCACGGCCCCAGGACCTCAGCGGGCCAAAAACCAGGAGAAGGGGTGGATGAGCAGAGGGTGCTGAGTTTAGGCACATGAACGAAGCAGTGATCGCCTTTTGGTGCCTGACATGCCATTGACATCAGTGGAAATGAAGAACCAAAGGCGGCGAGGAAGTAGAGCATGACAAGTAATCTCACCCCAGTTTTGGAAGCTGTTTAAAGCCAAAAAACCATTTTTTTTTAAATTAGAAGAGAATTTTGTTAATGCTTCTTTGTGCCTAGATAGCCATAGTGGCAGGGGTTTTCAAGAGAGGAGACGAAAGGAGTTTCTCGCAGTTCCTCCCAGATGACGATGGCAAAGCTCGGCAGGGCTCAGCCGGCTCTCAAGAGGTGCCGGGGGCCTGGGTGATGCCCTTGCCTCTGCTCACTTCCCCAGTATTTCATCCAAAGAGCCTCAAAACATGGATCTGTTCAACTTCACAAAACCCAGCATCTCGCTTACAGGTGCCCAAGGTGAAGGAGGAACCTGTGGCAGGAGGGAATGGGGACCCCGGTCTCCAAGCTCCCCGTCCTGGCTCTAAAACTGTCTCCGTGATAGCCAGCACCCTGCGGGGAAGGAGCCGTGAGCTGGTGGACATGCTTGGAAACACCGAGCAGCAACGCTAGCCATGGAGGGTTTCCCAAACTGTGGCTGGGAAGGTGACCCTGGTGCCATGGGAGCCACCACCGGGTCACGTCACTACTGCTGTCTGCAGTTCGAGTCCTTTCTGCACAGAGCGGCTGTGTCCTGCGTGGTCTGGCCAGGGGGAAGAGCCAGCCCTGGCTGTGTTAGACAAAGAAATGTGTTGCAGATAAGAAGCTTCCCTGCCTTGGCACTGCAGTCGCGCACAGCCTGTCTGTACATCCCCAATGATTTTTCACATCAGTTGTCTCCCCTTAGTTTTCACATCTGTGCTGCTATGGTTACCGAGAGCCTGAAAGGTTTTAAATCTCCCTCAGAGCAATGGAGGATTTCAGGAGTAATCTTGTTAAGAGATGAGCAATGAATATTTCCAAAGGCCTTCTGCATGAATATCTCGTTCCATATTAGCTTATGTCCACTGACAGCAGGGAAAGCAAAGCGCAAGGGGACTGTGTGCAAGGAAGGGAAGAAACCAGAGAAGGATGAATGCGGTGACTTGTTTTCCACTGCAGCCTTTTGTGCCCAGAATTATGTGCCTAAATGCTGTATTTTTGAAGGAGAGCTTGGCCAGCCAGCTTGGGTCAGGTATTATAAAAAATAATAATAATTAAAGCCTGTGTTTCCCCCAGGGAAAGACTCACGAGACCTTTATGGGCACTTGGAGGTGGGGACACTCATGGATGACTCCTACAGAAAAGCCCCGCATCCCATGAGTTGTGCATTGGACCGTGGGGACCCACCGAGCTGAGCCGGCTCTTGGTTTCAGCAGGGCTGCAGGAGCAGCCTGGATCTGGCCCCTTTGGATTTAGTAACTCAGGTGGAGCGTTGGATCCCGCAGCGAGGGCACACGCTGCGCCCATGGGGGCTGGAGCACGGCGGGGGCAAAGCCTGTGCCAGCGCTGAGCTGGAGCGTACGCCCATGGGAGAAGGGGACCATGACGGCCCAGGGAGGGACGGAGGGAGGCAGTGACCTGCCTGCAAGGGAGCGGGGAGGGAGAACAGCCCTGAGGTGCTGGCAGGGAGGAGTGCAGGCAGCGGGAGGAAGGGTGAAGGGATGACGGCAGCGATGGGCAGGAGCTGAGATGGGCACGAACGAGCTGGGGGTGGGTTTGGGGCAGGTAGAACCTCACACCCAGAGTTCACAGGCAGGTCTGGAGCAAGAAGTGCTTGCATACGTGAGACAAGAGGGTTCTTGGTCATCCTTACCCCAAAGCCAACCCTCTGCAGGGCCAACAGCCAGGGAGTGGTGGGGTACCCTGGGGGGAGGTGAGGGATGGTCCCCAAGGTCCCAGCCAGTGCTGGGGCACGGGGTGAGCAGCGGGCTGAGCTTGAAACACCAGCCGGCCCCTGCCCAAGAGCAGCCCCTGTGGGCTGGGCAGCCTTCAACAGTCAGGAGAGGGCAGTTTGGGGCAGAAAATGGTGTATACGCTATTGCTTCCCACCATGGGCTGGTGGGGGAGAGCCAGGGAGCAGCAGCAGACGCAGGGACCAGGGGAGGCACAGGGAGGAGGGCAGAGGAGGCAGCTGGACCCCCGCTCCTGGGAAAAGCCAACAGCACTTAGTACAGGAGAAACTGGGCTCTGCACAAGTAACACGCTCCCCTCCCGCTGCTGTTTGCAGCCCGGGACGTGGGACACTGTGGTTGGTGCCTCTTCTGTTCTGAACCAGCCTGTGCAGCTGCCCAGGAGGGACAGAGCTCCTGTGCTGGAGGGGTATGAGCTGAGCTCTCAAAAAAAAAAAAAGGTCCTGATGTTTACAAACATTCATTTTTATTTCACTAGCAAGCTTTATGTTTGGTGCCTTAAGTGAGTGTGTGAGGAGGAACCCAAAAGAGCACATCAACGTTTCCCACCAGCGGAGTGCTCCCCAGCTCTGCTGCCAGACACGGCTCCGCTGCGGTGCTGAGATGCGCTTCAGTAAGACAATTTGCCAACCTCAGGAACAGCCCATGCTGCATCTGGATGTGTTTTTTGGGGAGCTCATTTGATTGTAGTGAGGTGGGTGCTGGTCTCTTCTGCCAGGTGACTGGAGATAGGACAAGAGGAAATGGCCTCAAGTTGTGTCAGGGGAGGTTTAGGTTGGATATTAGGAAAAATTTCTTTACTGAAAGGGTTGTCAGGTATTGGCACAGGCTGCCCAGGGAAATGGTTGAGTCACCATCCCTGGAGGTATTCAAAAAGTGCGTAGACAAGGCACTTCAGAACATGGTTTAGTGGGCATGGTTGATGGCTGGACTTGATGATCTTGAAGGTCTTTCCCAACCTAAATGATTCTGTGATTCTATATCTCAATGCTCAGCTGTCACAGTTCAGAGGGGACGGTGGCTGCTGAGGAAGCCAGGAGCAATGTTCTCCAGCACGGTGCTGGAGCAGCCAGTGCTGGGCATTGTTCCAGTCCTGGACACAGTGCCCCAGTAACCCGCACTGCCCAGTGAGCAGATCAGCACCACACAGTCACACGCGGGGTGAGGTGCTTTCCTAGCTGACGGGAGCGGTGTGCCTTGCCCGTTGCTCGCAGGCAGCAAAGCATCGTTACAACCGTGGTGGCAAATAGTTTGCAGCACCGTGACGCATTTGCATGAGTCTGGGCCAGCTTCTGGGAGCCGATACACCAGTGACTCCTGCGCTGGGATGCCCAGTGCCCCAGCACCCCGTGCCTTTGTACCCCGTAACAGGACACAGAGGCAGCAAAGGCAGCCCATGCCTGTGGGATGCTTCCCCCCCTGCCACGCGCTTGTGCCTCTGCCCATGGTTAAATTCATGGTGTACGTGAGAGCGGCTGCATTTTCAGCAGGGGTTTCTGGTGTTCCAGCTGAGAAGGTGAGAAGGACGCGGTCAGTAATGAGAAACCCCAGCGAGACCGTCTCCGCCGAGCAGCGTGTCCCCATCTGCTGCCCATCACCACAGACAGGGGCTGGGCAACATCCTCGCAGGGTGAAGTGCTGCTTCTCCCACATGGAATGAGCCCTGGAGGGGAGACCAGGCAAAAACGGGAGAGGGGATGGCCCCCGCTGCCGTCAGAGGTTGGTGAGGCAGGTCCTCACCCTGGTGTGAGGACACCCAGCCGCACAGGAGAGGGTTAAACCTGCCTCTCCTGGAGATTAAATCCAAATGGCCTTTGATTTAGTGACAGGTGAGAGGAGAAATCTGAACCGCTGTAGCTTCCGCCCCCACTTTAAAGGGGAGCCGCAGCCCTCCCTGATGCATACATAGATGGATCAGCCATATGTGGTGCTCTGTGCCGACTCTGTCTGGAACAGCATGTCGCTGGACGGATCCTGTTCCCGATGCTGGTGGGGCCGCCGCGGGGTACGTGCCACCCCGAGCAGGGAAAGCCTGCTGCTTGGCCCCATTTCGGGGGGCACGTGGGGGTGACCAGCACTGGAGAGGGTCACACCAACCCCAGCTTCTGCCCTGCTGCCTCTCTGCTGCCTGGTGACCCCAGTGCCAGGCGGGATTAATGGCTTAATTAAAGGCTGTAATTGCAAGGTTGCAAGAGGCAGGAGTTGGTTGCAAGAGGCCAGGGCTGAGGTTTGCCCATAGCCCCGGACCAGGCGTCAGCAGAGCGAGGGGAGGAGAGGCGAGCAGGGCTGGGTTTGGGGTCCTCCAGCACCAGTGGAGGAGGGACTGGAGGCGATCCCTGCTGGCATCACCAATCGCTTCAGGAGGACCAACGGCATCCTCATGGCATGTCCTGCCCGAGGGGACAGGACCCTCCCAGGGATGGGGCTGATCCAACCGGCAGCCAGACTCATGGAAACCATGTCACTTGTGCAGTTGTTGGCAAGGGTGCTCAGCCCCGGTGTCACGCCCAGGGCAGCCAGTTTCGGGCATGGGGGCAAAGGGAAGCTGACCCTGGCATGGGGGCTCCCCAGCTCATCCCTCCTCCAGATGACCAACCTCTTCCAAGCAAAAGAGTTCATCTTGGCTTTGAAAACCCACCTTGACCCAAATCCTGTTTCCAGCTGCAGCCCCCATACCTCCCCCCACCAAGGGGGACAAGGGACCCGTGCCAGCACCGGTGTTGCGGGGGGGCAGGCAGGGAGCCCGCGAACAGCTTGTACTAGACAACCCCGGGTAATAAAATCTAGTCTCCCTGTAAACAAATGTCTTGCTGAGGACTAAAGGGATTTAGTGCAGCTGTTCTCGGGCTTGGAGGAGTTTCTATAGCTTCTCTTATCTTGCCCTGGCCAGGATTATTAGCTGGAGCGAAAAGCTCACCTCTCTTTGGGCCACCGACACGGTTTTTCCTCGGGTGACATGGGGTGACATGCTCTGCAGCAGTGCTCTCAGGTCATCAGGAGATTAAATGTGTGTTGCTAGGGGCTCTGATGTGTGTCCCTGCGGCCCCAACGTGCCGCGCGGGAGCAGGGGTCCAGCCTACCCCCTTCTGTGGCAGGCTGCAGCGGTCCTGGTGGTCCCGGTGCCTGGCTCTGTCCACTTTTGCCCACTACGGTGGCACTGAGAAGCGAAGCTCAGCCCTGGCATGTGCCTTAACCTCTCTAGACACAAGCACATGGCTTCGTATTAGCGCTGATCCACTTTGAGGACCAATAAACTGGTGGGGTGCTGCAAGGTACGTTGAGCAGCCGGTTTCCCCCATGCTGCTCCGAGCAGGGCTGAGCCTCTTCCCTGTGGGGTCAAACCTTGAACCTCCTCAACGTGGGGCTGAGCTTCCTCCATGTGGGGCTGCAGCCACCGAGGTGTTGGGCGGGTGGGCTGGGGACAGGGAGGATGCTGTGACCATCCCCATGGACGCTGCCTCCATTCATGCTTGGCCACTGCAAATAAATCAGTCTGGGCAGCGGTGGGAGGCTCTGGGCTGTATGGCTGCTGCTAGTGTAGGCATGGAAGCCCCAAATCAAGACCAGTCTTGCTGGCCAGGGTTCAGGGTACAGGTGGGGAAGGGCAGGGAGAGGGGGCAGGAGCAGAGTGGGGAGGGGCAGGGGTGCTGACAGACCAGTGGGGCTGAACGTGAAAGAGGGGTACAGTAGCTGAAATGGTACAAAGAAATGGTACAAAATGTAATAGTATTCACCGGGGCAGGACTTGCAAGGGCGTACCTGGCAGTGCATCTCTGGATGACTGATACATGTCCTAGCATGCACGGGTAAGGTATTTCCAGGAGAAAAATGGCAGAATTAGCTAAGAACACCCCTGAAATACAGCATAGGGTCCTGCCATTGTCCAAGAAACTTAAATGTGAAGTGAAGAGAGGAGCTACTCTGAAGGTCAGAGAAAGCCTGGCACTGATGAGGGATGACTGAAGGGCTTTGGGGAGCCAGGGGTGGATATATGGCTTCTCATGGCAGTGTCAGAAGGGAGATGGGATCTTCAGCGGATCCACAGCATTTGCACAAAGTTGGGTGCAGCAGGGTCTGACGTGGGCAGGAGATGCCCAAGACCCCAGACTCAGGAGACGGGAGCACAGAGGAGGGTTTCACAGGCACCCTGCCAACTTGCCATGGAGCCGGAGCAAATCCCCCTGCCTATCTTCACCCACCCAGGGTGCTCCTCCAGGGTGGGCTGGGGCCTCGGCCCCTCTCTCCCAGGCTGTCACCGAGGCTGCTGGGGACACTGCAGCCATCGTCACATCTCTCCTCGGATCCCAAGCAGCCGGGCTGCCGTTCCTGTCCCCAAGCAGAGTTTGCAGCCGTGCCTCCCCTGACCCGTGTCTTAATGCGAGCAGCACTCTGCATCATGCCCCAGTGCAAAGGCAGGCAGACGTGACGCTCTCGCCCTGAAAACCAACCGCTTTTTTTTTTTTCCAGAGTGCATGAAAATGTCATGTTGTAAACAACCCCCAGTGATGCTGCCTGCCCGCGGGAGGCTGCCTGTCACTGCCCGTGAAGGCCCGTTCCCTGCTGACTGTATGGCCTTGACTCATTGGGCTTTCATGCCACGGTCCTCTACCCTTTCCCCAGTGACCCCTTGTCCTTAAAATAAACCTTTACATCATGGGGCAGTGTTGTCCCAGATCTGAGCTGATTTTTACCATAGCCATGTTTATGGTCAAACTGCTCCTTCCTTTTTAGGGCATGTGCAAAGGATGGATCTGTCAGAAAGCAAGGTTGAAAAAAAAAAAAAAGAGGTTTTCATTCATTTTACAAGGGAGCTTGGTGTTCGCTCTGTATGTGCCAGGTCCCACAGTGTGGGCTGCGTGTCCCCTGCCCCAGTGTCCTGCAAGCTGGGGGACTGGTGACCAGGGGTGGCAGCTCCTTGGCTGCAACCTTCAGCTGTTGAACCTCAGCATTTTGGTCTGGCTTCCCCCAAAACCTCTCCTCCTGTCCCTTTTGGGTTCAGAGGAGGAAACCTCTGCCAGCTCCCCATGCACCATCCCCACTCCCCGGCTGCCCTCTCGCCGAAGCCGGCGTCACCGTAAGAGCTCCTGACAGTACTGCTTGAGCAGCCGCTGTCTCCGCTCTGCAGACTGCGCCGGGGGCTCCAGTTCAACCACAGCCTGTCAGGATGTTTCATTTTTAAAACATATTTTCTGTCTGTGACTATCCGCAGCAGCCGTCCCTGTTCAGCCCAGGGCCACCATCCTGCTGAGCTCCTGCATGCCCGGCTCGGTATTGCTCTCCCAACTTCTGGCGTCCACCCAGCCCTTGAGCTCGCTTGGTTTCCCCAAGTTGTTTTTGTTTCAAAGGAAGCAAACTGGTGTCAGTGAGCCGTGAAATGGCACCTTCGCCTGGCTGCCTGCGGTTGGAGTCTGCTGTGGTGGGACCCTGCCCTGCCCCAAAGGACAAGTCTTGCCGTGTCTCTGGTTTGCAGAACACCCCGGCCACCCGTAACCGGCTGCCAACAAGACAAAGCCCCTCTCACGGTGGTTAATGGGGCATCCCTGTGTGAGCAGAGGCACTGGGGACTGTCCCCAGCGGGACGGAGACTGCCAGCGAAGCCAGGAGGAGTGGAGCTCTGGGAATAAAAGACGAAGAACCCAAAAGCATGTTTGCAAGAGGGGAGTGGAGGGCAGGGGACATCATTGCACAAGCTGACCTGGGGGTCCAGTGGGGAAAATGGGGGCTCAGGGGTCCCCTTCCCCACAGGGCCAGAGGGCACGGCTGCAAGCCACAGTGTCTCCCGGCATCAGAGCTGCTCCCCGAGTGCCTGAGCAGGGCTCTGGGGCTCTTCGGTGGCTTTGAAGATGAGGGACGACGTACACTTCGCTTCCATCAGCCTCCTCCAGTGTCAGCGTGAAGCAGAGATGAGCTGGCAGCGGTAAGATACCCCGTGCAGCTGCTTTATGCTCAAAATCAGGTCTCATTTTTATCCAGGCCAGTGTAACTCCAGTGGCACCAGGAGGGGAGGGGATGCTGCTATAACACTGGGATTTGGAGACCTCTTCACATCTCCCAAACGGGGCCACGCTCGCCCCGTGGGTCAGGCAGGACCTTCTGCAGCAACCGACTGGTTTTATTTTCCTTGTGCAATGACCTGTGTGCATGCTCCTGTGTTTGTCTCCTCTCCCTTCCAGTAATGTTCAAAACAATTGTCTGTAGTTAACCAGAGCTGATGGATGTGGCTTGTTGTGTTGATGCTGGCCAAGTTCCTTCTCGCTTCACAGCAGGGACATGGGAAGGAAAAAAGTCCCAGTCTTCAATCCACAGCTCCAGTTCCTTGGCTCCATCCCTCTGGCTGAGTGCCGCAGGCCAGGGGGAGTGTTGCTAAAAACCTTTGCAGGGGCAGCTGCAAGGGTAAGTAGGTTTTTACTTTTTTTGTACAAAGTAAACTGAGTCAAGGAAGGCAAAGCACTGCTGTGTTCCCTGCTCACAGAGCAGCTTCTTTAAAGGTGAAAAATAAAAGTGCAATGCTGCAAATTGCCAGCTGCCCACCTGGGCTGCAGCAGAGACACGTCCACGGGGGCTGCCAGCCGGGGCTGGACCCCAGGCAGGGCTGCAGCCTGCTCCCTTGCATGGTGCTGCTCACCCTGCATGGCGTCTTCTCCAGGCAAAGTTCCAGCAGGGCTGTGGACACTGAGAGGAGAGCACCCAGGCACTTCTGAGGTGCTCCCAAGTGCCATGCACTGCTGTGCGTGAGTGCACAGAGGTGTCCTGCAAATGCACTTTTTCTTCCCGGGGAGTTCCTCCCTGACACCTTGGTGCTCAGCCCCATCTTACTTGCACGGTGGCCGCTGACAGGTACAAGTTAATATGTGCAATTAATTATCCACCAAACTCACATCCCTTCCCTGCCCTCTAGCAAGCTCCGGAGGAGGCACGGGGGTCCCAAGCTGAACCGCTGCAGCAAAGCAAGAACACAAGGGTGCTTTGTGGGCCATAGCACCGCTGGGCTCTGCAGCATCACTCCTTTGTGCTAAGCAAAAGCACGAGCCTTTGCCATTATCAGAGGACCAAATATCTGGAAGAGCGCGATCCTTTTGACCTACACTTTAAACCTTTTAAGTGGTGAGACTGGGACCAATCCTGCCTGAGCCCAGGGAGAGGGGATTTTGGGCTGCTGCAAGCTCAGGCGGAAGAGACAAGCGTGTTTATTTAACCAGCCCTTGCTCTACATCCCGCCCCAGGGCGCAGCAGGAGAGAGCACGCGTGGCATCGCTTCCAGCTGACGGGGAGCGGAGGGTGCGATGCTGGAGCAGCGCTGAGCTGGTCCCCCCAGCCTGATCCGCACACCCAGTGCCAGCACTGAGAGAAGCCTCTCCCGGCTCTGAGAGGTGAAGACCAGGGAATAGGGGCTGCGGTGGGGGCTGCCAGTCTCTGCAGACAGGCTCACACTGGTGGAGCGTTTTCCTGGGATGGATGGGGAGAAGGAGCCCCATGAGCACACTAACCTGCAGCTGCCACGGGCAGAAACACCCCACCATTGCATTTCCAAAAGCCCTGCTGACTCTGCCATTCCTGCCTGCCTGTTCCAAGGAGAGCAGCAACCCAGTTAACTCCCGAAACCTCCCATTTCCCAGGGCGATGTGCCGTGACTCACTAGAACCCAGGAGGTGGGCAGGCAGCATCCCACCGCACTCACCAGGTCTGTGCAAAGCGGTCACGGCCCAAGTCTTTGGACTGGGGAACACCTCCCAGTGACTGAGGCAGTTTCAGGGCAGCTCACGGCATGTCCCCACCACCACGGACATTCCTGGCCCCTTCAGAGCTGCCCCAAGTGACCGGCTCAGCCCAGCCCAGCTCGCCCTTGTTTGTTAGAGGAGAACCATCCGGCTTGAGCCCTTCCTTCAAGGATGTTGGTTTTTGTCACTCTGTCACGTCCACAAAATGCTAAGGCAGTGCCGTGAAGCATAAATGACATGTTCTGGCAGCTGACATCTCCAGGAAGAGTTTAGCATGAAGACAAAATAACCCTACGGTAAGTTAATGTTCCCGAGCTGCCATCCTACAAAGCCCAGGACGCTCGTGATACCCAAACAGGAGAAAACAAAAGCGAGGGTTTGTCCTAGATCCGTATGACGAGTGCCAGCAGTGCGGGGCGACCTGACACAGCCAGATGTGCTTGGCATTTCTCTGGCTCTGCTGCCTCATAAATTGGATTTGCTGCCGCCATGTCACGCTCCACATGGCACGGTAAGTGTGCCCCGGTGTTGGGGGGCACGGTTGTGTGGTGAGCCTCAGACAAGTGCTGGCATCTGCTCCTCCCCTCAGGTGGACTCAGATGAAGGGTCTTTCAGGGCTGTGTTCACCTGTGAATAAGGGGAATAGTGTTTGCACACACACGGCCTTGTTTGTGCATAGTTGTTTGCAAAAAAAAAAATAAATAGTGTTTGCAAAGCCATGGTACCAGTGCTGAGCAAAGGCAGGGTAAAGAATGCTGCTGAGAATGAGCTGCAGGGATGCCCTCCTGCAAGATTCTAGCCACTTCTCACTGCTGCCTGCTCCATCCTGGCTTGTTTAAAGCCCACTCCCTCTCTTTTTTCCCCCCATATATTTATTTTTATATATGGGGCATGTTATAGGCATCTTGTAAAGCTCATTTTTGAAGACGTGGCTTCTGTCTTCTCCCATCCAGCACAGCTAAGGTAGCTTGGGATGAAGGACTGGAGAGGACTGCTCTGCCCAGGGACAGCTGCTGCTCTGAGGCTGATGGTGCTTTTCTGCGTGAGCCCCTGGGAGCCTGCGGTTTAGAAGGCATTAAGAAACCTCCTTGCAAAGCTCCTTGCAAAGAGGGCCTGCATGAGGTTAGGAAAATTACTCGCATTGTCAGGGGGCTTAAATTTACCACCGAGCACCCCTGCTGCAGCCTGGCACTTGTTCAGCTTCAGTGTCCCTCTGCCCTCAGCCAGGCACTAGCTCCAGGGCTGAAAATACTTTTTTTTTTGGCGGCATTTTCCATGGAGCTGCAAACCACAGACAGCTGAAATTTATGACTTTGCCCTCCCTGAACCAGGAGACTGAAACTTGTGGGATGAAGGCAGCAGCCCTTCTCTTTTCTCTGCCTTCACCTGCCAGGTTTGAGCTCTCCAGGTCCCTGCGTGCAAGCATCTCTCCCCCAACCTCTTCCAGTGAGCACTGACCCCAGCAGCATCTCCCGTCCGCCGCGGGGGCTCTTGGGGGCCACCAGTATCGCAGGACTGACTGGTGACGCCGGTGGCCTGACTCAGAGCCCCGAGGCCCTGCCCGCTCCATCCCCATCCGTCCCTGCCTGCCCCCCGGATCTCCACGCTCTCCTGGGGGAGGTTGGTATGTGTGTGCCAGACGTCACGCAAGGTCCCCACAGTCTTTCTCTTCATCCCCGAGGGTCTCCTTGAACTGGTTTCTTAACCCAGTGTTTCCTCCCTGGGAGTGGGTTAGGGCTGCTGTTTGGGCTGGGCTGGAGGAGTGGATGACTGCATCTCCTGGCTGATCTCCACGGAGAGCCCCGGCGCGGCTGCAGGTACTGCCAGGTCCCCGACATGCCGCGAAGCCACAGCAGCTTTCCAAGAACCCAGTGTTGTGTGTTATCCACTGACCTACTTCCCTCCCCCTCTCCCAGCCCCTTGCTAATTAACCCGCGTCCTCCTCCTCCTCCCGCAGCGCCGCACCGGGTCCTGTGCCAGGCTCCTTGCAAGTCACAGCAGCCGGTCCCCATCCCACCTCGGCCCCTGGCCCCCGCAGCAGAGCCCTGCTCCTCCCCTGCCCCAGGAGGGGTCCAGCACCATCCCCAAAGATGCTATTTCAGATCCACACGCCAGCAGTGCCCCACAGCTCTAACTCACACCCACAAGCGCTTCTCCGCCCCCAGCGAGGGTGAGCTCAGAGGGCGAAGCAATGCCAACATGGAACAGCGTTGCAGCCTTCGAGCCTGAACACATTTATTCTTCTATTTTAGGAGGCAAAGACCCAGCGCTGCTGGTGGCACGCTCTCTGGATTCCCTCCGCACAGCTCCCCCAGCAGCACCATGTCCCATGGGGGTTTGGCCCATGTTTCGATGGGGTTTTGGGTAGCTATCTGCTTGCACAGATTGCTGTCACTTCTCCAGGTGCCCCAGGGGAAGGGCCTGGAGACGTGACTGCTGAGTGTCTTGCTGTGGAAGGTCCTGCGGGACAGCCACCACAGTGCCAGGAGGGGTAACTGGGCCAGTCTGGTGTGTCTGCCTTCAAACCAGTGCTCCCCATGGCCACACTGGTCCCAGTGTCGTATGGGTCTGCATGGTGCCCACTGCTCCCACGGAGTGTCGGCCTCGGGACCACCACTTGGGCTGTGCCTGGGGGTTGGGGTGCTCCAGCTCCAACCTCCCACCGCTCTGCAGGAGTCCTGGGCAGCAGCACCAGCCGCCGCTTGGCCAGATCCTGACTCATCCCAGGTGGGGAAGAAGGCTGGTGCTTAGCTCTGGAGAGGTCCCCTTGTCCCAGGGGACGGGATTTGTCATTCCTGCTTTTTCTCCATTCCTTGCAGTTCCTCTGAGCATCGTCTAGGGCTCAGGAGAGAGACAGAGAGGCAGGCGGAGAATGGGCTTTCTGCCCTCTGCCACAAAGCAGAGCATTCAATATCTTGAAAGAGAGCTGCCCTTTGCAGCTGCTGCAGGCCAGCCAGCACCGGGGAGCTCTGCACGGCCCAAACCCCAAGCTCCAGGGAGGAGGAGGATGGTGCAAAGCAGAATGGGAGCTCCTGGCTTGCCTGCAGAGCAGCGCCTGCTCCTGTGCTCCTCGGATGCTGAGGGTCCCGTGGGGCCCCTGTGGCTGCAGCAGGGCGGTGGGACGGGGCCGCAGCTCTGCCCCGCTGTCTGTGGCATGCTGGGTGGCTGTAGGGTTACTGGGGGAGCGTTACTGGGTGGGCTGGAGGGGCTCACCGGTGACCTTGCCTATGGATGCTGGTGGTGGGGTGATGTCCCTGCCAGTGCCGGGCAGCTGTCCCCGCTCCAGCCCTCCCTGGGGAGAGCTCACACGATCCTTTCCTGCTTCTTTTCTTGTTAAATTCTTGTGAAGGACAAATAAACAACCCCAGTGTCTGTGGCTGCCCAGAGCTGGCTCAGGGCATCAATGTTATCATGCAAGCGTGTCCTGGTTGCTCTTCAGAAGCAAAGGGAGACGCACGCAGGCAGCTCCTTGGCAAGATTGCTGCAGAGGGCTGATGAAACAGGCTGATGGAGAGACAGGCCCTTCCCTTGCTCAGGAAAACAGGGTTTTGTTAGGAAAACCACATAGAGGAGGCTGCCCTGCAGAGACCCCATCTGCAGCTGGCGCCTCTCTAGGGCCAGAGCTGCCCCAGGAGCTTTCACCCTTGCAACTGGCCCATGTCTGGTAAGAAAAAAATATCTTCTGGCTGCTTTGCTTGGGTCTGGTCTGGGGTGGCGATGGGTGCTGTGGTCCTGCAGGGCCACCCACCTCCAGCTGTGTCGGCTCCACTAGGGTGCTGAGCCCAGGGTGGGCAGCATGGGGTTGGACTGATGCTGGTCGCCACGCAGCATCACCACAGCCTGGTTTAGAAACCTTGTCCTCATGGGTCCCTGGCCCCCTGGGCAGCCCTCACCCCCCCGCCCTGTGCCAGTGAGCTTCTGGCTTTAGGTGTGCAAAGTGCAGCGAGGCAGGGGCTGCAGCACGCGACCGGGATGTGAGCGAGCCCAGCCATGCTCTGCTGGCACAAGCTGCGATGGGAGAAGGTTTCTGGGAGCTGTTAGGACACAGATCCATCACCGACGGATGAGGGATTTCAGGGAAATCTGCTGGAGCAAGAGCAATCAATTAACCGGCTGTATTTACAGCAGGGCGCGTCCTCGGCCGCCGCGGCAGATGGGCTCTGCGGTTCGAGCGGGGCCGCGGTCAGAGAAGCCGGCGCTGTTTGGCCTCTCCAGCCGGCCAGAGGGAATGGCAGAAGCGCTGACCTGCCCATGGCTCCTCAGGGCTGGTGAAGTCCCCAGCCAGGACCTGGCAGCTCTCGGACCAGCCGTGGGGAGAGGAGCAAGTCCTGCCCACCCTGCTCTGGCAAACGCATTTTGGACCCGAGAGTCCTCCAGCCCCTTTGCTCTTCTTTTAACACCTCCAAGAAGAGGCAATATAATAATACAAATAATAACAGAGAGGCAAAAATGCTTGAGAAAAATCTTGTTTTGCCATCCTTTTGAAGCTCTTTTTTTTGGGGGGGAGAATTCATGTGCCAAAGCTAACTAAAGTGCAGCACGGCCGCAGCGTGGCTGTGCCAGTCGGTCACATCCTCACCTTGGGAAGGGCAAACCTAGACTAAAACCTGGCATGGTACCATACTGTGCGGGTTGGGGCTCTTTTCGGCCAAGTCTGGGCTGAATTTCGAACCAGGACAGAGTTTGCTTCCTGCCCTGGTCTCGCACCAGAGCAGACGAGCACATCCGAACTGCCGGCCCTCATGCTGGTGATGTCTGCTCCTGCCACGGGCTGAGAATAACCAGAGACCCGGCCCTGATCAGGGGGTGCTTTATTGCTGATAATTATGTGTCGCCACGCAGGAACTGCAGCATCAGCCAAGGGGCACACGGTTCAGCAGGCACACTCACGGGCATTAATTGGCACTGGCTGGTCGGCCTCTGCTAAACAGCTTTGCTTGCTATAGAACATAGAAATTCATTTATTGGAAAAAGTGGTAATTAACCTCTTCAGGGCTGATCCCAGCAAGCTCTGTGATTGGGAAGTGTGTGCAGTTATTTATTTTAATGCTTAAAAAAGGGGGGTGGGTCCAGAGACCTGGCTTGCCCCTGCCTGACCTTCCTCTTTCTTCCCAGCTGCCCCTTTTCTGATCAACCCCGGTGCCTGCAGGCAGTCCAAGGAGGGACAAGGACCACACAGTCATGTTATTATAGGGACTATTAAAATGCACATGGCAGAGAGCCCCACCACAGGCATCTCCCCGTCCTCGGCTGCTTTAGCCAGATTCGGTTGTACCCTCAGCTTCCTGGTATTTATTCATTCACCCCTTCATGCATTTATATCTCTCTGTGCTTGCTTTGCCACGGGAATGGGCAAAGGCCTGGATTTCCCTATTTATGCCAAATTCTGCTTTCCAGAATCCAGCCTGTTGGAGGTGCTGGCTCCTGTGGAGGATGGCAGGGGGATCAGTGACCGAAGGAGGTGTTGAAGGGTGCCCCGGGAGGCAAAGCAGGGGCCCAGCACCTTGGGGGACACACACGTCGCGGGTGTGAATGCGCACAAGCACAGACAGGCTCAGAGGAGGGATTTTTATGCATTTACCTTGTTCTTGCCCTTTTTGGCTTGTGACGGCTGCTGGAGACAGACCAGGTGGCCTTGGAGAGCTGCGGAGGGTCCTACAGTGGCTCCCGGTCCCTGCCCAGCTCCTACCTGTGTCCCCGAAGCCCCAGGCTGGGGCCTGAAGCGATGCTCACACCTGCAGTCCCAGCGGGCAAGTGGGACACGAAGTTTTACTACGAACACAGTGTGGTGGCCCTGGCCAATACCCGCCTTGGGTCAGTTTAGGATACTCTTGAGAGAAATTATGTTGTATTTCCAGTTCCCATCTTTTTGTGTGCTGTCCTCTTCTTTCCTTCTCCCTTTCCCTGGTGGAGTCCTGTGCATAACTAAAATTAATCGTTTGATTACAGCCCATTGCAGCTGTTGGGCTAATTCTTACTGGGGCCATAGCAATAAGCAGAATATTTTTTCACTTCTACAGGATTTCTGCCACCAGCTCCTCAAGGGTTTTTCTCCAGCGCTGATGAACTTCCTCAGTACTCTTGTGAAATTGTGACTATTTTGGAAGATCCCTCGTAGCGGGAGAGCAAACCAAAAGACAGCTGATGCTTGAAGGAGAGTTGAGCATCCTCTCGTCGTGGGCCGGGTGGTTTGAGATGGGCACAGGGTGAGGATGCGGCCGCAGGGGTCTGGGGACCGGAGAAGTGGCAGCTCCCTGCAGTTATTCCCCCTCATGTCCCCTTGCTGGGGTTTACACGGGGGACACCTGCCTTGTTTGCGGCTCCCAGTATGGACCAGTGCCTTGGAGTGCTGGTGGGGCAGCACAGCCCGGAGGGGACCGGGACAGAGCCAGCCCCACGCTGACCCCCCGGCAGCTGGGACACGACTCACCGTGGGCCGTGCGTGGGCTGCTGGCACCATCTAGTGGGGTTTTTTGCCAGGGACACGCAGTGCTGCAAACCACCCCAGTTTCTGTGCCCTGGTCCCCTGGGACAGCAGCCCACCCCAAGCCCCCCCCCAGCCTGCCCTACGTGCTGCCCCACTCGTGGGTTTCTCCCCCAGCCCTTTGTCCCCGGTACGTGGGTTTTCCACGCTGAGCTGGGTTTGTGCCTTAACACCCCCTGCGATGGGTGCACCCCGGCAGTGCCGGGTGGTGTATTTGGGGGTCCAGCCTTGCAAAGCCGGGATCCCCCCAGGCACCGGCTCAGCATCGCGCCCGGGCAGAGCAAAGCCTGGCTCAACCCTGCTCGGCCCAGGGCTGGCAGCCGTGGGGACCCATAACCCCAATTTGGGGTTCCGAGGGGTCAGCGTGGGCCAGCAGGCTGCGGGGTCACATCCTGCTGAGCCGGGGACACAGTGCGGCGATGGGGCTCGGATGTCTTGGGGCAAGCGAGAGCTCCCTCCCCTGCTGGGTAGTGGCAGGATGAAGTGTGCTTAACGCATTAACTCCTTTTCCCTTTTTTAAAAAACAATTTAAAACACGATCCGCAGGTGTGAGGCAGTGCTGGGTCACAGCAGCATCCTAAGCCCAACCTGCGTGGGGGGTTTGGGAGCCAGGACCCCCTCCTCAGGCTGCCCATCCCAGGGGGGCTGCCCCATTCAGCTCACCCCACGGCAGCACCAAGAAAAGCCTGAGATTTATTTATTAGTTTGTTTATTAGGCCAGGAGGAGGGTTGGGGGCGGCTCAGCTCTGCCCCTCACCAGGGATGTGTGCTGGCACCAGGGCAGGGTCCTTGGGGACTTTTCTGGTCCATGAAGCAGGTCAGCGTCAGCCCCTGTTTCCGCAGCCCCCACGTGCACAGGGGAAAGGGCTGAATCAGACCCAGCACCAGCCACAAAACCGGGGTCCCTTCCCCGCTCCCCTCGGGCCTGCGGCGGCCAAGTGCCACCCGAGGGACCAAGGCTTACAGCATGAAGTGGGGTGAATTCAGCAGTGGGTGTAGGGGAGGAAATAAAAGAAAAACAAGCAGCTAGACAATCCTGACCTTTTATTGCCCAGCATTCAAACTCCTTACAACAGCAGGAGTTAGCGAAATAAAGCAAGTTCTCTCTTCCCCTTCCCCAAAAAAGGGAGATGGCAATTTTTTTTATTTATTTTTTTTTAGAGCCTGAATTGTGCTGGATGTTAATGACTTTTTAAAGACAGCCAAAACCTAACACTTCAGGCTTAGGATTTTTCTCTCCTGGAGGCATTAAGCAGCCCGTGCCCTGGGAAGCAGCTTTCCCAGCTACTACGCACTGTGCCAGCCTTGCACCTTCCTCCAAAGCTGCCGGCACTATGCAGCCCCCAAGGAGCTCAGAGTCAAGCAGCCGGGGTGCAGGGGGGGTGCCAGGCCGGCCCCGGTACACAGCCGGTACCCGCAGCACAGCACCAATACAGAGGCGAGGGCTCTGCATGCATCCCGCACTGTCTGTGTGCTAGCAGGGATTACAGAAGTCTTTTTTTCCAGCATCATCTTAACTTGTCTGCCTACACCAGGCACCAGAATTAGCCTGTCCCGCAAAGTGACAAGAAGAGAAAATGGTCTTGGCTGCTCCCGCGGGGAACCCGTGTGCTGCTGTTTGGGCAGTGATGCCAGAGAGCAAGCCAGGATCAGCCCCTGCTCCACCAGGAGGCATGCGTGGGGAGATTTTGAAACGGCAGTTCAGGACCCTTCGCCTTAGGCAACTGAGAATTTACAGGCTCATTGGCAAGCTAGATTTGCAAATGAGAAAGGACACCAGGATCTCACAGCTGGAGAACAGGGAGCCCTTGGCTTTGCAGGGAGCAGGGAGGGCTGGCAGGGGAGGCAGGTGAAATTTCTTCCAGGATTTTTGCTTTGTCTCCGAAAATCCACCCAAAACCAAAATACATGGTTCAACCAGATTTTCCAAGGGGAGCTGCATGGCAGAGCAGCCCCTGTCCACACCCTTATCACCTGCTCAGCTCAAATAAGGTCTGAGGCTCTCAGTTTTAATTGCCATTTCAAGAAAGGCACATTGGCCAGGAAAGGCAGCTTTCCCACTGCCTCCCTGGGCACAGCACAGCTGAACAGCCAAAGCCACCTTCTTGTATGATGTCTTTTCAAGGGCTTTTGTATTCAGTAATGTCCAGAGCAGCAGTAAGCTAGTCCATTATAATTATGCACTGGCATAAAAATATTGACCACATGTTAAAACTTGAAGTAGGTCAGGCAGCCATCTGGTCTTGCTGACAGACCTCCATGACCATAGTTAAAGATTCTTGTTTTAGAAACTTTACAGCTTGGATAAAATCTCAAAGACCAACCATAAATGGATGTTTCAGCCACTGCTCCAATTCCAGGGGTTAGAAAAAAACATAGCCTGACATTTATTGGCTCCTGTTTTAAAAATAGCTAAAGTTTTGTCTACTTTTACTAATAAAACAAAATAAAAATCTTAATTTCCCAAATACGATGGTCTCAGCCTCCCACCCAAGAAGGTATCACTAGTGGGGGCAGCCGAGGAGCCCACCTCCTCCTCCACACCTTACGGCTCACTCACTCCTGGAAGTGGGCAATATCAAGCCCCTGTACAGTCGGTAGAACAGAATGCTTATTTTTGAATGAGAGAAAATTATTGCACCTTTATTGTTAAATTTCTATTAAAAAACCCCAACCCTCACAACCCTAAGAGCAGTTGCACCCACCAAACTAAAACACAGAGCAGTTCAGCTGAACGTTCACCTTTAAAGAGTCATCCCTCTCCCCAAGCCCACACTGCATACTAGGGAAGAGAGCAGCTCTCACCAAGCACCACAGCAACGCAAGGCCTGCAGAACTCAGCGTGATTGGGAAGACCAGGATTTAGGGACAGTTTTACAGCTCAGATAGCTGTGCCTGCACTAAGATCACTCAAGTTTTCCCAGAACAGTACGTGCTCAGCCTAGGGACACAGTCAGCCATTTATTCTGCCAGAAAGCCTATGGCAGGGCCACTGGGTAAGAAGAAATAAGCAGGTGGAAAAAGAAAACAGTTATTGCACTTGCTAGTTCAGGTGGCCAGACACATTTCAGCCTGCACAGGGGCAAATGAGAGACATTTATCTGTACCCTTCCTGTGCTAAGCTTGCCAGTGCAAACCTCTTGGATAACACACATAATACACTCCACAAGGGATGCTGCTGCAATCAGCTGAACTGCTGAGGTTGAAGCTCCCTTTCAAACTGTGATAAAAGAGTATAACAACATCATATAATCCATAAAAGCAACCATTTTCTTTTTAGGGCTACCTAAAGACTTTTTCAGCACAGTATTTTATTCCTTTTGTGTATTCAGAGTCTAGTAAAAAAAACCTGTGTAATGTACTATAGGGAAGATAGGATTTTGTTATGCGACAGGGAGGTGCCCAGCAGAAGCTGTTTTCCTTCTAAACTCACATTTCCTCATCCCTCGTACCTGCTCAGGTTTCTACTCCCCAAAACAGAGTGCTTTGCTGAAACTTCTCCACAGTAGCAGAGAGCTGAAGTGCCTCTTGCATCCCCCCAGAACAGCACTGCCCAGAGCAGCTCTGGAAGACTTGAATTCAGCACATAAAATAACCTGGAAGCTTTGCATCAGGTGAATGAAATGAAGAGGCTGACCCTTTTTTCCAAACAATTCACATTTATTGATAACAATAAAAAAATCTTTTAAAGACTATCTGTATTTTATTACCAAGAATGAGGTATTATGTATACAAAACATTTACAGAATTTGATATGTAGTTCATGAGTACAGAGAGGAAAGTGCAGAAGGACACTGATAACAGGAAAAAAAAAGCCAACAGAAGAGTCATTGGCTGAGAGAAGGAAGAGCAATAATATCACACAAAGAAAGACCAGGGTATGGGAAATTAATTAGACTGCAGTGATCAAGTCATATTGCCACAGCACTTTGCTTAGAGGAGGATTAACTATTGTTTTTCTGGAATTTGATCTCCCCAGCTGTTTGTGCTGTCATGTGCTTTGAGCTCTAAAAGATGTGTTAAGATTAACAGAGGAAAAACCCAAAGTGCCACTTTTGAGCCAGCTCAAGTGAAAAACAAAATACAGATCTTCAGACTTGAAAAGTGACTGCAACTCAAAAAGGTCTACAAAGCCAGACACCTCTGGACAGATGTGGAGTGTCGAATGAAGCAGTTTCTTTACAGTTGTCAGCAAAATCGCCATCTGAGAGAGAGAGAGAAAGAAAGGGGACCATCTTCAACCCTTACAGCCTGGTACATGGCAAGTGGCATTTGCAAAGAGCCATGAGTGTCATTAAACTAACCTCACTGTGCGTCCTGCTGCACTAGCTCCCCTGCGCCTGGGAATACTGGTTCCTGCATGTCAAGAATCAAACCACCTCTCCAGCAAGCTAGGTTCCTCCTAGGCAGACAGCTATATGAGCAGCCTGAGCACCACAGCATGTGGTTGTCTGCTGTGCAGACGCTGGGTGGGGAGCTGCTTGACACCAAAGCGGTGGCCTGTCTCACACAACAGCACACTTTGGCAGCCTAAGTGACAGTCTAACCTCCGTCTTCAATTTCTAAGTCCAAAAAAGACAAAATAGACCAGTTTGGTTCAGCTTAAGGAGACTGGCCTCTTAGCACCTCTAAATCTCTTATTAAAATACTTGTGTGTCAGCTCTGTCTGCCACATTCCATAGCCAGAATTGGTCTGCAGAAGAGGTGCTGTTAGTTAGAGGTTAGTAGCCCGCCTCTCAGAAGCTTTGCAGTCATAAAAAAGATTGATTTGTACTGAGTTCAGAACCAGCTTTCCTCAGGCAGGGCATCCAGTATCTTAAGGGAGTTCAGCTTTGAAAGTGCAACCCCTCTGCAAGCTCCTCTACCACTTACCCACAACAGTGCTGCCTCCCCAAGACTTAATAGAGCCTAACCAGCTTTCTAGTAGGGACTGCAGCCAGCACAGTAACTCCTTCTGCCTGGATGGATAGTTTAGATCTAAGAAGGCGAGGAAAGACCAAGCAGAGTCTAACTATGCAAATCCTGCTGTATTTCAGACTGAAATCTTTGCTCCACTGCCAGGTATGGTCTGTGGTTGTCTGCTGACAGCCCTTTGCCCAGCACTTCAGTCTTTTGTGCCTTTTGCTGTGTGTGGGAGGGGGCTTGAAGTGGAAGAATACCTGAACAGACTTTAAAAAAAAGATTCAAGTAGGATTGCTTGGGCCTGGGTAGAATAGGCACAAAATGGAAAATGGCAGTTCACCACTGGCAGTAGCAGTAGTGAAAATGGTCAAGCAGGCACTGCTTAGAACATCCACTGTATCACTTAGAGTGAAGATCCCTGTGCTCCCTGCCTACATTAAAGCTTCTGCTGCTCAGAACTGAAGTGCTCTATTTCTGACATGCACAGGGAAGGATAGGAGGCAAGAGGGATTGAAAAGTGCACAGGAAGGATGTAAGCCATACCTCCTTTAGACTGATTTAAGAAGCAAGCTTAAGCTCTGCATAAATTCCCGATAAGAACAGAGTCTCAGTAAAATCAATTCACAGGGAGTATACTAAGGAAGTGAAGCTCCAGCACACAGCTAGGAACAAATCCTCAGACCAATTCTGGATCAGCCCAGTGTGACACAGTGAGGGAGAGCCTGCTCTCTGCTTCTCTCTCCGCAGTGCTTCAAGTACAAATCCAAGGAAAGAATGAATTGCTTCAACCCATCAAGACCCAGAGCTCATGTTCCCCAAAAATGTGCTCATACAAAAGGTATTAGTGTTTACAGCCTGGCCACAGCTCTGTGGGCATGCTTTGAAAAAAGTGGACTCACAAAGTCAAATATCCAGCAACTGCTTTTCTTTGTCTCGGACATTACTTAGTGGCAATGGGAGAACAGTTTGCAGCACTGGAAGATCACAGGGGATTTCTTAAGATGGCAAGGAATGTCCTGACAGGAGACTTGCAGTTGATCTCTAATGCACTACAGAGCATTTTTGGTAGGGTTTTTCTCTTTTTTGCTTTTTAACATTTACACAATTAAAAAAAAATTATTCTTAACTGATGCACTGGTTATTTTTCCTTTCAATGAGAGCCCTTGTGTTCAGAGTTAGGATTTGTGCAAGCACACTTGCAAAAATATTTATGGCTGAGTTAGGAAAAAGGGTTATAAGAGACAAGCTGTTGGATCTAACAAGGACCAAAACTACTAAGTTTAAAATTCAAACAGCTACTTTACTATCTATAAAAGGCTTTTATGGGGTGGGGTTTTTTTGCGCAATTGCCAGTTGAATATGCTGTATTGCAGTCAGCTGCCACAGGCGAGGGGTCCAGCCATCTCATCCATTTGCTTTTCATCTGTTGTGGCACTACCTGGAAATCATGGAGCTGGAATGGGACTGGCTAGAAGAGGTGGTGGCAGCACTGAGCTGGGAGAATCCACTGTGGCTTGATTCAAGGCTGGTCATAGATCCCCTGCAATTAAAAACAAAATAGTTTTAAGCTTCAGAACATACAAAGATTTTTATTTCTGCTATGTATCTATATTGTACTTGCTTTTTATTCAGTGTGCAAACAAGTAACAGTTTTGTGCAGATACTTTTCTGCCTCACCACATAAGATAATGGGGACACCAAACACCACCTTGCAAAAACAGATGCTGTTCAGAAACCAAGAACTGGTTTCAGTCAATTACATCAACTAGCAGGCAACTGAACTGACTCAATTCCATTTTGAGTTGCACCCATTTCTACAGGACAACCTGCCAAGCCCAACAACTCGCACAACACTTTCAAAGCAAAGTGACTAGCGATGAGTACAATGAGATAACTGATTAACCCCTTTTACACATTAATTGCCCCCAGTGCCAGTCCTGGTTGATTTTGTTTGTGTTTTTTGAGGCCTAAGAAAACACAAGTCCTCACAATTTACTTGTATTTAAGTGAACTTGACACTGGCTTGATCATCCGAGTATCAGAAATGTTTGACATCAGCTGACCTTCACAAACCTTGGCCAGACGTACCTGAAATCTTCAGATCCTATTACTTCTGTATAGTACATCACTTTACATTTGTGAGAGGAGACCTGTAGAGATGCTAACACATCATCCACACGAGGCAGGCTGGTTGTAGCACAGGCAGGCATGCTATGAAATTTCCACTGGAGAATATAGAAGCCAGGCCACCTGGTCACATGTGATCCCTGGAAGCAGCCAAAGTAAAATTAAAAATTAACTTTGTTAACACAAAGATTTGTAGGCTTGAAATTTCTTTTCCAAGCTTAGACAAAACTGCCTACATGCTCACAATTTTTCCCCAATGCCAGTATTTCAGCTCCTCAGCCAACTGGCAGTGCTGGTCAACTCTCCCCACATAGCATGCTTATAAAAGTTACGATAGAATGCCAGCAGTTCTTCCTGCTTTCTGACAGTGTCAAGGGGTTAGGATTTAAATATACTGAAAGGACAAAGTTCTTGTTTAAAACAATATCCATTTTTTCCATTTATATTCATTAACAGCTGTCCTTTGAGGCTGTGAAAAGAACAGTCAAGGCTCCTGCCTCACTGAAAGAGAAAGCACAGTTTCAAGAGGTCACTGCCCATATTTCCAGTTTAACACTTCCAATTAGATGACTTAAGGAGCTCCTTTTTCAAAGGCTGTTCAACTCCTATTTCAAGTCAAAAGCAATAGCAGTGGTAGAGTGTGATTATAAACATGCTGCATGTAATTTCAAACTTGGTAATTAAAGGATAGTTTGCAAATGCCATAAAAAAAACCCTTCAGGAACCCTGGCCGTTAAGGAGCTCCTTAACATGCCTGTTAGAGGGACAAACACACAGAATCTCAGTCTTAATTTCCAGACTTCTCTCATTACTGAGGTAAGACACTATGATATTCTTCAAACAGAGTGTTCGCTTCTGAAAATAATGGTCAAAATTACAGCACAAAGCATGTCTTGCTACTCTCTGGATGTGCACTTCATTCTAGGTGGCTTCCCTGTATTCCTTGCCAATCAATCCTTGCCAGTCACTATTGGACTGATGCAACATCCCCTCACAGCAGATCCCATGTAAATACTATCCTCATTCCCTGCAGCATGCAGCTAGGAACATAAGCTGAAACATCGGCCAAAAGCAAGCAGACAGTCTGGAGCTGAATCACCACTTGGTCATCAATAACAATTGTGAATTAGAACATGTAGTTTTGGAGCTAGCCTCCATCTGCTCCCACACGAGGATTTGGCCGTCTTACCTGCACACTCTCCCCTTCTTTGCAGATAAGAGGAGACTCCACCATACTGTAATCACGACCCAATTGCCAGACTTTGTCTATCAACTGGACATTGTTCCCACCAGGAGATGTAATACTGTGAGCTCCCAGAGAGTCCTTTTTAGGAGGCTGTGGGGCTCTTTTGGAATGAAAGATGTTAAAAACAATGTCGCCCTTGCACACATCAAAATCCCATGTGATCACAGATGAGGCATCCACAATCTGAATGAGAACCTGAGACAGAAAAGTCATATTAGACAATAGCAATTTGCTTAGTAAAGACAAGCTCCTACCAGAAAAGAAGAAAAAGAACAGAGCTCTTGGTTGCTGGGCTTAGTCTCAACTATTAAAAAGGCATTGTAGATATAAATAATCTCATGATGGAGTGTCTATTTTAACACATGACTTCCAGAAGCTCTCAAGTAGCTTCCGAGTATATCGTTTGTCTTTGCTTAGAAGGATTTGGCTTTGAACAGAATGAAAAACAGTGGCAATAAGATGATACCAGGAATGGTCACAAACTTCAGCTACTAAAACATCATCATGCACCACAACTATAGAAGAACAAGGTAGAACCATGGCAACTAAGTAACCAAGTTCTAAACCATTTTCAGTCCAAGAGACAGAGTCTAGAGCAGAAGGTTGAGATGAAAGAAAAGAACGGTAGACTACAACTGTACCTCGTGCGGAGCTCCTTTGAAGACACTTGCAGACTGGTAGATTGTTTCAGTCCAAAGCTTTATGTCTTCATTTTCCAACTCTTCTGCTGTCCGGTAGAGGGACTTGGGAACCAGCCCACCCTCTGGCACTTCACACTAAAAGCATAACAGCCATTAGAAAGTATCCCCTCTGTACATCCACACCCTGTCATGCTCTCTGCCTGCTAGCTTCAGAAACAAACCCCCACATTCAGCAAGTACTCTGAAGAATGAGATATGAACTGAGTTTGAAAGTACTTTTATAGCTTGTACGTCACACATACATAAATTTATTTTACAATGATCTGTTTTAGGTGATTTTGCAGAATTAAACACCAGAGGAACAGATCTTGTATACAGACAGCAGCCACCACCACAGAAAATGAATATAGTTATCACACATACTGCCCTATCCTGAAGAAAGATGTGAGCCACTTAAGAATCTTGAGGAAAGTGGGAATAGCGACTCAGCCTAAAAAAATATAGCCTACAGAGACCTGAAAGAACTGGGGTAGCTAAATTTAAGGGCGAAGGATGGTGGGGTGATACAGTAAGTTTCCAAACAGGTGAAAGGATATTGCAGTAAGGAAGGTAACAGTTTTGAAGTTACAACTGTCTTGACAGCTCAGTACTGGAACTGATTACACAACTTCCCTAAGCAATCATCTTTTTTAAAAAGTCTCTAGTAATCAAGTTGGATAACTATCTGATCAGGAATAGCTTCCATGGAAACATATGAGGTAGTAGAAGTGTTTGATAACTGAATTACAACAGAGAATTGAAAGCATCTTTGAGAAGTCATTTTTGTTCAAATATCCAGAAGTAAAGAAGAAGAGAAAGAGACTATCATTCTCTGACCAGCAGGAAGTATTGTAGCAATTTGCTTTCTGGTAACATTCACTTCTGCTTACTTAAGCAGTAGATTTTGCCAGCTTCTCAAGCTCCAAATTAGATAGCACAAATTCCGTCCACTGAAAGCTACTCCTGCAGCAAAAAGCAGCCCACTGAAGACAAACACATGCTCTACTCTCAACATGTCCAACAGTACTTCATTATCATTTGAGGCTGTATTTGAACAGACCTAAATGAATTTTCAAAAATTGTACAGAAATTAACCTAGAAACTGTACAGGTGCTTAAAAAACAAGCCTAAGATGGTATTTTAACACAGCTGAGTTCAGGAAAAAAAAAATCATCTGAGTGTTAGTGTGACAGAGGGTCCAGCCAATGCCCGAATTGCACTCCTACACCTCAGTCACACCAGTGAGCCTGCACTGTCAAAAACACTACACAGAAAACAAACCTTACAGTATCGTCGAGATGTTAAAATGACAGATTCAATCAACACCCGTAGTCTAGGCAGGAGACAGCTATTAAGGCACATGACAAGGGACTGAGAAATTACAGGATCCTGCAGTAAAACAATTTTTTTGGTTTGTTGTGGGTCAATGCGCTAGGAGACCTGGCTGTTTGTTAAGCCCTGCTAGCAGATGTGCCGCATATTTCCTTGGACTCCTTATGGTATCAGTTAGTTCTTTTAGGTGACACAGCCTCTTATGATTAGCTAAGGGTGACAGCTCTTGCTCAGTGCGGTGCTACCATGTCTGCTTGAACTTGACAGGTAAAGAGACTACAGCTTTTAACCATGCTTGGCTATTTTCATAAGTTACTTGATATTCATTCCAGAGAAGTATTGTACTTTTCTTTTTAAAGTGGATCCAGAAGAAAACACTAAGCCTGGAATCCTACATCATAGCCCCTGCCCCCAAACTACATTAGGAATCATTCTATGTTTCTAGGTTTCTTTGTTTAGAGCAGTAGAGAGGAAAAATAAAAAAAAACCACAAATAAGTTGCTATATGCACTAGTTTATATTCATACCATGCACTCTCCACCAAGAAAATCAGGGATAATTTCTTTATCGATGTAATCCAGCAGTCCCCCAGGACCCTGGTAGTCATTTCCAGCATAAATAAGGAATTTCTTTCTAGTGTTGTCATCAATGAATGGACTAACCTACAAACAAAGAAAAACAGAACAGATCAGGCTCCCACACTTTTCTCAAGTCAATTTTGAAGGAATCAGTTTGATTGCATTGTTACCGTCTGTTACGCAAAGTTCACACTACAAACAAGCTAAATTAACCAACTATGTAAGCAAGTTCTTAGGTAGTGTTTTTTAATCCATTTCAGGAAGCCTATAAAAGAGATGTTTCCAAATGGTAACATTTCCTACTTATAAAGCCTGATCTCTAAAGTGCTTTTACAAACTGCAAGTGTGTAGCAGTGTACACAGACAGCTAAGGAATACCTGGAATTACAAACATACCAGCGTCCAAAGAACTGGGAATACTCGAGGTGCTCTTAGAATAAGAAGACGACCCAAAGTCTCAGGATAATTAGCTTCGACCACCTCAATGATTCTTAGCAATGCTTTGACACCAGGTCTCCATAAATGCCGCATATTCAAGCCTTCTAGATCTACTAAACAGGTCCAAGAGCTAAATTTGAGAAAGACAAAAATAAAAAGAAAAATCTCAATAGCATCAAAAATCTCCTTTGTTATGCAAGTGTCCAATGTACTGAAATGTGTGGACTCCACTGCATGTTTTGGTTTCTTCTATTTTACCTCCTTGCTTTGTGCTACGTATTGACACTGGAGTTTCAGTTCCTTAGTACAGAAATGTCTTAAGAGTGTGCCAAGCACTGTTACGCAGTATGTGCAACGATCACTTTGGACATCATGCATCCTCTCCCACAGACATTTCAGACTCCAGGTGAAGGTTAATACGAAGCCAAAAAAGATCCTGTCAACAGCCAGCCCAAATGTTAAACCATTGCTTTTACTGGGAAATCAATTAAGTGGCCATGCTGCTGCTATGAAGCAATTTAACATTCATGGTGCAGATTTCCTACTAACACAGTAGAGTAACAGTGCCATTGCATGTCAAAGCTAATTCTGTTGTCAGATCTCAGGGAGGGAAGTTTTTTCTATAGGAAGAGCTATGTTCTTAATACTAAATACTGAGATTCAGCATATGCTTTAGTTACTTTCCAAGTTCAGGTCTTGCCCTGGGCATGAATTCAAGATTTACAGCTGTGCTGCACCAGCTAGCATCCATTAAATTATGCATAAGGCTTCTATGAAACAGCAAACACTTCTTTGTTTCACTTTAAATGTTTAATACGTAGTCCTTTAGGATTACTTCTACAAATGAAGATCCAGTAGGGCAACACAATTTCAGAGTTACACACATGAAACCCATCTCTTGGATTTGACCTCCCACTGAGAGCTAGGACAGCTAGTTCTTTTACAGGGCAAAGATAAGCAGACATACCACCCATCCCCGAACCTTTACAGATTAAAGGAGTCAGAAATTGAAAAGAGTCCAAGAAACATTGTTTCTTTTCAGGGCCAGTCCTGCATTCATTCCACTCCCTTAAATCCATTTTGCAGTTAACACTTTCCTAAGTGACCCCTACAATGACTTAAAGATGGGATAACAAGTATTTTTGACTGAACTTCATATGAAGTCATGCCAGTACTTGGAAAACTAGACATCAGGTTTCACAGGAGCCTCATGACCTTGCCTTGGATCAAGAGCTGAGTAACTGCGTATAATAAATGGAGAACGCCAACAAGAACTGAATGTAATGAGCCTTGGTATGGACTATGGATGAACAAATAACATGAAAATAATACCTGAAACTACTGGAAAGGTTATCCATGATATTATCATGGCTTGATTTTTTTGGCAGCCTGTATCAACATCCGTCTATAAAATCCCCCAGAAACAGAAATGGGAGTTAGGCTGCATTGTTTTGCAGACATCCAACAATAGAAGAGAGTAGAAGCATAACACCCACCATGTAGAACCGTTATGGCATGACACAGAGACTGCTAGAGCAGGTGTTGTGTTTCCTTAGGCTTGACCATGCAGATTCACTCTAGCAGTAATTGTGGAGGCTCTCAGTGAACTGTAACTGTGCTTCTATCTGTACACGAGACACACAGCCTACCCTTGGCTTGTTCCATTTAATAAGCTTTGCCCAGCAGCATCACATTGCCTGATGTTCCCCCACACACATCATGAAACCAGGAAATTCCCAAAGAGCAGATCCACTTGTATTTTACCTTATTGGCCTGCCAAATACTTTGGTATTCTCCTCGCACCGCCTCAATCCTTCTTCATTTATTGAAAGAACCTGTAGAAGAAAACATGTTGTTTAGAGAAGACAGTCTTAAACTCAGTAGATTGGATAAAGAAAAAAGATGTTTATATCCAAAGACTAATTAAAACTACAAGCTCAAACCAGCATAAACTTTTTTTTCCAAAGAATGAACTAGAGATCACTGCATTTACCCCATTGGTTGATCTTGTTGAAAAATAAACATGCCTTTCCATAAAAGCAGTAAAATGTAAACAAGATCCTCCTAAAAACTGAGTCCCAGGAGTGATACAGACAAGAAGCCTCCTGACACTTCTGCTCCTTTAAGCACTGATTTCCTCTTTACTCAGGAATTAAAGCCCCTTTTTAAGTCAAAGAACATAACCTTGAAACAGAACTAGGGCAAAGAAACAAAATTTAGTATGTGGCTGGAAATGCCACTGGAAGAGAAAAAGTAAAATCCAGCCCCTTCTTCTAGTGGTTACTATGGCCATGACTGTCATTAGTAGGAGTCAAAAAAAATTACTGCAAACCTGGAATTCTGCCACCTTTCTGCCTGGAAACTGAGCAGATCCACAATAACACAGTCTGAATGATGCCTTTAGAGAAGGCAAAATTACAGGCAAGTACTTTTTCTTTAAAAATAAATTATTCTTATCCTTGAATACAGGCTTGACAAAATATGAACATGACATTTTCTCTTCTGTACAAATGCAGAGACTTGAAGCACTGCACAAACTGCAGAAGAATCTGTGAAAATGCTAACCCGTAACTACAGGAGCTGCCAAGAACTACGCCTTTCCGCCATCAGTTTGCAGTTGGAAAGAATGCAGAAGATCAGCTACCAGAAGCTTTCAGATGTATTCAAACCAAAAACAGACGGCCAAAGAGTACATCAAAATATCCAGAGTGATGAATGTTCTGGCAGAAGAGGAAATTTCTAAATGAAAATATCACATTGTTAGCAACTTGCTAGCTCCAAAAATACTTACGTATCGAAGCAAGGCCTCTTCCCCAAGAGCTCGCACTAAGCCTTTGGTATCCATCTGTCCCAGCCTCAGCACATACAGCGGGCGACCATCTGAATAATGACAACAAATAGATCAGCATAACCTTTTATTTTTTACAACAATAGAAAATTTGAGCAAGCTAGTTTTGTGCTAAAAATCAAAATGGAAACAAGCCATAATCAGTTCAAACTTTGTTGTACAGCTGGAAAAGGGAAAACCTGGAGCAGATGGCAATATAAACTTTATCCTGTCCAGCTACACCAAAAGATTGCCTGTAAATGAACTGCAAAAGTTTAATGGAGACATCGTGATGCAAAAATAGCTCCCCTATTTGCAAGGAAAGGTCTAAAGAATTTAACATGTACACTAGTACACAAAAGATACTGGTATACACAGTTAAAGACACAGGACTATAATTAGCTTCCAGGACAGTTAAGATACAGGAAAAACTTTAGTCCATTAGCATAACTAAAGAGTTGCAATGAAGGCTGTAAGCCTTCTATCACACATGACAATACTGCTCTGGATAGCTTACAGCAACATTTTTGGAAAAGTAGCTACCTTGAGTTCTGGGCAAAACAAAGTGTTAACTCAGAGACTTGCTTTCTGCAGTATTTGCTGAAGTCACACCTTTCAGCTATGTCATTACATACTATGCGGAACTGGCACACAGCCTCATTTATGCAGGTTAAGCCTGGTGAGAACTGACTCTGTTCCAGAGATCAGCTTCATACTGACCCTGTGGATTCAAAGCGCTGCCTTTTCACGGTCATCTTGTTGCATACTGGGGCATCCTGATACTATCCAGGATACAAAGGCATTAAGCTTAACAACTGCGGTTGGCTGAATTTGAGAATCAAAGCTTGCATTTCCGGCTCTTCACAATAGGAGCTAGTTGTCCAAAACAGCTTCCATCCTCCTGTGAGGATGTGATGAAGCTGTGATGCATTTTTTTAAGCTTTGCTCCATTTATTCTAGTACACAAACTAAATAACCACTGACTTGTAAAACTGAATATGCTGGGACACAAAAAAAAAAATAGCTTTCTACATAAAAATCTCCCTGAAGTCTTGTTGTCTGTTTATCTTTACTTCCCTGCAACAACTGCAGAGAGGTATCAAATTATCATTAAGTCCTTTGGGACACAAGGAAAGAAACTGTCAAGATATGCTATTAAAAAACACCAAACAACCAAAACTGCAGAGTCAAGGCAAGTTATTTATTTGGCAGACACTACCCCCATGAAAGTTCACAGTATGTCGTATTTTATCAGGTGGTCTAAAAGAAAATGTTATTTTAACATCAGCACACACTTATCTTGGAATGTACTGTTTAGCTTTTGAAACACTAAACAAAAAGTGCTATTAAGCTTCATAGCAGGTCTATCTCCCTCACAGATGCACATGTATCCAAAACCAAACTAATAGCTTACTAACCCTGGTCCACCCAAATGACACATGAAGGAAACTCTCAGCTGACAGTGCTGTATTATCACTGTATATTTTATATTCCATTAGAGCTTTGTGATTTAAAAACCCATTTGATCGAAGAATTCCTGTCAAAATAAAAGCCACTCAGATGTATAGAAAACTGTGCTAACTGCAAGCCAAAATAATAACTTTTATTCTTTTGCACTAATAGCTCACTCTAGACAACACATTTCATAATCACTGCTGCCTTTGCTTTAGCACTAAAAGCTATACAGAACTCAGCTAGCTTAAGTTTGGCACATTTAGCATGTGTAGGAGGAAAGGAGCAATAGTAGAAAAGAGGGTTTAAAAAAAGAACCTACCACTAAAATTTTAAATTATAGAGAATTGCTCAGCTTTGAAATTCCATTTCCATTATTGACAAACCCATGCTTTATTTGTGGGCATGCTGCAAAAGAGATCAAAGGAACTGGAGGGGAAGATAGTGGGGCATGAAGTTCACCACAAGACTGAAGAACTTCTCAGAAAAACATTAAACAATCCTTTGATGCATTCTGCACCTTTCTACTCATTGGCAGGACCCAGTTATGTGCTATTGACAGAGGAAGTCTTTGCAAAGTAAAGACAAGGAACTGACAGAAAAGGAGAACTTATTTGCAGGTCTTTTTCCCTACAATCTTTACAAGCATATTCTCACTTTCCATTTTCTCAGTTTGAGGCTTGTCAAGCCCAAAGCAGCAGGGGAGAGCCACTCAAGCTCTTCAGCTTTACAGTGATTAAACTTCTGCTGTGTCCTCCCTGTCTCCTGGCCACTACTGCTGACAGCATCCCTGTTTCATATGCTTCTTGTAACAGGAAGAGCTAGCAGAAACAATGGTGCCTAGTAGGGAAAAGACTAAATCAGAACACAGATAGCTCACAGTAAGAGATCATTTCCTTATCTAAAGAGCCTAGCTTGCCTCAAGCAACAAATCCCAAAACGTTTCATTTCTATGTATGTATTAGCAACAAGATCAGTGCACAATAAAGCAAGCGGAGGGATAGGGGAGTGTCAGGCATAGTTTTAAACACAGGCAGTGTTTTAAAGAGCTGGCCATGTCTCACCACACAAAGGGAATTCAGCCAAATCTTCTTCCCTCCTTAAATAAACCTGCTCTATTTGATGTTTTGCAACATCCCACTTATCATTAAGCTGATTGTAATGCCAAATAAATATTCATTTATGCCATCAGCAGACTTATACAACATCAGAAATAAGTTGATTAGAAAGACGTACTTATTTACAAACACCTTTTAATCACTGAAAGAGAATACTCAGCATTTGCGTAACACCCTTCTAAGCATCTCAGAGCACTACAGAAATGCAATTAGTAAGTTTTTTAAACTACTGGCAAAACAGAGCTCTTTAGAGCATTAAATATGTCAGTATTAGCCAGAAAGATTAGGACCTGGGAGTCTGCCTCCACCGACTAAAGAGCTGGTAACATCAATTTAAATGCATTTAGTACATAACAACTGAGAAGTTCTAACGATCTTTCCAGCCACCTCTAGTTTAGAGGGACTACTATCGCCTTTAATTCAGAACATAAAAAGGCTATTCAGTATCTACCCTATGGAGCATACCTTTGTCATGGTGATGCCAGCCTCCTGCATAGTAATCTTGGAGTACTTGAGGAGGGTTCCAGGTGTCTAGAATATAGTCTACCTGGTGCTGCTTACGCCATGTCAGCGACTGGCAAAGGATCTCTCTTGCTTTATCAATGTTGAAGTCCCGAGCACGCAGGAATCTTAAAATGTGCTCGTCCTTTGGGATCTATTAAAAAAACCAAACAAACAAACTAAAAAAACCCCACAAACCCAATTTTGTATCCAAGGTTTGAAACAAGAACAAAAAAAAACAACAGAAGCTGAAAAACGTGCAGCCCTGCACCAATCCAAGAGGATGGTATGTAACGCTGGAAGTTACTCAAGCAAATCAGTCTTTGTTTGCAACAAAAACACGAGCCCTGTCAGGTACTGCAGCTACCTTCACATATAGGATATAAAAATTTCATTAACTCCAACGTAATTATTTACACCTGTATGACCATACTAAGTCAGTCCAATTTAAATTAATCTAGGGACAAAACACAGACTGTATTTCACTGCTAAATAAAAGGAAGCTGAGACACACATGAAAATCACAAGCCACTGGAAAACCCTCAGCCTTGCTATCAGTGATTTAACTGGCCACATTGCTTCCCTTTCAGTACTGCACTTAGGGACATAGATTTGAGAATATGATGTTTGGCCAAAACAAACAAATGTGAAAATAAGGTATTGTAGAACCAGGCAGACTTACAGAACCGATGTTATTCCCCTGTGCTGGTTTTACTGACATTGAGAGGCAGTCACGCTAATAACTTAAGCACCTCAGCTGGCAAAGTCAGAGGGACAGTCACAATGAACTACTTCTATTGCCACTGTATAGACTTAATTTAGGTTTTGATCATGGAGGGCCATTTAACAGGAACAATTAGCCACAGGAGATGTGGCATGATGTTTCATCAGGTCCACCTTGTATATCACACATTTGGAGATAGAGCCACAAGAGACCAACAGTAACTTACTTTGCCTTTGTGCGTCTCCTGGAGCCACTGTCTCAGTCGAATGAGGCAGCTTTCCTGCATTGGTGTCAAGTCACCCAGATACCGCTTGATGTAGTCTGCATCTAGCTTGTCTAAAAGGAGATGTACATGTGATTAGAGTGGTCCTGAACTGACCTAGTCAAAGTAGCAAGGGATCTTAAATGCTGATATCTCAAGCTTAGAAACAGCTGCTCTGTTCTGTGCAGTCAGAATTGAATAGAGTTTCTTTAAATCAATGAAAAGATGAGCAAGGCAATATACACAGTCATCTTAATGGTAAACCAAGAAGATTAATTCTCCTTCTGCAACTAAGAAAAGAGTAAACCCGGACGTTTACAAAAGCATTTTGCCAGTATATTCAGATTTGTCAATTCATAGCATCATAGGGCTTGCTGCTTCTGGAAGTACTTAGAGAAGCTTTGATCTAAATCTCCCAGTGCAAAAATTCTCCCCAATTCCCTTATTAACAGGGGAAGGAAGATACTACAGAAGACTGTGTCCAGGGAAGCTTCAGCCCTTTCCTCCCTGTTATTCCTACAGTTATACCCACCACTCAATTTCAGGGCAAGAAGTATGCCATTCATTTGCAATGTAATGAACAGTAAAGAATTTTTCCACTCATATCTGATCTTCATTTACTAAAAAGATCATCCCATAACAGCTATCCAAACTATCCCACATGTTACTGCTTTGCAAGCCTGCAATTTAACATCGTATGTTACCAAACAAAGAGCCAATGTGAAGATTTTTGGCTGCCCATGAGCAGCACAGTGCTGAGAGCCTCTCCAGCACAAAGAACCCCACTAAAACAAGTCAGACCACCATACCATCAGGCGTTCCTGCTGTGGGCTCTGAGGGGCTGCTTGAAGTGTTGAGAATCTCCTTATTGTTCAAGCCCTCCTTTGTGGCAGAGTCTGGTATATTAATAGCAGGTGAAACAGGTCGTCTTGCATGGGATGTACTGCTCTCCAATTTACATGCAACAGGAGGAGTCCAACGAGGAACAAAAGTTATTCCTTCTTCCTCCAGCTGCTTCAGGTAGTATTCTATTATTTCTTTCCCCTTCAAAAAGGAAAATTTATTTCAGCTACTAAAACCACTCATTTAGATACAGAAAGGGTTGGGCTGAAAACCCAGTAAGTGGCCAGACCTCTCTAAAGATTCCACTTGAAAATACAGACCTACACACACATGCTGCCCCAGGCTAAAGAGTAAACAGCCCAGCTTTTTGAGCAGAGCAGCCTGTTACTTAGCAGCAGCTACACTGTCTTTTGGTAACTTGGATCCAGGCACCTCCTTCATGACTGCAAGCTCACCTTTTTAATATTGCTGGTGTACTGCTTCATGGCAATCTTTTCCACTGTGCTTTCAAAACCAAAAAAAGATTTTATATCCAGACTTGCTGACTGTTCAAAACAGGTCCAGTCTTCATTGTCAGGATGAACCTATTAGTTAAAAGGAGGTCATGCAGCTTAGTTACCCATTTAGTATTTTTTTTCCACACAATATTTGAAATGACTGTTTCTGGTTTTACAGGTTTACATAGTCAAAAACATTCAAGTGGAATCTGCAGTCTTTTGCTTCATTTGCAAAACACAGTTTGAAAAAGGTAACACTAAAGAACAAAAAGCTGAGAAGCCCTCCTATAGTCCCATGGCTAGCACAGCACTTTCTTGTTAAGAAAAAAAAAAGGAGAGGGTGGAGAAATGCTAGTGCACCAGCCAAGAGCCAAAGGACTAGCACATTTATACAATTAACACTATCTCATTCTAGATATGGGCTGTGACTGTAGTGTATCTGTGGAACAGGGTAAAATACTCCACAGCAAACTTGCTGCTGCTGCAGGTTAGGCTGATAGACCAAGGCCAGCTAGCTTGAGGATTGCAGCAGGTACAGCATAAGCATTTCCAAGCACTGTAGTCTAGACATGTTTGCAACAGACATACTGCAATAAATCATTCCCTCATTGACCTATGAAGTATCTTAGTATTTTGTAGATTGAAAACTATTTTACTCTGTTCTCCTATGATAATGCTACAGAAAGAAGTGTAAACAACTCATTTGGTTGACAGCTGAATAAGCTATCTTAAAGCACTCCCAACTTTCTTCTTAGCTTTCATCTTAGTTTGCTGAGAGATGATCCTGAAACAGAGATGTTACTGCTTACGGTTGGACTCAGTCTCAAAGGTCTTTTCCAACCTAAATGATTCTATGATTGATGATGATCCTCTGAAGGAAAGCCACTTTCTAAACTGTCTTCAGCTAAAAAAAGACTTGTCTAAGAAATTTCCAGGCTGGGCTCTGAATTTCTAGCTATACAAACATCACAGAAAGCTGGATTTCTGTGCATGCAACTGTCCTGATGCCTTAAGGTTCCCCTCCCCCTCAAAACATGCTAAAATTGACTGGGAACAGTATAAACACTTTACAACAAGACAACAAACAGGAAAAAAACACATTTCCCTTCATTTGCTTCTTCTGCATTAGGGAATGGAGGTTAGAAGAATAGCTTGTACAGCTTAAATAAGTACAAATCATCATAACAACATTTAAGAATCTTCCTGTCCTTCCATAAATTCAATTATAAAATAACTTTAGTAAGAATGAACTTTTAAAAACAGTTTATTCTTGAATTAGAATTCTGGTTTTGTATTTACCTATTAATTTCTTGATTGAGTATAGCAAGGGCAAGGAGAAGTGTTCTGTTTTGTACGTATTTACCACATGCACTTTCCTGTATAGTGTTTCCCCTGTTTATATAGAGCTTTCACAGAAAAGTTGCAGGCGGAAAAGTATTTTTAAATGTGCACTGGAAATAATTGCAGAAATAATAATAATATAAAAATCAGATAATAATGCCAAGTGGGTTTGACATCCAGTGACCTTTTAACCATGGTTCTGTACACAACAGAAAATGTTATCACCTGCACATAAGAAGAATACTACAATACAAATAAATCTGTTTCATTTGCTAGCTTTGGTTTGACCTTTAACATCCATCTGAAGTTTTACTGCTATACGCGTGTGCTGTATAAGCGTGTGAGCATTAGCTAAGCCATTCAGAAAAAAAAAAAATGACCAGAGCATAACAGTAAGCATGTCACCGGAATCCTTTGTATCAGAAAACATCTGCACTGAAGAAGAACAATGGAAAGAATTAGGTTAAAACATAACTGACTCAATGAACATTTGTCTGAGCTGAGCAGAAGGCAAATAAGCTATGTTGAACTTTCCTTTAACAGTTCTGTCAGGGTATCATCAACCTCACCAAGTCCCACACTGCTATTACAGACCACAGATTTGCCTAAACAGAGCTGTCAAACACAGCAAATTATGTTGCGTTCTGCTCTCTGAGAAGATGCTCAAGCAAGAGGGTGCCAAACTTGTTTCAGTTCTTCAAGCAAGTGTGTTACATTTAACACTAACAACAATTATCACTCATGGCAATGTGTTGGTTATTTTTTCTTGCAAGGCAAAAGCCAAGAACAACCCAACTTCTGTTTATGAGTCCTGAAATCTAAACACTGTCTTCACTCCATCTGTAGCACCACCAAGAGCCTGTTACTCACTGTGTAACAGCAGTGTTCATTAATAATGACTCTATTAGAGAAAGTTTCATTGTAGGCTTCTATATGCAAAGTCCTTTCTCGTCTGTTCAAAGAATTCTTCTGGACAAAGTAGACATAATCCACTCCTGCAATCTGAGGAAGATGACATAGATTCCGTTAAGATATGATATTCGTGTGAAAGGATACATAAAAGTATAAAACAGGCACTTCAAACCTAATCACCTTTTTCAATAGCCGTGGTGCATCTATATCCAGCTTACAGCGCCGTTCAATCACATGGATAGCTTCATCCTCACTCTTGTATTCGTTTACAGTGTCACTGGCTACAAACATAGGGATCAGAGGACACGTAGGAAACCTCCTCTCATATGCCTATAAAGATGGAAAGAAAAGAAAACAAAGTATCATCACAATTAATTCCTGTGGGCATGCGTAGGGTTCCTTCATTGACATCACCAGCATTTCAAGGCTTAACACCCTTCATAGCTTTTGTATAAAGGTTGAGCCTTCCTGGAGTCCACATTATAGCTGAAAAAGTCACAGTGCATTCCAAAGAATCCATTTATTAATATGTTCCTAATATAGCCCTTTCCAGGTAAAACAATTTTTAAAACACATGAAATACCCCATTTCTCCCCTCCCTCCACAAAGGAAATTGTTCATTATGTACAATGACAATCCTCTTGTCAGCAATAACAGGAAAATAAGACCCTCTAGTTCTAAAATACCACAAGACAAAACAATTATGTGTTGGACTAAAAACCCCACATGCTAATTATCAGTGTTTCACCAAGCTGTCTAGAGGGTTTTCCATACAGCTCCCAAAGGTCTAATAAAAACATTCCAAAACCTATTTCTTAAGCTAATAGAGCTCTCAAGCTCCCTGTGCACAGAGTATTCATAATGATTTCACCGCACAGTTTATCAGCTTACAGTTTTGTCCAACAACATAAAATCTTTCAAATACAATAAGGCCACTTCATACTTCTGAAAATTTAAACTTTTTGCAATAATGTAGAGCTAGCAATAGCTTTGATTCTTGTTAAAGAATACAGTCATGGAATTAAGTTCATCTCTTCAATACTTGACACACTCAGAGAAGATGGTATTAAATCAGATGCACTCGGAAAGGATAGTTAGGAATCTGGGATCAGTAACACAGGCAAGAGGAAAATGGGAGTCATCCCCATTAGTAAACTTGTTCAATTTTGGTTTTAGAACCACTGTGACTGGAGAATACAACACAACTGTGGGGGCTTTTTTTCCCCTTTCTTTCATAGTCACCAGTGTACCTCCACTTATCTTTGACTTTAACTTATGGGGTAGCACTAAAGTAACTAATTCTTTAGCCTTCTTTCCACATTCTGAATTCTTTCATTTTGCTATTATCAGAACCTAGTTGGCTTTGGTGAAAAAGAAGGATTTGCAAGGTGTCCCAGTGCAGAAGAAAACTTCAGTAATATAAGTAAATCTGAGATCAGAACATGAAACAATTCTTTAAAAGAGCTAAAATATTCACTCTGTCCTTTTAGATGATTTTAACTGCTCTGAATATAGCTGGGTTGCAGCACAGGAACAGCACCAACAGTGAGAGGGTGTGGAAGAAAATAAGCAGCAGCTGCAGAAAGTATGCAATGGTGGCACTGTAAGAGAAAAAGTCTCTTAATTCTCCCTTTATAAGAATTAAAATACTTAGTTTGTTACCAGTGTTCAAACATAGTTGAACACAGTGTTACTGTGGTGACAGTGGTGCAATGCATTAAAACAGTGTCAGCTTTTTTCCATCATGCATATTTTTAAACCATTTTTGCAGCATCATTGTCCTGAGTTCATAAAGCCCCTCTGTAACATACTAGAAGTACAACCAGTGAGTGAGTGCATATGGTCCTTTTTTCGGACTTTTCATCTGGCATAGCTGGTTTTGTTTAAATTAAGAATAGAAATTTCTGGGTTCAGAGATGTGTGCACAATAGAAGTGACAGAGTATTAGTGTTGTAACACAACAGCAAGCAGTGGGAAAAAGCCTTTCACAGCTCCAAGAGAAAGAGAGGATGGGTCCTATTAATATGGTACACAAAGTTTCTTATTTCTTTTATGAGGTTCTTGTTGTTCTGGACAGAAGGCCGTACATTTCACAGTCATTCAAGAATATCTCAGCCCTCTCCCTGAATAAGTCTCAGCATTCTTTCTAAATTAATCCCTGTTTTAATTATGTTGTCTGTAGTTAAATGTCCTAAGTCAGAAGAAGAAGAATTGTAAAGTACTCCTGGTTTTCAGATTGCTTCATTTAATACTTCTATTTTGAGGACCATATGTTGCAACAATTATTTTATAGACAGGAGAGAAGGGGAACATTTTTCTCACTATTTTCCAAGTATTTTTACTTTTGGATCACAATGAATTTTCCCCATCTGAGTAGCCTCCTCTATGCCAAGTCTTTGCAAGTATCCTTCATTGCACATACTGATGCATTTCTCATCTTAGTCCTCAAAATACTTCCCATTTGCTCTGTGAACACTTGCAAATTACAACATTACCTGCTCCTAAGTGTTTACTGAACTGTGAGCAAAAAAAACAACCACCACACCACCCAAGACAAATTCCTTGTTCTGAATGGGAAGACTGAATTGAATGTGTTCAATCTGGAAGAGAACAAAATAATTATCTGCCAAAAGCTGGCAAGCTCAATGCTTACGACAACAAAGTACTTGAAGGTTTCAAAGAGATTAACAGCGACACAGGATTCTTTCTCCCTAAAGAACATGCACACAGAGTATGGAAAACTGTTCACAGTCAATTTTATTGGGCTCTTAAATTAGTCTGGTTTTATTTCTTTATGTACCATTGCCAATATGTTCTTGTAATGCATCGTTTCTCAGCACAGCCTTGTTCGAAGAAAAAGTGATTATACTAAACCGTAGCCACATCAAAATATTCAATCTGATTTAAGCATAGCTGTCTCTTCCACATGTGGCAAACAGTTCTTTTTGACACTGCAGAGTAGGCAGGAAAAAGCTGCTAAAGACTATAGGACACAAAGATCTCACTTCACCATGGACCAACAGCACAGGAAGAAAACCTGTAATTTGTAGTACAACACAATAAGAGACACGAGTCAAAGGAACACATGCATCACCAAGACTGGAGCTATTAAAAGAGCATGATAAGATTAAAGAAAGATCAAACGCTGCTGCTTCTTTTCTAATAATAGAATTGAATGGATTTTTCTGCATTATTGAGGTGTTTTGAACCAGAAATTTTGTCCCAAGTCCAGCTTTGCAGACAGGAAATAACTGAACGGCATTATCCAACATTCCTTTAATAGTCTGATAGAGCGGAGTGTATTATAAGATGCCACACGTTTGTCCTGTATGATAGGTCTCTTTACAAATAAAATGGTTAGATATTACATACCTTTCTCTCAGGATTTCAATTGTACTATACTGATACAATCACAAAAGACAATTAGTTCCTCAAAAGCAAAGCAGCTGCAATAATCCTAATCGACTCAATGCAAGAATGAAATGCTGTTGCTGTAGGACTAAATGCATCTAAGAAGGATGTTGCAATGATGTTACTTAATTTTACCCTTCTATCACATTTAAAAAATACAGTGTGTGGAGATTCTGAATGTAACACAAGTAAAAAGCGCAGACGTGCTCATCCTCAGAGCCTCTACAAGTGGTGCTGGGCTTGACATGAAAAGTCGCAACACCTCTTTGGCTAAGAGAGACATCTATGTACAGAGCTTTCAAAAAAATTATTTTAAGCCTGCAATTCTGTTGTTCCCTAATAATGTACTTTTACAATTTCCCACCAGCCTCTGGAACATTTGTGTACTGCAATACATTAGAAGCTGGCATTGTGCATCAAGAAAAACACAGTATGGTGAAGCAGCTTGAACTTCAAATTTAATGGGCTCATTATATAAACCCTTAACTTTCTTAATGCATGTTAACAGTAAGAACACTGACAAGCATAATTTCAACCAAAATAGCACTGTACTAAAGCTTCTTTTCCAGCTGCTTCCCTTAGCAACTCATGTTCAGAGTAGAGTCAAAATAACGGGATTTATTTTACTTTTATCTTTGCTAGTATTTCAGCTCTGTTTAAAGACATGAAAGCAATTCAAAAGTGAGACTATTTTAAACCCACTGCGGTAATTTTTCATACCCAAGGGAATTATATTTGCTGCCGCTGCACTTAGATTTTGGGATTCAAGTATCAGCAATAATGGGATCCTTTCAAAATACCACCTTTAGAACAGCATTTAGGTATGACCCCAGCCTAATTTTCACGAGGACCAAAGACTGTTCTGGCTTTTTGCTTCTCAAACCGTGCCTAGGGCTAATAAAGTACCTTGCTAATAGGCATGTGCTAAGTCCTCAGTGGGGAAAGTCAGTCATTTATGCAAATAAGTTAGCTTCTCTGCTCAGATTAATATATTCCCAGTCCCCTGCCTTAAAGGATAGGGATTGTTTGGTATTTCCATTAGATGACTCAAAACTAACTTCTCTACTTAAAAGAAGAAAAAAAGATCTGACAAAACTTGCAAGCAAACTTACACTGTGCTGTTATTCTTATAGTAGCTGAATCCTCCAAACAGAACTTCTAACATGGGGAAGTAAGTAGGAATTTTAATCACCATTCAGAAAATGAAGCATATTGAGTGCTTTCTTAATACCATGAAACAAGCTGTTAAGATGTTTTATTTCTTTTTGATGTTTTCTGTTCAAAATTGCTAGAACAGTAACCTTCTAAGAGTAGCACAACATTCTCCAAGGCTACCTCAAAAGAGCACATGAAGACATTCATCCTGGCAATCAAATCTAGTCCGCTGCGCTTTACGTGTGCCACACACAAACTTTAATTTCTGCCTGCAATACCTGACCACATTCGAGTACTAATCTGCAAGTGCATACCAACATTCATCATGCTCTCCTATCCACTTCGAGTATGTCGGATTTCTGAATTATTCGTAAACACACAGGAAACAAGAGGGGTCACTCAAGCAGGATGCTGCCCTAGCTTGACAGGCTGCATTCCAGCAGCTTCATCATTCCTGCGTATCACTACACCTTCTTCCTCCCCCTGCATTAGAGCACTGTAGATCAATAGGAAAAACATTGACTCGTGGGAGGTCAACCAAGAGGTTTCAAATTCTTGGCAATTGCATTTGGAAAGAAACAATTCTGGATTAACTCTCATAAATCAGCAAATACTTTCTCATCCCCCATAAACTGCTGTACATAGCTCTCTACCATTCCCTTTATAATACATACATACATTTAAAAATCATTATATTTCTATGAAGAAGTGTGTACCTCAGTGCCAGTGTCTCTCATGGATGTTAGTTCATGTGTCAGTTAGTAATGAGCTTGGGAGCATGTGTATGGAAGAAAGCAGATTATTAAAGCAGTTATACCTGAAAAAGCTCTACAAATAGTTTTTTGGTAAGGTAGCATTCCCAGGCACCAGGAAGGAGGAACATGAACTGGACTGCAGCTTGGGAAAGAAAACACATCTTTAACACACAGGTAGTCAACTATTTGGAAAGGAACATCTGTGAAGCCAGTTCTGGAAGGAGGAACAGTCCTCTAAAAGGAGACCTTCACTGCTACAAGCCAGACCCCTGCTGTCACGCAAGCACCACAGTTAAACTTTGCTATTTTGCAGTTCACTTCCCCCATCGGTATGGCTCTTCACAGCAGCCCTTGTTCAAAGTAGGCTTAAGTGGTTTTTTCTCCACTGTGTTTTCACTTCATTAAACGTTCTCATTTACAAAGAGAGAAGTTATTTTCTTATTGCTGGGAAACAAAGGCTGCTTGGCAGTGACTCAGTACTAAGAACTCACTCTCTCTGGAAAAGACCAAGAAGGCTTTAGTTACACAAGATTACAAATGAGTCTTATGGGGACTACAGACAACCCACCCAGTACGAGAGGCAGATTCAAACCTATGAATGAATGGCTGTATATCATCTGAAACACAAAAATCTTCTATACGCACATTTCTGGTCCTTGACAAATATAAGGTAGTTTAATGAGCCTTATTTTTGACTTGTCTGTAAATCTTGGCCCAGTCTATGCCATCAAGATATGACTAGTCAAATTTTCAAAGTACTGGGATGATGGCCCACTGCACAACTGGTATTTGTAAAAGTGGATATTAGATGCAAGAGACCTTCCTTACTACTTTTCTTAACACTGTAGAGAACACTGACTTATTTTAAAAGGGGGGAAAAAAATAAGAGACTTCAAGCCTTCCATTGCAATTTCTACTTTAAAAAAAAGTGTTTAAAAGGTTCAAATTAGAACTAGAACACAATACGCTCCTCCAAAGCTTTTCCAACAAGATTCACCAATGGTTAACCTGCTGGCAATCACAGCAAGATCAACAAACAAAATGTTTGCATAACAACTTATTGCTGAACTGGATTTAAGCAAGGAGAAAGTACATCGCGAAATACCTTGTGTGGAAGCCCTTTGTCTGAATTAAAAATGATAATCCTTCACCTGAATGAGAGCTGCTTCAAAGATTTTAAGAATCAAGACAAATTAAGCAGGCAACAAGCATCCATTAAAAAGGAAGGCCCCGTGTTCATCTTGTTTTGTTAAAAAAAGAAACTAAATCCCAATGCCCCACATTTGAATATACATTATTTTTGGAACAGGAAACACTGCTCCACTCTATGAAGAGCAGAATTTCACTGAAGACAGGAAAAATCCAGCCTTTACAAACTGAGCTGTACTTGAGAAGGGTGTGAATAGCAGAGAAGAACTGGCAGAACATTCAATCTGACAGCCATGCAGATGGCTCTGAGGGGACAGCTGCATCATGTGGTGGGATGTATTCCGGTGAATCTCTTAAAATGAGAACTGACTGACATTCACCTGGCAAATGGGAGTAGCCCCTTACCCTAAACTACAGGCAAAAAAACCCGTACAACTCTCCTTTCTCCCCATCACACTTTACTACACTGGCAACTGCATCCTGATCTTATTTTACTTTGTCTCTCTTCTATCCTCCCTCCATTACAGTCCAAAAGCATTTTACCCTGTTGTGGCACAAGTCACTCAGGAACAGGATATACTGTCTTCACCCTCTGTTCCCTGGTACAAGATGAAATTTGGCCTCTTAAGTATGATGACTATTAAGTATATCCAAGATAAAATAAATAACCTTTCTATAAGTTACACAGAAAAAAATCAATAGGCCAAGTCAATATCAGTAAGACAAGCATTCTGTTTCATTCTAGAGGCTAAAAAGTTCTTGTTTACTACACAGGTGTAAAAAGTGCCATTGACCTAGGACTTTCTGATTAAATGATCATTACTGTATTAAGAGTGTAAGCGTACAGCACTGGGAACAAGCAGGGCCTGCACTGTTCGCATACAGTGTACTAAAGCAAAGCATTCCGAAGTAATTGTCCCAAACGGCCCAACTGCTTCTACTTTGCAAGAATACATCCCAGCTTTAAAGTTTCAAAATTATGAAGTTAGTCTAAAATTTCCATAAAGGGGGCTGTTGAAGTCCTATATAATTATGCATCAAATCCTTTCACTACAATGGCTTTTTAGTTTTTGAAGTTCTATTTTTTGTGTTTTTTAAATATAGACCACACAAATACACATTATTATACAAATTGTAAGACAAGTACTGACAAGAATCTTCTCTGTACAGATTCTGTTCATGAACTCTAATTGAAAGCTAATTTCTCCAACAGTGAGAGAAGCAAACTTGAAAAATTATCTTGGGTGTTCTCCAATGCAGTGAACAGAGCTTTCAGGTAGAGTATCTGGGAAGAAAAATTGTCAGTGGTTCAAGACCCTATTGCAGCATGATATTCAGAGTCTTATAATGCCGTAGTTATGATATAGCACTGAAGTGGTGCTCAAATTTATAGCCCAGGTCTACACATCTTATAGTCAGAAGATCAAGGACCCAGCTGATTCAAGAGAGACTAACACGCTGAATCAGTCATGACCATATAGACATTATTGGATCCTGCACACGTTTCAAAGTATTCCCTGTGCTTCAAACACCCACAAGTGTTGAACAACCTATGCTCTAAGCAGCCCATAGGACCCTACAAACACTGAAGGTCACTACAGAAACTGTTTCATTATCACCACCAGGGCATCACTTGATCTTGTTGGAGTATGAAGTGCCAAAATGGCTTGCTGTTTACAGTATCCTTGTCTCTAAAAAAGCATTTGAAAGCCAGTCAAGCCAGTAAATTGAGCTTTCTCAGCTCGCCTCTCCATGTGTGGAATGGAAATGAAATTCCTCAGAAATTCTCTGTGAAACCAGGAGCTGAGGGAAATGAAACCAACTATAAGCAGAGGTGGACAAGAAAACATTTATTTCCCTGGCATTGATCGAAGTCATTAAATTCTTGCCACTGACAGCTCCTCTGTCACTCAGGAGTTCTGCAGAAAAGTTTTTATTAGGTGTACAAAAGGGCACAATCCCTACTCCTCCTTGTCTTCTTTTGATGCTCATACTTGTTTAAAAGGGTCCTCTTGATTTCATCGGGTTTCACTGAAAAGGATTTCAGACCCTACACTGCTATGAATGACCCACTTATACCTTGCAAACGTCCACAGAGAAAGAGGGAGGATGAGAAGAGAGATTTATTCCAGTACATTTAAATTCATCCCTCAGCTTAACTATATAAAGCCTTAGGTTTCAGTACTTTGTATGAAGAAGAGAGCAAGACTGTTCTGTCCATTTTTACATTTAGCTGTATTAGAAGCCCATAGTACTTTGAAGTTAAGTAAGCATCCAGTTATCTCACACATTTCAAATATACCCTACTCCTAGATGGTATGAACAGAGCTAATGAAAGCCTGTAATCTTGTGGATGCCACCACAGAATAAACAATACCTATTTGTTCTACTAAATAGGTTAACAGGCCTGCCACATGCAAAGCAGGCACAGCAGTTTGCTGCTCAAATCCCAGAAACACAGCAAGAAAGCTTCTGACCTTCACATCTATTCTGCAAATTCCTGAAACAGAAAGCATCTAAAAGCAGTGAGGCCATTGCCCACAACCATTACAAGAGAACCCAGTATACAGACTAAACTCAAATTCAATAGCTACTTCATAATGTTGTATGAAGAGCTTTGATTCAATAAATTAAAAATCTCTATGGAGTCAGGGAACAACACAGAAGCTGCTCTTGTGCTTTAGCTCAAATAAATTACTGTAGCTGAGAGCATAAAAATTTAGAGACAATTTTTTGTTTGCTTCTGTATCACCATCACTCCAAACAGCACTTACCACCAGTCACCCAAAACACATAGGGGATGTACACAGGGGAAGCAAAACAACCTTTCAGAATAGAGACTCTGTGGCTTTTAACATGCAACAAAGCTCTATTACGCATAACAGGAAGTATCAACGCTTATCTCCACGCAGCTCTATAGACACAGTCCAGGCTACTTCACACCCATTTAATCTCTTTGAAGTCTTCTGCAGTGTAAAAGGAACAGCTTCATGTTAAATTTCAGGCATAACAATAGTTTATACACACCGCCAATCACAAAAATCGTGAAATACCACTGAAATGGTATTATAAATGAAACTGTACTCTCAATAGCTTGCAGTTAGAGTACTGCTTATACAACACATCACACACCACCCAGGGTTTCAGACAACAGGACCTTTCAGGTGTTAACATTGCTACAAAGCACTTTCAAGTGAATGTAATAGCACTAACACACAAATACTGGCATTTCTGTTCATCCCTCTAGTTCAGGCAACATTTCCATGGTTACAGTGTTGATCACTATTGGCTTTAAACACATTCCAAACACAGACCAAATGCATAGCTTAGCATTTTAAACAGCCCTAATAGCTACCCTGCAGGCTACTTCTTGTAAACTAGCTTTGAGCCCCCGTGAGGTGTAATGGACTCACAAATATGCTATAGTGCCACCTGAAAACTTACCAAGCATACTGTTCATTATACCACCCAGGTCGTTTGTAAAAGCAGTCCCTGAAACTGGATCTTCAAGCAATCTTGTCACAGCATCTGCACCACATTCTAAAACTTCAGCACCCATCTTAGAAGTAGGTTTGTATTGCTTGTGCTTAAACTTCTTTCCTTTGAGGCCACCATGCAGGGATAGTATCAAGAGTCCTTACTGAAGTCAAAATATCCTTACTGCACAAAACATCACCCCAAACCATGTGCACTTTGAGATATTATCTTAGCTGTCAATCACAGGATACTTTTTACAACAAGTACGCCTCTAGGTAGCTGTTGCAGAGAATGTTTTGTAGAAATTCATGCTAAGTATGCATTGACTAGATAAGATTATGCATATTAGTATCACCTTCATGAACAGGATTTAGAACTAATTATCTTCTACTGCTATTAAAAGTTATAGAAGACATCAAACCCAACCTCAAGAAGAACGTAACAATTTCAGAAAAAATCCCTTTTCCTTGTAGTAATTTAAAAAGTTTACAAACATTTCAGAGTTTTAGTTTACATTCTCTGTGAAGTGTATGTGAACCAAAGAAGTGCTCATTTTTCTACCAGCATACAAATCAGAAATCAAAAGGATTTCAATCAAAGGCAGCTTATTGAAAGGATGCTCCATTCAGATCACACCTACAACTAAGTATCAGTAAAACTCTAAGCTTATCCAAGGAAATACTTGATAATATACATTCATAAAGCATTTTTGACAAATTTGAGTTATACTAAAAAAAGCATAGCATATTTGCTTAAGACTGCCCAAAACCAAAAGCAAGGTAGGGGATAGAAGAAAAGGCAAAAAGCAGGAGCAAGGAGTTACTGGGGGACAGGAACGTCTGAAGCAAACTTCCTCTGTATTGGAACATAAACGTGTAGGCTACAGAGCTAGTGAATCTCAGCTTCAGCATCCAGTGTTTTCAAGCATAAATAAAGTTAACTTTAATATTTTAAAATGTCATTAAAATAATTTAGACCTTACAAATAAAGCAGGAGATTCAAAACAGGCTATGAAGCAATCTTCCAGATAAGTGGAATTTTACTGGTAAGTCACTGTTGAGTTATGCAACTGTGGTAACCAACTTACCAGACCGAGCAAAGAGCCTCTGCTTTCCTGCACCAGAATAAACAGCCAGAAACAGAAATGTCTGTTCTCATGAGGGATGTGACCAGTCAAGCCACCCACATAGGGTCTTTCTATACAGATCACTACTTTATCGCCATCAGGGTACCCTTCCTGCATGGATACTATTCAATAGCTGGGCATTTTCTTTTCAGAAAAGTACTCACATAGAGAAGCTTTACTAGCAAAATTGTAGTGGTCTGATTGTTGCATACAGCTGCATGTAATGAAACTGGAAGGGGACTGCCTCTTAACCACCTAAGAACCATTTTACTACATGCAGAGACACAATCTTCTTCTAGATAAACTCTCCAATGATTTAATGCAACTTTATTCAAACTTTTGGTGGTAAAAGGTATACTGATTCAGCAGGCAAAACAGTTTGGGGATAAAGAATCTGACCTGAAGACAAGGGCTAACATTCCCTCTTTTATCTGTAAAATATGATCTTTAATAACCACAGGCATGCCTCAATGGTACTTTAATTGGAACAGTGGTTTCTTTAAAACGATACAAGTCATTTGTGGTTTGCTTAAATAAATTGGCACAACTGGAACTGTGTAATACTTGATTCTTGTATGGGAAGAACAAGAATAATCCATTTGAATTGTCCATCTTCAGAGAACAATTGAATGACGAGGCTGGGATTTGAGGAAAAAGTGGATAGCCAGTTTAAGAGTTATACCTGCTTGCCTCCCAGACACTCGCAAGAGGATCATTTTCTTCCTCCCTTTGCCATGGTTTAAGTCCAGAGAGCCAGGAAGAGCCCAAGGCATAGTGCCACTCCACTAAAGAGTAAGCAACACTAACTTCAACTGCAGTCTCTGCACAATCTTGAGACATGAATCTCTAAAATGAGAAGCTAGATTAGAGAAGTTGGGCAAGTACCACTCCTTCCTCCAGAAAAAAAAAAGATTAAGGACAGGAAACCCAACCATGCTGAATGTAAATAAAATAATTTTAATCTTTCTTTCCTTTGGAGTCAGCTGGGAAAGCCTGATCACTCAGGTTAGGCTGGCTTGTGCCTGGGAGACCAATATCAAATTGCTGGTTAGAAAAAAAGCAACTGACATTGCTCTGGTCTAGGTTGAAGGCGGAATATCAAGGACAAACTTCATAGCCATCCTGCTGGAAGTTGCTCTGCAGTATACACAGACCTTAGCTGAATTAGTGGGGGCAGCAGCAATATCAGATTGACTTGCAATTTTACTTCAACTTGTTTATATTAAACACATGTGCAAAACTATTCTACAAAGAAAACGAGTGTTTGCTCTGCCTGCGTTCCAAGCAAGACAGATGGAAAACAGTTCCAGCCCAGAAGCCACATAGCTCCGAGCACAACACTTTTGTTTGACAGAATGTGCCCTGCAATTAGAGTCAACTTCAGTAGTTTCTAGGATAGGAAACTTGGCTGCTGACCCCAATCGCACAGGACATGACTGCTTTGCCTCAAGGTTAAAGTAGTACAGAGAAGAGGCTGACCTCCAAAAGAGCATCACAGTAAAGGCTGGCAACAGGCCAGTGAAAGCTTAAATGCTTGGAGACCCACATGTGATCACTGGGAATACGAGCTATTCTCAAGCACTTCCTATTTCTCTGCAACAATGGCAATACATAAACCTTTACACAACACAGGAACATATCTTTCTTTGAAATTTTTAAGATACACATATCAAAATGACTGTAAACCATTAAGCTTGTTTTACCATTGCTTGTAAATAACCATTACTTGTCTTAGAGCAGCTGAACAATGACAACTATGTTCTGCATTGCTAAATGGCATCTCAAAAATGCACAGGATACTATCGCACTGAAAGCACAATTTGGTACTTAGCTTCCCCATTCTGTTCCAGTTAACAAAATTGTGTCTGGTTCCTCTGCAGTCAGTTTTTACTTTAAAATTCAGCTGCAATCCTACCGTGTCCACTGAGGATCTATTTTTGGAACAGTCAAATATTCCTTACTATTCTATTGTTCCATGTTCAATTCCCACTTTCATGAGTCCTACAACTGGTATTCGTCACTTTGTTGGTCTTAGAATCACAGACACTTTCAATAAGCAGGTCTGTTAAAACATGTTTAACATCTGGAATATGTTAGGGTATTTTAAATAAAATTATTGCTGTGTAGACAAAATCTAATTTATGAGTGGGGGAGGAAAGCATGACTACAGCATAGGCTCAGAATTCCTCATTAAACCATTATCTGAAAGGTTAAAGACTTGTACTACCACAAAGAACAAAGTCTCCTGATCTCCAACCAGATCAACCACCCCCCCATGAAGGTTCACTGAAACAGGTTTGACTTCATTGTCTCAGACTGCACCCACCAGGTTTTCATTTGGCCCAGAGGCAACTGGCCTCTAAGCACTCCAAGAGTGATTTCACTCTACCAAGAGTATAATCAGTACAGTGAAGAAAGCTTTGCCAAAAGCACATAATTCAAGGTAAGTAGCATGGCTCAACCGTATAAGTCTTAGCTTGGCTTTTGGACCAGCAAAATATCAGCTTCCAGGTAGAAAGCAGCTGTACTCCACTAAGCAAACCAATTAAAATTTATTACGTACATCAATTAAATCTTGACCATTCACTAATGTCAATGGAATGTCATAAAAATGCAGCATGATAGGGTCTGGGGCCTGCAGACAATTTACCTCTTAAGCTAGGAAGTTAAATGTAAGATATAAAGAAAAAAAGTCTCAGCCTTACATGCATGTCTCATGTATCAGGAGATCCTCAAAAAGGTTAGAAATTCATGGTGGAAGATCAACAGTACAGAACAACAGTGGTTCCTCATATAGAATCATCAACTATTAAACAGACTAAGACTCATCACCATGGAAAAGAATAATTTAAAAACTGAGGGAGGTATCTTACAGATCTAACAGGGCAAGCAGCACAAAGAAAGTGAGTAGGGGTTTACTGCCTCTTCCAACACAAGGAGCAGGTGGTGTGAAGCTGAGCAAGCAGGAGTCAGGCTCTAGATAAAGGATATATCTCTTGACAGAGTGTGTCATGAAGCACAATCTCCTGCTGGAGGGTGTCACAACAGAGAGTTACTTGGCTCCAGAAAGGAATTGGACAGGCACAAGAAAAAAGCACATGCAGTGCTATTACAGACAACGGGCACATTCTGGACCAGAAGGGCTGTCAAGACACATTGCTGTAGGATGAAAGAGTATCCTGAGAGTGTGTTACCATATGTTTATCTCATTCTTATCGTCTTCCCTAGAGGCAGATACTGCCCTCAGCCACTGCCAGGTACATAGCACACTAGCTAGATAGGCCTTATCATGCTATTCAGTACTACGGTTCTCATTAAGAGATAGAATACAATCCTTTTCCCCACATCCAAATACATCATTAAGATATCAATAACCAATGATATATTAATACCACTGCTAGACGCGTCATTGGCATGTTAAGGTGGTACAGCTTCTGCACCCCTGAATCTGCTCCCCAATAAAATACAGAAAGATACCACCTAGCTTCAAAAGATAAATCAATTAAAAAAACCAGTCAAGATTCCTTTGATTCTCTTCTAAAAAGCAATTAAAATCACAGACTATAGACAAATCAGTTCTGTGTTCTTTACCCTCCTTTGCAGCAAAGGCAGACAAACAAAAGCAAGAATCAGTTTAGTCAACACAGAACAAACAAGTTAAAGAGAAATTGCTTTAAATTCTGTTCATTACAACATCAGTGGCTGCACCATGCAGACCATGAAACACTTCAATAGAAATATGTAATTTCATAGAGCCATGAATTCAGCAATGAAGAATTTATCCACAGGTCAATGAATTGCACAGCAAAGAGAGAGGTTTGCAAATTAAGTAGTATAATTTACAGACTGAATGAAATAGCCAGAAAAATGTCCTTTGGAAAGGATTCTGCTGACTGATGTTCCTGAACTGGACTTAATGTCTATGGCATTCACATTTTACACTAAATGAAGAGACACAATGCACTTGAGAAAGGAAGTGCTCTCATCAAGAAACTAACTGTTCCCCTTCTGTTGTGGCATAAACAAATATAAATGACACATTGCCAACCTGACCATTACCAGAGAAATATTCATTTTCACAAAATGAGATCTATTATTACCAAAGCAATATGATATAATATTATAGCAGCAGTAGGCAAGGCAGAAAGTTATCAGTCACAGAAAGGATGAATTGTTAAGAGGTTTGCAACGTGGTTTTCAACAGATTGATCTGCATATATTCCAAAAAGCATCTATACTCAAGTTTTGAGAATATAAATAATGTCAGAATGAAAACAGTTGTAATTATCCAACAAGTAATTCAAAACATACATAACCCCACAGATTTAGATATTTAACTTCATAAATCTGACCATGACAAAGTCTTGAAATGCTAATTTAAGAGAACCCAAATGTATATAATTAAGAATTAAAACAGTTTAAATAAAAATTCATTTTTAATGTAAATGGGTAGCTTCTCTTTGCTCCCTCCCACAACCCCTCTGCTGTCACCAGAGTTAAAGCTGTTAGGTTCCAAGAGCCCTGTGATATTTTTATATTCAAATTTACTGAAATATAGTCCCCAAACCTTATCACCATAAAGTAAAACTGGAACAGGAATCCCAGACAGAAAGTGTTCAAATCTGAAGTTTAATACATGAATACAAAGCAAGAAAGCCAACCAGTCAGCTCACATGCTACCCCATTAGATAATACTAAATACCTTTTTTTTTAATTTTCATTTTTCTGAGGTAAGGACAGATCCCCTTTATGCCAAAGTAACTCATAGAATCCACAACTGCAAGCCATTAAGCACAATTTGCAAATACTTTGCACTGCTACATAATACCAGGCCTGAAGACCAAGTTTCTAATGGTGCCTTCATTTACTGTTACAGCAACAGGCTTTGGCATTTTTCAAACTGCAGATCCCTAATTATTCCCCCATGGAATCAAGGGCTCCTGCAGCACAACATGTACTGACAAAAGCCCTGCTGACTTGCTCCTTCTTTCTTGTGGCTAGCTGCCATCAGCTCACTAACAGTGCAGGAGGGGATGAGCACCTGCTCCCACAGAGGTGCACATCAGCCTTAAATGAGCCTGGTGAGGAGATCAGACTGACAAAGTATTTATTCTCCTTTTTTTCCAAGACAGCTTTTCACCAGACTATCTTCCTAAACAGGCTTGCTGATGAACATGCCTTTGCAGGAAAGCAACAAGAGTGAGCTGGTACACCAACTTTGCTATAATAGGAAACCACATACTTGGTTATGTTTCTCTGACTTTTAGAAGAGCCCATGAACCACAACCTGCAAAACTCTGTGGACTGGGCTAAAATCAGCATTACTCAAGCCAAAGCAACGCAGAGAAAAGCCAAGACCTTGAGACCTGATCTCAAATTTTGATGGCTCATTGCTTGCTTGTACTCTTTTGGCAACGCTGCCCCATGCTGCAGTGGAACCCAGACAATGCCAGCCAGTCCTTCCATCACAGGCTTTCCAGCAATGTTGCCACCATTATCTTCCACCAGCATGAGTTCTTGGCATGACTCTCACATCAAACATCACTGATTACAAGTGAAACAAGCTGCATGTGAATTGACTATGAGAAAGCTGAATTACTAACTTACCTGTAATAGGCCCTACTTAACATTTTACCTGAGCTGCTAACCTGACCTGTCTTAACTGTACCACAAAAACGAGATAAAAAGAGTTAATAATTCAACTTAACAGCCTAGTGCTTCATTTAGAATATATACACAGTAATTTTAAACTACATGAAAAATTGGAAGACAAATTCACTTGGGAGAAAAGAAAATAGACTATTTAAGACTAACCTGTAATTAATTTTAACTTGAGCTAATTAACAGATTTCCTTGCAAATTCTCAGAAGATTTATTCTTTATTCAGAATGCAACAGTTTTAAGATTGCATCACCGCCCTCCTTCCAGAAACATACTGAATGCAAACTAAGTGCAAAGCAAAACCAATCTTGGTTACAAAAATCACAATGAATACCCCTCAATTCTGCATTCCAAAATCTGGACTCTGAATGTGCTTTATGGGAAGTCCTCAGGGGTTGCCTGCAATCCCTCAAGGCTCTCTTCTACTCCCTCTTTCACAGTGTGCTTGTTTCCTAAAAGTATAGCAGCTCAAATATTCTGCTGTAAGACAGCAGTAAGAGTTCCACAGGAACAGGAAGCACAGATTGCTCAAGCTGGAGGTACACGTAACTGCCTATACCATACGGAAACACCTCATTCTACATCTGCAGCTGACGTCTCTGATCTCTAAGCAACCCCTACCTTCTCATTGGACATGTTTTTAAAATTAACAAAAAAAAAAAATACAGCATGTCTCTTTCCCACAGGGTTCTGAATGCTTCTTAATGGCTAACCACATGTTAAATTACGGGCATGAAGTTATACCTTTTCCAGATCTTAACTACAGTATCATGGGTGTCTAGGACTCCACAGAATGTGTTAACCACTTCCTTTCTGCTAGATTCCTACGTGTTTTAAGATTTTTAACTCAAAGGTAACATCACTTGGCTGATCAAGAGATCCTAGAGCAGCACCTCACACTGGTCTCAGAGCTAAAACACCTGCAAAGGGCGAAAAGCTGGGAGTGCTTTCAGAACAAAGTAACAAGAACTGGTTTAATACGTATTTTTCTTCTTTTGACACCTTTCAGAGTTTGACAGTAGCGGTTGTTTGGCTTTTAAAGTGTAAAAGACTTGTTAAAAAAACTGACTAAAAGCATTTGGTGAACAAGAGAACTGCAGCTGTCAGCTACAGTCAGGTCATGTGTTTGCCCACGAAAAACAGGAAACAGCTAGCCATGGAAATATCTAAGCAGGCCATGAAAAAACATGTAAATTGCACAGTAAGCAGGCTGCTAAGTCAATATTTTTCCCTAGTGCTCAACTTAACTCTTATATTTGTTAACCATGGCTCATTCCAAACAAGTGACCAAAAATTCATTTGTTCTTACAATGTGTGCTACCATGAGACTATCAACAATGACATAAACAGCAGTTAAAACTGAAGACACTTAATATAGAAAAAGAAAACCCATACTGTTCCACCACAGTTTTACCAATGCATTTCCAACAGTAAATAAGCCTGAATTTTCAACAAAGACAGGAAGCAAAGTAGATGAGATTCTGGGAGTCATACAACAGAAGGGAAAACTGCTGAGCAGTTTCAGGAACGGACACTCAGTTTGCTCCCTTCCCTAGGCTTTAAGCATCCAAGACAAATCCTCAAGAAGGTGCATCAGGGGCATCAGGGGAATAAATTACTTCTCTACACATTTAAAGCCTACTTTGTGCTTTCAGAAGCACCTGGAGAATGGCTTCCTTTTTCTCATCGGCCTCTCTTCACACAATGTGTGGAATGCATTTTTTCCAAGAAAAAGAAAATGAGACTAGAAGGAATAAAAACTTTAGGGATTTATGAGCAGGTGTGGCACCGAACTTGATACATTTATTTAGTTTAAATTGCATTTTAAAGTAATAATCTTTAAAATTAAAAGATGATGTACTGCCTGATCAGAAAACTCATTACAATCTAGATCAAGGGATTATACTTTGATTTGTCAATGTGAAAAAATGGATAAATTTTTTCTAATCTACTCTATCATTGAAGCGTATTTATGCCATCTACAATCTTACTACTTCCCTGTAATTTAGGAATACTTTAATTCATGGAGATTTATCTTAAACATTATTTTTTTCAGATCTGTAAAATCAAAGAAAGCCAGTCAGCCTGTTGTGCAAAAGCAGTAAATTTGAGCCATTAAAATTACAATATAATCAAATGAGTACTACACTATTAAGAAAGATTCATGCTTTAGATATTCTATCAGAACAAAGGAAAAACATGAGACCAATTTTTTTTTTTTTTTTAAAGGATTTTGATGAGAATACGTAGTTTGGAAGGAAGTAGTTTTCAGCCTCGAGGCAGTGCAAGATTAATTGCAATTTTGATTTTAAATTAAGAATTAAATGCATTATTTCCTCAACTGCAAGCTCCTGACATTGATGACTAGTTTACCTACAGACTTCTCTTCTGTCTTTGGCACCAGTGGAAGCTGACAAATGCCAAAAACTTTAACAAAGTGGAAACAATATTTTAGGTATTCAAAAGACTGCAAAACACCTTTGAAAGTCTGTCTCCTGTCACAGGCAGATTTGAAAAAAATCATAATTTTCACAAAGCCACAAGTTCTTAAAATCTACCTTAATTTGACTAAATGTAACAGGAAAGGTTTAGAGCACACTTGCTGTGTTCAGTCATGTTACTATTCATATTTGTTTCTGAAACTAAGTAATTTGTGGCTGTAAATAGGACATTTTCTGAACAGGCTGAAGAGCAATACATTTTCCACAAAGCTTCCAGAAACTAAAAACAACCACCCCTCTGGTCAATGGTTCAATTCAATGTGGGTTTTTTTTCAAATATCTTACTTATTTTCCATTTGCATAAATTCTGCCTTTGGAATGCCATAGTAGCTGATTATTCATTATTTAAATTTACTTTGGAAATTAAACTCATGGGGAATTATCTAATGCATGTCAGACTAAAAACGAGCTGTGAATCTCCAAAGTTAATTTTAGCCTCATGCATGTTAAGAAAGGTTCAAGTTCTTAACTGCCTTTTAACATTAAGAACTACTTATTCAGCAAAGTCTGTATATTACTTTAAATGTAATCCTCTTTAAGCTAATATAAAAAATTGAATCTAAAAATCTTTAAAGTTTTATAAAAGCAGCTTCTCAGTTCTTCTCCAGTATATTTAACCTTGGTAACTTGACAAGCAAGTCTACGTAAACAGCTATTTTTCCACATTTCAGCTGCTTCCAGCATTATGTAAACTTCAACATGAACAGGAGGAAAAACAAGGCAAGATTCTATGTAGTCTGATGAACAGCTGTGCAAGTTGTTGTCTGTTTTTTGTTGTTGGTTTTTTTTTTTAATATATATACACATACACACAGAGAGTTTTCAAGAAGTAGATTATGACAGATATGCCACTGAGCATCCAAAAGTCATCATATCAGCATTGGTAACCGTTCAGTGAAATCATATTGCCTGTGTTAGGCATGTCAGACTAAAATGTGATAATTTTTACCCCACGATTCTAGAATCTTTTCAAGTGCAGGAGATAGTTTCATTAAAAGATTTGCATCCGCTTCTTACTGTTTTTAAAGCAACTTAGATATTATTTGGAACTACACAATTTGCCAGTAAAAGGAAAGCTTCAAGGGAAATGGCTTCTATTACATTTTAGGTAGCTTGCCTTTAATGATAAAGGAAGGCAAGAAGCATGCAGCAATGGACGTCCCAACTCTCTGCAAACAACAGTACTTCAATTCTCTCGCAGACTTGAGAGATAAGGGGTTGTGCCTTGAAGTATATTGTCATAGAGATACGTTAGGGTTCAACAGATGATTTTTGGAATTCAGTGAAGGAGCATAAGAGAGAAACTTATTTTGAACACCAATTCAACTTAGAAAAAGAATTTTCACTGTGTCTATTTTAAAAGTCTTTGTATCATAATTATCTGCAAAACACTTGTCTTGTCAATCTTGGTTTAGATCAAAGTGGAATTAAATCCAGTTTTTTTTGTCTTAATATAGCTGCGCTCACCCTTCACAGAGAGAACAAAGTTCTCTCAAAACACACTACAGCAGCATGAATGGAATGCTGATTGTACTTTATTCTCCCTCAAGTACCTCTTTGAAACCAAGGAAAGGAAAAGTGGGTAAATAGGAAGTTTGTAGTGTAAATGACCCATTCTGCACGTGGCATTCACTTGGTTGATTGTAGAAAAGAAGAATTTTATGCTGATTTCTCTAACCAAAAGCTAAATATTAGTTTGACTCAATGAGTTCAAATTTGTAATTGGAACATGTATCACCCAGGAAATCTTTACAGTCCACATGGGCTTCATTGACATTGGTGATCTTCATTACTATGCTATAGAATTAATTACCTCTTCAATTCCATGAAACTCTCAGGGAATTATTTTCCAAATAAAATTTTTGAAAGTACTCCCATGCAACAAGACCCAGACTAGAAACAGTGATTTTTGTTAGACAACTCAGCATAAAGAACACTGCTGCCATATTGACCAAAGGTTTCTTTGAGAGGCTTTTTACTGACATCTGAGCGGCTCTGGTACATCGGTTTAAACCTCTACTTGAGGACACATTCTCTCAAAGGTTGGGTGCAGATAAGAGAGGGACAGAGAAAAATCAAACAAAACACATATTGTTAAAGTCATTTGTTGGGTGCTTTAAATTCAAGCTTGGTATATAGCAGGATGTGTTCCTCATTTCAGAAGAGCTGCTAGCACTATTAAAATAAGTTTATAGCACTTTTTTGTTGAGAATATGCAACATACTACTTCCACTTTAGTGAGCACAAGATTTAACACGAATATTCCTTCCAGAAATACTTCAACTTACACAATCACTATTCAACCAAGGGAAAAGGGTAACAAAAAACGTCAAGCTATCACATGCTGTTTATACTCTTCAAAGAATTTGGCTCATAGAGGCACTCCTCTATGTACATCAGAAAATGCATGAACAGTTTTGATAGATCACCACCAGGCATTTTACAAGTTTTAAAAACCAATAACAGATGTGACATGGCAGGAGAAGGATGTTCATCCAGTGACCACATTCTGAACAAGTTCAAGTGATAACTTGCTGCCCTGACATAGACAAAATAAATCATACATATCACCACTAATCTAAACTTCTAGTCTCAGAAAGCATCCTGTTCAGCTGACTGTTTCTTTTTAGAAACATTCTTCTCCTCTTAGTTCACTGTTTTAATTTTTCAACTATTGTTTTATCCTAGTTGCATATGTAGCATAGCCTCTTTCTTTCCAAAGGAGAAAAAGCCTTCATGTAAGAAAAGACCTAATATTTGTTAAAGATTATTCTTCAAATATTATCCCCAAGATACAGAACAATTTGAGAACTCAAAGTTAATATTAATATTGTCAGAAGTGTTTCTAATTACACCCAATAAAGCATTGAGAAAAATCCCAATGTCAGCATTTTGACTCAGAATAGTCTTAAAGAAATTAAAGAATTTTCACCTTTAATTCAACAGCAAGGTGAAGACTTCTGTTCAGCAAACAGCCAGAGAATTTTGTTCAAGAAACTCATTTTGATTGACTGATCTAAGAACAAGAACCAGTATACTTCACTGAAGGCTAAAGTTAGACACACAATCAAATTTAAATATTAGAAACCATCTGAAGCCTAGCTGTCAGAGTATAGTAAGGCCCTAAAAGACCTTAAACATCACAGTCAGATTCTTCACTACTCATGAAAATAACCACTCTCTGCCTTGAAGTGTTTGCAAGAGCAAGACCTGCATGTGTAATACTGGAGGCAGCTTTAGGAAAAAGATAAAAAGAAATTTAAGTATTCCCTCTAGAGCAATCTAATCCTTTTTTGCCCTGTGACTCTGCGAAGGATCACTTCTGTAAGGAACTCTGCACTCCAAACCATGTGATCTATCTAAATATTTACACTATGAACACTATTAAAACTCTCCTCTGAAGCCATTAAACATAGTATGTTCAGCAAGTGAAACAAAACAATTACTATTTAGATTATTATTTAGTTTTAACTGTTTTTATCAGGTAGAAGCTGACCTGACTGCTCTCCTCAAGTGCTCTTTGTTAACTCGTGAGAGCCACACAGCTGTGGTTTTGGCTGAATATACGTAAAAATGTCAAATACCTACTTCCTTTCTGTTTTCTAAAAGAAAAAAGGGAGGGAGAGAGGGAGAGAGAGAAGAGGAAACCTAATTAGGCTTTGGTTTTTTTTTTTTGTTTTGTTACTATTTGTAACATTAGCACACAAATTAGCAACTATGCACCCAAGAGGCTCTTAGTTCATCTCTCTGGCTTCCTTAGCAATCTTTTTTTTTTCCTCCCCCCAAAGTATTACCAATGCTCAGAATGCTTTCTCCTGTTTTGTTCAGGCTTATCCTTGCTTTCGTGGCTTTCTCTGTGCTCTCTAGTCCTGTAAACTCTATACCGATTAAGATGCAACTACAACAATCTTTTAATCAACACACTTGACACTCTCTCCCACGCTAGAATAGAGTGCCCCCAGTAATCAACTGGGAAGTATGCCTTGAGCCTACTTTTGCTCTAACTTAAAATACATCTATGAACTATATCTAAACTTTGGGAGAAAAAGAGAACACATTATGTAAAAAACACCTCTAGGTAGAGAAGAAACCACCAAAACACATACCTCTCATATTTTCTATATTGTTTCAGATTTCTATGTTCTACAGTACCTACCAAACACAGCCCAGTAAGTATTTAGCAATACAAGGAACTGTCAAGGAAAAAAATTACAGCAAAATTTAATACTTACTGCCATAATTAACTCAAAAGGGTGTTTGTACACCCGTACGGGGGATTGATACTTCTGCACCATAGCTGCAGTCAGTAAGATCAACTCAAACCTGAAAAAGAAATTTTTAAAACAATCTGTCAAATGTAGGAAGCCATTTTCAATCTTCTCTTACAATTATTCTGTGCATGATACCATGCTAGCAATTCTACAGGAAATCCTTCACGATTCCTTGACAACTTTTTTTTTTTTTTGGAAGATCCAGTGGGGCCCTAAAACACTGTATATTTTTGTCAGAAATGACTTATCATTTCTTCCAAAGACACAACACAAAATTAGCCCATTTTCAGTCCAGTTTTAGTAACAGATCTTCAACACTTTATGACTCTTCATCAGGATGGTGAGATTTCCTGTGCTGCTGCTGAGAATCAAACATTGACATCATACCAGCCAAAGGCAGAAAAGGATTGCCCAGTCCCACAGCATGGTTAAGTGGGCTGCCTTGCTTATAGGTCATTCTGAACTGGGACCGGGTTAAAAAAAAAAAAAAAAAGAAAGAAAAGAAAAGGTTAAAAAAATATAGCAAGTGTTAAAACTCCTTGTTTTCAGAAAGAAAAAAAAATGGCTCATTACAGCACACTGATATAAGGCATTCCTTCATCATTCCCAAATCAAATTAAGACTTTTGAGAGAGACACTTAAGAGGTAGCTGGGGAGAAAAACTTAGAGAAACTACAAACATTCCAATATACGGCCAGAAAAAATTCACTAGCAAAACAGAGAGGAGTTATTCCAACAGCTTTGTGTCTGCTTTCCTCAGCAAAGTGTTTGACCCAAACTCTCTTGAACGCAATTACACTTATTGAAAAATACTGGCAGCAGCGCTTGCAGAGGAAACCAAGGGCTGCTAGCCAGACTCGTTTTAGCAAGAAATGGCTTTATTACAAGAAATAAGTTTTACTTTTATTTTTTAACGTGTCCCCACGTAATCTACAGTGCTTCTGGAAAGCTTTATCAACTCCAGCTACAGAGCACGGCAGCTGGGCACGGCAGCTTTTCAGACAGAAGCAGCCAACGATAAATCCAAGAGTCACAAGAAAGTTCACCCGACATCCTATTCAAGAGAGGAATTTACCCATGACTACCCTGCATTTTAAAAAAAAACACCTGAATCAGCAAAAAAAGCCGCAAGCCCTCTCTAATCCTTGGGCAAAAAGAGTTACACAACAAAGAAACTCAACGTTTCCTTTCACCGCTCGCCAGGACAGCGCTGCCTTCGCCCCGCCGTGCCCCCCCCTCCGGCCCGACGACACTCCGGGGAGGGGACGGGACCCGCCGGACACCTGTGACAGCCCCGCCGCGGGCTGCCCCGCTCCGGGAGACACCGGCGCTGCCCCCCGAGGGGATCCCGACGGGGCCGCCCGGCCGGGGGACGGGACGGGACGGGACGGGACGGGGGGGGAACGCGAGAGCCCCGCGGCCGCGGCGCCGCCGTGACCCACCCGAGGGCCGTTACCCGCCCCCCACCAACAGACGGGGAGCGCCGCCCGCCCCTCAGGGCTCACCGCGGGGCCCCGGCCCGCCGCCGCTAACGCTGAGGAGAGCGGACGGCGGGAAACTTGCCGCGGAGGACAGCAAGGGCGGCGGTGGGGCTGAGGGGAGGGGGCGCCCGGGGGAAGGAGAGGTGGACGGGAACGCAGGGGGGGGCAGGCACCCGCGCGGCGACCCTTACCGCCTCCCGTCACGACGGCCGGCCGGGCTCTGGCCTCATGCCGGCGCGGGGCAGCAGCGCCGCCGGTTCCGGCGGGGGAGGGGCACCGGGCGGCCGCCGCCGCCGCCGTCGCCGCCGCCTGTTGTTACTAGTGACAGGGCGGGGGCGGGGCTTGGCCCGCGGCCAGGCGCTGCGCATGCGCGGCCGCCCAGCGGGAAAGGCGGGGGAGGGCTGCGGGAGTTTTACTCCCCGCGCTGCCCCCCCCCCTCCCCCTTGGCGCCTGCGCACTGTGGCCGGTGGGCTCCGTGGGGCTGGGTGGGGAGGGGGGCGCATGCGCAGTGTGGGGTGCCCACGGCTGCGTGGGGGTAGAGTCCCCTTCAGGCACACGGGGCACCGCCAAGGGCGGGGGGAGCGGGACGTGTCACCCCTCTGAGGGCACCTCCCCTTCCCTCAGCCTCCCTGGGCATCGCTTTGGTGTTAAACGCGTCATGGCTCCCCTCGGGGCGGGGGTTTGGCGTACACGCTGCTCCTGGAGACAAGGCCTTGGCCCAGTCTGGGCCTGTAGCTCCTCAGGGGCTTCTGCGTGGGTGCCAGGCGGGATCAGAAGCAGGGGGTGAGGTTAGGTAGCGATGCCGAGTTTGAGGCACCCAGGCTGGACGCCGAGCCCGACGGAGGGGTGTGAGGGCCCAGAGTAACGGCCACAGCATGGGGCAGCTGTGGCGGTGTCACTGGATGCCTCAGGGTGATGGTGCCGGGGTGGGGGGAGCAAGAACGGGAGAGAAACTGCCCCAAAGACCTGGCTGGGATGTAGTTTATCTCTGGTGAAAGGGCAAAGAACTGCAGCGTAGGGCCACAGATGGTATCTCCTGAGACCAAGTACTGTGTCATTTCATTAGTAGTAAGCAGTCGCCCCATTTCGGCTCAGCACCTGAGGAGGTGCTGAACCTGTCCCAGGGACTCGGAGGCCTGCAGGCCGGGGCACTGGCACCCGCAGGGAGCTCTGTGGGCACCCGGCTCTGCCACGTCCAGCGGGACCTCTGCACCAACCGTGGGAGCACAGGGCCCAGCCCAGGGACCTGCCTCCGTCACCCCTTGAGCATCTTTATGCCTCTTGTCTGTCTCTGTCTTTAGCCAGCAGTCACCCAGCCTGGGGCGCTTTGTAGTTTGGGATGTGTGAAAGAGTTCTGTCTTAGACCATGTCTAGCACGGTTTATCTATGATGTACTAAAAGCAAGAAATACTGTTATGTTTTGTACAGTACCCGTGTATCACAAACTGTGTTAAAATAAGGGCTTGAAAATTAGGGGCCTCTGTTCCCTTCAGTGACACTATTAAGGCAATTTGTTTACCCAGAACATGTTTTATTACTGGCTTACTCCCTCAGAAAATACATCTTTCTACTAAAATTTAGAGTCATTATCCTGTCCTTCCGGTGCAATTCTTCCTCTAGGAAGGCTGAATTTGTGGTTACTATTATCGAGTGATTCAGCTACCGTTTATTCTTATACAAACCATGTGTCTTTTAAAGTTTGTCAGGAATAGTCTGATCTAAAACTTGTCGTTACAAGAAGTTGTTTAATCTGTTGAGAAATTGTCTCTCTGAATCTGGTTTCTTTTGTGGCAGTTGGCCAGTTGCCTTCATGTAGATGAAGTTAACTAGTTAATCTAGTAACTCTGTAATTAGATTTAGTTATCTGATTGATATTCCCTGCCATTATGCCTGTAACATCCTTTTCCTGTGCTGAAAGCGTGAGATACAATCCTACCAGGGCAAGGAATTTACACCCACTCAGATTCCTCATGTTTGTAACATTTCTCTCTTTAATTCTGGGAAATGTTTTAATTCTTGCTGACTGCCACTATTCTACTTAACCGAATGGCCATATAACCAGAAAAGCTTTATCTGGACTTTCAAAGGTATTTGGAGTTTATTGATAGAGTGAAAGCATTAAAGTGAAAGCCCATAATTTAATGTCTAAATCCATCATGGTAGGTGTCTCGCCTGTTTTCTGCAGAAACAATAATCTTAACAAGATAGACACAGCAGAGGAAAATAATATGGTTTTAAATTTTTCTTTTATTTTTTATATTCCTGTTGCATCTTCTTTTACAGAAGCTCCAGCACTGCATTGTTAGAAGGAATATAAATGAATAAATGGGTGGGTGAAATGTTTAAGGAAAGCTGTGAAGCATGCTGAAGACTGAAGCCCAGAGGACACAGGCTGAAAGTGCAAACCATTCAATATTTTCAGAAAATTAGGAATGCAGCTTGCTAGATATGAGGGGAAGTTGGGCCTTAGGGAGGTTATGCAAGGTCGGTCACTCCCCACCATCTGAGCACTTTTCCTGGATTGCATTCCTCCACGTTACGAACTTTGGTTATACGAATCAAAGCCCAATCATTTATCTTGTTCCAGGAAATATTGCTATGGAAACTAATGAGAAGTACTGCTAGTCAATCCTTTTTTATTATTAATAATAAGTAACTTAAAGTACAATTGCCTGAGAGCAGTGCAGGTCTGATGTATACACAAAAACATTCAAAATTCCTCCAGGCCTTGCTGTAATCCAGTGCAAGCCCCCGGAATTTCAGCAGGCAGGAACTTGCTCTGGTTTCTTTTGTTTGCATCTCGGAGAGCGAATAAAAGTGAAGCGGTCCTGGCTTCTTACTGTCCAGCAGGTCTCATCTTTGCAGCTTTTGTACTAAAGAGAGGAGATTGTTAGGAGTTCTCAACAAGAGAGAACATGCGTTCATTCAAGGTCTTGCTGCTAAGCTGTATGTTTATTAAAAGTACGTGAAAGAGGGATGAGATTTTGAGTTCAGATATACTGAAGTTCTTCAAGAGCTGTACCCTAATAAATCAGTCCCATCTGAGTCAGTGGAATTTTTTATGTACCACTGGCTACATTGAAATAAATGCCTTCATCCTAAACCTTTAAAACCATGAAAAATGTCCCAAATGATAACATTTTAGCTAAAATAAGCATGATGACTGACAAACAGCTAATGGGACAGAGTTGTGCCCTGGGGACATGCGATTCTGGTTTACACAGAGTTCTTATTAAATGCCTTATAGGTACTTAACTAGGTGTCACAATTTTTTCTTTCCCTTGTCAGTCCAGGGAGCCAGTACCTGGTGGTGCTGGATATGAGCTGGTATGAATTCCTTCACTCCTTTACTCTTAAAACTAAAGTAACTGTGACACCCAGGTTCAGTCCTCCAGACACATACCTGAATGTGCTCATCGGTAACAGCTATACATATTTTTGTAAGCTCCCTGTATAGCCCATACTGGGGAAACGGTACACAGGAGCAGAAATTTTGCCACATACCTTGGGAGATCTTAAAGCCCTTTGTAATGGCAGGGAAGATACTAATAATAATGCCAATATGCAGATATAAATATTGAGGCTCACAAAATGCTATAGGAAAAGTCATGCAGTAAATCAATATATCAGTATGAGAAAGCAGACCAGAGCTCTTCACTTCCAGGGTGATCTCCTTATTCCCAAGCACTGCTGCCTTTAAGCTCTGTGGTAGTTTTCCACCATTGACAAGATTGGGAACAGGGTAAAATATCTCCACGCTGGCCTGTGTTCAGAGAGGTGATGTTAATGTATGAAACCTAGAAGGCATTAAACTCTTGAGATTTTTATTCAGGATTAAACTGGCCTTAGCTTACTATAGTTTAGTGCAATATAAGCAAAGGTGTATTAACTTTGTACCATTATTTGATTTATCTGAACTTTCCCATATGTCATGGTGTAGAAAAGCCTTAAATGACCTTGTAGACTGGAGCCCTTTATAGTTTGATGCCACAAACAGTCAGAAACATGTTTTTTCCTTTCTTCTCAAGTGACTGATAGGAAAATTGCATTGTAGGCTGGGAGCTGGCCAGCGACACCAGCTGCCAGCCCTTGGACTCCAGCAGCTGACATCAGAGCACAGGCACCATTGGCATAGCAAAGGTTACGTAGCCAAACATTAGCAAATAGGACTAAGTCCTGATTCATAAAATACATGAATCGGGATGAGCATGTGGAAAGCATCCCAGCCCTTATTCACATCTTCTCATTGCAAAGCCCATAACCATATGAGGCTTCCTGCATCGAATTCAGCGTCACTGCTCATAAGCAGTGCAGTGCTAAGGCAAAAGTGAGCAGGTGGTGCAGGGGGGGGCTGCTAGTACAGAAATAATTAAAGCGTGAGGAGCTAGTGGAGTGTATATTCTGGACGAAGCATCAAATCCAACACTCATTCCAAAACCCATGTTGGATATTTGTAACACCCAAAAGGTTCATAGCACAGTCTTCTTGGGGGTGCTTGAGGAGGGGGAGACACCCTTTGGGGCTCCCACAGGATTGTTTTATCCCTCAGACATCAGGAGGTGGCACAGGGGGGCCAAAATGCCAAAGGGAACTCCACCCCATGACCTTTTTTCTAGTATAAAGGGAAAAACACTGGGATGATAACTTACTTGCTGGAGTATTTTATTGTTGCTGAAGATGTCACGCTCATAACACAGGGAGCTGGAGCTGTAAGCAAGGAAGGGTTTACTGGGCTGTTGGGAATGCCCAGCTTTTCTAACTGCCTTTGGAAACACCCCTTGTGCCCCTGTGCCGCTGCCTGGGAGCTGCGTGGCACCTGCCTCACAGTGAACAGCCTGTTACCAGTTGCCTCTTTAAGTGAGTTAAAGGACTGCCTGGGTCTGATCAGTTCATTAATAACACTTTTCAATCCTTAGAAAAATATCAGTCTCAGCCAATAGCAAATGCAAGGATGAGTAAATTTCCTATAAAAATATAAACAAAGGCTGTTTATTATCCCTCTTTTTAATGAGTCTGACAGTACAAATAATACTCTCATCTACTTCAACAAGTGCTGAATCAAGCTGTTGGGTCTCACCAGGTATAGACTTTGTTCCTATTTGCCTGTAAAATGTTGATAATTTTTTTTTAAAAATACCAGAGGAGTAATAAGAAACAATTACTTATTATTAAAAGTGTTCCACAAATCCAGCTCCTTTTAAAGTATGCACTGACCCTACCAGTACTGGGTCTGCACCCTGTGGGCAAACAGTGCACCCTTTCACTGGAGCTCGGTCAGGACAAGCCTTCTTTGTGGCTGCTGCTCTGCCAGCATAACAGTGTGTGTATCTGTATAGTTTATTCCCGTGCCTGAAGGAAAATGAGGCATATCATTATGAGGCACTTGCACACCAAAATAACTACCAGTATAGCTATTTCAGGGTTTATTTTTTAAGTCACACTATCTGTGGATCAGGCCTGTGCTGGCAGCCTTCATCCAGAGATCTCTTAGAAAACACTTAAGAAACATAAGCTTCATGACGCTATTTGCAGGCCCTAGAAATGCTGCTTATCTTCTCTGATCAGCAGAATTCTTTGCACGAATTCCGGTCCTGTATCCAAGGCAATCTCATTATTTGCTATACATGCTCAATCTGCTTGCTAATTTCTTTTTCCTTGTCACAGGGGAGGAACCTTCCTGTGCTCCACAGGCGTGCCTGTGTTTGGAAGATTAAAGAAAGCAAGGCAGACGCATTAAAAATGTCACCCACTTGCAGTGGCGGCAGCCTGAATAGTGAGTGCAATTTAGAGGCAGATGTTCCCTCCAATTGAATTGTCTGTGTCACCGATTCCAGCGAGTTCAATGTTCCTGAAAAGTGTGAGGCAGAGGGCATTGCTGAGCAGAAGGCTGGCTGCATCCAGGGACCTGGCACACTGCAAGTCGCAGGTCTGCTGATTTTGACATGGCTGCAGCATTAATCTGTCTCAGCCTCGAGCACCACTGGCTGACTCTCTGTCCTGGAATTAATTTGGCTAATGTACCGCATGATGGAAAGCCACGTTTGCTATCTCTTTGCTAGGCAAGATTTAACAGAGATTGATAGCATCCTCTATCCCTGGATAAGTGAAGTGGTAGCAGAGCTCCACTGAAGGGATACCCACCGAGAGTTTGGCTCTATCTCTTTAGGGCTGAGAGATGGTATATTTAACACCTCATGGGTCTTGTAGCTGTCAGCATGGGGCAGAGGGAGCCTGAGCAGAGAAGGAAGAAGGGGAGTTGCCTTTTGAGTCAAGCACTGGCTCTGCAACCCCTGTGCAAGTGGGATGTGTAGAAGGTTTTTTTCTGAGGGCAGCTTCCAAATAGCAGTCTCAAAATAACTTGGTTTAATGAAGGGGATGATCTCCAGCACAGGAAGCCTATTTGCAGTCATGGTTTCAAGCTGGTAGCTACAGACTCATGTGTGACCACTGAGTATTTCAAATGAGCTAATGAACAGCTGTTCTGTTTGATTTGCTTTTGGTCATAACCAGCCTGAGTCTGAATTAAATGAGCCTAATGGTGAAAAGAACCGATATGCCCCAGTACAACTCCCTGGACAGAGACTGGAAACAAGCCCGGTGCTTCCTTAGTGCCCTATCCCCAACACCATGAGTACACCTGGGTCTTCCTGGGCCTTTGCTGCACCACTTCTATGGGGAGCAAGAAAGGAGAGGGGTCTTGAGCACCCAGGAGGTAGCAAGAGGTCAGATGAATATGGCAGCAGCGGGAGTGGAGGCACCACCAGCCAAGCAGAGGCAAGACCCCCAGGCTCCAGAGAAGCAAAGGACAAATCTGCCCAGAAGGTTCACCCAAAGGTGACATCCAGCTCAGGAAGCAGAAGAGGATGCACGATAGACAGGATGACACGGGAGGGACAACATTATATATTCACCAGAGCTCCAGCTAAATTAATTTTGTATCTCAGTCGGTAGGAAAGGGCTTTTTGAGGGGGGGCTGGGCACCCCTTTACAACCACTCTGTGAGATGCACACTCCGCACTGGGTGAGCAACTGTGTGCCTTCCCTCCCCATCACTGCTGTGGCCACATCCAGCACTGGCATGTTCAGCAACACACAGAGAACTACAGGTGATTGCAAAAAAACCCATTAGTACATGGATGTAAGCCACACCAACGCAGCACTGCTCAAGCTAACCCAGAAGGAGGTTTTAAATGTAGGCAAGCTAACAGCCAAAAATAAACCCCAACCCACCCTGGCTGCTGCGCTCTGCCATGGGAACAATATTGTGCATATGATCAGATTCAGCAGGACACAAGCAGCCTAAGGGTCTTTTTACATTTGGCTTGAAAAGGCTAAAAATAGCACCCCAAACCCCATTCCTTTTTTGTATTGCCATCTCCTCTGCCTGTTCCTATTCACTGGCACTTTTACATGCAAAGCAGGATTTGGGATCCAAGGCCCAGTAATTAGACTCCAGCCCAGCAGCTGCAAGTGGAACAGCTGGAGGTGTTATTTCTGTGGGTTATTAATTGACTCTATGAAAAAAAACTGAGCTCAGCAAACAGAAAGCCAGTGAGCCGCAGTCCACAGCAACATGACAAGGTCTTAGTGACAGAAAAAGATAAAATAAAAGAGAGAGCCCAGTATCCTAAAGCCGATTAGTTATAGCAATTTCTCCAAAGCTAAATATAGAAAAAAAATCCTCCCCCATCTTCAGCTCCGTTGGCGGAGATGAGAAAGCACAAGGAAGGAGATAGAGAGAATTTTCATTTTTCACTTAACCCCCTCATGGGCTGCAGAGAGAAACTGCTGCTTTGGTGATGCTCCCAACACTTAAAACCAGATTCCCTGAGCAGCTACACCCTGCCCACCCCTTTCCTCAGCACCAACGAGTGTAGCTGCATTTGCTCCAGCCACGAAGCCCAGCCTCTGGGCTGCTGAGCGGCATCACCGTGCTGGGCAGGGGAGCGAAGCAGGAAAGCTCCCGGTGGCAGCTCAGCACCCGGTCACGGCTGGGCCAGAGCGGTCCCCAGCACCTCTCAGCTGGGCACAGATGGGTGAGCTTGCAGAGCCTCCCCTTCCCAAGCACTGCCTCCCTTCAAAGGGGCTGAACCACCCACACTGCCCGAAACCAAAGCAGGAGAGAGCAAGGAGACCTCCTGCCTCCAATTTTCCTTCCTCCCTGCCTTTCCTGCAGCTGGGGACAGACAAGGCTTGGGGACAGATGGAGCCACCTGGGGCCAGGCGAGAAACCCTGCATCAGTGGCCAGAGTAAGAAAAAGCTCAGGGTGCTGGTGGCAGGAGAGAACAGGACCTGGGCCATTGCCTCAGCGAAACCTACTGCACATCTCCTTAGACCTCAGGCAAATAAATAACAGGCGAATCCAGCAGAGATGCTGAGAAGCTGGGAAAGCAACAGAGCATTTCGGATTTATGGGAAATTAATTTAGCCCTTGTCTGGATGCTGACAGCCAGCAAGGCTCTGTCCCCAAGACAGCCCAGGCTGTGGCCTCTTTGTTCAGGCCCTAGGCTTAACTTCCGAAAAAAATCATCATCATACATCGGAGGGGAAGCAGCACCTCTCCCAGCAGAGAGGACAGCCAGGTTCGGTGTACCTAGGCAGCATCTCTGCTGGCAGCCAAAGGGGGGGGGGAGGCAGCGGAAAGGCTGCTGCTGCTTTGGACCAGCCTTGCCAGTATCTTGCCAAAACTCAGCCCAAGAAACCTCCCTCCGCAGCAGTCCTTGGCAGGAGACAGGACAGCCCTGTGTTCCACGGCTCCGTCACAGGGATTTCTTCCCACTTTCATCACCCATACAGCAAGAGGAGCACTGGAGGCCCCCCCAGACATCTCTTCCCAATGGTCAGCCATAAGCAAGACACACAGAAGATGGTTAGAAGAAGGGGATATTTCTCTCCAACCTCCACCCTTGACACTAACCACCCCTCCTGTTGGGTCTGGGGTATTTTTAGTCCCTCCCATGCTCCCAGCTGCACAGGCTCCATCTCTGGAGGTGGCTGAGTGAAACCTGCATTTTGTAATCTCACCCTTTGGAGACCACTTCTCTGAGGTCCAACCAATTCCCTTAGAAATACCTTCAACATGAGCATGCACTCCTGCATCCAAGCCTACCCCTGACCTTGCTGCCAGGACCGCCTGCTTTCTGTGCCAGCCTGGCAGCGCTCCTGTAGGAAAGCTCCTCTTCAAAAGCCAGCTCTGCCACGTGCTGTGAACTGGGAAGAGCTGTCAGAACTCCTGCCGGGTGCCAGCACTTCATTGCTGTAGGACGGGGCTGTCCGTTAGTCCTTTCTTTCCTGCTGCTTTGCCTCAGCCACAGTCTGCCTGCTCTGCACGGAGTACCCAGGGTGCACAACCCTCCCCAAGCCATGGCAAGGCCATGGGGCTTCCAAAACATGGTGGGTTCCATGCTGTTACGTGGCCTATCCCCAGGCTGGAGGTTCCCACAACAGCATCACCTTTGTGCAGAGACAAAGGTAGAAGTGGCCGGGGGACAGGGGCAGCCGCAGAACAGGGTTCCCATGGGGAAGGCAGGGCTGGGTGCCCAACTTCAGGGCTACGGGGACACATCATCTTTCCCCTCGCCCATTAATTCAGCCCAACCAGGCAATTGCTCTGTGTCTGACAACACGGGAGCAGCTGTAGTTTGCACAGGCCCTAAGTCCCTGCGGTGGCTGCACGCACCCCCCCCATACTACCTTTAACCTGGGCAGGTGGGCTGCAAACATGCTGCCATGGGAAGGGAATTCAGCATCACCTGTGTGATCCTACTCAAGCTTGGGGAAATGCATGTTGCTCGTGCATCCACAGGTCTGGCAGTACCACAACTCTCCAGGCTTTTTTCCTTAGTAAGACTCAATATATGCCATCTGTGCTACCATCACACCTCTCCACAAGATCCAAAGTTGTGGTTGCACAGGGATAGACAGCGCTTTGGGGACAGCAGAAGGGAAGGAAGCTTCTTTGTGCGGGATGGGGATTTGAGAGCAAAGCACATCAAGCAAGCTGAAGGAGAGTGACATTTTCCTTCCCAGCTGCTATATCCTTGCCCACACAGCCAGTGGGATGATTCCGTGCAGCTAGCAATGCGACGTGATTAGTAAACAAATGATGCATTTGCACCAGGAAGAAAGAAAAAAAAAAAGAGAGGAAGGGAGGAGAAAAGCAAGGAAGCAAGCCACATTTTGGGATAGTAGAATGCAGCAGTGAGCTCTTTAAAAATCTGCTGAGGAAGGCACTTGCACAGCACATGGTTTGGGCAGATCAATGAAGCTGCAAAGTGGCCCACTCCTGGCAGGCACACAAATCCACTTTCTAATGAAATTTACAGCAAGTGGAATTTAGGTCACTACTTGGAAGCATTCAGTTTATTCCAGGCAGCTTTTTAAATATTTAAGAAATAGCTGTCAAATTAAGCCTGCTCACCTCTGGCTGGAAGGTCCAACTTGGAACCATGGCAGATTACTTAGCTACAGCTTAAAAAAATATGTATTTTTAAGCTTTCTTTGATTGCCCCCTCCCTTCATCATCACAGCACAGTGACTGAAATCAAATCCTGCCCTGCAATCCTGGCACAGGTGGGAACTAAGGGCCCAAGTGATGCTCAGGCTATACCCAGCCCGGTCTCATCAGGGCAGTAGGACACCTGGATGTGACCCTCCTGCAGCCTGTGCTCTCCCTCCAGCAGTAAATACAGGACTTTATCTGCTACTGAAGGAAGACCAACACTACAGCCAGACCTAAAAACAGCTCTCAAGGGAACAGCTAAAAGCAGCCTCTTAGCAGAGGTGAACCTTCACTAAAGGCTAAGCGATGCTAAGTGGAAGGATCTGGCTTGAACTGGTGGTTGCTAGCGCTATTCCCAGATGTCACACTTTAAGAGAGCTGCTGGAGCCTCTTCAATAGGTGGTGGGGAGGGAGGAAAGGTGGAAACCGGGCAGTTCTCCGGCTGTTTACCCAGCAGAAGTGGCCACAGCCCCAAATCTCCATGCTCTCAATTCCTGTACAAATCAGAGTGAAAGTACAGACATTTCCTCTTCCGACAATGCAAAGTTTAACGTTTTGCATAACACGCTGGCAGCATTAACTGATTCCTGTCCCAGCTGAAGGTCCAGCCTGCCAGGCACAGACCTCAAAGCTTTTCCAGCCTAAACACAAACCAGGAGCAGAGGAGGAAAGAGCAGAAGGCTGCCTCAGAGCACGGCTGGGCTCCCGGCATGTGGCTGCACGGTGCTGGTTCCTGGCTCTTGAGGACTGACACAGTGGAAGAGCAACATGTCCTTGTGGCTACAGGGCCTGAGGGCTTAGTGCGAGGGAAGAAGCCACCTCCACAGCAAGGCACTTGCTGGGACATGCTTTGGAGGTCAAAGCAGTTTTCCACCTGCCCGACCCCAGCCTCCATTCGCTGCAGGCAGGGCATCTCCCCTGCCCACACAGGACATCTCCCCTGCCCACACGGGACCTGCTCCCCTTGCTTGGGGTCTGGCTTTTCTCCCAGCCCAGCCCCAGCACTCAGGATTTGGCCTGTCTGCAGCTGAGGAAAAACATGGGTGCATATGCAAACACCTCTGCCTCCTTCCTCATTATTTTTGACTTGCACACATAAATATCCATTTCATGCTCAGCTGATGAAGGATTTGCTTGGCTGGGTTACGACCCTGGCTGCGGCTCTGCAGCTGGCTTTGTACCAGCCAGTCGGTCTCTGACCTACCTTCCATCATCACTCCTGGGCTTGGACGAGCACACCAGCATGTGGCTGCTGGGCACCGCTGCTGCACGCAGCGTGGCACCATCCACCACGGCCCTGGCAGTCCTTGCCCTCTGCTCTGCCCTGCGAGACAGTATCGGGGCACAGCAAAGGCCATGCACGGAGATGGATGAGGAGGGACCAGTGGTGCAGAGAAAATACCGTCCCTGCATAGCTCCACAAGCCTCGCTTTCCTCTCCTGTCAGCACTGCATGCCAGCCTCCTCCGGATGGCTCAGCTGCCACCTTGGCTCCGCTCAGCCCTCGGGCTGTGAGCGTGTGCGAGTTTGCCCTCGAGTTAATTCACGCCGGCGCCCATTCAGCTGGGTGGCGGAGTTGGCAACAAGGCCCTTGGATGGAGAATCTCGCAGGAGGGCTCAGGGCACCGTGGTCTCGCTGGCCTCCCTGCCCCAGAGCTGGGACCCGTCCCCTGCATGCCTCCGGGGAGCTGCCTCCCCTTGCCCTGCCTCGGGTCTCCTGCCTGCAGCTCCAGGATGGGAGAGCACCAGAAACAGCAGCTGGTTGCTCTGTGTACAAAAAGGACCCTCCGGCCGGGCTACGCGCACCTTGCTTTTCCCATGCGTAAAATGGGAGTAAGCCAAGCTCCCACAGACAGCCAAAGGCACTGACTGCTCTTTTGCTTTCTACCTAGGAGGACAAATGCTCAGCATTAGATGTCTTACAAGAGGCATCAGATATTTTATTCCATCCCCTGGCAGGGGAAGGATGTTTTCATCCATCCTCTACTCCTAGGCACCCGCAGGGTTTCATGCTCCGCACCCTTCTCCGCTGCAGCTGGCTGCAGGAAGCAGCACGTCCTTTTTCCCCTCAGTCCCAAGGGGCTGCCCTCTTGCTTGGGGAACAGGGCACATATTTTAAATCCAGAAAGTTGTGCACAGACCAGTTAAAAAACAAACAATGCAGGTGAGAGCACAAAACACACTCCAGCAAAATCAAGGCAGCCCAGCAGAGCAGGGTGCCTCACTGCGGGTTTTACTTTCACACATCTTTTATGACGTCTTGGCCAGCCCCAGGTTTTCTATTCCACAGGAAATTCCAACACCAAAAAACCCAAATCAGGCCAAATTCAGAGGGTTCGGGTTTTTCTTTTTTTTTTTTTTTTTTTTTTCCCAGAAACCTTAAAGAAAAAGGAAGAAGCTGTAATTCTAGAGCACTGAATTTGGGATTGAGGACTGTAAGAAGAAACACTCACAGCATCATGACATCCCAACCTTTCTGTACCCAGGTAGTATCTTTCAGCCTGGGGATACACAGGAGACGGCCATACTGGGGCTCTGTGACCGGGATTCATTATTTAGGAGGAGAACCCTCATCCTGACAATAAAAACAACCCCCCTAAACTCTGCCTGGAAGAGAGAATAATTATTCAGCCTGGAGGACTAATCTGATGTGGAAAATCAGGGGAGGAGGCTGGCTCTGGCTTTTCCTCCATGCCTTGAGCTGGCTGGTGAGGAGGGAACGGTTTGCCCTCTAACTCAAGCTGGGCCTCCTGTTCTGAAGACATTTCCAACAGTGGTGTTTGGAAAGCACAGAAGACCTGCGGCGCCCGCTCCAGCCAAGCAAAAGCCATCAGCCTTGCACTCACTTTTGCCGAGAGAAGCCTGACAGCCCACAGCACCTTCTCTGAGACGGATTTTCCTTTTTCCATTTAGCAGATTCTGATTAGTCTGAAAAGAAGACAAATGTGGCTGCTTTGGCCCAGCAGGTTATACAGACTTTATCAAGCACAAACCTCCTTATCAGGCCGTGTTGGCGGGTGGCAGAGCTGTGTGTGTGGCACTATCCGTTATCACTGGTGTCTGCAAGCACAGCGGAGAGGGCACTGTCTGCTTTTACTGCACCTGCAACCACAGCTCTCCAGTGGAGAGGGATTTCTTTTTTTATTTTTTTTTTTTTTTCTGTTATGGAAGAAATAAGTTAAAATAGAGAATTTGCATCCTGGTCCAAGAGTCCTGACCTGAAGTTTTACTTCTCTCAAAACAAGTCTGGCATCCAAATGGGCTGAAAAGCCAAGTCATTCCCCATGGATGCTACCATGCCACAGATGACCTCAGGTATGGTGATGGTATCACAGCTCTGCCATGGGCTGGGGCACTTCCCTGCCAGGGAAAAGCAATCAGCTGCATGTCAGAAAGGGCAGTAGTTCCTGAAACCCAAGCGCCCTGACTCTGCCATCCTGCATTCAGTGCACATATACCCATTTTTGCAATGAAGATCTGGCCGCCATCAGTGCAGAGCTGCCTGCTGTCCTGGGCAGTGCTGCTGGGCAGCTTCAGCAGGGACCAGACGCTGCCAGCTGGCTGGTGGAGCTCAGGGCTGACCTCACCTTCAGCACTGAGATCTCCAGGGCCTCAGGTCCAGCAGGACTTTCCCCTGCAGCAAGAACAACTACTGAGAAGCCATTAAAAACCCAGTTCTGTGGTTAGAAGCAGGAGAGAAGATTGCAAGCAGTGTCTATACTCAGTGCCCTGGGTTACATTGCAGGATGAATCCCAGTCTCCCTACAAAAACACAATGGGCAGAACTTTTTCCAAAAAGCCACGGGATGTGCAGAGCATGACCTCACCAGTCAGAAATGGAGGAATTGAGAAAGCTGTGTGCGGGCAGCAGGCTAAGACAAGCAGAGCCAGCGAGGCTGTACCTCCCCGACCCGCAGAGCTGACGTAAGGGCTTGATGCTGCCAAAAGGCAGAGGTCCGGCTCACCCAGTGCCCACCGGGACCTTCTGCAGCCAGCCTAGCTCCTTAATCCAGCAGCAATAAAATGCTTTTCTGCCAGGCAAGTGAGTTGCATCAGCTCCTTGCGAGGAGTAAGACGAGCCAGCCTGAGCTGGGCACGGTAAGTGCTGCAGCTCCCTTCCCGCAGTGACGGGCTGCTCGAGCAGCTCCTATCCCCATGTCCCCAGAGCAGCCGGAGGAACCATGTTAGGGCACAAGGTGAAATGAGCAGAGAAATCCCATGTGCTGCGCAACAGGGACCCAAGAGCGTAAGGGAAGAGCAGAGGGGAGTTGAGCTGCCTGGGGCTGGAAGAACAGGTTGGATGCTGCAGCAGGATAGCCCACCCACCCATGCAAAGGATTATTGCTGCTCCCATCCACGAAGCTGTTTTCAAGCAGACTGACAGAGACGGGTCAGAAGCTGCAGAGCCCCATGGGGCTCTGCTGTGTGGGGAGGAAGGCACCACGCTGCCCCAGGGCAGGGTAAAGCAGCACTTGGAGGGCCACCAGGTCCAGGACCTGCCAAAGAGCAACATTCCGTCCAGCGAGCAGAGGCCTTGCTCCAACAAAGCACGCTTCCTCTCGGCTTGCCGTCAGCGCAGGGAGCGCGTCCAAGCCGATCACTCATTGCTCTGGAGACTCATGTACTTGTGAGATGAGCTATTCTTACCCACGCAGGAAGGAACGGCTTGCAAATGGCACGAACAAGTGCATGGCTTGACCTTATCGCGGCGCGCAGGGCGCAAACGGCGGATGAGGTTCCTCCAAACAATTACTCACGCTTTGGAGATGGGGTTGTGTTTGCAAAAACACGGAGCCACAGTGGTGGCCAAAGCACTTTGCGCACAACTTCACAGCTGGGGAAGAAAAATAAATGGTGTGTGCTTGGAGAGCTGGGGCAAAGCACTGCTTCGGGGCTAGACTCTGTTTGGGTGCCACTCACACATGGACACCCACCACCCCTGCCAGCACCCTCAGCACCTATCCTGGGTCTCTCTGCAACTCACACAGGGCTCACAGACGCCCTCACATTGCCCAGCACCAAACTGCCAGAGATGTGTGAAATCCTCAGGAAAGACGAGCTGTTTGATATTGCCCACCTTCACGCAGGCGAGAGAGCAGCGAGGGAGAGGGGGACAAGCACCTTGTGAACCACAGGGTTTAAAACCATTCTCCTTCTGGGAGAGCCTGGAGCTAACCGTGGTGGGGATTAATTTTGCCCAATCAGTGGGCAAAACTAGTAAAACAGCACAGGCTTCAAAATATATCCATGTGATATCAACATTGACTGGATAGGGTGTTTGCCTACTCTCTTTGTCTTGGCAATAAATTCTTAGTTGCTATTTATGACACTTACAGCAGCTTCAAGTTGTAGGAAAACCAAATGGGCAACTGATAAGCAAACTCAGGTGCACTCATCTTCCTGGGGCCACAAGAGGCTCTGGAGCAGGCAAGCAGGGACAGGGGGTGCATCACCCTGCTCCAGACAGGCGCAAGCCACTTTTACAATGCAATTTGAGTCACTCCAGCTGACAAACAAGTAAGATCCTTAAGCATGATTTGCAAGTTACACAGCCCCAAATATCCAACTGACCCACTTCTCCCACGGTGCTTTCCTCAAACGAAGGCTGTTTACAATCTCTAATCCACTTTGCATGTTGGTTAAACAGAGACCTCAGCACACTGAGCTGGTGGAGGCTGTGTCCTGCCTGTACCTGTCAGCCCAAAGAGGCTTTTACTGTAAGAGCGCTTATACTCCAACTAGTGACCTCAGCCGCTGGACTGTTTTCACAGCAAGACCCCAGGAGAGGTGCCAGGACGGGCTGGGGACCACGCTTGGCAGTCATGTGCATATGACCGTAACAAGACACAGCATCCCCCAGGAGAAGCTGGGGAAAAGCACATTTATTTTAAAGGCAAACGGTGACCAGCTCCTTGCTGACCCATTCTGAATTAAAACCTTCAAAGACAACATTGACATTATTTCTGCAGAAGCCACAAGCTCAAAAAGATGTAAAATTTCCGTGAAAACAAAGCAAAGGCAGAGAAGCCATTGCAGGACTGCCCTTCTCGCAGGCACCCCCTCACCTCCTCACCCTGAATACTCGCACTCCCCAGCCCCACGAGCAGCACCCCATTTCAGCTGCCTCCCCGTTGCTCTCCAGCCAGCCTTCAACCTGACACCCAACTGACTGTGGTAGGAGCAGGAACCGGCAGACACCATCTTTCAGCCAAGAACTGCTCCCCTCTGGGATGTAAAGATCAAAGTACAAAATGTCCACAGACCCCAGCCAGTACCAGCAGCCTGAGAGGGCGTACAGTCCTCTGCATCTCAAGCTGCAGCAATCACATACTCACGAAGATGCCCTTCTCTCCTTTGGGTACGCCTGCTCAAGCACTGCAAGGGCTGGAGCAAAGCCAGCATTGCTGGGTTTAGTTCTGCTCAAGAATTCACTCTTAATGTGACACTTAAAAGGCAAAACTTAGCGAGAAAGAAATCCTGTACTTGGCCAAGGAGCCAGCATGGCTACCATGAGCTGAGCAGCTTTTGCGGCTCTTTCTACGAGCACTAAGCACAGGAAACACAGACAGCTCAGCAAGCAGCGCGGGTTCATGGCATCTCACAGCACACCGGCCTCAGGCTTGGCTTGGGAGCGTTGCAGATCAAGCAGAAATTCCCTCTACCTATGAAATGAAATCTAGAGGCCAAGCTCTTTGCAGTGCAAGTGAAAAGTTACTCCTCGCTGTTAGCAAGGGTACATTTTACTACCCAGGTTGGAGGAAAGGGAACGTGGCATATGCAGTTAACCCTCCAAGCAATCTCTTCCAGGTACCTGCACTGGATGTGGGCACTAACTGTATCAAACCTACCGCAGAGCTGCCTCCCCCCGGGCACGCACGCACATTGCTTACGAGTAATTCCTGGCTGCACGCCGGCCAGTGCCCAGCACCATCACATGGAGCGGACGGCGAGCCCGGCTGATGGTTATATAATGCACAAGCAACCTGGGCTGCTGCCAGCCAACGTGCAAAGCCGGGATCTTCAACGGGAACGTAATCCCGCCGCGGCCTCGCTGCCCGCACATCCGATTAAAGGAAGAAAGTCTCCCGGTTTTCCAGTTTTGGCGAAAGCAAACCATTCTGCGGAACTTCACACCCTCTAGCGGAGATGGGAGCTTGGCACACGGAGGAGATGCTCTCAAGTCCTTCGGCACTGCTGAATTCAATTCAAGATTGAATTACTCCCACAGATCCCCAAAGCACATCTAGAGAGCACTACACCTCTCCAGCATGTGATTGCCCCGGGCACAAGTCACAAGTGTCAGTGTAGAAGTAGTTTTATATGCCTACTTGCCTGTATGCACACTTGCAGCACCTTAAAAATCTTTCTCCTTTGTTCACACGCAATAGCAAGCATTAAATATGAAGGAAGAAAGTCAACTTTGAGAACCAGATTTTATTCATGTTTACCATCTAGTTAGGCAAAACTATTTTCTATAACCTAAAAAGACACAGGTATAACCAAACTGCAAGGGCGGCACTCTCACCATCCTGCAGAACAATCTTCTGGCCCAGCCACCTGAAAAGGAACAACGAGGATGTTCAGCCACAGCAAATACACTGCAGGGAAAGCTGGGCACAGGCGTCAAGAGCTGCTCAGCGTGTGCGCCAGGCAGTCAGACCCCACAAGGCTGCCACAAACACCTCTTGATCCAGGGCCCTCTTGCAAATGGCTATGTTGCATATTAATTACATTGAGAAAATACTTCGTTTAAAAGTTAGCCCACAGGAAAATCCTCAGTCAGACAAGTAACTTTGTTTTTAAAATTAAAATTCTTCAAGCTTAGAAGATATTTTTCTGATTTATATCCAACTTTTCACTCCTTTAATTAGAAACCTGAGAGGATTTAAATATAGCAAAACTTATAAATTTGGGGTTTAAGGATAAATACAGCTCATTTTCCAGGTGCAAGCAAAATCAGGATATTTGCAATCACCCTATCTAGGCCTCCATATGCTTTGTTCTGACAGCCCATGTGACCAAAAATACCAATTTGTAACCCAGGGAAGACTGACATCAGTGAAAGGAAAGGGAAATGCTTGTTCAAATAATAAACTGATCAAAAATGTCAGTCTGTAGCAGTACACAAGTGAAATGTCTTCTATCTGCAGACTGAGACTGTTGGACAGCTCTGCCCAGGTCAGTTCAATATCAGGAGACAAAGCAGAAAGGGAGAATTGGTTGCAAATTCAAAGCACGTGACTTTGCATCTGGTAAACTGAGCACAGCTTCACTTGGCGCAGGAGACATTACCCAGTCAGGGTGTTAGCCAGAAATCCAGCTACAGCTAGGGACCACTGTCCTACACAGACCCATCTTCTCTGGATCAGCATCAAGTGAAGCACCTAAGAAAGGCAGCATCCCACCCCCAGCTCTCCTTAAAATCCTTCCCAGTAGCATTTCTACCATGAAAACTTCCAACAGCACACCAGTGCCAATCACCACTTTTGGCACCATCTCCTTTCCAGCTGGGGGGAAGCTAGTCTCAAGCCTGCGGTGTCATGGTAAAATAAGGCTGCCAGATCAACCCAAGCAAGCGCCTGATCATACCAGGCATGGGAACGCAACTGCATTTCTGCCGAAACGGCCATAACACACAGCCCAGAGCTGATGCTTGTTCACACTGACAGCAGAAAGTCAGATGTGTGGCCAGCAGAAAGCCTGCCAGCACAGTGGTAACCTCCTAGACTCAGTGAGCATATCGGAGCCGGCAAAGTAAGCTTGTACTGGATCAGTGTTGTGTCACAGGGACGCAGAACTTGGGTCTGGCACCAGAAGGCCCTGAGCCTGCTTCATTTCTGCTGAGGCACAGCATGAACAGCGTTTTTTCAGAAATATACTTCATAGTGTTGTGGTTACCCTGGCAGAATCAGCTGGGCGAGACGTATGGTGGGAAAAATTCACCACCTGATGAATAAGTAGGTGCGACACAAAGAATTAACAGTGAGCTTGTTAAACCAGCAGGCTCCCAAATTAACACCCCACTGAAATTATCAGGGACAGTTCACACATCTGGTTAAAACGGCATGAAACTGGACAGAGCAACGGTATATTCAAGCTCCCAAGACAGACACATCAATCACATCCTTCTAATTCAGGTGCTGCTGGTGTGCAGTGCCCCCATTTTTAAGATTTGATTGGAAACAATAGCATCTGGCAGCTACTCCGAGGCCACTGTGCACACCATGGACTCTACAGCGTAGCAGAGTTCCCCCGCAAAACAAAGCCACTGTGGTGGGGAGGAAAGGGGGGGGCAGAAAAGTTGGTTTTCCCTCCCCCAAACTACACAGTCCTTCCTCTCCCTCCCAGCCTTTGAAACTGTTCACTTTTCCATAACTTCATTAACATGCTAGAAAGTTACTTATTTTTCTCTCCTCAGCTTGTTTTTGCTGCTTTACTGGGTTAAATCTGCTCACAGATAGGCCCTGACAAATCCCAGTGCCAGGTCAAGGCAAGCAAAGGAAGCAGTTTGCTGGGACTGGGGGCAAGGACGGTCTCCCATTTTAGCAGCTATGAAATATTTTTTTATCCCAAACTGCACCAAGAAGGCTTGCCAATCGCCGGCAGATCAGTTGCAGCCAAGCGCAAAACACAGTCTGATGGCAAAGCTGGTTTAAGGAGCACCTTCTTCCTCCCACTGTCTGACAACTCTTCAGTTGTACAGGAGCAACCATCTGGGGTGACCTCACTGTGAGCCAGATCAGCCAACCAACACCAACACCAAGCAGGAAAAGCGCGCTTTTTTTTTTTTTTTTTTTTTGGCAAAGAATTTTTGTCAGAAGCCAGGATTACTTTGGTGTCAGGTTCACAGCACAGGCCTTCCCCGCTCCCCTTCCCGTGTTTGTGAGAACACATGCTTGCCTGAGCTATGACCCCAGCTGAACTCCCCAGCTGTAGGAGAAAAACCAAACCATATAGAAAATCACAGACGTAACGAGAGCAAAGTACACAACTTCCAACAAAGCCTTACAATTTGCTCAAGTAAAGAAACCACCTTATCGGTATTCCCTACTATGTGGGGAACAAAGTTTTCGAATTCACATAGTACTAGTGATAAATCAAGTGAAAAAATATATGAGCAATGTATCTAAGTTCCACCTTCCATGTCTGTAAAACATGCCTGCAAAGGAAGTGCAGTATCAGTTTAATTTTGCTAGATGAATTTCAAAAGAAGATTCAGTATACATTAAAGAAACTAATCTAAAAGCTGTTTTCCCTTGGCTTAGGGGGGGAACCTGTTGTATGCAGTATCATACATGACCATCAAAACGCTGCATGAATGCTCACACCTGTTACTGCACAGGATGAACCCCAGCACGGAGCCCGCCTGGGAGTTGATCTCGGGCATGGGTGAGGCTGGCTGGTACAAGGCTGGGCCAGCTGGCCCCACCACCCAGCAGCCCTTCCCCAGCCCTGCACTCGCTGCAGTGCCCACAGACCCCTCGTGCCCCCTGCCCAGGAGGGACACACAGGGATCACCCACTCACCCCGTTCTCACTCACCTCAGGAACAGAAGCACCGAGGGCCAACGTAACCACTCACAGTTGCCATTCAGGGCTGTGGCTTCTCTGGGGCTCAGCCCTGGCAGAAAATCCTGCAACACACAAAGTTCTGGGAAAAACCACATGAAAAGCACACAGTCTCGGTCTGACCACCACCACGCTGTGCACACACCCTGCCCTGGCCACGCAACCCCCTCCCCGCTGCACAGCTTGCCCTTTCCACCCCTTGGACCCAAGTCAGCTCTCCCCCAGCACCCCCACTCCGTGGCACTGCCCACCCCACAGCCCTGCACCACCCCGCACCCACACCCCCAGTGCGGGCTCCAACACCTCCCCAGTGGAGGAACTGTAAGTCGAGTTTGTCCCCCGCACAGCATCCCAGCTCTCCTGCAACCCCCCCACCCCCCAGTGAACCCCACAACCTGCCCCCCAGGCCCTCGCTACCCCCCAAAGCCCCCTTGCACACCCCACAGTGCTCCAGCCCTCCCCACCGTCTCCCCCAGCCCCCCATCGCCCCCCACCTCGTCCCCCAGTCCCCAATGACCCCACACATCGCCCCCCACCTCCCACACCATCCCTCTACCCCCAATGACCCCCCCACATCGCCCCCCACCTCCCACACCGTCCCCCAGCCTCCAATGACCCCCTCACCTCCCACACCATCCCCCAGCCCCCAATGACCCCCCCACATCGCCCCCCACCTCCCACACCGTCCCCCAGCCCCCAATGACCCCCTCATCTCCCACACCGTCCCCCTGCCCCCAATGATCCCCCCCATCGCCCCCCACCTCCCACACCGTCCCCCAGCCCCCACTGCACCCCATACCCCGCCGCCTCTCCGTCCCCAATACACCCCACCACCACCCCAGCCCCATGCCCTGCCCCTCAGCCCCCAATACACCCCCCGATGCCGCCCGCACCCCCCGATGCACACATACACCCCCCCCGGCCCAGCCGCCCACCACCCGCCACGAGGCCCCGCACCGCCGGAAGCAGGAAGTGCGGAAAACCCACCGAGACGACGCGAAGGCCAGAGCGCCTGGCGGAATACTTCCGGCTTCCCCGGTCCTCCCAGCACGGCCTTAAAGGGCCAGCGACGTCTCGAAGCGGCCCGGCCGGCGTCGCTGTGGCAACCGGCGGGGCCCCAGCGTTGCAGGCCCCGGCAGCGAGTAGCCGGGTGGCGAGTGCCCCGGGCGGCAGGGCGATGTCAGCCCGGGGCGCTGGGCCTTGGCCGCTGCCCTTCGCGGTAACGCTCCGCGCTACCGGCTCCCCGGGGCCGCACCGGATCCCCCCGGGTGTGCAGAGGGGGGACGGGCCTCACGGGCACCGCTCGGGCTTCTCCATAAAACGGCCGGGACGAGAGCCGAGAACGGGGAGGGGGGGACACACCGAAAACATGGCCCCATCCAGCTCGGGGACCAGCCCTGGGACGGTGCCGGGTTTGGTGTTAGTCTCTGCACACGGAGGGTTCAGAGGCTGCTCTTGGCCGGAGCTGAAACCGCAGCGGCGTTAATACAGAGTAAATCAGTATTTAGATCTAATTTTCTGTTGATGGTTTTCAAGGCCGCCTGTTCAAGTTGAATTGTGGTTCACTTTCAGTGGCTCTGACAGCTTCCCTCTGGGCTAAGCCAGAGAGGCTTTTCAGCACGAATAAAGGTATCTCGCTCAGGTAATTTAATCACAAATTTCCCTCCAAGACATTTTGGTATAAATAGCCCAACAGAAGAAAAACACTGCAACACGCATCCAATAGCTTTCTCCCTGATGGCTCATTAAAAATGAATAAGCACTTAGTTTTATTCCTGCAATAACACATTTTAGCAGACCTTTTATAAAATATCCATACAGATCTAAACCATACATGCAGAACCTGGACAGGAAGAACAGCTGGTAAAGCCAAGCACCGCACCACTAGCAAATGCTCACTTTCAGGTTGCCCATAAAACCTTAGTGTGGCCTCTCGGTGCCGGCACAGTCAAGCAAGAGGCTTGAATGACATGGTGACAACTCGTCCCTCCAGCCTGTCTTCACACTGTGCGAGGGCAGATTGGCCCCGCTGGCTGAGCAGGTAATTCAATGCTCTGGTTTCCCATTAGTTGGTGTGAAGCCCCTGCCGTGCTGCCTGCACGCTGCCCAGAGCCTGCTCTGAATACTAAAACTGTTCATTTTCTTGTGATTTTTTTCTTCTGGTGCTTGTAAATATGCATGCGGAGTGTTTTACAAATACTGAGGAATGTCTTTCTAGTCCCTCTGAAATCAGAGGTCATGCTCCCCATTTTGCACACAGAATTGTGATGCAAAGGGATGAATGAAAACATAAAACCCCACAGATCTGAGGAGCTGACTTTGCAAAACCTGCTTCTGTGCTTTTCAGGGTACAAAGCCTTTTCCTTCTGCCCCTTGACCAGTGGTCACAAGCTGAGGGATATTCCCCTCTCCCAACACAACCCAGGTTTTCATGTGTTGCTGGTTTAATGTTGGCTGTGGTGATGCTTAGTGGTTGGGGTTTTTTTTGTTATGATCACAGTGAAATCCTTTAATGGTGCCAGAAGGTGCCCAGAGCATGGTAGAAGAGCCCCACAGCCAGTCTGCCCGAGGCTGGACCCTGGAACCTCGTGTGCGGTGGCCAGATGAGGCTCCTCGCAGGGCCAGACAAGCCAGTCAGGCTGCACAGGCACCCTGGGCAGCCTCACAAAAGAGGTGGGCTTTTCCAACTGAGTTAGAGGGGCTCTGAGACCCTCACAACCTTGTTTAACACCAGCGTGGCAGGGAGGTGGAGGAAGCAGCCAGACACTCCGCTCCAGACAGACACCCGCTTCCCTCTGGAGCAGCACATCAGGGTGGCACAGGGCCATGCGTGTGCAGAGCCTGAAAGCAAAAGCATTTCACGACGCATGCTGCAAACAGTGCAACATGCTGCACACCTTTGCTGTGTCCCCCTCCTCTCAAGCACCCTCTTTTGTCTCTCCGTTGCTGAAAGGAGCCATGGGACCGCACAGCCGCCCAGCGCCGACTGATCAGCTGCCACACACCCCCGTGCTTTCATTTTTCCTCAGTGTAATAACTGCCAGGGCTGCAGCCAGCTTTAAATGTTATGTATCTCATTTGTACAGCTGAACCTGTGCTGTCTGGCTGATGGCAGGGACAGCTCTGAAAACAAACTAATTCTTTTCTTTTTTTCCTTTTTGATAAAAGAAAACATTACCTCTCTGAGATTTACACACTAGATCAAGCATAAACCTGAATTATCTCCCTCTTCTTTTTTTCCAGGAGCAGATAATAGGTAGATCTATCCATCCGTCTGCTTTGTCACATGTCGCCCAGCTTGGCAGCATTTCTGTTGCTATTAAACCATGCTCATCCCCCTTGACATTTAAAGGACCGTTATATGATTACTGTCACAGTCTCGTATGTGGATCCTTAAACGAATTCTCTCCTCCTCTTCCCGCTGATGATGGATTTGCTCGTTTATGCCATAGTAATTTGTTTTTCTCATGCTGTGCTCCAGCAAAATGCTTTCATTGTCAAATGTGGTTTTCTGTACAGCCCTTCCCCGCGGTGCCATGTTACAACCGAGCAGCTCCGGGCAAATTGGAGCTGCCCTGTCTTTCAACAGTGGTAGCAAAACAAAATAGCATATGCCTTCAGGAACCTGATCATGCTGGGGTTGGATTCTCCTGCATTCGGAGTCACTGCTGCCACGGTGCAAACCGTGGCAGACCACAGTGCTGCGATTCCCATTGATGGGGCCTTGGGCTACCACGGCTGCTCCATCACACCCGTGCAGAATGTCCCGTGAGACACAGAGACATTGGCTCTGTGGTGAGGAGAACATGGCACTCGAGAGTAGGGAGTTGAGGCTTTCCGTCTCTTTGGGAGCCTCTTTTCCACCTCTTTTGGGTGGGAAGTGCCGTCAGCTTGAGGGATTGATTGCAGCTCATCCATCAGGTCAGCACACACATGGGGAGAATGTGCAGACCAGAGAGTTTGCTGCCACCAGAGCTTTTCCAGATGGTCTGCAAAGGGGAGAAACATTTCAGTGCACCAAGTCCTGAGAGAACTTTAAAGTCCCTTTTGGCCTCTCCTGTGTTCTCCTGTTGGCCAGATCAGAAGCACTGAGGGTGGTACCCAGCTCTGCCAAGTGCTGGTGGGCAGTTTTGCCAGAAAGTTGGTCTCTTACATGTCCAGACATTGAGTTAAATGGATAAAAGCACTCACCAGACAGTGTGAAACATAAAGACGAGCCCTTGTCCCATACATCAGTTCGTACTTTGAGTATCTCTGTTGTGAAAACCTGGCGCTCTACATGCTCCCAGCCTGCTCCCACCACACAAAAAACTCCTGCCTCTCCTAGGGCTGCTCACGCTGAGGGGCTTTGCCTGTCCTCGCAAGCAGGACCATTGGTGTGCCCTGGTTCCCGCCACCTCAGAAACAGGCCGTGAGTGGGGCTACCCTCGCCCACCTCGTGCTTGGAAAATGTGGCCAGCAGAGATCAAAATGCAAGCGTCCCCCTTGGATGGAGAGCGTCACGGCTGGTTTTGTGGCAGGTCATGTCACCTGGACTCCTGAGCCCAAGGCACTCAAAGCATGCATGTCCATCCTGCCACGGGGCTGCAGTGCTTCTGAGCTGAAAGCTTGGGGATCTCTGGCTTAACCTGAAAAACAGAGTGAAAATTTCCCACTCCACAGAGCTCAGTTGTTTCTAGAATTACTCCCATCAGCATCTCCTCTGTTCCCAATCCCCTGCCACAGAGAAGGTTGCAGAGGTTCGTGTATCTAATGAATTGCTATTCAAACCCACTTGATTGTAGAGAAACACCCTTGACCAAATCCAGCTGTGCTGGGGAAAGATGTTTTCTCTCTCAGGCACTTGTCACTGTCCCCAGCTGGAGGTTTCTCTCCCATCAGCCTGTCAGCAGGGCAGTTTGTGTGCACAATTCAGATGGAGCCAGCTGGGCTGGTGTCCTCTACTCCAAAGACAATAAATCTGAGAGCCGACAACCCGATAAGAAGCACTGCGGTGGCCTGGCATGCTGCTGATCACGGCACATCTACACTGCTACCTCCCACCTACCAGGGGCTTTTTGGAAGAATAACTCATTGTGGCAAAATTTCTGCCAGATCCAGTACCGTATGGCTGTGCTTCCTTCATATTAGCTGTACCAGGTATATTTATCCTCCAGCAGACAACACCAAGCTGCCAAGCAGTATGTCATGGAGCTTGACTAACTTCTCAGGCACAGACTAACTGTGCCCAGCCCTGAGCTCCTCTCTGCTGCCCGGTGGCTCAGCATTTCATGCATGAATTAACACCTGCAGAACAGCATCCTCAGACCTCTTCATAGAGGTGAAACAAACCCCAAAGTGGGATGGCGAGTCCTCCCCAAACTGTGCAACCAGCACATCTGCAAGGGTAGCGGTGTCCATGGCACGAGCTGCTGCAGGATGCTAACTCCTTCCACCAGCACAGCTGGATCTCAGAGATGATGTTTCTTGGCTGTATGCATGCTTGCAGGACAGGACTCAACAGCAGCAGTTATTCTTCTGGTCCTCCCAGGAAAACTGTGCAACAAGGACAGCCCTGCAGCTGGCAGCAAGGCGTTCAGCGTGCCTGCAAACATTGGGGGTAGTAACTGTCTTTAACCACAGCGGATCCCCTGTCTAAGCAGAGGAAAGCTGGGCAGTGCAGAGACGGGTGGTAGCTGGAGCCAGCCCTGAAAGGACCACGGCAGTCCCTTTCATTCTGTGCTCAGGTAGGCACACTCTGAAATGCCTTTGAAATACTCCAGAGCACTTGGTCCTTTTCCACCTGAAAGCTCCCTGTACCCTTGCGAGCGAGGTCAAGTCATGGCAGCAAAGAGGCAGCCGGAGGCACACCTGGAGCTCTGGTTGCTGAAATTATCCCAAGGAAATTCCTCCGTATTGCATTTTGGGGACCAGCGCGGACACCCTCTTGGCTCTGCAAAACCCACAGCCCTAAACGTCCCCCATCCCCAGCCAAGCACTGCCGCCCCTCGCAGAGCCCCCCGCACCCCCGACGAGCTGTTTTACACGGCCTGCAGCCGCCCGGGGACACGCTTCCAACACAGGCGCCTCGGATGAGTTGGTGCCCTTTGCAATCTCCTTCTGTTGCATTCCTATAGAGTTTGGCCAATTTGCATAACAAACACGCAGTATAAATGTCAAAATCGGCCACATCCATATCTTATTTTCACTTCAGACTCTAATTACATCATTTTGACTCTAACTTGCCTTTGCAAATAGCTGGAGCCTGGCAAGCCGGGGACGTCGCCTTCCCAGATCCCCGGGGCTGCGCTCCGAGAGCCCAACATCCATCTTACTTACGGCCGCCCGAGAGCTCCTGCCTTTCCTGCAGATGCAATTAGTGGCTCTGCCACTGCTGCCCAGCACAAATGGACCCAGGGAGGAGAGAAAAAGACATGCTGAGCCAGGAGACAGACCTGCATGGCAGCCCAGAGAAGCAGATGGCCTCTTCTGCATGCCAAGAGGGAAACCGAGGCAGAAACAGCCAGGGGTCTGGCTCTCCGTTGCAGACCCACACTGCAGATCTGGATTCCCGGTGCTACCCTTGTCTCACTTTGGTTTGCACAATTTCTCGTGAAGTGCCATGAGAACAGATGTGTGCAGGGTGTTTTTGCAGGTGCAGGGTGAGGGGTGAGGAGAGACAGCTCCAAACCCCGGTCTCTTCCAGACTTACCCATGCACTCCTTTCCTCCTCCTGCTGAGCTGTGGATAAACCCTCTATAAACCCTGAATAAACCTACCTGCTGCTCTCCATGACAGCCCCACTGACTGCATCCGTTGCCTCCTGTGGGGCACATTTTGGGCTTGCATCTAAAGGTTTCAGAATCCCTAAAGCACCACTTTTCATTTAATTCTCCAGATGCAAATGAGGATTTGCAGGAAACCATTTGATTCACAGGTTCATCCTTTATTTTGGCAGATAGCATCAGTTAAACGCCTGCTTATTTCTGCTTTGTGAGAACAATATAAACCACTTAAGTACACATACAAGATAGACTGATCCATAAGTGCTTATGAGCTGTTTGATTTACCGGGGCGTCTTTATCTTTGCTGAGTATCTTAGAAAGTCATTTATTATTTAGCAGTAAATTAAAGCAGAGGGTCTGTGATTTTCAACAACAGAAATTAATATCCCAGCACTCCTTTGTACCATATATATCTATAATTTACAGCACTGAAATCGGCCAGATAGAGCTGCGAGACAATCCGTTTCCCCTTCTCCCTTGTTACCTCCTGATTACTGCTGCACAGGGGGAAATAAAAAATGGACTCGCAGGAGAAACGCTCAAGTCAGTGAAGGATAGTTTTAAATTAAAAGTCCAGTTTTTGTGGCTCTCGTGAGATCCCCTTCGCTTCCCACTCTGCCCTCCCACTCACACCACTTACGGGTAATATATTGAACATGCTGCAATCTCGCCTTGAGACTGCCGATTTTTAACCTCACTGGTTCTATGCTCAGGGTTAAATAATAATAACAACAACAACAACAACAACAACAACAATGATGACAATAATAATATTCTTCCACCTGCAAGCCTCACAAACACAGGCTGTGGGGTGCTTTGCCCACCCGTTTGCAACGGAGGGGTGGCCATGGTCCCCGCAGAGCTGGAGCAAGCGGTGGCTATCTGGAGACACGGGTGACAGCGAGGACAGAGCTCTTCCCGCTGATGCTCCATGGACTCATAAAGTCTGTGGGCGATTTTAGGAACAAGGGTGGGGGTGTCGCATTGGAGAAAAATACAGTCTTTGAGCTGGCAATTCCTTCCTTTGGGTCTGGGCCAGCTTGCCGCCAGCAGCCTGGTGCCACATTCAAGTGCAATAGCATGGCCGGAAAGTTTTATGGGCTGTGTTGGGCTCTAGCTGACACAAAGAAGCTAATAATTTATAGCAATCTTGTGTACTACAAAGGCAAAACATGTCCCTCTCGGATGTAGCTCTGGAAGCTGCAGGGATAAATCAGCTCCAGCAGGGAACAAATATGAGAAAAGCAGAAAAATGACCCCAAAATTTCCACTTGGCTTCTCTGGAAGGAGGAGAGTGGAGGGGCCCTGCAAACACGGTGCCGGTGCCGTCCCGGCTGGCCCATACGGGCACCCGGGCTGTGCCTGGGTTTCCAAGCCCTGCCTGCAGGCACCGCGGCGTGAACCGCCGCTGCCCGGACAGCCGGCACGCTGCCTCCAACATCTCCTTGTGTTGCCTTTTGTCTCTGCCCACATGAGCCACCCCGTCCTTCTGGAGCCCACCTGGGCTGCAGAGTAATGACGTTTTGCACCCCAGAGATGGGGGGGGACGGCGGCTGCACCCCGGGAGCCAAGCGGAACTGTCTGGGTGACGGCTGGCGTGCGTACACCAGCCATTCCTTATGTTCACCAGTGAAATGAGGCATTTACACAGCAAGGTCCTCAAGTCTGGGGCTCCGCGGGGGCAGGATCTGTGCTTTCGGCCAACAAATCCATCTGCTGGAATAATCCCAGGAAACTCAGCGCTACCCTCGATGCTGCCAGCTGGGAATGGCACCCATGGGCACTACAGATGGTTTCCCACTCTCTAACCACCACCTCAACCCACATAGCCATCTCTGTGTTGGAGCAGCACAAACCAACCTCCCAGTATCTACCGGAGGTGTTTCACAGCACCAGCAACTGGGGCGTCACCATGCCAGGACTGGGGCCGCTCTTGCCACAATGCTGTGCGGCCTTCTGCCGCAAGAACCGGACTCCCCAGCCCGGGGATCCTGTGGCATTGGATGGGATGAGGCACCCCATCACCTTATTTTCACCGTACTCGCTTGCCATGGTTCCCCAGGCAGCTGGCTGGCTGGACTGCTGCTGAATTATATGGGTCCCCTTCCATTTCTTAGCTAAATTAAGAGAGTTGTTTGTCTTGCAGCAAACCAGATAAAAAGAAGACATCAGGAAATTCAGCCTTTAACAAACCACGCTTTCCTCCTCTCTTCTTCTCAGTGTGGAGACATTTCCAAGGAGAAACCGTTACAGTATTATTTGTCTTTGTTTTGGGGAAGAAAAGCAAGCTGATTAAAAGCAAACATAAAGCAAGGCTGTGGGGTCCCAGAGGCTCCCTTGCAGGGTTCAAAGGAAAAAAAGGAATAAAAATCTGGAAGTGTTAAAGCAAGATATTTAAGCTTTGAAGATCATATCAGTCATGGATTAATTAAAACACAGTAATTAGCACTGAAATCTACAATACCTGAAGAGACAAGGAAAACTGGTTTCTTCGGGCTCATCAAGTCCTTCCAGGGATGCTCGTGCCAGGCTGGGTTTATGGTCCAGGTGCTCACATCATCTCCAGCAGCGTCTGCGCGTCGCGGCTGAGCCGCACCGGCTGCGATATAAGGGTTATCGTCGGGAAACAGGCTGCCATTTGCATTGCTCGGGACCGCAGCCCACCCTCGGACCCCCTGCCCAGCGCGGGGATGGGGACAGCAGCGCTCTGCGCTCCTCCCTGGGGCCAGCACTAAGCCCTGAGATGACATGACCTGGAGGTGGAGATAAGGTGGGAGAACAAAACTCCTCCATGAGTGTTGGGAGGCACCTGAAGCTTATCTCCTCTGTGCCTGCCAGTGGAAGATTACAGGCTTTTATTTTCTTCTTCCCAGTGGCAAGGAAAAAAAAAAAGAGAAATAGGGAAAAAAAATGATCCTGCATGCAAAATATGAGCCTCAAATAAATATCAGGGCTATGTTATCCCATTAAAAAAGCATTTAGCTTCAAGCTTTAAACACCTTGGGCCTTACGATGCTGGGCTCTGACTGTGATGAGCAATGGGAATATATGTCTGCCAGCTGCTGTTGGCTCCTACCTCCTTGGCAAACCATTTCCTCTTCTCTTAGTGCAGAAATTTTTTTTAGCAGAGCCACTTGGCTTCAGACCTGCCCAGGAATTAATTTACTTGAAAATCAGCAAATTAGATTAGGTACCTCTGTAGCTCAGGGGTCATGGGCATGAAGGGGGGTCCCAGCTCTTCAAGAGTTTCACCTTCCCCTTTGGAGTCGGGTCAGGCTCCCCGCGCTCTGCTCCTCCTGCCGTGGAGTTGGGAACGGGGCTTTCAAGCTGCTAATTTCTATCCTAGGTCTGCAGAAAAGGGATGGCTGGACCATTGTGCTCTGATAGTCCTCTGAGGGCAGTGAATCGACTGAATCTCTAGCAGATGAATGGGAAGGAGCCGCTTTCCTGCATGCACACACAACCAGGGCAGCGATAAGGAAGTTCACTGGGAAGAAAAAAACCCAGGCAGATTCCTATCAAATAATATGTTCCCGTATAAGCGATTCTCAGCAGTGTGGAGGCTGAGCTGGGTTCTGTGGCACTTGGAGAGGGAAGTTCAGAACAGTGCAGATTAAAAAAAGCTGTAAAAACCTGTTGGCACTGCAACAAAGTTAATCACATTTCATTTTTTTTGGTGGAGGAGGTAAAATTAGTCTAGGCAGCAAGGGTCAGCTCCATCCCCAAGAGCCCCTTCACCCATGGGCAGTGCTGAGGAATGGGTTGCGCTGGGTGGCTGCACCGGCTCAGGTTTTACAAACTGGGTTTGTGGGTGCTGAGCAACATCATCCATTGTCCTTGGTGGGGTGACAAGACCAGGTAGCATGTCACCCACCCCCATAGAGAGAAAACCACCCCTGTGGAGCTGGGCACATCCCAGCCCCTCCAACCTCAACATCCTCCACTCTTCACAGCTGCCTCTCCTGCTACTTCTTATTCCCCCCCCTTTTACAGCTTTTAGCTCAATTCAAGCAGATCGAGGCTGACCCAGGCTAGCCCCTCCTGCCAAAATTTTTCATTCCTTTAAGTGGGAAACCCTCATGACCAATGCCTCCAGTAGCAAGTTTCAAAATCCTTCCTTGCTCCTGGCTGCTGGAGGAGTGGGGAGAAGGGCAACAGAGTAGGCAACCTGCAGCTGGCAAAGGTTTACTGTTATATTTAAAAAGCCCCGGAGCAAACCTTTTCATCCTGGATGATATATTTAAAAAGCCTTTTCACCCTGGACCATTTAATGACTCCAGATATCCCCATCTGCAGAGGCAAGGTAGTGGCAGGGACACTATTTGCAAGGTCCCTGCCTGGTGTGCACAGCAAGAGGGTGGCTTTCTCCAAGGTGGGTGGCATCCCACTGGGGATGGGGACCTGCAGGAAAGGCTGCACCCCTCGTTTTGGCTTTAGGCAGCCACCCCCCCTGCCAGCTCTAAGTGTCCCCATTGCCACTAGATGTCAGTGAAGACTGGAGCTGGGGCTTTGCTTGGGAAGGGCTCATCCTGACAGCAGTGCTGGGGAAGAAAAAGCGGGGTCCTTGGGTATGGGCACCCCACTGTATCCCTACCTGCAAGGCTTGGGGACACCTAGTGTGACCTGCTACCTCCAGGCATGGGTTCGGAGGTTTCCCCCGCATCTCCCAAAGGCCCTTCGGGAGATGCGGGGGAAACCTCCGAACCTTGCGGCCAAGGGTATCAGGAGTCCCAATTCCCCATCCCTGGCACTAAGCAGACAGCATCCTTCAGCCAAGCAGGCAACTGCTCCTCGTTAGGCTATAAGCGGTGTGTAAAAACAGCAAGGGAAAGAAATCAGGCAGTTTCTCTGAAGGATGTACTACAAGCAGCTTGTTAGTGTGCAAGGAAGGGCAGGACGTAAGGTTTCCAAGGGAGCTGTGTGGACTGTCCCATAGGCTGGCGTGGGGTGAGCTGTGGGGTCAGCTATACCCCAAGTCCGGGCTCTGCACTGTCCCCAAAGCCCTGTTACTGGCAATAACACATCAGCAATTTAACATCCCCTTCACAGCATCCACCCCTTCCCAAGTCTCACCACATGCTTTGCTTTACCATTGCAACAGGTTTCGCCCCCAGTACGAAGGGCTATTTCAGCTTTCTCGCTGGGGATGGGCCACCTCACAGACCCGAGCCGAGCCAGCATCCTCACGGGGCAGAGAGCAGCCCCCGACCCGGCTCCTCTGACCGAGCTGAACCTGCATCCTCCATCTCTGGAGGTCCAGACTGGGAGATTTGCTGCTGCCCCCCCAACTGCAACGTCCACATGGGAGTAGCTCCCCTCTCCAGCAAGCTGGCCTCACTTACAGCATTGGAAAATAACAAATAAATAACAAATGTCTTATTTTCACAGGAAGTGAGGAATAGTGATGTTACTGAGCTGAGCGGAGCAATTTGATTTTGCACTTGCTGAATTACAATGTATTGGCTTCAACCTCCCAATGAGAAGCAGTTTACCATCACCAGTGGACGATTATTTAGGCAGAGTTTGAAATAACTCCCCAGCCTCCCACCAAAACCCATCAAGGTCAACCCTTTTCCCCACAAACATCCCCTAGAATTATCATTTTCTAGTTAAAAAAAAAGTGCTTTACATGAAATTCTCAACTACCTCCTGTTGTGGGCTGGAGGTTCACAGATATTAAATACTGCAGGAGGGTAAAACTCCCATTCTCCTGCCAGTCTTCCTCAATGCATATTTGGGGGCTCCCTCTGTCCTCCCTGTTTCCAGTCTTGACACCCAGCCACTACATGCCCCATCCCTCAAATTATTTAAATAATTGCACTCAAAAAGTGCAATTTCTAATCCTATTTCTATTCTTTTAAATGTCTTCCAAGATTCAGAGGGCTGCAGAGGAGCAGTCCCTGCTCTGCAGGGCCCACACCCAGAAATACACCCCAAAGTCAACACTGATTAAAAGATACTTGATTTTCACTACAAAATAGTATGGAGTTTGAGGGTTTGTTTTTTTTTTTTGTTTGGTTTGATTTTGGGGGTTATTTTTAAATGGTCTATTTGCTGAAGGCGTTCTTGTAGAAAAAGATTGCCTTGCACCCACCAGGGTGGGATGGAGATTACTTCCATGGGCTGGAATAATCTATGCTGACCTGGGGCCGAGGAAGGTGGGATGGTCTGCCAGATTTCCCAGGATTTTGTGAGGGTCTTGGTGCAGGGCTCAGTGGCTCTGCAGTCCAGGCTCTCAGGGAAAAGCCAGCACCAAGGAGCTTTGCCACATCCATGGCAAGCCCGGAGATGCTCACCAAGATGCTGCAAATACAAAGTGGGATTTGCAGTGTATTAAACCCCCCTAAGATGCCTTTTGGAGCCACAGGGGCCACAGGAGGCTCTAAAGAGACACATTTGGCCAAGCCCTGGCTGACAAATTTCTGGGTGGCCCCATGGCAGGTGGCGGGGTGACACCGCTCCTCGCTGTCCCGTGGGGGACGGAGCGAGGCCACCCCCGGGCAGCCAACAGCAGTCAGAGCAGCATTGCCATCGCTGCCTGACTAATGCATAAAACACCCATGAAATAATAGCTTAATCTTCAGCAGCTCCATCAGTCCTGCTCCTGGCCTCAAGTCACACCTGTTATTGGGAAGGGGTAATAAAACTCCAGCCACCACCACCAAATCCATGGAGCCTGGGAAGGCTGGGGGCTGCCTCTGAGTTAATTGCATGCAAGAAAACAGCTATTAGGCTTTCTGAAGCTTTCTGAAGAGAATTAAAAGGGAATTAAGTTGCTCACTTCAGCTTAGTCAGTACAAATAAACCTTCAGCTGTTGGATTAGCAATGCCAGAGCAGGAGCAGTGGCTGCTGGAATTTCTTTCTGGTTTTTTTTTTTTCTCTTTCCCCCCCTTTTTTTTTGTTTTGATTGTTGTCATTCAGGGCAATAGAGTGTCAAACTAGCCTGGATCTTCTCCAAGAAAGCTCTGCCTTTGCAGCCGTGATGCTATTGCTTTCATTCCTCATGGAAATAAAGGAAGAAGCAAAAAAAAACGAAACCAAAACCCTAATCCCAATTCACACTGGTACCTTTTATCCCCATGGGAGTCTAATGCAGATCTCATTTTTCATATAATGTTGGACAAAGAAGCATACCTGACAAATAAAGAGATGCTCTCTCCCCCATCTGTGTGTGGTTTGCTCTGCACAGTTGAATTCACGCTGCACCCAACAAGAGAGATGAACCCAAGCAGAGAATAAATTGCCAAATAACCACCGCCTGCAAACGGACTTGGGAATAAAGATTAGATTGGCTTGATGAACAACTCCTCTGTCGATGGTACTAAAGCACGGTTTGAGATAGGAGTGACCCCCTGAGCACTGTTGCACGCCTGGTGTGGGTTTGTGACCCAAAAGCATTTGCAAACAGCCTGGCCTGACCGATGGGCAATGCAGGCGGAGCAAGCAGGACTGGCACGAAGGCAGACGGGGAGAGGAGGGGCTGTCCCTTCACTGGGCTAATTGATTAAATGTGAGGAATCTTCATTTCTTCACCCAGTGACTCCAGGTACAAGCCAGCTAGCTTGTGCCTCAGTTTCCCCGACTGCACACTTCTCTTTTCTACAGTGCATTATTGGATATCAACTTGCAAATCTGCCTGTTATATACATATATATACACACACCCACATATACTTTTTATAGTGGGAGAAAAAGGAATTTCTGGCTCAGATGCAGGATATCCCCCCCTCCCTACAGACTTGCTTAGAGGGGGTCACAGCATTGCAGCCTACAGCTGCATTTGCCAAGTTAAAGCCAAGCAGAAGGCAGGACGAACAGCCAGAAAAGTGGCTGGGCTCAGGCAGAGGCCGGGTGCCGGATCTGAGTAGGGTCCAGCAAGTCCTGGGGGATTCCATCGGCTGGGCTGGAAGCAGATGTTTTGCAGCACATCGACAGATGCTGTATTTCTGCTCTGTTCGTGTGCAGGCAGTAAAATGCTGGACGCCAACTGGGGCCACTTTAGCTGGGATTTTTACGGTTTCCCTGAGAGACGTTTTGATGAAGTTAGAAGCATTAAGCAGAGCCTTGAACCCCACCAGCGTTAGTAAAGCTGTGGTCCCAGGGGGGTCCCTGCAGGTCACATTTACTCATCTCCAGTTTCCTCCCAGCAGGATCCAGCTTCTCCATGGAGCCAAACCCTGCATCCAAACCAGGAACCATCACCTTAGCCCTGCTGATAGTCAGCTCCCTGCTGCCAAATGAGGATCTCAGGCCAAAACTAAGCATGTTGGGGGGTTGAAGAGGTGGGTTGCAGCGGGACAGGGAGAACAGGAAAGCATCGATGTGCCCAAGCGTCCCAGCTGAGCGGTGCCTTGTCACCTCACCCCCTGCAAGACAGGTCTTCCCAAGGGAGGAGAAGGAGCTCAGGGAGCTCGTGAGCACCAGGGTGGGCTTGTACACCCTCAGGCCTGAGGTCTGGGGAGGGTGCCCTTTTTGGGGGGGCTGTTGGAGGGACCCAGGCATCCTCGCTCCCGTCCCAGCTGCCAAGCACAGAGCAGGGGAACCTCACCAGAGAGCATCAACCGCAGCAGGGTTTGCACGGGCAGAGCTGCAGGTTTCATACCCTGCGTGAGCGAGCAGCCTGCCCAGCAGCAGCGGCTGTCTGCCTGTCCACGCCGCGAGTCCTCGCTGCCTCTGAATCAGGAAGGTACTGGGAATGTGGGCACAGCCGAGCAAATACAATCCCTACGTGCAGTTATTAATTGGATAATTCTCATATATTTTGGTGCTTGCAGAGCTCTTTCAGGGGAGTTTCAGTGGCTGAGAGGTTAATCCTCCTTGCGTAGCTGCCCTGGGAGCACCCTGGGTTGCCCAGTGGTTGTGGGTGCTGTAAGTCATATGGGGACTTTGCTACACCCAGGCACTTGGGGAATAAAGTCCCGCTGTGCACATATGTGTGAATATAATGGCTTGTGGCAGAGAGAGGGCATGGGGGACAGAAAGGGGAATTGCCTGAGGGCACAGGATACCCAGAGCCCCTGCTCACTTTGCCTTCACAGCCATGAAAGCAAAGGCTGCAGCCTGCTGTCCCAGCATCCCGGGTCCCCCAGTTCCTTTCCCAAAGGGCTATTCCAGCCGCCTTCTGTGCTGCTCCCTGCTAACGCCCCTGTTTTTGCCCAAGATATTTTCCCAAACACCAGCCCAGAGGAGAGGTTCAAAGACAGCAGGGGCAAACACAGTTGAAAAGGGCACAGGTAAATACTTACAGTCCCGAGCGTTTACTCTGGGTTAGGCAGCCAGCACCAGCTCCACCTGTGTCCCTGAGACCCTCCTGCTCTTCTCTCTGCCCCCACTGTGCACCCCTCCTGCTGCTGAGACACCCTCGTGCCCCGAAAAGGTGAACAGCGGGCCGAGAGCTGGCTGCCCCAGAGAAAAACCCCTGCAAAAGGTTTGTGTGGCAGGTAAAACCCTATGGCGTGGTCTGGGCTGGATGCTGATGCTGCCCAGATGCCCTACAGCATCTCAGGGGTTGGCAGGGGGGAGCGCTGCTGGTTTTGCCAGCCATAAGGGGACATCGGACAGGGGAATAGTCAAGACCAACACTCAAATGAAGCAGAAAAGGAGGGAGATGCCGAGCCTTGCTCTCCAGAAAGGTCACGCACACAGCATCTTTATGCGCAGATAATGATCTGCACGGGTCAGTGCTCCCCACCCCAACCCTGCGTCCTAATGGCAAATAAAACCGTTTGCACTGTTAGCACTGCATTACTCAAGCTGAAGGCAAAACTACCAACCAATTTTCCTCTTACAGAGCCTGGACATGAGGGGAGGGATGAGTAATTTCAACCCCACCATGCACATAGAGAGGGCTGGCAGGGGGCAGGGGTGGCAGAGCAAAGGGGAGAGGCAGATCCTCCTCAGAGCATCTTTGCTGGCACCAAAAAGTGCTGTGATTGCTGTGGATAACAGCCAGGGAAGGGAGCGCAGGCAGCCTGGGGCTGGGATCGCCCTGGGTCCAAGCCAGGGGCGGGCTGGCTCCAGCAGGAGCATCACCCCAGGGCTTTAACAGAAGGATTCCCACCAGGGAGAAGAGGATTCACCCCATGCCTGACCTCTTACCCAAGCCTTTCTACATTTCTTATTCTCAAAACAGCTGCTTTCTTGTGTGCAAATACCACTTGCCCCCTCCACGCTGCCACCACAGAGGGGTGGACATGTCACATGGTTGGGGACAAATCCCAGAGCTGACACCTCCTACAGCCGAGAAAGAAGCTGACCCAGCCGGACTGCAGGGCTTGCTTCACCCCGGCATAAAACACTCATCCACCGACCCCCCAAATCAATGGGAACCGACCTGCCAAAATACAAGTTAAGACAACAGCAACTGGAAAGGTTTCGCTGCCGCCACCGAGCTGCCAAGCCCGGGTGCCTCTCCCGCTGATGCTATTCAGCCTGACAACGTCTTTTTGATTAAATTCTCCAGCTTTCAGGGTGCTGCGCTGCCTGGCATGTAATACTTGGGCTGTTAACGGGGTGTTTCATCTCCGCCTTCCCCTTCTCCGTGCTGCTCGCCTCTGGGCAATATTGAGGACTACGTGTGCTCCCTTCCCTGCCTGGATCCACGCAGTCAGCAGGTGTTTTTCCTCTCCTCGGCTGCAAGACAGGGGTAGCGGGGCCCTCGAGGAGGCTCAGCGGTATCTTGGGTTTATTCAAGAGTGGCAATAGACCAAAATTGCTTTGTATGAGCCCTCTGGGGTGGATGGCACAGGAAAAAAGGACAAACCAGGGCTGATGGGGGGTCCTGCCTCCTCCTGTGTGATGTCCCAGTGGGTCCGGCCAGCTCTAGTAACACAGTCCTGCATGGGTTTCATCTTTGCCTTGGTTTTGTGTGCAAAGAAAGCAAAGCACGAGCTCGCTTTACCTTCAGACACTCGTTTCCATCGCTGCTGAGGCCGTATAGAGCATGCAAAGCCTCTGAGCTCCTTGGCACATGCCTTTCCCCTGCAGAGCCCAGCAGCATCCCCCAAGGGATGGACCACATCCCCCCCCCAGGCTGGAGAAATTCCTGCTCAATAACTGCTGCGACAGCTCCTGCGGGCCCTGGCTTGGGGATTTATCGGGGCAAGATGTGCTTAAACTAAACACAAACAGGACAAAAGCACGGTGGCAGACGGGACAGGGAACACGGCAGGCGGCTTGGGACTGCCTTGTTCCCCACCGCCCTCGCTGACCACGGGGCCAGGCGGACCTGGGCCGGGAGCATCCCCTCCATCTTCTCCGGCAAATGCACGGAGGTGGCTGCAGAGCTGCCTGACAAGTGATGTATTTGGCCCTGGCCTAAAAACGTCAGTTGATGTTCTCCTTCCCCGTGACAAACGTGCTGGGGTTTGATGCTAATAAAACTGGGGGCAGGAACTTGACAAAAACTCCAAATACAGACACAGCAACTGTACTGTCAAAAAAAAAAAGTTTAACCCTTGATCATCCTCTGTTTTGATATATCATTAATATTTTTAAGACAGAGAAAATAGAAATTCCTTCATTTTAAGCAGCTGCCATGTGGCCCAGCCCAGTGGCGAGGGCAGATGCAGTTCAGGAGCCCTGGGGAGGGGGGATGGGACTGGACCGGTCGCTCTGCCGGAGCGAGCAGCATCCCACCCCGCCGCAAGCACCGACCTGCTGCGCCCAGCCTGGAGCCGGTGCGCGGAGTCACCATGATAAGCCTCGTCTTGCTAATAAAATAATTGAACATGATCGCCTGCCCTACTCGGATCATGGCCAATATCCATCACATAAACCTCATCCGCCAAGAGATTTATTTGTTAATGAGGGAGGGAAAAAAAAAAAAAAGAAAAGAAAAAAAAAAGCCTGTACAAGGCTCAGTTCTGCTCCAAGTGATGCTGGGCTGCTGCTGCTGCAAAACACAGCCCTGGAGCTCGTGTGGGTTTGCACCAAGTGAACTGGGATCAGAGGGCACCTGAACCCATCCTGGGAAGGCTTGGGCACCTGCTGAACTGCAGATGGTTGTTCTGGGATGATAGAGCACTGAGGGTTTAAAAGAAGCTGGTTAGGTAATATCTCAGTGCCTGCCCCAGCTCTAATTAATGGGGTTTGCAACCTACACCCTCATTACCTGACTGGTGGGGGATAGCCCCGCTGCTCCTAAGGAAAAAAACAAGAAAGCAGAAAGAGAAAAATGCCTATGATATAACTTTGCTAATAAAAGACATAACAAGGATAATAAATGCAACCTTTCCTCAGCTCCTTCCTGGTCCAGAAACCATCCCTTACTCTAAAGTGCCAGGTAAATTTCTTCTCTTCAATACTGAGCAGATTTGGCTGCCTGGCACAGCATTTTTTATTTTTTTTTTTTTTTCCATCTTGATGCAAAGCATCCTGGTCTGATCTCGGGGGCCAGATCCTCACAAAGGATGGAAATTTGTGAGCATGTGGGGTGGACAGCTGCTACTCCTCACTGGGCCATCCAGGCTAAAAAAGAAACTGCTCCACTCACTGTTTTGGGGGGATTTAGAAAGTTTTGTGTGTTTTCGAGTGGCATCCTCCGGACTTGGCTTCAGATGCTTTAGATTTTGATATAGTGTATTAATTATTCTTTGATGTTATCAAGGTAACCAGTGAGCCAGGACCCAGAAGCACAATCCCACATCCCTAGGCTGCAATGAGAAGTAAAGGATTTCACCCTGGGGGGAAAATCCCTGTGTTCATACACAAACAATATGAAAACACAACTTCTGTTTGTACGTGAGGAAAACCCCATGTTTCTGCCCCTTGGACATTGGGCAAACCCCGGGATTTACGGGAGGTTGGGGCCAGGGGGACATCCTGGGGACATCAGCTCTCGGGGTTCCTGGGGGAGCTGCTGCCTGGGATGGGCCACGAAACCCCCCAGAGAGCAAACCCACCGCCCTTGGCTGAGTTTCCTATGCATTAATCAAGAAATATAGGGTATTTTCATGGAAATCAAGCAGTTCATGAACAATTTGCAGATGGAGTAAGGGGCCAAATGCCCACAAGAACAGTGGCAAACTCCTCTCACCAGCCCTGGTTTTTACACAGCCCCTTTCCCGCGAGCACCTTGGGCTTTCCTCCATGTCTGCACTGCGTGGACACATCCTTCCTCTCACCCAGGCACGGTTTAGGCCACAGCAAACTATACACTAAATAGGTCCGAAAAATCAATCCAGATCTTCTTTTCCTTTCTTGGAGCGCAGGCAGCTCTGCAGACAAACCCTGCTCAGCAGGAGGAGGGCAGCCAGGCAAACTCAGACAGATGCTGCAGCCACGGGTCCCCAGCTCCTCTCATCCCCCAGCCCCTACCTCGCTGTTAAAGCTGAGTCCAAAGGCGAAACCTGCCTGAGACCATTTTTCTTTCTTATTTTGTGTCTTTCATATTCTTTGCACAGCCCTTCTGTCTGGCAATATGCTAACACTGCCACCAAATTGAAGTTGGAAGATTAGAGCAATCAAATCCATTTCTACAGGATACATTTAACTGGACAGGTTTTGCTTTAAACCTAAGTACCCTACTGGGAATTCATTACCAAAATCCATCCGCTTCCCATTTGTTTCTAATGGGAGGGAAGATGAGTTTTGAATAATTAAAAGCCAGCTCCTCTCTGCCTGCCTGCTGCTGGACGGAGCAAAGGTTGTGCCGCTGCTCTGCCTGCTCACCCTGGCTCCAGGATCCGAGCCCAGCACTATGTAGTAACCCTGCAAAACCCCTAAACTATTTAGTGACCCTACAGAACCTCAAACTATTAAGTGATCCTGCAAAACGCCAAACTATTTATAGAATCATAGAATAGTTTGGGTTGGAAGGGACCTTTAAAGATCACCTAGTCCAACCCCCCTGCAATGAGCAGGGACATCTTCAACTAGATCAGGTTGCTCAGAGCCCCCCCCAGCCTGACCCTGAGTGTTTCCAGGGATGGAGCATCTACCATCTCTCTGGGCAACCTGTCCCAGTGTCTCACCACCCTCAGCGTAACAAATTTCTTCCTTATAGCTAGTCTGAATCTCCCCTCTTTTAGTGTTAAACCATGACCCCTTGTCCCATTGCTACAGGCTCTACTAAAAAGCCTGTCCCCAGCAGAGTAGCCCTACAAACCCCTACCCAGCTCCTATTTGCAGGAGTCATGCAGGATCCTGGCTGGGACATGAGCCCCTGGTGCAGGCACTGGGCTTTGTAATGCACCAGCTGCATATCAAGCTGGGCACCAGGTGAAGCTGGTGCTAAAAAAAATATCCCCCTAAAAAAGGAGCCAGGGAACTGATGTTTTCCAGCTTAAAGCTCTTCCACATTCTGGTCTGTAGTTGCATCATCTCTGAAGGGCTGGGCTGCCCCAGCACATTGGATGGCAATCGCTTTCACTTGCAAGGGCAGTGGGGGAAAGTGATCACAAATTCCTCCAGTTAATTAAAAAGCCCCACTCCAACAACGCAGCAGAGCTTTTGAAGTAATTTATGAGCATTTATTCATTTTGTCCCAGTCCAATCTCTGTGGAAATGTAAAATTCAGCTACTGTATGATTTTCTCTTTGCATTGACTGGAAGGAGAAAGAACGAATAGATTCTGTTAAATTAATTATCAGCATTGATTTCTTGTCTTTTTTTATCTTTTTATCCCGAGACAGAGCCCTCGGTAACTTTGAAGAATCTCTAGCACTCAGGCTCGGAAAATTGATCTAGTGGTTTCTGTGAAGCAGCGTTTCCAAGCGCCCCTTCCTCAAAATACACTCTAAATGTTAATTTGCATGCTCGAAAGGAACTGGATGATTTGTCATTATATTTGCCTCCTCTCCCCTCTCCCAGATGTAGCTACTCGTTCCCTTCTTAATTGATTTTCATATTTAGATTCAGTTCTAGGGAAAGTAATTTGGGGACTGAATCGGAGAGAGAATTAATAGCTGACAACAAACGGGAACTTCGATGGGACTTCATTAGGCCATCCAAGCGCCCAAACTGGTCCTCTCTTCCTCCAGCAGTTTCATTTTCTTGATCTATTATAAATCATTATATTGAAAAATAGCTACTAAATAGAGACTCCTCACTTCTTTTGCAAAGCAGAGGCGAAAGCTGCCAGATAAGGGGGAAGAAATTATTTGCAAACATTCATTGGAATAAAAGCCCTGGAGGGTCTCTCCCGGCTCCATCAGTCTTTGCCAGCGGCAGCTCGGGTGTGCAGGATCCGTGCGTCACTGCAGCCGGGGGTCGGACCCAAAGCACAGAGGGAACATTGCCAGCAAAGGTGGGTGCCTCAAAGCCTGGTGCGATGCGCGTCCCCACGCTCGGGATTTGCCTTGGGATGCATCCGCATCTCCAGCTGCATCCAGCGGGAGTGGGACCTGCACTGGTGATGGCAGAGGAGCGCGACGAGGTGCCATGACTTGCCCAGAAGCGATCCCGTGTCCTGAAGGCAGCCAGGGAAGCGCAGCCATGGAAGCCAGCACAGAAATCTCCTGGGATAATTGCATTCCGGGCCTTTTACAGCTGGCACCTACAGCTCGCAGCACCCTTTGCCGGCAGGGCATCCCCTCCCCACTCAGGGATCTCATGGGATACTCGTGATGGCCAAATAGCCACGAGCTTTGGTTGGAAGAAGCCTGAAACCCCGAGACACCCTGGTGCTGGTGAGCCCTCCAGCCCTGGGGGCTGCTCCAAGTCTCCTGGAGCAGCCCCGCAGGGATCCTGTAGCACAGGCAAGCCTTGGAGAGCCTCTGTCATCCCAGAGCTCTCAGTAACATTAATTAATTAATGGTCACGAGGATACCAGGCAGTGCAGCAGTGCTCTGGCTGATGGGAATTACCCAATACCAAAAGTTTCCTGGGTTGACTGCCCAGGGAGCTGCAATTCCACTCCAACTCTGGTTTTACTCATGGCACTTTTAGCACCTGAGCTTATAAAAAAAAAAAACCCAACCACCTTTTAAGGAAGAAATGTTTTTCTGCCAGTATGTTTCATTTTAGGGCCACTCCAAAGCTGGCTGGCTGGAGAAAGCAGTTTCTTCTTCTCGCCTACTGTTCTAAACACAGTTAATTCTTTTATAAATTAACTTGCACAATGTCACAGTACATTACCTCACCTTGGAATATTTTTATTCTGAACTTTGCATGGCTGATAAATGGAACAATGCTTGGATTTTTCTCTGGGGATGTTTTACCCGTAATGTAACTTATTAAAATACAGCTGACTGCAGAAGAAATAGCTCTTCTTCTACAGGGTCCAGATTATCCAGTGAAACACAGATAATGAGTAATGGTTTATGGCAAAACTGATAATTCAGCAGCTATTATATAGACTTGCCCTGTGGTTTCCTTTGATCATTGGAAACTGCTAGGCAAGGTGCCATGGACCACCAGCTAGCTGAAAAGCAGGGGTCCCCAGGAGGGGAATGCACAAGGTGACCTCGAGGAGTGACAACTCTGGTGAGCCCTGCCAGCCACAACATCCCTGCCCACCCACTGCGGCCAGGGAGCTGTACCAGCTTCTTCAGCCATTGTGGTTTATTCCAGCATTTTATCCCTGGCTGTGAAATGCTGCTTTATTTATAGCAGGGACCATGATTTACAGCAAGGCAGTTTTACTCCTGTGTCCGTTTGCTTTCTCCCACGTGCAGGGTAGGATCAGGCAGCATCATCTCACCCAGCATCGCCGGCTGCTCTGCTGGATCCGGGGGTGCATGTCCCTTGGGGTACCCCATCACCTGCTGGTCAAGGGAGGGGATCCCAGCCCTGCTGACTGTCTCTGGAGAGCAGGAAAGGGCTTTCCTTCTCCCAAAGGTTCAAGGAAGCTGGGCATTTTTCCCCAGTAATTACCCACATTTGCAAAAGCTGCCCTTCCTTTCTCCATCAGCTACAGCCAGCTCCAACCACATTAAGTGTTGCCATCAGCTGGCAAACGCCTTCTGCCTTCAGGTGCCCTGCCTGCCCCACGGCAGAGGGGAGGTGACTGCTCACACCGTCCCATCCCTGCTCCCAAACCAGCTCCAGTTTTAGCCACTGGCAGCCTGGTTTGAGCCCAGCACACCCTAAAGGACAATTTCAGCATCCAAGCAGAGAGAAGACGGCTCCCACCAGAGCCAAGAAGCAGACATAACCCCTGATGCTCTCATCTTTCCATGTTTCTAGAGGCAGACACGTGCCGCATACCTCAGAGCGCCGGTGACAGCAGTGGCTCCGGACCGAAGGCACCGGGATGCTTCCAGCAGCATCGTGGCTCCTCTGCAACGTGGGGCAGGGGAAGCTGTGGGGCAGGGGAAGCTGTGGGGCAGGCAGCCCTGCCCTGCTCACGAGCAGCACCTGCCTTTGACCTCCTCCCTCCCCCCAAAAAAGAAAGGAGAGGCAAACCCTCTTTCTCCCTTTACCCTCCCTTTTATAGCACCCTGAGCCAGGGAGGGACCATTAACCCTTCCCTGCCCACAGGCCCTTGGCTATAACCCAGCTGCCCACCTGGGCCAGGCAGCAAGGGGATCTCTTGGGGAAAGCTGGTGCTTCCATGTTGGTCCCATCCCATTTCTTGCCTTTCCAGCTCCCCATCACTACCTGGGGTGTTGCTTGGCTGCTACCGGTGGTGGTGAGAAAAAGCAGATGGTAGATCGACTCATTTTCTGAAACAAGGTTAACCCGGAGGATAAACATCAGAGGGGCAAATGGAACTGTTTGAAGGGTCAAGGAGTCGGAGGGGGGACTTGATGGGCAGGGAAGGAAGGTGCAATGTCTTCAGGTGGAAGAGGAGAGCAGTCTGGGATCACTCCACCCAGCCAGCATGATATCATCCAACAGGCAAACTGTATTGTGTTGGGAGGCTTGGGCTGGCCCCAGCCCCGGTGACATCCAGGGATGCTGCCGGGACTGCCACGGGCACTGCTGGGTAACGCTAAGTGACCACTTCAGTGGCCGTGTCTCGGTTTCCCAACTTGTAACCCAAGGCTAACCTCCGTTATCAGCAGTGTCATGTCACACATCCAAAGTACAGTGAGAATCTCTGCAGAGAGATGTAAATCCAAGTCAAACACTTCTTCTGCATATCTCTTGGGAAGATCAGACGGTAATTAGTTCTGACAGCAGGACCTCAGCTGGCAGGAGGGCAGGAGCACTGTCTTGATCCCAAGCACCAGGCGCTGCTTGCTTAGAGCTGGCTCCCCAGTCCTACCTCATGCAGGAGCATCCCAATTTCACCGATGGTGAGGCTTGAAAAATCCAGGGGTTTGCATGTGTGGACTCTGCTTGCTGTTTAGTCGGGCTTAATAAAAACCTCCTTGCTTTTCTATACCACCTGCAGTTGAGCCTGGCTGGGCTGTCTGGGATGGGAGGCAGTGAGCAGGATGGTCGGAGGCGACAGGCTGCGGACGAGGGCAGCTGCCTGAAGGATTTCACGAAAACCTCCCTCTGCATTAGTCACCCTCATGCCAGACCCAGCACAGCCCATTATTCCGCAGCACGAGGGGCTGCCACTTGCAAGGCTTGGCTTAAACTGCCCCAGACAGCATCCAAAGACCTCCCTTTTACTGATTAGCAGGCATCTTTGCTTACAGCTCCTTGACACTATTCCTCCTCTCTTTAATAAATACCTTCTTTTCCTCCAGTGGCAAATCTGCCTGCACAGTCAGGAGCCCCCGAGGCCCGACCGCAGGAGCTGCTGGGGCAGAGAGGTACCCGAGAAGCAGGGCGGCAGCCACGGCTTTCCCAAATCCCTTCTTAATTATGAACGATGAATACTTGAAAATCTGACCCAAGGTGGCTGTTGTTGAGTCATCCTCTGTTTAATTGCTTGCAAATATTACACTGTCTCGCAGTGTGGGCTGTAAATTACCGGCAAATAAAAGTGTGGAAGCTGCTTTACAGCTAATATATTGCTTCTTGGGAAAGTTTTAGATTAAATGCATCTTCCTGCTGAGCTAACAGCCCCTTCCCTGGAGATCATGCTCTGGTGAGGGGTGCAGGGGGATGCGGAGCCGAGAGCTGGTCTGGGGGATGCTGACCTCATGCTGGACCATGCCTGCACCTTGCAGGTAGGAAGAGCCGTGGGGGGGGTAAAACACGGAGGCATCCAGTCCAACTGCTGTGACAATGTTTGTGCCACTCGCTGAGAGCCTCAGAAGTGCCAAGCTCTATTTATCAATATTTCCCAATACCCCCCAAGGTGAGTCTTTCTGAAGATTTCAACATGAGGGTTCATTAATTGACTTCAAGTGAAAAAGAAAAAAAAAAAAGAAAAAGCCACTATTCAGCAGTACAGGTTTCCCCGGAGGCTTCTGTTATTATCGTCTTCCCAGTTATGAGTGATTTATTCTTGACGTTCCTGGCTTGGCATATACTCTGCAAATTATTGCTCCCATCATGAATCCAGCCTGTCTCGACACCCGGGCAGAGGGGACACAGCCACCGCAGGTACCAGCATCCCTCTGCCTTCCCCAGCGGTCCCCAGGTGTCTGAGCTGTCCTCCTGCCCACATATGAGGCTGGGGCATCGCCCATTGCTGATGTCTTTTAAGCTCTAGCCATGAGCAGCCCTAGATGATTAAAAATTGTTGCAGGACATTTTAAAATTGGGATGAAGCTTGGAGGTCTCTGCTGTGGATTGCTGAAGCCTTTGGGGCATCTTGGCTGGTGCCATGAGGGTCTTCGTGGCCACGGTGGTGACCCGAGACAGGCAGGACTTCTGCCAGCAACCAGCCCTGTTAGAAAAGTCTCCAAGAACAAGGCTGTTGAAACTGCCCCCAAATTTAACCTAATTCATTAATTCCCATCTCTGGACTCCAGGGTCCTCTGCCCATCACCAAAATGCATCCGTCCCAGGGGAAGCAGGTGGCGGTTATTTGGGAATCTACGGAAAGGTGATGAAAAGTAGAAAATACCAGCAATGCTGCTGAGCCACCTTTCAAAAATAGATGGTGGCCAAGCAAAGCAAGAAAAAAGTGTCTCCTCTCCCTGCCTTGAGCTGTTTGGCTTTTTTCCAGGCACACAATTAGATGAATTAGAAGGTTACAGAGAGGCCTGGGGCTGAGCCGCCATCGGGGAAAAGTCCTGCCGGGCATTTGGCCCCATCACTGGCTGGTGACGGCTCAGGACTGTGGCAGGATCTCCAGTCACATTAAAATGACAAATTTCCAATCTGTGGCAAGCACAAAACGATGACTTGGATGTGATTTGTCCACGACTAACAGGAAATAAGATTTCACATAGTTTCTAGATCGCTCTCATAGTTGTGCTGAAAGGAAATGGTACTCTTTGAAGCAAAGCGTCCCCCCAAGAAAATGAAGGTTATTTCAAGGTTTTATAACTTCCTGTTGGCCATCAGGAAACAGGAGACAAAATCAGCAGCACCCTCACTCAAACATACCCCACCCCACTGCGTCCCTCTGATTTCCTAGAAAAGGCAAATTAAGAGTTAAAAAGCACTACTGCTTTTTCCCAATCTTCCTCCAAGATGAACGATAATTAATTGATGAAGGAGCCTCTTTCTATGAAGGCACTTACTCTACTTTGCAAAGAAATGCAAACCATAATTAGCAGGTTTTTTTCTTTTGGCGTGCACAACCTGCAAACACTCAGCAATCCTCGGGGGCTGCTGCGCGGGGGAATGGATCATTTATAGGTGTTGAGCAGGGGTCAGTCCTTCAGGCATTTCAACAGCAGCTGGTGGATTTTTTGGAATCAGCCAGTGAGTTTAGCTACATTTCAACTCAAAGCATCACCTTGAGGCAGAAGGAGATGTGTCCACGGTCTGTCAGTCCCGCTGTCCCCATCACTGATGGCTTTTAAAAGTCCTGCAGGTTCCCCCTCCTTCCCATCTGCTTCAGACACCTTGCCACGACTCAGGACTGCAAATGAAAACCACAGTTCCTGTGAAACACAGGTGGGAAATAAGATTTATATTTGTATCAAGAATGACAGATAGAAAGACCATGGTTGTTTTCTTGGGGTGCCCTGTTGGGGTGTTCCTTGCCTGGGCTCACCCAGCATCTCCTGCAGAGCAGTCCCCCCACTGGACACCCACCTTACTCTTTATTTAGAAAACGTCATCCATCCTTTAGAAAAAAGCCTGGGGCAGCCAGAAAGCCATTTCCCCTACCAGAAATACCTGGAAGAGAGCAAAAGAAGTGGGGAGGAAGGAAGCTATAAAGCAGAGGAAGCTGTAAGGCGTTCAAAACCTTGGTACGGCGACGCTCAGGAGCTGGAAAGGAATAAAAGAGTATCTGGTCTTTGTTCACCCCTGGAGCCATGGTTCTGGCAAAGATGAGCAAGAACAATAAAACTTCCACCAGTCCTAGGTTTTCCTTGATGAATGTTAAGGATTTTCTCAACAAGAACTCTGAATAGTGTGAAAATACTAACGGAAAACATTTTTGTTGTCTCCAGGGAGGAAGATGCACATAAACCAGTTTTTCCTGGCTGGGTCATGCTGGCAGCAGCCCTGGGTGCAAATAGCTGCTGCACGGATTTCAGGAGCCACCCTTGGAGAAACACTGGAAGGAAACGTGTCCTTCCCTCCTTCCCTCTCTCCTTCAGCTAATTTTGTATTTCTCTTTCTGGCTGTGCTGCAGAGAGTAATGAACGTGGGTGATTTGCCATCAGATAAATTGCATGCCATTAGCTGCCTGTTTAGAGACCATATTTCCTCTTTGTGATGAGAGCTCAATATCTTTCCAATGAGTTATTACTTGGAGATCTTCTAGACCTGGACTTTAAGTACCGAGCAATTACTGCGCTGTAATTCCAGGGCTGCTCGCCTCCCTGCTAGACACAGTCTCTTAAGCCTCATCAGGTTGACTGGAGGAAGCTTTTTTAGTTTTAAAAGAATGGCTTAATGGCAGCTGTTTCGAGCAGCTCCCTTTTCCCTTCTTTTCCATCCAGCCTTTTCAGTCGCCCGCTGTACTCTCCTTGCCCTGCCCAGCAATGCTGGGTGGTGAAGGAGGGGGCTGCTGGGGCTCCAGGATTGCACCTTGCAACAGGAGTGTATTGGAAATAACAGAAAAGTGGCCAACAGCTTGTGCCTACACATACATTAAACAGTGGCACTGCCATCCCATTATGCCCAGGCTCTCCCAGGGAGCTGGCACAGCCGCAAATCCCAGCCCAGCATCTCCCGGGGATGCAGCCCATCGCTAACCCTGCTTCCACCTCGTCTGCTTGGTACCTCCATCACCGCCTGCTCCAATGGCCTCAGGCAAACTCCTTCCTGCTCTAGGGCTGTCTTCCCTACTTGCAAAGCAGGAAGAAAAGTCCTTCCTTCCTGTTGGGAAAAGCCCTTTGCCCTGGGACGTGAGTCTGGAGCCCTGTTTGCATCTTTAATACAAGCAATTTTTGCCCTCCAAGCACCCAGTCGAGGCCAGAGCTCAGCATGGCAGCAGGAGAGGTTTGAACGGTGGTTTTGGCTTTAAATCTCTTTATTGGAGGAGTATCAGCTTGTCCTGACCTTTCCTATACCTCAAGGGAGCAGTGGGTGATGTTGTGGGCCCCACTTGGAGCTGTTTGAACAACAGATTCCCAAGATATGCCCATTTTCCCCTCTTAAAAAATGAATTACAAAAGTAATAGGTGCTTCTTCAAGCTTTGCATGGCGCTAGAGTTGAGCCTGGCTCTTGTCTGACATGATCATGGCTTGGGTTGGAGGGAAGTGCTGTGGTTGTGAGAAAGAGGTGCTCTAAAATCAAGGGAAAACCGCCAAAATTTTGCGAATAGGCTGAGCCAGCCCTCATGCTCTCAATATGTCCAAGCACAGACAGTAATACTTCTTCCCTCAGGGGTTGGAGGCTGAGGGGACACGACGTAGCCAGAAGCATCATCCCTTTTAGCGAGCACCAGCAGCTCCTCTGCCTGCAAACCTGCGCACCCACTGCCAGAGATTTACTCCCCAAAAGCGCATTTCTTTTTTATTAAAGAATACAGCAACAACAAGCAGAAAACTCAGGGCTAAAGCCATTAATGCAGATTTCATGGCGCCTGGGACATCTCATGCATTTTTAAATGTCTTAACGTGCAGAAGTGGAAAATAAGAGGGCAGAGTGCCCTGGGGCTGTCCCGCCACCCACTTGACTCCTGCTCTGGGCACAGGGTGCAGCGGGAGGGGCTGCAGCGGGATGGGATCAGTGGGATGGGATACGATGGGATGGGATCAGTGGGATGGGATACAATGGGATGGGATCAGTGGGATGGGATACAGCGGGCGATGAGCACCACGACCCCCTGCTTTACGAGGGCAAACACTCCCTTACAGCAGAAATGGTAAAACTGAGCTAGCCAGGAAACTTGCTTTTTTTCCTTTTTTTTTTTTTAAAAAAAAGCTCTTCTTACTTTTGACATCTATCCACCTTCAGGGCTTGGAAAGTCTCCCGATACACTCACAAAGGCATCACATGGCTGACGGGCTCAGTGGGGTGACCCTGGCCGCTCTCAGCTGCAAAGCTGCTTGTTTGAATTGAAATATCTTTCTAGTCTTCCTATGACTTTCTTCCCAGTGTCAGATAGAGGAAAAGCACTATGTCCTGGGACAAGCCAGGCAAGGTGTCCCACACCATGGTCAGGTTTGTCTCTCCCTTTGCCTCCTCCAGAAAAAAAAAAAAGAAAAGGATTATTCTTTGCAGCATTGGGTTTTTTTGAATGACCAAGTAACGGAACAAACCTACGGGAGATATTTCAGCCTCCCAGACTGCTGACGTTGAAATGTATCCAGGAGACCAGGCTAATACTTCAAGTATTTTAAATAGATCAAATAATTATTGCTTTGCAAAGCCAGATTTTTATGTCTCAGGCCTCGGGCAGGTATAGTTCAAGTGCGTTTCGATAGTGTATTAATAGTGTATTAATGAAACTTGCATATGCTGCTTGCGATCTTCAAAGGCACTCTTGTTTTTGAACTGTAATTGTCCACTGAGAAATGACAAAACAAACAGCAATTACACTGGAAAAGGGATTTTAAAAAAATTATGCCAGTGGGACCGGAGCTCGTAAAACAGCATTAGCGATGTACACGCATTAAACTGTTGCCAATTGCTGGAGAATTGAAATCACAGAAATGCCTTGTTTTCCTGTTTTCTTTCTTGTGCCTTTTTTTATTATTAAATTTTTGCAGTGTGAGCGATGCCCAGGGATGAAGGCAGATGGTACATCTGCAGCCAGACCCACAAGGAACTCCTGAAACATCCCCAGGCTGAGATGGGGATTGAGGCTGGTCCTTGGCATCCCTGAGCCCGCAGGAGATGTGCTCCCTGGGAATGCCAAATAATTCCTCTTCACCCAAGGCGCCCGACGGAGCCGCAGCTCTGGGAGCTCCCTTCGAGGATCATTGCCCTTTAGGAGTGAAGCTACAGGACTTGCCCTGAAAACTGCTCCAGCCTCTCCAAAAAGATGAGAGCTTACCCACCCAGGGGACGTTTTTATTAGCATGATGCTAATAACCTGTTATTTTTATTAGGGTGACACGGTCCCTCTTTATGTACAGTCTGTAGAATTCTTTTCCATGAGATAATATAACCCACGCCAGACCCGGTGTGCAGAAAACTGTTGATAACAACACGGGGCCATTTATTTTGTGTGGTATTGTTAAAGTGAAAACACCAGCTAGGCAGCAGTGGCCAATTACTGTCAGCTCCTACCTGCAAATAGGGAAAAATTCCCCTTCCTAGGAAGGAGAAAGAGAAGTTATGGACTGGACTTGGTGCTGTGGCGAGGCAAATAATAATAATAATTTCTGTGTCTGGAAAGATTAGGGGCTGAAGTGCTCCCTGCCTACTCTGCCACATTGGGTTTCCACCTTTATTTTTGGAGTGTTTCTAGTTTCAGACTGGTTTCTCTTTACCTTAAGTACACTTTTTTGTTAAAAATAGAGAAGTGTATTGTTGAGACCTAACTTACTGAAATTGAAGTAGCTTTTATAAAAACGTTAAGCAGCACATGGTTGCTGTCAGCTCTGTAAAGAAGCTCTAAAACCACTGAAGCATTAGAAGGCTCTGGCTGAAGGGCTGGATCCAGCACCTGCCAGCATCACTACCCTCCGAAAGTGCAAGCAAAATAAATACCTCTCCGCATCGACATTTTCCGCTAAGTTAGTCATTACAAAACTGAGGAATTCGGGATGAGAAAAAATGGAAAAGCTCATTTACCTTTTCCTGCCTGTAAATAAAACGTAAGCAATATATTAATTTTAAAACCATAAAGAATATGAAAATGAGGAACAAAGTGTTCAGCTCCCTCATTGCAGATAGTATTTATCTTGTTTAGGAAATCAGTTTTAAATGCATGCTCAGATAAGCTTATTTTTTCGTCTGTAGCTAGCACATTTTAAATGGTTCTATTTAACTAATAAAAACCATTTTTGATGCTGGGTTTTGGGCGTCTTAAATTGAAAACCAATTTCCATCTGAATAGACCATGGCACACGTTGTAAGTCCAAAATTAATAATCATCTCATAAAAAAAAAAAAGCATCATTCCCTATATTATAACATAATAAAATGCAGACACAAAGAATTGCCATAAATGTACATTAAGCTATATAATTGCTTAAGTAACCCTACATACATAAAGTGTTTTCTTCTGTTTAGCAAAAAAGGAGTTGTAAAAGAAGTAAACCTGCAGATTAGTGGTTACCAACTAAGAAGAATCGAGTTAAGAAAATAAATAAAATGTACAAATGAGAAACAAGCTTAAAGTTGATCATTTAAACCAAATTTTCTGCTTTGCTAATTTAAATCATGATTAAAATGGGTGGCTGAAATCAACCGTCTCCGAAGTCTTCAGCTTTAAAGCTCCTTCCACCCCGGGAAGGGCTGGGGAAGAGGGGGGCAGCCCTGGCATGCTGGGGATGCAGTGGGACCTGGTGGGACAGTGGCAGGGCACCCGCTGGGTCTCACCCTCCCCGCAGCTCTCAGGCTGGTGCTAAGCTCTCATGGATTAAAAAAACTAAATTACAAGTGCCAAGAGCTGCCCAGGGTTGTTAAATCTTTCCCAGCACCGGCTCCGTCAAATGCTGGACACTTGGCAAGGCGCTTGTTCCACAGTTGTTCCTGACTGCATGGGTCAAGAAAAGAAGATGGGAATTTGGGGAGAGCCAGGGCTATTAAAAAAGAAGTGGAGTGACGGTTGATGCTCCGCTTTGATGCACATCCCATGATGTTCAGGAAATGATGGGTGGCCCAGAGCCACGGAGCAGGGAGATGGGGTCCCGGCACCCAGCAGCCACCAAATGCATCCCCTCCCAAGTTTTATGGGGGTAGAATATGCGAGTTTTCTAGGAAAGCGTTGAAAGGGATCCTCCCAGGTAGGCGTCCTACAAGCCAGATGGGGTGAGACGAGGCAGCAGATGTGTGCCAGCCCCGCAGTAGTGTCTCATCTGCCAACCCATCCACCTCGATGGGAGACGGGAACCACCTTGCTGCTGCCGTCGCTGTTAGGGTGCTGCAGGGAGCCCAGGGGTGCGCTGTGTTTGCAAAGCCCCGTGGCAGCACCTACGCCGGGACCCCCCCCACGCGTGGCCATGCCACCACCTGCAGGTTTCCTACCACTGGGGAGCAGCGAGGGCTTCACATCCCTCCATGTCAGGCTCCGGTTGTCCTTTGCACTGCTCGTGAGGAAGCATAGTTTTTTGGAGTGGATGGGGAAATGTCTGAGGAGATGGGTTTGGATTTTAGCAGGGCCTGGGGTGGCCCAGAGGACGAGCAGGGACATGGTGGTGCAGCTTCCCACTGACTATGGCAGCATCCTGGGAAGATACTCAGAAAAAAAATTCAATTCCTTCCTGGCATCTCTCACTCTGACTCGCTTCCAAAGCACACCCCCACTCTCCAGCAAACCAGACCATCTTTCTTTCATATGAAAGAGAGAGGCTCAGCAAGATGTAGCAATAATCTGTCGTTTTCTATTCCACTGCTCAGCGAGGAGCCTCTGGGGATGGCAGGGAAGGAAAGGGACCTCAAAATAGTGGCAGACTTTCTGTGCAGCTGGAGAAGCTTTCCGGAACAAAGAAAAACCCGGAATAGAGCAAACATTCCCCTTTCCCATTCCTATCCCAAGGAAAGGGCTTGGATGCGAGTGGCATGAAACACCCTGTGGTTTTCCTTGGTTGGGAATAGCTAGCAGCATCCACTTGGAAGAGGTGGGAGGCTTCAAAGGGGCATCTACCATCATCATCCAGCTGTGACACCCCAGGGCTGGGACTCCCTGGTCACATCTTCTTTGGAAGCTGTGTTCACTCCTGCTCCCCTACCAACATGTTGCCCAACCCCGTGTCTTGGCATCGATTGCTCCGTCCATGGAACAGGCACCTCTCACCTCGGCAGGGGACCGCTGTGTAGTGCCATGCCGGTGCCTGGCCAGCATGGCCCCATGGTCCCACCGGCACTCTGACACCCTCCAGCATCTGACGGTTTTGGAGTGAAACCAAAAAGGGCATTGGCAGAGTGCTGGCTCTGAAGGAGAGGCAATCCCTGAGCGTGTCACCCAGGGGGTCCTCCCGAGCCCTTGCCGGAGACAGAAGTGCTAAAAACGCCACCGTCTCCTTTGGGAGGAGCACCCACATGCCAATAGCCAGCTTGGCTCCAGGAGGTGAGCATCTGCTGTACGTGGCTGGCACAGGAGGAGCAGACCCGGCTGCACTGCACCAGACCCTCCCTGCTTTGGGACCACAAGAGGGACAGGGCCACCCCCCCACGGCACCCACCGCGTGCCCGCAGGGTGCTGTGCCGACTGCCAGGGCACAGGGCAGCCAGCGAAAGCATGGCCAGTTTGAAGCCGCCATTTGAAGCCCGTCGCCTGCAGGTGGGACCACACCGAGCTGCGCCTGCCTGGTCCCCACCATCGGTCCCCTGCCACGCCTCCAATATGAGACCTGAGCGTCTGAGCTTCGTGCTCTTCATCGAACACTCTAGGCCTTCATCCCCTCTCCCCATCATCCTCCTGCCCTTGGAAAAGAGAGGAGATGCCTCAAACCAGCACGGGGGAAGGTGGCCTGTAGCCGGGGCCACGGGACTTGCGCTTTGCTGGGGATGGGACGATGGAAGGACCAGGAGAGTGTAATTCCTTCTGCTGGAGCACGCAAGCAAAGATTTGGTCTCTGGGAGGGGTGAGAGGCACCTTTGCACCACCCAGCCTTGAGAAGGGCTCGGCCCCGGGAGGGTGCAGACCCCACGGCCGGTTCCCTGCCTGAGGAACAGGCAGCAGGGACCAAGCTGCCATGATTTTTGGTGCCTGCCTGACTTGAGCTCTGGCCACATCCCAGCTCAGTAATTGCTGAGTTCCTACCACCACCTTGTTAAACCAAACTAGGCGTAAGCTGAAAGCAAGCCGTGGCAAGAAAAGTGTTTGCAAAGCACTGGCACCAGATGTCCCAGGTCCCGGGTGAGCCTTGTCTACCGTAAAAAGCACCAGCTCGAGGCTTTCTTTGTCTCGCCAAAAAACAAGCACTAGGGCTAAGCATGGGCCTTGCGCTGCCAAAGGGTATAAATTGGCACCTATTAGCCATCCTCAAAATAACTCTAACTTGTTTGACGTAATGAGGTGATTAAATCAGCATGAGAAATTCTGCTTTTGAAGCCAACAGGACACGGTGAGATAAATTGCGTTTCAAATCCCAGTACAATTAGCAAAAGGACGGCGCACGGCTTGGGGAGAGTGAAATCCGTGTGGGCTTCATTGAACTTGCTGCACCGTGCCAGCAGCACCAGGCCAAGGCAAACAGGAGATCTGCATCAACGCGCAGCCCTACCTCCTTCGTTAGTGCTCTGAGGGCTGGGAAAACACAGATTGCCTAATATGCCTGGTTTCACCCATTTTTCAGCCCCCCTAAACCCATGAGGGCTTGCATGGACACTGCTGCAATGGGTGCCAGCTCTAGTCAGCCACCTGCCACCATCTCCCACACGTGTTTTCCTGCCACCAAACTCTTGCTGCAGAAACTCACTGCGTTAAAGCTGATGTTAACACAGACACACTCCTCCAGGATGGTCTCTGTTAGCAAAGAGCGTTTCGGCAAAGGGTTTGCTTTTGCTTCACCAGTCAGGGGAAAATGAGCAAGAAAGATGCTACACCGGTGCATGGGTCTGGCAGTAAATGAAGGGAGGTTGCCATGTTGGTGAGGAGCACCTGAGCAGTGTTTCAGGTTGGTGTCCTCAGCATCTCCATGCCATGATGCAGCAGAGGATCAGCCAAGCACGAACACATGGGTGAGAGCTCCAGAAATCATCCTTCTGCCAACACCAACTGACCTAGGAGCTCTCCAAGATCCAGAGGCAGCTCCCAGACCCCCCAGCCTTGCACTACTTTGGGAGACCTTTGGGGTCTCTGTGTCAGCATGGATCTGCAGAGCTCTGCCAAGCCGTCTGTCTTCATTCCCAGGTACAGATATTTCCAGCAGATTTTCAATGACCTTCAAAGGGTTGTCTCTGCTCAGCCAGCTCTCGTCTCCAATGATTTGGTGCCTCTCCGGTTCCTGTCATGCAAATGGAGGGATGGTAAATCTTTGGCCAGCAGTAATTCACATCTAGACATCACGGGGACTGAAGTTAATGAAGGTTTTTGAAATCCAATAGTCCCTAAACACTTTCAGGTGCTGCCTTTGCCTTTCTATCTTCATGCTTCAGGGACGAATCATTCCTTACAATCTGTGTTCCCGGACCCTTTCACCTGAACTCCAGAGAAGGATTTCACTTAGGTCTAGCACAACATATGGTCATTTGTCATAAAATTATTTTTTGTTCATTTATCTCCATTCTGCCTTTTCAAGTCCTTTTCTTGCGTGCTACTTCGGCCAAATTCCCAATTCCCTGAATTTATTATCGCTATAAAATGGTTGCCTGCTCCACAGCATGACCTAGACGCGCACCCCACTGCGATGCTTTAGAGGCCTTCGTCTGTTCCTATGGCAACTGGAAAAAGAGGCAAGCACTGAAGCCAGCGTGGGGACGGATCCTGCACAGATGCTGACACCTCCCTCCCACCTGGGAGGCTGCGAGGAGGTCAGAAGAACATGGGGAGATACGCAATGCTGGGATGAGCGGGGCAGGAACGCATCTTCCTGGTGTTTTCTGTGCCTTGTAGCAGCTCTGTGCTGGGTCTGTGCGTGGCCAGGAAGACATCCAGCTGGGATGCTGGCTGGTGCTTTGCTTGTTGCAGAGGGGCACAGCGTGCTGCGCTTGAAGCTGGGGTGGGATGGATACAACAGGCGCTCAGTGGGCGGTAGGATGTGGATTTATCCGCGGGGACATACGTGGATATCTGCCCCAGGTCACCCGGGTACCCGCAGCGCTGCCCATCCACCAAAGCCCACCCGCTGCCTAAGGGAGCACAGCGAGCGCAGTGCAGGGATCATACATCCCACGATGGCATCCAGCTGGGTGGCACAAAGCCCTGCGCCCTGCCAGGCTGGTCTTGCTCCGGTTTCTTACTCTGTCTGTCCTCCAAGTAAAATGCCTTGCACAAACCCACTCTCTCCAAACCAGCCATCTTTGCCACAAAAAGCTGCTTCTGCAAAATCTACCGCCTTTAACCTGTTGATAGACATTAACGCCTTTACTTTCATTTACTGATGTTATTCTCTTTTAATTCTTTATTAATCAATTCCCACGTCAGCCACTCCATCAGTTTGCCCGGGATCGAACTGGAGCTGACAGGCCTGTAATTATCCAGGTCATCTCATTTATCCTTTTTAAACATTGGCAGAGATGTCACCTGGGAAATCAGCGGAGCAGATTCAGCTCTTGCTTTTGACACAGACACGATTTTGTTTTTCCTCCTGTGATGGGTCCCTGCCCTCAGGCTGGGGATCCTGTGGGAACTGCCTAACCAACACCTTGCCTACAGCCACGGGCACTATCCCTGTCTCCCGCAGCATCCCAGCTTTCATTAAAAAGAGCAAAAACAGCATGGAAGGGCCCCTCACCCTCTCTGCACCACGGGAACCAGCTCCTTTACTGTTTGCAGAGCATGAGCTGCGCTCCAGGTACACCAGCTCTCAGATGTCACCCCAATATAGAGTGTAGTTCCTAAGCATCCCCTGGTCTGGGGTCTATTAGTCACCTCCTCACACAGCAGGATGCTTTTCCCCCATGTTGCAGTTTGAAAACAAATGTTCAAAACTAAAGCAAATAACACTAGAGCAGGCTCTGGCCTTGCCCCAGGGGGAAAACTGGATTATTTCCTTCTGGAAATAACCCCATGGGGCTACAGATTTCCCTACCCTGGGTGTTCACAGAAGTTCCTGACCCGATGTCCCCATGCGAGTCAGGGTGACAGCGCACGTGAGCATCCCCGCAGAACTGGCCACGGCTGTGGGGCTCAGCCCCGAGGGGGAGGGCAGGACCGTGTGTGCCCCTTCCCTACCAAGGGCAGCGGTGTCAGGGCCAAAAGCTGCCCCTGCAAGGACTCACAGCTGCTCTTTGGTTCAGGCTGAGCTTTCCCCGGTCAATCAAAATACCGTGAAGCTGCAACAGCCTCAAAGAAAATGAGAAAAACAGCATTTGCAGGCAGCAAACATTCATATTAGGGGTCCTTCAGCAGATAACTTATAGCCACCTATAAAAGCTCTGTGCAGTGTGTCTTCCGAGGCTGGGCTGCTTTTAACACCCATAAAAAGACACTGAAAAAAAGTGAAGGGGGATCAACAAAAGAAGCAATGCTAGGGAGGTGCACCCTGGCTGCATCGCAGGGGAGGCAGCACGCTTAGACACACCTATCACCTTTGATCCGGCACTCCTCATTTCTGATTTTACACTTACAAAGGATGCTGCTTATTCAGGCAGCGCCTTGAGAGACTGGCCGAGCTCTGTTGGTTCCTGCTGCAGACGGTACAAAGCACTCAAGAGATGGATGGGAAATAGCTTCTCCGTTTGCAGCCACGCGGTTGTGACACGCTGGCAGGAGAGACAGGCAGAAAAGCCTTTGCTTGCTGCCATCTGGCAGGCAGAGTCCAGGGAACTGGGGCTGGAGGTGAAGGAGAAAATAGCTTTTCTGTTTACCCACTTGTAGGAAGGAAGAGGAGGTTAAATTGGGACCAAGAGCTGGTTTGCAAGCCTGGCAGGGAGTGCAGAGCCACATTCGTGACCTCTGCTCACCGCTGCAAGAGCTTCTCCTGGAAGGCAGATGACAATACGGGGCTTTTTGGTGCTGGGATGCACTAGGAACCAGAGCAGACATCACCAGGCTTGTCTAACATTGATCAAAACCCCTCTGGGAAGCGGCTTTATACCAAAGGATTTGTGTGGGATTGCTGCTCAGCAGCGGAAGGGTTTGTTACGAGCAAAGGTGCCGCAGGGAGGATACCAGGGGATGAAAAACCGCTGCATTTTAATGCCCAAGGCTGGCTGGGGCTCGGTGGCCTTTCCCTCTAGCTGCTGCTTTGTGATCCTGGTTTGTGCTTCCCAGCCTCCCAGCGGGTCACAAGCCGAGGGCCAGAAGCACGAAGCAAAAGGGCAGTCTGCTGCCTGGAGGAGGTGGTCCGATTCCAAGGGATGCTCTGCGGGGCTCGGCACCGTAGGGACTGCTCAGCGCTGCCGTGAGGAAGAAGACAGCAGCAAACCCCAAGGCAGCGTTTGCCAGCCTGGAAAGCTGGCAAAAAGGTAACTGCCTCCAAGCAAACGTTTGCGTGCGAGTTGCAGAGCAAGCGTTGCTGCAAGGCCCTCACAGAGGAAGGTCAGCGCTGCTCCAAAGAGGCTGAAATTTGGATCAAGGAAGGGATGGAATCAACTGTCTGCCTTCCCTCCACCTGAAGGCATGTTTGCGGGGTCCTTGGGCATGGGGAAGGACCCTTGCTCCAGGGCAGCCTGGGGCACATCACGGGGGCTGCTCCCATCCAACTCCTCGAGCTCCAGATGAGCAGACCCCGGGAGCCCACGCTGAGCTGGCAGGCAAGCGGCACCGCTCCGGCACTGTCAGCAGCCTACATCAAAGCAACGCCAACATTTTCCACCAAGATTTCTGAACGTGGAATTTCTGCCTATGCCCAGGCTACTTCATTTTGCATCTCTCCTGGCTGCGAGCTGCTCCGCTCCTTTCCAATTGACCTGGGGCTCCTCTCTCAATTTACTGCCTACCCCGTCCTTTTACCAGAGGTGGGACGTGCCTCTCTCTTCAGCAGCACAAGGGGATGGCTGGAGGCAGCACGGACACCAGAGATGAAGGAAACCCACCGGGTCCCTCTATGGCCACGGCCACGGCAGAGCCATCAGCAGGGAAGGGTGTGCAGGATCGCAGGTTGTACGGCCCCAGCTAAGAGCAGCTTTGCCAGTGCCAAAAGCCAACCTCACACTGCAATTTGGAGAACCACCACCGACACGGAAAGGACGAACACCAAGTGCTTTTTGAGTGTGGCAGGCAGCATTTCCATGTGTCCCTATTTCTGACATGATAAACCCTGGCACATTATAAGGAGGGAACCCACTGCTGTCTGAAAGGCTTTTAAAAAGCTTTGTTCAATACACATGTGGTTGTTCAAAAGCCCAGCATTGATTCTCCCTGCACATCCCCCCCAGCCCATCCCTCCCTGACCTCCCAAACCCTGCCGCTTCTTCAGCACTAGGATCCCTTTGTATGGCAGCATTTTATATAATGCACTCAATATGATGAAGCTATGCAGTAGGACTCACAGAAATGTCTTTTGAGCACACCTAAAGCTGCTTGTTAACCAGAAGGGAAATACAAAGAGCACAAACTACTTACTGGGATATTACAGCTTGCATGTGCTGCTTGAGCACAAGCCCCATCGCTACCCGGCAAACTTCTCAGGAATTCAATAGCGCCGAGGATTTAATAGCTGCGGGGATGAAGCTGTGAAAAATAAATGGGCTTCGTTTGGTAGCTTCCTGCCACTTGTGGAAAACAAAGTGGTTTCAAATGCTAGGACTTTAAAGCAGAGTATTTTTTAAATAAATAAAAAAAAAAAAAATTGAAGGAAATTTCCAGCCAACATCTGAGCAGCGAGACGAGCTTGTTTGGGAAGTGTTGGAGAAGCAGCTTGAGGCTTTAGAAATGTTCGTCCCTTCTTCCCTCCCGTGACAGTATTAGGACAAACCAAAAGAGCCTTCAGCCTCATGGGGTCTGCATCGCACCGCCTCACTTCTCAGCACTCTGCTGGGCTGGGATATTACTGCCAGGAGGTGAGATTTCTTGCAGGAACAGAGGCGTATGTGCTGCAGGGTGAGCATGAGCCCCGCTCGCCCCACACCGAGGGATGGGGCAGGACAAAGAGCCTCCGACCCAAGCAGGCAGACTGCAAAGCGAAAGCCGCTCACCTGTGGAAATACAGCCCAGCAGCTGGAGGAAGCATTTCCCTTATTTACAGCAACTTCCCAGGACCCCAGGTCTGAATTGAAAGCATTTGCTCGCTTTTTGAGAGGCTATTTAGTCCTCTACAGAGGAACGCACAGCATCTCCATAAATTTCGGCAATGTCCAGAGGGCAGCAGGATCAGAGAAAATGCCCTGACCACGAATCCATCAATCTCTTCAGGAAAGAATCAATTTTTATGTGCTTGTAGCTGTGGGGATTATTGTTGACCTTGTGAAATCATAAATAGAAGGCACTTTTGGCACAGTCCCTGCTTTCATCTGCCTTATTTTTCTCTTCCTTTCTCCCCCACCTCCCCATTTTTGGAAGGTAACTGCCTGCTTTCCAGGCAGCCTGCCTACAGCAACCTCCTTTGGAAATATCCATGCATCTTTTTTTTGCTAAAGGCAGAACAGCCCCTTGATGCTCCTGGGCTCCATCTCCTGCAGAGGGAATGCACCCAGCCAGCACTCGGGTTAGCATCAGCAGGGCACGGCCGTGGTGGGCGAGCACGGTGCATGGAGCTGCTGCAGCCTGCGAGATGCACTCAAAGTCATTACTGCACTCATTTAACAAATACTTACAGCTATGCTTTTTTCACCATGCACCTACAGGCTTTGTGTTTCCAGGCCAAGCTGGGCTGTTTAATTATAGAGGGTCAAATAAAGTGTATATTTCTGTAACAAGTGAGCTCAGAGTTTAAGTCATTGCACTCTTGAAGACAACTGCAACATCAAATTTTGCTCTGAATATGCCCTCAACCCCCTTTTATGGGCTCTCAGAACAACTGCATGCATGGGTGCACTTCTGCAGAAGCACAAACCCCTAAGAAACAATCTGGAAACAGGACCAGGAATCTAAAGGCTTTTGCAACAATCTTCCCCCTGCTCTTCCACCTCCCAAGCCTTCCCCTAGGGAGAGCTACAGGTTTCTTCCTACAGCAGTGCAGGTAAGTACTACAGCATCTTACACCAAAAGCGCCTAGCAAAACTCCACAAAGAAAACCTCTCCCTGTCTTGGGTTTTAATGATGCCACCCTGAAGCAGCAGTGGGGGATTCTCAAAGAGCTGGTCTGGCCTTGGATGGGTGCCTGGTACCCCCCCGAGCTATGTTAGACAGACAGGCACTGAGACTGTTACTGATTTGTCATTGATTTGTTATTAGTTAGAATTAATCATATTTAATTTTAATATTTTAGCAAAATTATATGTATGTTGCATTTTATACATTTAACCAATAACCAGTGTTGCTGTGAAATCCCCTGTATAGCCCTGTACCAAGGCCGGAGAAATTGGCTAAAATCATCTAGTAGGAACATTTAGAACTTAGATAACAAGATAAAGAAATTAAAATCTGATTAGAAAAGAGTTTGGTTTGACTAAAAAGTAGAAAATTGTGAAGCATAAGTATGGGAGTGTTAAGTTTGAAATGTAGCCTTAGGAACTTAGGAGCTTAGAAAATGTATAATGTGTAACCATAAGAATTTAAGTATTGTTCAAAATCATTTAACCACAGAAGTTTTGACAAAGATTGGTAGTCTTGTAGTGTTTGTTTTAAAAGCTAAGGAAACCGTTATGGACACCAGCTTGCTGCTTGGAAACACCTGAGAGGTCAAGAAGCGGACGAGTGAGGAAGACTATGAAAGACCACCAGAGGACTCCTGAAGACCACCAGAGACCTTCACTGCGCCTGTGTAAAGGACATTTACATATGCTAATGATTTCCTGGAAATCTAATGAATATGCATGAATAGGTTTTAATATAAGGTGTATTGTTTTGGTGTCAGGTGTGAGTGGTTCATGAGAGGACTCACCCACGCACCCAGCCATCAATAAAGAAGTGTCTGCTTATCTACACTAAATTGGTGTTGATAAGTTCTTTATTCCGAGTTTTTCGGTAACAAGACTACCCGCCTTGTTCCTTGGACCATTTTCTTTGCCTGGCCAGCTAAGGAAACTGTACCGATGCTTTTATATTTGGTAGATTGCAAAGCTGTTAAGCTTTGAGGAGAACATGAATGAAGAACTAATAGCAACCCAGGCAGTGCAGGGTCCTTCCCTCGGATGGACCCGTTTTGCCATGTCATTAATTACCCATCTAAGGAAGCAGCAAATATTTTTCTGCATTATGCTTCGGTGGGGAAAAGAAAAAAAAGTTTTTTTTTATAGAAGAAGCTCAAACACCCCCAAACAGCAGCTAAACCAGACCTTTTGCCTCTTCCCAGTTGCACAGGCTCTGGACAGGGCAGCTGTGGATTTGGGGAGACACAGCCCATGCCATGAGCATCGCGTGTCACCCCATTTCTCACTCCTGGGGCTTTTTGGTGGTCAGAAGGCGAGTGCTGCTCACTCTGCCCTTAAGCAGGCCCTGATGTGGCTGCACAGTTCAGGGGGGTCCTACCCCAAAAGCCATGGGGAAGGAGGGCCAGGAGAGTCCCAGAGAAAAGATTTCACAGTGCTTCCCCTTTGCTATTACATCTCGGCAGGCAGAAGCAGGCAGCGCTGTGAGCATCTTCCTTCAGCTCCCTGCCACAGCTGCGAGCCAGTATCATCTGGGTCTGGCATTTATCCTGCCTGAACCTGATCTTTCCTTCTCTTTTCTTTTCCTCCCCCATAATGAAATATCAAACCTACCATTCCTCCATGAGTCTTTTGGCCCCCAGCACCTTTGCAAACCCCATCCCGAGCTTGGCACTTTCTGCAAGACGGTAACATGCTATTCCCTCACCCGCACTAGTAATAAAAACAGGGCTCAGACCTTCGTAGGTTTTAAAGAAAATGAGAGCAGGGTCTGACCCTCGCAAAGGACAGGACCAGTGCTGGGATGCTGCTCCCCTGCAGCCAGGCTGCCTGGCTTGCAGTCGTGGGCAAATGGCTCTGCTGCTAAATAAAGGCAATGCGGTGCCCCAGCAGAATATGATGAAATGAACAAACAAAATGCAAGGCAGCCAGCATGAGTAGTGCTTTAATCAGGTCAGATGAAAAATTAAATTTAAAAAAAAAATATCCCAGATTCAAATCTAGTTTCTCCCATCAACAATTCATGGGTGGCTCAGCTCCGGAGAATGAGTAAGAAGAGAAGATGAGGGCTCTACAGAACATGAAAATATCCATATGGATCCTGCTCCCCTCTGCTCAGCACAGGACCAGCTCCTGGTGCACATCTTGGAGGATGTTCAGTGCTGGGCTTTGTCTGAGCAAGCCCACCCACAACCAGTGCAGCTGGTCCTCTCGTGGGGACCATAAGCATCCCACAACCAGGATTTAAACCCAGAGTTGCCTTTTGCCAGATGCAAACCCAGATCTGGCAGGAACTGCCCCGAGCAGCACCCCAGGCTCCCCACGGGCACTGGATTGTGCTGATCCAAGAGCTCTTCTCCCCACTCATCTACCCCTGGGCATCCGAGTATTGGGAGTTATTGCAATTGCTCCCATAGCCATCCCCACCTCCAGCCCCCACAGCTGGTAAGGTCCCTGGACGATCAGCAAGATTCATTCACGATCATCACTAACTCATAGCTGCTATCAGAAAACGGGGACAACTGTGGCAAGCCAAGCTAGCGACCAGCACAGGTCCATTGGCTGATGGCCAGGAGCGCAGTGCCAGCCAGTCATGCTCGCTGGATATGCAGCCCAGGGTTGCCTTTTTCTTCTTCTCCATCACCCAATCAATTAACTAAATAAACAAGGAAGCAGCAATTAACCTGGCGTTGGCCTCTCCAGCACCCTGCTAGCAATCCTCCCTTGAAGGAAAGCTAACAGATTTCCCTGCCACTCCAGACAGCTTGAGGGCACAAATTCAGCCATAATTTTTCATCCCCCTGCCCCCCTCCAGCATCCCGTCTGTTCTGCAGTTCCCAGCCCCTCCAGCCTGCTCCCCTCGCTGAAAAGCACCCGGCAAATGCCTGAAGTGCAATCAGGCCTGAAGAGCTTTGCTTGGCCCAGCACCTCAGCCCCTTGACCTGGGAAGATTTGCAGACGCAAGCGCCTACGGGTGCATCTTAAGAGCTGGCCGAGACCCCGCATGCGGTTCCCCACCGCGGCTCCCATGGCACGTGGCGCAGGAGGGGCTGCACGGGCAGCACTGGGCACCCCCGGGCACCCCCAAGGTCTGGAAGTCGGGGTTAGCTTGAGCGATGCTGGGCAGGGGAGTGCAGGGGCAAGGGGTTAGTGCATATCTGGAAGACCGGGAACACGCGGGTGCATGTGAAACCCAGAGCCAGCAGAGCCGGGTGAGCTGGGCAGTGGGATCTGTTTTCCCATCCAGCCCTGGACAGGCTTTGGGGTTTGCTGGGGTCTGATGAGACCCTTTGGTCACCCTGGGCTTGAGTTTCAGAGCATTTAGTCTCGGATCAAGAGACAGCTGCAGTTTTCTTTCTTCACTACAACCATTTGCTGAACTAGAGCTCAGTCCCCAGGCAGGCCAGGGCATCCCCAGACCGTCTTGATCAGTGCCTCATCCAGGCGTCAAATATTTCACGGGTCTCAAGTCACCATGGGGCAGCCCAGCCCTACAGCACCCCAGCTTGGGGCAACCCCCCAGCTCTGCCCTATTTGCCAGCCCCCACCCTAAAAACACCCCCCACTTGTCCCCAGGCTGCAGGGGGCTGGCAGCATGTCTGAGCACCACTGGGGCAGAGCCAGGTCCCCCTTTCAGCCAAATCTGTCAGCATTCCAGCAGTCTCTGTCCCTGATCCTATTGCTCAACTCCATTATCTGGATGTCCGCCCCATCCCTGTGTATCTCCAGCTCGCCCATCACTCGTGGCATCAGGGCAGCCCTTCTTCACCAGCACAGACACATGCCTGGGGAGGCTGCTCCTTCCACCCACACCCCATGTCAGCCTGAGCTTCCCCAAAAACCAAGGGCAGGCTGTTCTGCAAGGCGGCTGGGGCAAGGTGTTGCTGTCACACTTAGCTGCGACCTGGGGTTCTCCTTTCTTCCCACACACGGAGACGTGCTGCTGCCTCTCACCGAAACGCCTTGCCTGCTTCCTGGGAGCATCGCAGCAGCTTTACGATCCAGCCTTGCAGTTCATCCCAGAACAATGTTTCCCACAAAGCATCGTGTCCTTACAGATCCCACAGGAATGAGGCAAGGCACAGGTTTTGTAAAACCACTAAGGGGAAAAAAAATAAATATATATATTTTACAGACCCATCTTCTGCACAGACAGGCAGCTCTTTGAAAGCCAGAGTGCCTTGTAAAATCTGGGTCAGTTTTGTGAGATTATTTTGAAGGAGTGGAAAATCATTTTGACAACTTCAAACTACCCCATTTTGGCTTTTTTTCCTGTTTTTCCCCTGAATAAAGTGCCTTGCAATGACTTTTTGTCTTTATAATCTACTGAAGTTAAATCAAAGTTAAGACCCAAATAAAACGCCCTGAATGATTGGTGACAGAGCTATGTAAACTCTCCCTGCGGAGCTGGCGGGGAGCAGCCAGGTCTGTCACCCAGACCAGCACTGCCACAACTGATTAACCGAGTCAGTTAAATCACTCCTGTCTCAACGGCGCTCCTCATTTAAGCCCAATTCCCTCATATTTCCAGCCCAGCAGACATCACCCTGGGAGACAGAGACCAGAGAGTTGTGTTCCCATCTGGGAACCGGTGATGCCCTGTTTACAGGATGGGAATGAGAAAATATTCACATTACAGAAGAGGAGCATCCCCAGCGTGGGGATGGAGCTGGTCATACCCTGTCCTTAATGCAGGCTGCAGGTACTGTCCCATGCCCCAAGGGACAGTCTCGCTGCCCAGCCACAGGCAGAAGCTGCCTGCAAAGCCCCCCCCAGCCTCCCATCACACGTGGGTGGGCCAAAACTGCCATCCCACATGTGATGACACCCACTTGGGGACATGAATCTGGGTGACAGCAGCATCACAGCACGAGTGCCCTGCGTGCCACCGCACCAGGATTCACCTGCTTCAGCGGAGATCTCGTCCTGGTCAGCATCATCTTCTCTCCTTACCCCACCATTCCTATTTCAGGAGTGACCGACCAACATTCACTGCAGTGACCTTCCCTAAATACAGCCCAAACAGCGTAAAACGAGGCTTTGATGAGCACAGAAGTGGCGAAGGAGATAATGCGCCCACCCCGCGGGCAGCAGATCTCCCCCAGCCCCATCCGCACAAGGACCCTGCCCAAGCTCGAGTGGGCTGCGCTGCCACGCCGGGATGCCGGGTGCTCCCAGGGCCACCCTCTCCAGCACCCTCCCCGCACAGCTCATCAGGCTCTGCGGTGCGAGGACTGCAGACAGAGCAGGCAATAATTTCATTTCCCTTGCAAATGAGGCCCTGTTCCTTCCCCGGCCCTGCACCTCATCAGCAGAGCCGTCAACTCCCCCCACTCCGCTCCCCACCAGCCCTCGCCGCCTCCTCCACTCACTTCAATTTGTTCACCCAGCCCCGACAAACAGCCACTTCCATTTTGTGAGGAGCCCCGGCTGTCTCTGTGTTCTTACCGTCTTGTTGCAGACGGTTGATCGGGCGGGTTTGCTTATTAATGAAGTTATGACAGTTAAGTATTAATAACAGCAACTTGCTTTTCTAGCAAACATGGTTCCCTGACACCTTCTCCGATGCCAATTGCTAAAGGCCATTGCCGTATGGACATGCTGCTTAGGATGGGATGATGCAACAGGCTGGTGCCTACATGGGAAAGGAGCTTTGTGGATGTGGCAAAAAGGCTGAGGTCTGACTTGTGGGTACAATGAGCTGGAGAACCCCGACAGGCCCCATCTCAGCACGATGCTCCCCCTGAGCCCCCACTCCTGCAGCCCCACCACTCACTCCTGGCAGGGAATACTTTATCCCTCTGTTTCCCCATCCCTTGCCCTCCTCCACCAAGGCTTTCCCAACCCCACCACCACCCTATGCAGGGTGAAGGTCCAACATGAGCCAGCCCAAATCCACAAGCTTTGCCAAGACACCGATTATTTTGCTATATTTAAACAGCCCTGGGAGCACTCCTGGTCTCAATAGACCCATTCCCCGGCAAAGGTGCTTTGGAACTACACCGTGCCATAGCAGAGTAATTAAAAGCAAGCCTGAAATCTTTCCAGGGAACTCCGAGCACAATTAAAGCTGCAGAAAGCTCCAGAAAACAAAGACTCGGAGCTCCCGAGTCCCCTCCCAGGCAGGGGACGGGTGCAGCCGCAGGGTCACGCTACCTCCTGGGGTGGCATCTGCCTCAGTTTCCCCACCCTGGTTAATGCACGGTCTCCTGCGACATTGATTCAGATCACAGCAGTCACTGACCTCCCGGAGAGAGCTGTGCCCGCAGCCGGGATCCTGCACTGCCTTGGCTGGAAACCCTGCAGGGAGCAAAGAAGGAGCCATTTACTGGGGGTCCTGCTGGCCCCTCAGACCTCTCCTCACTCTGACCCAGCCCAGCACATTGGTGCTCCCCCAGCCAGGCTCCCCCACACCTCTGCCCTGGCTGCTAAGCACACCCCGGCGTTCCCAGACAGCCCTGAGGCACCGGGGATGGGCTTCATCCCCCCTGCAAAGCGGATCGATGCTGGCCCTGCTAGGAAAAGCCAAGACAGCCAGCAGGATCCAGCCCTGCTTTCATTAATTTCTCTTGAATAATTAAACCCTGGGAAGTTAATACTTTCTGCTTAAAAACTCAAATTGCAGTGTTTATAATTACTGTTTTATTGAAGCATTAAAAATTAAAGGGCATCCTGAGGTTGCAGTTAGCGCGAGAGCTGTGTTCGGCCCTCAGTAAGAGGAAGCCAAGCTCTCGGGCACCAGCCCAGCAGTGGGGGGGGGCACGGCTTCTCCATCCCTCCCCCTGGTGCAGAGAGCAGGTTTTGGGGATCAGCAGTTACAGGAGGAGCAAACCTCCCAACCCTGGGGGTCCTGGCCAGAAACTCTGCCCAGTTCAGCCTGGCTCCTGAGACTCAGGCTGCCTATCTCTGGATGCGGGGGACCCCTGACAACTCCCAAACCATCACCCGTGTCACTGCCAACACCACCCCAACCCTCCCCGCAGGACACAGGGGTGGGGGTACCAACTCACCAAGCCAGTCTTGGGGCCCCCAACCATCCTTCGTCCCACAGCCAGGCGCTGGGACCAACCCAGAGCCCCCCACCTGCAGCAGCACAACCCAAATCACCTCTAACAGCCCTTTATAGGCTCCAGCTGCTCCCACCCTCTCACACCCACCATAGGGTGGGCTCACTGGAGGTCAGGCTGGCTCCAGGCTGCTGCATCTGGACCCCTGGGAATAGGAAACAAGGGCAGAAAGGTGCTTTTAAGACCACAACTGCAAGGAACCCTCCTCCTCCCCCCGCTCCAGGTCTTGTGTGCTCCCATCCCTTCACCATCACTTCATTCCATCACAAGTGGAGATATTCAGTCTTGGAATTTGCAGGCGGAGCATCTGCTGGCCCTGCGGGGCTGGGACATGTCTGGGGTGGGAATGTGTCCTGACGTGGGCTGGCTTCTCCTGCCCCGGAGCAAAGGGGAACAGCCGGTGTGCCGTGTCTGACCGGGCAGCTTCACGGCAGACAATAAATGGCTGGAAATGTCAGCGGGTGTTTTCGTACATGCTAAAATGTGAGTGGGCAGGTTGGAGAATTACCAGCTCATGGTGAGGTGCTCATCACCCGCGCGTGGAGGATGCCTCTGCCAGCTGCCAGTGGGAAGATGCTGCTGGGTGCAGGGGAAAGGTGGGGAGGGGACACGGTGGGAGAAGGCAGAGCTGCTTCTCCTCTGCCATGGGTATCGGGGAGGTGACCCTCAGACCCTGCCAGCCCACGTGTGCCAGCCCAGTCTGTGCCAGGAGCAAGGCTGGAAGGGCACGGAGGCATCCCGGGATGTTTAGAATGCTACTGCATGGCACAGTGAGCATAGCCTGTGGGAAGCGTGACAAAAGCCACCTCGGTCCCCAGTGAGGACACCCCTCTCTTGCAAAGGAGAGGCTCAGCCCAGGGGTGACAAGGCCTCCCTTGTTTTCCCAAAGTCCTATTTTAGGAAGCAAAACAAACACAAACCCCAAACAGGAGATGCTTTATTGGTTCTGGGTGGGGAGGAAGAGCTATTCAGCGCTATTCACATCACCTCACTGCTGCCAAGCTGAGAGCATCCCCCGTCCCTCCTGCTGCTCCCGCCGTCCCCTTGTCCTAGTCCTGCTTTTCCCTCCCAGCCACCATGTAATTCTCTCGGGAGATGTGGCTCGTGCTGCATTTCCACCCTCAGCCGCTTTAATATTTGTATTTCTGTGCAATTCACAGTCCTGAGTGTTGGCAGGCTGTGTGGCCGAGAGCCCAGAAATATCTGTTAGCTCTTTCCCCACCAGCCTGCATTACTCCAGTTTGGGATGCTCGGTCCCCCAGTTTGGGGCTGTGTTACTCCAGTTTGGCCCCCCGGTAGCCCATTTGGGGAATTCAGTGGGGCTCAGCCCTGCTCTGGAGCATCCGACTGTCCCAGCCATCCCACGCCTCATGGACCAGCACTGTTGCCATGACCCAGGGACCAGCCCATTGGGATGGCCCCACAGACTCCCAAACTGGTTTCCATGGCAGCCAGTTTTCAACTGTCTCATCGGTCTCCATGGCAATAAGACTTCTGCCTCCCCATTCAGGGTGGTGGGGCATTGCTCAGGGGTTCCCACAGCAGCTCCCCCCTGCTTGAGAGCATCCCTTGGGTCCCCAGCAGCTCCCCCAGTTCCCCCCAGCAGCTATGCCCTGCAAGCAAACCAGTACAACCAGTGCAGCTCGCTACACCTGCACAGGCAGCGTTTGCCCAGGTACCTGCATAGCCGGATGGGGCACAAGCTTGCTGCTAACTCGATGAGAGACAACATCAATTTTTCTTCCTTGCGCCCCCCCTCATCACCATCCCTGAGGGTTTTCTCCTGCTGTCTGTTGTAGCTGGGGCTGCCTGGCAGGTACTTGGCGCTCTCTCAAATGGAGACAAGCAGGGTTGTAAACCATCCCTCTGGTAGAAGGAGACAAGCTTCTTAAAAATGATGCACAGCAGATCAGATTAATTTTATTTTACAGTCCTGTAGAGAATTTCGAGCTAGTCACCGATACGGGACTAAAAATACCACTGGGGTCCTTGAATTTTTATTTTTCCCGTTCAATGACATTTATAACAAAAACACTGAACCAAAATAGCATCTACAAAACCGGACCGAGCCCCTTGCAGGCGATGGCAGGAGCTGGAGGTGGGGAGGTGTGAAGGCACCGGCTGTGCGCAGGCGGCCGGAGGAGGATGGAAACAGCATCGCCCTTCCTCTGCAGCAAAACACGCTTTCATTGAAGATAACCCCCGAGATCTGCGGTGCACAAGTTCTCTGCAGCTTTGAATAAAGCTGAGCCAAATGTAAGAAGGAGCATAATCCTGTATTTTCTGTGCTGCTAAATATTGGCAATAACAGTTCTGTGGGCTGCTGCAGCGAGTTTGTCCTCTCTGGGGCATTTAATAGAGCTTTGCCCAACTGCTTTGATGTGTTCTGGACACCGGGCATCCACTGTCCCCTTTGGGGCCATGCTGGGAGCCAGCCCTTGGGGTGAAGCCTCTCCAAGAGTTCCCTTTTCAGCCCCCCAGCTGGTCTTCAGTAGGGCAGGAAAGGACCCGAAAGCAAACTGGCACTGGGAGCACCTTCCCCAGTGCCCAGGCGGGAGGCAGGCAGGTGTGGGGGTTGTGGCTACTGAGCATGATTCTCACCCCGCGGCCCCAAAAGCAAATTCCCCAAGGTAATAGCAAAGCTGTGCTGGGATGCTCCCACAGAAGCTCCCAGGAGAGGGGTGCAGGGAAGAGGCATTGGGGTTTTGCTGGGTGGGCTTTAGGGAGCACTGGGGGGAAGCAGGGGGGGTTTGGAGCCGGGGCTGGGCTAAGTCCTGAGCTGCCACTGGGACTCTGAGGGGTCCAGACCCCACCGGCACCCGTGGGACAACAAATGTGATCAAGAGCGATGCAGGAGGAAAGGACTGCTCCATATTCCTGCTGACCAACCAGTCATAGGACAACACCGCTTAATTAATGTGCTCAGAAAAAGAAGAACAAGCAGATGTTTTCATTCAGGCTCTTTTTAGCATAAAAGAGCAGTGGAGAAGCACAAAAAGAGTCAATGAGATCTCCCCACAGTTTAGTTTTCTGGTAGGAAACCGCTCAAACAGCAGCACGAGCAGCCAAATTTGCAGTGTTCTTGGAAAAGTGGCGATGATGCAATCCAGCGCATCACACCCTGGCAGTTGCGGCGGGGGTCACTGGGTCACACAGTGCTGTCCCCCCGCCTGTCCCCCATCCTGGGCAGCAGCATGTCAAGGGGAAGAGACCTGATCCGATCCCCCCGGGGTGTGCCCAGGCGGTGGCTGTGGCAGCGGCAGCTCTGGTGTCACGGACACGTAACTCCACATCCTCTGCTTTTAGAATAAAGTTAAGGCAGATAGCGCGGTTGTTGCTTGGGGGGGAAAGATGATTAACCACTATAATCCTAATTACAGCTTCTAATTGGGATTAATTTGTTGAGTTAATTAAGTGTGGAAATCCATTGCCTCCCAGACTTATTTTATGAACTTCTTGCTCCCAAGCCTAGTCCTTGCCTGGCCACATCTGGCCACAGCTGGAAGGGCAGAGAACTGGTCGCTATTGTGTGACGAAGCAGAGATTGCTGTGGCACTGCCACTGCTGGTGACAGCCAGCTGGGCTCCACTTTAGCACCCAGTCGCTTCATTCGACCTAGATGGAGAGATGGCAAGATTTGGGGACAGGAATCATGGTGGCTCAAACCTCAACACCAAACCAGCTGGGTGTACCTTTCCCTGAGAAAAGCATTGCTGGAAGGATGTGGACTGGGCTCTCCCTGGCTGCAACTGCTGTACAAGAAAGAGATGGACCTGTTGGAGCGGGTCCAGAGGAGGCCACAAAAATGATCAGAGGGCTGGAACACCCCTCCTATGAGGAAAGGCTGAGGGAGTTGGGGTTGTTCAGCCTGGAGAAGAGAAGGCTCTGGGGAGACCTTCTTGCGGCCTTTCAGTACTTAAAGGGGCTTATAAGAAAGAAGGCGACAGACTTTTTAGTAGGGCCTGTTGCAATAGGACAAGGGGTAATGGTTTTAAACTAAAAGAGGGTAAATTCAGACTAGATATGAGGAAGAAATTTGTTATGCTGGGGGTGGTGAGACACTGTCACAGGTTGCCCAGAGAGGTGGTAGATGCTCCATCCCTGGAAACGTTCAAGGTCAGGTTGGACGGGGTTCTGAGCAACCTGATCTAGTTGAAGATGTCCCTGCTTATTGCAGGGGGGTTGGACTAGATGACCTTTAAAGGTCCCTTCCAACCCAAACCATTCTATGATTCTATGATTCACATCTGGCCCAGCACTGCACAGCTGGGCTCACCTCGCTGCCCTGAGCCACATGTACAGATCATGCCCCTGTTCCCACCACCGGACACAGCGAGACAGCTGGCAGGGCTGCTGGTGCTTCCTATTATTTTTCTCAACACTCCCCTGAAAATTAATTAATTCAATTAATTGATTAAATAAACAATCCTCCACACTTGGCGGCACTGAGCCAGCTGTGCACCGTGTCAATCTGCAAGAACATCACCCACTCCCGGGCTGATTTGCCGGGTCCTGGTCTCAGTGGCATGAAATTGGGGTAATTTGGGAAGGAATTGAGGCTGGCGAGTGAGGGGTTGCAATGCAACGTTCAGCAAAAAGTTGCACGCGCACCTCTGAAACAGCTGCATTTCCATGCAGGTTGCAAAGCCTTTCCTTATTTCTTAGAGATGCTGTCAGATGCTTTGAATCCTTAGATGAAAAGAACTAAATTAGGGCAGATCGTTATTTCCTGTTTTCTGTTTTATATTTATAGAAAAGCTGATACGTCTGGTAGCTCACACTAAAACTAAAAGCAAACCTCTGTCCTGTCTCCAACTGGTCTCTACTGGGAGCTGAGTTCCAGAAGGTGAGAGGCAGTGGGAGCCCTCCGAGAGATGGCAAGAAGGGGGTTGCACACCCCACCAGCCCCTTTTCTCCTGGCTTTCCAAAGCCAACAGCCAAATGTTGGGAATGGCCACATCAGTCATATATTTTTGCCCTCCTGAGGCCCTTTGCAGGCAGCGGTGGCACCTGCACCCCGGGGTCCCGGCTGGAGGTCAAGCCCCGGAGAGGCACCTAACCCCCCCCAAATACGCCCCCACCCATCCTTTAAATTTTCCTCCTTTCCAGAAGACCTGGATGCCGAGGGCCGGATCCTGGCTCGGCTCCCACGCTGCCTGGGCTGGGGGACGTCCCGTCCCTGCCATGGGTGCTGGCAGGAGAAGCTGCATCCTCAGCAGTTTTGCTCTGCTTTATGGATGGCTTGTTGGTATTTCTCTGCCTGCCTGCGGAATAATATTGAATGGGCCCTATCTCTCCTGAGAAAATATCGATCCAGGGTTTTAATGGCTTTCTGCTAACGAGCCACAATGAGTGTCATTGGGCATCACTGCTTGAGCTGATAAGAAAGGGAACACTCAGCACCGCAGCTTTGAAAGAGGGTTTCACCCCCCCCCCGCCAAGTCCTTTCTACCAGAAGAAAAGAAAAAGGAAGAAGAAAAAAGAAAAAGAAAGAAAAAAGGCAAAAGATTTCACTGCTCTCTTCACTTACTAAGTCTGAAGACAGATTTTCAGTTTGTTAACTTTCTTTATGGCTCTGGCTTTTCCAAAGGGAGGGAGGGATGAGGGAAGGGGACAGGAGATTAAATGCATTAGTTTATTTTGGGAAGACTTTCTAAAGCGGAAAAGAAAAAAAAAAAAAAAAAGCGTGACACCAGGGAGACAGGACTCAATTAAAGCAAGACCTTGAAATACATGAGCCAGTAGACCCGACCAGGGGTCCATTAGACATCCCTGTCAGGCAGTGTGCTTTGGTTACCCGAGGCTGTGTGGCAGCTAGATCCATCACCTGGGGAAATAACCACCGGTGCTTACATCTTCAGCAGCTCCTTGATCTAGCGATAAACCCGTTAGGGGAAATAAATGGGTTTCTCTTGCCTGGACTGTCCACATCATGGATGCAATTTGCCATTTTACCCAGCTGCTGATAAGCAGGGGATCAGGAGGGAAAAGCCGCTTAACGATTTCCTAATAAAGCCCCAGATAAGAGTGGAGCAGCACTATTACCTCCCTCTGGCTGTGATTTACAGCCCAGATTGCTGCTCTGTGGGAGCTAACGGTGGCTCAGCCTCTGCAGGGGAGGATGCTGGTGCGGGGAGAGGCGCCCAGCCGGCAGCGGGATGCTGCGAGGGGATGCCGGGGCAGGGACCACCCGCCCTCTTGCCAGACCCCACCACTGCCCCGGCTGCACTGGCAAGGGAAGGTTTTGATGCCATCAACATTAAAACCAGAGGGAAAAAAAAAACCTCTGGAAAAGAAGTTCAGAGTGGAATTACTAAGAAGAGTGAGGCTTGGGAACAAAAATCGCCCCGGCTCCATTTCTAGGTACAGAAAATGGATTTCCAGAACAGTATCATTCTTTCGACATGCCCGTCCTGGTTTCACGGCTGCCAGAAGATGAAAACAGGTTAAAAAAAAACCTTCTAGGAGGCTCTGCCCACTGCAATGCCACCAGCAATGCCATCAAAAGGTCCACCCCCACCCCAGGGGCTCCCCACGCACATGCTCTGGTTGTCAAATAAACTGTCCCATCCACCAGCAATGGAAGGTGTAGCTGACAGCTCATTTGATTTTTAATTGTTTGATTTTATTTGTAGTTTTGACGCTGTTTCCCCCTCTTTTTCCCCTCCCAACTGGGGATTTATTCTTTGTAATTAGCTGTGGTAATTAGAATCTCTTTCATACAGCAGCGCCTCGGCTTCCCTTTAAATCTCTTCGATGCTCCTACTTAATAAAAAGTGAATTTAATGTCTGTATCATCCTCAGATCTCCTCTCCGGATAGAAACGTGTCCTGGCCAGGGAGACTGGGACAAGTGCTGGAGACCTGCTCGGGCAAGAGCTCAGGAAGGCAGTGGGATGTTCCAGCGATCACTTGGGCACAGCCGGGACCAGAAACAGGCAGAGAAAAAGCATTTCCCAGTAACAAAGTCCCTTCTCTTTCACACCAACTCGTCCGGGAGCTGCTGCTGACCCAGCAGCTCCGTCCCTTGCTACCACCTCCATATCGGGGAGCAGAAGCACTGCAGGAGCCCTGGCACACACCCCCCCACACATAACAAATAATTCGGTGCCAATTATGCACCCAAAGCTGCCATTAATACCCAACACTGGCGTTACTGAACCCACCAAGACCCGACCTTGCTCCTACGTGGGATTTTACAGACCAAGGCGTCTCCCTGCTCCCAGCAGCTGGGGCTCCACATGGGACGAGGCAGGACAGGCTGCCCCAAGCACCCACACTCTGGTCCCCGTTACATCCAGCGTCCGCGAGCGATGTGCCATCACTGATGGGCCAACAAGAGAGGCTTTTCCCCAGGCAGCATCCATCCTCCAGGCAGCACTGAGAGCAGGACTCAGTGCCAGCTGATGGGGCACAGACATGACAGGTAATACCAGAGCATTACTCAGCCCCATCACCCAAATTTACAGGCTGGCTTGAGATCCAACAAGGTTCCAGACAGATCATTATTTCCCATGACAGCAGCGAAGGTGAGCCAGCCGCCTTTTATTTCAGCTTGGAGAAAAATGCTCCTGCCAGGGGATAATTGGGACTCTCTGCAGTGGGAGGCAGGTGCTGGGCTGCTGGAAGGTGAAGGCTATTTTAAAAGCAGCTGAGCAGAACTGGTGGAGAAAGCTGCCTGGAGAGCTGATGTGCAACGAGTGCTGCCATGAGAGGCATCCCGAGCCTCTTGGTCTTTAAAGTTCGCTTAGATCCCCTATAAAGCCAGGTTTTATTTGGTCCTTACAACCCTGGGAAGTGAATCGCTGGTGGTTCCTGCTTGCAAATGCCCTGTGCTTCTCCCGGGCCGGCTCCTGCCCACCCAGTGCTCACAGCAGCTATAGCAAGCAGGATGGGAGCCTTTGCCAGGCGATGCTTTGAGACTGAGATGAAAGGTGCCGTAGAAAGGCACAAGGTAGTGTTGTTCAGCTCTGCAAAGAGAGGTTTGCGCTGCTTTTATTTATACACATGCTGGCTGCAAGACACAAAAATTACTTAATCAATCCTTCCCCTTGTCTGGTGTCGCAGGCAGGATGGAGGCTGCCTACACAATTCTGCGCTGAAGATGACAAATTGCTCCAGGTTAACAGCAGTGACTCTGGCTCCTGCCTCATCCTGCGCAGGATGCGGCCGGTGTCACCACGGTGGGCTCGCGGGCTCAGCCAAAGGGAGCACATGAGCACCGTACGGTGTTCCCCTTCCCAGGGCCAAAGCAGGGAGAAGGTGAGGGGAGCTGGGGTCTGCCCGATGCTGTTGCACAGCTGAAGGAATGGGATTTTCTCCCAAAATCTGGCTGCAAGCCACCGAGCCGTGGGGAGGATGGGCTGGAGGTGCCGGGGCCACACGGCACAGCTCCAGCGAGCAGCTGGGTCGCAGGGGAGACCTCATGCATTCATCCTGCTGTGCCACTGCTCTCCATCAGCCACCTCGAGTTGGGGGGGACACGTCTACCAGGGCCTGGGACCCTGCAGGGACACTGCCAGGACAGGCTGCCACCCCACCAGTCTCCCTCACCAGCCGGGCCAGGAGCTCTTCCATGCAGGGAAGGGCTGGGAGGGATTTTCCAGTCCATAACTTTCCAGCCACGTGTTTTATGAGCTGCAGGAGTCTTGCCATCAAATGCTTCCAAGCAACAGGAGGGCTGAGCACCAACCTTACAGCAACACACTCACAGCCTTGCGCCAGTGAGCAACCCTACAAAAACAAACCAGGTCACCCCAGCCAGCGCTAACCAAGCAAGGGGACATGCCAGGAGGGGAAACACCGGCAGCGGTGAAAACTCCCCTAAAGTGAGACGAATGCGTGAAGAAAAGCTAAAGAAGTGAAGACCATGCATGGAAGATGGTTGCTCGGAGCTCACCTCTTCCCGTGGCTGCAACATCTGGGACACACAGAGACACGACGTTGCTTTTGCAGCTGCTGAGCGGCCCCCTCTCCCCTGGCCTCGGTCTGTGCCCGCCGGCAAATCCTTTTGGCTGCTGCAGCACGTCCTCCTTTCTGCCTGCTCACTCGAACCCCGAGCAGCCCCCGTGCTCCGGACGCCGCTTCCGATGCCTCAGTCCCTGGAGGGACGTGCAGCTCCGTGCGTGGCCCAGCGGGGCAGAGAGCAGCCCAGGGGCTGGGGGGGGAACTCGCTTCAGGCACCTCCACCCTGCCCGCAGCATTGCCCCGGGGACCAGCCTCCTTCCCGGGAGCCCTCCCGGGCCCCATCCTGCCCCTCACTTCCCAAGGACAGCCTAGGGACCATCCAGCCCCCACTGGCTCTTCCTGGGGCCACCGTGGGTGCAGAACCCGCTGTGTCCATCAAACCCAGTTGCTCTCCTTGGGCTTTGTCCTCCCCCAGCTCCGCAGCCAAGGCGGGCACCGGCAGCCCCCCTGTGCCCCCCAACACAGCTCTGCCCAATAACTCCCACAGAAGGGCTGGGTGTCGCTTCCCTTTAATTTATCACTTGTCAGGGGGGAGGGTTAAAAAAAAAAAAAATCAATAAATAAAACAACCTAGGATGCTTGAAGAGGATGAAACCCCTGAAACTGCAGTCTGCTGGTGGCTTGTCCCATTGCCAGAGGAGGGGAAGGGTGTCCCTGGTCCCCCTCACCCCACCACCCTGTCCCAGTGCCACCAGGTCCAGGTGGGTTCGGATGCAGTCGGACGATGCTCCTCACGAAGAAAATGAAACCAAAGGTCAGGACATGGTCATTCACAGTTGACTGGCGGACGAAACAACCCCCAGAGTCTGACACCCCCGGCTCACCCGCCAGGAGGGACCTGTCCCACCTCCCTCGGCTATTGCAGAAGCTTTGAGAAAAAGCCACTCGTTGCACGTTGCATGTTGCAAACACAGGGGGGACACACCAAGTCACAAGCAGTCCCTGCAGAGAGCCACTTGTCCTTTGCGGTAGTCGCGGCAGGGGCAGAGCCGCCGGTACTTGGTGTTGTAGCCCGCGCAGCTGAAGAGCAGCGGCTCCTTCTGGAGGTAGCACTCGTGGACGTTCTCGGCCACCGCTGGGTAAAGATGGTTCATCTCGTACTCGGTGCTGTCGCAGGTGATGCTGAGCCTGGGAACAAAGACAAAGGTGGGTCAGGTCAGGTGAGGAGGCTGCCTGGGGTTTCGCTGAAGGGTTTTTAGTGCTGTTCTGTCCTTCCCAGGGAGGTTCCTTTGCTAAGTGTTGGGCCAAATTTTTGCTGGTTGCACCAGGAACCATAAGCACTATGTTTGGCACTCCTTGGCTAGAGGTGAATGCTTGTCACCAGCCCAACACACCATGCAGGAAGGGGGACCCTTGCAACTCAACCCTGCAGCCCAGAGACCACCCCAACTCTTGTGTGGGCCATGGATGACTCAGGAAATTAGGCACAAAAATCCACCCAAATCTATATCCCCCTGCTGACCAACAGGTCTGTCCACTCTCCATGGTGTCCACACCATGTTCCCACAGCAGCTAATGTCCCCTGGAAGGGCACATGAGTTCAACAGATGCCCATGTGTCCCCTGCTAGCTGGAATTAGCCAGCAAAACCAGGCTGGGCATCAGCAAACACCCTGAGGGGCAGCAGAAATGCCCAGTGCAGATCTCAGCATCCTTCTCCTCCCATCCGTGCCCGCATCTGCAGATGGAGCAGCAGCACTGGCATTGCCCTCCCACCAACTCCTTTCAACTGGTGAGTTCCTGAGCCAGCTCGTTTTAAGGTCTGGAGGGGGGCATGGAGGGGAGAGAGTGAAATCCAAGCCCCAGCTCTAATTTATCATGTAAAAATGTCACCGGGACTCACAGCGCCTGCCTGACCAGCATGACAGCAATGGTAATGCTCGCATTTTAATTGCCCACAGAGCAGCACGGAGCCCAGTGGCAGATTTATACTCTATTAAAACTTCACTGCTGTGTGTTCAAAATGCAGTTTTATAGAGAAAGACATAAAAAAAGAGAGGAAGAGAGAGAGCATGGAGGAGGTGGAGAGGAATGGGGTGGGAGAGAGGCAGAAACGTGCCTGGAAAGGCTATCATTGCCTTCTGAAGTGTGAAGCTGATCAACGCCAACACGTGCTAGCAACGGGCTGCTCTGCAGGCAGCACCCTGCCTACATCGCCTTGGGCACAAAGGCACCTCAATGGGATTTCAGCAGGGAGGACAGGAGGAAAATGGGTGCTGGGGATGGGGGGAGCAAAGGGAACATCATCTGGCTGATGGCCCCCCCACCACCTTGCCGAGAAGGTCACAACTCACTGGAGAAACACCTCCTTCTTGTTGAGGAACCTGAAGAAGGTGGGCTCACAGACCAGCCCGCGCCGCCGGCACGTCTCGGTGCAGGCGTGCCGGGTCTCCGACACCCACACCTGCAGCGAGTCCACCGGGGGCCAGGCGTGGGGGTCCCGACTGGCGCTGGGGGACCACACCAGGTGAGTGGCGTTGGGGGACAGGGCCAGTGGGCTCAGAGGGCTTTGCATAGCAGGACTCTTGGCCTTGGGAGGCAGAGGAGGAGACGACGTGGTGCAGAAATCCTAGTGGGAGAGAAGACAATGGGTCAGTGGCCAGAGGCACAGGGTGAGATGTCGGGGATGGGGAAGGGAGGCTGCTGGTGGGACAGGAGGACACTTGGGCTGCTGAGTTTGCTCCTCAGGTTGAGGCCACCTGCATGCATAGATGGCATCTCCTGCTGTGGGAGATGAAAGCATCGGCCACCTCTTTTTCTCCCAATGCTGCCTTATTGTCTGCAGCAGAAAGGCCTTGATCCAGCCCCAGCATCCCCCACCACCTTCCACAAACCTCCCACCATCTTTGGTTCATGACAACTCTCCCCCAGTCCCCATCTCCTGGTGCCCTCTGCAATTAGGCCACCGGCTGCACAGGGCTGGGACCTGGGGTCCCTCGCTGGGGAGCTGCATTGGGTCAGCAGTCGCTTGCCCAGAGGAAGATGGGAGAGCAGGGATGGTTCCCCAGGGAGAACAGAGATGGGCGGCCAGGAGAACAGGGATACTCCCCCAGGGAGAACAGGGATGCTCCCCAACCTGGTGCTGAATGTAGGCGTGAATCCGCTCCAGCATCCCCTCGCAGGTGTACTCGTAAGGCAGGTAAGGGTCCACCTGTGAAGGGGGAAGAGCAGAGCGCAGGCAGCAAGCAGGGACAGCCTTGCCCTCCCCCTGGGCCCGGTGACCTGGGACAGCAGTGCCCTGGGCAATGGCTTTCCCCACCCACTGAAGCCCATGGCTCGTGTCTGCCCACCAAAGCAAGCAGGGCAGAAAACTAGGACTGAAAAAACTTCACAAGCTGTAAAGTGCTAGAGAAAGACGGTGAAGGACTAATTTGGGCTCAAGCCATGTATTGGTGAAAATAAAGTCACCCTGTTCTATACTTTTCTTCATTTTTGATAAGTTATAAAATAAAAACAGTTTTCATACAATAGGTCACTTCTAATTAAACTATGAACTATTTCAGCCCAAGAAACACTCTGCAGCTGCAGGCAAAGGCAGGAGTAATTTTAAAATACAGGGAAGGAATCAGGACTGGTAAAGATGCCAAGCTAATCCAGAGCAAGAGCATCTTGGGTGGTGCCCTGGGTCTGATCTAGCATCCTCTGTTCCTCTGCTCTTGTGTGCTCCAACCTCAGCACAGCTCTGCCTGCTCAGAGAGGAAGGTCCAGGCTTTGCTGCCCCGGCACTACAACCCACCAAACCGGTCCGTGAAAAGCCTGGGGCTGGGACTCACAGTGCACAATACAGGAAAAAAACCCCAAACCTCTCTTTTCCCACTGCCACTTCACTGAGGGTTTGCTGCCCAGCGCAGATGGCTGTGATGGGGTGGAAGCTGGCGTCTCTCCCATTCCCAGAGGCTCGGTGCTCCCTGCTGCCACCGGCGTGGGCTGGGATGGGGCAGGGAGGCAGCAGCCGGCTGCACGCTGGGACGGAGCAAACATTGATGCCCATGTTGATGCCAATGCTGTCTCTGCACCCCCATGTTGATAACTGCTATTTATACAGAGCCAGCAGCACTTAAACCACAGTGTATTTTTAGCGTGGGTTATGAAACGCTGCCAGTCTTCGGGAGACTTCTGCCTGCACTCACTGCCCAACATCACATCTCTCTGTCCCAAGTCACCCTCGGGTCCTGGCACAAGAAACCCCCTCCTCTCCACAGCAACTTAAACATCACATAGCATCCCCCAAAATGAGGAAAAAAGTGGCACAGGTTCCAGGGAAAGCAGGCAGAAGCAGGCAGACCGGGCTCGCTGCCCTCCAGCGTGGCTATTGCCACAGGGTCAGTGGTGATTTTCCCCGTGGGAAAAGCATTGCCACGAGGGCTGTGTCACTGATGTACCCCTTTCCTCTGGAACAAATTATTTTTTAAGGAACTTTCTGTCCTGGGAAAACAGATTTTTCCATGCTCCCTTATTTTTCCAGAGAGATGTTACATGAGCTGCAGGATGTTGGTGCGTAGAAGGGGCTGGTGCTGGGACCCCCCTTTCCCCTGTGCATCTCTGCAGAGCTTCATGCAAAAGAAGGATTATAAGCAAAACCACCCCAAAGATAATTCATCTGGAAAACACTGTTTTGTCTATTTTCTGAGCTCCACACCTCCAAAATAGCTATCTCCTTTTGAAGTACCCGTCAAACCCAAGCTCAAAGGCTCAGTCTGCTGAGAAGATCCCTCTAAGCATCTCCCTGCCATAAATATCCCACCTGAGTTCTCAGCCAGGCTAGAAATCACAGCTGCTCCATCTAATTACAGATGTGCACGCTAATCAGGGCTGACACAATGACAGGCACCGATCTTGCCTCTGAATTGCTGATGGGCGCTCAGTTAACTGGGGCAGAGTCCTCCACGAAGCAAAACTGCCCATCTCAGTCACACAAAGCCTGAGCGGGACTGGGTGCCGGGCGCTACCTGGCACCGATTCGGGGGAGACAAAGCACCCCTTGCTCAGCATCACCAATGCTCAGTCTCACCTTACCACTGCTTTCATGGCTGCAATGCTGGGGAGCTTTTCCCAGGACCCCGTTAGGGCAGGCATGGTGTAGATATAATTCTGTAAAACAGCCTCGTTCCCCCAAAAAACCTCCGTGGTACCCGGTGGGATGCAGCACATCCACAGTGGGATGGAAGCAGAAAACCTCCTTGTGCCTGCACATGTACTCAGTGGTGATGCTCCAGGTGCAATCCCACCTGCCCGCAGGCTCCCGGGACCCCTATCATGTCCAAGGGCATTAGGATGCTGTGGCTGGAGCCCGCTGCAGCCCCCGCTCCTCCAGCCCCAACACCCCCACGTGCCCCTCTCCCCCCAGGGGCTCCCCCAAAGGCTCTCGCTCCCCCCTCCCGGTCTCATTAGGATTCAGCTCATGCGCCCAGGACTGATAGAAAATGCCAATTTTGAGAAGATAATTGTTTAATTAAAATCTCACAGGCTTGGCCTCCTCTTGACAGCCGCATCGTTAATGCCACTCCCTGTGCCGGGAGCTCAGGGTCTCCCCAGAGCCCTGGGAGGGAGGAGGAGGAGGAGGAGGAGGGGGGCTCCGAGTCGGGGACTGGCAGAGCGATGCACGGGATACCACGGGAGGGAGCAGAGGGGTCAGTGAAGATGGACTCTGCCATCCTTTCCCCCAAGTATCAGTGGGGAACACAGGACCAGAACTCTCCAGCCCCAGTGCTCTCCACCAGCCAAATGGGGAGTTACTGGTGCCCCACAGGGATACCACCATGAGAGCCCTGGGTTTATAGTCTCCAGCAGGAATCCTAGAGCTGAAGAGAGCAGCAAGTCTCCCTTGCTTAAAAGGAAGAGAAAAAAAAATAATAAATCCGAACGTCGTGAGACAAATAAGTAGAAAAATAATGCAATTCTCTGCTGGCACGTAACAGCAGGCTGGGAACACTTTAACCAGCTATTTTGACTGTGATGTTTAATACGCCACTCTTTCAAGCATAGTCTGAAATGTATAATTTTCCATTATATTCCTGTATGTTTGACTTTAATATAATGAAGCCTTCTCCCTTCACTACACCAGAATATTGGGTCTATTAAATTGCTTGTGCGAGGACTATTTTTGACAATGGAAAAAGCTGAAGGCCAAGAAAATGGTGGTGCCTGCAAACCTCTCTCCTTCTTCTGCGTCTATTCTCTGGCTAACAGCTGTAATCCGTCACCAGGACAAGCCTCCCAGCATCGCCTTTCCCAGGGGGACACGATCTGTCTCTTGGCCCCATGTGACTGTGCTAGGATTTGTTCTCTGGGGTAGAGGAGTTTGGCACTTCCATGACTTCAATTTTCCTTATAAATAGGTCAGGGATGCGAGCCATCAGGAAAACCCAACACTACTCCAAGGGGGGAGGAATGACAGAGGCACAGCTTGCTGAAAACCTTCCCCAGCAGTTGCAGCGTGACCTGGAGCGGGTGCCACCTCCGAAAGGATGAGGGAGGGGAGCACAAGGGCTTTTCTTGGGGGTAAAAAAACCCATATTGCAAACCCAAGCCACATCCAAGCCACGATTCAGATCTCTCTGCAGAAGGAAGAAGTTTCTTTCAAGCAAATCTAGGTTGGCGAAAGACGCCCGCTGCATCTCAACTGCTTTATTTGCACAAATACAGCAGCCAGCCCTGCCAGCAGACCCAGCCGGCTCCAAACACACCAAAGGAAGCTCTGCCAGCCCCGCTGGAGCCAGGGCAGGGCTGTAGCTGCAAGGACGGCACATCCCACCCCGACCTGCAGCTCCAGGTGTCTGCAATATAAATCGGGACGGCTGTACAGCCATGCTGGCAGTGACCTGGCTGGAGAGCCATGGGCAGGCTGGGGAAGCTGCAAAGGGATGCTAAAATATTGCTGAAGAATCAGCAAATCCCCCAGAGCCATGATGCTCTAAACTGGGGCAAACTTGTTTGTCAGCTTGACCATATCGGAATTACTACCAGGTTCATAAAAATAGCTCCCAAAGCCCTTGAGGGGTTCCCAGCACCCTGGTTCCCAGTTCCCGGCACCCGGAATGGCATGGCACGGCTGCTGCCGGGAAAAGCTGATGGCAGAGGGAGAGCAAAGGAGACATCTCACAGCTTCCCACAACAGCCCATATCCCCAAAAATGTTTTACTGAGTTTTGCCTGGAAGATGCAACACTAAAGCTGTGGGATAAGTGATTTTTCCGTCATACAACAAAAAAAAAAAGAAAAATAAAATCTGTTTCATGTCAGTTTTCAATTTCCAATGTTTCCACCCATCAAGGAGGGGAAAAATGCTGTGTTTCAGGTTCAGCAATCTGTTTGGGTTGGTGAAGCAAAGGGAAATGCTTCATTTCAGACACAAGCCTTCCTTTCAATAAACTGGCAGGGTATTTTCAAACAAAGGCAGGCAGATGGGAAACAAAAACATACTATTTCATTCCAGTAACGTTGAAATGAAATGTTTTGGCTGAAAAAATAAATTGATGGTTGTTATTCTGAAACACAGACAAATTTGTTAGATATTTTGGTAACATAACATCCTATTTTGCTTTTGGGGAAAAAAAAAGGAGTCAGTAAAATAGTTTCTCTGAGCTCCAGTACTTCGCTGGGAACAGTAAAACTGAACTGCCCAGCCACCAGCTTTCTGCCGCTCCTCCTGCTAATGCCCTTGTTTTCAATTCCTGCTGTAACAAACAGTATTTTAAAGACAAGATACCAAGGGAATCCTGAAGCCAAAGCCCATAATAAGGCTTTTAAACTTGTAAGGTAGGTCAATTTTTAGGCTTAATTGCCTTGACAGCATCTCTAATAAAGCAGACCTTTCTATTTAAAAGACAAAAAGGAAAAAAAAAAAGCGGGGGAAAAGGAAGTTGCTGTAAGTTATTCACGCTCACTCCCCGCTCTGCTTCAGGAGGATTTATAGAGTATCTTTAAAAAACCCAGAGAGGCGAGTTGTGGGATTAATCCAGCGCACTTCTTGGTGGGAAGGAATAATTTCCCTCCAGAGCGACTGCACGTTTTCAGTGCAAGTGGAATGTCAGCAGCTGGTTTTACTCTTCTGAGGCAAATTTAGGACTTAACCTCCCGGCAGTCGAGAGTAATTACAGCGGTTGGGATGTTTTGTGGGAGGGGACCCCAGGGTGGGGGTCCCTGGTCCCACCGAGATGGGTGCAGTCAGATCCCTCCGAAATAAGGCTTTTGAGAGGCGGCTTTAGCTGCCCCATGGTCCCATAGGAGACCGAGTTTATCTGACTCTACGTGGTGTCACGCTGGGATGGAAAGCAGAGAGCGGCCGCCCCGGGATGCCTGACCACGGCTGCCTGCCCGCCCGGGCAGCTGCCGACGCTGCCCGCACGCCGTGCCGGCACGACAGGCACCCTTGTTCCAGCTCTGCTTCCCCTGCCCTCCGTCAGCTGTTTAGCAACTGAAGAATTGTTAATTAAGGGAGGGAGGCAGGACGTGTTGTGACTGCACTGCAACTGCATTTACATGAAGAGTGGGAACGAGGAGAAAAGCCAAGACGGGAGCTCATCTTTGGGCAAAACTGGGATCGGCACGGCAGCGGCACGATCCGGGTAAGCACCTGGTGCCGGAGCCAGTGGGTCCCTGCACCGGCTCCTCCTGCTCGGTGCCCATCACACCACCAAATCCTTTCGTAAAATCCTTTTTTCTTCTTTTATTTTTAACCAGAGACTATCATTAAGCTTCTAAATGACCTGGTGCACACCCAGTCGACGCTGCAGTGCAACACAGCTGCTCAGCAGCCAGCAGAGCCCTTTCCCTGCACACTTAATTCTCCAATCATTTTTTAATTATTTTAATAGCATGGCAGCACCAGGCTTCACTATTTGCTTTCTCCTTTCTGGAAAAACTGAAAATTTCCTTCTCTCTCCTGAAAAGGAGACCAGCAGCTCCCGGCCGCCAGCCCACAGCGTTGCCTTCGCCTGGGGGCCGTCTCTCCAGTCCAGATGGTGGAGGGTCAAGCGCTGACAGCTGGCCTGATAGCACAGCAGCAGGGATGTAATTATTTTTAATTTAATTTTAATCGAGATATGGGAATGAATGTGCAAAACAACAACTGTCTTCCTAAGCCAGGTTTGTTCGGTCTTTGCAAACTTGTAGAGAAAATCAGTGCGAGTTGAAGAGCTGTGGCCATCACCGACGGTAAAACGCAAGACGTGGGCAGACGGTGGGGCCACATCAGCTGAATAAAGTCCCCAGACTGTTACAGACATCTGCCTCTGCAGCCTCTAATGCAAGAAAAAGCAAGGATGACACCTCTCTGGCTAGCATCACCCTTGTCCCCCCCAAAATCCCACCCAGCACTGAGCCCCGGACCCCCAACGCAGCGCCCTGGTTTCACACTGCATCGCTGTCCTCATGAGAGGATGGCTCACCCCGAGCAAAGCAAATTGCAAGCAAAATGGAGATCAGCACTTTTCTCCCCTCCAGGAAAATTGACTTTAATAATTTGGACAACTTGAAAGGCTCCTGCCACAGGGCAGGAGGTAAATATTCATGAGGGAGCATTTCCAGGGCAGGCACAGGGGGAGCGCTGCATTCCCGGGGGGGGTCTCTGCATCCCCCCGCTTCCTTACATCCCTTCATCCTTCACAGAGACAACTCCTAGAGCTATTCCCATTGATTTGCTTGATCTGAACTATAACGATGAACAGTGAAATGGGGGAACGGCAGGCGCAGATGTCGGTAGCTCTCTGGGTACTTGCAGGGAGATGCTCTCTGGGTTTATCTTTGCTTCCCGCCAGGTCCCAGCACTGCCACACATCTCCAGCAACCTCAACCTCCTGGTCCCAAACCTCATCTCCCTTATCTCAGCTTCCCCTCGCTCCAGCTCTGCCCGGAGGATTCCCAGGGGATCCCTCAAACTTGGTACAAAAGCAGGGCAAAAGCACAAGTCCCCCTGAAGCTGCAGGAGAGGAGGATTTCTGCCTTGCACGCGTAAATAATTTCAAAGGGGAAACAAGGAAGGAAAAGCAATTAACGCTCAAAAGGGAAAGCCAGGCACCAGCAACTGCTGCTGCTATCTGTCCCTGCAAAGCCAGCAGCAGGGAGATCACCCCGCCACCTCCTCCGAGCCATACCTGGGTCCTCACAATGGTTTTGATAGCAGCTTCAAACTCTTCGGAGTTATTGTAGTCGACAGTCCACACATGCGGCTTCCCGATGAAGTCTTCGGCATATGGGTGTTGGGAGGACACCTAAAACACAGCAGCGTGAGCCGGTTTTTGCAATCCCTGCCAGAACGGCTGCTGTCTACCACTCACAGCCGCGACGGCAGAGAGGAACAGCAGGCTCAGGCACAGACATGTTGGGTTTTAACCCATTGCACATAGAGCTGTGCTGGAAAAAGCCTTCCTCTGAACCCACCTGCCCCCCTAACTTCAGGCCGATGTTCTAAAATTCCCGCTGGGTTGGGATGCCCTATTCCCATCAACACTGAAATTGCCTCTGCAACCCTGAATACCTCCGTCTCTGTAATACAGATACAATTTAACCTTGACCTGAGCCATTTGTGGGTCTGGAGTGGCAAAAATAGACCTAAACAGGTCTGAGAGGGCACCATGTCTCCCAGGTTTGCCAGCTCCAGAAACAAGGCAGAGAGAACAATCCACCTCCACCAAAGGCCAGGGAAGTCTGGCACCGGGAGAAAGCAGTGCTGGAAGCTGCATTGTCCCAATGACACACTGGTACCCCACAGCCCCCCGCCTCTCACCAGGCAATTTTGGGGGTTCTACCTCTTTTGTTTCAGCCCTGAGCTGCCTTTTCAGCCCCGCACTGGTGCGAGGCAGCCAGAGCCCAGATCTCCTCTTGGGAAGGGAAGAGAGAGGATGATGATGAGCAGAGGTGTTTCGGGGGCTCTGTGAAGAATCGCAGAGTGGCCTGAAAACCTGCCAGCTGGAGGAAGAGAGCAGTGCATGCTCTGTATTTTACTCTCCAGCTTGCTGTCCCTTCCCATTTTTTTGCTGACAGATTGATCTCCTCCTTCCCCTCTGGCATATAAACACCCTGGGGCATTTCACAGCCCTCACCCCCCGGGTGCCCTCCCAGCTCTGGGCTGAAGCACAATTACAGCACCTACCCAGGATGGATGCTAACACCGGCAGCTAATTAGTGGGGGCGCATGGGACAGACATGGGGGTCCAGGACAGCCCAGTGCCCCCCACCCCGTGATGGGTGCTGGTGAGCCGGGCTGCAGCGGGGCTGAGCCGCACGGCCCCCCAGCAAAGGCCTTCTCGGCTGGAGTGAGCATTGCACTGCATTATCCACTTTATGAATAATTAAAGAGGCAATTTTCTCAACCCTTTAACTTTTAAAGAGTTCCTGCTTCACTTGGATTGAATTCCCAGTGACAGGCAAGCCTGGGAGGGATTTCGTACCCCTGCAACACCACGGAGGTCCCAGTGTCCCTCTGGGTGTACAAAAGGATGAACAGGGCTGCATCACCCTGGTTTGGGAGCAGGGTGCGGGGTGTGCCTGGATCTGGGCTGATGGGGTTTGTGGTCTGCAGAAGTCTCCTGCACCACCTTCTCCTTTGCAACCCCAAACCCACAGCAGGGCCCCTTGCATCCAAGTGCTCTGGATGGAGACGATGCAAGGATGGGAGAGGGGACCCCATCTGCAGGTATCCGCATTTCTGCATTTGGAGGAAATCTCGCAAAAAACAAAAAAAAATTAAAACAAAAAATCTCCATTTAGCAACTGCTCTTCCCAGGCTAGCCCAAACCCTGGTGTAAAGGAGGTGGCTCCATCCAGCCCATCCGCTCGCCTCCTGCCAGACTCGCCTCTCTCGACGTCGGCTTCCCGCGGAAGAACTCGTGGTTGAGGGAGCTGTGCGGGGGGTTGAAACGTGCCTGCAGGAAAACGCAGCCGTTGGCGATTGCCTCCAGCGGGGCAGGACCCTCGTAGGGGAACCCAAAGCCAATGAAGAGCTGCAAGGGAGAAACCCATGTGCTGATGAGCAAACATAGCCAACCCCATAGGAAAGTCTCCCAAATAACCCGCCAGCATCCCTCTCCGCTGCTCTGGTCCTGCACACCAAGCCTCTAAGGCAGCTCCATATGGTTCAACACCCCATAGCTTAAATGTGCTAAAAAATCCCCCTGCTCCATGGCTCACAGCCCACTTGTGCAAGGCAATGGGGTCTTCAGGAGCTGCAAGTTTCCCCGTGGTGGCTAAGACCATCATACTTGGCCCTGTATGGAGAAATACTGGTTTGTCAAAGCCATTTGGGCTGGTGAATCGACAACATTTCCCCCCAGACACTGGCTGAAGGCGACTGGGATGTGCCCGCACCCCGCACACTCCCTCTGAGAATCCCATTTATTTTTATCACTGCCATGAGGAGAAAAAAAATCCACCCCACTTAGCAACAAATAAATTAATCAGGAAACTTTGTGCTCCGTCTGTGGACGGTCTGCAAGGAGAAACTCATCAGACACATCTTGATTTGAAATTATGTGCTCTGCTCAGCTCCCGGCTAATTAGCCCTGCTGATAGCGCCTGCAAGCCTGGGAGGAGCGCAGATAACGGCCTCTCCCCCCGCCTCCTCCTTTAATTAGGTTTTCTTTCTCAAGGCAACTGAGTCCTCACTGCTGGCTGGTTAACGGGGTCGGGGTCCCACGGACACCTCGGCTGGTTCTCGCCCACCTTCGCCTTCCTCAGCAGCTGCTGAAACTCATGCTGCGGCAGCAGCCCGTGGTTCTTCACAAATGCCGGGACCTCGGGCGGCCGCTGCGTCTCGTAATAAACCGTGCCGTGGATCTCCATGTACTTGTTGAGGATGGCCAGGAACTTCTCCTTGCCCTGGGGAGGAAAGTAGAGGGTGAACTGCACCAGAAGATCGGGCTGACCCCTGCCACGGTCATGGGAGGAGATTTAACTCTCAAACTGCTGTCCCAGAGCACCTGCGATGCTTCAGCCCAACCTGCAGCCGTGCAAAACTGCCACCCTCCCCGCTCCACATCCCTCAGACACACATCCTGGACCACTCCAGGCTCCCAGTGAGCCTGGACGGCTGCGGCATCTGGCACCTTGAACATCGGCACCTGGAGCCTCTGCCTTCACTGCTGCCTCTGTGGGCAACTTCCACTCTGGAGCTCCTGAATTAAAGGTTTCAGGGGATTCACAGGGAAGTTTGCAAAGACCAGAGCTTGCTAATGGCAACTTATTCCACGAAACAAGTCCTCAGGATTTTCTCACTTGGGTTTAATCCTGCTTTACTACCTGGAAAAATCAAGGGGGTCATCAGTTTTCTTCTTCTGGAGGCTTTTCTCCTTTGGCTCTCCAAAGCAGCCTTCCATTTTAACAATTTCTCTACTGCAGAATTTTTTTGCTTGGAAAAAACCACAAAGGGACCATCCTTTGGATGCTGCATTTTCAGCTTGTTCCAGTGCTGCAATAGGCCCCAAAAGAGTAGAGACCAGGAAGGAATAAGGAGGGATAAATGGGGAATTTGATAAAAGTCCATATGTTGCCTTAAAGCCTCTCTGAACACAGTATTTCTTCCCTCAGCCACGTATCTCTGGACTTCTCTAAGGCTAAAACCAAGTGCTTTTGGTGGGATGAGGCTGAAATCCTGGCCACAGTGCCACTAACACACAAATCAGCACCAAATCAATTCCCTAATGCTTGCGGAGAAGGGAGTGAAACACAGCTTATAGTCCCTGGGCAGTGCCTGGCATCACTGAGCATCACTGGGGGGGAACTGATCCCCCTGCACGGTGCGGAGGCTGGCATGGGAGACCCCCTGCACCGCTGCATCCGAGCACCGTGGGCTGCTTCGACCCATGGAAGTTGGGCAGCAGCCTGATGAAAATGGCCTTTCCCAGCTTATTAAAACTTCAGCTCCTGTTGGCGAGCCGGAGGCGAGAAGTTCGGAGGGGTAGGAAATGAGAAATAACGGGAAGGTAGGTTTAATGAACTGTTTCTAAATGTCAAAAAGATCCTGCTCTGGAGATGGTGCTTGGTCCAAGGCCTGTAAATAAGCACCCGGCTCCAGGAGATGGAGGTGCTCTTTTCCTTCCTAGACCTCAAAATCACTCAAAATAAGGAAAACTCCTCTTACCCCTTATTTTATTACATGGGGTGGCACAAGACACAAAGCAATGCCCAGGCAGCCTGGCCTCGAGGAACAGCCACCAGCAAGAACAAGCCCCAGCCCCTTCACCCAGTAATAAATTACCCCAAATATGCAATTTTGGGGAAACTGATGTTGTTTGTGAATTCTGGCTAAAAGGAACAAATGTTCATAGCACTAAGGGTGGAGGAAAATGTCTGTTTTGAGATTTTAACTCCCTTTAGTGCCCTCCCAAATTAACTTAACTAAGTTTAAATGAAACTTCTGGATAAGAAAGGGCAAGGAAATGGTAGAAAAAGATGACAAAATGTTACAGCTCCCCTAAAATGAGACGTAGTGGGTTTCAGTGGGGTTTTGTGGAGCCCCCGAGCTACATGGATGCCGGGGGGATTTGCTCTCAGATGTGGGGGGTGATGGAAAAGCCACAAACACCCATGAACAGGAGGCGATGGCGTGGCATGGCCGGATCCTGGCCCACCACAGGCATCCCTATAAGGGCAGAGCCACTAAATCAGGAAAGTTGGGGACAGGGATACAGATTCTGGCTGCATCAAACCGCATCAATCCCAGCAGCTCAGGAGGACTGAGCCCATGATGAGGCAAAGTCGACTCCGGCAAAACCTTTTCTCCCACAAGAAGATGCGCAGCGGTAAAACCCAGCAGCAGCTGGTGCGGTACAGTACCTGCAACTGGAGCAGCCCCAGGTGGTGCACAAAGGGAAAAAAAAAAATAGACATAAATCAAGAGACAATGAGAATTAGCTGCTCTTTTTAAGCCCTGGAAGGATAACCAGCTGGCTAGCTCTGGATAAGACATGGGGGAGTACACACGTCCCCTGGCTGCTACAGGAGATGCAGAAGGGATGTTTTGGGGGGCTGGGGGTATTCCCCCCATGCAGCTGCCCACCCCTCTCCCCCAGGCGTTACAGGCACGGGCAGGCAGTGGGGCAGCACAAGCCCCTTTCACAGGGTACTCGAAAGCAGAGACAAACGATCCCCATCATAACACAGGAAATCACGTAACGGCAATCATCGTAATTAATTATATAAAATCATTGATATGAAATCCTCAGTCTAAGCGGGAGGAAGCATCGCCTAGAGCAAAGAGCAGGGGATGGGGTCTCGCCAGCCTCTGCCCTATTTGCTCAGAGACGCTGGACCTGTCACATTACTGCAGCAGCCTCAGCTTCCCCTCTGCGAACGGGACAAGGATGCTTCTCCACAAACACACCGAGACCCGTGCCTCAAAAGCTCAGGGTGAGAGCCAGAGGCTGCTGCTACCTCGCAGCTCTGCCTTCCACCGCCCCTGCCCGCCTGGGTGCCCCCCGCAGCGCCAAGGACACCCACCTTCCAGATGCTGGCCTCCTTCCCGTACACCACCGCCATGCTGCTCACTTTGTTGGACTTGATGAATTGCCTCTCCGTCTTGTTGAGCTCCTCCGACACGAAGCCCATGAAGGAGTTGTCGGGGGTGTGAGCTGTGGACACCGAGGGGAGAAGACACGTGGCTGGAGAGATGTTTTCTGGGACCTCAGCAGGGTTGCGGATGCGGCCCCATTGCAGCACGGGGGCTGAGATGAGCCCAGCTCCAGAGCCTTGCTGGAGCTTGGAGGGAAAATGGCATGAATCCCCATCCGAGCAGCTCATAAAATACAGGCTTTTGAACTCGCTTGAGCAACTCTTTAAAAAGTAAGGCATTTTTAAGGCTGCCAAATGGGCTTTATCCAGGCAGGAAGAAGCAACGTTTGAGTCAGCCAGTGCCTAGAGGGTCACCGGGCTCCTTTCAGACAAGCATATCTTCTTTCCGTGCCACAGGCAAATCCAAATCACTGAGCTGCCTCTCACCTTTACAACCCCAGCTGAAATAAAACCAGGCTTTGCAACCAAGACCGCCCCGTGTTTCTGGAAGCTCCTGGCTGTGCCCTGTGTTTGGCCCTGACTGTGCTGGAGCCAGCAACCCATTGCGGAGGAAGGAGTCAAGTCTCTCTTCCCAGAGCATTTCTATAACCCAGGAGATGGCCAAGCAGATTTGGGAGCTCCTTGCAGGCAGCAGGCAGGCAGGGGGAAGGAGGAGTGGAGCCGGGGAGGACAGCACTGCCCATGCATCACCTCCTGAAGGAGGTCAGACCTGCTTCTGTGGTGCCTGCGAGCCCCCAGAACCACCCCACCGTGCCCCCGTCCCCCACTTACGGAACATGGTCATGAACTGGGTGGGCTGCAGGTTCCAGTAGCCCCAGTTGGTGCGGTAGCCGCGCAGCGTGGCATACTCCTCGTGGTTGTATGCCGGCTCAGTCCCAAAGGTATCGATGACCCGGACGCGGCACCTGGGAGAGGAGACAGGACCCAAGGACCTCGGTTGGAGAAAGTCCCACTGTCGGGGACATCTGGTGTCCCCAGGGAGCTCGTCCCTTGTCTGCTCCCTGAGCAGAGGGTGCAGGAACATCCCAAGCAGCCCTTCGTAACCCACTGCTCCCTCCTGTAATGAGCAATTTCCCCTTGCAGGGCTTTCATCTCCCTGATGGTTGTGAGAATGATGTATCTCCTGAAGACTTGTTAATGCTTTTCCCAATATCCCGGGAATGCTGAGGCAGGCATTACCAGCAGAAGACTGAGGAGAGAAGGGAAGCATCAAGCAAGGGAAGAGCAAAACAAGCTGAATGCGAGAGCAAACGCATTTATAATAAAAGCAATAACACCGCTTGTCATTTTTCTCTCTAATAAAATTGTGTAGCATAGTGGAAGAGATGGGAGAAAACATAATAAATAGCAGGACTATCAGCACTAAATTAAATCGCATATTTTCCTGGCTGGTGATGTGCCAGGGGATGATGACATTTGTCTTGATGCCGAAGGAGCCAGGGATGGGGCTCTGCTTCTTGCAAATAGAAAAGGCTCACGCTTCCCTCCATGGTGTGACCACCCCTGTCTGCAGGCATGGTACTTGGAAGCACACACGCACCACAGGCACACACAGGGTTGGGGTTTTTTTTTTCCGATTCGGTCTCTTCTAATGAGGTTTTATCTTAAACACGTGAGGCTCTGGAGTGAGCAGACTGCCTCATGCCGCGGCAGCGGGGGACACAGCACGGCAGCAGCTGCCAAAGCCAGGCAAAAATCAAAGGTGCAATCAAAAGGTCCAACTCCTTGGATGTGGAGGCTACTCCTTCGAGGTCATTAGCATTAGTCTTTGCTCGCTAATTAGTGAAATGGAGAGTAAGAGGAGGCAGTGGCTTTACTTACCTGTATTTCTTAAAGGAGAGCCCCATGTGCTGCTTCATCTGTTGGAGACCGTGGTAGTCGGTGTAAATCAGGTCGAAAGGCAAAGGATTGGTCAAGGGGCAGTTTCCCCGTCCTGGAGGGACCCCTAAGTGACTGGGGAGAAGCAGGAGGGACTGATCAGCCCCCCAACACCACGAAAGTCCTGCAACACAAACACTCATTTCCCTGCTGGGCGTTTAACAGAGGCCATCAACCAGCTCCCTAGTTGATGGAGGGGGAGGCAGATGGTTCTCCTCTCCCCACTTTTATTTCCTGGGCCAAAAATCTGAGGGTTTGGGGAGTTCTGGTCCCTCCCCATCTTTACACCTGCTCCAGCCAAGCTCCTGCTCCTCCTACGTGGATGGGGCTTTTGCACAGCATTCCCAGCCAGGGCTCACCAGCATCTCATTCGACACACACGCTTCCCTGGACCTCTATTGTCGAAGACACCCAGTTTCATTTGCTTTCATTGCAATCGCATCAGTGACGGACTTGTAAAGCCTCATCTTTCCCCTCCTCCCTGCCTGCAAGGCTTCCAGCTTAGCCTAAATCTCCTTGTTCCAGCCCCATATCCCTCCCAGCACACACCATGTACCATTTCTCTTACTCCAGTCCTTACAGGTAGCCACCGCATCCCAGAGCACTCTCAGCTTCTCCTTGACTCTGGTGGCACTGCCTGTCCTTGGATATTGTGCACATTTCACTAATATTTCTCACTTTTTGTCCCATTTATGAAATAGTTCAATAAAGTCAGGACAGCTGGACCCTGGGTCTTGCTCAGTGGATTTTCAGCCAGTTCCTTACAACAGCCATACTCAGCCCCTCTTCCCTCCCTCTCCAGTGGATAAAATGCATTATGAAAATCCAGATAAACTAGAACAACTGCAATCTCTTTATCAAGATCATCAGTTACCTTGCTGCCAGGGTGATATGCGATTAATCTGGCATGATACAAGGCTGGTAAACCTGCGGCATGTCTCCTTCCATTTTCAATTACCTCTGTGAACTGATGAATGCCTCTCTCCAAAGCTGTTCCACTAAGTGTACCACTGATGTCAGCCTGACAGCCCATCTGCTTGTCTGGACCACATTTCCTCCTTCTCAGAAAAAAAAAACAACTGTGACATCTTCCAGCTTCAGCAGGTTTCTCAAAAATCCTTGTTACATGTACTTGTGATATCTGAGTGCCAGTTTGCTCAGAAATACAAATGATCCACCCCTCAGTTTCAATGCTCTTGTATTTTTTTCCTCCTAAAGACAATAATTACTCATCCTCACCCTCACAACCCCACTCACACCCAAAGAGCAACAGCAACATCCTCAGGGAAAACGAAAATGTTGAGCTGATTTAGCCCGCCCGGGCTCTGCCCCACTCCCACCATGCAGTCACCCCATTTTGTTCTCAGTCCTTCTAACAGGGCTGAGGAACTTCTGTTTTATTTTGCAAGTCTGAGCTCAGACAGTGTGAAATCTCACCCTTAGCTCCTGCCTGCCAAGATGTCTGTCTTTGTTTTCTTCTGGGCTCTTCACTTACTACTAGCACCTGTTTGGAGACGGGAATTCATCCCAGCCTTCCCTGTATTTTCCCTTTTCTTAGGAATAAACGGTCCAGCCAGGTTTTATACTCCCAGGCTTTGAAGCTTTCCCTCTATGTGATCTCTCTTACCAGTTCTCCTAATTTCTCTGCATTTCCCCTTCTGAACCTGAGAATCCTCTTTCCAGCCCTACCTGGGTTTTACCTGTTGCTCAACTGAAGCTCAAATGAACCTACAGTCCAAGGGTCCATCCTCCGAGGAGCACTTCCATAATGTCCTCGTCCCTTGCCCAGACCTACAACTATGCACAGCATTTCATCTATTGATCCCATGGCTGCTTGCAGAGGAAATCGATGGCTCTCCCACCCAGGGAATAGCCAAGTGATACAGTGATATATTCTTCTGCTATGGCTTGCAAGCCCTTGAGCGTTGGGCACCCAGATCCTTCTTCCAGCTCCATCCCAACCTGAGATCAGTGAAGGGTCATCCCAAAATCCTGACCATGACCGTGACTCCAGAGAGCAAGTAAACTAGGAGCCACATCACTTGCCAAAGCCAGGAAAAACAGAATTTCATTTTAAGGCAAAGAGCTGTGTTTGCAGGTGCTTCATTGCTCTTGTCACAAGGAATATAAGCCTCAGCTCAGGGCAGCCTGGCCGGGTCAGCCGCAGGGGAAACAGGTTGCAGTTTTATCGCTTCTGTGCACAATTTTACACAATATGGTTGATTGGGAAGATAGCAGGAATAGAAAGGTTCTCACCTCCAACAGCCACCTCAGTACAATAAATAGGGCAACGAGGAGACCCACCTCTCCTGGGGAGGCTGAAGGGGAAGGGGAGTTGTTAAGCCAATAAAAAAACCCCAGGATTTTGTAGAGATGCAATACTAAATATCATATTTGCTCACATACATGCTGCTTTTTCCTCAGTCATCAGCCAAACGGCAATGCTGATTTACACTGACCTGGCACAGCGGTGGAGCAACTCAGCTGATCCATAAACCTTGTATTTAACTAAAAATCCCCAAACCTTAACATTTCTCTTGCAGCATACCCCATCCTCTAGCTGGTACACATCACACAAGTTGCTGCATTACAAAATCATCTGCAATTTTAAAAAGCCCTAACCAAGCTTGACAAGGGGCTGCGGGAGACAGCAATTAGTATATCTCATACCGAAGCCTCCAAACAACTTTCCACTGGTTAGGTAGAGCAGGTCGGGCTCCCCGGCTCTTCCTTGTCACTGCGATCTGCCATACATCCCCTCTCCGGGTGCTCAGGACTTGCCACGTCCATTTATACTCCCAGCACCAAGGCTGCAAGGCAGGAATAGATCTAAAAGCAGGAACGGTGTCTTTGAAGCAGAGCATCTCTCTCGTTTACCCCCCTTATCCATCCTAAACACTTTACAACCACTGATTTTAATATTCCAATCATGCAAATCTAGGCTGCACCTCCGAGATGGTGGGGTTTTTTTTTTTTTCATTCCTCCTTATTTAAACATTCTTTATTCAAGCTTTCATCATTTGCCAGTTAAGTCAACTAATTTTCTACTAAAACCAATTTCACTCATGGTTGGAGTGAAATTTCCCTGATTTTTCCTCGTGCCATGTACTATTAATGACGCTTGAAATTACGCAAATAAAATTGATGAGCGCAAATGCCTTCTTCCCAGCCAGCGCAGCCAAGAGATTTGTTTTTGAAAATCACTTGATCCCAGCTCCTGGAGAAACCTCCCCTCCCAGACCAGCCAAGGATGGTGACCAGCTCATGCTCAGGCTCAGCACCTCCGGAGCCCCAGCAGATGAGCTGGTGGCTCGTCCCATCCTGACATCCAGGATTAGTGCATCAACTCAGCCCTCACTCCTCTTTGGGAGAGAGCAGCCGAAGCGGCTTCAATCCAAGCGGATGCAAGCGCCGAGCTCGCCTCTCCGCCAGCTGCCTCCACCAGCTGTGCCTACTCCAGAATAAATCTACAGCAGCTTCTTGTCCTGCTATTTTCCCCTTATAGGTACTTTAATCAACAAGGGGACGCATTCCCTTCCCAAGCGTGGTGCAGGCTCTCTGAAATCAGATGACTGCGGGGTTATCTTTACATCCCATTGACCTATTTTCAAATTAACCCCATGTTTCCTTCCACGTTATCACTCCTGGGGCTGAAAAGTCCAGCACTAAATGGATCTCATGGGCATCTGCTGGCAGGCTGGGCCAATATCCTATATTATATTTAATTGCGTCTTCTCTGCCCGCATCTGCTGTCATCAGCAAGGCAGACTGCAGCAGGGGAAATGGAGGAGGGCTTCTGTCCTTTCTGCTCCCTTGGCTTCTCCCTGTCTGCGAGAGCCTAGCAAGCACAGGGCTGTTATCTGGGGGATGAAAAGTGCCGGAGCCGAGCCCGAGCAGCTCCCAGGGGTCTGTGACAAGCCCATCACGAGCAATTTAAATTGCAAATTGGAGCCCACGACATGAATGCCCCACTGCCTGGCCTCTGCTCCCAGCTCTTCCTCCTGCTAGAAGGGACACGATGACCTCAAAAGCGAGGTTTTTCACGCAATTACAGTATGCTTTTTAAGCCACCTGCAAAGGTTTTACTTTTGCAACGTGCATCTGGACTGCTTCTCTGGCCCATCATCGGTCCCGTGTGACACAGCCCTATCCATCTGGGTGGTGAGGTTCAGCAATCTATTTATTTATTTATTTCTGAGGTTCAACAAAACCCTGTTTTCATGTCATGACAGGAAACCTTTGCAGCACACCCCCAGAAGACAGCTAATGCCGAGATTCTGCTGTTCCTCTGAGCAGCAGGTCCAGGCAGGGCTCTGCCAGGAGATCCCCTCTGCTGGGAGTTCCCCAGGAAGGCATTTTTTCTGCACTGCAAAGATAAGCCATAAGGAGTGAAGATTGCTGGATGCTTTGCATCTTATAAGGGGACTAAAAGCCTCCAGAAATGGGGAGTCGATGGTCTCGTGGCGCTGGAGGCTGGGTTTGATCCAGGGGCTCGCAGTTAGACCATCTCCGGGTGTGCTGAAACCTCCACCCTCCCTGACCTCGCCAGCCCCGAGGGGCTCTGGGCCCACTGGGAGGATCAACCCTCCCCACATGCCAGGCATAACCTCCTCTCACCTATATAAATTACCCAGCAATTAATAAGGTTATGATAACCTTTATGTGATGAAGCAGAGGTTTTTGCAATGGCAAAGAAGCCAGCAAGCGAGTCGTCATTTGGCTACAAAATAAACATATTTCACAAAGGAGCACAATTTAACAGCTCAGTAATTCCTGCTAATTTATGCACCTTCCTCTCCTACAAAATGAAGCCCTCCAAGGTGGAAGAAATCCCTCTCCACCACTCCTCACCACGGCAGGGCGGCTCATCCCCGCTCCTCATGTAGCTGCTGCCGGCAAAGCTCCGAGCCGCCTCCTCAGAGGTGCCGGGAAGCTGCTGTAATTAAAGGGAGCAGCTTTTGCAGTCTCGTTTCGATGTACCCGGCTTTTAATTGTGGAGCTACATGGCTGCAACTCTGCAAGCAGCTGTAGCCGGCTGAAGAGGGGAGGAGAAGCAGGGGAGGCGATGGGATCCACCATCCTCTGGCAAGAGCCGTCCTCCCGGCCGGGCAGTCAGACCCTAGAGATGCACAGGAGGGTGCCAGAGCAAACCGCTCTTTCTGGTCAGGAATTCAGCAAATAATGCAGAAACTTCCAAGGAAAGGGAAATAAATACTTGGGCTCCTCTGGGGAGCAGCAGAAGCCGAGCACTCGCGTGCTCACGGCGCCTGGGCAGACCCTCGGACAGACCGGCTGCTCCCTGCTGTCCCAGCTGCTCCAGCAGCTCAAAATGAAAGGACAGTTTTAGCCGAATCTTCATGGGTACCACTACAGCAAAGCCAATTTCTACCCACTAATGTCCTGGACCCCTGCCTAACCCATCACCTAAGATATGTCTGCTGGAAACGTGTCCCCATTAAACAGTGGACTGGAGAATCCAATAAAGCTCAGACACACAGTGGTGTGCCCAGCATTTGTGTAACCTCTTGGGTCAGTCTTCATCACCTCTGTCTTTGCAAGGGTTTGCAGTGGTTGAGTACCCACAACCGGGGGCATCACCTTCAGCTCCCACTGAGACTTCTAGCCAAACATCCAGCATTTCCAAAGCCTGCAACATCCCATACACAACCAGGTCCCAGCACGAACATCAAAGCCTGGCCAGAAAAAGAACAATCTAGTCACCCTAACAGCTTACAGAAACACTCACTCTCAAGTAATGGGAGCATCTGATGCTACATTAGAGGCTGAAGTTTCCTCCCTACCAGTGCAGAGCTGATAAATCCCACAGCCACACCACGCAGCTCCATCAGGACAGCACACAACTGGTCACTTCTGGCTATTTCCACAAGCAATTCCTGGCTTGCTCACACACTGGCAGGACTGTATTTGCCAACTGGTGAGGGAAGGTGAAGCCTGGAGCACGGGCATTGCGCACGTTTTCATGTGAACAGATGCAAGGCAGAAAGACGGCTTTTATCTGCCAGAAAATAATTAGAAATGTCTTCATCTGGACATCGTGTTTCCATTTGAACAGCCCTTTTTGCAGCCTGAATACACCTTGGTGACTGTGGAAAGCGTAAGAAAATAGCAGCTATAATTATGAGCCAGACAATGAGAGGAGAGCGGTGGCAGCGGGCGCTGAGCCTCATCCTGCCGTGGTGCCAGCCCTGCCGTGGTGCTGGCCCCGCCACAGCCCATCCACGCCACCCCAGCACACGGAGGGTGGCTCTTCACCCAAACCACACGCTGGCCACAGCTACTGCTCAGCAGGGAAAGGGCTGCCAGCACGGGATACAAGCACGTGCTTAAAATTAAGTGCCTTGCCAGGGCTGGTATTAGGAGTCCAGAACTTGACACCGGAGCAATTAAGTGCCGAGAACACTTTGTAAAGCCCTGACCCCACGAGGCATCAAATCCTGTTTTCTTCGACTTTCTGTCCTGCCTTATGAGCAGTTAATTTCAAGGGGCCCATTGCAAAAAGCACCTTTCAGCGTCGCTGAGATCAATACTCCCCGCAGCTCCAGCAGCTCGCAGCACCAGACCCCCGTCTCCCCGAGCACCTCCCTTAGCCTCACAAAAGCAGCTGGAGATGCCAACATGACCATTCCCATGACCTAAGGACAGGGGTAGGAGCTGGAGGTCCCAGCAGTGCCCGCCGTGCCCCTTCTCCTGGGGAGAAAGGCCGAGCGCATCCCTCCTCACCTGCCCTGGGGGCACAGGTGCTCCGGGGGAAGGGGCTCAGCTTATTGCGGCTTTTGCATGGGCATAGCCATCACTCCAAAGCGCTGCTTGTAATTTTCCAACATCTACTTCTAAGCTGCCTCATTAAGGACCCAGCTCAGGTCTTTCAGGCACTTCCCACTCCTCCCCTACCAAGCAACACACACGCACACCGGCCCTGATTCTCACTTCCCTGAAAGCACATTTTGGCTTCCAAAGCAGCACAAGGGGTCTTCAGCAAGAATCAAGTGTTTGCATTTAGATTTGGGATCTTTCTTCCCTCCCTGCCTCAAGGCAGAGCTCAAAATGCTGCTGGCTCCCTCCGCTGCCCTTACCCACCCAGTTTTCCACTGATGGAAACCAACTCCTGACTCCCTGCTCCAGCTCGACGCTTTGCTTTCCTCCTGGGGAGCTGCACATCCCCAGCAATGCTTTGCACCAGCCACCAGATAATCCCATGTTTCACCCCTTGCCTGTCAAGACACATCAGAAGCAGCTCACAAATCCACCAGGAAATGCAAAAGAGGACAAACACCTGCACTTTGTTCAACTACAAGAGAAAAATTAGCCTCTGGTAGGACACAGCAGCAGAATTCACAGGTCTTTAAGGTCTATGGTGTGAAAAAGATAAGCTAGGTAAGCTAGCCCTGGAAAACCAGGGCTGAGCTCAGCAGCTTCAATCTCAAACCTCACCAGGGCATTGGATGGTGCCTAGCCAAGCTGTGGAGCAAGCTGCAGATTCCCAGAGCTCCTTGGCTTCGCTCCAGATTAGCATTGGTTACCCCGAACCCCTGCCATTCAACACTTGGCATCTGCCGCTCTCCCCGCCGGAGCCCCCCACCATGGAGAGGTGCCCAGCACAACACAGTCACGCTCCTGACCTGTTTTCACCCTCATCCCTCCACCACCAATTTTTTTTGGACCAGGGACTTACTTTTCCTCCTCGTTTGCCTGATCCCCAGCATTTCAGTCCCAATCCTGACCACGGCCTCTGGGCACTGCTGCATTGCAATCAATATAGATGCTAATAATGAACAGCTCTCAGATAACTACCAGCTGAAGTGTACACACGCAGACCTTCCAGTGATCCCTTGCCAATGATCAATACATGTAGAAAAATCAGCTCAGAAATTTGAAGAGACAAAAAACAAACCAGGAGAGAGGTTATTCCGTGCTGAATAATTTATGGGCACCAGCCTTTGCTCCATGAAGGCTGTGCTGGGCAGGAACAGCTACAGCTCTGAGCCAGGAAAGGAACACGGGGTGCCAAAGAAAAATAAACAAGAAGTAGACTCAATATTTCACATTGCTGAAGCAAAATATCCTCAAACCCACCCCAACACTGGTGCCTGCCCTGCTGCAAGCTCAGCAAGAGACACCCAGGACTGGAAAGGACAAATTTAGCACCGGTCTACAGCAGAGCAAAGCTTGCTGCTTCAGGAGGTTGCACGGGGACAGGAGGGAAAAGAAATCAGAGTATTTGGGCTGACCCTCCCATGGTGACATGGTTTTAGCTTTGCTTCATCCCCGCACCCCAGCTCCAGCCCCTCACACATCCCCCAGCTCTCCGCATACCAACCCTTGCCCAAAGCTGCGGCTACAGGTAAAGTCCCCTCCAGGTTTTAATGAAGAACCCAAGATTAACTATTAGCACAACTCAGGATTAATTACACATGTTCTGCTAAGCCTCCTGCTCACTCGTGCTCAGGTGAAGGCTTATCTCAGCACTCCTTAAAGGCACCGCGAGTGCCGTACCAGCCCGATAGCAGGGACGTCGCTGAGAGATCTGCAAGCACAGAGCAGGATTGCTGGCACCGCTTGGTCCTCCCCTTGGGGGGGACCTCTGCTCCCCCTCTGACACCCGTGCTAACCCATCTCTTGATGGGCTGCAGGAGGGTCCCAGTGAACACTGGGCTTGGTCTGCAAAGGGACAGAGGGGACCAGGCTACAGCCCCAGGTCCTGCCTCCGTTCACCCCAGCCCCATCAACGTGGAGGTGAACACACGACGTGAGTGTCCAGCATTTAAAATGTCATCAAAGCCAGGCACAAGACGCAGGCTCAGGGAGGTGGGGACGGTTTCTATCGCTGGGACAGAGAAGTGCAAGATGTGCAGCCCCAGCCCAGCTCGCTCACTCCCCGTCACAGCTACGAAGGGGAAGAGATGGAGCTGCCGCTCCCAGGCATCCCAGGGGACATGTCCAAATCCACGTCAAAGAGGAGGTCTCATCACTGCCAACCAATATCGAAGCTCCTGTGCTTCCAAGAAAGGCGAAGTACTACAGGCAGCAACGCAGCTCTCTCCAGAGTCACTCGCAGAAGGAAACGAATGCTGCAAAACCTCCCATAAGACTCAGCCAGCTCCTTCCCCTCATTAAATGACCACCGTGAGGCTCTTCATTAAAAAGCACAAACAAGAACCACACAACAACAACACAACCCTCCCAACCATTAACTTCTTTCGTCCTTGAGTACACGGATATTATTTAGCATGTCAATTTAGCTCAGCACGGCACGCGGAGATCGCCGTGATGCATGCCCACCTCTTTGAGAAGCTGCTGCCTTTTACATTAGGACCGGGATTATTTTTTTGAGTTAATTAGTTGGGAGCTAATTCCGTTCATTAATTCTGAATGCCGCAGGGGCTGGGTTGGGTTTTTTTGTTGTTCTTTTTCAGGATTGTTGGTTTTTTTCACTCCCTTTTCAGCATGGCTCATTATGCGGCCGATGCTGGCTTAGCATCACCCAAAACCTGCCCAGTCCCCAAGGCAGCTTCAGGCTTTTCTTGATTTATAACCCATCTAATCTGCATTTTCCCTGGCACTTGCCCTCCACTCAAAATGTCTCATAGGAGGCGAGAAAACCTTGCGAGGTTACAGGAGGCAGCAGCGTCAGCCCGGTAATAACAGAGCTGCAGCGGCAGAGAGGAACGCAGCACACGGTTATCTTTTCCCTCTCACTTCTTCCATCTAATAGTGGTCCCTCTGGGAGGCAGGGTGTTGTCTAGAGACACTTGTAGGGTGGCCCGGCGTAGCTGTTTGCACACTCTCACCCTGCATTGCCCCATAATCCCACAGCAGAAAAAACCCATCCCTCTGCGGGAAGTGCCCCACCAGCAGCAAATTCCCCCGTAGGTCCCCAAGCCACCACCAGCACCTCCTGAGGAGGGACTCCTTGGTGGCTGCCACCGCCCTGCAAAGGATGCAGGTTATTTTTGGCAGCCACCCCAGCTGCCTGCCTTGTGGCGGAGCAGGAAGGGAGGGAGGGAAGGAAGGAAGGAAGAGAGCACCGTCGCTGCTCAAACAACGCTGGCGAAACCATGGGGATTGAGTGGAGGCATGCACGCTGGGAAGAGCCAGCGACCCGCGGGACACCTGCACCCTGCAGCCACATGGCCACCAGCCCTGCAGAGAGCATCCTCGGGGAATGGGGGGGTAAAAGGAAGCCTTTCCCATACCCAGCTCTAGGCAGGCGTCAGGGGACACGGGTGATGCTGTGTGCTGGCAGCAGGGGATTAAAGCTGCTCAGATCCAGGACCAAAGGGCAGATCCCTGCCCCAGGTATCTCCACATCAGCCCCATACAAAGTCTTACTTTGTACCAGTCCTTCCCACTTTCCTGGAACGCCAAAGGGATGGGATTGATCCTAGCCGTGATGCTGGTGGTCTGCACCCACTGAATGCTTGCACCAGTACAGCACCAGCGCTGCCCAAGATGCACGTGGTGGAAAAGCCACCCCTGAGCCTTTGCAGACTTCGTGCTTTCATGCAAGACCTCAATGCAACCACACGTGCAGGGGGCAGACCCTCTTGAGGGGACTGCGCACCCATAGCACCGCAGCACCCACCTCTGCAGCTCCTTCAGGGAGACTGTGACCCTCAGGCTGTGTCCCAGGAGGAAGAGGGCCGCCAGGATGTCAGCCCACTGCACCATCTCGCCCAGTGGGCCCCCCTTCAGCACCCGCGGACTGAAAACATCCCCTGACTCCTCCGTCAGGAAGCCGATATGGATCAAGATCTGGAGAGACAAGGAGAGGGGTCAGTGCTGGGATGGGTGGTGCTGGGAGAAAGGGACAATTTGAGTTTTCCAGCCCAAAATGACTTATGGTCCCTGATTCCCTCCAGCTCTTTTTGCACGCTGTAATTACTCAGGGAAATCAGTCGAGTGTAAAGACAAGTGATCTATGTCCAATTAGCAAAGACCCAATAGTCAGAGTTTACCAGCTCCCGTCGACAGACGCTCTGTATCTTGGGACCAGGTTCACGTTTCCGATATATACTGCAGTCCAGCTCACGGACCTAAGCCGAATCTGCCAGCACACAGGCTCCAAAGGGCAGGGCACCGCAAAAACACCAACAGGAGGGCCAGCAACCTCGGCACCTCAGCAGAAGAGATGTGCCAGACTCCCTGCCTGCTGCTGATGGCTCTCTGCCAGCTGGACACTGCCTCCAACCCACCAGGACCCACCTCCAAAATTCAGCCCATCGTTCAGCAACACCAGTCCTGCGATATCCCAAACGCACGCAGAGTCGTGCCCGTGGGCCACAGACCGACCCTGTAGACCCATGTGCTTCCATAAATGAATTTTCCTCCCAGCTTGCTCAATCGCAGCTGTCCCCGCTCCCCATGTTCCCAAGGGCTCAGCTTTTCTGTCTTCCCACCACGACCCGCCCCCATCCAATTTGCTCATACGTGTTTCTGGTCCCTTTGCCGGCCCTTCAGCTTCTGCTCAAGGCGCCGAGCCGCCCGCAGCCACTGCTGGGCCAAATGCCGGATCCTCTTCTTCATGAAGCTGAGGGACTCCTTGCCTGTGCCGATCAGCTCCAGGAGGTGAGCCAGGTCGCTCTGGAAAGCTGCCTAGGAAAGGAGCACGCTCTGCATTTTGAGTGTAGGGAAAGCAGCCACGAGAGGAGCCCCTGGGCTGCCGTGGGGGCTGGCGGAGGTTTGCCCATCGCAGCTGAGGTGCTGTGGGTCCTTCCTGCATGGACAGCTTCCCCTGGTGCTGTCAGACCCGACACCGGAGCTTCTCCACTTAATGCACCAAATCCCAGCGGCCCCGCTGCACCCAGAGCATCTCGTGACATCCCGGATTCCTCACTACAGGAGACACATGGACCTGTTGGAGCGGGTCCAGAGGAGGCCACAAAAATGATCAGGGGAACACCCCTCCTATGAGGAAAGGCTGAGGGAGTTGGGGGTGTTCAGCCTGGAGAAGAGAAGGCTCCAGGGAGACCTTCTTGTGGCCTTTCAGTAATTAAAGGGGCTTATAAGAAAGATGGGGACAGACTTTTTAGTAGGGTCTGTAGCAATAGGACAAGGGGTAATAGTTTAACACTAAAAGAGGGTAGATTCAGACTAGATATAAGCAAGAAATCTGTTATACTGAGGGCGGTGAGACACTGTCACGGGTTGCCCAGAGAGGTGGTAGATGCTCCATCCCTGGAAACACTCAGGGTCAGGCTGGGGGGGGCTCTGAGCAACCTGATCTAGTTGAAGATGTCCCTGCTCATTGCAGGGGGGTTGCAGTAGATGACCTTTAAAGGTCCCTTCCAACCCAAACCATTCTATGAAAACCCACATAAGGCATCATGGCCCTGCTGACACTGCTGGCTCTGGGAACATTTATTTCCAGCAGCCTTGAAGCCACTGTGTCTCCCCAAGCCCCCCAGGACCAGCAGGACTCAGGCTGCCCCCACCTTACCTGCACCCGAGGCAGCGATGGGGGGGAAGGCAAAGCCGCCGTCCGGTTTCGCCACGGCAGGGGAGGGCAGAACCACTCGACTTCGCTGAGGTAGATGAGGAATGAGCACTCGGTGCCGTCCACGCCAAAAAACGCATAGCAAGGGTCGGAGGTCCACCTGGCCCTCATCCACTGCAAGGGGGCAAAGAAACAAGCGGAGCTTGTCCTCTGGCCAGGAGAGGACGCAGCAGCCCTGCAAGCTGCCCCTGCTATGGGCAACCTCTATTCTCCATCACCTTGCTCTAGCACAGCTTCCCCTGGTGCCACCAGACCTGACACCAGAGCTCCTCCACTTAATGCACCAAATCCCAGGGGCCCCGCTGCACCCAGAGCAACTCGTGACATCCCGGATTCCTCACTACAGGAGACACATGGACCCCAGGGGCACAGCCATTAATCCCTAGGAAGTGATATGCCACAGGGTTTTCTTCTCATTAGGTTTGCTGGGGAGCGAGCCGAGCTGCTGATCTCATCGCCCCCGGGTGCAGCAGGGCAAGGAGACAGATCCACCGGTGGTCCCCGAGGATGATTTCACATGAAGGAGAATAACCAGCGACCACAGCAGTGATTTATCATCCCCCGCAACAGCTCTTGCCAGCCTCTCCCTAATTCAACTACAAAAACAAATCTACTCAGGAGACAGGTCGCTGCGCCCAATATGTAAAATGCAGCAATCACCCGGACAGAAGATCGAATTACAGACTTCCACAATTAAATTACATTACGAATTTACTCAAATCATGGAAGGAAAGGATGCCTAGTACCAGGGGAAGAGGAAAATACAATCCCCCAGTATCATTTTAATATACCTTTCAACATCTTTTCAGGGAGACTGGGCCCTGCAGAAGCCTGAGCTTGAAGCAGGAGGCTGGGAAGGGGAGGGAAGAGGGAGATGCTTTTAATTAGTTCATGTAAATATGCTCCCTGACAAAGCAATCATGCTCCAGGCCAAATGCCAAGCTGCAATCAGGTGTAAAGAGCAGGTTGGGTCAAGCAGGACATCCTACTTGAGATGGAGGTCCTAGCCACCTCAACCAGATGCTCTTCTGTGTAATGCTGAGATTATTCCCCAGACACTAGCTAACGTTCCAGATATTTAGAGACGATGTGACAGTGCTTTCTCCTCACCGCGCTTCTGTCATTAAACAGAAACTACAGGCAGGGAGGGCTGCAGGCAGAGGTAGTCTCACAGAGCTAATTCTGCTACTGCCTGCACACCTCTAGGCACCATGGCTTCAGTGTTCCATACGACTGAAACTGAAGGTATATGCCCTATTATTGGGGGAAAACAGTTACATTCGTATAGCAAAGGTTCCCAGAGGAGGTCAGACACCTCCCTTGTGTTTTCTCCTCGGAACACAGCTGTGCTTTGCTTTCCACATCTTTGGCTCAGTTCCATCTTCTGCAACGGGCTCTACCTTTCCCATTTTAAAGCAAACGGTTTCATTCTGGAAAGCATCCCCCTCCCCACTTCCCTTCCCAGTTTAACCCCTGGGGTCATTGCTTTGTGCCCTTCCCAGCAGCTTCCACCCAGGTTGAGACCTTCTCCCAGACAGAGAACCCCAACTCACCTCCACTTTCCCAGCACAGTCAGGGTACTTGGGGTCCCTGGGCACCTCGCACTGGTCCCTCCTGCCTTCCACCACTGCAGAAAGACAATTTTGGCATGGGGAGAACCAGGACATGCTGGCGGAGCAGCTAGAAATGCTGGGAGGGAAAGGGATGGGATGGGGCTGCCAGCCCCCAAGCATGTTCATTGGCATCGCAGCTGGGCCAGCAGACAGCCCCATCCCACTTGATGGAGCAGGATGCCGAGATGTGAAGCATCTTCCCCAAGGTCAGGGCGGAAACAGAGGAAACCCCCCAGCCCTGCTTTAATGCCAAGAGCACGTTCCCCTTTCCTAAATCTCAGCACGTCTCTTCATAGCACCTCCCTGCTGCTCTCAGCCTGGTCCAGACCCCAGGTCCCACCTATCTATGCTCCTGTTAATTAGCCATAAGCAGGCTGCAGTACCTTAAGGAAGCACTTGACAGTCTTTACGCTGTAAACTTGCAATAAAAATTGTCCTGCTGAGCTGTCGAGAGAAGACTCAGCCCCCAGGGTCAGCCCTGGAATAAGGCACAGAAGTGGCTAAAAAAGTAATAGGATCTTTTCTTCCTCTGTCATTGGATTAATAAAAGACACCACCCCTCCTATAAGCCCTCCTTTGCCTATAACTGAAAAAGCATGAGGTGGGACAGGCAATAGAAGCATCTTCTACTTGATGATGCCAGCCCAGATGCCAGGAACCATGCAGCCATGTGGAGAAACATCTGGAGAGCCCAGCTGCCCTCCCAGCACTGATGGAGTGGGATGGGAACGTCTCTCCTGGTGCTGGATCCCAGCCCCTGGGTTTTGGATCCAAACCGCCACATTTTTCTATCCAGGTGTTTGTGCTGGCACTGCTCCTCATCTTTAATTCTGCATTTAATTCTGCGGCATTTATTTCTGACAGCAATTCAATTTGTCACCATTCCTCCCCCTTGCAGGCATGAGTTTTCCCAGGTCTTGCTCCTCTGCAGATTCATCTCCCTGCTCTCGAGTCCTCCTGGGCCAAGTGAGACAACAATTTTAGGAGAACATTACTGCTGTCAGAGACCACAGAGGGTGGTTCCCTATGCAGCCTCCTTTTCCAGCCTTCCTGGCTGTAATAGCAAGGTGAGAGTCCTGGAAACTTCCAAGAAGGCTCAGACCACACTCAGGACCTCCTCTCCCTCAAAGAGATGGTGTGACCACGTGCTGCATCTGCACAGATTTGGACACAAACAGCCCTAGGAGGTCTGCCAAAGAGCTTCAGGTGCCCTACTTAGTCCTGCAGACAGGAGTGAGTTGGGTAACCTCAGATCAGCATCCATTCCCCTGCATTTTCACCAAATTTTTCGTGGTAGGCTTGGCTGGATCTCCCTATTGCAACCGTATAACACATAGGAAGTTTGGAGCATGGGGACCCCCGGGGACACTCACCTTTCCCATTCAGGAGGCTGTTCCGGAGAATCTGATCTACTTTTATTGCGATGTCTGAGACGTTTTGAGCTATAGCTTGGATCCTCTCCATCAACCCAGCTGCTGGCTGGAACCTGGGAAAAAAAAAAACAAATAGACCCTGAAAACTTGATGTCTCCCAGTGGTGACACCCAGGGGTGCTTATAGCAAATTTGCCATCCTTGAAAGCTGCCAGCAGGTTGAACTTAGCTCCAGGATGCAACATGGGAACGCCTAGCCCAGTGTGCACCAGGCAAAGAGGTCATAGCTTTCCAAGAGGTTTGATTAAAAACCTATGTAAATCAGTATTCTGCCATTTTTTGCAGTGCGCTGATAAACACGGATACATCTGTGCATTTTACAGGGGAAACATTAAATAGGCTGGAAAAAATTGGTTTTCTTATTTCAGACGTGCTATGTTTGAAAACCCTCTGCTGTGATTATTGGCCTTGCGGTGCACGTAAGAAGCTGTGCTGGGAAAAAAGGGAGAAAAAACCCCAAAAATACAGAGAAAGGAAGGCAAAACCAGAGAAGGGCTGAGGAAGCCTGTGGGCCTGCAGCAGACTGCAGACAGATGCAAAACACGCAGAACACATGGATGCCCTCAGCCAGCCCATCCACCAAAGATTTAGGCGAGCAAATTTCCAGGTCCCCTGGCGAGGAGCAGCAGCGAGGGCTGTGTGGGGACAGGGTGCCGGCGCGAATGTCTGCAGCACTGCGTGAGCCGGGGTTGAGCTGGGTATTGCAGCCCCAGCAAAGCCTGCAGGCACCTTCCCATCAAGGCTTGAGATCAGATTCCAGCAGTTTGAATAGCTGCATATTCCATCTATCGAATTAAACCTTGCAATCAATACCGTCCTGGGTAAACAGCACCATTAAACTCATCTACATAACACATTGTGTAGACAGAGCGACAGAGCACTGTAAAGAGGCCGGGTGTCAATTAAAACCTGGTGTAATATATAAAAGGGCAAGCGAACTCAATCCATCAGCAGCAGTGCCCTGCCAGGTTTGACAAGGAGCAAGCTCTCCACCTCCAGCACCTCGCCTGCCACTTCCACCGCAAACAACAACCACGTCTCGACGAGTGCGGTTATCACAGTAAATAATTTCCCCTTCTGCAGCACCTGGGTCATAAGTTTTTCCTCCTACGGCTGCTGAGATCATTATAATACAAGGAAATGTCATAAGCAGTGAGCAAAACCAAAAGGGCTACCTTGAATACTCTTGGCACAAAAAATATGTGCTGATGTCAGGTCCTTCCTGGTGAAGTTTTATGTTTGTTCTCCAGATCAGTGAACCCGAAGGCTGGGATTTAAAGTACCTCTGTCCTCAAGGCTAAAAAAATCCTAGTTTTATGAACCGATACTGCTTCAGTTGTTGATTTAAAGTCCATTCGCTAGCAGCGAACAGCCCACATTTTTCCTTCTGGCATGGTTTATGACCATCAATATTCAGCCCGTATACCTCCACTGGGAGCCACATATCTTAGGCTTTTAAGAAATAATAATTAAATGCAGAGGACACCATTGCCCCCAAGTAACTTCCAACCTTTGCAGAGAATAAACCCCAGGTACCCTGCCAGCTACTGTAACCGCTGCAGCAGCGAGGTTGCTCATGAGGCCCTGGTAAAATATGGGCACAAAAATGACCTGTGATAAGTTCTGCTTGTCAGCATGGTTCCGAGGAGATAACATGCTCCCTGTCTGAGGGCTGCACAGCTCAGCCAGCCCTGAAAGCTCACAAACCCCCCATTTCTGCAACCCTTTTTCCACTGGCAAGCAGCCATCAGACCACGGAGGTGATGCAAAGGCACTCAGTAAACAGGGAACAGCTGGCATGGGCAGTCCAGGAGCAAATGTCACAAGGATGCAGTGAATTCAGAGCCAGCGAGCCCAACCTCCTGCTCCAGCAACAGGAGAGGGACGTTGGCTTGGTGGAGACGTTCCTCAGGTTTCTCCATCACTTATGACAAAGAGAGAGGACAAGCACAGCCGTGGAAGCCCTGCTCCTATGCTTCAGAGCACCTAGATTAGCCCATGATCCAAATTCTGCCTCCTTCCAGAAGCTATCCCAACTCCCACTTGGGTCAGAACCCGCTCCCAAACACCCAAGTAATTAGGCGAATCTCAAAAGTCAACAGCAACCTGGGTCCCCTTTTCTTCTCTGATGACCTCCAGACCTCAGCTCAGCCAGGGCTGAGCACTGGGCACCCATGAACACGTTCAAACAAAAATCAGGATCGTTATCCTAAATAAATGGCTTTCTTCCAGCCTAAGTCATGCTGGACCTCCGGCCACAGCAGCAGTTTCCACTGGGTGGTGGATCTGGCCCACCACCTATGTCAGCTTGCCCAGTTCTCGTAAGCTAAAGCTGCTCCCCAAAACCAAAGATTTCAACTCAGAGCCCTTTGATGTAAAATGTATGTCTCATCATCACACTCAGACAGGACTTCCAGTTCTCGCAAACAAGACAGCTGTCTCGCATGGGCTCCGTGAGGCTCTCCCCAAAACGCAGAGGGTTACTGCAAAGTGACACAAAAAACACCTGTCATGGTTCTTGGTCTATATTAAGAAGATGGACAAAACGGTAGAAAACGTCCCTCCAAAATAAGGAGCCAGGCTCAAACCTCCCACCACTTGCATGCTCATCACCCAAACTCGTCATATCAAACTCCAAATCCCCATGATTTTGAGTGAGGGATTTCATGCTTGGGGCAAAGAGCCACGCTCCCACGTTGGGAGCACTGATGGGCCTCGGTGTTAACACTAACACAGGCAGCACTGTCAGCCGCCTCGGTGATTTTATCTGCTGGGCAACAAGGCTATCACTTGAGCAGCAAATTTCGTTTAACCTATTAAAGAGATGACGAGAAGGTTAAGCATAAGTTACATCACCTATCATTACAGTGATTTGTCACCTGGGCAGAGGACAAGAAAATAAGACACTTAAAGCAAAACCTCAAATGCAAAAAGGTTTTCTGTAGCTCGTCAGAATTTGATGCCTTATTCTTAGTAACTGGAGACAGTGGGAAGGACAAGGTAAGTGGCTTTTTCTGCTCAGTGACAGCTAAGCAGAAGGGGAATATCCCACCACGTGTCTCCATCCGAGCTGGGATGCCAGCACAGCTTCCATCAGCCCAGCGGAAAGAACTCACTTCCAGCACTACCACTGCACAGGGAGCAGCGACGGGCTTTTTTTTTTTTCCTTGTTGCTTTTTAAATTTTTCTATAGCGACAATATAAATGCCACCAAAATGCGCTGGGGCTGTGCCAGCTATTGAAACTATAGTAAATTACTATGGGTTTTCTAGAACAAATTTTTCCCTGGGACCTTAAAACCGTTTACTACAGCAAATACAGTACTTTTACTTCTAACCATCAATATTGATTTCATCTTTATTATTTTCAGATTTATATTTCCCCATGTTGATTAAGATTCAGATCACACTGTGCCTTATAATGCATTGTATACAGTATTCATCTCGTTTCAAAAACTGCTATTAAGATGTATCTTTCCCCACTGGCAGATCATTTGCCATATAATATAGCCGGAGGTTGAGTTTTCCTTTACTTTTTTATGCATTAATTTGGTTCCCTTCACTTTGTCTCTTGTCCCCATCCCCGCAGCAGCAGCTCAGATTCAGCCTGTTTATCCCTTTACAAGGCACTGTATTTTTATTGCCTTTTATAAAAGTGGCATTATGAAAAGATGAATCTCTTTCTATTTGTGTGTTGTCTTCATAATACAAGGCCTAAACATATTTGCTTGCTCATCCGATATTTCTTGCTATTAACTGGTGAAAGCAGTGACTTTGGGAAGACCGATACAGATGGAGAAAAGCAGATGTTTTGAAGATAATACATCAACAAATGCAACGTTCACACAGAGCAGTTTACCAAAGGATTTCAACTTGCTCATTACAATGTCTGCACTGCCATTTGCCTCTTTAAAGATTTTTTTTTTTTTTTTTCCCCCCCCAAAGACCCAAGGCAGAGCAGAAAGCAGCTGGGAAGGGTGCCCAGGGCTGGTGCTGGACTCTCACTGCTTCCCTGCTCCGGGGACACAAATCACCCCCTGACATCCAGCCCCACGACAGCCTCGCTCTCCAGGACAGGGACCTGAAATGCCGGAGGCAGCACTGATGGATAACCCTTCCCAGCAATGGGAAAAGGGCTTTTCCCACCCTCCTGGCTCCTACTGCAGCTTTTGAGGTGCTGCCCGTTAGAATAGCTGGGGTATCTCCTGGACAAGCGAACCCCTCAGGTATCTCCAGCGGGTCACCCTGTGGGCTCCAGCTCCTCTCCCCATCCATCCATCCTGGTGGGACGAGCTCAGAGTCACCCAACAGCTGGTGGGGGATGAGCCGAGGAAAGCCGAGGGGTCCCCAAGGAAGTGCGGAAAAACCCTCATCCAAGTGCTGGGTAACTAAAAAAGGTGATTTAAATCTCCAAGAAGATGAAGCAATTAAGAGCTTTGCTCCTCTGGCCTAAGAGAATCCAAGTAAACTTCATCGATGCCGGAGGCAAAACTTTTTTCAGGGATCCGTGCCCTTGTGCGCATCTCTGCACCCTCTCCGAGGTGTCTTGCACCTGAAAGGCCGGGAGCTAGGGCTGCCCATGGGGGAGAAAACAAGAACACAAACACAGACACAAGGGGATTAACCAGGCAGCTGATGCTCTCCCTAAAATTTGGGTCACAGTCCCCTGACACTGATGGTCCCAAGGCTGGGGTGTACCAGGAGAGGCAGCAGTGGCTGGGCAAGTGCCCTGCTCATGAGGCTCAGCTGTGTGTTTTGTGTTTGTTTGACTTGTAATCCTGGGTTTAATCCTCATAACTCTGGTGCTGGAGCTGTTACCCTAAGCTTGGATTAATCACCTTGGCTTGGTTTGAGCTGGTGGCCCATGCGGTGGGGGGCCAAGCATGCAGGGTGCTGTGATGGGCAGTGCGGGGAGGGTCCTGTGCCCTGCGCCACTCGGGAAAGGCTCAGACCCCAGGGAGCAGAGCAAAAGCCCAAAGCCCTGGTTGCTATTAGCTTGGCAGGAATTGATAGCAAGATTAAAGGCGGCGGGGAGGGGGGAAGTGCTGGGGATGAGGCACAGGACTTGTCGCTTTGCTATCCCCAGCACGGGCTCTGCCAGGTCGTTCAGCTCATCGGTGCCTTTCCTAACATCAAACAAGGACAGGGATGCTGCACCCAGCTTTGCAACCTCCCTGAGAGCCACCTACAAGAGGGCCCATACCACTGATAAGTGGGTTTATTCTTCACAGGCAGCTCCAGCCGGTCAACTGGATAAAAACTTAAAAAGAAATAAAAATATTACCAAAAAAAAAAAAAAATCACAGAACAGCATATGCTTCCAATACAATTTCTGGTATCCCTGTATACTGCAATCTTTTCCATTACACCTCAGGGTTGAGACAAACAGCTCAGTCTCCCCTCCATGAACACCTGAATAAAGACCTGAGTTTGCTCTGGCCATGTTTGTGCTCATTGGGAATTCACCCTGGGCAAATATTCCAGAGAATGTGTTTTGGGATGGGAACATTCCTTGGAAACTCATCCGAAGCAAGTAGCGGATGATGCATGGGCAGAGCCCTGCCTGAACTCCTCCAACACCAAGTTATGCAATAAATTGCCTAATAAATACCGGAGTATTTAACTCACTGAAATACTTCCTTTTATTTTAATTTCAGTTTACTGTTGGTGATGCTTCTCACACAAATGCATTTAGAGGACCAGACCCTGAGCTAACCCAAAGCCCACGGCTGCAAAGCCCAGCAGAGGACACTGCCATTTGAGCAAGCTGGCAATAAATTTCATGAAAAAATATGATGAAAACCAACTTTCCAATCAAAGACAGTAACTTGCCAACATAGGGAGAACTTGCCAGTAAAGTATAACCAAGATCATTAATTAAACTATTTTATGAATGCTATGAAGTGCTCCGAGATCCTTCCCAAACAGAACATGAAGCTGAAGCCACAAGCCCAAACCTTCGCTTTCCTCCTGACTCCCAGAGCAGAACCGAGCTGAACCATATGACTGGGCAGCAGCAGATTTTATTTATGTGAACATGAGGGATCACAGACAGGAGGGTTATGGGATCATCACTTTGATGTATGTTAATCGTCACTTGATTGGGGTATAAATCAGATATATTTCTCTACGTGCTTGAGTAGCCTGATGCAGGCTGCAAGAAACTGCCTTCGGTGAGCTGTGAAGACATTGCCAGCCTTGACAGTCTCAACTAAGAGAGACCTGCCCAAAAAAGTTAGACCAAAAATACCCAGTTTTGATCACGAACCCTGGGGCAGGGGATCCGCTGGGTGAGATGCTCTCCCGAGCCCATGCTTTTCTACAGCCCTCAGCCCCACATTTTCTTTGCCAGCTATGCATTTCGTGGGCACACTCCACTTCATTTTGGAAGGGTTATTTTGGTAGCCTGTGTTTCCACCATCAGCACTACAGCCTCCCTGGATGCCCACCTCCGTCGTGCCCATGCCCCAGCTGGGAAGCCCCCGAGCCCATCCCTTTGGAGGGGGCTGCTTGCTCCCAGCTGCTCCGAAACCAGGGACATCTGATGGAGGGTTAACAGGATCTGATTTTCCTCATAGGGCAAATCAGACACACAGCCTGGGAAAAGGCACACTGGTGCCATGCTCCTCCACACCCCCCCAGCACTGCCCCAAAACTCTGGGCTCCACTCACCCCGGGGACCGGGTGCTGAGGGTTTTCCCTGCACAATCCACGCGAGGCAACACAAACAACCACGGCACAAACCCCCCAGCAACGGCACTTTGCCTCCACGTGTTAACGAATCAAGAAGCCTTTGCAAAGCCCTGCGATAAAGCCCCCCCGTATGAATGCTTTGGGATGGAAAGGCATAAAATAAACAGAAAGCAAAGCCTATTGCAGAATTAGGTTCAGCAAATTGAGCTGGAGGTACAAGCCTGGGAGCAGGAGGGGAGGGTGTGAGTGACCTGGGCACATGTGGGCACCTGTACCCCCACCGCGTTGGCGATGCCCATCGCCCTCCGGCTGTGGGTCTCTCCCAACGAGCCCAGAGCCCCTCGGAGCAAAGGGGGGGCACATGGATGGACCCTGCTCCCCTGGCCACCCTGCTAGTGGTACACAGCCACCTCTCCGCTCTGCCTTAGCGGGAACAGTGATTTATTTCAGCTGCCCAGGCATGAATTTCCCCATGGCATCCCCTCCCCTGCCCCTGATGGGGACCCCACAGTGAGGGGTCCTCAGCGACCCCCTGCGCTGTGCCCATCCCCTCCAAGCTAACACCGACAGCATCCAGGGCTGGGCTGGAGACATCCTCAGGAGCTGGCGAGAAACAACTCACTGCCTCTGCCAGGATGAAATGGGTTGAGGAACCTGTGAGGAAGGAGAGTGCCAGGGAGGAAGGCTCCCACAGCGCTGGCTGCTGGGCTCTCCTGCCCAGCTGCACCCCTGATGCTGCTCCTGCAGCCAAGCTCTGCTCACCAAAACAACCACCCGGCAAAGCTGGGCTGGATCGCAGGATGGGTCTAACCTTCCCCGCGGGCTGCTTCAGGGCTTTCCCGGCTCTAGACAGCTTTCACACCACGTAGCACCAGCCTCACCTTGCAGATGCCCTCGCTGAGCCCCGCAACACGCCGAGGAGACAGGGAAAGGTGCATGGAGGGGTCAAAGACCGCTCCGGGCTCACCTGGATAGCAGGAGACCATGGCATCTGGCAGCGATTTCTCTAAAGCCGGCTAATCAGTGGCGACAATTCAGGAATTAATAGAGCCAGGCTGGCAGGATGCAGGAACATCACCCATTTAGTGTCATATTGTGAGACTTTTAATTACTGGGAGAATATGGAGTCATGTAATGATTACAAGAACAAATACTTAAAGTGTGTGGAAATTAACTGAGCCTTGGCAGTAATTAAGCTTGAAGATTAATCAGTCGTTAGCAAATAACACCCTTTGCAGGCTAACCACTATGTGGGGGAGAGGGATGACCGGGGATGCTGGCGCTGCAGACCCCAGTCTTCCCTGCCGCTACCTCCCCACGGGCACGGGGCAGGTCGGGGGCAGCCCGGCCCCCAGAGGAGGGCTTCTCCGAGCCCCAAAGCTGTCGGGTTAAGGTGCCAGCTGGGGTCAGCCACTTCGGACTCCCTCCCTCCCCCCCTCGCGCTTTCCAACAGGGGACCAATGCTTCCACTGCAAACTAATATTTCCCTTGCCCAGTAAATAGCTCTCCAGGAGGCTTCCATAAGTACTTCTAATTTCCCTCCCCCCCGATGATTTATGAGGGTTGCATTCAATTAACAGCAGTATTGATTTTTTTCTGCAGCTGACTGGCAGACTGCTTGCCCTCGTTAGGGAACCCATCACTTACCTTCCCAGCATGGGCAGGGGGGAGCCCGGGAGGACTGGAGAAGGGATCCAACACCCAGGGGCACAGCAGGCTGGTTCACGGGTGCAGCCTGTGTCCCCTTACCACAGCATAACATACCACAAAACCCCTGGGCAGCTCTTCTAAGGAGGGTGTTGGACATTTGGGTTTGCCCAGAGTTTTATCTGAAGCATTGCAAGAGGCTGGTGGGCTACATAGAGAGGCACCTGTAGAGCGTTCCATCAGACAGCACCTACAGAGCAAGAAAGATCTTGGAGCAACTTTCAGGCACATAAAGCTGCCTGCCCTGGCAGCTGGGAGGCTTTCCAAGGCAGGTCATTAATTACACCCTGTATATTTAAATTCCTCCTTGCACTTTCCAAGGGGAAAAGCCATCCTTGCCCTCTGCTGGAGCTTTGCTGGAGGAGGACGGTGCTCACAGGCTATTCCGTAAAGCCCACTGAAGCCTTCACCTCCTTCCTCTTCACTGGGGCTCTGCAAATCCAAGCCCTCCCAATTTCATCGGAGATCCAGTGTTAAGCAGGAGAGCACTTTGTAAAAACAAGAATTAATCCACTTCTGCGCAGGTGGAATTGCAAAGCCCATGCTTGCGGCTTTGCTGAGCAGGGAAGGAGACGAAGGCAGCCGCCGTGCTAACCGAAGACATTGTAAAGAATAAAATCCCTTTGAAATTAGCACCCTTTAATTGTATTATCTTTTGCTGACAGCTTCAAGTCAGTCGCTGGTGATCAAAGAGACAGGGAGGGAAGGCAGAAACAAGCCCTTGGTGGAGTCCTGGTGTCCTAATAATGAATAGAACCAAGGCATCTCCACGGCCATGGGGCTGATCTGGATTCAGGAGACACCGCTCAGTCCGGGTGCGGTTGGCGGTGCCCGTTCCCCCTCGGCACAGGGGCTTCCCAGGGGCTTCAGCTGGTTACGCCCAAAGGACAGGGACCTCAGCCCCCCCACTCCACAGGGTATCAGCCCAGGTTTCGCATCAGCCACTATTTGATTCCCCCCGGGATGCTCCACGCAGCTCTGGAGAGCATCCATCAGAGCAGCAGGGTCAGCCCAGAGCCAGGCTTTGCTCGGAGCAGGGCAGCAGATGGGGTGCATTGGCTCTGCACCCTTCCAGCTGCCTCGTGCACCCCGCAAAGGAGGGCAGGGATCGGGACAAGCCAAGAAAGGGCACTACGGACAAGGGAGCATGCGTGGCAGCAGAGACAGAGCTGCTCAAACCTGCTGAGACCCAGCACAGCTGTAACACTTCCAACACATCTCCTCTGACCACAGACCTCAGCCAAACCCTGGGGGCTGCAGGGAAAGAGGGGAGTGCTTGGGAAACACTTCACAAGTGTTTGCAAATGCTGCTAGTGCTTCATTACAGATCATCACACCGATAATCCATCCACGAGAAACCCTGCCACGATGGTTGCTTCATCTGGAGATGCTCTGCCCCATGACCAAAACCTGACCTTCAGAGGCTAGGTGAGAACGAGGAGATGACACAGATCGGTTTTGATGCAGGATCAAGTGAAGGGACTTGAATGCACTTAAGGGGTAATTTATAAGGAGCAAAAGGTGATAAACTAGTTGTCCCTGATTTTCTATTCCTGAAAATTAAGACATCTGTAATCTCAACTGCTCAAGCTCATCTCAGCACACACACAAAACCCGAGGCTGTTTTGATGTGCTGGGTCCATAATGTCCCATCCTCTCTGGTCTACTCCAAGCGATGGCCCTGGAGTCACCAGCCACACAGCAGATCTGAAACACAAGATCCCCATTTGCAGCGATTGCTACCAGTTCACATAAACGCTTTTAAGTTTTTCTCTTGGCTGCTGGTGTACAGAAATTACCATCACCTGAAATTACTGGTTCTTTTAACATGAGATTGGCCAAGAAAATCATCAAATGTGAGTGAGCGCCTTCCAATTGCTGGCTGTAATAGTCCTGTCCATTCCTCTCCAGGATTACTGTTGTCCTCCTTGTACGCTTGGGTACCAGCCAGCCTCGTAACAACAAAATCCCCAGCACCTACCATTACCGAGGTAAATTATATTTTTCAGCGGTTGAAATTACGTTACTTAAAAGGCAAGACCATGCACTCCAAGGCTGCCTGTGCAGCTTTAATTCATGTGTGCACGCAGTACAGCACAGCCTTTAATTACAGGCTCACTTACTCTATTTTCCATTATAGGTGCAAAAGAGACTCGTAAGGAAAGCGAGGGAGAGAAATGGAAATGATGATGGAAACAGGGAGGCACAGGAAGCCCCGCTGGCTGTCGAGCGCAGCCACGGCAGGAGGCAGAGGTGGGAATGCCAGGCAGGTTCCATTGGGATGCACCGCAGCTCCCGTGCCGGCGCCGGTGGCCCAGTGCAGGGCAGCACTGACCGTTGCATGTCACGTCCCTGCCACCCACCGCTGGGCAAAATCTACACTGGCATTTTGGGTTTGCATTGCAAAGTTTGTCCCAAGCGCTGCCCCTTGGTTTTTCCATCCCTGCCCCTCCACATCCAAGCTGCTTTAGTTACCATTTTTGCAGGCCTCAGCGTGACAGCCAAGTTAGCATTAATAAGTGTTTAAAGGCTCCCTAAAGCGAAGGAAGATGTCTCTTTAGTAAAAAATCATGATGGGAAGGTCTGACGGCATCTCTCAAGCTGCCGGCCAGGACAGATGCGGTGCGTGCATCGCGGGCAGCCAGGACGCCAGCTCTGTGCAGCGAGCGTTGCGGGGCCCGGCAGTTTGCTCCTATTTCATTTTAAGCCTTGCTCAACTCCAGGGCTGAACATACCAGCCCTGGCTTTCAAACAACAATCATTTCGACAGCTACCTGAGGAATATGGGCGCAAAGGAACTGGCCTGAGCTCGCTCTGGGATTTAGTGGCAGAGGGAGCACAGCCCACGCACCAGGTACTGCTCTGGCTGTCGGCGAGTCCCACCGCCAGCTCCACCACGGCACGGCGGCGAAGAAACGCCCTCCCACGCTGCAACGCTAGCAGCTGGGACAGGTGCCACAAGTAACCCCCAAAATGACAGTAATTTCAGAAGTCCCAAAGAAAAGAATTCCAGAAGTGGCAAACAACAAGACAACAACAGATCTGCCCAAGCCCCGTGCCCCCGTGGGTTCCACCATCCCCACGCAGCGGCTCAGCGCGACACCGCAGAGCACATTGGGGTTTTTTTTGCTCTTGCAAACCTCCCCCGAGCCCGGCACCGCTCCACGGGGTCTGCACGGGGCATCGGTGCGGCCGACTGACCTGTCCAGAGGGAATCGCGCTTCATCCCCTTTGTGGAAGTCAGTGCTATTCTCCAGCCTGGCCAGGATGTCCATCCTCTTCATCAGCATCTCCAGCATGTCGCTCATTCGCCGCAGCACCCCTCGGGACTCCAGCGCGCCCATCACTGCAGGCACACAAAGAGCAAGCGAGACACCGTCACGGGCTGGGCGCTGCCGTGTCAGACCGAGAAAATCCCCCTCCCCACAGCTTCAGCCCCAAAGCTGCCTACAGTCCCACACTCCCCAGCCCCACTGATGGGCTCAGTGGTTTATGGACCATCTCGGTGCCCTGCTGTCCCTCATATCCCCCCTCCCCGGCTCTGGCAACAGACCCACAGCCCCATCGTCTTGCCCAAGCAGGGGTTAATCCCTGCCTGCCCAAATCCAGCTGGGCTGCTGCAGCTCCCCACAGCCAGCAGTTATACCAGCCCTGCATCCAGAATTCTTCACCTGCCTCTCCGGGCATAAACTCCTGACTTGTCCACCCGATCCAGCCTGTCCTGAGCGCTTATGGGAAACCAATTTGATTCTCAAACACTAACCAAACAGCCTTTCATTTTGCATTTCTATTTTTCACTCTCCAAGACCCATCTAGCCCAGCATCCTGCCTTTGATAGCAGCCTGCAAGGGATGCATAAGGAAAAGCATGGGAAATGGAGCAAATAGGTGGTCCTCCCCCAACATATCCTCCCAGCAGCGCCGGATTTTCCTGTTGCAGAGAATTTCTTTTCTGCCCAAATCTACTACAGGGTGGGTGCCCCAGCACTGGAAATAGCTCTGTCTCAAGCGCTGCATCTCAGCAAACCCTCCCCAGCAGGGAAGGCCCCCGATTCCCAGCTCCATTTAACATTCTGCTTCCTACGGGTTTGCACAGCACCGACCTGCTGCTGTGTTGAAAGCGCCGGGGGATACATGAGCTCCTGGCTCCCAGTTTGATCTGCTGTCTAGTGACAGGCAGCCCCGAGCCCGAAGCCAGGGAACAGAAAATAAAGCTCCTGTTTCATCTCAGCGCGGCTCATTTCACGTTAGTAATAACTTAATCAGTGCATAATCCCCTGAACTTCTCCCGTTTAGCTTATCTCTGCTGTTCCACTCACATGTGCTTTTCAAGAGGCAGCACATATTTAATTTAGGGAGCAGCAGGAGCTGGGCAGGCAGTGCTGGGAAAGCGAGCGGCTGCTGGACATCCCCGGTGGCTATCAGGATTTACGGACATCTAACGCAACTCCAAACAGATGCAAAACCGGGTCTTGTAAAGCCAGAGGGTGGCTGTGCTGGCGCATCCCCGGGTCCCCCACCCCGGCACAGCACCCTGCACCCAGCTCAGCCCCAGCGCTGGGATGGAGTGGGGCATCCCAATGGCATCATGTGCCAGGGACAGACCTGGCACGGGCTTCTCCTCACTGCAGGAGCTGACTCAAGCCGCTGTGCACGTTGAACAGCGCAGAGACCAGCCTGAACGTGAGGTCTACCTGGTTTTGGTATTCAGATGAGAGCGGTCCATATGGCCATGGTGGGAACCGTCTCCCTCCCCACGCTCCCAGTAAATCACCCTCTAACTCCAGCTCCAGATGCTGCAGCACTGGAGCCACGGCTGCCGAGGGTCAGTTCTCTGGCTTTGAGGGAGGAGGGCTGCATCGGCACCGCAGCTCAACCAGGGGCTTCGGCGCTCACACGAGCCCTGCCAGGCTCCCACCCCGGCAGGCACTGTGAAAGCATCGTTACCGCTGCGGCCGCCTGTTGCTGTCAGACGTGTGGCACATGAACACAGGGTTACCAGCCAACCCTTAACCCCTGTGAGAAGCTGACACCGGGCCAGCCAGACCTCGCCAAAGGCTGTCTTCCATGCTTGGCTGAGATTATCAGCAACACATTATTTTTTCCTGATGCTATCTAATAAAACAGAAGAAAAATTGAGAGCAAAAGCAATTCCTCCAAAAAAAAACCAAAAAACCCACAACCAAAAACATTCATGGAGATTGAAACCAGGCTTTTCCCCAAATGCTCCCTGCACTCCCACAGCAAGAAATTGGTGACTTCTGCTTGAACTGGTGGGTGCCCAAAGTCCTGTGCAGCCCCAAGACCTCCCTGGATGGGTCTGGGAATGCAGGAGCCACCTTTGCCCATCCCACCAGGAAGGTCTCCCAATCTCCTGGGTGGGACACAAGTCTCAGCCTGTCCCATTAAAGGGCAGAAGTGCTAATGAACTCACAATTAAAAGATGCTATGGGGGGGGAAAAGTGGAAATTTGGACACTGGAGCTCAGTCTGTACAGGGGCCTCCCCAAACACAGCTGAGCAAACTGGGCAAAGACATGGCCAAGAAAAACAGAAAAGCTCTGAGATGGCTTTAAGTCAGAAAATCCACATTAGTTATTTCCTCATTGGACTGAGCCCACTCCGGTGACATCCTTACCACGGTTGGGCTGTGTTCACAGCTCACAGCTCCCGGCACCCTCTGCCTGCCTGCCCCAGGTGGCTTCCAGGACTGACCACCCCCCGAATGGGGATTTCTGCTTGGGATTTGCTCCTGCTCTGACATCCTGGCACTGCCAGCGGGTCAGAGCTTAGACCTTGAACTCAGTTTTTGAGCAAGACGGAGACTGCACATCCTTCTGGTGTGCTCCTGTGCCAGTGGGTGAATCTGGAGGTCAGGGGAAGGACCTGATACAACCCCTGCAGCTGGCCAGAAGAGCTTAAACCACAATCACCACATTTCCATGGACGGAGCGGTACCCCTGGCCCAAGGATTTGGATCCCAGCTTGTTTTGAGGGGGTCAGGTCATGCTCGTTCACCGGGAAGATGCAAGGATCACATCTGGGAAGGCAACAGAGATGACTGAGAGCCACTGCTGCCTTTGCCACTCAGGGCTGGGCTGTCACCCCAATTTGTAGCCAGGCTGCATTCATTTAATTACGAAGGCCTGTTTAGTGGTGCAGCTCATTTGAAATTTAAATGGCTGCTCGCAAAGCCCGGGCAGAGAAACAGCTCTGGCCCCTGATTAAAACCAAGATACACGTACAAAGCTTGTCCCCGCAGAAGAGACCTGGGAAAAGCCCTTTCCTGAGGGGGTCAGGATGAGTCCCAGGAACCTCTCCAGCCCTGCTAAGGGAGCCTAATCCTGCCCTGGGCAAGGTGGAAAAGGGAAACTGAGGCACAGGGCTATACAGGGCTCACGTTTCCAGCAGGCAGCAGTGAGCCGATGTCCGTGCCAGGCACCCAGGGGTGCTCAGCACCGTGTCCCCACCACCCGGGCAAAGCTCCCCAGGGATCGCCCCATTGCTCAAGCAGGAGCAGGAGACGGAGCTTTCCTGCTGCTCGGGCCACATCCAGACCCCAGGCAGTCCAGCCGAGAGCGCCTGCTCTGAGTCCTCACCGCAGAAGCACAGCTGACAAGACAGCTCTGCTCCCAACTCACTAAGGAGGGACGAGGATATTCAAACCGCGGAATGAAATCGTTTCCCCCTGGATCCCGGAGAAGCTGGCAGCGAGCAGAGCCACAAGCCCTGGCCCCGTCGCCAAGCCCCCAGCGCCAGCCCAGCCCCCCCCGGCTTTCCCGCTAGCTTTGCCGAGATTTCCCATTGTGTCGCTGCCACCATCCAATTTCCCAGCTAGTTTCGAGCAATTCCAGGATGCTTTTCAACAGCAAAGCTCTGAGCTTTGCTGTCAACAGTGAGCGGAGATATTCCATCTCCAATAAAGAAATAAAGAAACACCTCATATTCTAAGTAAAAATAGTAATAAAAAACAAATCTCAGCCTTCGCTGGGTTATCTTTTCAGGCACCCTGCCAGAGAGCAGAGCCGTGTGGGGCACATCTCCCTGCAGCCCTCCCCTGGCTCTTGGAGATGAAGTCGAAGCCCTTCCCCATCACCACCTTTTTCTGTTCTTGGCCTTTTTTGTTGTTGTTGTTGTTGTTGTTCCAGAAGCTTAAGGAGGATAACAAGAACGATCTGACATTTTTGGCAATGATTATTACATCTCTTGGAAAGTGTGTCTCATTAAAACCAAAAGAAAGGCGGAAAAGTGCTGAAGCGACTGTTTTAAAAATGCAAGAGCCAGGATTAATTTGTTAACCTGAAGCGGAGACCCAGACACCCGCCGAACGGCTGCTCAGCTGCCTGACAGTGCGTGCCAGCGACGGGGATTCGGAGGATGGAGGCGAGCCCAGCCAGTACCCCCAGCTTCTCCCCTTAAGCCAGTGATGAAGATCCCTGAGACACTTGCAAACAGCACTGCAGGCAGACAGGATAAACCCAAACCCAACTCGATAGCATGAAACCCCAGTAAAATAGTCTTGCAAGCCACTTTTTTTTTTTTAAAAAGCAAGCAAGCTGCTAATTACAAAGGAAAAATATTCTAATTACCCTTGATAATCAGCAATGATGGGAAAGAAAACACAAGTAAAACTGCTCAACAGATTAATTGGAGTTTGCTAAAGTATGACAGGTTTTTGACAGTTTTTCTGAGTGGCAGCCACTCTTTAAAGGCAATCACTGAACCTGACAGAGGTTTTCATAGCAGCACTAGGAAATAATGATTGCAATCAATCATATCTTACTGGATTTCATGAGACATGCTGGTAAACACAGCAGAGGGAGGAGAATTATTTATGGTGCTTCAGAAGAGCATACAGCTAAGTAATTGGATGAAATCATAGAAAAAAAAGAAAGCATCCCCTAAGGGTGATGTCTAGTGGAAGAAGAAATAGTTTTTCTGCGAAACCAGTGGAATAGTCAACAGCCAATATGCTCAAATTTGGATGGGTCGAAACCCTAGGGAATTCACTAATGATACACTTGTCTTTAAAATACCTTCTTGGAGTGAATACCTCCCTGGGCAGGCGTCCCACCCCCTGCCATTACCTGTCACCGAAACCTCCAGGAATGGGAGCCAGGACAGGCGCGCGGATGAGTTTTGCTGCATGTGCAGACCTGGCCGCAAGGGTGAAGTTCAATGCCAGATGCCTCGGGGCGACCATGCAGGAGCAGAGAGCAGCTGAGAAAGCACCATTTCACGGAGCATCTCCGGCGTGGCCACGGCACGAGGGACTCCCTGCCGGGCAGCCCAGTACAAGGCTGGGACCAGTGGAGATGACGTGAAGTGGCACTGGCAAAGCCCAGGTTGTGCCACAGGGGAAAGAGCAGATGAGAAGGAGTTTCCATGCTCAGGCATCATGTTTTGGGATCCTGAGCATCCTCCCCATGCCGCCCCACCACTGCTCACACTGGGAGCCATCTCCACCCAGCACTTCACAAGCACGGACGGAGTGTGCAGGATGTCACCCTGTCACACGGGTTTATGTGCGGTTCTTGGATGCTTGGGCTGAGGTTTTCAAAAGGAGCTAAAACCCCTCATGAGAAAAAAAAATAGCACTTTGAGGGCACATTCCCTTTAGCCACCTGTCCGTGGGTCACTTGGGCCCATCCTGCTCAGGGCAGGGGGGGTCACATGCTGCTCAGCATCAGCTTCACGCCAAGAAGATGGGAAAAGAGAAACATGTAGGGGAAATGATGTTTGAGCTGCACACCAGCATTCAGCCCAACACATCCCTTGCGTTTTCCTCCTTGTGGGTGCAGGACCCCAGTGCCACCCCATAGGTGCAGAGGTGGCATTGGTCGCTTACAGGGAGCTTTTCCACCCAAAAAACAGTCCAGTTTCAATGAGACCAAAAGCCTCCCTAACGCAGCAGCCACAAGAGTCCATGTTCCGGGGGGAGACCGAGGCACAGCCTCGACCCACATCAGTGTGAACAGCACTGAAACATCCCCCTGACATTTAAAATGCAATTCCACAATATATCTCTGCTGTTCATAACATGGCTGATTTGTTGTTGATTTTTCCCCCCCCACTTCTCAGACATAAGTTATATCCCTGCCTGGCTGTCTCGCAACAGCTGAACGCTCCAGTACAAGAAGGGAATTTGCTCAGAGATGGTAAGATATTACTTACGTCCACTGAAAATACCAGCTGAATTAATTTCAATCCAAAGCATCATTTGCTTTGCTTTGTTTTTCTCCTTTAAAGGACAACTCCAGGCTACTTAAACCCCTCAAAAGGCCAACTAGCCAAGGGCTCCAGCTAACCCTGACACATAATCCATTACCATCACAGCCCAGAGACCCAGCACTAACCGGCAACAAGAAAGCCCAAGGCGAGGGTCAGCCCGGCAGCGACGGTCACCTCCTGTCTCCATCCCTTCGGCACCCACCCTGGGAGGCAGCTGCTCCAGGGATGGATGAGCTCCATAGCTGCACCCCTTGAGGGCACCCACTCACCAGCATGAGCACCCAGCCAGTTGTTGCCTCCAGCAAACCCACCCACATTTGCCGTCAGACTGCTACGGATTTATTATTTGAAGTTATACAAAGAAAATACGGACCTGCTTAGCCAGTGCCCCAACGCAAAAAGCACAAGGAGCCACACAGGGAGCTGTCACGCCAGCAGCAGCAATTTGCACCTGGAGGTGCCCACGAAGCAGCTTGGGGGCTGCCAGTGAAGCAGACGCTTCAGTACGGCTCCAGCTGCACCATCGATCTGCTGCTGAGCCACTGGAAATGGCCGGCAAGGAAGCGGTTCCCTGGCAATCAGCCAAATTAAGCAGCCTTAAGTCACCAGCTGGTAAAGCAGATTATATCCCACCTGCCTGCTATCATCTACCCCCTGGATTTATCCATCCCCTCATCCACTCCTGTGCAATCAACGGCAAGCGTGCAGCTTCGGGGGTGTTTTCGCTCCTTCTCGCCACATCCACGGGCGGGCAGAGCCCACCAGGTCCCACTGGCAGCCGTGTGCCATGGCTGAGCCAGGCAGGAGCCACCCCAGGGTTCTGCTAACGCAGCCATGCGATAGCAGCAATCGCAACCCTGCCGCAGGCTCAAAAGACCCCCCCGGCTTTCCGACAGCCCCCCTACATGCACCGGCAGTGCCTGGGGGGCAACACACCACAGCGGGGGGACCGATCTGCTGCAGAAGTTCCCCGTCTGAAAGCAAGAGCGGGCTGTGCCATGGCATGCACACTGCCCGAAACAGCACCAGCAGATGGGAAGCAATCCCGTTCGGCCCCATAAATCACTCCCGCAAGCCCCATGCCACCCCTACGGCCAGGTACCGCTCTGCCCACCCCGCTCCCGGACAGCCACGGCAAAGCCACATCCTTGGGCTCCGCTCTCCCACGCTGCCAACAGCTTCACGAGCGATGATCTGTACCCCCGCTTTCCTTCTGCAGCCCCGCGCCCCAGCACGCTGCAGGTCCTCCCCCGGGAGGCTGATGCCCCACGGGAGGCTGATGCCCCCCCAGGAGGGTGATGCTGGACTAGGTTTCACGGAGAAGCTTGGCTAGAGAGAGGCCACGGAGAGGTTCTGAGCAAACCTCAGCCTCCACCCAAGGTCCCACCAGTCCTCCTCCAGCCTGCTGCTGCACACAGCATGGAGGGGGGGGTGCCAGCCCGGTGTCCCCCTACCAACCCCGCTGGGTTTGGGGTCTCCGCTCCCTCCCTCTGGGCAGCCCTTCGGCTGTGGGACCTCGAGCTGAGCCTGCAGAAGGGGGTCCTGCCTCTTCTCTACCCCAACCAGCTCCCCCTGCCCACACCCCCCTAAAGGCAACGCCTGTAAGAGCAGACTGCAGCTCTCTATCTCCACCCTAACACATGTTCGCTCCCCATTTCCATATAAATAAGAAAAGGCAGGAAGCTGAGCAATACAAATAGACACATTCACAGACAGGAGCGTTTCATTACCGCAAGGGAGAGCGCAGGGCTGTTCCCCCCCAACTTTTATTACTCCTTACCCCCGCACACACACCAGACACCTGATGTTCCCGATGGGACATGGGGATGGTCCCACAAGTCCTGCCACAAGCCATCATTCGCCAGGCAAAATGAGCTCGGTCATCTCTTCCTCTCCCCAGCAGTCCCAGGAGATGGGCTGGGGAAGGCAGGTAGCTGGGGAAGAGGAGACCAATATGCACAACCCCAGCACAAGCTGCAGTTCACTTTTCACTTAGTTTATTTTTTTTAACCCCATCTTTCCCCCCTTTCTCATCCCCCTTTCACTTTTTTTTGAAAAAGTACCAGCAGGGTATTTTTAGTTGTTCCTCTATTGCCAGCCAGCACTATTTTAAATTGCATTTTAAGCTGTTCTGCAGTGCTCCAAACACCTCGCGCTGCAGGCAAGGCTTTCAAACTACAAGATTAACATCGATTTTAAATTGCTTCCTAAAACACAAGGGCTCCAGTACAGGGCTTGCTCAAGGGCAGTTGACAGTAGCAAAGCCCAGAGGGCACCAGGGCTCCCAGGGCATGGCTGGATGCTGTCGGCACCAGGGGCAAAGCTGGGTGCTGGTTTTGCAGCCGGGACCCCCAGCTCCAGGCGATAAGGAGCACCCACTGGTTCCACGGCACAGGGGCAACCCCAGAGCGGCTCCACAGACCCACGAGCCAGGGACCATCTCCATCACCAACCTCATTTCAGTTCTTGGCCTTTACAAGAGAGGTATCCCTCCAAGGGCATCAGAATTTAACTCACCTGGTTCTTCTCCTCACAGCCCATGTTGCTGACCTGGGGAAAATTAAATTATCAGAAGCCGATGCCCCAAGGATTGCAGGAAATCAGCCCAAACCCCTCGGGCAGAGGAAGGATTTGACCCAGCATTTGCACGCCCCAAGATCAACCAGGAGGGCTTCGGGAGGCTCAGCACCACCATCGCTCCGCTGGCTCTGCACGTCCAGCACTCGAGCCCGCAGCCTTATTTACAGCTGCCCCAAAACGTTATGTTTCAGAAACAGCAGAACTCACTAATTTAACATTTCCAAAATGATTACCATTTCTTTTTCAGCCAAAAATATTGGCCAAACAGTGCCGGGCATCCTGCCACTCTGTTTCCAGGGGCGAATAAATCATCCCCTTCTTCCAAACCCATCAGCCTCCACCGAGCCCAGCAGCCAGATCCTTCCAGCAGCAGCAGAGCGGGGCGGCAGCCCAAAGCAGAGCCCGCAGGAGCCGGGGGGCACTGGCAGAGCCGCGGGACGAGCCTCAGCTAATCTCTGCCCAAGCTGAACCGAGCCCCGGTCTCTCGTTTAGGCCAGAGAAACAAATAAATCAGTGGGAAAAACCAGCTTTTACAGAGGCTGCTATGGTTCCCACTGTGCTAGTTTTATTTTCTGAAGTACCTGCTGCCTCCCGGGCTCAGGATGAATTTTGATTTAGGAGTGAAAAGGGGTAATAAAAGCATAAAGAGCCATTAACTTTCCTCCTGGCCGTGGTGGGGTGTTTGCTCATCACACGTTGATGGAAATACCATTTGACTTCCTTATGAGCTATAGAAAATCAATTAATTGATTTAATCATTCCCTGGGAGTCGCTGCTTATGGAGATAACAGAGCGCTGGGGCCAGCGGGATGCTGCTCCTCCCTCCTCCGACACGGCGGCGGCAGGGAAGGGACCAGCACACATCGCTGCACAGAGATCTTCATCTCTGCTCCACCAGTTTAAGACTCATGAATTCACACTTCCATCTTCCAGTAAGTTTGGTGGCTTTTTTTTTTTTTCTTTTTAAGCCTGCAGGCATCCAATTCTGAGCAGCAATTGTATCAAACAGGCACTTCTTCAGTAAGAGACGTGTTCCCAGGGTGGATTAAGCCTTAACCACTACTACAGCAGCCCTTACGTTTCTTACCCCTCTGTGCCCTGCAAAGCACCGATCTGCATTTTACTCCCCCAGCACATCCCTGCAGAAGTCGGCAGTAACCCCAGTATCATGTGGAGACCCCACGGATGCCTTTATTTTCCTCATTTTAACAGCACTCGTTTCCCTGCCTGCAATAGCAATTTAATAAGAGCAGTAAAGTTTTACACTTCCACTTTAAACTCCCTTTCCAAGCGTGGGCTGGAGATGGGAGCACAGTGCACATTCACCAGCCCAACGAGATGCAGTGTGCTGGGACTGATGTGGGATGGCCCACGGGGACACCAGAAGCAGCAGGCACAGGAGAGGAATTAACCCCTACTTTCTCCACCTGGGCAAAGCAATGGTCTGCTCCAAAAAAAAGCAGATTAAGGACACCCTTGTGCTGCCCGTGGGGGTGTGAGCCCGCCACCAGCAGCAGCCTCTCGCTGCAGCATGGTGGACCCAACGGCACTCGCACCCCAGGGTGCTGCGTGGGGTGCGGGGGGGGCAGCTGACACCCACAGTCGCTCCCAGCAGCGTCCATCACCAACAGCTATTCCTCAGCACAGAGCACCACTTTAACCCATAATTAAAGAAGCCTTCCCATACTCAAGAGCAAGAGCAGAGTAAGTTGTTACTGCTGCCGCGTGCGGCGTTATCCTCTTAAAAGAGCCCCTGGAGCAACTGAGCATCTGGCAGGAGCCGGCAGGGAGCGGGGCCGAGGGGGAGACAGAAAGCCCTCACCCAGCATCTGGGCTCTGCCCTGCTTTGGGGTCTCCATTAACCCCCTTCTCCCCACCAATGCTTGGACAACAAGGAAGCGAGAGAACGTTCCTGAGCAACAGGAGCTGCCAGAGCACGGCACCTCTGGGCCAGCTTCAGAGCCAGCCCCACCGCCCCAGCATTTTTCTAGGGGAGGAAAAAATCAAAAGCCCATCTTTCCCAGCACCGCTCCTCACCAAGGAGGTGTTCCCAGTACCAACCACCTCGGCTTGGCACCGACCAGGCAACTTCTTACAGCATCAGCTGGCTGCTCTGGCCCCCGAGGCTGCTGGCCCCCGAGGCTGCTTGGAGCAGCTTTGGATGGGACGGACGCAGCAAGGCTGGAAACGAGCCCCAGGCACTGAAGAGCTGCCTAGCACGCTCCTCCCCATGGGTCTCCCCTGGCTGGCACCCCTCCAGCGGCTCACAGGCTCCAGGAGACTCTTAATCCAGCTCTGGATGCAGCAGCAGAAAAAAATTAAGCGTTGGGGACATGCGGGATCTGCACGTCCCAGTTGTCATGGAGGTGACACGCACCCCTTACCCACACCCTCTCCATGGGGACCCGGGGAAATGCTCCGGCTAACGGCCCCACAGGCACTGGGGGAGGAGGGGAACCTCCTGCTGCCTTTCGAGAGGGTTTGGCATAAGGAAATTCTGGATTCAGATCATGAGAACAGCCTCATCCCTCTGCCTGGACAAGCATCCCGGCCACTGCCGGCGCCATCCGGTGAGACACGCTCAAGCAGCGGATCCTGACAAGCCGCTTACAAGCCGCTGCAGACACTTACCCAGAGCTGCTCAGCAGACAACATCAAAACATAACACACACAGCCCAGGAGAGGGTTATAACTCACTCGGGAAGAAAGTGGGAATAATTAGCTGAGTTTGCACAGCAGATTCTGCTCGGCTCCCTCCCTCGCTCTGCCTGTGCCTTCCCCACCACCGTCAGTCGGTTACACGAGTCTTTGCAGCTGGTTCTCCTGTCACCTTCGCCATGCATTAAAGGCATCAAGATATAAATTTATAACACGTGTGACTTTTTGAAAGCGAAAGGAACAGGAGCATCCCTGGAACCATGCGTCTGTGCATCACGTCTCAAGGAGGCAGCAGCCCAAGTCCTCACTCCTGGGTGCTCTCTCCAGCAATGTCAGGTAAGAAAAGGGATCGTCAAAGCCACAAAACAACTTTCAGATACTTTGCCCAACTCAAGCTCCTGTCAGAAGAACTACGTGCTTTGCCGAGAAGAAATAACTGAGGAGCAGATTGGGATCTGTCACAAGCGGCAGTGACCCCAGGTTGCACACCGGTCCAGAAATTACCTTTCCCAAGAGAGAGGGAACTGGGATGTGAGGATGAACACATCTGTGTTTTCCTTTAAAGCTCCTTCAGGCTGAGCAGCATCTCACTGCAGCCAGGACCTCGCAGGCAGAGCCCACCCAGCCGTCCCCACCTCTGCTGTCCTCCCTTGCGATGAGCTGCACGCAGAGGGTACGCGGCAGGTCAGGATCATGCCCGCAGACCTCCTCCTCCCCTCCCAGCACAGCTGACTGTGAGGGAGGACGACAGTTATTCAAGCTCACTCTGATCGTTAGCAAATCCAAGCTTGACCTTTCTGCATCTTCTGTGAGAACAAACGGCGATGGCACCTGGCCATGCTAACCCAGCTGGGATGCTGCTGGAGCAGAAAGAAAACCAGCAGAGACAGGAGCGGGAGCAAAGGACCCCTCCGAGGAGATCATGTAGGTTCTCACGTTTCTATTTGGCCTTTTTGCTCCGCTCCTCGGGGAGCAATTCAGGGGATTGAAATAACATGAGATCCCATCGCTTCACGGTACTATGACTCTGGAACGGCAAAGATGCCCTACAAAACCCTGAGCAACCTTCAACATTATCTTCTGCAGCACAATTCCCACCCCTCCGCCCCCCTCCACCAACATCCATGCTCTGGAAAGAAACAGAAGCCACAAACACCAAAGTATTCAGCTGTGCTGCACAGCCCTAAAGAATCTCCCTCTCTTTCCTCTCCTGTGTTCACTGATGGAAGAAATTGCTTTAAGCAGGTGAGACTCCAGGAACTGGAGCAAACAACAGCCGCAGGAGAGGCAGAGCACTCCAGTAGCTGGAACACAGGAGGGATGCTGGGTTTGGGGAGAACAGGGCGGGACTTCTGCTAGGTGATGTTAAACACCATTGCCAGTGCAACATGCCTTGGCTGTTGTCTGCTGGACCTCTCCAGAGAGTCCCATACCCCAACATAGCAAACCAGAGCCATCCTGACACCCCAAGAAAGCAGCGGTGCTCTGCTTCACCCACAGCCGGCATCCAGGACAAGATGCCCCAAGCCAGCAAGTGGGGCTTCCCCAGCAGGCTTTCGCCGTAACTTTTCCACATTTATTTTTCTTTCCCTGCAAAATGAAAGTGAATGACCAAATCTCAGAGGCTTTTGCAGCAGAAGCTGTTCTCTGGCCACCTGCACTTCTGCTGTGCCACAGACCAAGGAAAGTCCCTGCAGGCGCTGATGCACTGCCCACCTCCAGACAGCTTCCAGGTCAAGGCAGTTACCTCTGCCCAGCTGCAGAAAATCCCAGGACTGGGAAACCCCCTACCCCAGCCCACAAGCTGTTTAATATCCCACCAGGGTTGTATTGGCTTTGTGTGGCAAGGTTTTGGTAGCGGGGGGGGTGGGTTACAGGGGTGGCTTCTGTAAGAAGCTGCTGGAAGCTTCCCCTGTGTCCGACAGAGCCCATACCAGCCGGCTCTGAGACAGATCCACCACCGGCCAAGGACGAGCCCATCAGTGATAGTGGTAACGCCTCTGGGATAACATTTTTAAGAAGGAAAACAAGTTGTGGGACAGACAGAAACGGCAGCTGCAGAGTGAGAACATGTAAAAGAAACAGCCCTGCAGACCCCAAGGTCAGTACAGAAGGAGAGGGAGGAGATGCTCCAGGCGCCGGAGCAGAGATTCCCCTGCAGCCCGTGGTGAGACCCTGGTGAGGCAGGCTGTCCCCCTGCAGCCCAGGGAGGTCCACGGTGGAGCAGATATCCACCTGCAGCCCGTGGAGGACCCCACGCCGGAGCAGGTGGGTGCCCGAAGGAGGCTGTGACCCTGTGGGAAGCCCATGCTAGAGCAGGCTCCTGGCAGGACCTGCGGATCTGTGGAGAGAGGAGCCCGTGGAGCAGGTTTTCTGTCAGGACTTGTGACCCCGTGGGGGACCCATACCGGAGCAGTCTGTGCCTGAAGGACTGCAGCCCGTGGAAGGGACCCATGCTGGAGCAGTTTGTGAAGAACTGCAGCCTGTGGGAATGACTCACGATGGAGAAGTTTGTGGAGGACTGTCTCCCGTGGGTGGGACCCCACACTGGAGGAGGGGAAGAGTGTGATGAGTCCTGCCCCTGAGGAGGATGAAGTGGCAGAAATAACGTGTGATGAACTGACCGTAAACCCCATCCCCGTCCCCCTGTGCCACTGGTGGGGGGGGGGGGGGGGGGGCTGGTAGAGAATCCAGGAGTGAAGTTGTGCCCGGGAAGAAGGGAGGGGTGGAGGGAAGGTGTTCTGAGATTTGGTTTTATTTCTCATTACTTTACTCCGGTTGATTTGTAATAAATTGAGTTAATTTTCCCCAAGCTGAGTCTGTTTTGCCCATGACGGTAATTGGTGAGTGATCTCTCCTGTCCTTATCTTGACCCACAAGCCCTTCGTTATATTTTCTCTCCTCTGTCCAGCTGAGGAGGGGGGAGTGATAGAATGGCTTTGGTGGGCAACTGGCATCCAGCCAGGGTCAACCCACCACAAGGGCTCATAGCCTGCAGCCCCGAGGAGATCAGACCCCAAAACACATCTCAGCAACCTAGGATAAGGTGCAACAGCCTTGCAGAGGACGTGTGTCACCCCTGCTTCCTTGCATTTTCCAGCTTGTGCTCTAAAATCAGCTCTCCCCCACTTTTGTCTTTCTTTTGTCCCCTGTCCCCACTGATCCTGTTTCCAAAGCAGCTGAGGGAACAACACAGGATTGTGGTCACCAACAGGAAACCAGCTGGAGATGCTGCTGGGAGCTCATTTTGGGGTGGAAAAAGGCAGGTGTTGAGCTCTCAAGCTGAGCACCAATCCAGGCAGGAAACACTTGAAAACGGGTTGAAAAGGCAGTTATGGGAACAGTAAACACACAACTCCAGTGCTCAGCAAACCCCCACTTCCCAAAGGCGTCGAGATTCAAGGACCTCAGCACCAGAACTGCTGTTGCAGCACACAGACCCCAAGCACCAAAATACCTCTATCTAGATGAACCGCTCAAAGCACTTGTATCAAAGTACCACCAAGGTCAGCTGAAATTAAATCAGAGCCCTCTTGCAAGGATCAGAAGCCCGCAGCAAGGGCAGAGCTCAGCTCCAGCCATTTCGGGACATCAGGACCTGTCCTACACATCCCCTGAGACTGCAGCAAATTCTTCCAGCACCTCGTACCCTACCAGACAGGAATCAACAGCAGGAGAAATCAGAAGTCTTGCCATTTTTTAAACTAGCTACAGCAGTTGCAGGCAATATTCCAGCCACATCTAATCACGTTTTAACACTTAATAACCTATTTTCCTCCACTAATCCCCTGCAGCAGCAAGCTCCACCAGTGGGATGTACATCACTGCCGAAACCGGACTGGGGCACAGCTGCGGGCAGAGGGACTGCTGCCAAATCCCTCCATAGCCACACCACCACCACCACAATTAAAGATTCTGGTGCTTTTTCAGGATCAGCCCTGTGCCTCAAGAGAGCTTGACTCCAGCACTAAAACAAAACTGAAAGATGCTTGGAAAAAAATCCAAACAGTTTAAATTCTAAGAAGGAGAGAAGCGGGCACAGAAAACTCAATCTCAAGTCTAGAGCCCTTCCCAAAGCGTCTCCCACATTCAAAATTTATAGACTTGTCTGTTCTCTTTTTTTATCTAGATCTTTGTGTGTAGAACAAATTCTCGCAGTGGCCATTTCAAAACAAAGGAACCTTTGTCTGTGTTTACTTGACAGCAGCGGATTAGGATAAAATAACTTGCATTTCAGAAGGGTTTTTTTATTTATTGTTAAGACGCAAAGCCTCTGCTGCATCGAATCACCAAGCAGAGAATCCATCTGAGGAATGATTTCTGGCACACACCGAGAAATTTGGCTTTTGGAGAGAGCCTCTGAGAAGAGGATTCACATACAAAAATAAAATTAAAAATGGGATTAACTTTTGGACTGTGACATTATCCATTTCTCCTTTTCATGCTCCTGCCTCACATCTATCTTCATTTTGGTTTTGATCAGCTGCTCACACAGTTCAGAAGCCGAGAAAGCTCTGGGCAAGTCTTGGGCATTTTCATAAGCTTCCCCTTGGATTGCAATATCCGAGGTTCAATGCTGGGCTGGTCAGCACACCCAGGGAGAAATAGGAACAGCCTCAGCCTAGACTGGACCACAGACTGCGAGTTTTACACTTATTCACAACCCGACAGGATTTCTCCAATGCAAATGATTTTTAAGTGCTCGGGTGCTGGGCTTGACCTCCCCCGGCTCTTTGCAGCCACCCCAACCCTGCAGGCATTTGAGTGCACGGGCAGCTTCACTTGCACAGCATCGCTGCTGAGCCTGGTGGCACGCGTGGAAACAAGGACCAGAGCAAACAGCCACAAAAGCCAGGATCACCCCCAGGAAGGGCCGCAGGAGCGGACACTCGCTAGCCACAAACGTACCCAACTAAATACATCAGCTATGCTGGTAAAGCAGCCCACACCCAGAGCGTATGGAGAGAGGATGCTGCCAGCTTGCAATGCAAAATTAATCAATTAATGAATAATGCTCAAAAGGGCCCATTAAACCCAATGCTTCGATGAGCCCGTGCAGAGTGGAGAGCAGCAGCAGGGACCAGGCTCCTTCCCCAGGTGGGATCACCAGTGTGCTCCAGAAGGTTTCATGCTGGGAGCCCAGTCCGGGGAGATATTCAAGCCCAGGCTTTCATGCATGGCAGACCTGAAGCCATGCACCCAATAACTCCTCCAAAGCCAATGGCCCTGAACCTGTGCAGCTTTGTGTGTATACTGGCCCGATTCCCACCATTACTCACATCAAGAACTAATCAGCCCAGCAAAATTAACCTGCTCCTTTGAGCTTGTCTTCAGACTAGCATTGCGCACTTAACAGCAACGATAACGACCAGCAATATTTCTTGGGTTTCCTCAGGATCCATAACGCATGCTAATTAGACACCAGTTTGTTATTCAAACAGACCTATTGAGATGCCGCAGCACTATTAAGAAGCATATCCACCTCTGCTCCCACCGACCCACACCAACTTTGACGTGCATCCAGCGCTCCTCCACCGGAGCTCAGCATCACCCCAGCCAGGAGGGATCTCTGGAGTCCCTTCCCCAACCTCCAAGCAGAGCAGAACTGGGGGTCAGACCGAGCTGCCCACTGCCACACGTCAGCCAGATACGTTTTGAAAGTTTCCAAGGATGGAGTTTCCCCACCTCACCAGCTTCCTGGAGGCTTTGGCCCCCCATCTCCCAGTGGCACCAGTGAGGTTGCCCAGCATGCATCGTCCCTCCTGCTTTCTTCTGTGGGTGCGATAGTTGGGCTTTCCAGCCATCAGAGCCTCTCCCAAGAGCCACAACCTTTCAAAGGTGACAGAGAGGGCTCTGCAGTGACATTGGCCAGCTCCTCTCCAGCTCCGGTCTTGTACATGCCCTGAGGTCTTGGTCCCACTCTGCTTTCGGGGTTTCTCACCCCATGTAGCTGTGTGCAGGGAGCCCTGCTGAGAACAGCTACATCACCAGGCAGGACGGCCAGTCCCTACGTACCAATATCATAGGAAAGGCTGAATCCCAACAGCCTGAACCCAGTGTTAAAAGAGCTAGAAAATGCCTCTCATGTCATGCCTGCCAAGTCCAGGGGACAAAGAATATAACCCTCTTCCAAAACGGCATCCTTCCTCCAGAAACAGAAGAGGATGCTTCATGTTTCAAAACAGTGTGTGAGACCACGAATGAACCAAATCTTCCCCAACAAGGAACACAACAGCCAAATCGGCAGCAATTCATCTGGAAGCAATATGTTGTTTGGCAAATCCATCTAATAAATAAAAAAAATAGAATGGTTTTACATTGAATTTCTGAGCTTTCTAACAAAGCAGGACTTGCCTTAGCCAGTTACAGACCTCAGAGACCAAAAGCTTGAGAAATTAGAGGACCTAGGTCATAAATCTTTTTTCTTCTTTAAATGAGACCAACCAGCCATTACCAGAAGCAACATCCAGACCCTCGGAGCGAAGCAGCGGGCATCGCTCCCAGCCAGCAAGTACAGCCCTTAGCAGAGCCAAGGGCACCCACCACGAGCTCAGATGCAGGAAGGTGAACCCATTTACACACCTCAATTTAATCACCTCAAGCAGTAAGCATGGAGGACTCAGAGATGCGAGAGCCTGAAAAAGGAGGGGGTTTTTGATCCAGCTCCAGGACTGCGCTGACATTGTGCCCAGCAAACAAGAGACACGCAAGGATGGGAATCCATGGACTTACAGATTTGGGTTAAATTGATGACAAGAATAAGGATGAGGAAAGCTATTCCACTCCAAGGCATCCAGAAAGGGGATAAAGAAGCTGGATAATTGTCTTTTTGCCATCATTTCAGCACAACTTTAGAGAGCCCTTTGGGGTGGGACCAAGGGCTTCTGCAGGTTTCTGGAAACCTTCACTGCTGTTTGCAGCACAACCTGTGCCACCTCTCAGCTCAGGCTAGTCCCACAATCAATTACTCCCTCTTTGCCTTTCTTCTAGCTCTCTGCAAGCTCCCAGGGGACACTGGGACTCTCCCGGGACACGGAGCAGCTGTAACAAGTGACACTCTTTATTCCAAACCTTTTTGGGACCCACCTCCTCAAAAGCCAAGTTTGGAGAAAGCAGTGGTCCAGGGGCTTCTGCCCACACTTCTCACATGCCGCTTCTTATCCCGAGAGGGAAGAAGTCCCCTATAACCAGGCTTCACTCACCAGCCATCCTGGGAGCTGCACTTGGCATGGGGACAGGGACATTACCACAGCACCCACCCTCCTCACCGGGGCAGGTACCCTGACCGTGGTAAAACATGCAGAAAATACCAAAAGGCAGTGATCCTGCAACCTGCTCCGGCTCAGGCTGAGGTCAGCCAGGCAAACACCAGTCCCTTGGAGAAAGGGCTTAATGGAGTTGATGATGGGAACAATTAGGGGAGCACAGGGGGAGAAACGCCAGCCGCCATGTGCTCCATCCACGGGGGAGAAAACAAAGCCAGCTGCTGCAGGCTGCCCATTAATCTCTCTGAAAGTCAACTAAGCAGTTTACAAGCACCATCCAGCTTCTGGAAACCACCACTTTAGTCCTCTCCTTCCGTAGGAAAGCAACCAGCACTTCTTCCAGCACCACAAGAAAAGGATTTAATGCCCAAAAATCACATTCCAGGTGAGGCTGGGGAGCTCAAATCCCTCCACACCTTTGGTATGGAGGAGGAGAAGACCATGGTGGCCTGACCAAGCCTATCTCACCCTGCTCACCAGAGTTCAAGCTAGACATTTCCCTCTGTGCAATTCAGTCGTGCTGTTCCAGGCTGGGATTGTAGAGGAAAAGTAAGGGCAAAGCTCAATTCAGTGCAGCAGTGTCCTCCCAGAGCAAGAGCAGGATGTGACCCTCCCACCATGGAAGCCGTCTCCCGAGCTGACTGCACATCTTGCCAAAAAAGGTGTTTTAAAAAAAGGTAACATAAAGCACATTTGCTAAAAATCCAATATTTCTCTTCTACATTTCAGTACCTCCACGAAACCACAAAGGCCTTTTATTTCCCTGTCCCTAAGGAACAATTTCCACTCCCTGCAGAGCAAAACTGCCCAAAACGACTGAGCCCTCCAAGCACCTGAGCCAAATCCTCAGCGCATCAGACTGGGTGCAGCCCATGCAACCCCCCCCCACCACCAGCAGGTGAAGGTCTAATCCCATCAGCCCCAGTCACCGGTGTTTTCCCATCCCTCTGCTGTGAGCCAGAGCCAGCATCCACACTCCAGTACACACATGTCCCCACTGTGCCTGGACACCTCTGGATATGAGCACAGCCAGGTTTTAGCCACATGGCTGCAAAGCACCCCATGCCACAGCAAGAAGGGCCAGGATTTTCCTGAGCCACCCTGACGTCCCTGAAACAGGTCAGTAGGGAGCCTGGCAATGGAGGCATCCGAACGCCATCCTCCCTGCATCCCTGGCGCTTGTCAGCTCGCTCGGACCACATGTTTGGGGGCCATCAAGCAGCACGTGGGACAGGATGGGCACGGAGCCGTGCTTACCTTCGGTCCGGATGGTGAAGGGGGAGTCCCCCAGGCGCTTGGCTGAGAACTGCCCTCCCAGCGACGTCATTAGGAAGCACAGGGTGAAAAATCCAATGCCCAGCACAAATATCCTGCAGGAGGGAAAGCAGAGCTGTAACAAGGTGTGACGAGGAACCAACTCACTCCTGCGACAGCCCCACCACCCTTCACCCCCCCCCGGGGTAACCCACTGCAGGAGCCACTTTGTTTTGGGATGTCTGGAAGAGACAGCCGGGACAATCCCTGCCTCCTTGCCAACCACTCCATCCCCGTGGCTCACCCCATCCAGCCTGGGCAAGGAGCATCTCTGCAGCCCCAGCCCTGCGAGAGCACACCAGTACCTCGCCCCGAGCACGGCCAGACCCGCATGTGCTTCATGAAGAGCCCCAAGATGCTTCTGCCCAAACCCTGGCACTGAGCAGGCGGGTTTTGCCTGAGAACACCCTCCGAAATCCCCGCAGCCTGCTCTGACAGGCAGGCCTTGAGAGGGAGCGAAGGACTTGCAGTAGGAAAGCTGAGCCAGTCCACGACTGCCCTTACGATGCTCCACTAGATCCAGCCCAGTAACCCAGACTGCAGGAACCACTACAATAAACAATAGCCATTTTCCTCCTGGGAGAGTCCAGAGAAAAGAGAGACCTTGTACCTTCCCTTCCTCCCAAAGGATCTAAAAAAAAACAACACCAAAAAAACCCCAACACTTTTTTTTTTTTTTTTTTTTTTAAAAAAAGGTCTTTTGTTCCCCCTGTAACTAGGCCACTGGTATTTGCCATTGTGTCCGGCATCGCCTGTGGGGTGCGGGCAGCCTTGTGCACAGCAGGACGAGGAGGGACCCGCGCTGACGGCACACACGGTAGCCTGGGACCATCCCATCGCCGCTTTGTTCGTCCAGGCTGGCAGGAAAGCAGCTCCCGCGGGGACACACCGGGCAGGATGCCGACCCGCACGTCGCTCCCAGTGAGCTTGTGGTCACCCGCAGCTGCGAGAGAGGCAGGAGCTCTCAGCGCTGCTCCTATTCGGGCCAGTAACTTTTTTTGGGGGGTGAAAAGGCTAAAGGCAGGAGCTCTGTGCAAGCAGGAGGGTTATTGTGCACCAGGCAGCGTAAAACCAAGCCTTCCCGTCTCTCCAACGTGCAAGCAGAGCACGCTGCGCCAAGGGACAGACGCCTGACCTCTTTCCACCGCTCAGAGATGTTGCCACCGCCTCCGAGTCTCCGTGGAGGTGCAGCATCCTCCAACAGATGCACGGGCAAAGCCCCGGCAGAGCCGCTGCCGCGTGCCGCTTACGACGGCTCCCAGAGCCACGGCACTACCGGGGATCTCAGCCGGCCGAACCCAAGGAAAATTTCAAGGAGGAGAAGCAGAAAAGACAACTGTCAGCCAGCCTTGTGAAACAACGGGATTGTCTTCAAACAGACAAATCCTATGTGGGATAGGGAGCTGAGCAAGCCCTTAGTGGTGCCCGCTGGCATTTCTGCCTCTCAGCATCCGCGAGCTGAAGGGAAGCAAACCACAGAGGACAGGAACCAGTAACTCTCCTTTACGAGTTCACACCATTACCGCAGGGCTCAGGAGCTGCACGCAGAAACACAGCACAGCCACCCAACACCAAAACCAGGCTTTTCCAGAGAAAGACTTGGAAAGGAACACCACAGCCCTCCATCTAATCATTATTGTGTAGTTAAGAGGCAGAGGATTAGGAACCAGCCATTAAGTCTGGGCTACAACACGCCAGCATTGCAATTATCTGTTGCTAGAAAGGGCTGGCAAATAAAGTAACTTGCTTCAAAGCACTTGTTAGCTACAGGAGATGCTGTGGAGAGCTGAAGTACAGTGTCAAGCAGCTCAAGAAGGACTGGGCTTCCCTGGGGAGATCTACTGGAGGAGCACCCAGGGCAGGTCTCTACTGTCCCAGCATGGCATGGCCAGGCTTGCCCTGCCTGGAAAGGTTCCCGGGCAAGACATGGCACCTTCACAGGACCACCATGAGCTCCCTACCTCCATCCCACCAGGTCCAACACTGCTCACACACAGCCAACGCGCACCTAAGCCCCAGTCACAGGGCAGATATGCTCTCAACATCGGGCAGCTCAAGAGCAAAGGGCTTCCTCTGCCTGCTCTGAGAAGTATCAGCCCTGCCCACCGCAGAGGGGCATCTAACCCCCATCCATCCCCCCCACGGATCAGCCCTGCCCCATCCCCAGCTGGGTTCCAGCAGATCAGTATCACCTGGCCACAAGCTCTGGCCACGCAGCACTGTGCAGCTCCCCCATCCCCTTCCCATCTCTGGCCTAATCAAGAGAAAGAGCAACACCCTGGGCTCATTAGCATTAACAAGCTCTGCCAGCAGAACACTGAACACCAGCACAAAGCTCTCTAACCCTTTTGGAGACCCACAGCCAGGTGCTGGGAGAGCAGACCCACCTGGGAGAGGGGATGCTCAAGTGCATCAATAAAACTGCCTGAGTTTGTGCAGGTACTCTGGGAGTGAAGCAGTTCAAGTCCCTTTTATTTCTGAATAAGCCTGCCCTGGGGGGTGGAAAGGAGTTTAAGCAAGCTCTAAAAAGCATCATGCACTTGGCTAGTCCAGACTCCTACCCCTAAAGGCCTGGCTATAGGCAAGGCTGGCGTGCCCTACAAGCAGCCACCAGCAGAGCACAGCCATTCCCTCCCCAGGAGATGCTGATGAACCATTGAGCTCCAGCATTTGCACGCAAAGATGACTACGGACCTCAGCCCCTCTCCCAAAGCAGACCTCAGAGAATGGTTTCCAGAGAGCCGTGGTCCAGCTCCAGCAGGGAGGTGATTGTGGAGGCAGCAGAGCATCCCTGATGCTGTGAAGCAACGCGGTGTCCCATAAATTGCTTGGAGAGAGGGTGATTCAGGGACATTAGTCCGTTCCCATTATCACATCCCGTGCTGAGCCACACAGTGCAGTGGTGGGTCTGGAAGAGGCTCCCGGGAACACAACAGAGGGGATTGCAGCACCCAGCTGCAGCTCGGAGGGCTGAATTTGTCCTTGGGGGGGGGAAACACTGTCTGCCATGGCATGTCCCTGGGAGGAGAGGACAACAGCACAGTGGAGAAGGCACAAGCTGGAGGAGGAGGTCAAAGCCCAGCCATGCTCTGTGACCGAGGGTCCTCCCTGGGAGCACGTCATGGTACAAAACCCACCCGGCAACCAGCTGCCAGCTGCCCCCTTCCCCAAGGGGCATTTTAACAAAGCATCACCTGATTAAATAATCAGATCTGATCCTGCTCTTCCTTCTCACCCCTCCTATTGACAGTATCTTCATCACTATGCAAGACCTTGTTTACGCATTTTAATCTTCATAATTATACTCTGGCAAGGAGAGATGGTTAAACACCGAGAAGAAAGAAAGAGGAAGGAAAGAAAAAGAGGAAGGAAGGAAAAAGATACAAAGGTGATCTGTGCTTTAGCATCTCATTAGGAGACAAAATCTTTTTCATTTTGACTGGATTACAGAGAGAGTAGGGGAGGTGCAGGATGCTTTTTCCCTTAAAAAAGAGGGATCAGAGCCTAACTGGAATGTATACGCTTAGGAGAGAAGCAGATCCAGCCCAGCAGCAGTGCTCCAGGGAGCAGGGAGGTTGCAGGGATGGGCTCTCAACCTGAGGACCCCATCCCGTTTACTTTGTGCCAACCTTGCCCAGGTGAATAAAAATGCTTAGCCCAGCCTTAACTGAGCAGAAACTCCTTATGCAGAAAACAAATACCATGAAGTAGGCAAAACATACCAGACCCCAGACCTTCCAAATTGCTTATCAAATGCACTGGGTCCTCTGCCCCCAAAATCAAGTCTAACTCATTGAAGACCATGGAGCTCCAAAGATGAAGTAGCATCTACTCTGCGTGGTGCCTTTGCCTGTCGTCCAACATCACGTTTAATTCATTGCCCGGGCATGGTTCTGGTGCCAAGTCCCTCTCCACATCCTCCCCAAACCAAAATGTTCACAGTTCTGGGTTCTGGCTTGGTGCCCAAAAGAGAAGAAAGCCAAATTCTCCGAGTCTTTAGTGAAAATTGGAAGTGATGCCCCAGTCATTGCAGATTTTGGCGCATGGAACTTAAAGCTGGATGTGGCCAGGGAGGTCTGAGCAATGAGTTGGGAAGTGATGAGGGGAGGAAGGCCAGCAGCATCCAGCGGGACGGGGCTGTGACACTGGGACTGTCTGTCCATGCTGCTGCATCACCCAGCTGGGACCCACAGGGGGAATATTACACAGGTGTATGGGGAAACCAAGGGCTACAGAGACAGGTAACATCTTTTATTGGACAAGTTTTCAACACCCAAGTCTCCTGAACCCAAAAGCTGAGCCACAATTTCTAACAGCAGCAGCAGTTGGGCTAATAAAAAAATGCTCCCTCTCCTGCAAACCTTGTTTTGCTCAGAGCCCAACACCGTCATGGCGCTGTCGAAATGATGCTCAGCCATGGGAACCGTCCTCTATCAAGGGGACCAGAATGAATTCTCTTACAGGCCAATGTTATAGACACACAGAAAGCCTGGCTTTGGTTTCCAGCTGGCAAACTTGCCTGAACTCCCCACGTTCTGCAAAACCAAGAGCTGGGCAACCTGGACCAGGGCTCCACAGTGAATTCTTGCCCGAATCCGGCGCTGTCACAAATGAAACACCCTTTGCTACTGAGATGAAGTCAGAGCCATCCTTGGACATTTCTACAAATCATTTCTACGCTGATTTGCTCTCTCTCCCCTTCCCATTTGCTGCAGGCACTTTCACAGCTCACGGCTTTGCATTGCTTTGCTAAGCATGTCTGGAGCGTGGTTAATGAAATGTTTTGGTGCAAAGGGTCAGGTTTCCTGTTCGCTGTTTGCTGATGGCACCGCTGCCAGGAGTCTACACCAGGCAGGGGATCACACCATGGGCTTCCCTAGAGCAGCAAGGCTTTGCCCAGCCAGCAATGAGCACCCGATTTACAGGACCCATCCTGATTGCCAGTATCTTCTCCCACTCCCCTAGATCACCCCTGATTCACATCAGCTGAGAATGCGGGGTGTCGATTTTAGGGGAGCAGTGCTGATTTGCACCGGGTTACGGCTGGAGCAGGGCAATGCCAACGCTTGCCCACACTGGGCTGGGAGCAAGGTGACACAGGACCATGACACGGAGGGGTCACGCTCAGCATGACACCAATGTAGAGGGGATGCGGAGCTGGACGCTGCGGGACAGCTAGGAGAGGGTCTTGGGAAATTCTCGTCTTACAGAGAGAAAGCCTGACTGGTTAACAACAGGGTAACCCTGCTGGTTCCAGTGGCACCCGTACGGGTCTGCACTGGTTTGAAAGCAGAAGCCAGCCCAAGGCACGCAGACAGGATGGTGCAGGTGCTCTGCTCTGCCACAGACACCAGGGACCCTCCAGCCACCATAAACCCCTCATCCGCACACATCCTTATCTCCAGTGGGACTTTGTGATCACCCTGTGACTCACTCCCTGTGCTCCCCCAGCCTGATCCCAGGTCACTGCTGAAGATGGGCTTCCCCTGCCCCAGGGGTGATGCCCCAGGCACCGGGGAGAGGGATGCCCAGGCCAGCCACTGCCTCACTACGGACTTCAAACCCACTTAAGAAAGCGAATAGCCAAGCTAAGAGCATACCCCTGGGGTACATGTGTCCTTCCTACCTCTCTCACAGTCATTCCCCGACCCACGCTCGGAGAAAGCCCAAGCCGTGGGGACCCTCATGCCCCTGCTCTGCCACCGCTTTCCGACATCCCCTTGGCCAAGTTCCCCAGCCCCAGGGCACCGCCGTGGGATCCAGCAGCAGGAATCCCTCCAGACAAGCAGCGCAGAGCCAGGCAACTCCCGGGGAGAGGCTGACAACATCTCCAAACCTGAGCGCAAGCAAGCGGCGCAACCACAAGCCCCGTCCTCCCTTCCAGCTCCAGGCGGTAGCCTGGGCTAAACAAAAAGGCAGATCCTTCCGATGATCCCAGGTGATCCCCAGCCCCCAAACACAGTGGGGAGCACTGGCAACCGCCGGGCTGGGCTCACCCCACGCTGTGCTTTGGCCCCCGGCACTTTCCCCTTCTGTGGGTTTTTGATCCCTCTGCCCGTAGAAAAAGCAAGCAATTACCGACATCTCCCATGTGTCTCAAGCCTGGGAGCAACTAAAGCGCATCTCCGGTGAAATAAGGAAGCTGGAGAGCAAGGACTGGAGAGGGGAAGGGAATGCATGGAGGCAAAATTGGGGAGAGTTACACCAAGGGGAAAAAAGCGATAGGTGGGCACGGGCATGCTCGGATATCAACCCCAGCCCCTCTGCCAGTTCAGGGTGGGTTTCAAAATCCCCATCAGCACCAGCAGATTTAAACCAGAGGAACTGATTCCCCCCCCCCCGAGTACCAACATCTGCGAGAAAGGTACTAAAAAAGACAGCGGCCAACAGCCCTATAATTAACCGGCACGCTGACCTGCGGGCAAACTTGCCTGCATCCCTGACAACCTAATCTGGGCTCAATCCCCCTCCACGGCGAGCTGCAGCCCCCCCCCTCCCCCCGCAAAATGTGCTCCGACAACCGCTTCCCACCCCGCAGGGGCCAGGCAAGGCGGGGGGGGCCGACAAGCAAATGCCAACTTTACCTAAAGGGTCTCAAGGTGACGAGGCATCTTCTGACCATTATCTTCCCATCCGCGTTGACTGTGATCATCGTTCAAAGTTACGGGGGGGGAGCGGGGAGGGGGCGGCCCCCGCACTCCCCCCTCCCCACGCACCCACCCACCCACCGAGGCAGCGAGCGGGGGCTTCAGCGGGCGGAGCGCGGGGTTCCGCGGGGGCGCATGGCGGGGGGGCGCGGAGCGGGGGCGCGGAGCACCTCCCCGCCCGCCCTAACCCCTACCCCAACCCGCTGCCGGCCGAGCCCATCGCCGCTCCGCTCCGCTCCGCTCCCGCGCAGCCCGTACGGGGCACCGCACCGCGCCCTGCCCCGCTCCGCGCCGCTCCGCGCAGCCCCGCGCAGGCAGCTCCGCCCCGCACCGCCCCGCACCGCCCCGCGGAGGGGCTGCGCCGGGCCCGGCGTGCCATCTAGCGGCAACCCGGCTCCGGAGCGGGGCGGGGGGGGCATACGCGTTATTCCCGGGGGTTGCCCCCGAAGGTGGGGGGGGGTCGGGAGGTATTTGGGGGGGGGTGGCCGCATCCCGGGTAGGTGAGGGTCCCCCGCCGCGGTGACTTTGGGAGCTGGGGATGGCCCTTGTTGGGAAAAGGGAGAGGGGGGTGTCAAACCCGAAAGGCCACCGTGTAGCCCCGGCGGGTGCTGTTTGGTTTTGGGGGGCTGCGAGGAGCAGGGCATGCCTCGCTTCTGGGGAAAAGGGGGGTTTGGAGTCTGGCTCCGAGAGCACCAGCCTGCGGCTTTGCTTCGCCATCGCCCTGTTTTCTTTCAGGGGGTCACGGTCAAGGCTCACCGTGTGGTTTCCCAATGTCCCCAGGCACCCCTGGGTGCTGCCGAAAGGACCGGGATGGCGTGGAGGGGCCGGGGCAGGGAGGCAGGGAAGCGTCCTTGGGAAGACAAAGAAGGGGCCATGAGAGCTGAGGCCGGGAGAAGCAGCTGCTGAGCTCAGCAGAGGTGTTCCCGGCTCACGTGTGAAAGGTGACAGGCACAAAAAGCCTCCCAAAGCCTGGGACTTAAAGGAGCCAAATGTGCCCAGAGGCACCCCATTTCCAGCCCCTCACTCGAGGGCACCCAGCCGGCACGGGTGCACCCCACCAGCGGTGAGGGAGGGGATGCATCGCCCTGCGGGGTGAGCACAAAATTGCAAAGAGCTGGAAGGAGACCATTGTCCTCGGTGTGCACGTTTGGCCAGGCTCCGGGACAGGACCAGGCTGTTGTCTGGGGGGGGGGGGGGCCGTTGTGCAAACATGGCCCCCTCACGCCATGCTGGCCCCATGGCTGGCCATCCCTCTCTGCTCTTGATACCACCGTAAAGCATAGGGTGACACTGGGAGAAAGCTGCCCCTTTGCCTTCCCCATGGTGGGACGCCCTCCTCCCATGGTCTTTCTCAGCTCTTCTCCATCCTGCTTGCTTCCCAGGAGAGAAACGTTCCTCCAGCCCCACCAACCCAGCATGGCTCAACCATCTCCTCCGCGAGTGCGATGCAATTACAACGCCCTCCCAGCACCAAGCAGCCAAGCACTCCCTCTTTTATAAACTAATTGTGGGCTGCTTTGTTTGTGCAGAATCCTGGTGTTTTCCCATGAGGCCGACAAAGAGGAAATGCCGTATTATGACTGTTGTGATACCGTAACTCCGATTTCCATAGGGATCCCAGGCACGCACTCTGCTTCCTTCTCCCTGATGTAAACCAGGGGTGGCTTCGGTCAGCAGAGCTCCAGGTAGCATATGCTGCAACAGCATCAGCCACAGGCAGGCTCAGAGATGAAAGACAGCTGGAAATTTTCCACAAAACAGCAATTTCTCCCCACAAAACAGCACTTTTTGCCAAGAAGTGAAAAGAAAAAACATATCCTTTAGGGTTTCATAAATACAAAAGGATTTTTGAGTTCATCCACACTTTTCATGGGCAGGGGAGAGGGAAGGAGTCATTACCACACCAGGTCTGAGCAGGGTAATACGGGGCTGAGGCAGACGGACAGACTGAGGACCTGCAGAAAGCGTGGCTCAGAAGCAGCAGTCAGCACTGTCAAGCCAAATTCAAACCCTTAGGTTAGCTCTCCCTGACCTTCAGTACAGGCAGCCCAAACATCTTGGCAAGGACACCCTTCCCCGAAGCCCGTCCTGTGGGGACCTTACGGACATGACCATGCGGACCCCCTGGACTGGACAGACACCTAACGCCAGCTGGAGTGCCTTGGTCCTTGCCATTTTAGGTGCAGTTGGGAGTCTTCTGGTGCCTGTGGCCTTCTCTGGAAAAACAACCCGGTTTTCTTAACTTGGCCTTTGGGCAAGGAGGGAAGCAGCAGACTAATGAAGGTGCTGTGAGGATCTTGCCACCCTGATCTCCTTGCTCCTGCCTGCTCCCTCCATTCCCAGCTCCTGCTCCTCTGACAGGAGAGCCTTAGTCCCCATCTAAGCTGTAAAACCACCTTCAAACCTGGTGTTTCCCCACTTGCCGCTCTCCAGAGCACCGCTCCAGCCGGCAGCGGGGGGGAGAGCCTTTCGCTCTCAGACCACCTCAGCACGATGGGGCTGGAAACCTTCCTGATGCATGTAAACACACAACACGAAGTGGCCAACGGAGCAGCCAAATCACGGCCTCCCGCATGTCGGGAGCCGGCTGTGCCTTCCCAAGAGGTTGGGAGGAAAACAGAGCATCCCATCATGGGGAGTGCAGAGCAGGGGACTACAAGAGTTCCAGCTTGGGGTGAATTTTGCTGTGGGATGGGACCCCATCTCTCACCTCCGTAAGGATAGTGCCGAGGTCCCTCTGCGCATCCCACAAGCTCTGGGTCGTGCCAAATGGCAGCTCTTCCCTGAGGCCGATGGCAGCAGCCCCTGAGGCCGGGGTATGGTGAGGCACGACACATTAATTTTGTACGACTTAGGGGTGAGGGTCATCGGCGGGGAGAAGGGAGCGGGGAGGAGGTGGTGCCCCCCATGCCTCCTTTCAGGGCTGACCCCGGGCTGGAAACAGCCCCCCAAGGGCCTGACCATTTCTCAGGCAGGCAGAAGGCAGCTCAGTCACCTTGGCTTCCTCCAAGTGCCTGCTGCAGCACCAGCCAGCAAAAAATATAAAATAAAATGCAGAAATCTGCTTTTGGCAATCTCCATTCAATAAGCTTTTATTTTGGCTCCAGCCAGCACATTAGCCAGCAACTCTCCATTACCCTGCACGGCAGCACACAGGCATTAGCGATGTTGTAACAGCCCCATTAGCAATGTGCAAAACCCCATAAAAGCCAGCAGTTAGCGGGGGAACCCCGACGTGCAGGGACACTTCCATGGCCAGGCGAGGGAGGCGGGGAGGGAGGCCACCAGAGCCGGCTGCTCCCCTTGCTGCAGGTCTCCTGCCTCTCGTTGCAGAACATCCAGCCTCATCCCAAATCCACACGGCCAAGTGGGAGAGGGATTGTCCGGAGATGGGGAAAGGCATGTCCCATATGCACAGCCTGGGAGGGTGCTAGGAGCAGCGATTGCACTCGCAGTGCTGGCCGGGGAGCCAGGCAGGGTTGTTACCTCTGCTGCTCTCAACTCCTGCCAGTACCGTCCCGTGCAGGATCCGTCACCCCACGGATGGGAACGTGGCGTTCGCTGTCCCCCGGGGCCCCCGTCCCTCAGGAGAAGCCCTGCAGCAGACAGTCCCTCCTCCCCTGTGCTGCTGCTCAAAACGAAAGCTTAATTAACTACCAGTTCACTGTCTGTTTAGAGGGATGGATCTAAAATCCAAGGATGGTAATAAAGCGGTGAATTATCTTCTTCGGCAGCTGAGAAGCAATGGCCCCAAAAATCAATATGCTGAAGTTATACGTGTACACACACACACACACACACGTATGTTTGTTATTACTACAAATCAGGCAGCAGCCAGGAATGGAGAGAACCAACTCAGCAGCTGGCTGGTGCGAAAGAAACCATTTTTCCACCAGTTAGAGCCCCTGCCCAGCCAGAAGTGGACACGGAGCATCTCCAGTACGGGCTCCAGGCAGCCACCTCCACAGTCCTGCCCATAACCCAGGGCAGAGCCACAGTTCCAGCTCCAACACCAGTGCATCCTCCAGCAGCCAGGACTCACCCTGCACCACTGGCCCAGCAAAAGACCTCAGGAATTTTCAACTGATCTTGAGTAATTATACTACCACGAGTCCCAAAGCTCCCTAACCCAGCCATCCCTGGGCAGAACATGATGGTTTAGACCACCACAACTGGAGAAAAGGGGTTATAAATGCAAGGTGGGCTGTAAACCACTGTAGACAAAGCTTAAAATATCATATTCCTGTAAAGGGCACAGACTGACAGTCATCACTGCTCAGCTGCAGGCAGCACAGCCATGGGCAGCTCCAGACAAGTCACAGTGACAACGTTTATGTTGGCTTTTGGTGAGCAATGCCTGAGTGCTGCCGGGGCTCCAAAGCCACCCCAGGACCCTCCAGAGAGTCCCCACTCCAGTCCAGGACCCCTTTTCAATTCTTTCGAAAGCCTGCGGCTCAGACTCTGGCCATGTTCCTTCTTGGAGCCTCCTCTCAAGCCTCAAACTACTGGGTCTTCATGGAAAAATAATGATCACGGAGGAGAAGAATCACAGCAAACCACTGAGTTGTAATGTGCTACGACAAGCTACTTTCTCAAGTTCTCCCCGCATACAAGTTTGCCCTTGAGATAAGAAATATAATTTGATTGCAGGAGCCGCAATGCCCAAATGCTTTGGGCATAAGATCACTTAGTCACAGTAACTTCTCCGTCCCCCTCAAGCGACATTGCTGGGTACAAAGTGCTCTTTATTGATATAAAACAACTTAACTCCATCACTGGCTCAGCCTCAATTACTGCATTCACGCCTCTGTCCATCTCTGTAGCAACAAGGCGGAAAGGCTTCGAGCCTGGTACTGATCTCTCAAGCCGGCGAGCATCACCAGCCGCCTCGCCGACACAGAGCTGCCTGCCAGCGATGTGCTCTCGCTGTACCGGGGGCTCCCGCAGGCACCGTAGGGCTGCGATGCCTGTGCAGGCAGCCCTGCTCTGCCCCTGCAGTGCTTCGAGGCTTTCTGCCTATTCCCAGTGGCAGCAAAAACAGCCCTAAATCTGCTCATATGTCAGCGTTTGGAGAGGGGATGGAGGTGTCCTAAAGCCACCTTTGCATCCCCATGCACGGGATGTTCGGGAGCCCCACAAGACCCCAAGACTGCTGAAAGGGACCAAGGGAAACTGGGAAGGACCATGGCTGATGGGACATCTCCAGCAGCAAGCAGCACGGATGGCCTTGCGGCTGCCAGAGCACCGAAGCCGCGGGTGTTGAAGACTCATCTGCTGCCTTAGAGTCTCTGTGACTGCAGCCTCCAGAGGATGCAACGTTTCCCTTCAAAGCTTGAAAACCAGAAGCACTGCTCAGCTAAAAGGCAGCTGTGAGAGTGTGCCTGCCGCTACCCCGGAGTGGGGTTTACCCCCTGCAAGGGTCCCTGGGGCTGTTCTCAGGTCCCTGGGGCTGTCTGCATGGCTGAGGTCTCGGTGGGGTGCAACGTAACCCCAGGCAGATGCTGATCTCTGCCCACCCCGTTCCCTGGGGCAGCAGCTGAGAGCCCCGCGGTGACGTACAGCACTTCTGCACTGCTTAAAGGTCAGAGCCAGCAGGATCCCCAGGGCACAGATCGGGCAGGGTTAGAGGCTGGTTGCAGCCCTCAGCAGTCAGGCTGGGCTCTCCCAGCTCGCCAGATCGCTCCGTGCCGCTTAGGGAGCAGGAGGAGCATTGCAACCCTTGCCAGGCTGCGGCTGCCATTGCCACAGAGTGCTGCATGCAGCCCATGGTGCTGGTAGTGTAGCACAAAACATAGAGCTCGGGTACCTGCTGGAGGTGCACAGCCAGGTCAGGTGTAAAACATGGGATCCTACAGCTCCCGTCAGCACAGGGCAGTGTCAGCACAGCCTTGCGTGGGGAATTTGGGAAGCTCCTGCCCTTGCAAGACTGTCAGCACTGTGAATCCTTCACTTCCATTAGCTGCTAATTCACTTACGGCAAAGGAAAAATAATAGAGGTGAGGATCACTCCTCAGCTCCCAATAGGATTATGTGTTTTGAGAGCAGAAGGGAAGCTGAATTTCCCTTTCGCTTCTTGGAGAAAGAAATTAGTGCATTTTTCTTGCTGTGTTAATTAAAACCAGCAATGACCCTGGCTTCACCAAGAAGAAAATGCAAGAGGTAAGAGGAAAGCCTGAACCAGCTTTATCAGTCAGAAATGTTTCCTGACTGCCCTGCTGCAAAGGGAGATGCCCAGAGGAAAAAAGAGCAGCAATTAAAAATTAAAGAGCGAGGGAGAGCTGTACAGCAGATTACTGAGATGTGTTTGTATCGGTGCAGCGCATTAACGGGGCTGCCATTCCCGTGGGAGAAACTCCCGACACCCTTGGGGAACCCAGCTGCAGGCAGCTCTGCCCAGCTCAAGTCCAGGCAGGGAAGAGGAAACAAAGAAGGGACCAAGTCCGGGGTAAATGGGAGCAGCAGGGCAGGGTGGAAGATGCTGAACACAGCTCCCAAGGGGAAGAAAGCATCCTCCCTTTGAGTGAGGTTATTTGAGGCTACCCCCCCCCCCCCCCGCACCCTCCCCAGAGTTCCCCCACCGGGAAAGGGACAAGGCGGCACATTCAGAGTTGGATCCAGACACCTCCAAAAAAAAAAAAAAGTCAGACCCGAGGGCTGGATCTGTCCCTTTGCTGGGCAGACTTCTCAGAGCTGCCAGTTCAGGTTTGCCTCCTCCTCTGCCTTGCTGTCACACTCAGCTGAGCAGCGTTTTCCAGCCCGCTGCGGTCCTGGGAGGACACTCTGTTGCTCAGCCATTGAATTAGTATCGAAAGGACATTGTGCAGGCAAGTCCGCAAGAAAAATAGGCTGGAGGAGCCTCCCAGGCTTATTAGCATGTTATACTGAGCTCCTGCAGCAAGTGCTGCCTCCCCAGACGGGGGGTGTCCAGGGGCCACCAGTGCTCCCCCCAGCCATCCCACTGAGGATTTTATATCCCCCGTGGCCCCAGGGCTCAGCCAAATGAGCTTGCTGACCTGGTGGCATCAACATGCACGATTTGGAGAAGTGAGCTCAAGAAAGAAGGAGGATGCAAAATGGTGCACCACAGGGCTGGGAAGAACAGAGAGCTTCTAACTCCCCACGACAGCCTCCCGCACGTGCATGGACTTATGCAGGGGTCCAGGGTTCTTACCAACGGCCCAAAGTGAGCCTGGGCAGAACTTACAGCCTCTGCAACACATCTGGGGAGTGCAGTTAGCAGCGGGCTGCTGGCAGGCTTGCACCAGCATTAGCCAAATTAAGAGGGACAAGGCATGTCAAGATTCAGCTGTAATTAAAGAAAATAAAGTCAGGGGTTAGGAAAGCAAGAACTCTCCAAGCCTTTTAATTACTGTGGGAGAGTCACCGCTGCTGAACGGCACTCGCAGCCCTTCCTGCTGGGGTTTGTAAGGAGTTTGCAGCCTCTGCCCCACATGCACAGTGTCCCTGAGCCCGGCAGCCACAGTCCGAGCACCCAAAGGGGAGCTGTGGGTGCATGTCCCCCCCCACCCCGTCCCTTGCATCCCACCAGAGGGGAGATAAGCGCTGTTGTCTCAGCCAAGGCAGCCCCCAAGCTCTCCCCAAATGCTGGTGTACCCCAGGCAAAGCGTTTCTCCTGCCGACACGCAAGCACAGCTCTGCAGCCAGGCAGCAAGCGCATCCCTCCGCAACGGGAGCCATACCTCTTCATTTCACATCTCATAAACCCGTCCTGCTCCCTCGCTTCTTCCTTGGCTAACGAAGGCCCGGCTCTCCACCCGCACTGCCTCCGCTGCCGCATCCCAGGCAGGTTGGGGGGACGTAACGCTGGGATGCTCCACAGCAGCTCCCATTCCTCTCACCCTGGCTGTCCCCAGAGAGGGAGCCAGGGAGGGTGTAGAGCCCACGCCGTTATAGATAGGAAGGTGATACAGCCCCGCTGGCAGCCAGGGCTCTGCAGGCTCCTGCATTGCTTATTAACGCACGTTCATTATCCATGAACAGAGCATTCACGCATGGCATCTCAGCACCACTGACCCCAGCATCTCACGTTTCTCAGAAAATGGGGAAAAGGGCTCAGCCATTGCTGCTGTTGGTCCCCGGGGGCTGGCAGGAGGAGATGTGGCATTCGACAGTCTGACCATGCCAGAGCTGAGCGGGAGTGCCAGTGCTTCGCTCCAGTAACGAGCTGAGCCTTGTCTCACTGGGAGAGCTGCATTTTGGGGACACATGGGACACCTCTGTGCCGGGGACTGGACATGGCAGGATCAGACCCCAAACAGGGTGCTCCACTGCCCTATTTTGGACACAACCAGGAGAAGAGCAGGAGAGCCCAGCACAGACCAGGGGTCCCTGGTGTGCCCTCACTGCAGCGAGGACATTGGGAGCCTCCAGCTGGGTTTGGGCATCCCTACCTCCCGCTGAGCTTTCCCTCCAGTCACCCCTTCAGTAACCGGAGGGACAGAGCCCCTGCCACGCTCTGGATGCTGCCCAGGCCTGTCTCTCACAGGGCTCGGCCAAGCTACTGCACCCCAACAGCCCCAAAACTCACAGCAAGCACAGCCACACTGGGCACCAAGCACAGCAAGCACACCAGCCCAGCGCTGGTAGAGGCAGACACAGGTATTAGGCACAGGCAGCTTTTGTTATCAAGCCTCTCTCTTAACACAAAGCACCTGGTAGACCCTGGGAGCCATGAGCACCTTCCTCCTCCTCAGAGCCCCATCCAGAAAGCAAGGTGAGCTCCAGGCACAAGGCACAGCCCCAGGAGCTGGTGGTGCTGGTGATTATCCGAGCACGGAGCCGCTGGGGGCTGAGGAGGAGGCATCAACCCACAGACGTCTCCAGCCAGCACAGGGGGATGCTCAAGGTGATTTCTTTGGGTGCCCACCAGCTCTAGCTAAGCCGAAGGTTGCTACGTCAGGAGGCAGAAACTGGGACAAGTCTCATTTTGCAGCCCCATCTCTGCCAAAAGACTTCAAAAATCACCCAGGAAATCATATATTGTCCTGACTTATTCAAATTCATAAAACAACAATTGGAAAGCCCCCAGCTATGGGTTGAGATCATGCAATTAGACCATAAAAAAATAAACTTCTGAAACCCTCAGACATTTAAACCTGATAGGCCATATGAAGAAAAATGTTCACTTTTCATACACAATGAGTGGAAATGATTTTAGATTTTTATTATTATTATTTTAGAAGGGAAATAAGCATATTTCAATCCAGTCAAGAGTGAAATTGAGTTTAACAACAAAGCAATTTCTATTAGTGGAGACCCGGGGAAAAAAAATACAGATGAATAGAAAACTCACAGAGAAATGTGTTAGACAATGGTGGAATTAGGAATTAAAAGTGACTTTGCTTTACTGCTGATAATATAAGCATATAATGATCTACCTCATCACTAATGTGCTCCCTTCCCATATAAACACTGTAAAATCACAACAGCAGAAAAGATTGGGATTTAATTCTGCCCCTCTCCCAGCAGGGAAGGGAAAGGGGTGCTGTGCTTTGCCAACCCCACTTAGGGCTGGTCCACCTTCTCCTAGGGAGTGCCTGGAGCAAGATCCAGGCCTTCGCATCCACCGCAGGATGCTTTAGTCTGGGCTGAAAACGGGGTGGCTTACCCCCCTGCTGAACGTCTGGGGTTGCCCTTCACAAAAAACAGCCTCGTGGGCCTAACCAGGGAGCGTGGGATGCCCTCCATGCCGGGCTGCTCCTGCCTGCCCTCCGGCTGCCTGGACTGCGGGCAGCAACGCAGGCAGCAGCCTGGCAGGGCTTGTGTTTCCCAGAGGCAACTGCTGCTGGGAAAGGATAGCTAATCCTCTGGGATGTTTCCCGGCGTGCCTCTCCTCCTGCCCCTGCCAACCGAGGAGACCAGTCCTTGTGCATGTCCAGGAGCTCAGGCTGAGCTTCCCGTGAGGGACACGGAGCCATTGCAGCCCTCTCCTCCAGCTCCCAGCCCCAGTAATTTCCTTGGTGAAGAATAAACTGTAATTAGCTGCTTCGTTTGCTTTGCTTTGGTGTGTGGCTTGCTTTCAGGATGGTGTCCTGCCCCTTCACCCCAGCGGGGACAACGGAGAAAGGAGAAAGGTGTTTCTGCTTCCTCCAGCCTCAATGCCTGGGGATGGACCTGGCTGTCACCCATGGAGGCTGTGAGAGGACAGGACCCCCCGGGCTCCCACCACCCGCAATTGCAGGGTCTGAAGCAAGGGTGTTCAGCAGGGGCAGATGCACAGGGCAATGTCACAGCCGCAGCCTGGACCTGCCAAAATTCACCCTCATGAACACCAACTCCTGGCCAAATCCTGCCCTACCATGCAGGTTGTGCATTCTCCTTCACGTCCCCCTATATTCTTTCCCATCCTACTCTTCTTCACCTTCTCTACTCACTGCTCATGCTTTTGGGGACAGGCAGCATCTAGGTCTCGCATGTCCCCCCCCCCACTGAGCCATGAGCGAGCCGAGGTCCGCATCCCAGGGCGCACAGCATCACCGTGGTTTCTCTCCAGGATGCCAAGGTGTCGTTGCTTCTCATCTTGAAACATATCCATTGCCAAGGATCTAGGTCGTTGGGTTAAAAATTGAAAGTTTGAATAGTTTAAGTATCAAATCTTAAAGCAATTACACTGTCCTAAATCTTTATTGGCTTTAAAGATTAACTTCTCATCTCCAACGAGGCAGCTCCACTTGTTTCTCCTCAGCAGGATTCACAGTTTGAATATGGAGACAAAGGAATATTGATAACACCATATATTACTAAACAGAATTTTTTGCACCATTTTCTTTCATTTTTCTTTCTTGCTATCGTTCTTCTATAGACAAAGCAGTGAAGGTGAACTGCTGCAGGAGCCGGAGATGGGGTCACCAGGCGCTCTGCCACAGAGGCTGAGAGGAATGCAAAACTCAATTTCAAGCAAGTCCTGTTCCCTTTGAAGTCAATTAGGTGGCTCCCAAGGACCTTGGTTGAAAGGAGGCAGGCGGAGGCAGGCAGAGGCAATCAGGGGGAGAAGCAGTTGAGTAAAAGACCAGTAAAAGCATGGAACAATTCCCTAAAATGCTCCTGATCCATCAGCTAAGAGGGTCTGTGAAGGAAGGCAGGATCTCAACACCCGATTTCATACCAGCCCTCCATCCCGCCCCTGGCAGAGCATGGCTGGGGCACACTAACAAAGCCACCCCCGCCGCAGCACCCCAATTCGGTGGGACGGCTGTGACACGGCACACGGTGGGTTTTCCCTGGGGTCAGATCCAGCCATGGGTTAGGGAGTCAGACGTGTCCGTCAGGGACGAGACCTCAGCCAGTCCCAGAGGGCACTTATCCCCATCCTAGGTGGGAGTCCCCTTGCTTCAGGCTCAGGATCCCCCCAGCACGATGGGGGTCCAGAAAGGGCACCACGAGGAACACGCGATGGCATTCGTGTGACCCAGAGGGGCCCTGGCAGGGATGGAAAGCCGACTGAGAACAGGCAGTTCCTCAGGGCGCGGTGGTTTGGGTTTTTTCCCTTACATTTACTCATACACAAGGGAAGAGCACGCTGCTGGCAGAGCGTGTGTTCCCACATTTACCCGTGTCAAAGCTGTCTCGGAGGCCATCTCTTCTGAATTTCCAAAACCAAGAAAATCAGAATCAGCAAATTGAGGAGCAATTGGAGCTGCGCTTGGCATTCATGAGGATTGATAAATCTCCTCCAACACCAGTAAATAACCAGACTCCGCTCCTCGCTCGGGGGAGGGAGCATCCCCCCTCCAAACACCTGCAATAAGACACTTGCAATTACTGCTTTGTCTCCTGGAAACTAGTAAATAATTCAAACAAACCCCTTTTTTCCTTTTGTTTTTCATTTTAATTAATCCACATAGAATTTTGTCCTCCAAACACAATCATAGCAGCACAGGAACAGCAGGTAGAGAATCTCATTACCCAGCTTACCAGCCAGATCCTAGAGCCATTATTAATAGAGACTTCACCGCGTGAGGAATTAATAAAACCCGACGGTGAGGGGGAAGGGAAACGCTCCTTCTGGAGTGCATCGTCCTCTCCACCTTGTTCCCAGGATGTCCAATGGTTAGAGGTGCCAGGGGCTTCCCATGTTTGTCCCTGCAGCCAAAGGCCACCTTCCTCCATCAGTGCATGTGGTCCGGGAGGAGATGCCAGGTTCAAAGCAAGGCAAGGAGATCAGGAAACCTGTCTCACTGTGTGCAGGTCATTGCACAGACCCTTGCCCAGCCACTGGCAGGAGGCAGAGGCCAAATGCACGTTGTCATGGTGCTACGTTAATCCTTCCTTTCTCTCTCGTTACACCAGTACCAGCCGCATCGGCAGAGCACTGCCTCCGCACCAGGAGTTGCTCTCGTCTGGAGGTGGCATTACAGAGGTGCAAACAGCCAGGCCCTCCCAGGTACCTGCGCTGGGAAGAGGAGCAGGACCATGTTCCCCAGCACCCCTGCTGTGGGGGGAGACCCCCATGCCCAGCTGCTTTTGGGGGTTTGGATCCTGCCACTGTGCTCACAGGTCTCTTGCAGCAAGCATCCAACCATTTGTCCATCCCTGGGTGCTGGGTCTGCTTTCTGGGTTCTCAGCTCCCTGGTGACCCTACGGGGTAATTGCCCAGAAGAAAACACCTCCTCCTTGGAGCACGCACTGTACCGATGGGTTTTTTCCTGACACAAGGCAGTTCCGACGGGGCAGCACTGAATACAGGCACGCACACGAGGGACACCTTTTTCCCAAAGGATACTGCATGCACAGCACGACTGCCAGAGAAGAAAATGCCATTATTAACTGGAATCACTTGCACGGAGACAAGGCATGGCCACGGCTGGCTGGCAGCACACGCTTGTTCTCTGCTTCCTTTCCTTTCTTGGCTTCTTTTCTCCTTGTTCCCCCAGACCTGAGAAGTACCCTGAGTTGGGTGTGCAGGCTGCTGCATTGCAAGGCAGGGAGGTGCGATTCACTTCGGCTCGATGGCTTCTCTGCCTTGATCAGCTGCACTTAGACAAACAGCAGTACATGAATAAGCAGCTCTAATTAGAGGTGTTAATAGTGCTGGGAGCTGGGGGAAAGTGCATCGAGGCAGGAGGGAGAAGAGTTTGCAATCTAAGGAGAGCGACGGGAGGAGCTGGGAGACCTGGGATGCTCAGGACTTTCCCTTCCTGCTGCACACCCAGCGGGTGGGACAATCAAGCTCCAGGAGCCCATGTGAAATTGCTGGGGAAATATCCCCCGTGCTGATTATCTTGAATAATTTATGCAGATGTTATCATGCATTCATATTTTATGGAAGTCTTGCAAAAGCCGTCATCGCGGTTATTCGCAACCATTTGCTCCCTTCCAGAAATCTCCTTCAGTGGCGGGTGCGGGGACAAAGCCGGCGTGCAGGTTACACCTCGGGGACCTCGGCTCCCCACAGCACTGGGGACAGGGCACGGAGCAGCACCGGAGCAGCACCAAGGCAGCCACATTCCCAGGGCACCACCCCAGACTGGGCTTTACCCTTCCATCCCCCCAGTACCTCTGGGGGACAGACACCCCAGGGCAGAGGGGACAGGGGACACTAACAGTCATGGACACAGCACAGCAGCATCGCTCCCACCATGATCCCGCTCCTGCACCCACCACCTCACAGCCCTCTCCGGCCCCAATCCTGCAAAGCAAAGAGGCTCGATGGACCCCGAGGAAGGACCGAGGAAAGGGACAGGTCCTGCAGCACTGTCCCCTCTGCCCAGGAAGCTGTCACACAGCAATGCTAAGCAGGACAAACGGACAGGAGCTGCTCCCAGGGGAGCGGGTCCCTCGATTCCCAAGGGTGGGATGCAGGCTGGGGCGGAGGGGACCCCAGGGCCACCCACGACCTGATGTTGAGCTGCGCAATCCTGCCAGCTCCAGCGCATCCACTGCTTTCCCAGCGGCTGTCTCCCTGGAAACTGGAGCCGATGCCGAGGTGGGAGGCAGGAAGGGGCATCGCTTCCGTTTAGGAAAGGTGGGTGGATGAGCTGTGCAGCAATTCCTTCCAGCAATTCCTCTCATCCCGCCTTGGATGGATGAAAGGCCATAGTTCTCTGCTGCCCGGCTGGAGGTGCAGCAGGCAGGACCCTCCCTGCCCAGGGCTCCCGGGGGCTGTGGAGGGGCACCAGCCAGCCCCACATCTCCCCAGTGCTCCACATCTCCATCTGCTCTGGGGTTGGGAATACTCAGTGCCTTGACTCAAGGCCACGTGGGGCAGTGATGGTCACCGCAGGAGAAGCAAAGGACTTTGTGGGGAGCTGAGAAGGAGCAGGAGGAGGAAGGGGTAGGCGACGGGTGGGGTGGAGAAGAAAAGATGCGAGTAAGGGGGAAAATTGAGGAACCCAAGAAGAAGTGCTCAGACCGTGCTGGAGGAGGATGTGGCCGCAGGGAAGCCTGCCAGTACCCAGCGGAGCAGAAAGTCAACGATATTAAAGCAAAGACGCTGGATATTTTAATTCCCCGCGGCTCCTGCTTCTCAGAGGACAGCAATGATGTCTGAAGCGCAAGCAGAAATTAAACGAGAGGCATCTCAGTCTGGTTGTTCAGCCTGTAAAAAAGGCCTGGGGAGCAGAGCGGAGACACGGCTCAGAGCGGGTCAGGAAGGACGGGAACGTGTCCCCAGCCAGCCCCTGTGTCACGCACCCCCAGGAGGTGCCACCAGCACTGCCGCCCCACCATCACACTCTGGTTTTTGGTGTTATTTCTTTCCCTTTGGGGACACCCCAGGAAGCCTTCGCTCAAGCCAGTCTGCCTCTGCCTACAGCAACTTCCATCTATTTCAATTAGAGAACCTTTCCCCAAAAGGGGCCAGAAACCTCAGCTCCTGTGAGGCAGAGCAGGGGGATACAGACAAACAGCCTCTGCCACGCTTGGGGCTGCTGCTCAGAGCCTCATTTATCATCTACCAACAACACGGGCATGCCCAGCCTTCCCCGTGCCGGGCAGGGGACGAGCAGCCCCCCCTTGCTGGCTGGGGTTAATCAAGTTTGGCCTCTGCCAACAGCATCTCGCAGCCCGGGGAAGCGGCACGCTGCGTATCCAAAGGCAAGCGGGAGCCTGGGGACTCACCCAGAGCTGAATTTCCTCCAGGAGCTTGCATCAAACTCAGTTAGAGCACTAGTGATTTATTAGGAGAGCTACTCCTTGGAGCAGCTGCGAGCCGCAAGGCTGTAGTACAGGCATCTGCTTCACCAGGGAGGGGTCCTCAGCAACACAGAGTGATTTATGGGGCAAAAGCTGCTGGTTTAGCACAGGGTGTGACCCTCGGGGCTGGTTGGGGCAGGAGAGCTGCCACCAAGCCCAAAGGGTCCCCGGGTGATGAGCCGTGGGTGGCAGGGCTTAGGGACAGGGACACCCCCACCTCCCCGCAGCCCAGCCAGCAGCACGATGCAAAGCAGGCTACGAGCCCTGCTGCCAACAAGTCAAGGAACAGAGGAGGCAGGGAGACCGCATCTCGGCTCCAAACCGACAAACGAGCTTTTTTTGTAATCTTTTCTAAGGAAACAGCTTCTCCAGTTTTGTCTGGAGCAACCAATCAAACCCAAAGAGTTGCATCCGACTGCGAGGGGGAAAAAAAAAATCCAGGTCTATTAAAAATGATGAAAGACACCTTGACAGTGTCCTTTTAATGTAATTAAAAACCTATTTAAAGGCATGCCAAATGTTTACTAATTAAACGAGCGCTTCATTCTGTAGCCATAATGAAAAAAGTAATTGTGATACTTTTAGCAAATCCGAGGTTTTTAAAGAAATAATTACTTTACAGAAAATCAGTTACTAAATTAAACCATTCTTTACCCGCTGTTATTTCTGCTCTTTTGCTCATTTTGTGCAGCAGGTTGAATCCTGAAATTACCTGGGACAGATTTTTATTCTGAATAATGAACATTTCAAAGGAAATGGGAATAGAGAAAGAAGAAAACTAGGAACTGTTAGTGGGTCCCCAAACCTTAATATGTAGCTGGTGGGAAAATTGTGATGTGGTTGGAACAGACTGAAACATGCCCACATGGCTGTACCCCTGGTGCGCTGATGACAGATCTCCAGCAAACCGTCCCGCTAGTGCTCCATCACTACCACCGAGACAAATGAGGGCCACCAACAGAGGCAAAGCCTCTGCAGCTTGGGCACAAAGGTTGGGTCAAGCCCTCCGAGCAAGATTGCTATGCTGTTCATGGAGTCAGCCATAGACTATGTTGATCACCTGAGGATGGTGGAGTTTCCACCCTTGGAGATATCCAAAAGCCAACTGGACATAGTCCTGGGCAACCTGCTGTAGGTGGCCCTGCTTGAGCAGGGGATTGGACCAGATGACCTCCAGAGGTCTTTTCCAACCTCAGGCAGTCTGGGGTTCTGTGATGACCAACCCAAGGAGCAGGAGGGCAAGAAAGATGGTTGTGTAGCAAAAGCAATGCTGCACACCACAGCCCTGCCTGCAAATCTCAGCTCCGTGCTCAGATGCCATTGAGAAGTCAGGTAACATCTTTGTGCCCTATCCACAAAACAGGATCCTCAGCTTAGACCACGAATTCCTCCGAGGCAGAACCGTCCCCTTGGTGAGCATCTACAGAGACGTGATGTGCTGGAGCCGCACAGCCCAGGGCTCCCCAGACACTGCCAGGCTGCCAGTGCTCCCCTCCAAACAGGTCTGAGCTCAAACACAGAGGGAAGGGGAAAGGAAACCAAGCACTCCCACCCATGTCATTAATAAATACCCATCACAAGAGCACCTCTCTCTCTCTCCTCCTTCTGCAGACACTCTCAAAAGCAATCCTGGCCAAGAGAGGTCTCTTATTTCTGTACCGGAGCACACAGCACTAAATTGAACATGGCTCTATAAACCACCCGGCGCTTGTTTTTCAGCCAAGGTGTGTGCGTGTGCTTCAGCCCATCAGCTCTACCTGGCTCTTTCTGAGAGGAGGCACAGACTTTGAACACAAGCCCACTAATCTAAGATGACATTAGACTGAATCTAGAGAGAGGCAGCGAAGGCACGGCGGTGACCAAGCATCTGTGCAGGCAGGCAGCCGATGGCTGGCTCCCAGTTGTCGGGTTGCAGGGGCTTTTGATAGCAGATGGAGAGTCTGATTGCATTTGCTGATAATGGATTAGGAGGCTTATCTTTGATCTTGACTTTCTCCTGGTTAGCCGGTTTCTTGAGGGGCTCTGCAGGGAGGTGTTACAAGAGATTTATTAACAAGATGAACTGCAATGCCAAGAAAAGCTACTTCTGCAAAATGCACTTTCTCTCTCACGCCTGCACAGGCTTAAACCCACTCCCTGTTTGAACACACTCAGCATCTTTCCTCCTCGGGGGACTCGAGCTGATCTGCTCCTTCCCTCATGGTGGGCTGGCAGAGTTTCATCAATGCAATGGGAAACTGCTGCAGTCCTTGCCCAGCCATCCAACAGCCTCCAAAATGTCCTTATTTGCCAACAGCAAATGTAAGCACCTCAAAAGTCAGGCACCCAGGGCAGAAGAAACTGTAGGTAGAGGCGGCTTGTCCCCAGTGTCCCCAGCACCATCACAGCCTCTCCCTGGGGCCAAACTCCTCTCAGCTGCTCTTGCAATAGGGCGCAGAAGCCCAGCTCTTCCCAGGGCCAGGGAACAGGCAGCACTTCCAAAGACATCCCGGTAAGGTGAAGGATTGGTTTTAAAGCCCACAGGTTTTTGGGATCTGGCTCTGACTGGCAGGCCAGCCTCTCCACTCAGCTTCTGCGAAAAAGGCAGATGCTCCCCGCTTACCTTACGCAGCCTCCAAAAATAACCGAGCGCTTCCAGCAGCATCACCTGCTCCCAGCTGCCCCTCAAGCAGTGGGGAAGTAGCAGACACAGAGTCCCCTCCTGGGTGCAAGGCAGCTTATTTGGGCTGCCTGAAGGCAGGCATCACATCTGGAAGCCCTGCTTGCCCCCCAGTGGGTCCCACTGCAGCCCCGAAGCAGGGCTGTTCCTAGGGATCGTTCCCAGCCCAGGAAAGAGCTAGCTACTGAAGCCCTATGTTGCTGGCCAGCAAGTCTGAGTAATTAATTTTCAACTGTTTTTCCTTGAACCTGATCCACCAAGCACACCTGCCGCAGAGGTGGTCTATTTTAGCGATGATCCCATCCTGCGGGTAAGGAAGCTAAGACTTACTCTAAGGCATCTGTCTAAGGCCAGCAAGGGAGCCAGGATTAGAAATTCAGAGCTCAAAGCTCAGCTCACTAGACTGCCTCATCTGTACCACACCCAGACATGGCATGAGGTGACACTGCTGGACCTCTGAGATAGATGTGAGCACAGCTACCCATCAAGCAGTAGCTACAGGGGAAGGAAGGAGCAAGGACAAAAAAGATAAGGTGATGGGGGAGGCAGATGAGAAGCAGAGAAAGTAGAGGAGAGAGAGGAAAGCAGGAAGGTAACCCGTACATTCATCACCTAGAGTCCACCATGGGAGTTTTTGCTTGTTTTCTCTACGGGCACAAGTCTATTGCTGCTTTCTGCTGCTAGGGAACAGGGATGCCCTGTTGTTACTGGTGTCACTCTCAAGCAATGTTGTGCAGCCACGCACAACCTATGCTGCCAGCCAGACTACAATCTGACCTCATGCTGGACTGTGCACAGCATTTCGAAGAGTATTTGGCTTTGGGGAGAAAAAAGCAGGCCAAAACCAGCCCTACCCTTTCTCCCAGAGCACCTCCTGGAGCAGCGGCAGGAAGGGGGAGGTAGCACTGGCCATGTGCCTGCTCTGCCTAAGAGCCATCTCCTGAGCTGCCTGCTACCACCCGGTGTGTCCCATTCTGGCCAGCACGGTTTACCCCTCCCCCCTTCCAAACCAAACACAACAGGTGAAGATAAAGCAGACATCCCACCTGGATGGATTCTGGATTTTCTTTGCCAGCAATTCTCATCAGCCGTGATTTCTCCATGCTTTTGGACCTTGCTGCTGATCCGCAAACCCTTGGCTAGGGAGAGAGTAGAACTCCCCCATCCACACAGTCCACGAACACCTCCGAGTGATGCAAAGCTAAAGGGCAAATTCATTTTCCCCCACTGATCCACAGCACCGCTCTACGCAACAGGACATGCCGTTTCATATTAACATCATTATTTGCATTGCAACAGCATTCGGAAATCCAGGGCCCAGGTTGTACGGACACCGCTCCAAAGAATCAGCAATTCAACTGAACAGTCATTTATTCAGCTCTCTAGTGCTCCTGCAACATGTCTGCGCTGCACAGCAGCAGCCAGCTGGAGAGAAGGGTTTCACAGTTGACCCCAATGGCAGCAGTGAGGATTCAGGCAGAACCCAGACTCCTACAAAAGGATGCAATAAGTGAGCACAGGGGTATGGGAACAGGACTCTCCCTTAAACAATAAGCAGCCTGATGCATGTTTAATCTTCTGCTTCACTACAAGCTAAATAAATTGGCTTTTTCTGAAACGATGGCCATGGTGCACACCATCACTGTGCTTGGGAGCCTGACAGCATCTCAGAACCAATGTCCAGGGTGAGCTGTTGAGATTAACCAAACCCCAGGTCAGATCAGAGCGGTTCTGTTGCCTTTTAGCAGTCTGCTTGCTCTCTGAGAATTAATCCCTTATCTTGCAACCTTATCTCCCTGGGGAGCAGCATTGGATTGTCTGGTCACCGAACGCCATTGCAAAACCCAAGCACAAATAACCCCCAGGGATACAGACCAACAAGCCTTGGTCCTTCTCCATCAGCGTGTGGGCTGTTTGCAGAAAGTGAGGCCCCAAGCAGAGGAGAGTGGTAAGTGTGCAGCTCAGACTGCACAGGAGCTATTCCCGTGTCTGCCTTCCGACCTAAGGATGAAAAATGAATTCAGCAACCAAGCCACAATTCATCTCAGCTGGCTGAGGTCTGCCTTTGCAGCCGAGATCCAAGCACAGACACCACTTAGCCTGGCCAATTTCCTGTGTTGATGCTTCACCCAAGACCCTGGCGGGAGAGACTCATTAATTACAGAGGCTGGAATTGTCTCTCCAATAGATAAGCAGGAAGCCAAATGCAGGTGAGCAGCTGTACGTGCCCAACAGAGCAATAAACTCTGCCAGCAAGTGCTCCTACAAACCAGCCCTAGCAGGGGACAAGAAGAGTGCTGTGCACTCGACTAACCCTGGCTGCGGGCTGCCCCAGCTACAGGTCTAGCTTGGTGGGTGGAAAAACGATGCCTTGGGGAGGAGAGATGCTGCCACGTTCAGAACTTTATTGCCAGCTAGAAAAGGCTTCCTCCGCTCCCCTCGGGCTCTTTGGACCTGCTTATTTCCACCCACTCATCTGCAGGTGCTTTGCAAAGGAGGTCAGGAGCTCTGCGGAGGCACCGTGCGCTACGGGCAGCCGGCAACCCCAGGGCCAGGACTGATACCCACTGTGCAGCTGTGACACATCCCCACCTCAAAGCAGGGCAGGTAAGTGGGACCCCCCCCCCACACCCAAGGCCCAGCATGGACCACGTAACTTCGTTGTTCTGAGGCTGGCTGCCTGTGCAGTCGTGCTGGGAGGGTGAAGGTGCTGTTGAGGTCACACACAACCCCCCACCAGCCAGGCTTCTGATGAATCACTTAAATGCAAAAATATCACAAAGTGACTTCCATTCTACACAAAATCCTTGGAGGATAATACTCGGAGGTTCTTACTCACCTTCCTGAACCAAAAGGATGAAGCTGCCACCCCACAAACTGCAAGGGAAGTTTCTGGGATCGACCTCATCCTCAAAAGCACATCCAGAGCAGCATCCTGTCCATCAGTCCCTTACCAGGTGGCCATGAATTTCCCACCAATGCCACAACATGTCCCAATCCCTTCCTGTGTTCTTCTTACACTCCCCCCTCTCCAAACATCTCTCCTCCACAGCTAGGAGGATTTGCTCCAAAATTCAGTCTTTCCCAGGGGAGAGAAGGTCAGCCCCACACTTCTCCCAGTTCCTCTGGATCACTGGTTTCCCACCCAAGCTGACCCTGAACCCAGGACCTGCAGCCTCCTCAGCTATTCAAGCAGGGACAGCAGCTCCCGCTGACTCTTTGCTGGAGCTCTTCTCCCACCACATCAGCAATTCCTGATTTATGCCCCATGGCAACAGGAGAACGGGGCTGCTCACTTTTAGTGCTTCAAACAACATCACTTCATTCCTTTCCTTTTGCTTTGTATGAAATAGGCTACAGAGGCCTCAATTATGAAACTAAAAACACATCTTCCATCTGTGCTGTACAGCACCAAGCACCTTCCTATTAATGGAGAACAATTATAATTATTGACACAGAGATAAATGCAGAAACACCACCAGAAGAGCTCCTATTTGAGAGCAGCTGTATCCCACATCCTGCACCACAGAGCATCATGTTCTGGCTGCTTCAGGAGGATGCAAGAAACCCTTTGCAAACACACAGGACAACCTGCCCTCACTCAAGCCTCTTCCTGGTTTCTAGTACTTAGAAATTGGCTTATATCACCCAGCACAAGGTCCAAGAGCCCTTTTGCTATTTCTGTGGTTATTAATTATGACAACTGGGTCTATCAGGGGTTTACATGTTGGAAGTGCTGCAGGTACAACAGCTAATTAACATTATGCACACCCTATCACCTCTTGGTCCCCACAACCTCCCATCCGAGCCACAGTTCTGCAGAAAAAGTCGCTACAGAGAAGGAAGGGGGAGAAAGAAAAAGAAAAAAAAAGTAAAATTATCTTGGCTCCCAGCCCAAGGCTTTCTCTTTTTAAGATGCATTTCAAGAATTTGCTGGCTGGTAACCTCCTCGAGTTACAAGGGAGGCTGCTTGTCAAAAGCTGACCTGAGCTGGATTTAACTGAAAGCCAGTTGCTGGCAGTGGGAGTGAGATCGGAAAGGGCACCTTGGGGAGGCTCCGCACAGAGCGGCCAGGAGGACAGGAGCAGTCGGGGTGGACGGGAGCCATGCGAGCAGAGAGCACCCTCTGCAGCTACGCCGAGGAGAGCCAGACCCTGGATTTGGAGAGTCTGGCTGCTTTGGGTCTGGGTTGGCGAGCCCTGGGCTGCTTCCTTCAGCTCCTGCTGTTAAATTGGATCCAGGCTGTTTGCTTTGCACTCGCCATGCACCGAGCCTTCCGCAGGGTACGTCAGAGAGCGACGCACCGCTCGCGTACCGACCCCGCGCTGAGACAGCCTGGGTCAAGGCAGCGAGACCCAAAGGTTTGTCTTGCAGCACCTGGACGCAGAAGCCCGTTTCAGGGCGCTCCTCCGCAGAGGTTTTCCCACAGCACTGCAAAACACAGAGCAGATGCAGGGCGTTTCTCTCTGCTCCCCCAAACCGCACAGCTTCCTCCGCTCAGGCCGAATGCCCACCCTTTTCATCAGCAGTCAGGCCAGAAAAACTAGGATGAGAGACAGCCAGGGACAAGCCAGCATCTCCCCCAGGCTCTGGTGCAAGTCCCTCGAGCACTCGCAACCTGCCTCTGTTTATCACCCCATAAAGATATGACTCTTCCCACCTCCCAGCCCTCAGACAGGAAGGCTTGTGTTAAGTTTTTGGACAGTATTTTACATCCTGGGGGGTGTGTGGGGGGGGGGGGAGATGTTTACAGATCTAAGCAGCTCCCAGGACAGCAGTGCTGTCTGGGGATTGCAAACTGGATTAGCTGGGACCAACCAATTGTTAATCCCAGCTCCACCACTGAGGATGCCTGTCACCCTGGGCATACCACTTCACTTTCCGTTTCCAAATTCTCCTGTTTTGCAATATTTATTTATCTCCTGCATGAAGTTTTTCGGGGGGAGGAATTTATTACCAGAGGAAAAACAAATCAAGTATTTCACAGCAGTACTTTGCAGTAGAAAATATTGAGCAGTCTCCACATCTAAGTATTATCAATATCCTAAGCTTTTAATTCCACCAGAGACAAAACAAGTTCACTTGGAAGTTTCAGTCAGTGACCCAGGAACATTATCCTTCTTGCTAAATGTAACCTCTCATGAAAACATTGACCATCAAACCGCACTTTCAGCTGCTTAGAACTTCCCAGGGTATTCCCACTCTTTTTCTCTGCAGCCTAAGCCCCTGCCACCTTAAGGCTTCATCACCATCTGAAAAGAAGTTTAATTTTTAATGGTGCAACATGACCCTTCATTCTTCTCAAAATAAAGTGACACATGTACGCACACACGCAGAGTAAGACCAAACCACAACCACGGCGTGCTGCGAGTTGAAAAGCTGGTGAAGACAGACACAGAGCTCCTGTGCTCTGCACAAGCCAGGCCCACAGCTCCATCTTCATGGACAATCAGGATCTGAGCTTTGCTGATCCCTCGTTATCGCTACTTACCAACCCATCATTTCATAACTCCCGGTTGCCTAAATATGAAAAATAAGCCCCTTGTTTCCTTTCTACATATTTAAGCACTCACCTCTGCTTCTCATCTGGCTTGTTACCAACCTCCCCTGGCCATGGGTAGCTACAGCCTTTGGTTCCCTCACAGACCGAAATCCTTTCCTTTGATCCTGCAGTGAATCCAGACCCAAAGTGGGGGTGAGCTGGTATTGGAAAGCAGAATGAGACACTTTTTTTTTTTTCTCTCCAGAGTTTGGACTGTAAACTGCCTAAGCAGAACTGGCTTATGCCCTGGGAACCCTCTCCCCAGCCCAGTCACGAATGCCAAGTGGTACTTCACTTCTCTGGTGAAAAAAAATGCTCACTGTGGGTAAAAAAACAAGGTGTGACTGTCCATAGCCTTATGACAGCCCCAGAAACGCATCCATCAACCCAGAGCTCCATCCATAGCAGTCCCACTGGGTTCCCCAAGCACACACTGTTATCAAGGCAGGTTGATCTGCTCAACACCGGTGAGCAGCAGAAGTGACAGCTCTGCAAGGCAAGCCAAGAGAGTGCCATCACCAGCAAGGGCACAGGCCCACAGTACCCGAACTGGGTCCAGTGATGGTAGCCAGGGCTAGCCACAGCCAGCGATCGCTAGGCAAGGCTGAGGCTAAGTGAGTAAGTCACATCAGTAAGACCCGGTCAGCATCAACACAGTAAGAGGCCAGGCATGGACATGCACATACTTTGTAGCTTAAAAAAGGACCAACAGCAAGGAACTGAGCTCAAACACGGCTCTGGAGGGGAGCAGGGGGTCAGAGTAAGGTGGCCAAGCTGGCTGTGGGGCTAGGGAAACTGTCAGATGCAAACGGGCTCATAGCTAGCCCACAGGGGAAAAGTCCCTGTGAACATCTCGGGGCTATCTAGTCACTGGCCCTTCTCCACTGAGTCTGACAAGCACTTTCCTTAACTAATAGCATTACACGACATGCCTGAACCTCCCTCAGTACAAACGTGTTTTATCTGGAAAGCATGTCTTGAATATGAAGCTTCCAGTGTTGCAGGATTTCAAGTCATCCTTCCCTCCCAGTCCCTGGGACTGGTGGTTTATTTGTTTGCTGCAGAACATCATAAATATTTTTACTGGCTAGCAAACTTTTAAATCCAATTGCTTTCTGCATGAAATGAAACCCAGTGTGCATAATGCCCTTTCCTTCCCCTACAGTCATTTTTTATGCGTATATCAAATCACAGCAGCACAAACATGAAAGCATGAAGAGTAGGCAAGCGCTGTTCCACGCTGATCCTGATGAACACCCGCAGGGGCACCGAGCACTGTCCTCTGCCACTGGCTGCGAAAGGGCAGCACTTTGTGTCTTACCCACACGTCTGAGAATTTGCAGAATTAAGCTCTTACGAAGTATAATTATTCATAAATGTCATTGAGATCTGCCTGTGATTGCTGCTCTATTTCACTCTGCAATGAGGTAAGGATGGCATATGAATGCGAACGCTGGAACAGTCAGTCATTTTTCAGAGTGTCTCACTCATGCCGTGTTTTCCCCAGAACTTCCAATTACAGCACAAGTGCTCGCTGTACTGGTGAGTTTAGCACTGCCTAGTGCCTACCCGCTGTGTGCCCTAACACACCAACAGAGAGCATCAGCCTCACACCCACACTGTTAGCCTGCTGCCTCTGAAGGCAGAGGAGGAATCCCAGCCCTGCGGGGAGGAAGAGCAGCTACTTTCATCGTGCTGCAAGGCTGGGTCACCTACACACAGAGAAACACCTAAATAGAAGCATCAGCTGATGAACCTCTTGGTTTTACCCTGTGTCAGGCTGAGCATAGGAACACATGACAGCAGTCATTTATTTCCTATATAGGTATTTTATAGGAATATGTATAATGGGAAGAAAGGTAGTTCAGAAATTTAGTCTGCAAATTTTAGACAAGCCTTTAGAGAAATTTCAGCAAGAGAAAAGGCTGAGCACTCACTGCTGTCCTCCACCTGCATTTTCCTCCATCACTCATGCTGCTTGAACAGGGCAGGGGTGCTCTGGCAGCTTGCAATGTTTTTCACCGTCCCCTGCTTTTAGCACCACGCTCTCGGTCCCAGAGCAAGGGAGCACAGCACACAGCCCTGAGCATCCTCCGCTGTTCTATCGCTACAGAGGAAATACTTTACTTCCTTAGCACAATCATTCAGCGCTGGAGCTGTTAAACAAATGCTCTGTACCACAGTTACACTTTTGAGAGCATGAAACAAATAATGATGTATGGTGGTGAGGCTCTTTTAAAGAGGTTATTATCTGTGTAATTGGTTTTTTTACAAAGATTAATAATCATAACAAACTCTGCAGGTCAGGCATTACCACAAGATGAGTGGTTCTGACAATAAGCAGTCACCACTGCATTTAGTAAGGATGCTTAATTGAAGCTAATTTCACTAAGTGACCTTAACAAATAGCAATTTCCCTTTAATATGACAGAATGAGTGATTGTTTTTCATTTAAGGCACAAACCTTCTATTTTTTTCCCCCTTCATGATCTAACTTTGAAGTGCAAACTCCTAAATGTCCTTTTATCCAAAGATTCAAAGGGCTGTGCACAGCAAAAGCTAACCTGCGAGGTTCTTTTCTATTTGTTCACATAAAGGATTTTACAGTCAGCTATTGAATACAGATTCTTTCTCTCAGAAATCAGAATACCAAGGCCATCCAAAGATCACACTAGTGGAACCACAGTGGATTTTGATGAATCCGCAAATTACTGAATCTTGAGGGGGAAAATGCAGCAAGCAAAATGTGTCTGTACTAGCATCTGTGCATGAGGCACTTGTTACCTTCCCTCTGCAATCATATTCTTTCACGTACAATCCAGCCAAATGAGAGCCAGCAAAGCTGTTCCCTGCTGCTCCCTCCATGCCCTTTAATCAACAGTATGAAGCCAGGACTGAACCATGCCTTTCAGCCACACAGTTTCTGACTGGACAATAGCCCTCCACATCGACATTTAATTTTAGATAAACAGGACCCAAATAGTCCTCAATTCTGATTAATTTTGTGGAGTCTTTCAGACATACAACACTTGAGCTAGGAGAAAAATATCTAAAGTCAGGGGAAAGGATACTGAAAGAGGAATCCATACAAAAAAAACCCCAACATTAGACACATTCTCCTCTCAACAACGATATCAGTTTTCTTAACATGGGCTCTCGAACAGGACAGGGAAAGAAAGTGGGCTAGGACTGAAGCAGCCACCCTGATTTTCCTTAGACATTTCACTGGTTTATGCCATGACTAGAATTAAGTGGTTCAAAAGGGCTGCTTAGCACTAACCCAAACATTTTCATTCTCCAAAGCAGGCCCTTACAGGTGCCACAAAGCACTTCTGAGATCCATCAGTTAAGACTGTGTCTCCCCCTATTCCAAAGCTCCTGGCATGACTGTTTAAAACAGTGACAAAAGCAATTCTGACAACTTAACAAGCATAGTAACAAAAACATTGTCTGTGATTCACTTTTATTTGCATGGCTGTGACCATGAAAAGATACACAGTAAAGAGTCAGTACACTCACTCGAAATCAGCATTTTCATTAGGATAATCATTGTGTGAGCCTGTTCTCAACTATCACCAATTCTAACCCAGACACCTTTTATTAAAGTAAAAAAGTTTCAATCATTTAAATTAAGACTCCTGCAGTGTCAAAATGTAAACAAAAGAGAAAGGATAGCTTGGGAGGAGGACATGCCAACAGCTAAAATAACCAAGATAGCACAGAAAGTATGAAACAAATAGAAATTGAGTCAATGCCAGCAGCAGCTAAATGCCCAAACTCAAGTGAACAAAGCACCCCCTTCACCTGCCCACTGAGAATTATTCTCAGTTCCAGATTTTCTCTCTATTGCACTTCAAGGATGTTTTTTCCACTCTTGCCTCAGTGCTTCTCTGTGGTAGTAATGCAGCCTCTGAAGTTAAACTTACCAAAGCAACATTCTGAATGTATCCATGAAAACTACAACAGTCTCAACCTTGCTTCTGAACCAATGTGGTTATATCAGAATGGCAAGTATCTTGTCAAGCAGCTAACTTCTCAACTTCATCTCCATCTTTAAATTCAACCATTTTTTCATATTTCTGCCAGCATGTTAGAAGACCTACCAGGCAGGGAAGAAAGAATACATGGTATTAACTACTGCTGCCATTCAATTAGCATAAATGGGGCTACAAGACTTCCAAGGAAAATAGTGGTGTGGATAAAGTCTTTGAAAATGCATTTTGCTAGAAGAATTAATGGTCATGATTGTAAGATCCTGTCTTAACTAACATACTTGCACAATTCAAGTCAGAATTGAGTATTGTGTCTACTGACACGACGTTGAAGATAGTGGTTCCTATCTATACCGACAGCAAACAACTAATCATTGCCCTAGAAAACAATCTTTGAGGTTCCCTTCATACATGTCTACTCTTAAAAGAGGGGCAAGCTGCTACGTAACCTCTGTAGCATTAATTACTGGCACTTAGACAGGTTGGTGTCCAGGGAATCACATCCCCCAGCTGAAGTAAACATGGAATTCAAAGAAAGTCAAGTGGAGCTTTCTGTCTGGTTAGCTGACACACGGTCCTGAATTTACGGTTTTCTACACTTAAATTATTTTGCCATAAAGTTATACCAGCAAACTCCACCAGGAAGTTCTCTTTCCAGTATAGTTTAAAATGGTCACAAGAATTGAAAGAACTATACCAGCAGAAGACCTCTTGTTTTTAATAACTGTACCACAGGAGGGCTTCTGTTAAGACAGGGACCTCAATAAAGGTCATGGGGGTTTGGGGTTTTTTTTACTGTTTTTATATCCCTTATGAGTTTAGCTGTATCTGCAGAAATTTATAGATTAGAATTACTTATAAAAAACATTTTATAAATGGTTCTCATCCTTATCTCAACTTGCTAACACAGATTGTACCTAATGAAATTAACACAACAGAAGTAAAAGCACATCACTTAATTATGAACAAGGTCTACAGTTGTAGAAATTTTCTTTCCATACATTCATACATCAAAATGAAAACCAGCTGGCAAGACAAAAATATAGATATGCGTATATGATATGCATTAAAGACTAATTTGTAGCAGCTTCTTTGGCACTCAAATGTCAAGAATATCAGTTTTCATTTCCTCTTTAGCATTAATTTAAAAAAACTTGGGGATGTGACATGTCAAGATATTAAACCTCAGTGATAACCTAAAAGGATAAGAGACAAAAAAAAAACCAAAAAAACCCCTTCTTTTCAATAAACCCTAGCACCTCAATGTGTAATTTCACTTATAAAGATAAAATCCCTAATATAAAACAAACCCACAATACCACAAATAAAGCAAAAGCCTTTTTTCAAATCCCACTTAATTTAACAGTAAGCTCCCAATTCAGATTAAAGTGAAATTGTTCAAAGGCCAACGAGGTGAAATGAGTGGGGTGCAGCCTCAGGGCTGGTAAATGCTGATAAAAAAAATTAAGAGATGGAATCATAAATAGATGTCAGCATTTCTATTCTTTATGTTGCTATACCAAAAATTTTGACTGAACTAACCATTGTATATAGCTGGGTGGATTTTTCACCTCCTGACAAATCAAAGAAATATGAATAAGTGAAAAGCAATCATGTGTCATCATCAGCTTGAATAACTGAGGACTGTCTTTTAAGATCAAATGTCAAAAGCAATACTTATATAGTTAATAGTAAAAAAACCCTGGCTATCCATGATGCAGTTTTGAGAATTTCAAGATTTCTTGTAAAACCTGTCACAGAGCAATAATACTTCACTTTAATGACCCAATAAATAGTTCTGAACAGCCTTCTAACATTATCTGATATTGAGTCAGACCAACCTGAACAGCAGAAAAAAGCAAAGCATCAGGTTCACATACGTACTGAAAATCCACAAGTCCTAGTTCATTAGTATCCCTGAAAGTTGGTGTCAAAATGCTTTTTGAAACTACATAAACTTATCAATTTTCTTTAATTTCTAATAAAATAGTTCATATAATTCTTATGTGGCAGATGAAGATCACAGAAGTTCATCATTAAAAGTGATCAATTTAAAAACCAACCCTCATGAGAGCTGTAACCTAGCTACAATTAAATGGCATTGTTTTAAAAGCATTTATAAGTTACTTATCACCACAAGACCTGAGAATCACGTCCCCCCCCGCCATGTACTGCAAGACAAAATTGTTCTCGTGAACTTTCAAGTCTTTCTTCTCTTGTTGAGATATGTAGGGGAAAACAGGTCCCAGGAGGAGTTCGGAGACTACAGTCAGTAATTCCCTATCTTAAAAAAAGCTCTTTATCCCTTTTGGTACTTGGGAGAAAATACAAATGTGTAGCAACAAGAGAATTCTAATCACTGGAAACATTCTAGTGTCTGTACCTTTTATGGTGCTCAGTATATAAAAATAGTATGCTTCAAATTACAGGATAACAGGAGTGGATAAGAGAGAGGCATTAGAGTGCTGCTACTCACGTTAATCATATATATATTGATTGAATACTGAATGCTTTTTCAGTTTGTTTGACAAATTGGAATGGCTTTGGTAACCCCTCGCTCAGATGTGTGTCCTGTCTCATTCCCTTTTACATCATTCATTAAATCTCCTGGGAATACACAAAGGCTCTCTTTCCTGGCTGTCCTCACAGATTTCTTTGCTTGCCAAATGTTCAGGTGCTCTCTCATCCTCCAATTAACACCTTACTGAACTTACAGCAAAAACCTGTAGTGAATTTAAAAATCCCTTTCTATATGCCTGTAAAATAATCCCTCTCTGCCGTTTTACTGTGCATGAAGAGGGCTGTGCTTCATGGGAGTTGTGTTACATGCCCTCTGTGAGCAGAAGTGACAGCTAATGTCACAGGAAATGCCATACTCCCTCACTAAGTTTAACCTTGGGTACACCTACATAGTTATGACATGCAGGAGCTACTGACACATACTGAGTCGACTTTTTTTTAACTTGTCTTTAAAGATAAGACATTAACATTCTGACTGTGCATAAAAAAAAGGTTGGCAAATGGTACTTTTCTAAAAATAGCTAGATGGAGTGTCTAAAAAACACCTTCTCAGTGTTCCATACCTGCTCTTGGTTGCATCTTGTCTGCCTGCTAGACAGAAATATAACTGCAAGTACTACAGAGTCATGTAGACAGATAAAAATCAAGGTGAGTTGCATTCACTGCCTGTGTTGTACCATATATAAGAGTTTTGGATTAAAATTTAGTTACTATGCAAGTATCCTTGTTTTCGCATTTGGCAGAATAAGATTACAGTACAGTCTTCCCAAAATACACTGAATGCAACAACTTACGTCAAGCATTTCAGGTATTTTTAGACTATGCAGTAGAATGAACACTGCAAGACTATTCTTACAGTTCACATTCTGAATCCGTTTGTACTTTAAAAAGTTATCTTAGACAATGCTCCCATCACAGATTATGATGAAAATTTCATTGAACTTGAACTATTTGGGAGTCTGGGAGGGAAGCCATGTCTTATGGTCCTTCATGTAGCATTACCCTGAGAAAGTTTCAGCAGCTATCCCAACACAGTTCAATTCTGACATGCTGAACCAGGAGACTGTCTTCAATTATCAATACTTCACAGATCTCAGGATCACATCCTTATGATGGCTAAGAGTAACTTCATGAAATTCTTTTAAAATCTTTCATGTCACACTACAACCTGATTCACTTTCTTAAAAAAACAAAAACCCTGTATCTGATAAAATTTAAGCACATGAAATAGATTAATAAACAAATCCTTCGGAAACAAGGAACTGGGTGATACAGAATAAGAAAATAACAAGGCAACATTTCCTACAGAAATACTTCTGCATATACAATTCTTGAAAAAGTCAGTGACATAAATTGATTTCTCAGTTGTGCAGATACATTCTGCAATATAATGTACTTTATAAAAATATCACTCATTCAATACAAGAATTCAAGTGTCTGCAGAACTAGAATATAGGAAAAACAATTTAGGGGGAAAAATGAAACTGTAATTCTGTAGTGCACGGTAGAGTGAAATTAGGTAATTACATTCTGAAAGGTACGTCTCAGAACAGAATTGTTCGATACATAGATCTCTACGTTTCCTTCCATTTCTAATACCAGATTTTGAAGAACATGCATACCATGCTCAGTTGATTAAAGCAAGAAAAAAGCCTTTCAAATTTGGCATTTTTTTCTCCCATGTTTCACATTCAGTTAGACTGATGGTGATTTAGTAGTAGCTTCCTCCATGTTAACCCCTGCAGCAACTTGATCTTTTCACCTTGTTGCATCACTTCACAATAAGCGTGCCTGTGTTTTTCCTTACGTTGAACTAGGTATAGTATCTAGATCAAATGCTGCTGTAGTCTGAGCTACGGGCAACAAGAGCTGCTGCTGCTTGCCACTCCACTGTAAAGAAGGTAATTGTTCCAAAGAAGCCCACAACCACCATGATCAGGAGTTGCCACTGCAGAAGGAAGTAGTTGCTGTAGAAATATGCAACTGCAGCACAGATGGACTGGGAGGAAAAAAAACACAATGTAAAAAGATAATCAGTGGAGATATCCAGGCTAGTATTACTATAGAAGGATTATCAAACTGACATATATACAGTTTAACATGCCAGTCTCAGTAGTATGCTTCTGTAGAAGATATACAATCTTAAAACTTCATTATACTTCAACATATGTCTTGACATGGTACACAACAGATGTAGTTTTTACTTGTTATTTAAACAGCCTTCACTGTAGAAAATGAACACCAAACTCAAAAGCATTTGTACCATCGCAAGTGCCATTCTCTGGTATTTTAAAACATTTTGTCTCGAAACAACACAGCCAAGGCTTGAAGATAACAGTCCAGAAAGCTATTTCCAGCTTTAGAGCATCACAAACAATTCTATGCCAAAATTCAGGATGAAATCCTTTGCAGAAACAACATCATTTTTCTCAGCTCATTAAAAAACCCAACCCAGTATTTCAATAACATTCCAACAGTCATACTTTCAAAAGGTTGTGTTGTGTAGTACCTGAACAAACTTGAAGATGGCAAAGGCAGGAGCACTGTCTTCTGAATACAGGAATCCTAAAATACTGAGAAGCTGGGTGTTAAAGCAGCTGTCTCCCAGGCCCAACAGAAAGCTGCAGAATATGGCCACCTCTTTGCTGAAGGAGAAAGAGAATCAAATTTAAAAGTCATTTGTTCAAACAGCTTACACATCTATAAACTATTTTTGGCAGACTTATTTGGAAACTGAGAATGGAAGAAAGTCATCAAACTTTAAAATTCCATGGAAAAGAACTAGGAATGCCTGGCTTGGCAAAAAGAATAGTTTCATCAGATTTTAATTTCTTGAATGCTAAGACTTCTGTTACTGTTACCTGCAGTCAATTCTACACTGAATTAAAACCACTACAAGAACTCATTTTGGTGCTTCGAGCCACAAAACCCGCAAGGCAGTGATTAAAAGCTGAGACACACACATGGTGAGTTCATAAAACCTGCAGGAATATTAGAGAAATACCAATTTATTTTGCAGAAAAATACTCCAGTTAAATAAAGAATAGGCACCTGCACAGGCACAAATGCTCAGAATTGCAAGTTAGCAGCTGTGTCTGCACAAACTGACAACACTGTACTTTCACACAAATCGGCAAAAATACATCCCAAAAGATAGTTGCAATGATGAGAAGAAAGCTCCCTATATTATTCCCCTAACATTCCAGTTCGACCAAGTGGACTTTGGCAACAAGTGTTCAAAGACTTTGGAAACCAGTGCAGCAGTGCAAGGCCGGTGGCTCCATGCTACAGTAAAATTGTTTTTTAAAACACTTTTAAAATACACTGAATTCCTGACTTCTAGAACAATAGTTGCTGGTCTCACTATTGTACTAGATGTCAGGAATGTCAGTTCTGAAGTGACAGAATTGCTACCAAACATCCTCGTGCTTTTTATTCTTATGCCATTTAAGTTCCTAAATTGGGTGCACACTGGTAGAATATCTACCTTTAATTAAAAACAGAATTCCTGAAAGCTTTTTCTATGGAGTTAGTCACTACACAGAAAAGCAGCTTCGAGGAATTTTCTATTGGAGGAACAACCTGTTTATATACATCTTGAGTTATACCAGCCAAAGGAAAAAGTCTATATACCTTGGAATCATATAAGCAACATCATCGGTTCCTTCCATAGGAGCAATAGGGGCATCATTTGGCATGTTGAAAAAAATTAAATAAAAGGCTATGAAATGGACAACTATGCCAAGCATCACAACAGGGTTCCTCCCAAAGCGATTATTCTTGCTCAGTAAACCAAAGATTCCTCCACCTGTATGAGTGGAAAAGATTGGATAATTAAATCAGAACTGAAGATGTAAAGAACAGAACCAAACTTAAAACACTGAAAAAAAAAAAATGCTGAAAACTTGTATTATAAACTTCCCCATACTGGATAACTAAAAGATTGTCAGACATGAAAACAGACCCAAGGAGTCTGCCCAATCTACCAGACCGATTTGCCAGATGACATAACCTTTGGGTTGCTAGAGATGTCTGGGAAACACGGGCAGGAGATTTATCAGTTGATTGCCAACGAAGACACTTAAGCTTTTTACAAATATCTTCCCAGTAGCCACTGTTTTCTCCAGTACTGCAACAGTACTAAGAGAAAATGGATGGCCTTGTGCTTCACTCTTTTAATTGCAAAACCATGCATCTCTCTATGAATCTAAGTTGCCAGTGAACAAAGATAGTGTTTGGGTTTTTTTGGTTTGTTGGTTTTTTTGTTTGGTTGGTTGTTTTTTTTAAAAAACACTGCAGTACTTGAGTTTAAGCAAAAAAAAATTACTTAATGAACATTGCTTATATTCAATTTTCTTCAAATATCAGATCTCACTTAACACAAGCTAACTTTTTTAAAGAAAGAAATCTTTAGTGTAATAATTTTTAATAAATTCAGAATAGTTACAAAATCACTTAAGAAATAATAAAAGTGTAAACAGAAATCTATTTAAAAAACAGAATATCAAAATGCTGAAAATCCCCTAATAACATTGTAGCCTAGTGTTTCACCCATTCTAAGTCTTATGTATTTCTATGCACTAACCCCAAAAGAATACAAAATCTTAGGATTCATAGTCATCAGTATTTCACATCCCAGTCCACATTCACTTTACATGGTATAATGTATAATTCACAGCGCGATATGGAACCACGGTGACGATTTTATTTCTAATATTTCTTTTTTTGTTCACGTAATCATTGCTGCAAGCTTGAAAGACAGTATTCAGTTAAATAAAAAAAACATTTTGAATAACTACATCTTAATCCTTTTTTGTCTAGAAGGTAGTAAATTTAGACTCACCCAAAATTTCTCCAACACCAATAAAAATACCAGAGAGACCAATAAGGCTTTTCTCTTCACTGCCAAACCTATTCACAGCACCAATACACGTTCCATATACTCCAGAAAAGAACGTTAATACTAAACCTTTGAAGAAAACCAAAGAAAATTTATTAACTTAATTAACTTATTAAATAGATTAACTATTATGAAAGTTATGAAAAAATTCTTTATGTTTAAAGGCTGTTTTTCCCTAAGGTAGCTTTCAAAAACATATATTTAAATGAGGTATGCATAATGGAAGAAATCAGGGAATTTTAAACTATGTAATTATGATATTCTCTTATGTCAGTTTATAAAAATTATATTAGAAAAACCAGCATCACTAATCAGTGTCACAAGCACTCAGGTTCAGTACTGCTTCTGTTGACACAACCCCTATATATAGTTTATATTTCTACTTTTCAAGAACTTTGGCATTTCATACAAATGGAAAGTGCCATGTGAAATAACACTTAAAGTAACTGAAGAAATAAAGCACAATTTCAGTGTAAGTTTCCCCCCCCAGTTATGTCATTCCTAAGAAAGACTCCCTGCATCCCCAAATACCAGTAAAGAGGTAAGATTCCTAAAATGAACTGCTACCTTTCTATACATATATAATGAACTAAAACTGAGAAAGAACAACTGCTGCTTGTTTAAAACTCTTCTTTCTACTGCCATTACTGTGAGGAAAGGTAACACAGCTGCGTCCAACTAGCATGACTATAAGCAACCAGTGTAAAAATATCAATTTCTTAATAGAAAGTATATTTAAAACAGTGCAAAGTGTTATGTTTAAACAAAGAAAAGCAGTTAAAAAGTAAAGCTGTTTCTAATTCACCTTCTTTGTCTTTCGCTATTGCAAAAATATGGTACACCATATCCTGCTCTACATGTAGCATGCTACTTGACATCGTATATGAACTGCATATACCCCTCAAAAAAGGGATGATCTTTAACTAGTCTTAACAATCCGACCATTAATTTTGGAAAAAAAAGCTTTTGTTGGCTTCACAGGATTTTGTATTTTCCTACATAAGGTGGCAATATTGACCAGGAGCCACCAGGTGGCAGCAGCTATTTTTCCAAGCTGGACTGATTCTTTTTCTGCTACCTTTAAGACCAAATTGCATATTAATCAGGCAAAACCTGACTGACTCCCTTCCTGTGTTATCTTGCTTCACATTCCCATTGCACTAAACGTCTAAGAGAAATTCAAGCTAGTTAACCTGCGTTAACACAACATTGGAGATGCTGTGAAGTAACTTGTAACTCAGATTACTGGCTGGTGCAAGCTGACTTCATAGCTACTATTGCTATTTCTTTACCAGAAGCTGACTGCAAACTTTGGCAGATGTTATGGCATTGTTTATAGTTTGTTCGCATCAAAGTTTTTCTTTTCACCTACAAGAGCTAACAACATAATGGTGATTCGGAGCTGAGGTTTGGAAGATGCATCTATTCTTCCTAAAACTTAATTTGATTGTAAACAGAACTGCATCAGAAGCCAAATAAGGAACAAGAAACCCCCAAAAAATCCGTTAGAGGATCCCAGTAACATTTTGAACATTTTATAGTATTTTTGTGGAAGAATCACCTCAGTATATGGCAAAAATAAATGTATTTTTACTTCACAATTCATACCTCAGTCTAACAATAGCAGACCAGGTTTAACTAAAGTTGCTAAAAAGAAAGAGACCTCTTGCCACAGCAAATACAAATGACAAAAATAGTTGAAAATGGCTAAACTTTTTCCCAATAGAACCAAGACTAAAATGAAGACTGTTAGTAGTCTCCCATGCCTCAGTGGAGGGGACACTGAAAGTGTATTCTACAAAAATAATTTTAATTCAAATGCAATGCAATTGCATTAAACAATCTACAACCAATTGATAGCGTAATGCCAAATCACATAAAAACCAGCTATGTAAATTTTGCCTAACCCTCAGTTTGGGTGACCCAGAACTGTACTGAACCAAGCATTACTACATCTGCCAGTATTTACAGATTTAGGTGCACCGCTCCTCCCATACAGAAACACCTTCCAGAACACAGAAACGTCATAAGCGAGTAACTTGTTCAAAGTTAATTGAAATATTCAAATAATGTCTGTAGAGATACAGAATTGCAATCCTGCCTTGGGGTTAAAATTCCAAACAATGCCCTGACACTGCTACATGATTATACACTCTGCTTGCTTCATACCTGTGTAGGCTGTTGTAACACTAAGAAGCAGAATCTCTTTGGTGAAGCTTAGCTTTATAGATTTCTCTGTAAAGACATAATAATGGAAATTAATATAATAACACTATTAAGACAATATACACTTCTGCTTTTTGCAAAAATAGGCTAAAATTATGCAAACTGTGACTTTATTACAGCCAACAGAGCGCTAAACAAACCAAACCTGGCCTGCCCTTTAAAAGAAATGTTTCATCTGAAATCCCTTTTTCTAAGAAATGCAAGGGGGGCAAATATTAAAGAGTTTTCAATTAGCAGACATAAGACATCTCTCAGTTCATGGTGATTGTCTCCTAAAAGGATAAGTAAATTCTCAGTGAAGATCCCCATGTTCTCAAAACAAACTTAACAGTCACAGGCAGACCACATCAAACTTCGACGGAAGCTGCAGATGCTCCCGTTCAAAATTGTTGTTTTTAAGTGGTATCATTTGATGACAAAATAAGACAACATGTAACTTCTCCTTTACCTTGTTATGTTAGTGGTTCTTTGTTTTTGCACTCGGTTTCCCAAGTGGTGACCTGTTCTTTTGGAGCTCATCTAGAGAAGGTATTGTGAAATAGCTTGGACCTGAAACTACATCAAGGAAGTACCCCTCCAAATTTCTCCTGGACTATACTAGTATGTAACCGAAGTGAAGTTTACTTCACTTTCTTTGCTTGCAGTTAAGCTTTGTTTGTATGACATGGTCACCTGAAAGGAGCACTTCTGAAGTGCAGGCAGCCAGCTCACACCAATCACACATCAACAATAATTTTACCACGTGTTACTTCAATGGTTCCCAAGATTTTCCAGCTGCAAGCTCCATTTCAGCTAGGCTCAAAATCACAAATACTCACATACACAACTGAATTCCTATCATGCTCAAAACTCACCAGTCCTGTGTCCCTATGTGACCTGTCATCTCTGCTCTGAAAACCATTGCCATCTGGCAATCATTTTTCCAAGCAGGCCATGCCTGAAGTTCTATATTTGAAGTGGAATAACTGAGATGCATTCTTAAAACCTAATTTTTGTTCTAAGTGATTTGTACATGATCACATTATCAGCAGAATCATGGAGAGCTGGAAAGGATACGTCAGTATTTCTTGAAACAACTCTTATGTGAAACAGTACTTACTGAAGGCAGCCACTGCTCTCATCATTTTGTTTTGTGCAGACCTGGGTAAATAAATGACTTAGTCAAAATGGAAAAAGAGTAACAACACTGTACCACTATACTGGAAGGCAGCTGAATTTTCAAATTTTCTGTACATTTTCTAGCCCAGCACTACATACTGGAATATGCTAATATATTATTAAAAGTTTCTGAGAATCTACACTACTAACCACAAAATTTGTTTGCTTTCTGTACTAGTGAATGCTGCTCAAAAATTAACCTGCTTAAGAGAATCTTTCTTCTGAGCACTTTTAGCCTTTGAACATTTTTTCACTGGCATACTTACTGATGTTTTTCTAGCATTTTCATTGTTCTTTAAATAAAGCAAAAATATTTAAACTGATGCCTCAGGCAAAATTGTACTGAATCTATCTATCTGTGTACCTAACACATTTCTAACGTATTTATCAGGGTGGCATATATATATATATTTAGAGAAGATACGAAAAACATGTTTCAGTATGTAAAAGATAACCTATAAAAAGGAGTAATTTCTGCTTATTCCAGCCTTTAAACTGGGCTGATGAGGGCAAGACAGACTATGAAAGGTAGATACATGTTTAATAATTATTAGTGGAGAAAAGAGGTAAAAGGTATCTTTCCAAAGGCACTTATTTATTAATGGAAAAACTTTATGTGCAGTACTGCACTCCACCCTTGAAAATACGCCATATAAAGAACATTAATTCTCTCTTGTTAAAGTATATACACTTTTCTGTTAAATCTGTAAATTCTACAGGTTGTTGATAACATTCATGTATCCAGCGTAGAGGGGAAAGTGAACACACGATGTTCCATTGAGGAGTAGGAGCACAAACAAGTGTGTGTGACAACATGGTATTGCCATTAGCACTTACGAGCTGTCCCCCAGGATTTCTTTAGCAGAATCTTCCTCCCCTGGAGCTTTTGTGTCCTCTTGTTTCCTAATCAGAAAGAACAGAACTGTGCCCACAAGACTGATAACAGTCAGAGCAATGAAGACAGTTCTGCGATCACTCTCTGTGGAAAAACAAAGAAGAGTCATAACTAGATGTGCAAAAGCAATTCAAACCAATTCAACTACCTTCAAAGAACTAATACAGACATACTATGTAACAATGTTTAAATGCTTACTAATTTTCTAACTTACCTTCCACATGAAGCAAAAGGTACCCAGCTGCTGGCAAATTCCTGTCTCAGTTATATGATGCTAATAAAATATCGGCGTATTAAAGAGTGTCACTTGCATTTTCTGCCATGCAAAGGCTATGACCAAGGAGGAGCCAATTAACAAAGGAAGTGCATAAATTATTAGCAGAAGAAAGCATATCTTTCAAGACTTATATAATTCAGAGTGGACATAGCAAAGTACCCCAAAACCCTTCAGATTCCTCAGACAAGCTCTTTAGCAGCATCAGAAATACTAGCACTGTAACATCATAAACTGGTAGGCTTGTAAACTACAAAGGCCTTAAAACCACTGAAACCTAACTGACATAGCATACAGTGTGCAGCTGGAGGAAGGTAACTGCTGCTCTATGCAAGAGCTCTGCTGCACTAACCAACTTGTTCGGCATGGGAAAGTCTGTAATACAGAAGTCATTCCCATTTACAAATATTAAGCAGAAAAAAAGCGCCAAGAAACAGCAAATAGCTGTGATTGAACCAGGGTATGATTCTGAAGATACTGCCTACATTTGTATTTACTTCCCCTTTAGCTTAAAGGTAAACATAAAATTGTTCTACATCAATTAAAAATAACACATATGATCACAGATCAAAAAAAAGTATGTGCTTCACCTTGAAATGCCTGTAAAAAGTGTCTCCAATACTTTCAGTAACATTTAAGCCTTTATGTTAAAGATGAGGGAATGTGGGAGCTGACCTTTGAAAATTAACCTGTGCTGCACTACCAAGCCTATGTCTGTGGGGAACCTGAAAAGACAGATCTAACAGAGATATGAAGTGCACTATTCCTCTCAACCGGGCAGTATTTCTGAAGCCTGATAGCTATCATTTAAAAATCAACATCTTATTCCTGATTGACTATAGCAGAAGTATCTTCATCTTTTAAATGTTAAAAGAATTGACCCTTCTAGTAGGTATTTTACTTTAACACTACAATAAAGAAAACTTTCACAGTCATTATAGAACAGGACAATCCACCCTATTTATTTAGAAAATTATGGTTTTCCAGCAATAGTCAGGTTTTATAATTAAAATCTTACATTTTGCTCTATTTTCACCATTGCCATTTCCTTACCTGATACCCCACTGCACCTTGCCTTGCTTACTTAAGTGGAAATATCTGCTTTAAAACCAATGAGTCTCAACCACTATCCAGCTTCTTAAGAATATTAAGATTACTGTTCTCTCTCCTGCTCTTTATCAGTCTAGCACAATGTCAAACAAAAAAACTATAGTATTAATTACAATCCCATTAGGAAGTTAGTCTTCACAAACTATGCCAAGAAAGGAAGACTGAGTTCTTCACACACTCTTCCAGCAATGCTGCCAGTTTAAGCAGCAGCATCCAACTCTCAATCCAGCTGCACATACCAACCTCTGTCTTGCTACTGCTTTGTGCCAGCACAATGAGTGCAGCCATGAAGGGAACTGGGATGGTTTTCCTTTCTTTTCCTTTATTTCACAGGTTAATCAACCTCCAATCTGATTTAGGACAGTCTACACCAGGAACTTACTTCGGAACAAGATAGCATGTATATTAAACATATAGCAGCCATTCCAGAATACCTTTCCCCCAAATATGTGTATTTTGGCATAAACATGTCTGCACAGGGAAAATCCCAGAGTAGCTGCTGTGGAAAACCTTATTCTAAACTAGCATTCCGAAGAATTTCATAGACAATATCCTACAAGAAGGTACTCAAAGTGCATTGCATGCAGGAAAACAACATACATAATACAAGGGCCATGAGTACCATGAACACTGAATCAACAATGAATCAAACATACTCCAAAAATAGAGTATATCTAACAATAAACTGGAAAAAAACCTGTCTGCTATTGTACAACTTCCTTGCCATTTTCCAGTTCATTATTTCATCTGTTTATTCATACTACTGTATTTTAAAGGGTGGCCTCTCACACAAACAAGCAATACCCACCTGATATGCGAGTTTTTCCTTGCCAAGCGAAGTATATATAGAGGTTTCCAAAAAACAAGCTGTAAACAAAAAGGACAGAAAAGGTGAACTGCACTTTTTGTGGTAAGATTAAGGCTGTAGCATCACAGTAATATTATTCTATGCAAAAAATAGTACTATGCAATTGTGAAAGAAACAAAGACACTAGTCACTCTCCGTGCAAACTGCTTACTCTACGTAAAACTTCAAACGGTACAGGATTCTTCCTCATAATGCTGGCTATTCATTTTCAGCAATCAAGACACAAAGTGGTAGCAAAAATGAGGAAATCTGCATCTAAGTTGCCTCTCTCTCTAATTTTAGAAAGGTACAGGTTAGAAAGCTGACATATTTATGGAGAGGATTTTGTAACACTTCTTTAGAAGAGTCATATGTTTTGTCTGAAGTATTGCCCCAGTGAGGCTAAATTGGTCGTTAACAGCTCAAGGGAAATTCTGTATTCCTACCTACAGTTTCCTGAAATACAGTAATTCTGAATGAATAGTGATTCAAAACAGCCTGAGACAAGTTTCCTCATATAATGCCATGCATTTTACTCACTGTAAAACACACAATTAGTTGGGTTTGTGGAAATTGCTGCTCTGATAATATACTGGTATGTTAATTCTGGAACATGAAACTTAAGGAACACAAGAAGTATGCCACTGGCTCAGACCGATGTTCTACTAATCCAGCATTCTGTTCCCACAACAGCATTAGCAATGCCATCTAGTGCAGGCTCACCAGCCCAAGCACTTTCTGCAATTCATTCCCCTCATTATCTCCCAAAACCCAGAATTGCTGTATTAGGGGTGGTAAAAGGTATCTCTCTTCAGGAACCATTTGTGGACCTGTTGTCAATGAATTTGTTTGATCCCTTTTTGATCTTGCTAACACCATCCAACTCTACACCACCTTGTGGCAGCAAGCTCCAAAAGTTTAATCATCCATTGTGTAAAGAAGCACTTTATCTGTTTCAAACCAATCCTCTTCTAGTTTCACCAAGTGACCTGAGTTCTAGTACAGCAGCATTTGGTGAGCAGGAGTCCTACATTCAGCTCACCTACTGCCTTTGTGTTTTAGTAACCCATCAGTACAATCCTCCTCAGACAATTTTTCTCCAAAGGAAAAGAGACCAGCCTTTTTAGTCTCTCCAAGTCAGCAGCTCTATTTTCTTTTGCATTTTTGTTATTTTTCCCTGTACCCTAATTACATTACACTCTCCCAAGAGGCATAAACCATATCTGCACAAAATATTCAACAGCAGCAACACAGATCCACTACCTTGTTCTCACTACCTTTCTTGATGCTGAGGCTTTTGTTGACTTTTTTGGTTGAGGCAGCGCTCAAAGCTTAATATCAGAGAACTATCAGCAACAAGCCTTCTTTTCTGACTTCTGACTGCCATGTCCAACTTTAGTATCTTCACTTCAACTTGTCAGTGAGCAGCCAGGTCTGACTGCTCCCTCAGGGAAGGGGAGCTAGGAGTCAAGGGGGATTACACATCCAGCAGAAAAGTTGCCTCATGCCAGCTAGAGCCTAGCCTCACAGTACTCAAGCAGGGCAGACCCAAAAATTGTAGGCAGGGTCAACCAAGAGTCCAGACCATCATACAGGTTTGTGTTGACAAGGCAGGTCTGAGGTCAAGCCAGGAGGTCACTCCACAGGCCAGAGTCAGGTCCGGTGATTGCCACACAGGTCCACAGTGACAAGGCAGAACAACGCCAAGATGAGAAGTCAGTCCGTGGATCACCAGGATCCATAGCCAGGCACAGTCACGACTGCGGCTGAGCTGAAGACCCATATTCCTCCAACACAGATCCAGAAGAACTGAAAGCCTAGGGCTGAGTTTAAATGGGGCTCCTGGGCGCATGGGCAGATGGGAAGGGTGTGGTGGAGATGCCAGGTGAGGTTGTTCAGGACCGTTAGGGCTTATTAGTGTAGTCAGGATCCTGACACAAATTAGCACAGCCCTCCACAACCAAGATTTCTATTATGTATGTCAAACGCTCCCCTAAGAGAAATGTATCTTTTTAGCATGTTGAGAGCAGAGGCTTGCAATATGTAACCTTCATTTATTGTTCTATAATGCACAATAGCAATAGAAATGTTGCTTCCAGCTCTCCCTCCCACTTCACTGACTGCAAGGTACCAGTGGAGTATTTTTTGATGCAGTCTCCCACTTATCAAGACGTGTAAAAAGTAGAATGTGTACACAACCAAAAAAAGATTAACAAATAAAGCTTACCTGGACTGTAAGAGTGCCCAAAATACTCCACTGTTCCTTCCAATGGTGTTTTCATCAGAATTTACAGTCAAGCAATTTCCCTGTGCTGTCCAGAGTACTGAAATATACACAATATATTGCTCAGGAAATAAAAATATTTTAGAGGTATATTCAAATATAGCAAAGAATAGTAAGCAGGGTAAGAACAATGCTTACCAGCAGCTGCAATGCCAATAAAAACAGAAGCAGTGTAGAAAGCCCATGCAGCAGGTTGGATAAAAACTGCAATATACAGGCTAGAATAGAACAGATCAGTTTATTGAATATAGACTTAAAGTGGACAATGCTCTTTAACAATCAGATATCTCACTTAGCTTCTAAATCAGCTACTCTCTCCTAAGTGACACTGGAAAATAGTTTAGGTCATATGTGAAAAAATTTAATCTTTTTACTCCACTAAGCATGTAGAATTTTTTTTTTTATATAGTCATTAATCTCAGACCACAACCTGAACTCCACAGTCAGTAAAGTCTGGAAATGATGTGGAAAAAATACACTCTGCTTCCACTAGGCTCAAGTACTCTGCAGTAACACATCTACTGATACAGACTGTCTCTGCAAGATACCTTCCTTAGCCAGTATAATTTCATGTATGGCATGGTAGCTTTAGGTGTGAAAAAATGAAAGAAAGATTTCAAAGGCAGCAGATAAAAATTCAGAATTAATACTTACCTATAAAATATGCCACTAACAACCATGGAGAGTTGAGGTCCTACTATTGCAACCACTGAAGGTGATATGAGATTTGATGCAGAGAATACTCCATAAATAATGGACATGCTACATAAATGAACAACAAAGACGATTAAGTACTTAAAATAAAATATAGGATATAAGTGCAACTGATTTAAAAATGTTCAGTCGATTCCAAAATATCAAGTTAAGTACATACATAACTTAAGTAACTGCATAACTTGCATGGTCACACATTTCCTTCCTTTCTTCCGTTACCTTCACCTATTGCATCTATATGGGTATATAGGAGTGTAAAGCATTTCTTAGATTGCTGAATGGAGTCCCAAACTATTACAGGCAAGCACATCTTGTAATTTACAACACACATTTGTCAAACTGTGTCTTAACAATAGTTATTGTATTTTTTGCCCAGTACTTCTAGAGGAGAATGTTCCAGATCCTCATTCGTCTATCAGTGAGGTTTTCGTTTTCTGCCAAATATGCCACAGAAATTTTATAGATATATTTTGTGCCGGTTGTATTTTTAGTTTAAATTAAGACAGTAAACCCTTCAAAGCAGCAACCGGGTTTTCCTATATGACAGATTAATTTGGCATACAAAAGGTCCCTGATCATGCTTGGCAAGTTTGGCTATGCCAGTGCAATAAACAAACAGAATAGCTTTTCGTGGCTTTGCTTCTCATCTTTCTGACTGCTCCTTTCACATTTATGTTGCAGTATTTCCTGGAAGTTGATTCACTCCACCTATGCTACATAAACACACAGAGGTGTACTAGGGTAAACAACCAAGGCCTTAGTTAGTAGTTTTATGTGAAACTTCCACATTCTTCATCTCGTAAGACAAAATGCTGAGAATGTGATGACAGTATGTTGTTTTTTCTCCCTACAAAGAAAACATGCAAAACAGCTATGTAGTTCACCTAGAAATAATTCAGAGTAGAAGTAAAGTGAATGTGAGAAGCCTATGTTTTAAACTGTTTTAAGTATGTTATTAAATTATGAAGTCAGCAGAACACTGCAATCTCTTGAGGGTGTATCTCTACCAGATGGCATTATAACTAGCTTCACCCTGCAAGGAGCAAAGTATTAAGAAGATCTGTGTAAATTACCTTGTGTAGCCACTGCCATGAAAATCCGTGTTGTTCAAATTTGTGATAACTGTTTGCTGTGAGGAGAACATCATACATTGTAATATGTTAGAATATATCCTGTAGTTTGAGAACACTTGCATCAGTTTGAAGTCAGTATCAAACGTTAGAATTAATCCTTAATAGACTCTACAAAGTACTTAAAATAAATTAAAGTGCTAATTACAACTCACAGCACCTCCACAATGAAGGTGAAGGAGATATTTTGCAGGAAAACATCTATATTTGTAGCAGTAATTAGTACTTCAGGATTATATCATGATTTCATCAGAAAGCTTAAAATATTTCACAAAACTTTTGTTTCACTAAACACCCCTCTTACGCAGATATGTATGACTACCTTAATTTGAAAAATGGGAAAAAAGGAGAAGTTTCAAAATACTCTTAATTTGACCTAACTATGAGCTTCTGATAAGACTTTCCGTTATTTTCAGCTTCCTGTTATTTCCCTGTTCCTTTTTTTTTCCCTTCAGTCAGCTTTAGTGATCATGAGACCATGAAATGAGTTGGATTGGCAGGCAGATCTGATTGAAAGTCACTTGTAATGACTTTAATGACAATAAATTACATGGTTGCATGATCACTATGTCCAGTTCAGTGGGGTGCTGTGAAGTCATTGCAGAACTTCTAAGATCACTGGGCTGTACTTATGTACTTATGTACAGTATCACACTGCACTATGACTTTTACAAAAACTATTCTAAGTAGTTATTTCTATAACGCAGTGAAGGACATTTGTATGTCTGAACCCAGAAAGGATTCTTCTTGCATGCAAGAAAAGAGAAGCTGTAAGACCTGCAGGCTCAAGAGGTATGTTGAAATCTAACTGTCCTTCAGGCATATAACTAACATTGAAAGCAATGTCAACAACTCAGTAAGTTAGAGGATCTGGGCTAAGTATGTCAGCAGAAGGATTCTAAAAATTTAAACAGTAAGAGTACAACCTGCTTTTAATAGTAAATTTGGATTATTTTACGCTCAATTTTGCTTCAGCACACAAAAAGATATCCAATACTAATGCAGTAAATTACTTATTCAGATGGAAGGTGACTTGGCAGTTCCAGCAATTGTGGAAGTCTGACTACTTGTCATGTGTTATCCTCATACTCCCCCTCAATGTCTAGTTTGTTAGAACAGAAAAATACGTTAGATTAGGAAAAGCACTCCAGGAAAAACTAGGGGCATAGTTAATAATAAGAACAACTTAGGCAAATATTCCAAAAGGGACTATATAGAATAATCAGAAATATGGAATGCCCAATGTAATTCAATTGTTAGATATTGCAAGCGTGAAAACAGACACTATTTTAAAGTTCAAACATGTGGTAAGATTAATTTTCTACTTTCTAAGCAATCAGACACAGTTATATATGTAGCTATGCTATCTTAAAGATATAAACTCCTTAATTATCCAGTTAACCAGCTTAATCTAGTTAACACTAAACTAAAAGGAGACAAAATGTCAAGGTGTCTTGCACATTAAAAAAATCCCAAATAAAGCAATTATTACATTAGAGTACACAAAAGACAAAAAAGGATTAATAACTGTGATAGAAACGTGGCATGTTTTGAAATTTACACCTACCGCAATATTTCCACATGTTTGGAAAGCAGTGAATATAAACATAAACGAGACTCCCAAAATAATTATGTTGAAAAGTTTTTTTGATTCAGGAGACATTTTGTGTTTTCTTGCGAAGTCCTCAGCTTCAGTCTGGAAAAACACTATTGTCTTTTAAAAGTTTTCTCTTAACCTCTGTTAAAAACAAACAAGCAAAAAGAATAAAACAAAAAAAAAGAAAGCTTCAAAAATGATAATTACTTAGGGCTACTTATTAGCTGCTAGGACATAACCATCAACTAATCAAGAAATCAGGTAACTCTCTTAAATAATGTACAGCAAAATCAGTAACTCGAAAAAAAAAAAACAAACCAAAACCAAAGAAAGGTCTGGTACAGAAGGTAAAGACCAAGATTCTCTCTACCTTTTCCCATGAAGTTGACAGAGCAGACTGCAGTATGTTACTTCTTCGTGACATCACTTTCCCCCAAAGGAAGCAGTTTTCCAAATATCGAGCTAGTTCATCAGCTCAGTTTCTTGCCATTGTTCTAAATCAGAATTCTGGTCCACAGCCTTTAAATCACCTGACAAAGGAAAGATGAGACATTTGTACAGGAGTCATTTCCATGCATGTTGGACAGGAAATAAGGAACATTTCACAATCCAGATCAGCTGACCCAGCCTAGAAAGCCCCTGTGCACTATGGGAAATGCAGTTTTATGAAAGCACACTTTTTCTACTTGAAAGGTTAGAAATCTCTTAAGCCTTACAATAAAAAGATCTATACTAGTTTTTAAGAATAACTCTATCCACTAAATAATAACCAGCAAGATAAAAGAACAGTCTTAGAAATTCATCTAAGAAAACTGCCTAATTAGCTGAATTAAAACAAACAAATAGTCATTCCAAGGGGAAAATGATTCCCACCTCAGAGAAACTACATAGCTCAATGCTACCAACACATATGCCCTGCACAGTGCTTCTGCCTTCCATTGTTTCAGTGACTCAGGAGAGGAAAGTCTTCATAATCTTTCACTGCTTTGTCTCAAGGAACAACATTCATCTTTAGTAATTACATATCCTTAATATTTTACTTCACAGTATTTCTAAATAATATATTTAAGATCAATTGATCTTTTAAGTTTTGAAGATCTCTCTTAAAACATCAGCAAAACTGAAAGAGGATCACACATCTTGTATCGACTGAATGTCTGCTTCTTACTATCTTCTGTCTGTTCTGTTGGGCCTCCAAGCCAGGATTAGAACATTCAGCTAAAGCAGCTCCACTTAACTGCTGGCCAAAGAGGAAAGGAAGGCAATTCAGAACTGACTGAAGTAAATGACAAATCAACAAATTTTATCTCTGCTACCTACAGTAAAGGACTGAAATCAAATCTGTATCCCAGCTATTGTTACATATTTAATACTCTTTTAATCCCCGAGTTGTATTAAAAAATGTAGTTTTTTCAAAACAGTATTTATTTTTTACTTGTGGAAGAAAGTCAGTATGATTATTCAGAGGCTGCTTTGCAAAGATCCAATTAGAATATCAAGGTGGGTTTTTTAACACAAGCAAAGCTCTCTTCTTTTTTTATATTATGAATTTATAGTAACAGATTTTTAAGATCCTCTAGGCACTGTGTCCCACTCATGCCTTCTTCCCCTTGTGCCAGCATAAGCATTCATTTAGCCGCACAGCAAACTGGGCTGGTGTGCTGGACCAATTCTTTTGGCAACAGCAGCAGCTTGTACTGAAGTGACTGAAACTAGGGAGGAAGGGACACTGGAAACTCCCTCTGTCACTTTAAGGAAAGGATTTCAGCAGATGAATCACAAAATTTTTAATCAATATTCTCGGGGAAAAAAGAACAAACAATATAGCATGAAGCAATACAAAACGTGAAAACCAGTACTAGTTTATTTGATTTCATAAGTCTTTTGTAGGAGGAAACAAACTGTTGCTTCTGGGTTTGTATTGATGTCACTGCTTATATTTATACCTTTTTAGTGAAAAAGTTATTAAACACAATTACAGTAACAATAAGGATTTCAATTCTAATACTGATTTTGCTTTCTTGTATTGATAGTGTCATTGCATTAAACAAATCAGTAGAGAACTGCCTCTTCGTTTCTATTCTTTTTTTTAACATAGTATTATGAAAGAGATGGGTAGAAACACTTATCACAGTTGTAAGATGAGAACTAGGTGTTATTGTTTATGCTTGGAGTTTGGGCGTTTTAGTCAGCGCCTGAAGTGACAAAGCGACAACTTTAGGAGCAGCTTTCACCGAATTCCCTAGACAAAACTCAGGGAATCTGCTTGTCATCCCTACACAAGGGCCGTGCTAATCTTCTCCCTTGTTCCAACTGTACCACGCACGCTGCCAAAGGATGAACTTGCAGAGATCGTTGTGTGTGAAGGAGGATTTCTAACGTTTCCCAGCTCGGCTGGCAGCTCGCTCCCAGGCACCGATGCAGCCGCGGGAGATCGCCTCGCCAGCGGCCTGCGGGCAGAGGGCTGCCTGCACGGCTCTGCCACCCCACCACAGCGTGCATCCACTGCGGCGCGGACCCGGGAAGCCTCACCAGGCACCGCGACCGGCGGGAGGTGAAGGAGCGCCCACGAAGCGCCCGCGCCGGCCTGCCAGGCCCCCCTCACAGCGCCGACCGGAGCACACGCCCGGCTGCAGCGGGAGGAGGCAGGGCGCAGAGCTCCCGCGGCAGCTGCCCCGGGAGGAACGCCCTCACGGCAGCCCGAGCCGACGACCCCGGCCCGCCTCCCCTCACGACCCGCTCCCCTCCGCGTCCGCCATCTTAAACCGTCACCTCCCCGCCCGCGCGACAGGCGATTCCCTTCATTAACGCTTTTTTTTTTCACGCGGCGGAGGTTTCCCGCCCCTCCTCCCCCTGGCAGAGAATGGCCTCGCCTTATTTCCGTTTTTTTACCGTTTTCGGCACACATTGTTCAAAATTTCCCCGCCTCCGCCGAGTCCTTCCGGGTCACGGCGGAGCCTCCTTAACGGTCACTTCCCACGGCAGGCGAGTTCTTAATTTAGATGCCGTTTTTCCGCGCGCCTTCCAAGGCCGCCTCCGGGATCCGCGGCCGGTGAGGAGAAAAAAAAAAACAAAGACGAGGCTGCCCTCGAGGAGGCCGCCGCCGGGCGAGGGGCAGGCGGGGCAGCGCGCGCCGGGCGGCGCTTTCCCTTCCGGGTCGCCGTCGGCCATTTTGTGGCGTTAAGTAGGCGCGCGCGGGCGGCGCCCCGCTCATTTCCTCGCAGCAGCGGGCAGGGGCGGCTGCCGCTGGCGCTTCGTCTCCGCTCCGGCCTTCGGCCGCCTCCCCCCCGGAGCCCAGAGGTGGGTGCCTGCGCCTCCCTCTCCGCTGAGGACCCTGCGGCGTTCCCCTATGCCCTGCAGCTCTCCTCCTTTCTGGACTCTGCTGGGCCGCCGCTCCGGCGCCCCCCCTCCGGTGTGAGGCGCTTCCCTCTCAGGGCCGCGCCGTCTACTGACTCGCCCCCCTTCCCCCGGGTTTCTTCTCCTCAGCCGCCGCCGCCCCTCGGGGGCTATTGCCCGCCATGAGCTACGGGCGCCCTCCGCCGGACGTGGAGGGCATGACGTCCCTCAAGGTGGACAACCTGACCTACCGAACGTCCCCGGACACGCTCCGGAGGGTCTTTGAGAAGTACGGCCGCGTGGGCGACGTCTACATCCCCCGGGACCGCTACACCAAGGAGAGCCGCGGCTTCGCCTTCGTCCGCTTCCACGACAAACGCGATGCCGAGGACGCGATGGACGCCATGGACGGGGCCGTGCTGGATGGCCGTGAGCTCCGCGTGCAGATGGCCCGCTACGGCCGCCCCCCCGACTCGCACCACAGCCGGCGTGGCCCGCCGCCGCGCCGCTACGGGAGCAGCGGCTACGGCCGCCGCAGCCGCAGGTGAGGGCCTGGGAGGGGGCGGGGGGGGCATCAGAGTTTCGGTAATAAGGCGGGGAGACCGGGCTTAGCCATGCGCCCGTACGGCGGGGGCCGCTGGGTTTTGTTTCCTTTTCCGAGCGAGTTCCGTGGCGGGGTTGGGCGAGGGGAGTAGGGGTTTAGTAGCAAAGGCACGCGCAGTTCTCTCGGAGCGGAAGGGTTTCGCCCTGTAGTAGATTTAGCCCCCGGCCACTCACTGAACAATGGCGCCTTCTTAACACTCGTTTTCTTGCCCACGTGGGTCCCGTTCCACTCTCCCTGTCCCGAAGTAGTCGCTGAAGTCTGTTGCGCCGCCTGTGTTCAACTTGTAACGCGGTTTTTTCCCCCTCCTGCTATGTTTTAGCCCTAGAAGACGACGCCGCAGCCGATCTAGGAGCAGGAGCCGCTCTAGATCCCGCAGTCGGTCCCGCTACAGTCGATCCAAATCCCGGTCTCGCACACGCTCTCGGTCTCGCTCCACCTCGAAGTCCAGGTCTGCCAGGAGATCCAAGTCAAAGTCCTCGTCTGTCTCCAGATCCCGGTCCAGGTCAAGATCCCGGTCCAGATCTAGAAGCCCTCCCCCTGCCTCAAAGAGGGAATCCAATTCTAGATCCAGGTCTAAGAGCCCTCCCAAGTCTCCGGAAGAAGAAGGAGCTGTATCTTCCTAGGAACATGGTAATGTACCTCGGGATCAGCACATGTTGCATGTTACTTTATTATAGCACTTAGGTGGGGTGTTGGGTAGTTCTTAGAGTATTAATAGCCTGAACCAAGCGGATCCTAACGGGGCACATTGTTAGTTTTTTTTTTTTCTTGAGCAGTGCTTTTTGGTTATTGGTTTAGGGAAATTAATACCAAAGTGCTTTCTACGGAGAAATTTTTTTACAGAGAGAATGTTTTATTGAGAGATTAATGGCTTGGTTTTAATAAAATATTGTATGAGACGCAACCTATGATGAAAATGACTATTTCTTACTGTATTTATCCAACATCTGCATTTTCCCCTTTAAAGCTGCGGTCTCCTGTTTGCTAAAAGAATATTGGCCAGTATTGCAGATTTTAACTGATTTGGCTGATCCTCCAGGGACCAGTTTCTGTGGGCGTGTATTGGAGCAGGTTTGTCTTTAAATGTTAAAGATACACTATCCTTTTATAATGGAAGATCGGTTCAGTGGCCGTTATACTGACTGGAGGTAATAACTGTTCTAGAAAAGTGGCAAATTCCTTGCAACGAGAAAACCATGGAAACTAGTTTTTCCTCAAGTCGACATCTTGAAGAGGCATCTAAGGATACACCGGGTGGGGAAAGGATAGTGTGTCTTTAACCCTTCAAACTGTTTGGTCCTATTTTTAAAAGGAAAGGGCCTAAGCTAGCTCTGAAGTTAGATAATTGTAGCAAAATTAGTCACACTTTGTTTTGAATGCTAAGTAGAGTTTAGTTAAGTCTCTATGAAGAAGTATTAGTTTTATAACTTTTATGTAACTTTTGATAATCTATTGTTGAACAGGCTGAATTGAAGTTAATGGTGGCTTGATCTACAGCCTGATGCTTACTCTTCTTTGTAACTAAATACTTTGACAGAACCTTACATTTGGCCTCTGAAGTAAAGCAACACATGGGGGGGAGGTGGAACACTATGGAAATTTCTAAAACTTAATTAAATTAGGCAAAGCCAGTTGAAACACAACTAGAAGTATACCTGAAGTCATCCACACAACCAAAAGAGACAAGGTAGAAACCTGGCTGAACTTTTGTTTCTTCAAACCTAGATGCATCAGATAAATGAGAATCTACATAAAGGACGCCTTTGGGGGGAAAAGATCGCTTGAGTCTTCAGTCCATTGGAGAGACCCCTGGCACGAGCAACCAGCTGTTGAAAAGGTTATTTTGTAACATTTTGTCTAACTTTTTACTTGTTTAAGTTGCGCCTCAAGTGGCAGATTTTACATTTTATGTGCCATTTTGTTGCTGTTATTCAAATTTCTTGTAATTTAGTGAAGTGAACGACTACCGATTTCATTATTGGCTTGGATATTTGAGGTAAAACTTCATTTTTGTTTATATAGTGCTGACTTTTATTTGAAATTAAAACTGATGGTAACTTGCTGCCTCCAGTTTCATACTGAGGAAACATGCAGCTATTATATGCTGAGTAGCTAACTCTGTCAAAAAGTATTCTCAGTTTTGTCTTCATTCCTTAAATAAAATTCTGCAAAACTTCAATTTGAAACTTACTGTAAATGCTTTTTTTTACTTTGAATTCAAATAGTATCTTCAAATTCAAATTGGTAGAAATCTTTTCAGGTGACAGTTGATATTTGAAAGGATTGTTTTATCAGACTCAATTCTAATCTCTTCTCTTATGTATTTTTGTGCACTAGGCGCAGTTGTGTAGCAGTTGAGTAATGCTGGTTAGCTGTTAAGGTGGCGTGTTGCAGTGCAGAGTGCTTGGCTGTTTCCTGTTTTCTCCTGATTGCTCCTGTGTAACGATGCCTTGTCGTGCAGAAACAAATGGCTGTCCAGTTAATTAAAATGCCTGACAACTGCACTTCCAGTCACCCGGGCCTTGCGTAAAAATAATGGAGCATACAGTGAGCACATCTAGCTGATGATATACACACCTTATTTTTTCCAGAATGGTAAAACTTACCAACCTACATATATGAACTTACATATGAGAAATGTAATGTTAAGAAAGAAATGGTTCATTCCTTTGTAAGTACTGATTGGTGTATCTTTTGCTTAAGACATTCTGTACTATACCCACTGTCTCTGTAGTTAATATTAAACATTTCTCTGTGTTAACTTTTCTCAACTTAATGTCCGAGTCAGCTTATTTTTAGCTTGAAAAGATTTCTGCAATTATACTGTCAATGTTTAACTTCTATATAATAACTGAATGCATTCTACTGCTTATGAATTTTATTTACAGGGGTTGCTTTTAAATTACTATGGGCAAACTTAACTAGTATTGTGACTAACCCAAATGTTGTATGGCAAGTATTGCACACCAGTCTATAAACACAGAATCAGACAGGTCTGCTGGGCATTGTTATGGAAGATACACACTGAGCAGTACTAATTGCATTTGCTGTGTGCTTGCCCTGACTCAACAGGCTGCTGCTTGATGGTAGCTAATCTTACAGTGATGATTTTTTTTTCTTGAATTGGGTACCAAATGAATTGTAACTTCAACCATCATGTGTCAAGGGTTATTGTAATGCCTTGTTAACTTTATGCATGTATGTTAAATGGGAATGGAAACATCTGAATACTTGCAATCTGGCTTGATTGAGGATTAAAAGTACTTTTGTACAAACAGGAGTTTGTATGTTCCAGGACTGCATGGCTAGTGGCAGTCTATGCAGATGCATTTAAAAACAAAGGGGCTGGCTTTTGTATATGAATCTTTGGCAAAAAGCTTCAGTCCTGAGAACCAGATCTTACGGGGATATTTTTTTATCTTGAAAGAGTGCAGTTAACTTTTCTTCATAGCTGAAGTTGTGAATTTAAGTTGGATCTTGTGGATTGTCAGGTTGTTAAGCTATGTTGTGTAGTGGCTTACATAATGGAATTGAGTCTTTGAACTATTACATGGTCTTTGAGGAGGAGCACAAATTTCTCAAAAGCCATAGCTGAAAAATTGAACAGCTTTATTTTTACAATGCATGTTTTAAGAATTACTGCTAAGGGGATCCGCTTCCTGAAAAATATGCATGGAGTTTGCTGTAAACAGGACTGTTTTCTGCAGATCCATGCTACAGTGAACAGTTAAGTATCATCTTGTATTGGAACGAACAAGTGGAATAAACTTAAGTACCATCTGATTGTGCAAGTGAGATGATCATCATTTCAATTGTATGTCTTCCTGGTAGAGAAGAGCTGGCCAAGTGCTCTTTGTCTGCACTGAACGAATGTAAGGGAATGTGGACGTTCTTCAGTTTCCATTTGCAGAGCAAAGCTTCAATAGACCAGTCGGCACTGAGGGGAGGAAATGCCAGTGTGTGAAAATGTTAACCCATGTTTATAACTTCTGCAGTAATTGTAGGAGACTGTCACCAAAACTTAATACAACAGTTCACAAAACTGTGTTTCTAACAGTTTTCTAGTCCACAGTAAATTAGTGGTTCTTGGGTTATTTTCTGTTTTGGTTGCTTTGGTCTGCTACCCCTAGGATTTACTTGGCTAATTCCAGCCAAATTCACTATCTGTGAGGAGCTTCTCTAGAATCAGTGTGGTGGTGCCTCTGAGAAGTTAACACTCTTTAAGAGCTAAGACAGGAATTAAGATTTGAGTCTTAAATATGCAAAAGAGTTTACCTTCGGACTTGATAAGTAGTCCAGAATTGAGCATGTGGATTCTTTTCCAGCAAGAAGTAAATCGTAGTTAAAATATCTTCAAAGTCTGTATAGTTTGGGGAGGTTAAGCAGTCTTGGTTAGTATCTGGATTCTAGTTACAGTTAAATATGCCTGGTTATGCGAAATGGTAATTAAAAATCAATTATGCATCTGTATGAAAGGCCTGAGCAGCATGGCCTAAGTGGTTAGTTAATGACTGCGTTTTCCCTTCACCCACCCTCCAGTGGTATTTATATGATAGCTTAATGCTGGAATCACCCCAAGAATAACAAGTTTGATAGCACAGTATCACCATAAAGGCTGTTACCTGATCTCTTGACAGTGTTCTCCGTACTGCTTGGACGTGAACTCCTACCAGTTTGTCACAAATCAAAGATACCCGAGTGCTTTAATGTACCTTTTGGGTCAAAAAAGACATCCGATCCTAAAATAATGTCTACAGGAGCAAGAGAGAGCAGCTCCGGCGATATCCGCCCCCAGGTGAGCCCTAGAACAGGTACGTGGGGCAGGCGGTTCAGCAGACAGCTTCTCCGGCAGTTGCGCAGACACTGGGGCAGCTCCTCGCTGTCGGACAGGGTCACTTCAGCACCGCACTTGGCAGCCAACACGCCGGGGAGGCTCACGCCGGCACCCACCTGAAACCACAGCTTGCTCACAGGGAGGGAATGGTGGATGGGGCCCCTGCAGCTCCTGACAGGGTCGGGGCTGGGAGGGAGGGAGGGAGCAAGAGGGTCCCTTGGGTACCTCCAGCACTCTCTTGCCGGGCAGGCTTCTCCGGTGGACCCAGAGGTACTGGGCCAGGACCACGGCGCAGGGCCACACATACATCCCGTACTGCGAGTCCAGCACCTGAAAAGCACCGGGTTTTACCGCCCCGCTCCCCCCTTGCTCCCCCCCCCGCCGGGAGGTACCTCGGGGATGCGCAGCGTCAGCGCCGCCGGCCCCTCCGCGAAGCGGTACTGCCGCACGCCGCCCCGCCGCCGCTTCGGCTCCCCCATGGCCGCGCCGCCGCCCAATGGCGGGCGGCCACGTGTGGTACCAGGCCGCGTGGACCAATCGGCGCCTTCTCCGGGCGTGGCGTCAGGCGCAGCGCCGCCGCGGGCGCTGATGGCGGCCGGCCGGTTGCTCAGAGCGGGGCCTGTCCCGGCGCTCCGAGCGGCCTCCCCCGAGTGTCGCCGTTAAACCGGGCCGCTCCCGCCCGCGCCCCTGGCCCGGCGGGGCTGGACGGGCTTCCCCCGCGGGCCGGTTCCGTGAGCGGCACGGTGCGGTCCCGCACGAATCGGCTGACACGCGGCCGGCTCACCGCTGTCACGGGAGTAGCGGGAGCGGAGCGCGGTCCCGCCGAGGGAAGGAGAGGGGCGGCGGGCGGGGGTTCCCGGGGCGATCCCGCCGGCGAGCGGGCGCGGGGCAGCGCGGCCAAGGGCGACCGGCGCCCGCGCTCCCTTCCTGTCGCCCGCAACACCCACCCTCCCAACATGGCGGCCCGGCCGCGCCGTTTCCCCGCCTCGGCCAATCAGCGCCGGAGGGCGGGCGAGGCGTGGCGGAAGACGGCGGCTCAGCGAGCCAATGGGAGGGCGGCAGGGGCGGGGCCGCGGCGACAGCGGCGGCAAGGGGGGTGAAATTTCTCGAAGGTGCGGCGGCCGGGCCGGGGAGAGCTGGATCGGCACCGGGACCGGGACTAGGGCCGGGCCGGGCGCGGAGCGGGGCCTGGGGCACGCCGGGGATCAGCGGCGGCGGATGGTGACGGCCCCCAGCGCTGCCTCCAAGACCGCCGCCATGAATCATAAGAGCAAGAAGCGGATCCGTGAGGCGAAGCGCAGCGCCCGGCCCGAGCTGAAGGACTCGCTGGATTGGACCCGCCACAACTACTGCGAGACCTTCCCCCTCAGCCCCGCCGCCTGCAAGGTCCGCCCCGGCCGCGCCGACCCCGCCTCGCCTGAGGGGAACGGGGGGGTGATGGGCCCCTGAGGGGATAGGGAGGCCCTGAGGGGAATGGGGGGGGGGACACGCCACGACTGGGGGGGTCCTGAGGGGATTGGGGAGGCCTGAGGGGAAGGGGGGCCCGGGGGAAGTCTGATGGGAACGGGGAAAGGGCCCTTCCTTGAGGCCGGGGTTGCCTCAGAGCCGGCGGAGCTCCGTGGGGGTGCCGGGGCGGGGACCCTGAGGGAGAGCGTCAAGGCGGGGAGGGGGAGGCCGACCGGCACCCGCGTTTTTTCCTGCCTCCACGTGGCGAGGGGTGCGGGGAGATCCGGGCCCCGTCGGGGTGGGATGGGCACCCTTGGTGCTGGGAGCGCCCACGTAATTCCCAGGCGCCTTCCCCGGGGGCCGGGGGGGGGGGGAGTGCAGCCAGGGACGTGTCAGCCGAAAGGGCAGGGGTGGCCCCTCCGCATTGGGAGTTACCGTGGTGGGGAGGAGTGCCAAAGGGCTTCAGCCTGCTGGTGTTACTGATGGGCGCAAGGAGCGCGGCACGGGAGATGGGACTGCAGCCTCGGTGAGCTTAAAATAACACGTCGGCAGCTTGATACCCTCGTGGTGTGTGGAGCGAAGTGTGAGCGTGAAGCTCCTCCACACTGACTTAGAAAGCGCAGCTCTAGGATGCTAGTCTGTCCTAATATCTGTTCTGTATTCCTCTCTTGATTTCACAGGATAACGTGGAGAGGGCAGATGCACTCCAGTTAACAGTGGAAGAATTTGTTGAGCGTTACGAAAAACCTTACAAGCCTGTAGTCTTGCTGAATGCCCAGGTGGGCTGGTCTGCCCAAGAGAAGTGGACTCTGGAACGACTGAAACGCAAGTATAGGAACCAGAAGTTCAAATGTGGGGAGGACAATGACGGTTATTCTGTGAAGATGAAGATGAAGTACTACATAGAGTATATGGAAACCACACGTGATGACAGCCCGCTCTACATCTTTGACAGCAGTTATGGAGAGCATCCCAAGCGCAGGAAACTCCTGGAGGACTACAAAGTACCCAAATTCTTCACTGATGATCTGTTTCAGTATGCAGGGGAGAAACGAAGACCGCCTTACAGGTACAGTACAGTGACAATAACATAAAAGTAGGTATTTTCCATCTTGTTAGCTGTTCTTAAATAGGTATGATTATCTTATGTAAAACAAAGTGATAGCTTTATGTCTGCTCTTTTGAAATGAGCACACATCCGTAACCCAGAGGGAGGGAAGGGCAAATTTGTGTATCACAATTGCTGGTTCTGCCCCAGTGTTGCCACAAGTTTGTGGGTTTTTTCTTTTTTTTTTTTTTTTTCATTAAGTCAGTTTGCCTCACTTTTTAGATTAAAAAAAACCGTTAACATAGTTACTGAAAGTTATGAAGATTAATTTCTTGTTATGTGTGCCTTCTGGCTTTCAAATTTTAAGTACCTCAGGACTAGCTCCTGGGTTTTGCACCAGTGGCTTATGTACAGTGTGGAATTTTGTTTAATTATGAGTCAGTCCTTTTAAGGTAAAGATCTTAAGCTAGATTAGTTTGAAGTGTGGAGACTAGTTCTTAGCTCCCCTTCAGATGATTTTGAGAGAGAAAACAATATTTCACGTCTCTGTAGTCTTTTCAACTCTTTTTTTGCATCTGATTGGAAAAGGAGTGAAATGACACTTCATTCCTGAAATCAGATGCAACAACCTTGTATTTGGGCTGTTAGATACAAGGGTGATTTCTGTCTATATTATTATAATGCTTCATAGCAGTATGAGCATAAGCTGAACCCTCCCAAGTAATTAAAGTCTTTACAGCGACGTTATAATTGTCAGAGAATGCCTTGCCCTTCAAGTGACATGAGGCTGTGATGTGGGTGTTTTAATTGTTTGGGTTTTTTTTAAATGAAATGGAACAAGTAATGAATAATGGTTCTCTTCTCTGCAGTCTCTCACGTGTCTGTAGTCCAGTTGTGCTTTTGTAGGAGTAAAGTGTGAAACTCATTCTATTTAAGATCATTAAAGTAGGTGTTTTTACAATGTTATAACAGACTGTTTTTATAATTCACTTCTAAGAAGAATATGCAATGCTGTGATTAAATGCAAAAGCACATCAGGTGTAGTCTCTAGTAGAAACTGAATACAGTTACAGAACTGGAAATCATTTATCGAAGTTATAGGTAAACTAGATAATCTGTGACTCAGTTATATTGCTATCTCTTTCCCCCACACCCTCCCTACCTACAGGCACATGCTGAGCTTCTTGCTTGTGATCTTGGTATTTACAATTCTTGTGCTTTGTTCTGGAAAATGCGGGTTGGTTTGAGGCTGTTACCATTTTTTGAGAGGCGAGTGATGCAAGGAGCATACTGATGCCTCCTGGAGTTAGGCGTTTCATCTAGGTACAGAAATGGATGAAGAGTCCAGTAGTTTAAGAGCATAATAGAAAATCCAACAGGAAGTGTTGCTTTCTAATCACATGATGAGGATATGAACTGTCCAGGTGAACCTCTGGATTGAGACTTGTGTGATAGTGTATAGATCTTAAAGTAAGAACTTACGCTGTTTAGAGCATCTTCACTGGAGTTGTTCCTCTTTAAAATAAAGGCAGTAATTTTTGGAAGCCATTTACTGAAGCAGCTATTTTAGTTTGCAGGAGGGGTGAGGTTTGGGTTTTTTGCTTTTAAATTGAAGTTACAGGTTATGAAGTTCTTAATGGTAAATTTGATGTCTTATGGCAAACTGGGTTATGTTCATTGTAAATTAAATGCCTGGAGGAAGATGCTGGTAAATGGCAGTGTTGCTAAATAAGGGGTTTAAAATCATCTGCATGTGTAGATTCAGGTTATAGTCAGTATTGAACAGTGCATCTGTCTGCATACCAGACAGATCTTTGTTTAACTTCTTCTGACTTGTTAGTAAAAGCTTTGACTGTTCTGCTTGTGGTTTAATTAGCTTTCCAAGGCTAATATGAATCTAAAGAGTGAATTGACAATAGAAGTGACACACACCTGCTTATTTACGTTTTTATGGCTCCTTTGTGGAGTAGGAAGAGCGCAGCTTGACAACCAAACTTACAGTCCTACAGTTGGTGTTAGCAAATGATACTTGAGAACCAGCTTAATTTACACCTGCATTGGAAAGGAGAAATGGAGAGTTTGCTCACTTTCAGTATTTTTCTGAACCTTTGAACTCCTCTTGCTGGGTATCACCTGCCTGTCAGCCACACGATGGAGGGATCTTGTTGGTGCTTTAGTTTCTGTTGCCCATTAAACAATTATTGCCATTTTTTTCCTCTTGACGCCTGATATTAAGTCACCTCACTTACACTGCTGTATCTGGTATGGTAGATCTTACTGTTCTGTTACAAGGGAAGTGAGCAATTGAAGGTGCTGCCGCTGTTAAACATGTATAGTGGATAAAGTTCTCTGTTGGGAGAAATAAACTTTGCAAATGGGGAATGAGAATATACACACCAAATCCTGAATGGTCACTGGAGAATAAGCTTCATCTAGTTAACGTTAGAATGAACAGCCTGTTTTAAATGAACAGAAGGCATAGAGGGAGGCCAGAGTTGTGTAACTTTGCTCAGTTCTTTACTTATATTGCGTTTTGTTTGTTCCTCATTGTTCTGCAGTTCTGGATCCGTTTATGAGTAGCAAATTTTAGAAAAACATAGGATTAGGAGAATCCCCCTGCATAGTAAGAATCCTAATGCAGGCTGTTGTGATTTAATCGCATTCATAAACCTTGAAATCAGTATATATTTTACTGAAGAACTGTTTAAACAAATTACAGCTATGAAATATAAAAGGTATCTTCACTTTCTTGTCCCAGAGTCATTCCTGTCCCAATTCATGTTGGGTTTTAGGTTAAACCCATGTTGTATCTTTTTGCTGTAGCTTGAGCCTAACAACCTCAAGAAGGTAAATGAAGGAACTGTAACCACCTTGGTTTCTAACTGTATGTGAAATGAACAGCTCTAATTTTCCGTCTAATATGAAGAAAAGAGAAGGTAGCTACTTGCTTGCTCTATGTATGACTAAAGGATTTCATCCCCCCCATGCAGGTGGTTTGTGATGGGCCCACCCCGTTCTGGAACAGGAATTCACATCGATCCCTTGGGAACTAGTGCATGGAATGCCTTAGTCCAGGGTCATAAGCGTTGGTGCCTGTTCCCTACCAGCACTCCCAGAGAGCTGATCAAAGTGACGCGAGAAGAAGGAGGGAACCAGCAGGATGAGGCTATCACTTGGTTCAATGTCATATATCCTAGGACACAGCTCCCCACCTGGCCCCCTGAATTCAAACCCCTGGAAATCTTGCAGAAACCAGGCGAGACAGTCTTTGTGCCAGGTATGTATGAATCTCTGCAGTAAGGAAATATGGGAGAGAAAAACATGTTTTTAACATTTGTGTGTAGTAGAGATGAAGAGAATATTTCAGCTTTCTTATATGGCCCATCTCTTCCAAAAGAACCTATTCTGAACTGTTTCAAAAGGAATATATGTTGCAAGGAACATTTTCAGACCATTCAGTTATTTTTCTGAGTGTCCTGAAACATATATGGCCTGTAGCATAGGGTTGCATGTGGTACAGATGACAAAACAAGTGAGACCCGAGTTGCAGCATCACAGGAATGTGATCCTGAACTAAATTGCAATAATAGGAAACTGTCAAAGCATAAAAAAATAGAGGTGTTTGAGTACTAGTAACTCTGAGACAAAGATGTTTGAGTTTATATACACTGTAGCATCCATGACTGAATTTTGTAGCTTGGGTAGTCTGACTGCTTATGAGTTTTTCTTAGCTGTGGGAAAAGAACTATTTAAAGGCACTGACACTTTCCACCCACCTCTCTGTGGTTATGCTTCATCTTGCATTTGAAATCAAAAGCTAAAGAGAGATCTGATAAAGATGCCATTCTCTGAGTGGCTGCACACTGTGTGCCTATTATAACTGGGAGGTGAGGTGGCTAGTGGATGAAGCGGGTGAGTTCAGTGCCAAATTCTAACCTCTAAATCTTGCGTCATTTTTGTGCAGCATGGCCGATAGCTTTTATCCACATTGCTTGTCTTTAACATACAGCTGACTTCATGTTTGAAGAGTGCCTTGTGATTGTCTTGGCACTTACTAGTGACTCCTCAGTGTACCTTCTGTTAAGATTTTGTAGCTGTCAGGTTCCATTAAACTGTTTCCTTAGTCTTTTTATGAGGTTATAAGTGGGTTGTAAGAACACCACTGTCTATTTTTATCCTGTGTGGGGAAACAATTTTGTGTCTATTTTTAAATTAAAGGTTAGTCTGTAGTCATAAGAACCTTACTAAATCAGCATGGAAAGTGCTCTGCAGCTTAACAGAAAGGGTCTCTGTGCAGTCTGGGTTACAATGGCTCTTCCTATTAAATAAGCCATCAGTAGCCAGTGTGTTGCTGTCAAGTCAGATCTTCAGTACTGTTCATGAGCTGGATAATTTGGTCAGAGCGTCGAGCAGCCTTCTGTAACAAGAATCTGTAAAGCATTGGAGCAAATGCTGAAATAAGACTGAGGAAAGTTGTCATGGCAGCAAACTCACCTGGGTTTGGGAGATAAGGTCCAATTTCCACCTGTGCTATGGGAAAAGTGTTCATGGCTGTTCTTGAATTTGGTTTCTGCTATGTAGCCAGAAATGGCCATTGGTGTTGTATTTACAGGTGGCTGGTGGCATGTGGTTCTCAATCTTGACACAACTATTGCCATCACTCAAAACTTTGCCAGCTGTACCAACTTCCCTGTGGTGTGGCACAAGACAGTAAGAGGGAGACCCAAATTGTCACGGAAATGGTACAGGTAAGAGATTTAGTAGCTTTCTTTTGTATTCTGTATTTAAAACAAAAGACCAAAAATACCCCATTCATTTACATGCAGTGTTACTGTTCAAAGGCTAACCCTGAAATTTCAATTGTATTTAGGATCCTAAAGCAGGAACATCCTGACTTGGCAGCCTTGGCTGATTCAGTTGACCTGCAGGAATCTACTGGTATTGCTTCCGATAGTTCTAGCGATTCTTCCAGTTCCTCAAGTTCCAGCTCCTCAGACTCTGATTCAGAGGTAATGCTTTTTACTACAGTAGGTGATCTATATCCTGCAATTATATTGTTTTTTCCATACCTGATCATGTGTCCTCATCCTAATATTCATGTCTTATGGAAGAAATTAATGGAAAGCAACTAAACAAATCTACATGATGGAGGAGCCTGTGACCTTAGTAGGTTCTCTTTACTGAAGCCTCTCTTTGTATTGTTAAATTAATTCAGTTTGTTTGATCTATGTTTATAGTACTTATAAATCTGTCACTCATTTAGCTAAGCCATGCTTGTGTAAAATGGCTGCAAAATGGATGTTTTAAAAATGGGGTGGGAGAACAAGATCCAAAACAGAGACTGTCGGTTATGACAGGTGACTTTTCTAGGCACCTAAGTCCATCAGAAGGCACTGACTTTGCTCTCAGAACATTAGGCCCTTGTAGGAGCCAGAAGGAACACATGCATTGTCTTGCCCCAAGCCAGCTTACTCAGTGATGAAATCTAAGAACATACCTGTTCCTGATTTTTAAACACTAAATTTAAAATTTATTTCATGTGTCTAATCTAAAATAGTACATTCTTTGAATATTGATTATTCAGGGTTGCTGAGGTAGATCTTATGGTGAATTCCACAGCACAAAGAGTTTACTAGGTTTCTCTGAATTATGGTTTCATCTCTTCATACTTCAGTGTGACTCTGGCTCTGAGACAGAGGGGATGATGCACCGGAGGAAAAAGAGAAGAACATGCAGCATGATGGGTAACGGTGATACAACTTCCCAGGACGACTGTGTGAGCAAAGAGCGCAGCTCCTCCAGGTGACCCGATGGCAACTGTTGTTTTTAAACAAGCAAAAGACAATACAACGCAGAGCTGGCAGACTTCAGATAGGGTGATTCGTCAGAACAGAGGGATGGAGAGCAAGGGATTCTTTATAGAACATAAAGCAGTTAGCCTGTGGTGATATCTTTCCTCCATAAATTATTTTAATTATTCCAAACTGAAAACTTAAGATTCTTGATTTTTTTTAATGAGGTTTTTTACTTTATTTAATAAACAGTTTTATTACTTTTCCTAGTTGTCACTTTTAACAGAGAAAGTATTTTATTTTTGTTTAATGGGAGAGGTGGGATATTTTAACTGTGCTCTTCAGAGAGCACAAATGAATAGTAAACAGTTAAAAATTAGGAATGATCAGGCAAGACTCAGGTTTCGATGCCTTGTTGTCCAAACAGAAAACCTTCAAGTAGTTGTATGGTTTCTCTTATTGTTGCCTGCTTTACTTCAATTTGTCCCACTGTTTTATCTGTTAAAGGCAAAATTAATCCCAAATGTCTATGTTTACCTATTTAAAAAAAAAAAGGGGGGGGCAAGTTTCTAGTCAGTCTGGAGGGAGGAAACATTAATATTGCAGAACCAAGGCTAGATATTGCATAGGTTAAAGTTGCTGAGGAAGGAAGTTCTCTGGACTTGCCAGGTTAAAAACAGTGAAACACTGGGAATCTGGGAGTATACTGCAAGGAGGAACTTAGAAATTCTTTGCTAAATGAAGCATTTTAAATGAAGCCTACAGCAGAGGCTTGCCAAAATTCTTAAGCAAACTCCTTGCAGTTTGGTTAACCTATGCTGCTGTATTAGCTGCCTGCCTGCATTAGGGTGCTGTCTAGTTACTAAGCTGTTGGATGCTCCAGGTTTGGCATGGATGCAAGTACTGTGGTGACTTACTGCATGACCTGCTAAAGAAGGTGTGCGGTAGTGATTTACCTGAGGAAGGCCAGGTTTCCAGTATCATGCCAGACTTCCCAGTCTAGGGTACTGCCTAAAGACCTGTTTGCTCCTGTTCGTGTTGCCATTTATCTTGCTGTGGTAATGTTGCTCTCTTGTTTTCAGGAGTTGCTCATAACTGAATACAATTGAATTACAAGTACAGAGCATCATTAAACAGTTGGAGAAAACTGTACTGACTGCTTATTTTGCCCTGGAGGTTTTAACAATTTGTTTGTTACAACACTGTCAAATCCCATTTCAGCAGCCAGTGTGACTTCAGGCAGGGAATGAGCAGCAGGAGATAACAAACTTTAATGCAGACCCTGTTTAAAAAAAAACAACAAAGCTGTAAAAATGCAGAGTACGTGTGCAGATCTGTTCTTCTGAAAATCCTGTGCATTTTTAAGTTGTTTGCACTTCAAATTTTGAAATTAATACCTTAAATATTAAAAATTAGCACGTTGCCTAGAACATTTGCTTTCCAGGTTTCACTCTTCCTCCTCCTGTATGTTGATTGTTTCACTCTGTGAGGATGGGTGGCCTTTCTGTTCCAGCTGTGTGATGGATTAGTTGATAGAAATGGTTCCAAATGTAAAATCATACCTAGCTTGTACAGTTCTGCAGGAGGAATAAACATACATGCATGCTGCAATCTTGTGTCCTGATATAAGGGGAATGCTATAGTTGTTGACAGGCAGTTGTACTTTTTTTGACAGGATTAGGGAATCTTGTGGAGGCCGCAGCTACCCCTGAAAGATAACAACACCCGCCTAGAGGCAGCTGCCGATCGAAGCTCCGTTAGCAGCCAGCCAGCTCTGTTCTACCCCCTTCTGCTTCTATTTCTCACAGTCCTTAAGTTTTTGTCACTCTTCCTCGATCCAGACATCCGTCTTCATTATGTGCTGTCGAAGGTTGGCTCCTTAATAACTTCTAGGGGAATGCCCCGACTCTACATTATTGTGCAATGCTTTGTCCCCTCTGCGCCCCAAGTGAGTGCACTAATAACCCAGCTTTGGGTAAGGAGATGCCAAGTATTTAATGGTTCATGTAACTGGCAAGGAAGACGATGGTCAGTTTTTAAAGAACTCTTTTTAAAACCAGCAGGTAAATGTAAAAACCTGCCTTGCTTTGACACTGTCATATGTTTACATGTTGTCCTGTACACTTGAGGAAAGGAACACCAGCCCTTTTGGCCTGTCTGAACGTCCGGCGGATCTCGCACCAGAATTTCAGGAAGGGAAGGTGGTGTGAGTGCTCCAAACACTGAAGCAACTTCAGCAAAGGTGACCACCAACCTGAAGCATCTTTCATGGTCTTAATCTACATGCATACATCTAAGGTGCAAACACCTTAACCAGCAACAGTCCATTTCCTTTTGCTCTGTGTCTATTATGATGACTGGTAACAAAGATGCACTAGCACCTTGCGATAGGAAGCTCAATGGAGCAGGAGAATCCTGGAGTTTCTTGCATAGCAAAAACCGTGGGGAAAAAAGTCAGCATTTGCCAGTAACTACAATCCTTTAGGTGCAGGTGTTGTCTTTAGCACTAGGCAACAACTGACGACGTCTGACTCTTGTATGATAACAACAGTTGCTGGGCTTTAAATACCAAGGAGTAACAGGGCCGTGGGCTCGTTCAGGCCAGTGCAGTTCACATGCGTAAATGGCTGTTCTTTGAGGTTATGGGTTCAGACGTTTCCGGAACTTCCGGTGCCAATTTTAAAGGACTGGGAGGGGGACATATTGTTGTTTTATGCTTTTTAAAAATGCAATGTGTTGCTTAAGTCTGTGTAGATTCATTTGTATTATGCTGGGTAAAGCTCTCATCCCCAAGGGATCTGTTGGAGCTGCTGGATTTTTTAGCAGGGGTTTGTGCTGGTAGTGTCAGTGAAGAGATCTGGCTGGCTGGCTGAAGGTGTGCTGCATGGAAATGACCCTTCTCTATCTGAACAGCACAGCCAGAAGTTAGCTGGGTTGGGGTTCTTCCTTGGGTACTCTCCTGAGACCTAGGAGGTGGGTATTAGATCTCACTTCAGCCGTTCTTCTTTGGGAGAGGAAACTTGAAAGCGGAAGTGGTGTGTGTGTAGTAAACATGCAATAATGCCCAGGAACTGGTAGCAGAATTAAAAAGCAGATTGGCAGCCTTAACTGTGACTTTCTTATACACGTTGGGTTTGATGGAAACTAGAACATTGCCTGTCTGGGTTTTCTGATCTTTTTTTAACCTTGTCTCTTCCTATTTAAACACTCTCCCTTATTGGAGACCGGGCCATATCCTGTTGTACAAGGGAATCCTCAATATGTTTGTCAGGATCTCTGTTTCTGAATCTTCTGTGCCAGTCACTTTGTGCAGGAGCAGTGTGGTGGTGGAAAAATGGAGAGAGGGAAGGTTTTTTGGTACGCTCTCTAGCTGTCCAGACTCCTGAATTTTCTGTGATAGCCAGGCATAAGTGAGCATGCTTGCTCTGTAGACTGCTGCAGATTCTTCCACAAGATTACTTAATTTAAAAAAAAAACTTCTCAAACTCCTGGCATTTCTGGCCAAGGTTGCCTTTTTTGCTGCCCGGTTGAACAGCCAGGGAGCCTGCACAATCTGTATGTCTTCTCAGAGCAGGCTGCAGTTGCTGCCTTTGGGAAGAATGTGGGGGCCTGGAGAGGCAAAGGCTCAAAAGTCTCAGCACTGTCATGGTGAGGAGAGCCCTTAGAGAACTCTTTGTCTTGCCCTCTTTGGTGGCTTGACGGTTAGTATGTCAGTAAGATGACTGATGCTGTAGCTTGCAGTTGCATTTGGCATGTGTGGTTCAGTTTCACAGTCTTAAAATCTTCCATGCATGTGAAAGCCCAATTGCTGTGCCGGGAAAGCCACACCTCTGCCACCAGAAGCACAGTGGGAAGATCCAGAGTGCAGACTATTCTTCTGTGCCTATGAACTCTTCCATGGTGTGAAACAAAACAATTTCAGATTGAAGCCTGCGTTCATTTGACATCCCTTGCAGAAAAGCAGTGTGTTTGAAATGGACTGCGGGCATCGTGATACCAGCAACGCTATACTGACTTCTCCACAAGGCACTTTCTGATATGCAACAAAGGTGTATCTGTTTAGGCTTCCTGGGAATTAGGACTCCTGGGATCTCTGGTTCTTCCGCTTACAGGCTCTTGCCTCAGCCGAACTGGTGAGCTTCTGTCTTTTAGTAGATGAGGAAAATGCCTACCTCACAGGGGTGTTGTGAGGCTGAAATGTAATTACTGTGTAAGATGCTTTGAAGTTGTCCTCCTACAAAAAGTGTTCCAGACATCCTAAGCAACCTGAAACTTCCTAACCTGGTGTTAGCTTTCTGTAGCAGAAAACATTGGGGATGTTGTTCAGCACTCTTGGCCACGTGCTGTTCTGTAGTGGCCCTTCCAGAATTGCTGTGTGGTACATAAATTGTAGCAGAACAAGGTTTTTTGTTTTCACCAGAGTTGACACTGTTGGCATTTCATGGCCTGCTCTAAACAGGAGGTCCTGCTAGATTGGGATTTTTTTAAAAATAGGACTAGATTAAATTCTCTCTCATCAGGGAGTCGGCTTCACTGGCCTTACAGGAAGTGGGGGAGCTGGTACTTCCCAGGCCCTCGTTCCAGGCCAGGTGAATGAGGAATAAAGTTCAAAACTGTGCTCCCCTTGTGCCTAGCTCCATACTTGTGGGAGGCTGACTGGGGAGAGTGGGTTTTGTGCTCTCACTTCTCCAGGCTTGTGCTTCTTGGGGCATCCATGTCTCTTGTTCCGACCCCACTGCTTTTGTGTACTGTAGAGCCCCTGGATGTAGCAGGCTGCTGTGGTCCAGCACCCAGACCCATTTTCTTGAGCCCCAAAGTCACAGTGCTGCTCTGCCTCAGCCCCGTGGTGGTGCTTTGTGGGCTGCCTTGTCCCCCAGGGACAGGCTTAGAGAGCCACGTGCTGGGTTTGGACTGTGGGTTTCCCGATTGTACTGTGCGTATTGGTGTCATTGTCCTGCCTGCTCTGGTGAAAGGTAGAGGGATTTGTGAGCTCTGGCCGTGCTTTTGAGTCTGGTAACTGATACAGGCTTGTCTGCTATGACAGTTCAGGAGTAAACTAATAAATGCCTCATCAGAACTGTAGACATGAACAACAGGCGTGCTGATCTTGGCACCTGTTCTCTGCACAAGTGCTGTGGGAGCAGGTGATGCTGAGGAAGCACTGGCATACCTTCCTCCCCTTCCCAGCTCGGGTACGCTGGCTCCAGTTTGTCTTCTCAGTTACATTAAGCCTCTCCAAATGCTTAGAACAAAGACAGCAACCTCTTTCATAACTAACCTAGACCCTTTTCCTCCCTGAATCCCCAGCCATCATGGGGCAGGAAGCAAGACCGTTGACTGAATCAAATCTGAAATGCCTGTGTGGGCTGATTGTAATGGGAGGTTTTTTGGCACCCCCCCTTGCAAAGGGGGGAAGGAAAGAGCTTACTGATTCGTTTGATAGTCACACTGTCAGCTCCAAGCCCTGCCAATGCCATTAGCTGCTTTTATCACCCCATCCAGCAGAGCTGGGATACTCTTAATTGTCTTGTTTGGATGATTGTGTTTTTGCTTTTTATTTTAAATAAAATCAATTATTTTGCATTATCCTGTTGGCTAGTCACTTTTTTTCATATCCTGATCTGAAAAAAACCCTACAGGTGTACACCTCTGTTTCCAAAAGTACCACAGTAGCTAAATGGTGTTCAGATAATAGCTATGGGGGTGCTTTGGGGAATTCCTCTAGCTCTTTCTCGTGTGTGATTAGTACGTCTGTATGGTGGGGGGTGTTTTAGAAGCTGCTGGGGCTGTCGTGGCTTTGGGAGAAGGTTTATGTCAGTAGCTTTGTTACCAGACTGCAGTGTGTGCTTTTGTCCCTTCCCTGTCCTCCCCAGGCTGTATTACCAAGAAGGTTTGTGTTTCATCTCTCTTGCCACCTCATACTGGTGAGAGGGAGTTTCAACTTCCAGGTGTCGCATGCTGCTTTCAGCTTAGCTTCTGGACAAGACGCACAGTGCAGAGAGTTGCTGTGGAAGGGCTGGACTCCATGCAGAGAGCTGACCAACCTTCCCCCTCCCCATACCCAGGGATTCAGAGAGAGAACTGCCTCTGAGGGCACTCCTGTGTGTCTGAAGCTGCCTCTTAACAAATTTGGCTCTGTAGTGGAACAAGGATTGGGAAAGCAGAAAAACTTGTATATTGTGTTAGAGAGCTTTGTTGAAACCAGTAACTCTAGGTAAATAAGCTGAAGCCGAGTGTGGGACAGCAGCCTGGAGGCTTTTGAAATATTTATATGAATGTATTGTAGAATGAAACACCTTGAAGAGTAAATGGTTTTGTGGAGACAGCAAGTTTGCTGATTTCTGCACAAAGATGTGTCCTTCCTTTCCCAAACACTGATATAAACACTTTCCTTGATTACTGTCACCTATAAAACCAATATTTTTTTTTCTCCTTTCCAAGTGCTCTTCAGAAGACCTCTCCCTGTGCCCTGTTCACATCCTCTGCTAGATACTGACTAGCTCAATGCAACCAGGCAGTCACAATTAGCAAATGAGCCCCTGTTCTCTGTGTGGGCGCTCTAGGCACATCGGTGCTTGGCATTTAACAAGACCCAATTCCAGAAAATGGTATGAATTGTGGTGGCTGAAAGCTATGTAGAGCCATTGTAGAAATGCTTTTATAACATATCTCTTCTGCTTTTCATTCCCAAGAGAGGCGATTTTGTGTGCTCCCAGCTTCACGATAATCCCATTGTTCTTCCTAATTCGCAACTACTGCTAGTACTTCCTTCAGTGCCAATGTGGCCTTGCAATCTGGACTTGATTAACTTTTATTCCTCTGATTTATCTACCTATCTTCCTTTTTGTGACAGTTGCAACCTAATGCCTCATTTCAACAAGGAGGATGGCACACTGATTTTTTAATTGCTACCGGGGAGCCAACAGGACAAGGTTGGGAATGCGAAGGTTGCGTTGTCTGTGCTGCACTCTTGCGGATGTTCTTGTTCCTCTCCTCCAGTTTGATGCAGAAGCAAGTAACTACTGCTATTTCTTTTGTGGCAGTTGGAGAGCAAGTCACAAAGAGAACAGGGCTGCACTCCTACTTGAGTGTTAGGCATGGCACTAAGTAGCTGCATGTTTTAAGACTGGTTTGGGATTGAACTAATATGCTTGCAGCCTCTCATCTGTTTTTCCAAGACATGTAAAGACTCCTGTGGGACTGCACCTTCTCTGTTTCTGGAGAAGTGCAAATTGAGGCAGGTAAAGCTGATTGGAAATGTGTTCAAAAGGCAATAATCATTCCACGTCCCTTCTGGTTTGAGAGCTGGCAGCTCCCACCCATATGTGATGCCTGTAATTGTTGTGCGTCCTCTCGTTCAACAGAAGGACCTGAAACTGCGGGGCTGCCACCACAGCGAGTGTCTATGCAGCCTGATGGGAGGAAGAGGAGGAGGATCAGGGCAGCTGGAGGAGCAGCAGCTGGTCCAGCCGTGTCCCAGCTGTGCTAGCAGGGAAGGCATAACCAAGGCTGGAGGAGAATTTTAGAATTGCTTTTCTGATGCAGCACTGCCTTGTTTAGACCCAAGGCTGTGTCTTTTCTCAGCTGTGCTGCTGCAGTCAGGACTGGACTGGCTGCCAGTATCCATGAGCTTTTGGTTCACTGTTAGAACCATCAGCTTGCCTTCAAGGGCAAGGCCAGTTGCACAGCTGGTTCAAAACTTTGAAGACCAACAACAACAACTCAGAGCCTGCCTTTGCGCAGGGATTAGACTGGAAAGTGAGTTTTAACATGATGGAAGAAGAGCTGTACTGGGTGAGACCAGAGGCCTAGCTAGCAGAGGGGTTAGTAACGGGAGCTTGGGGAGAAAGTATAGAAACAAGGACTCACAAGAGAGCTCTTCGGTAGGATCGTTCCTTTCAGTGGGAGCAGGTACAGCCATCCCCACCCTTGCGCTGGCTCAGACCTCTTGGTGAGCTGAACTCTTCTTATGGTATTTAGTTTTCTGCCACTTGTGAATTGAACTAGGTCTCTGAGCATCACTGCAGCATCAGAGCTAGCACACAGCCGGGTGTGAAAAAGCAAACGAACAGCCAGCCAGATAGCTTAGTGACCTCCAAACCTGTGTCAGCTGAACAACAGGGCAAGTACACTGACATTTCCTACAATAGCTTCTAATTTCTGGCATCAACACAGAGAGGTTGTTGCTGTTCTTGGCAAGGAAAATGTGGTATAGGTGACTGGGAGCATGATGGGCTTGCAGAAATCATCTGAGTCTGGACCAGTTATAAGACCAGTCTGTGCCCAAGCTTTACATGAGGGGAAATGGGTTCTTGGAGGGCCTGGGAACACAGAATCATCTGGAACAGGTGCTGTCTGAAGTCACTAAGGTGTGTGCAAACCAGCAGCTGCTGCTTTCCCTGCTAGAAACCAGCATCTATCTGCTCACCCCACTTCACGGGATCTTGTAGACCCATGCTTGGGTTGCAGCTGTGGTGGAGAGAGGTATTGAAACTGCTTGCTTCAGCAGACTTTCTTGCTTTGCCTGGGAGGGATGCATCTGTGTAAGCAGAGGACATCAGAACAGCTACTGCCTGCACAGTTCACAAGCTGCGGGAGAGAGTAAGAACGTGCAACGTGGTAAATCGGGTCACGTTTGTGCCCACAGAAGGCTTTCCCAGCACGTTACACTGGGGAGACTGGGAGCGGCGCTGACCGTGGTGGCGTGGGCTGCAGGGAGCCAACCGAGCTAAATCCCTCTTGCAGGCAGATTTGCAGCACAGCATTTTCCGTGGCGGGGGATGCTTCCCCGCGCAGTTGTCACCGCAGCTCTCCTGAATCCTCCTTTGTTGGTAAAGCTCTTCAGCTGTTACCCAGCCCTTTGCTCCCCCCCCCGCTGCAGCCTGGAGCTGACGGCCCTTTATCTAAAAGCAGCTTTTGTGCGGAGCCGGGGCTCTCTCGACAAGCTCTTTCCCAGCCAGCCCCTTCCCTGGCCGCAGCCGGTGCAGGGCTGCTCTCCTCCCAAGAGAGGGCAGCCTGCTCATTCGGTTTCCCCGCTCTGGGCTGCCCACCGCAAGGCTGGCACCCCCGGGCTGGGCTGGGGATGCCGTACCCCGGGAGGATTGCCCTCCCCGAGCCCTTCCACCCTTGCCAGCAGTCTCTGCGCAGAGGCTGCGACAGCCCCTCCGCAGCTCGTCTTCTCCCAGAGCTGGCGGGCAGGAGCAGGGCAGAGACCCCTGGCTGGCAGCCTTGCCTGGCTGGCCTGGCGTGCGAATCCGTCCTCTCCTGTCCCGCTGCGTGGAAGGAGCCACAAGCATTGATCTTGCTGTTGGGTTGCAGTCCCCTCTCCTCAGTTTTGGCGAAACTCCGTGACAGCCATCCTTTGGGAGTCCAGTCCAGGCGGCTGTGGCACCAGCCCGGCTCCAGGCAAGCGCAAGAGAGTTGCCACCAGCGTCCACGGGCCACCTGCTCTGCCGGACGTCAGGTTTTCCCATCCACCTTGGCAGTTTGGAGAGACAGCAGCGTGTTTTTGTGAGTGAGTTGATGGGGGAACCATACAGATAACCCTCTGTCCCTGCCAGTGGGAGCCTTGCTACATCAGGGCAAGCTTACTCCATCCAGTTGCCTCTGGAGAGCCACAGAGGGGACAAGTCGATATCACACAGGACCTGCTGGGCCTAGTTTCTACCTGGGAGACCATCAGATCATATTCTGCAGGATAGTCTAGCTCTTACCCCAGGTCTGGACGTGGGAAGCTGAGCCCTGTTGCTGATTCTGCTGCCTTGTTGCTGTGTGTAAGGACACATTCTTGCAGATGTGTCCTTGATGCTCCTGGCTGTTGCTCTTAAGACCGGGAGTGTTGTTTTTCAGAGGTGCCGGAGCGCTGCAGTTCTCACAACTCCTACGAGCACGACAGGTTCCAGCAACCTGATAGTGAATCACTGCAGGGCCAAAGGCAGAAGCTGCTAACAGTTTTCTCTGGCTGTAGCTCCTGTTTGGTTCCCCCATCAGTGATCTCAATCTCAGAAGCAGCTGTGAGGGCCAGGGCCTCATATTTTAAGGCAGTGATAAATCCTGCTTGGGAGGGTACCCACTGAAGGGCTCGGTCTCTGCACTGGCTTAATGCAAGCCACATGCCGCCACATGCCACCACATTCCTGCACGGGCAAACACCCTCTAACAGACTTCCAGCCAAGAGCTATGGAAAATGTACAGTGCCAGGGAAAAAGAGCAGGGGATGTCCTGGGTGTTGGCAGCAGTCGAGGGCACTGCGATAGCTGCAAACGTGGGCATCAGTGTGTAAGGCCAAAACACCCCAAGTCACCCTACTAGCAGACCACGGTGCCCGGTCTCTGGCAGTCTCGCCCAAAATTCCTCCTTGTCCCCAAATCTGACAGTCTGCCTAGGCACAGGAGCAAAGACCCAGACCCGTGAGTTTCCCCACCCTGGTTCTGTCTCTCACTGTGAGCAATTTCCAGGCCTCAGGGGAAGTCTCAGAAGGCAAGTGATGCAAGGACCATGCCTTCGTGGCTACTGCAGGTGGTCAGCTCAACTCCAAGGTTACTTAAAAAACAGAAGAAATACAAACAAACCTGATTAACCGCTGATTCCCAAACTGCCTTCCCAAACACACAGTGACGTATGACATACCCGAGGCCGTGCCAGGCTCTAAATCAATGATCACCTTGTTCTGTTGGACAGGCTCTGCCGTAAACACTTCATCTGAGGTTCTTTGCTCCTTCTGCCCCTGGAAGGGTCTTCCAGAAGCTGCTTGAGAGAGAATTGCAGTCTCACAGTACTCCAGACCCGTTTATACCCCTTTGTATTAATCTGGTGGAGCAGTCCTGGCTGTCACATCCCTTGTGCTTTTCCACTACTTCCCTCTAGCAAGTCAAACTTTTGGAAGCCAGTAGCTTCACCAAGCTGAAGAGTGGATTTGGACAGGAAGGGAGAACAAGGGACCAAATATACATCAAAAAAGGTGCTGAACCAGACAGCACTGTGACACTACCATCTCTGGATGTTCTGGCTGAGCTCTAGAGCAGCTCTGATGGTTGGGGCCCAGGAAAAGCAACGCTATTCAAGAGAAGGGAAGATAAGTACCATGGTTGGTTGTTACTAAGAATACAATTATCCATACGCTAACGATTGCCCGCCTGATAGGATTACCAATAAAGACAAATCGCAGTGAGGATCATGGCTTCACTTCCTTCCTCCCGCCCCAGGGATTTAATCCCGTCTTTGTTCGTGTTTTGTTTTTAGCCAGTCAATAAAAAACTTTGCTCCCGGAGATATCTCCAAAGCCTTTTCCCTGTAGGAAACTTTGGGGGCAGATTCCCATGTCTGCTCCCCTCGCACGCAGCTGGGAGAGAGCTCCATGCTGCTTTTACCCTGGCAGGAATAGCTTAGGCCTTCTAATTTCAGCCTGCTCTGTAAAAGGTTGGCTAATCCTCCCAGCAGTCTCAAGAGGCAGGAAATCCTTGGTGGCAGAGTCTGGAAGGACTTGACAACCCCTTGGCCAGCCTCCTTGCCAGCTTCTGATGGCTTTTGAGCACATCCTGGTTTTTAAGCCTCCTGTGTTTCAGACATCCCAGTAGCAAGGTGCTCGGGGCGAGGCTCTCGCAGCCCAGCTGCTCTCAGCACCCACTTACCTGGTGGGTGCGACAGCAGTTTATGAGTGCCACCGATATCGCCCACGGCTCCTGGGGAAGGTGGAGCAACGCTCTGAAGCTTGGCGGAGATGCGCTGCCAGATGCTCCTCACCGAGGAGAGTCAGGACGGACTTCCCTCGCCCTGCCAGCTCCTCTGCTACCCAGCCAAGGGCTAACAAGGTGTAAATGCTCATTAAACACTCCATGGAGGCCAGCTGACACCCCAACCTGCACAGAGCTCCCTGCAATGGGGCTGAGCTCACCAAGCTGTGGGTGCCTCTCTGCCCACAGCGAGCATCCCAGGAGGCAGAGACCTTTCCAAATCAAACAGTTACAATGATGCAAGCGGCTGGGCAGAGGGGTCCGGCAACGACTTTTGGGCTATAGGGCAGCGTCTAATGAAAGGTCCTCCCGCCCCGAGCCAGACGCCGGCATCGAGGATAGCGGGGGCTGCTTGCAGGCAGCCTTCCTCACCCGGTCCCCTTTGCCGAAATCCCACCCGTGGCGGTGGGTGGGCGCCCCGGGAGGGGGTGGGCGCAGCTCCGGCTGCCGGCTCCGTGCGGGAGGTGGGTGCCGAGGCCGGGGAGAAGGGGGGGGCCGGGGCTGTGGGCAGGGCCCAGGCAGATGACGCCGGGTAAAGCCGGCTGAGAGCCTGCCCAGCCCCGCCGCAGGCCGAGCGGGCTGGCCGCGCACCCTCCGCGGCCGCGCAGTCGGGTCGGGCGGGCTCCGGGAGCAGGATGGACGTGACCGTGGACTTGTACCTGGCCGTCCCGCTGCTCTTCACCGTCCTGGCCCTCGTCCTCGCCTCCGTCTTCGTGAGGCTGCGGGGAGGCGAGGGGGAGAGGGCGGCCGAGCGGCCCCGGGAGCCGGTAGCGGCGGAGCCGGTAGCGGCGGAGCCGGCCCGGGAGGGCGGCCCCGGCCCCGGGGGCGAAGCGGCGGCGGAGGGAGCGGGACCGGCCGGGGGGCCGGAGGACGAGGGGGGCCGGGTGCCGGTGGAGGAGGTCGGGGCGGGCGAGGAGGGGAAGGAGGCGGCTACCGAGCAGCGGGAGGAGGCGGCGGCGGAGCCGGGCCCCGCGGCCGAGCCCGGCCCCGCGGCGGCCGAGAGCATCCCCCGGCAGCCGCCCGCCGAGCCCCGGGAGCCCGGGCAGCGGGAGGAGGCGGAGAGCAAGGTAAGGTCGGCTCCCTGCGGAGCCTCTCCCCGTCCCCCGGGACCGCTGGGGGCCCCGCAGCCGGGGTCCCGTCCCCGTCTTTCCCCCCCAACCCGCAGCCGGGGTCCCGTCCCCGTCCCCCGCAGTGTCCCTTCGCGACTGCCTCCGTCCCCGCCGGAGGGGCTGGTGCCGGCGGGAGGGCAGCGCCCGGGGCTTTCCTCTAAAACGAGAGAGGTCCCGGCAAAAGCCGGGTTTTACTCTCGGGTGGGGACGAGCCCGTTGTCCCCGAGGGCGGCAGCGGGGTGGGGGGGTGGTTGTTTCGGGCTCCTTTCCACCCCTGGCTCTCCCCGAGGTATACTTTTAAAAATAATCAAGATAGCGAAGATTTAAGGGAAGAGAGGCGTGTGTCTGTGTGAGCCTCTCCTGTCTGCACATCCAGCCCCTGGGAGTCTTCTCCCAAGAGCTCATCCAGGTGCTGGCGGGTTGGGGGGTGTTTATTCTTCCCGTCTGCATCCTCTTTCTGTGGGTTGCAGCAAACTGTCCCTTTGCCAGCACCGGGTTCCCTTACGCTGTCCCCGGCTGGCTGTCCTCGCCAGCCCCAGGGGAAGGGACTGCCTTCCCCCTCCCTCCCAACCCCAGCAGGACGCCGGCCCCAAGGTCTGACCCCTGGCTGAACTGGGGGGGGCAGCGATGCCTATAAACACCCGGTAAATCCTCCTCCGGCACTGGATCTTGTTTAAGAATAAAAGGGTGACCCAGTGTCCGTGGAAAAAGCTTGCTCTGCTCTTGCCTGCCTCGCATGGGACTCGGTGACAACCCGAGGTGCCTGAATTCCCTCCGTAGGTCCCTTTCTCCCAGGGTGGCCCCTTGTCCCAATGGGGGGAAGTGAGTAATGGGGTGGCTCGGAAATCCAGAAGCGATGCGTCGTCCGTGCGCAGGCAGCGTGGTTCGGCCGGGGAGCGCAGGCCTGGGGCCCAGGCGCCTGCTGGCTATTATTAGCAGCATTTGTAATCCTCAGCGACTGTATCCAGGCTGCCGGGCAGTGCGTAGACAGCCCTCGCCTTGGAAAGCATCGCCACTGACTCACTGGACGGCCTTGGGCAAGTCCCAGGGGGTTGCGCACTCCCTTCTGTACCGTGATGCTCCGCAACGCCCAGGGTGAGCCCTGAGCTGCTCTCAGGGCTGGGACGTGGGTCTGTCTCCGTGGGCTCCTCTCGCCTACCCTTGTCGTTTCTGAGGCTCAGAGCTCTCCCTCTTTACTTCCCCACACCCCTTGGCCACGGGTATGGCTCTCAAGCAGCCCCCTCCCTCGTCCCAGCATCCCAGAAGCCACATCTGTCCCTCTGCCCCATGATTTATTGGTGCCTTTGAGTACCAGGATCTCTGTCAAGCTGGAGAGCCGTTGGGCTGCCGTTAGCCGGCTGGGTCCTGGCTGGGCTAGCTCGGCACCAAAACTGGCCACCTGGCCGGAGCTGTTGTGGGGCCTGGGGCATACCCAGCACTCTCTGATGAAGTGCAGCACCCCATCAGGACAGATGGCCATATCCAGTGCTGCCAGAGCTCACGGGTTCCTCTGCTGTCTCGCTAGCTTGAGTCTTCTTGGGAATGTTTCTCTTCCCTTCTGGCTGCTCTTCAGTCCCAATTTCTTTGAAAAGGCACTGCTGCGATGCTTGTTGCCTTCAGAGATGGGCTCAGCTCTTTTATCCCCACTCGGGTACAGGTGCGGTAACGGGGTTTTGCATGCCTGGAGGTGAGCCCTTACCCAAGGCACAGGGAATCTTGTGTCCTCCAGGAGCCTGGCTGGGCCTGGTGGGACCAGGGTCTCTGCTGCGCTGCCCTCAGCCCCTCTTACAGCAGAGCAAAGGGGACACGAGAGCCGAGTAGGGTCCTTGCCAGTTTTTCCTCCTGGGAAATGGTTACCGTGCTGTAGGAGCGAGACAGGACAAGTTGCCCTGGACGTAAGCAGTGTCTCTTTGGGAAGGACAGGGACCGGGCGGTGGCTGCGATCTGGGTGGTGGTGGAGAGCAGTGGGAAGGGGGAGGGATGCTTCTCGCTGCTGAGTAAGTGTTTGGGAGCGCTGGCCCGCGCGTGATCTCGCGGCTGCCAGCACTGCTCGGCACAGGCTGCCTGGCCGGGGCTGGCGGTCCCACGGTGCTGGGTGGCACGGCGGAGGGAGTACGTGCGTTTCCAGCAGGCGCTGCGCACACGTGAGCGGGGAGCAGTGCCCGGGCTGCTGATGTGGGAGCTGATCCTGTGGGCAGAGTGGGGGAGACCCTCCACAGCTCTGCTGAGTCTCCACTGGCTCCCCCGGTTTTGTTCCCTGCAAATATCCTCAAAGTTCCTTTCTCCTCCAGCAGTGCTTAGGCCAAAGCCCAGCAGATGTTGCAGGCAGGGATGGGACTGACCTTGGGCAGAGCAGCGAGTGCTTTGCAGGCGGCTGCTGGTGGAAATGTGCCCTATCAAACCCATCTTGGCTCAGCTGAGGGCTGCAGTCCGCTGATGTGACTCAGCAGGCGAGGCTCCCAGACATTGTCCGCTCGGCTGCGGGCTCCCGGCGGTGTCAGAGCTGCTGCAGGCTCAGGGCTTCTCGATACATTAACAAGCAGAGGGCTGTGCTCGGCACTCGGAGAGCTTTCTTACCTCTTTTTTTTTCCCCCCTCCTGTTTGCTTAGCACATACTGCGCCAGGCTGGTTCGGATTCACTGCAGCCATTAACCACTTGACCAAAATGCTGATGGATGAACCTGCTTGGGAAGAGCAGCCTTGGTGTGTTTAATGGCTGGCTGGAGCTGTGCACCCCGCTACCTCTTCCCTTCTCCCTGTCTCTGCAAACCAGTATCTGCTGGGGCAGCTGCGTAGCTCAGCTTCCCTCCTGCTCCCACCTCCCACAAGGGTAGCCTGCGATGTGAAACCGGCTGGTTAAAATCAATGTGGGTCGGGGCCTCCCTGCCCCTCTCTGGGAGGAACGGACCGTTGCAGCATTGTGCCCACAGCTATAAAATGAAGTAGTGGCAGAGCAGGGAAAGGAGCCTAGGAGTTCTTGTTTCCATTAACTGCTGGTAGTGATTCTCCTTGTCTGTGCTGGCTCCCATCACTGAAAAAAAGTTAATTAGTGTGTCACTGTCTGTTCTCATCCCTGTCCCCAGCTTGTTAACGGATGAGGCAGTGCTGTCAAAGCGATCCCCTAATGAAAAGCTGTTGGGTGGGAACCACAGTGTCGCTAAAGCTGCTGAGTCTGGTTCTTGCGAGAAATGGTCAGAAAACCTCAATTCTGTAATGAGTATTTCTGTCCTGGAAATGGCAGATGGCAGGGACAGGGCAGGGTTTTCAGTGGTGGTCCAGAGCCACTGCTGGGATGCCATCCTGGCCAGGATGCTCTGGAAATGGGGAGGGCGAGCAGGCAGTGCCAGGCTCTGCTGGGCACGGCAGCCTGGCTGGTTTGCCAAGGGTTAACCGCAGCTGGTGGCTTCAAAGAGAGCAGGGTCAAGTGGGTGACAGTGGGGAGAGAGGGGACAGTTCTGGAGGTGATCTGGCAGGGTGGGACTTGTACTCAGAGGTGCCCAGCTCGCCCTGGCCAGGGAGTCATGCAAACGCTGCCTGACCGGGGCAGCGTGCGGTGCTGTCACCTGGATAGCAAAGGCACGAAGGGGATGTCGCCTGCCTCTTCTGCAAAGCTCCTGGCACCTTTTCCCTGTGTTCCCCCACCCCTGTCTGTGCCTTCCCGGGGGCTCCTGGCACCTCTGGACACACAGGCAGCAGGGACCCTCTTTAAATTTAAGTCAGCATCTCCCTCTCTAATACCTCCTACTGCCTTCCCCGTGCCAGAGGGGAGAGGGTGTCTAATTAGTCTGGCTTTAATTGGCAGCTGTGCAAGCTGCCTCTGTGTTGCCACAGGGCTGGGGCAGGAGCTCTGCTGTCCCACAGTGTGGTGGGGAGGGATGCCACGATGTGCTACCCCTCATCACAGCCTTGGCAGCGGCACCGGCCCCTGCCAGCAGGATGCAGGACTCTCCAGCCAGACCTGTAACTGCTTGGATGTGCCCCAGCTCTCACCCAGTGCAGTCTGTGTTGATAACAAACCCATCATCTCTTGCAGTGGCTGCAAATTGGGAAGCGAGGTGGGACGTGTGTCACCCCCCCCAGGGAGCCTGTGCACGTGTCGTGCCCTCCCCTGCATCCCAGCCGTGGGGTCGGAGCACAGGGCTGGTGCTGGGACGCCGTGTGGGGCACAGTTGCATTGGGGCTTTACGTTGTGTCCCCTACAGTGGGTCTGGGAGATTGGGCTGCTGCTCAGTCCCTTCTGGGCAGAATACAGCCCCGGGAGGCTGCCTGGAGCCGGCCGGCTGCTGGAGCAGAGGCCGCAAGGACTCTTTGCCTTCTGAAGTGCCCACCCATGTGAATGGGTGCCAGGTAAGCCTCCGAGGTGAGGGCAGGCTTTGCCTGCCCCTGCTCCCTGCCCGAGGATGCCAGCTGGCTCATCTGTGCCAGCAAGAGATGTCCCAGTGTTGCTGCCTGGGGTGTTTGCTTGCCGGAGGCCAGAGCAAAAAGGGGAGAGCAGTGGATGAGCAGGCTGGGTGCAATGCTGGGAGTGCTTCCCTGGGGTGTGATGGTGCCCGCAGAGATGGGTGCTGCTGAGCCAGGACTCCTCAGGCCACTATGGGACATGCCGCGGTTTTTCCTCATCAGATCTGGCACTGCCTGACCCCTCGCTGAGGGCTGGATGGCCCTGGAGCTTCGGTAGGGCTCTAGCCGCCCTATGGCTCATCCTTGCCCACAGCGGTAATGGGGAGGACGGGTGGGAGCAGATGCTCCCCACACTGTGGCGGGGGTCAGATCTGCAAAGCACCACCTTTGCATGTGGCATGTACCCGCTGGGCACCCCAGGGCTGGCAGGACCATTGCCCAGGGCAGGAAAACTCGTCCTGTAGCAGCTGCTTCTCTGGCTGGTGGGAGGATGGAGAGCCGCAGCAGTGGGGTGAAAGGGACTTGCCGACGTAGCAGCTGCTTTGCTTTGCTAAACTCTGCCCAAAATCATTATTTATTCTTTTTTTAAAGGCTTCTTCCTTCCCCCTTTCCTCCTGGCTTTTCTCCTTCTGGCTGGCTGTCTCCTGTCTGCTTTCTTTCCCTCTTGCAACATCTTGCATCAGGCTTGGAGCAGAAAGTGCAGCCATAAATGGCAACATGCAGGGGCCGGGAGTTTAATCCAAGACAATGTTCTCCCCCTGCTTTGCAGCCTGCGATCTTCCCTCTTCTTGGAGCTGGAGTGGGACACTCGTTTGTTCTCATCCTGCCCGTAGACACCGTGGCTGTCCCTATGACCGAGGACGGGGAGAGGGACACACTGGCCCCGCACTGTCCCCGTGTCTCTTCTGAGAAGGGAAACCCATTGCTCAGAGGGGTTTGCACCAGTGACGGAGGAAGTGGGGAGGAAACAGCCAGAAATGAGCTGAAAACCAGATGATGTTGTGATGGGGAGCCCGGCCTCCGTCTCCTGTAGGGCTGGGAGAGGGCTCATGTGGTGGCAGAGCCACGAGGGGGGATTTTGGGGATGCAGTGCCAAGCTCCTGTGCCTAAGCCGTCTTCCCCTGGGAGACTTGGGACTGTCTGTGGTCAGTGCTGCCCATACCCAAAATGTCCCTGGAGGTCTCATCCTCACTCTTGTTTTGGTCCAAAGCCTCCGCTGCCAGAGTCGGCTTCACGCGCAGGCGTCTCGCTTGTTGGCTATGGAAGCTAAAGGGCAAAAGCACGTTTCCGATGATCCAACAAATGCTTCAGCTCTAAAGCCAAGAGCTGCCAAAAGCCAAGACAGATGTATTGCTACGTTGGTATTTAAAGTAAATGACTTTCTGGATTTTAACCCTGCGGTGGCAGGCGCTGGGTTTTCCAGAGCCCCTGGCAAGCTGTGCAGAGGTATGATTCAGATGTAAGAGGACACGGGATGTGCTGTGGAGTGGGCTGGGTCCACCCTGCCCACAAGTGGGAGCAGGCAGGGAGCGCAGGGCATGTTCCCAGCCCTGCGTGGCCTCGGGGCCAGGCAGCTGCCGCCGAACGCGTCCCCTTACTGATGCCGGCAGCAATGTGATCTTTGTTTGCTGCAGCAGCTGGCCTGGGCGGCCCACGTCAAGTCTCCTCCAGATGCTCCCGGATAATGATGTGCGTCGTCTCCCTGCAGTGCTTCTTGTCACCTTTTTTTTTTCTGCGGGGAGGTTTTCTTGGTCGGTGTGCAACCATGGAGAGATGCTGGCTTGCAGGTTGGTGGCCGGAGCACTTGGGTCCCTGCTTCTCCAGCAGCTCCTGCTGCCATCTGGCCCTGGTCCACACTTCCCTCGCTCCCTACCACTTGAAACAGTCTCCCTGCATTGCCCCTGGGCTGTGCTTCTTAAAGAAGAGCAGTGCCTGGGGTGCCGTAGTGTCCTCTTGGTTGTCAAGTCTCCCAGCATTGCCCTACCACCTTCCCCCTCCGTTTCTTGGCCGCAGGATGCTGCCCTCCTCTCGCAGAGCATCCCACGGTGGGGGCACAGCAGCTGCCAGCTCGGCTCCTCTTGCCCCACGGCTGCAAGGAAGCCAGCACAGCAGGGCTCCCACCGGCCATGGCAGGGCTGAGGAGCCCTGAAATTTGGGGCAGACCCCCTGGAGGTGTTGGGATGCTCCAAGCAGGGAACACTCTCCCCTCTGCCCCAGCTGGCAGGAGCTATGGGCACCAGCCAGGCTGGGGGTGGGGGTTTTATCCCTGCTGATAGTTTGGTTTTTTTTAAGCCAGCCCAGAGGCTGCTCCCAGCCCAGCACTGGTATTTTGCTGCAAGGCCAACAGACACAATGTCCCCGCTCCCTGCCCACGCGTATCTTCCTCCGCAGCCGCCCTCCCGGCACAAGGGAGAGAGGTTCAGCTGAGAAGTGTATGTGCTGGGAGAGGGCAGGGGAAGGAAGGCTTTGCATGGGGGTTGAGACCATTCTGCGTTCACAGCTGACATGGGGCTGAGAGGGCAGGGAAGCCCCAGCTCTGGGATTACGGTAGGGGGACGGGGGGGTTTCAAGGGGGTATTACTCTGCGATGGAGAAGGCAGCTGGCAGAGTAGGCCCTGCAAGTGTTAACGAACTGAGCATATCGCGCCGTTCCTCTCCTCTCCCCTCCTGCTAGCTCTGACCTGCTGCATCAGCATCGCGGGCAGCTGCCTCCAGCCTTGCCAGGACAGCCGGGCAGCCGAGCCCGGTGCTGGCCAGGCTGCTCCCTCTCACCGACGGCTCCTTGCAAGGGTCCCAGTCCTGCGGGATGGGAATGCCGCAGAGGGCAGCTCACGACCTCCAAACCCTGGCTCCAGGGCTGGGCACTGAAGGTCTCTGGTGTTCCTCACTCCACCAGCCATGCCATGGCTTGGCACACGGATCGGAGGCAGCATGGGCTCGGGCACCAGGGCAAGGCAGGCTGCTGGCCGCGTTTGGAGATTTGTCTGCGTGTGCTGATGCTGCCGGGGCTGGTTGATTGAGCACGGGGAAGGCTCAGGGACCTTTGTGCTCAAAGTTTTTGCTTCTTTCCAGATACCACCTTTGGGTGCCTCACCTGGGTCCAGCCTCGGGCACACGGAACAAGTGGAGGATGGATGTGGCCATGCAGCGCTTTCCAAGGCAGCTTTCCAAGGCACCAAGGCAGAGGTGCGTGGGACGGAGAGGTGGCCTGGTGAGGGTGGCACAGTGAACAGTGTGCTGGTGTCCCTGCATGGATGGGACATGTCCCAGCGTAGCAGTGGCCATGGGGGGGGACAAAGCTTGCCTGCTGTGCTCCCCCCGGGGGGGGTTGGGTGGGCTTTTAATGACTTGGTCCATTTAAAGCAGAGAGAAACGGTGGTCCAGGTGCAAATGTGCTTCTCGGATGTGCAGGGATTGATGCCTGGCTCCTGGGGGGGTCAGGGAGTGGGGTCACGCTAAGGCAGCCTGGGGGGCTCTGGTGGTGGGACAGCGATGGCTGCGGGGGAGTGAGCAGCCCCGGCGAGGAAGACAGACAGGGATGTTGAGGCTGGGGCCGCAGCATGGGGGGAAGGGAGGTGCTGGCATCTGCCTCTAAACCACCCAAGCAGAAAAATGTCGCGCTGCAGCGAGCTACCAGCTGCCACGAGTGGGGGGTTCCCAGCACAGCCAGGGCATGTTGCTGTCGCCTGCCAGCCTGGCATCCCCGGCTGCTCCCTCTCTGCTCCCATCAAATGTTTCATCCTCTGGGTTGGAGTGGAGATATTTTCCCTCCTTGGAGGTTTGGCACCCAAATTTCCTACTTGTTTCCACTGTTAAACGCTCAGTTCTTAACACCTGGGCAGGGAACAGGCTAAAATGTCCCTTCTTGTACCAGGTCCTGAAGGTCAGGTCTTCCTGGGGGCATTCTGGCTCACAGGGAGAGGGATGGGGAGCCATGTGATGGGGAGCCGCTGCCCCGGGCTTGTGGCTGAGTCCCTCCCTGAGGTGACTCCTTTGGGTGTTTCCCTGCTCCTAGTCGTCCCCAGGGGACGCCTGGGTGTCCAGCGGGAAGTGTCCATGTTTGGAAGCGTGGCCCAAAATAGTGGTGGCTGTAGGGGGTGGGGGTCTCAGCAGCATGTCCTTCTGGGGAGCCCGAGAGCAGGGTGGCGAAAAGAAGCCAAATGGCTGTGAATAATGCGCATTCCTCACCGATGACAAACTAACCTAGTTCTGGATTGGGGCTGCATACAGCGCTCCAGCAGTTTATCTAAAGCTATGCACCACAAAGCTAGCGCTCAGCTCTGCGCAGGGTCCTTCTCAGATGGTCTTCATTTCCCTCGGGTCTCCTCCACCCCAACTTTTCCTGCGTCCCGCTCGATAGCATGGTGGCTCGCCAGGCTCCCTTCATGCTCCTTTCCCTCTCTCCCATGTGCTTTGCCCTTTGCATGCCAGCCCCATTACTTTGAATGGGATGCATGGGGCAGGGGAGGATGCGGGAGGACGTGTGCTCCAGGGTGCTGTTGACCACAGGGGTTTGCAGCCGGGGTGCTGGGTGCTGCGCTTTGCGGGAGGAAGGAATGTACACGGGGGCATTACCTTGTGTTCCTGTCTTATCTCCAGAGCTGGAGCGCTCTTCTCCCTCCCTGCTTGCAGTTTGCATGACTTTCTGCAAGGGGAAGGAATCTGGGCTTGATAAAGTTTGTTGTACCTTGTAGGAGGCAACCCCCAAAACTTCCAAAATTGCTTTGCATTTAAAAAAAAAAAAAAAAAGCACTGTTGCTGACCCTGTCTGTGCTCCAGAGGTCAGCTGTGCCACTGCAGTGCATGTGGGCAGGCATTTCTTGGAGGAGCGAGGAGGAGCTGGGGGTCCAGGGGCCAGAGCTGTCTCTGGGGCTTGCTGCCAGGCGAGGCTGGGGGGGGTCTTGGCAGGGTCCCAGCATGAACCTCCCAGCGCTGGCTTCGACCACTGGTCTCAGCTAGTGAGTGCTTCTGTACTTCGGAGCAGCCGCTTGGCCCGTGGCTGCAAGGTGGCTTTTGCTGAGGACCCAGCTTTTCCTAGTGTTGGGACAGTCTGTCCAAGCCTGGCCTGGGGGCATACTGGAGAAGTTCTCGTGGCTAGTGGCTCAGTCCCCTGCACATCCCTGGGCAGGGTGGGGAGCACGGGGGGTGCCAGTCCGGGAGGGTGCTCAGGCACAAGACTGTGCCTGGGGACACCAGGATAGCAGGTTCTTCGTAAAAACCTTAATATCTCCTCGATTATGGGGAGGCACTTGCAGTTTGCAGCCTTTGGGTGGGAGCACAGTAAGCAAGGCCAAATCCCTCCCCACTAACTAGTGAGAGGAAAGCAGGCTAATGAACCTCACTCATTAGCGAGCATCCTTTTGGCCTATTCCATGAAGGAGGCAGGAAAGGGGTACTCAGCCCTCACCACAGGAGCTCTGGTCTCTGCCTCCCTGCCCTGCAGGCAGCACTTTCTCCTCATGGCTGCTCTGTTTTTAACTCCTCCAGGAGGAAGATCTGGACTCGGAAAACGAGAAGCTGGTGGTGAGAGAACCAGAGGATGAGGATGGTGAGTGCCAGGCAAGCCAGCACCCTGCAGGGAGGGTACGGATGGGTCTGAGGGGCTGAAGCCTGGAGTGCTTGGGCATGGTCCCCTTCCTCCAGGAAATGTAGGGGAAATTCCTACCCCAGCAGCAGCCCCTGTTTGCTTCCCCAGATGCCCTTGGGCTGTTTGCCATGGGGTAGCTTTGTGATGAAGCTGCCCCAAAAGCTTCTTGCTCGCATCCAGGACGATCTCCAGGGGCTTTAGTCAGAGCCGTGTTTAACTGATTAGCCAATTAGTTGATTGGAAAATGATTAATTGACTAATTGGGGTGACAACTGCTGTGCTCGTAAGAAAATGAAACAGATGGTGCCAAGCAAGAGTGTGTGTCTGAAGGGGACTCTGCTCATCTGAGCAGCACTGGAGATGCTGGGATGTCCCCAGGAGCCCCTGCCTGGGGTGGCTGGAAGCAGCAGGAGAGCTTGGGGTGTTCCCTCTTCCCTGCCCCGCTTTCCGCTTGCCCTTTTTAAGGCACTGTGTGGCAATCCCCTGGCTCGGGAGGATTATGCCTAATGCCACAGAGAATGAAATTTTAATCCTGGTGCTGTGCCCACAAGGTGGGGAAAGCACCTTTGGAGGCGGGGTTCCCAAAAGACACTTATTCCACCCTGTTAGGCTTCCTCGCAGCACTGGTGATTGGGGATGTTACCAGGCAGGACTGTGGGAGACCTGGTCTGAGGAATGATGGATGTATCCTGCCAAATGGATGTTCAGTAACACTGCACTGCCAGGGTCTGCCTCCTTCAGTTCAGCTCTGTTTCAGGGCTGCTCCAGCACCACTGTGCATTACCCCAAAGTGGCTGTGGCTCTGGATCGGGAGATGATGGTCCCTGGCCATGTGTCGTGGCTAGCCCAGCATCCTCCTTAACCATCTCCTGCAGACAGCCACTGACTCCTCTTCTGAATTATTTACACCATTTCTGAAGTGTTTTATAATGGAACTGGGTAAAGCGATGGCTCAGCCTGATAATGAGCGGGCGAGTGTTGTGCAGCTGGGAATAATAGCAGTGCCTTGGCTTTGCTGGGGAGCAACCTCACGCCTTCCTTCACTGTCTCTCCTGCACGTCGCTTGGTCCTGGCCCAACTCAAGCCGCTGAGCTGCTGCCCGGCAAGCCTGTGAGCAAAGATTCCCCTTGGGCATGTGGGGATCGTGCAGGCAGTCTGTCACCAGCCTGGGATGCTGCCACAGTGGCCAAAACCACCAGAGCAGCCTTCTCCCCGCTTTGGGCAGGAAGGCTTGCAGGGAGCTGGCAGGAACCACACGTGGAGCACGCCAGAATATGTTCAGGGGAGAGGTGCGCTCTTGGGGCTGCTTTCTCCCTGCCAGCTCAGGGTCACGGTGCCAGCAATGCAAGGGCAGAGAGATGAAAGACAAATGTTTTCTTTAATATGAACTCACGGAGGCTCTGAGTAAGTAGGTCACCTCATATTTCTGTAGTGTTTTCGCTGTCCACGTGAAAACCCAGCCTCCCCTTTTCTCTGTGTTTCCTGAAGTTTGTTTTCAGTCTGCAAAGAAAGTTCCTGAGCTCAGAAAAGAGCCAGTGGTTTCCAAAGCCACATGCTGGCTCCTTTTTAACCACAACATGTGGGCAGGGAGATGGGTAGCTTCCTCACCTCACTCTTCCTTTATTTTTTTCTGTCAGGGTGGCAATTAAACTGCCCTTTTTGGGAGGGGCAAAATCCCAAATCTCAACTTACTTGGCAGAAAACTACATGAGGGAAATGATCTTAATTGTCCTTGAAATCAGGCAAGCTATACAAAGGTAATGAAACAGCTCCTGCTCTGCATCAGAGTAAGAAACAGGATGTTACACCCTCTTTTTTTTTTTTTTTCTTTCTCATAATATCTCCCAAAGCAGCAGCCAGCTGAATTTTCTTTCCATGCACTTTTATGGCCACCCGAAAGGCTGATAAGCCGCAGCATGAATGCTCGTTTCCAGCTGGCCAGGCTTGTTTGTCTGCCCGTTCAGAGGGTTTTCCCACCGAGGGAAGTGGCATATGGCCAAGCTGAATGTTTGGGGCTGCAGGACCAGAGCATCCGAGTGCTTGTGTTTGGGCACTTGTGAAGATGCTAGGGAAAGGGTTTGCCTTGTAGTTCCCCCTGGAGTCCCAATAGTATTCTGGGATTAGAGAAATACTCTAGATCATTAACTGAGCAGTAATCTACTCGGACTTCCCAGGGAAGCTCCCGAAGATCAGGGACATGGAGATATAGAGAAGAAGGGAGGAAATGTGGATATCTGCAGGGAGGTTTCTGTTAAATTCCCACCCTGCTCCCATTGCTCCAGGCACACTGCATACACTAGCAGCAGTGACCTTGCAGTGGTTGGCTCACTCGGTCCCATACCTGCCTACGCAGCCTTGCGCAGATTGTTTTTGAGATCTCAGGTTTCCCCATCTACAAAATGAGGCTCTGACTTGCCTTTTGCATGGGGGTCCCCAAGGTCTGCGAGAGCTCTGGCAGTAGCCGAGGGCATGCATGAGTTTAGGGTTGGAGAAATCACTAAATCAAACAGCTGACCTTGGGCATGGGGAGAAAATCCTTAAAGGCAGTATTGACCAGAAAACAGAGAGAAGCTGCTGATGCTGAATCCTTCTGAGTGTGAGGAAGGGAGGATAGGGGCTGTGGGTTGTTTTTCATTTGGGCAGGTGGAGGAGGAGAGACTTTCATCAATGTGGTGCCTGCAACAGCAGGAGTGAGGATTGGAAGGGGTTTCCTAGGTGACTGGGGAGAGGGGATGGGTCCATGGGTTATGTACAAGTTGGGGCTTTCTCTCCTACCACAGAAGTCAGGGGAGTTTCACCACTTTTGTGGTCTTGCTGGTGCTGGGAGGTATCATCCTGGATATTTGGCTTGTGGAAAAATGTCCAATTTTTCAGGGCCATGCAGATAACACAATAAGGCCTTCCTTTCGTGGACCCCTTAGAAATATCACCAGGGCTATGAGGGTTGGTGGAAGCAGCAGATGTTTCTGGGTGGATGTGGAAACAGCAGTGCTAGATGGCTCGACGTGAAGCAGCTGAGTCCTGCAGTCCTTGGGAGATAAAGGCTCGCAGATGAACAGCCCACAGATAACCAACAAAGGCAACTACCCAAAGCAGCCGCTCTTCCTGGGCTGCCCTTTGGATTGACCTCCACTCCTGTTGTTTTCTCCCATCTGTAGGAAGATAAAGCAGGGGAGAGGTTTTTAAAAGCAAATAGTGCTTGAACAAAATCCGATTGGAAAAGGATCGGCTTTGGCTCAGAGTCCGTGAGCTTCGGTGCTCTAATTAGCACAGGGCTGAGGCTGGTGAGCTGGGTAGAAGAGCACCCAGGCCTGGAGAAGGAGACCTCGGTTTCCTCTTCAGGTGTGTTGGCTGATGACAGAAGGATTTGGACTAGCTGTGTTGATGCTCCTGGGGCTGCCTTGGCTCAGCTCTGTTTGCAGCCCCGGGATTTGCAGTGTGGCACCTCCTTTTTTTCACAAGCTTTGTCAAGGGCTGCAGGCGAGTTGCTGGGCTGCATGGCCCGCGACAGCTCTGCTCGTGGCATCATCCGTGAGCCCCAAGCATGGGAAAGGGCCCCTGGACTAGGAGAGGGAGGGAGGAGGAATGCAAGTGTGGAGAGGAGAAGCGGAAAATGCTGTGAGCTAATCAGGGCAGGATTAGCATGTCTCGATAAGCCAAGATGGGCCTGCAAGGCTTTGAATCCAGGGAGAGCAATAGCATATCGTTCCTGTGCTGTAGGATTTACTTGTATCTGCTTCCAAGCAGGGCTGCTTGCTTGCAGCAGTCCTCGCTGTTTCCAGTGCTAGCTGCAGCCAGGACTCTTGCCATCGTCTGGCCAGCAGCACCTTGGCTCCCCGCTGCAATCCACACAGCTTCCCCAACTCTTCCCAGGCTTTCCAGAGACTGGAGCTGACTGAGGAAAAGTGTTTGGGGTGGCCATGATGTTTGGGGTGCACATGCAGGAGCAGGGGTCAATGAGCATCTCAAGAGAACAAGCTCACTGCTGTTGATCATTGGTCTCAGGAGGTCTCTGGCTCATGTGATCTCTTGCTCTTCTTTGTCTCTCCCTCTCCAGCTGCAGATGAGACGTTCTCTTTTAAATACAGTCCTGGAAAGCTGAGGGGAAACCAGTACAAGTCAATGATGACCAAAGAAGAACTCGAGGAAGAACAAAGGTAACTTGAGTTTCCTTTTTCTTCTTGCCCAAGGCCATCTGGTTGGCATCATCTTGAAGAAAGCTGGATATGTTCAGACCTCTCTTCCCCATTACTACCTTAGTAGCCTCGGGCTCAATGTCTCATTGCACCGTGGTCCAGACCTCTCCCACCCAGGAAGACATGAGAACAAATAAAGTCATGCTGATTTAGGAGATGGAGACACTGTGGCCCTATATATCTTTGGAGCTGTTCCAGCTCCTTCTCTGGCTGCTTAGACCAAATTTTCAGCTGATGCAAACTGGTGTAGTTCCCCTGATCGCATTAGCAACACGTTGATTTACAGCTGTTGAGGACCTGATCTCTGGCTACTTCCCCTCCCTTTACCGTGTGGATGGTCTCCAAACTGAGGACATGGGCGTAGCTCAGAAATACTGGAGCAAAGTGAGTGTGGAGCTTTAGAGTTCGCTGTGATGGAGCTGAGACTGGAAATGTCCATACACAGGGCTGGCTCCTCAGCTGTTTGTGGTGGGGATTTGCCACGTAGTGGGCCTGACAGAGATGGACAATTATCCATCTCATACTTTTTGCTAAAGTTTTGTCTTGAGCCCTGCATGAAGAAAGGAAGAGCCTGTCCTGTTACCAAAAAAAAGCTTTCTAGCTCAAGATTTCCTATCCTATACAAGGGAAATCAACCCCAACCTTGCACCTCGAGCTGCAAAGCCCTATCCAAAGCCAGTCTGTGCTGTCAGTATGAAGTCTCTGCCCACATGCAGATGGAGTCCTTCAGCCCACAGGCATGCAGAGCCCGCGCTAAACCAGAGGTGTCAAACCCCACAGCCAAGGGCTTTGCCCTACAAGCAGGCTTTGTGGCAGGCTGCTCCCTAGCAGATGTGTGCAGCTCATACCCCTTCCCTCTTGGGTGAGCTGCAGGGAACTGCTTTCCCAGTGGTGGCTCACCAAGCCTGGGAGATGTTGTTCTCTCCATTGGTGTTCCAAGGGCTGTGGGACCCAATTCTCCACCCAGTGGTGTGCACCTCCTAGAATGATTTGGAGGAATTTGTCACACCTTGCCTGTGATGCTGTGGTCTAAGTACCACCACAACTGGCATGGTGTAAAGGCCTGACATGGACCAAGTGGAAACTTGAGGGCAGCAGGGAGGGCAAGGATGGAGGGACCGTACCCTGCCCCTGGGTCAGGCATGCTCCTGCTGGCAAGCCTTGCCTCAAGGCCCTTGGGCAACATCTCTGCATTGCCAGCAGCTGGGATGGCCAAGGTTTGTCTCCATGGCGGGAGCAGGGCATTGTGGTAGGCAGTGTAAATCCAGAGAGCTGCCCAAGGGCTGGTGCTGACACACGCTCACTCTGGTCCTCAGAAAAGCTCGGGTGGTGCATGGGGCTCTGGCAGGCTGGCTTCACTAGCCAAGCCTGCAGCCGTTCTTTCCACGTCAAACCCGACCTTCCCACCAAAAGATGTCTTCTCCTTCTCCCCTGGCTTCTGGGCTCCCAGTCATCTGGTCTTGGGCTTCATCTGCCTTATAGCACTGCCAGGGGCAAAGATCTGCAAGGGCTCTGTGCTCTGAGGTCAGCAACAGAAATGAGCTCCAGTTTCCTCTGGCACAGGGTTGATTCTGCATTGGTGGCATCAGGATAAATGTTGTTTGCTTTCTTCCTTTTGTTATATCTTTATTGTGCCTGAAGCCCCCAACCTGTGAAATGCTAAGCAGGTCTGTTAGTGACACTGTATTTTTCACTTGGGGAGGGTGGTGGTGGAATGAACTGAGTGACTGTGAGAGAAACCTGTGGGGCTCAATGAGAATTGCTTTTCAGGATCCTGCTAAGCACCAATGCAAAAATCTACCTGCAGCAGGCAAATTCAAACCCTTTGCACCAGCAGTTCTATCCAAACCAGCTCAGCAATTGCTGCTCAGGTTTTCGGGGCCAGGAGTCCTACAGGGCCTTAAGCTGGTTCCTCTGTGGCAAAAAATGCTCCTGCTGTCACCTGGGGACACTGAGGGGACGTTGCCTATGGACAGCAGTGGGATAGGGGTTTTGTACTCGGGACTGTAGAACAGGCTCCAGGGGGTGATGGACCTTCCCTGGGCAAGTGGGATCTCCCAGGCGTCGCTGCTCACATCCGTCTGGAGCTGTCCCAGGGCAGGACAGTGCACCTAGAACTGATGGATAGTGCCTGGGCACTGGGTCCCTTGGAGGCTCTCAGCAGCTTTCCACACTGAGGGCCATTGGCAGATGTGTTTTTCCTACTGCTCCTTTATTTTCTTCTCTTCCATATTTGTGTTGTTCATTTCTTTAAGGCAGCTTTGTGAATTTTTTTTGTCTTGCTTTGTTGCTGGCTTACCCCCCCCCCCGCCCCCGAATCTTCACTGCAGCATCAGCAGCTTTTCATTTCAGGCCTCGCGGGTGGTGTAAGGGGGCAGGGCTGCTGCCAGGTAAGCTCCCGGGTGAGCTGAGTGCAGCGGCTCAGCCCAGTCCTGCATCCTTCTCCCTTGGCAGTCCCGTCCCTCTCCCTGACTCCGTGCACCCTGACCGTGCTGCTGATCTGCTGTGACCCAGGTTTGCCACCTTTATGTTGCAGGATTGAGCTGACCTCTGATCTCACATCTCTGTAGCAAGTACCTTAGGTCCTCGGCCACAAACATTCTTGCAAATCTTTTTGGTAAGGACACACTATTTCTTAGAAGTAGTGGTACCACTGGTAACATCTGCTAATGTGGTTGTTTTGGTTTTTGGTGGTTTTTTTTTGCTTTTGGGTCTCATTTTCTGGGGGAGTGTTTGTTTCTGAGCTGCAGTTGACTGCCTGTCCCACCTCCCTCACCACCTCCCTCCCCTTCCCTCCTCATAACAGATTAATAAGTCCGCTCCCCTCTGCCTCCATCTTGCTTTCCATGAGTGCTCGGGGGGAATGGGGGCTCTCACGTTCGGATGCTCACCTCTTCCATCTTGGATGCCTGAAGTTGGACATCCCACAACCACTTCTGTTTACTGGTTTGGAAAATTAGGGCTGCTGAGTGAGTGGGTAGTTAGTCCTAAGGTGTGTTGCTGAAGCTGAGACAGGCTTAGTCTTTGATTTTAGCCCTGTAATTCCTCCAGTTTTCCCATGGACCAACAGGTTCCTGTGTGAAGCAGCTTGTAAGCAACCTCCCAAAAATGCAAGTGGGTCTCCCAGACCCCCTTGAGGCTACTTGTTGTGTTGATCACTAGTCCATGAGTCTTAATTTAGGGACTCCTAATTTTGGAGGTGCCATTGAAAGAATTATTTGCCTTTTCCAGCACCTTGTAAGCAACCTCCCAAAAATGCAAGTGGGCCTCCCAGACCCCCTTGAGGCTACTTGTTGTGTTGATCACTAGTCCGTAAGTCTTAATTTAGGGACCCCTAATTTTGGAGGTGCCACTGAAATAATTATTTGCTTTTTCCAGGAAGAGCTATAGGACTTCAGATAGGAGAGGACAGGCATGCAGTAGATCGGGTTATTTAACCAAAACCCCACTTCTGCTCTAACCTGCATCAATCCAGAAGTTGTGGTTGTCTTGCCTAGTATTCACTTGAGTCTTGTGGCTTCAAACTGGTGCTAAATCTGGACTAAAAGGGGAAGGAATGTGACCTTTACTGAGTGATGCAACTTCCTGCTTCTGGTTACTTCAGTCTTAAAAAAATAGAGGGACTGCTCAGTGAGGGAGGAGGACAGTAAATCTAGCTGGCAAATACATCTGCTCAGGTGGTGGTTGTGCTCGATCACACCTGGCGGGTCACCAGTACTTCTAGAACAGAAGCACTTAGCGTTTGCTCCCCTGGGGGAGAAAAATAGTCTGGGCAGGAAGGGGAAGAGTGGAGGGGAAGGATGCAGCCCTTAGTCAAGCCAGCACAGCGTATTTCCCAAATCCTTCTCTTCTGCACCTGAGGCTTTTGGCCATCTACTGCCAACTGTAGCTGCCATGGTGCAAAGCACTAGTTAAGGCTGAGAAATATGACTTGTAGCAGTGCAGCTTGCCCTGGTTCCGACAGGGTTGAGTTGTGTCAGCGTGAGACGCAGCCCACAAGGGCCGACTGTTAGGTGTTGCTGTCCTGGCTGGGCACCTTGTGCAGATGAGGAAGGGCTCCTCAGTGTGCCTTCAGGGCCTGGCTCGCATGGATAGATTGAAGTGGTCTCTGCCAGCTGCTCTTCAAACCTCCCTTGAGGTTGAAAGAGGTTAGTGGGGGTTTTTTGCAGTTCGAGACGAGTATGATCAGGACTCTGTTGAGCACTGACAGCTGCAGCAAGGCTCCAGACATAGTAAAAGAGAAAACAATCAGGAGAAATGACCCCCTTGGGTCTCTGCTTTCAGTTCTCTCTTTCCATGAGGCAGAGCAGGTCCCAGCCAAGTCTTGGTTGGCCTCGGTGATGCCAAGGGGTTGAGCTGTCTGTGCTCTGTCCTTGCTGCTCTTTGCTAGGTGTGTTGGCTGGAGAAAGGAGAGCAGATCCCATCTGATAGTCTGTGAAAAGGTTTCTCCTCTCTGTCCTCTCTCTTGTTTCTGGGATTTAGGAAGAGGTGAGGGTGGAGAGCCAGAAGCTGCCCCATGGGGCCTTAGCTAGGGCACCCTTGCAGACCCCTTGAGCAGGGTCTGCATGAATGGCACCGAACTGCTCAGACACGCTCTGCTGTTTGCAGGTGCACTCATGGATAGAGCAGGTGATCCCCCAGACCGCAGTCTAGTCTGTGTAAGACTGAGGAGAAGGTAGGGATGGCTGCCAAGTTTCCTTGGCTAATGGGCTCCGTTCCTGCAGCCAGGGGACCCGTTGTAGCAGCAGATTTTTCTCCTGCCTCTCAATCCTCTCCTCACATCTCCTGGCCAGCCACGGATGGGTTGAGGAGTAACTGCTTGAATCCAGGCTAGATTTAAGCCTAGGGCTCGACTGCAAGTTGGAATTCATGCAAGGGGAATTGGATGGCTGTAAGTCTCATGCTCAGTCCTTTTCTTGGTGGTAATTTAGCAATGGAAACCTGTCTCCTCCCCAGCTGGGTTCAGAGTACCTCTTGGTTACGAGGCACTGAATAAAACTGGGCTTGGACCCTGGAGTTTCAGCAAGGCAGGGTGCCCTGGATGGACACTGGCTGTAGGGAATGGCGGAGAGGAGAGACCTTTCCCTGCTCTGCCAGACATCCCAGACCAATGTGGGGATGCAGCTGTGGCTTGAGGGAGAACTGTGCTGAAGTCTGGTTTTGAATGAGACAATGCTTGTGGTGACAACTCTGGAGCACACAAGGGCAGGAAGCAGCTGCAGGGGTTTAATGACTGTGTTGACAGACCTTGACCTATTTTGAACATCTCCACTACTGGCCCTCCAAAAATAAGTGGGTGGGACTGGGCTGGGGGAGGTTGCATTTCGGGAGAGCTCTCCATCAGCATCTGTCCCTGTCCACCCCCTGCATTGCCATCACATATCCCTGGCTCGCTTGCTTGCTCCCCCCTCTGTATAGCATGGGATCTGGGCCTCTTTCTCCTCCCTTCTCTTTTGCTAATCTTCACCCCCTCAACCCAGTGGCTTTGCTGTCCTGTCCAGCATGGTGCTTCTTTTGGATGAGGGAAGCTGGTAAGTTTGGGCTTTCTTTGGGGTTTTATTATTTGTTTGCTTTTCATCTTCTGCAGCACGATAGTCGTCCTGGGCTGAGGGAGGAGGAGTAGCAGCAGGGGACTGCGAAGCCTAGGGCCATGGGATTCTTCAGGTCAGGCTGGCAACTGCTTCACTGCAGCCACCAGCCACGGGGATGGCACTGACCATGGGCAAGGCTGCTTCCAGCTGCAAAACACCCAGCGCGTGAGGCACATTTTCTTCCCACCTGCCTCTTGTAGGAAAGGGGTACTGTGTGTTTGGGGGTCCCTGCTGAGCTCCCCCTGCTCTGATGCTCCCTCCGTATGTGCCAGACTCCGCTTGTATGAGGAGGGAGTCTCCTGGTGGCCCAGTGCTGTTCCCTGCCTCCACCATATCCCCAGGGAAAATGTCCTCTGACCTCCAAGATGTCAGTGGACTTGAGCTCTGGCCCTATTTATAGAGCATCTGACTGAGTCATGAGTCCCCAGCAGCTTTAAAAACGGAGCAACTAGGATGCCTCCCTCAGAAACCCAGGGAAGGGGAGGCCAGGAAGCCTCTTCCCTGTCTCCTCCTCCTGTACTGGAGAGGAAACTTTTGCAAGCTCCCCCATAGCCTTTGCAGGGTGTGAGTCTCTGAGCCTGCTCTGGCATGAGATTTCAGATCAGACAGCAACTCTGCTTGAGCTCCTGGGTTTTTTCTTTTGGCTCAGGTCCTGAATTGTCCTAGCTTGTGGCTGCTGCTCTGCGTCTCCCTCACCCAACGCTCACAACTTGTCTTCATCTGCTTCTGCTTAATCCTGCGCGGCATGAGCAGCTTGCCGTTCTCTATCTGCTAACTCTCTGGGAGCCTGGCTCTGCCTCTCCTGCGGCTCCCCTGCGGCCAGGGGAGACCAAGGGCTGCGGGGAATCAGGGCATCACACCATGCTGGGTGTAGACTAGTAGACAGCGAGCTGGAGCACAAACACTGAGTGATGGAGGAAAGGGCAGGCTGGCCCGTCCATGGCTTTCCCTACTGCTGCGACGTTGGCCGCGGGTGTCAGGAGTGTTGCAAGGGGATGGGCACAGGGCTGAAGGAGGCGATTGTGGCCTCTTGGCTGAGCTGGCCAGGAGTTTGAGCCACCGTCCTGGCTGTGCTCTGGCCTTTTCAGCTGTTGCTGCTGTGGCTGGAAAACATGGGAGGCTTCTGCCTTGAAACAGCAGTGGGCAAAGTCTGCTCAGGGGGTGATGCAGTGTCTGACCCCACTGACTTCTTGCTGGCCCCTATCCTAAAGGCAATGGGACTTGTGCTCCCTGGTCCACGCAGGCTCCAGCAGTCTCAACTGCTTTCGTGGTGTTCCTGAGGAGCACTAGGTATTTCCAAAGGTTGAGTGCACCTTTCAACTTTTCTGTCCCGCTGGAGGAATTTCAGATTTCTGTTGATAGAAGCTCCCTTTGGTACCTCTCACTCTCCCGCTCTTCTCTTTTCTAAGTACTGACTGTCTGTCCCTGTTCTGCATTTAAGTTCTCTCTTTCTGTGTTTTACCTGTCGGCTGAAGCAACTGGCCCACACTTTTAGGACCACTGGGAAAGCTTAGATTTATTATGTCATTCTACATATTTTTCCTGCAATACCCCGATCCTGGACAAGACTGGGTTATGGTCGCTACCAGAAATGACATGGTAGCTGTCCCCATGGTAAAGAAATGGGAAGCGGTGGTGGGACCATCCCCAGCAGTGAGAACTGCCTGGGGAGAGCTTGACCACTCATTGCTGGATCTGCCCAGGGCTTTTTTTCACTGCTCTTGATCCTCAAGGGTCAATCCTAGCCAGTCTGGAGCCAGATTGCCATCTGCCCTCCTTGCCAGGATTTCAGATCAGAGGACTGATGGTCCCGACAAGCCGAGCACCTTACCTCTCTGCCAGGGGAAGGAGCTGGGAATGCTCCATGCTTCTGAAAATCAGCTTTCTGAATGAAACTATTCCTGAAAAGGGCACAAGCAATTACCAGAGGTGGTTACAGCAAGATGCTCTGCGATCTCCTTAGAGTGGGTCAGAACTCCTTTGGAAAGCTATAGTCTATGGATGGGCTACAGGATTTCCTGACCTGTTGCGGATTTTGCACACATGAGGGATAAATGCAGATGGGAATGCCACCAGCCCACCCCCTCTGTCAGTGCTGGGATGCTGTCTGCTCTCAAAGGCAAGAGGCCTTGTGCCAATGCCATGGCTGAGTTGGATTGAGGGGAATGCTTGAAGCCACCAGAAGGACACCCAGTTTCTCCTGAAGCGTGGTCTTTTGAGACCTTCAGTACCTGAGCCTCCCTCATAATCCAGGACCCACTCTTGTCTGAGCTCCTTGTTCTCTAGCTGTTCCTTGCACAGAAGCATGTCCAGGTGACAAATTGTACGATTCACTGATGTGGCCCTCAGCTTGGGCCAGAGCAGAGATATTTGGATAATCTGTATCTGAAGAAAGGATATGGGCTTCCAGCAAAAGAAGACCCTAACCTGGTTTGACTGATGTGCTGCTGGGGGAAAGCATGCTGATCAGGTGGATTTCATCATCCAAGGTGAATGGAAAGGAGGGAAGAGCCAAAGATAAGCAGTGGTTCAAAGCTCTCAGCCTCCATACCAAGCTAATTAAGTCTTTCAGGCTCCGTGGCAGCAGTGCCAGAGCTTCTCAGCCTGGGGGTTTATATGGCCCTGATGTCCCCAGTGATGGACTGCCTTATGCTCTTTAGTCTAATCCCCCTCACAGCTTGCTCCAGGAGCAGAAAGGGGTATCCCTGCTGTGCAGATGGGGAATTTATGGCTCTGACGGACATCCTCTATTAAGTTCGTGCTTGGTTTAAGATCATCTCACCCCAGCTGTCGGCCCTGTCCAGGAGGTGAGTATCCCTGTGAGGGGCTGCAGGCTGCAACTGAGCCTCCTCCACCCTCCCTGATGTCCTCCATCCCTCCCTGCTCCAACTGCAGCATGCTGGAGCGGACCTCTCCTTCTGGGCCCCCGTGGCAACAAGCTTATGCCCTCACGCGTGAAATCTGATTATGCTTGCGTGACTTGAGCAGGATGATCCGATCCTCAGTGCTGCGAATCCCGCAGAGCGATTATCCACTCCGGAGAATTTCCTTTCTTTGTCCTAATGGGCCGGCCACTGAGCCTCTGCAGTGTTGCTTGAGGTCCCACGTGATGCTTCACCCTGCATCTCCCATCTGGGATCCGGGTCGCTGGCTGCACTTATGAGGCTGCTGGAGAAGGCAACCTTTTGCAGAAGAGTGAGGAAGAAATGAGGCTGTAACTTGCCTTCATGCTGTGGCTGGCAGGAGTAAGGGACTTTCAAATGGGGTTCAGATGTTACCTGTGAACAGTGAACCCTCTTGAATCCAGGATGAATTAGGCTGGGGTGCATCTGTGAGTGTTTGTAAGTACCCAGGCAATGTGTCTTGTAGCTTCCCTTTACCACAGTGGAGGTCTCTGTGTCCATGGGCAGCTGCCAAGCCTACTGTCAGGTGTTTCCCAGCGTGGATGGTTGGGCCATGAGAAATGCTGGGGCAGTAAAGGCAGAGTGTCTGAAAGGTTCAGACTGAGAACAAGGGAACACATTATTTTTTTTTAGCCCTGGCTCTGCTAACAACATGCTGCAAGACCTCAGGGAGTGCCTGGATGTCCCCACTATAAAACACATCTCGCTCTCCTTCCCTGGGACATTGGGAGAGCTTCCCATCAAAAGGAAGCCTTGTGACCTGCAGAGAGTCTTGGGGGTTTTGCCTTCTTCCTTTGAAGAGACACAGCTGCAGGAGGACTGAGAAAGGTCGACCTGTTCAGGCACACTGCCCTGTGAAACCAGTACTCATTCCCGGCTCATCTGGCTTCAGGTGAAAAGAGGGATCTGGGCTGGACAAGGGTGCCAGCAGCCCAGGGAGGCTCTGCGCAGGACAGTGAGGTGGTAACCCCTGGAGCTAATGAAGGCTTCCAATTAGGTGGGCTTCAGCTCTCATCAGTAGGTCAGAAAGGTTGTAACTTAGACTGGTGCCAGGCAAAACGATTTACGCTTCTGATTGGGTTTCGACTATCCTGCTGCAGTTGATGAAGCAAAGTGCCTCCTCCTTAGAGGCACAAGGTGTGCCAACAGTGGCTTGTTCTGCCCTGAGGTGGGAAGTTGCTTTGCCTTCCCCCCCGACACATACTGAGTTTTCCCCCTGCTCGTTTATGTGAATGATAATGAACCAACCTGAGGGGTGAAATGACTGAAATGATTTCTCTTCTCTCCCTGTTTCTCTTTGCAGAACTGAAGACTATATGAAGTTGTCCCTAGCCTCCTCCTAAAGGCATCCCTTGGCATCTTTAAAGGCTTGAGAGAAATACCAAAACCAACCAAACACACCCATAAGAGAAATCCATAAACCCTCAAAACTTGGGATCCCCTCTTGGTCTGAAGTTGAGTTCTTCAAAAACTCCTGTGGTGTCAAGTTTGAGGAGATCCTGTTGTGTGGCTCCATGGACTGGGGCTGGGCCCAAGCAGTGACTTGAGTTGTGTTTGGGGGGCTGGGATGAACCTTCGTCCCTCTCCCCCAAACAGAACCCAAATTGGACACTAAATATGCAGCGAGTCTATTAGTTGTGTTCATTACCATGTATTAGGCCTGACATGAAATCTGTGTTGTTCCTTTATTGGGGTGAGCGAACCATAGCTCCTCTCCCAGACCAGCCTGGACCTTATACCAGACTATGTTGCTTCCTGGGACCAAACTCCTCTTTATTGTTGGAGGGTGGGAACTGCCTATGATTTCAAATGTTGTATAACACTGCTTTATTCTGAGGGGTGGAGGGATAAAGTGGGGTCCAAGTGAGGGATGGCAGATGGTAGCTGGACTGACTCAAATCTTGCTTCTGTAGTTATTTTAGCAGAGAGCTGATTCTGTAGGTAGACAGAAGACTCTAGAAGTGATGAAGATTGATAGTTTAGCTGTTCTGCTTGTGGTGGAGGTTTAGGAGACCACACTTTGGCTGCTGTTAATATCTGGATTCTCACTTTTCCCTACTCCAGTTCCCAAGAGGAGAGACCCAAGGAGGTAGCTATGGCATCAGGGGTTCCCTTTGGCTCAGGATGAGATAGTGGGAGTCCTGGAAGAGACACTGTCCCCATTCCTCTGCCCGCTTGCTGTTCCAGTGTCCTCTTCTCTTGCTAGCCCTGTGGCTTGTCTACTGGAGCCAGAGCTCAGCATTGCTCCTCAGCTCTCTCACATATAGAAGATGAATTTGGCTGGGCACATATACCTGCTTCAGACATAGCAGGTTTTAAATCAAACCCAGCTGGTTTGCAAGAGTGAGAAGAGGGTCCCAGTTCTCTAGCAATGTTGTAGAAATATCAGGCTGGGTGGGGATGTGTCCTTCAAAGTTTCTCTTTCACTGCCGGACAACTGCCTCTTGGCTAACGCTGCAAACATATCGGAAACCCAACAGGCTGCTTTTTTTTTTTTTTTTCCCTTTTTAATTCCTATGCAGACAATACTTGAAACCTTGTACACAGTTGTCCTTTCCAGCGCCTGGGGTTGGCAAACTCTTAATAAAAGGGCTCATTTAAAGAACAGCAGGAGGCTTCAGCTTTAGAAGAGGCTGGGCTGCCCCTTCCCAGCCGACAACTGCAAGCGTGTTCAGTGGTTTGCATATGAATTTAGGCACATCTGGATCCTCTGCTTCAACATCCCGCTGGTACAGCTGCTGTGTCCCCTTGGTGCTGGCTGGCTGACTCTGTGTCCCGAGCACCCAACTATGCAAAGAATGCCTTATATACATTGTGTTTAAGTTACATGGCAATATGTACATCGAGCAAAGTCTATAGTTGAGTCCAGATTTTTGCTAGTGGCAGCGAGTCAAACGATTTCTTCAACTCAAATGGCTGTCTGGGTATTTTTTACTTTTGTTTGTTTTGTTTGTTTGTTTTGTATCTGATGGTGGCTCTTATACAAAGGACTGTAATTCTAGTGGCTTGAATCTGTAAAAATTGCCTTTGTTTGGTCCAATAAACCTTTGAATAGTTTATTTGGTTTGTGCTTGTTCTCCCTGCCTCCAGCAGCTTGTAACTTCTTTCTCAAGAGATTTGTGTTGAAAATCTGGATTTTAGGTTAGAGGTACATTCTGCCCTCCTATGCTTTTTACCCCATAAATGATTCCACTGGCGGCTTTAACAGTAGAGTCAGACCAGTGGTGAACGTCAGGGATTTTCCCTTATTTCTGCTGGAGCAATGCAGTGTTGCAGCAGGATCCTGGTCTTGTTTGGCTGCAGAACAATTAGCAATGTTCCCAAGGCAGAGCTCTGCCCAGGATTTCAGCTGGTGTGAACATGGGTGCCTAGCAGTTCCTGAAACGGAGATCACCTTTAACATACCTATGGCTCACTGCCCCAAACCTCCATTAATTGTAGAAGTCTTGGACTGAAATGTCTAAAAAGAGCCTAAGGGAGTTAAGTATGCAAATTCAATTGCCTATCAAGAAGAATTAGACTGCTTTGAAAATCCTTAATTCATCTATTTTGTCAGGAATAAGTAAAATCCTGTTTGACATCCTAAATCCAAGTAGTTTTGAGGACAACACTTGTGGGAAGAGAGAATGATTTTACTTGTGAATGGGGTAGGTTTGATTCAAAATCAACAACAACAAAAAAAACAAACCCCAAGCTGGAGCACTACAAAGTTGATTTGCAAGGTCACCTTTGATAGGAGAAGCTCCTTTTTGAAATCAGTTTCATGTTTTTGATGCCTTACTCTTCCTTCCCAGGCTCTTTTCTCTCTTTACCTTTGTTTTGCTCTCCCTTTGTTGTAGATGATGTAGCACAGAGAATTAACAGCAGTAACAGCTCTTTTTTATTTCTGTTTTTCAAACACACAGTCGTGATATTTAAAGTTGAGGGGAGAGCCAAAATGCATTAATGTCGTGCTTAAAAAAATTGAGTGAATGTTTTCTGTGATCTTGATTTTGGAGGTTTAGAGGCAAGGAAATGGGCCTTTGGGGAGGTTTCAGCAGTGTTAATGTCTGTGAAATAACGAGCGAGGGATGCAGACCTGTGTGGAGCACTCCCAGCTGGCATGCATTTCAGACACGTGAGGCAAAGCTGTGTATTGAATTTCTCCACACCAGACTGGAGACATGCCCTCTGGTGCCCAGCAGTGATCTAAAATAAAATATTGATCACTAATGACCATGCTTCCCTTCCTCTTGTCTGGAAAGGGCAGTTGGATGCTATTCATGTGAGCACAAAAAATTACAGAAGAGACAGACAAATCCAGGCGCTTGACAGCCTACAGCCAGAGGTTTCGTAACCAGAAGATCCCACATCATTATCAGAATATGTTTGGCCTTAGGACAATTGTATTTTAATTGCAATAGAAAAGAATTGGCAAATGACCTTTCTTTTGCCAGGATCTGTTTTTTTCCTGCCCTGCCTGCTGCAATGGTGCTGGGAGGACAGCCTGCTGTTCCTGCTTCTGCTGGGGCTTAGTCCAGGAGAGAGGAAAATGCAGAGCCCCACTCCGCAGAAGCTCAGCACGTGAAGGCTCCTCTGCTCATTCCTGACTGTCTCATGCCATTGATCTTGTTCGTGGTGTGGTTGCTTCTGATGTGTTGATGCTGCCCTCTCTTCTTTCAAGCAAAGATTGTGTCCTCATTTTGCCTGTCAATAGGTATTTCTGTCCCTCCTGTTAGTGGAACAACGAATAGCTTGTCCACACAGGACTTGCAGGAAGACTACTCCAGGTTAAATAATGGCCTGCATTTAAATGGATTAATTACAGTGTATTAAAGTCCTATGTGGAAAGCTGGCTGTGATGGAGACAAAGGACTCTTGACAGGGTGACCATGTGGAAGTAAAAGCCAGAGTCTGTCTTTCTAGCCCACAGGAGGTCTAAAGAAGCTAAACAAGCAGGAGGAGCTGGGATTGCGGCAGATCTGTGCTCTGAGCTGCTAAGTTATCACTGAATTCCAGCCCCACAGTCATGTAAGGGCAAAATGAGGCTTGAAGTATTAGAAACTGCTTCTCCCTTGTTACAGCCATAAAGCACCACAACCTCATTGGTTCTTTTAATCTTACACAGAAGAGTCAGAAATGAGGTGTGCTAGGCAATATTGCAGTCTGACCCCAATCAGGTAGAGTCCAGCAGTGAGAACGTACCAGCCCACAACCAGCTCTGACTGGAGCCAAGGTGCACATTCATTTTGCCCTAAAAGAAGATTTGTAGACTGTTGCATCAGTTCATGAGCTACCTGCGAAAAAGTGACACTCCTGTGCTGCCCACCCTTCTGTATCCCTGAGTGATGATCAGTAGATGTATGACCAATATAAGCCCTCCTATAAAGTTTCCTCAAATAAAGCCCTGTGACAGATACAAATCTTTGTGCTGCAGGACATACAGCAATGGTTAACTGCTTCAGGTTACGGAAAAATCAGGATATCTTCTGTTATGGGGAGAAGGGAGTTAATCATCTACTACAGGACTTTCTAGGGATGGAAATCTGAGCTAGATGGTCCACTGGTCAGTCTCTGCCCACGCAGGGATCATCTTGTTGCTGGACTGGCTACATGAGTCCATAGCACCATTTGACACTGGTAGATGAACTCTCAAATCAAAGCAAATTTCTGTCTGTGATCTTATCTTCCAGTGGCTGATTAAAGTCATGTCCACACTGGAAGGTAGTCTGGTCTCTAGTTTTCAGGAAGGTAGTCTGGTCTCTAGTTTTCAGGTAGGGTACACATTAAAAATTTAATAGCTATTCCTGAATTTCTCTGTATCTACATACTCTTATTACAGAATGAAAGGACACTGTGCTGATGACGCTTAATCCAGTTTCATGATAGAGTCTGCTAAAGTGGGACATGTTGGTCTTATGAAATTCCACATGTCGAGTTATCTTGAAACTTTGAGTATAGATAAGCCCTAAGGAACCCCAAAGGTAGTGTTACAGCAGTCTGTTTTAACTCCATATTTAAAGAACTGCAGAGAGATGTGCGGGATGATTGGATAGATGGGAAGGTGGAGGAAGGAGAACCAGAGGCTCTCTCTTTCTTATCTCCCATGGGCAGATTTCCTGCAGCCAGTAAGGCTTGTAAAATGACCTGCTTTTGGCTTTGTGTTTCATTTGACCATGGTGTTCTTGCTCAAAGTGCCTTCTGGGGACTGGCTATTCCTACTTCTCCTTTTTTTTTGACAGGGTTCAGAGAGAGCAGCTGGCTGCCATCTTCAGGCTCATGAAGGAAAAAAGTGACACATTTGGAGAGATGTCTGAAGGAGACATGAAGGAGCAGCTTAGACTGTATGATATATAACCTTGCAGCCAGTGGAGACTATGCCCAAAAGTCATCTTGGCCCTTATTATGCAGGACACTGGAGGCTGTAGTACTATAAACCTGTTTTGGTAGTTATTTTGCAGTTCCAGTTTGTTTTGCAAATGCCTGTGATATGTATTTCAAAAAACTTGTCATTTCTCACCCTTTTATTGTTTTTCCTTGAAAAGCTATTATCATATTTTCATCTCATACAGAGATTTTTACCTCTTTCTGTCTGGGTCACATGTCTCAGTCATACAAAGCAGTTAAACTCGCAATTTTTTTCTGGCCATGCTTTATAAAAACAAACTTTCAAACCTAGTCTTTATCAGTTTGATATCTGAAGAAAGCCAAAGATGATAGATATAAAATGGATGAAAATAATAGAATCATAGAATAACTCAGGTTGGAAGGGACCTAAGGAGGTCTGTAGTCCAACCTCCTGCTCAAAGCAGCATCAGCTATGCGACCAAGCCAGGTTACTCAGGGCTTTATCCTGTTGGCTCTTGAAAACCTCCAAAGATGGAGACTGCACAACCTCTCTTGGCAGAGAGGCTTCCGATCCTATGGTTAGAAAATGAATAGCCAAAGGCGAGTCATTAGTGCTTCGATTAGGGGTGAGTTGCCATTCTCATCTCCTTGGAAGGAACACTTCATCCTCCTTCATGCTGGCTTTTTGAAACAAATCCAAGTTGGTTCTGGCTGACCTCGTTGAGCTCATCTTCATGCCTGAGAAAACAGCACCTAACTTCAACCTGGAAACACAAACATCTCTTCGCCTCTTGGCACTGGTAAAAGTAGTACAAAAAGGTGGCTGGCTTTTTTACAAGGATGATTGTGTCCAACTCATATCCTGTTCTCCTAATATAAAAATGATGTGAGAAACTACATACTTAGGAAATCTCTGTGAATTTATGAAGTATTTTGAACAGTCTTGACCAACCCTTGGTGGTTTGGATAAAGTAAATCAATGAGCATTCCTAATTTTAACTGAATGTCTTCTGGTGTACTTATCTCTCCTACGAAATCCTGTTAAATACTTTATTATCAGGAAGGATTTTCTCAGTTTTAATACCTGCTGACAGAGGGAGGCAACATTTTCTGACCCAGTTTTAGGGAATGATCTCTTACAAGATTAGGTTTGCTTTATTTTGTGTAATTCTTTGGAGTCTGGGAAACCAAATCTCACATTATCTGGTCACTGTTTCCCACTACAGTTTATTGTATAACTCTGTACTGTTTGACTTTTAAGAATCATTTAATCTTCTAATTGTTTTCACTTAGGTGAAGGCATATTTATTATGAGATCAAGGTGGTTTTACTACCAGTCATGACTTAATCTAAATTTAATGTCTGAAAAGTACCTCTTTTTATTCAACATGAAGGAATTAAGTGGGAAAAGGAGTCTTATGATGTGAAACATCGTGCTAGCCTGCCATGTCCCCAGGCCACAATTTCCTTTGTCAAGCTGTATAAAGGAAGAAATGTAGAAAATTTGTATATGGGACTTCTCCCTAGTTCAAAACTGAAAGCAGGATCTTTTCCAAAGCTCTTTGTGAAAGCAAGCAAAGGCGAGTTAAGGTTTAGTTGATTTTTAGTCTTTGTCTTGTAGACTTTACAGTTTATTTCCAAAATATATTTATATTTCTTTTTTTACGTTTGGGCCTTCTCTGAATAGGAACATTTCTGGGGGAAAAAAAAAAATCCTCAAACTCCTCAGCTTCACATTATGCCAGCAATGATAATGCTGAATAAGGCAGAGCAGCTGGCATGAAACCTGTCCTGCCCATACCAACTCCAAGCAGTGTCACCAAAATGTTAAGATGCTGTTGAAGACAGGACAGTCATTTACTAGGCCCAAATTTAAGGAAGAAATGAAGCTAAGTAAAAAGGCCTCTGACCAAGACATGAAACAAAGGGATATCTAGATGGTAAAACCCATGGGTTTGAAACGGAACATTTCCTCTGCATGCTGTTGCAAGGCTGCAATAAAGAGGAGCCCACTGGACACGTCTGTGTGCGTCTGTGGACGGCAGCGGGGAGGTGGCGTTCAGAGGCCGCCTTCGAGGCCGCTGGGACCTGCAGCCATGGGGTACGTCCCATCTTGGCTTGGCCAGCTTCGAATTTCCTTTTCCCTCTGGGCTTATCAATATTTATACAGGAAATTTCACCAGTTGCTACGGCAGGATCTCCCCTTCTGGGTACTGTCATTAAGTTACACTGGCCGCTTTTCCTCAGCCTCATGCAGGGCTGTACGGTACAAAAGTGGCCGTATGAACGCACTGCCAGTAGCGCGGCAGGGGGGTTACACCGTGAGAGCCACTGGGGAAACGTTTCACCCCTTTGACAAGCTCTGGGGCTGCAAACACGGGCGGGAGGATCCCGAAGCAGCGCTGGCGCTGAGAGGCCTCTCACAGCCCTTCATAACGCGGAGGCCCGGACTCCTGTGAGCCCCAGTCGCGGGGATGTCCGCCCCCCCCCCCCCGCCGCCGGGAGCCGCTCCTGCCCACGCCTGTCGCCGACGCTTCGAGAAGGTGACCGGGACACCAGGGGACCGCGGTCCGGGCGCGGCGGGTCCCCGGGGCAGGGCCCGTCGAGGGGGGCCCGCTGCTATGGCAACCAGCCCCGGGCCGCTCGACATTGGACACACGTGTCCCCATTTGGCACCCGTACGGCAACGCGGAACGGGACTGGCTTGTCCCTAGCCGGCCCCCGTAACCCGCCACGACCGAGGGGGGGGGGGGCAGACTGAGGAGACGTCGAAACCGCCGTTATCGTGCAGTGCGCATGCGCACGGCGCTGGCGTCACGCGCCACGAGTGACGTCGCACGGCTGCCTGCCAGAGGCGGGGCCGAGCGCGCATGCGCGGGGCGGGGCCGCTCCCCTCAGTAAGATGGCGGCGGTCGCGGGTGGGCCTGAGGGCTGCCGCCGGCGGGACGCGGTCGGTGTGGTGTTCGGCCGAGAGGCTGAGGGCTGCCTCTGCGATGGGGAGGCTCTCAGGAGCCTCCTGGGAATGTCTGGCCGGCGGGTGTGCGGCAGCGTCCCCGGCCGCTCAGAGAGGGCCCTTTCGGTGCCTGTGAGGTGTGGCTGCCGTGGGGGGGAGGCAGGGGGGCTAGACTTTACTTGCCAGCCGACAGGCAGCACGCCGGGCTCCGGCTTTGTAAGGCATCCAAGTTAACCCACGTGTGCACTGGTAGTTTTCACCGGGTGTTTAACCTGGCCCAGGGTCCACTGAAGTCGTCAGGACATTCGTTTCAGTGGGTTTGGAGTGGGAATGCAGTGAGATAAGTCGAAGTGAGCGTGGTTTAAGCTGTTCTTTAGTAAATCCATGTTTGGTGATGGTCTTGGGGTCTGCCTGGGCAGGCACCTTGAGAAATGAATCTATCCTTCTAAAAGTGCCCAAAGCAATGTAAAGTGTGTGCAGCTACCCTCACTTGCATGCTTGGCAAGAACGGTTCATCCTAGGTCTTTGCCAAGATACTTCCTGGCCACGTTTTTTCTGATGCTCTTATTTCTGTGTGTTCCTGACATCCCACTAAGCATGCTTTAGTGTAATCTAGTGTTATGACTCTTCATCCTGCAGATAAGGAACAGATCGTGTTGTCTTGATCTGATCTTGGGTAGAGCAGAGAATGACAGCATTTTGTTCTGCATCTTCAGTGTTCTTTGATGTTTCTAATTTCTCATTCAAGCTCAGGCAGTCTTAATTGATAGCATACTTCCATGCATTCTGTGTGCTATGTCTAAATATTTTGATGGTTGTAATATTTCGTGCCAGCCATGGAAACATTTGCTGCTAGGTGACTGTAAAAGTGAGATTTGGTAAATAATTATTAGAAATCTTATACTAACACTATGATTGAAACAATAGACAAAAGTATAGCCAAGCAATTAACTAGTAGAGGTAGTTGCTCGTAAGTTTTGCAGTTCTTTGCTCTTATGACTAGATGTTCCTGTACACTAGATAAGAACAATGTTGAAACTGACCACATGTGATTGAAACTGCGTTAAGCTTCAAGATCAAAGAACAAGGGACAAGAATAAAGACTTCAAGAACAGCCAACAAGAACTTCAAATGGGTCGGTGGTTGGAAAAGCAGCCCTTCAACTCAAATGGATCCTTCATTGCGCATGATTGGATGTAGGCAGTACTATAATAATCAGTTATAATCATTTTTATGTATATGTATACTAATCTGATTAATATGCAATTAGTTATTCTATATAACCTGTTTGTGCTAAAGCTGTGGCATGCATGCTAGGTGGAACTATCTATCCCCCGTGCATCCAGCACTGCAATAAAGAATGCCTGCTTTCTAAAACTCCGGAACGAGTCTTAGAGAGTTTCTTCGACCGGCTTTTCGGTATCATTAGGCACCAAGCAGATCCAGGTTTAAAAAAAATCTGGAATTATTTAGTTAAGGAGCTTTAAGTGGGAGAGATGAAGGCAGGGGAAAGCAAAAGCAGAATTCCTTTCCTCTGGCTCTGTAGGTAGCTTTGATAGGAAGTTCAGGTTTGGAGACTTTATTTACAGATCACTTAAATGAGCTTTTTTGCATAGGTTGCCTCTGGCATTGGTAAGCCTTACACTCTGTGATACAATAGCATCTGCTTTGCACTGTAGAGCTGGTGTACGGCTGTCTTGGCCCAGTGCATTAGCAGTGTAGATGAAGTAGGTGGCTGTTCCAACAGTATGAGGAATTGTGCTAGTGAACTTGTCAAGTGTATCTGATAGCAAAGAGGTGGGTTTCCACTGTCCTTTCCTTTGAAGGAAGTGGGAATAGTTATAGACGGGAAAGAGTGTGGCCCCATGCCCACTATAAATCCTCTGCTTTTTGCACCTACAAGGTTATTTTCCATCTTACATTCCTTCTGTGCTGCTCAGGGGAGTTACAAGATTTTTTGCGAACTATGTCAAATATTTTTAATAAATTCCTCAGGGGCATTTCTCAGAATGAACCAAAGGCAAAAGTCCTCATTAATATCCACCAGAGGAGAACAAGTATGGGTTTCCAGACCAGCTTTGGAGTTACTATAAAACCAAAACCACCCCACTCCTTCCAGCCCCACCCCTCACAGTCCCTTATGTCTCTCAATCACTGTATCCATGCTACATGCATTTGACAGGGAATTAAATCCACAGTCTCTGAATTTATAATAGACTGGGTTTATTCCCATAAGAATGGTGGGACAAAGTTCAAAAAACATGTTGTAGATAACAATCCATTTTAGAGAATGTAATTTCCTCTGGGGAGTGAAATAACTAGTTCTAAAACTTGCAGTAACTGATGGCTATAGGGAATTTGTGTAGTAATCAAATAGTGAACATGTGGCATAAACATCTCCTGTTTTAAGAAGGCAGCTTCACCTTTATAACCATCCACGCTTTTGTTGGTGAATCACGTTTTGGTGTAATATGAGGACTGTATGAAAAGGGCCAAAGAGACATATCTCCGTAAACCCCTTGATATTGTAGTCTTTTCTACTTGCATTTCTCTGGAAGTTGTCTGACCAACATAACCTCAGAGGTGGTGGAAAATGTACAGTGGTATCTGCTACCTTCTGTTTTTAGCAAGGGAATGGTATTTTGTTTTATTCTCCTTTCTCCATAATATGACTAGAGCTTTTCTCACAAAGGTGTGCTTTTATTGGGATTTTGACATGTTCCAGGAATGTGATCTTTCTTGTGAGTCCTCTCTAAATGTCCAGTGAAGCAGCAGAGATGCTGATCTGTGAGTACATGTTCAGACTGAGTTATGGAAGCAGCACTAGATGGTAAAAATTCCTGAAGATAAGCTCAGGAGATGAGGATGGAATTGAATCTGGCTTTCTGCTAGGATGGGAACAGAGGAAAACATGGAAGTCCTTGTGACTTTTTTAAAAATTTGAATAGATTTATTGCACATCAAACACATCGGATCTCTGGATCCCAGCCATCAGCTCTGTAATAGCTGTGCGACACTCCTTTCTCTAAAGGGGAAAATCTCTTGTCTGAAATGCTTTCTTAATTCCCAAAGTAGGTCAGGAATGCAGTCATTGAGATAAGTATGTGTAGTGAGTGAGTCATGGTGTGATCAGCTGCTGGGAATGCTGTGTAGTGCTTGCATTTGTTAACTGCTAAATTGCATTGAGAACAATAAACTAACAAAGAGGAGGTATTACATAGTTTGTTTCATCTTCATTTGTCTCAGAGAAAGGGGATAATTGATTTTGTTTTCCGTGAAAGGATAGTGTCAAACCTACTGTGGGGACTGTGACTGTTTTCAAGCATTAAGCCAAATTGTTAGGGATGCTGCTATAGAAAGAGATGAAACAGCCAACCGACCTAGTCCGGGGGAATCATAAGCAGTCTCAACACATCTCCAAAATTGGCAGTGCAAACTGGGCCAAACGTGGCAGGGGAGGTTGCGTGCCTTATCCATGTGGTCACATGTGGACTTGCTGCAGCACATCTGGCTGTGAAGTTGTTCCCAGTGGTAAAATCCAAGGGTGAGGTATGACGAGTCCTTACCTCTATTGGGGTCAATTTTTCCTCCTCTGCAGTGGTTAAGAGATTCCAGCCCTGGTGCAAGGGAAGGTAACACTGGGAGAGATATGGTGCTGTGTAATTTCCTGCTGGCAGAGCTGCCTGGTAGTAGAAAGTGTGGTTCTTCTTGGAGCTATTTTTTACCTCTCTCCTGAAATGGCTCACATCTTCTTAACCAAGGCTAATGTAAATGCAGCCCTAAAATGCTCACAGTTGGAAGCAAGTTTAAAATGTAGGTAAACGTGAGGTGGTAGGAGAGGAAAAGTGAGTACCGTTTATCCGCTGGATGGTGCTGTTGTTTTATACAAACAGCAGAGGGGTCCTGTGTTGCTGTGGCTGAAGACTTCAAGTACTGGTTTGCTTCAGAGAGAATTAAGGATATGCACAGTCCCTTTCTCCTTAGCGAATCTCTCACAAATCCTGCATGTTGTGATCCGCCTGTTACCCAGCATTCCTGAGACTCGCTAAACTTAGCTAATGACTACAGGTGGGAAAACTCCTATTTTCTGAGCAATTCCTCTTGATCAGGACCAGAATTTTTCTAAAAAATCTCATTTAAAACTTCCCCCAATCCCCCAGCCCCCAAGAGTTAAGCTTTGTTTCACCTGTGGGATGAGTATTTGTTGGCTCAGTCAAGTGCAGTAAGCTAGCTAGGAGTCGCTGGAGGAAAAGGTTGTTTCCAGCGTCTGGTTATACTTCGTTGTAGGGGAAGAGAAGACACATTCTTCTGATGAAACTGCCTTTCCAGAGGCCAAGACTTGAGTTTGAATTTTGTTTGCTTGCCATAGCATCAGCTAACATAACATCAGATAAGATCTGAAATAGGTATTTGCTACTTACGTGACATTGTTCTAATGTTCTTGTAACTTTTTATTGTATTCTTTTATAACTCTCTCTTAAAGATGTAACTGCTATCCTTAAGAAGGAGAGGACTTTGTGGATCATTGCCTCTGTAATTTGTGTTCCTTGTAAACACTGTTACAGCCTTTTATTGGAAAGGAAACAAAGAATAGTAGCCCATGTGATGTGAGAAATTGTTTTGCAAGCTCTGCCTACAACTCAGTTGTTGGAATTCTGCTACTAATAATTGATGGAAGTAGAAAATAACTCAAGATGCTGGTTTTAAGGAAATGAGATGGTGGGGAAGGAAGTGGTGAAAGTGTTTAGTTTGTAGTAAGTGAAGATGGCCGCATTGGTTCAGTAACTCTTAGGAAAGGTGATACTTTGAATTTTTAGTGCCTTCCAGCAACAGAGGACTGGCTGTCAGCTCCTTTCGGTTTCCAGACACCCTGAATTCTGGTAGCAGAGGAGAACTTTGCATAGAAGACTGCAGTCTGCTGGCAGTAGATGTTTCTAACGACCATTGCTAGTTTGTGGAGTACAGGTAGAAAACCCCTGTGTGATGGCAGTGGGTTAGTGCAGAGCATTGTGTTCTGTGTCACTGGCAAGGCTTTCGTCGGTACCCGTGTTCCTGCAGTAGTCATGTCTGAGCTAATCGAGCGCCGATCTGGTGGGATGCATGCGTGGGTGTCACTAACCAGGGTCTAGAGACTGGCAAATGTGGGGGGAAAGCAGAGGTCAGAAGAGATAGTATCTTACTTTGAGGATACCAGTGGTTCACATGTAAAGCAAGTCCTGACTTCAGATGAGTAACAGCATCAGATTCATGCCTTAATTTCTCATCTTATTGTAAGCTGTTTGGCCTCAGTGTAGTGGTTCCCCACTGAAGCACAGGATCTTTCTAATCCTTCCCATCACCGTGAATTCCCTTTAATTGCCACTCTGTTTGTGTGGAGTGTGTCCTTTCATGTCAGCAAGGACCATTTAAAAATCTAGCTGTTTCCTTTTGGAGGAGAAATATTGTAGCCCAGTAGCTAAGGAAGATGACTGTGACCTTTGGAGGGAAGAGGGACTTACTGAGAATGTGACTGGATGGATAAACCATGACCGCCTGGGGAAACAGATTTGCAGGGAGGTGGAATGACTGACTGCCTAGCCTTGTCCCAGCATCTGAGGTTTTATCTAAAAGCCAGAACTATGTCTTGCAAAATGGAGGAGTTACAGTTTCTGGACACTTCTGAGATGTGGTCTATGTGTGGTCAGAATGACTGGGAGAGAGACTCACACCTGTTGGATCTCCGAACTTTCTATTTGTTTTGGCTTTTTGTTAAAAGATGTCCTCTGTGTGTGTTTATGCACTTCAGTTTTGATTGGCCTGGGTAGATGTCGTCTGTTCCTCTTCCATGGTCTTTGTTTTGTTTGTTTTTTCCACTGTGATGTGAAGCTATTGGATGAGTTACACAGGATGTTATCTGCATATTAGCAATACAAAGACCAGTGGAAACCGGATGGAGAAAATAGAAACCCCAGCTTTTCTCTGTACAGATTATGCTGAAATTTTCACACCCACACACTTAAATCAGCTTTGTAGTGGTAAAGTTTGACTTTTGGCACGAGCAAAAAGACTTCTATTTCAGGCAGCGCTGCATGAAAATTGTAGGTTGGGTATTGCCAATTCTTTCTCCGTGGGCTGTGTTTCTTTGCCCTGCAATAAAGGATTCCTGTGTGTCATCGCTGTCCTTGTGGCAGGATAGAGCTGTATGACCTTAGTGAAGACTGGGAGTACCACAGTGTGTGAACCCAGCAACCTTAAGAAAGGAGCAGAGGCATTCTGACAACTTGTTTCTAGGGGGGAATTTTATCTTCCGGCTATTTTCAAGCTGCCCATGAACACGCAAGAGTGTTGGGCCTCAGTTCTTTAGTCTTGTTTTGTGTGTAGACAATGACAGTTTCAACAACCCTACAATTGCACTGTTAAATTGGCAGTGCTTTGAGTGGGTTGATGAGATGGTTCCCTAAAATGTCCCAAGGAAATTGCACACTGTCCTACGCACCTCCTTTGTTTTTTAAAAACTGCTGTCAGCACAGTTGAGGTGGGAAATTTTCTGTTTGGCTGTTTGATTTAACATGCCATTCACGCAACTGGAAGATCCAGCAGTCCTTTGTGCTGCCCCTGAGATCTGCAACGGACTGTGGTCCCAAGCTTTTCTTTATCCCCTATATCTGTTCTCACAGGTGAACATCCACATCAGAGAGCAGAACTAGGGGAGAAAATCTGATGCTAATGTAATGCTGATGCTGGGAATATAACTTACTGCAGCAGAGAGGAATTCCTGTGCAAAGTCATAAAAAGAAAACCCAGCACCAGTGGCTCTTGGACCTGTGTGTTATCTTGAGGAAATGCCTACTGGGAAGCTTTCACCACTGAAATGTTCTGCTGGCGACACAGTGCAATCGTGGCTGTGAAGATCCTGCTAACTGTGGTGTTAGCAAGTGGTTTCCTGTTCTGAGGACTGAGAACTTGTGCGGACAAAATTTGGGATGGTCCCTCTCCTTGTGCACTTTGCCATCTCACCTGCAGCTCAGCCGTTATCTCAGCAGAGATGCTGCAGGTTTTTGAGGAGCCCCTTAATCCATGCTAGGCTGCTCGTAGAGCTGCTCCACTGCTGGTACTGGTGGGGAGTGGCATCTTTATTGCTGCAAAACTTTGCGTGCACAGGCAGAGAAGATGATGGACCTGCATCCAGTACCTTTATACTGGTTTCCAGCAGAAGTCCTGTCCTGAGAAATCCCCCTCTTCCCAGGCTCCTTCATGACAAAGGTCTGTCTTTGCAGCTGAGTGACGCTGTCTGTCTAGGTGGGATCCCGTGGAGCTGTGGGAGCCTCACCTGCTCTCCCTGGCTCGCACCATCCTTTTTGCCAGCTCCTCCTATAGCCTTTTGTGGAAAATGCTTTCTTAGTAAAGGGTGGGTTATCCTTGTTTGTGCATGGATATTTCTGTACCCAGAAGTTATCTGCATCGTGCGTGACAGTTTGTTAATGTTATACTGACAAGCCTGTAACCATGATGTTGATCTTCCTGCTCACCTTTCTGCAACAAGAGATGAGGCAGACACCCTTTTGCTAATTGCATCAAAATATGGTGGGCTTTATCCTGCCCTCTGCAGTCACAGCAACTGACTCAGCTGAGAAAAAGTGACTTTCAGTGTCTGTGGGGGCACACATATGCAGACAATTGTGGTTAGGATCTAGGAGCCCAAGACTGGTCCATCACATTGTCCTAAGTTGGGAGAGCATGTGGTGATGGTAATGGCAGGGTTCTGTCCCCTCGACCTAGGTTGGTCATCAGCATGTGGTGGGACAGCACAGCAGTGATCGGAGACCCCCTCACACAAACCTTCTTTCTCTCTCTAAACAAATCTACTAGAGGACAGGACACTGCATTAGCTGCCTGTCTCATGTTCTCAATTCTTTTTCCTTCTTTGTGAGCACAAAATATCAGAAAATAGCCATCTGTATAGCTAGTTTTGGAGAAGGGTGGCTGGGGTACTGAGAGCATGCTCCTTGGGTCACTTAGCTGACAGTATTGACAAGTATGTTATTTAAAGTTGGTTTTTGGTGCATGTAGGAAGGGATGGTGTAAGGATGGGCTGTTGTTTGCCAGTTCTGCTCACCTCTTCTCTGTTCATCAATTCCACTTGCCAGTTGCAGTGTTGAAACAAAATTTGATCACCTGGACTTTGTTCTGAGTCAAACCAGATTGATAAAACTGGTGACCAAGGGTTTGCAAGCGTGACTGTGACTTGATTTGGCCTGCAGGAAAACCCTGGTAATTTTGGTGACCACCAGGCCTGTTTTGATTTTGGCATTTCGGGTGCAGTTAGCAGAGCAGGCAGTTAGAACAGTTATGTGTGACTGAGCATATCTAACACAGAGTCCCTGGCACAAGATCGGACAGCCTTAAGATACCGTTTTTGTTGGCTTTCCGGACAAGTGGTGCACTTCAAAGTTTGTAGCAGATAAACTTGCACCTGGGGTATGTAGAGTGAATGGCCTTTTTAGTGAAGTATGCACTATTTATTTATGCATAAATAGAACTGGAGTATTCTGGTTTCTTGAAGTTGTAAGGCCAGACCCTGTCAAGTGCTGATATTAAGAGAAGTGAGAGGCTGGCTGAAGACAGTGTTCTACAGGCAACAGTAAACAACTGAAGGAACTGGCCTTGTAGAAAAACTGTCTTGCAATTCAGCTGCAATCCCTAGACAATAAATTGTTCTACAGGATAACAGAGAACCCAAAGACTAACCACATGACAAGATGGGAAGGGTTTTTTTTCCCCTGGATAGATTAGATAGCAAACCATGTGAAATTCCACAAGTAAAATGCCACCTATTTATCTTGAAAGAGAAGGAGACAATGTGCGTTTTGTAGATGTGAGTTACAAGTGAGATAAAGCTAATTCTCAAATCAAATTATATTTTAGGGAGGACCTGAACTTCTATCTATGAAACAGTGTAGTTATTTTAATGTATTTGTGGGGCACTTGACATATCTAAATGTTTTTAATAAGATAGACCTCCTGAACAACAGTGAAATACTTTGGTAGTGGCAAAACAAATAGCCCACCTTAGACTTGTGAGTTGCTGGAGCATTGTGGCTTCAGCCATCAGGGTTCTGAGGACGTTGTGGTGGAGCCACCGGTATCTAGATAAAGCTGAAAGCAAAAAGATATCCATGTAGCTCTGGGCAAAAGCAGGACTGTTGGCATCATCATTTAAATTTTCATGTGAGTAACTGCATTTTACCGCTCTGTCTTCTTTCTGTTTATTTCAGAGACCTTCTGTCTGGAAAAGTTTGTGGTGGTGTAGCATGGCTCATCATATTCCTCTCAGCAATGACTACCTTTCAGTATCAATTGAAGGAAACACAGTAAGGTAATTTGCAAGTACTTTAGGGTAAATTACATAAAGTTTGTAAACCCAAGGGCTTGTAACTTGCTCTTGGATTCTCAGAGCTTTTTACCATATGGTTTCACAAAATAGCACACATAGTTGAACAACCAGAAGAGTAATTCTCCGTGTTTCTTATTTTTCTACAGAGCTCTCAGTGTCCTCTTGCTCTTGATTGTTTTGTGCATTTACTCTTAAGGTATTAATTATTTTAGTAAACTGGGCTTGCATTTACTTATGATTGCAATATCAAGGGGTAAATATGAACTCAAACATTGACCAAACGGAAAGGCAAGGTGGAGCAAAGGAGGTGCCCTAGATGACTGTCAGTGGAGCATGACGCAGCAGTGTAGATTGCTTAGGGAAAAACCTCAAGCCTGGAAAGATCAACAAGCCCCAACCAACATCTTCGCACAGGGTTGGTTTAGATATCACTGAAGCTTGGAGCTGTATGAGATGACCTTTCAAGATGTCTCTTCCAGCTTTTGTTGCAGTGGCTCTGCAGCATAACTCATTCTAGATGAGTGGGTAGCATCTCAGTGAGTGCAAAATGCCCACTACAGAAGAGAGAGCTGTAATGGCAGGCTAGTGGAGATTAACACAAGGGCTGGACACTACCTGAATTTGGCGTCATCCCATTAACAACACAGCTTAGACTGTTCCTGTTGTAGGCTTGTTCATTCTCATTTGATAACTAAAAAAGGGGACACAAGGCTTGAGATGCAAGCTGCAGAGGTAGGAACAAACACACTCAGTGTATGTCCTGCCTGACTTTTCCGTGCCACACTTTTCACTAGAGTGACACCCATCTTTAGGAAGTGCATCTCATGGGAAGAGATGAATAATGTCATTGCGCAGCATTATTAGAAACAGACTGGCTGATCCTCTTGGCCCCGGCTGAGACTGTGCAACAGGAGTGTCCTTCCTGGAGTTCTAAGGCCTGTGAGACAAACCCCCATTGAACAGATGCTAAGCAGCTCCCAGGGAACCAGGAGAGAATGGCATGCCCTTCCTGAGCACAAGGATCTCACATTTCCACTACAATAGCACAGTGTGCTGCTTTCCTGCCCAGCAATTACTTTGCTTGGGGTTTTCCCAGTATGAAGTTGATAGGTGGTGTGCAACTGGAGTAGCAAAGAATTACCTTCTCTCCATGGCTGGCAAAAGCCTCTGTCAAGTTAATAGGAGGAGGATGGAGATTAGCACAGGACCCTCTAGGTATCTAAATAAAGCAAGGGAAGAACTGTTAAATAGAAGACAATAGACAGAAAGGAGGGAAGAGAAGCATGTGATTTCCAGCAGTAAATCCATCTTCCTTATCACAGGACCATGTGGCTGTGCTACTCTTGCAGCTAAAAACATGACTGCGCTTTGCCGATGCATCTGTCAGGAGCAGAGAGGAAGGCACTGTGAGGCCACATTTTTCCAAGTGTAAATCAGGGGCATGATGATTTATACCACTCAAGAAGCAGGCTTACATCTTGCATTCCTGTAGCACTTTTCACCCCAAAGGATGCCAAATGGCACATTTGTCCTGCCAAATGTCAAGAGGGGTGGTTTGTGATGTTAAGTCAGTGGGAAGAGTATGGGAAAGACCTTTAGCAAGAAATATTTCACTTCTGGCTCTAAAATTAGTAGACCCTTACACAGACGTGATTCTGTAATTCGTATCTGTGCAAGGCCTAATTTTTGCAGCCAGATGTGAAGTGCTGAGATAACATGCCTGCATTTTTTGCCAGGGGTACAGAGAGGGATTTGAGCTTTGTGAATCTTGTGTTTCTCTCTCTGGAACAGTGGAGAGTCCTGGAATGCTCCTGCTCCTGGCAGCTGTCAGGGACAGGAGCTGGAGAGGTTGCTTTTCTGATGGGAGACCAGCTAGCCATAAGTTTAATAAATTACCTCCTCACCTGTCTGCAGTACTGCCCTGCTCCTTGGGGGAACAGCTCTCTGAGAGATTCCTAGTCAAGGAACAGAATATTTTCTTGCTTTCCATCAAATAGATTTTAAAGGGGAAAAAAAGCCACAACCCATATCAGCCCTGGAGTAGTGTCAGTTTGTCTCTCTCTCTGTCAGCTTTTGGGTGATATGCTAGGCTTCCTGCTGGGATGGCACAGACAAAAGGCTGTTGAGGGAGGCATTTGGATAAAGGATCCCTGGTTCTTTCCAGCCTGTGTAACTCCAGCTGACATTTCCAGCCATTGTTGCTGGGAGTGTATTTTTCTTTTTTTTTTTTTTTTTTTTTTTTAATTCTTCCACATGAAGTGGCTCATCAGTCTTCTCAGCTTTGTGTGTCTGAGAAAGAAATGCTGGGACCAGAGCCATTTCAGTGTTGCAGCTTAAGCGGGATGGGGTGAATTGTGAAGAGATCAAGAAGCAGAAAAGTGTGATGGAAGACTTGGTCTGCTTCACTCAATACAGAGATGTTAACACCTATCACTGTGGGCATAGGGAACATGCTCAATAGCTGAGTAGTCATTGTGCTTACAGAGAGAACTAAAACAGGTTCCAGTGATCAGAGGCTGTAATACAGCCAAATTTGGAGGACTTAGACCCCATCTCCCAGTGATTGCTCCAGGCAAGGACTTTCTGTGGTATGTGGGAGCCAGCTGGAGGAGCCTGCCTGTGGTCCCATTACTGTGTGGGAGAGGGGGAAATATTCCATCTTGGACACATATCATCTGCTGTCACAACATAGATTCAAAGCAGTTTCTTTACTGGGGCATTAGCTGGGTGGGGCTGGATACCAAGCAGACAAACCAGCACTAATAAAAAACAACAAGTTTTGCATTCTCTGCAACTCTGCTGTGTGTTCACTGAGGAGGTGCTTCCTAGTGTTCCACTGTGAAAGCCACTGTCTCTTTCTCTCCTGGGGTGTTTCAGCGCATGGAGAACACAGACCAGTTGGCTCACTAAGCTGTTCCCTACTTCCTGGCGCAGTTCGCTGAGCCTTTGCTCTGTGACAAAACTGTGGGCATTCTTGCAAGTGCAGCAGTAGAGAGGTGGGGGCTTTGCCTCAATAAATGCAGTTGTCTCTCAGGGTGTGTTCAGTGTTTTTGAGAGAAGGTTTGGTGCGGAAGGGAACGGACTTGCTGGAAAATGGCCAGCGAGTGTGGAATTCAGGCAAGCTTGGGAGTTTTGGGGCTATCGGTTTTGTTTGGTGAAAGCAAGACAAATAGCTGTGCAGAGTTTGCTCTTGTAATTTCTTTCCCCCCCTGGATTCCCAGCCTAAAAGCATGTGCTTCTGAAGATGACTACTGAACTGGCAGGGGAAAACAAGACCCTAACATTTCCAAGCCGAGCCTTTGCTAACCCACAGGCATGTCCACGGAGCAGTCTCATGCTGTAGGCACTGTCATTCCTTTTCTTAGTTAGAACTCACTCAGTTCTTACATCATCAAGTAATACTGTGAACAGGTCCACACACACCCAGCTTCTTTAGCAGCTCCTTATTCCACAGGCTTCCAGTCACATACTGGTTTTTGGTATGTTGTGGACATCACTGAAAGACAAGTTTGTCCTACAGTGAAGCTTGATCAATTTGTAGAACAGCTCTGTCCTTAAAGCACAGCTTGTGATGCCCTCTTCCCTAGCTCAGAGCTGTGGGAAAGTGGAAAGCACACAGGGCACAGGCGAGTAAACAAGATTTGATGCATAGCCCTCTGGAGAAGGTGCACGCAGATGAATTATTGGCATAGTTCAGACTCTAGCTGACACACACAACATACAGGAGCTTAAGATCTAATGGAGATAAAGTTTGTTTAAAAAAAAAAAAACAAACCACCACAAACAAACAGAAAGGCAAATCTGCCTTTTATTTGTCCAGGATGTAACTAAGGATGTAGTTAAGTAGATGTGGAATTAAAAGGACTGTTGGGAGATAGAAAAGAGCTAATAGATAACCATCTTCACTTGATGGTCCCAGGTGGAGTTTGCTTAAAAAAAGCAAAGGGCCTGTTTTCATGGCACTAAAGAATAGAAGAACTTCTGGTGTGGGCGTTGATGTTAGTAGCTGGACACACTGAACACAGAGCGGCAGTGCTGGGCTCCGAGTCTCTACACCAGGAGAGAAGCAGCATCTCCTGGGATTGCCAGTAGGACTGCCAGAGAAACATGTAAAACCTCTCATTTGGAAAAGGAGGCTGGCATCTGGCCTGTGGCCCTTGAGAGGTTGCCAACTCCTGTGTTAGGTGCAGTCTTCACTTACTATCTTCCTGTCTGTGGGCTGGGAGCCCTGTGTATCCCAGGAATCATACTTCTTATAGAACTTTATAAGTGAACAGCTCTGCTATTGGCCTTAGTTTTCACCAGACCATTCCTGACGAGTTACAATACATCCCCATTTCCCAATCTGACCTCGTGTTTGAGCTCACCAGCCTGGCTGCCTGAGCTCTAACAGACCGATTTCAGCAGTGGCGGTAGAGGATGATGAAATAATACTCCAAGGAAGTGAAAGCCAGTACTCCGATAGGTTGGGGGTTTTTTATAGGTTTTCTTTTCTTAGACCAAGAAAGTGAAAAGCTGTATGTTTTGCATAGCAAGCCTGGTTTTGGCTAATGTGCTTGCCAGAGATTTGGATATTCCCCCAAGCACAGTCTTTCCTGAACATAGAGTACTACAGACATGTTCTCCACAATTGCCAGCCCAGTTCCTTAAAAGCAAAGAAAACTGTCTTTCTCTGGTTGTAAGAATCCTGCTATCCCTTGTGGCTCTTGGTTTCACAGTAATGTTACACGGAGGAGGTTGAAGGAAAATGTTTGCTGCCTCCAGAATTTCCCTTTGGGACCCTATCAACAAAAAAAGCCTTGTAATTGCACACAAGCAGCTTCTTCCAAGCAGTATGCCTGAAGTGCATAGGGCTTGAAAGAGGAAGGCTAAAATGAAGCCGTTGCTATGTATGCTGCGTATTGGTGCTTCAGGACTGATACTTGTTCCTTAAGAATGTCCTGTTGGGGATCTTGTGGGCACAGAGTTGCTGTTTGCCTGCTGCATACCCAGACCTGTAGCCCACTTTTCTAGAATTGCCTGAAGCTGATGAGGGCTGCCCAGGAATATGGCAATACCTTGGCTGATCCCTTTCTCAGTGCCTGTAATTGTTCAACAGATCTCCTTTGATCCTAGGCTCAGTTTGAGCAATAGTGAAATGTTTTGCTGTAGGTGGAGGCGGGATGGTACCCTAGACTAACAACCTCCCTTGTGTTTCTTCAAAGGCTTTTCAAACCTGTGTTATTGTTTCATTTTTTTCTCCCAGGTCCTCTCATAACCAATGTCTTGCACTCAAATCCAGAGGGAGTAACTTGTCAGGAAGTATAGACAATAAAGAAACGCAGCTACTGCTGAGCCTGTACAGGGAATCCTTGCAGCTTTTTGCTGTGATGGGTGGAGAGTTACAAGGTAGGTGGGAAACCTGTTGACTGGCTTTCCTGTAACTTAAAGCAAACATCTTCAGTCCTCTGTGTATTCAGTAACAGTGCGAGTGCTACCTTCTGAGACTTGTGGTATTGTCAACAAAAGCTTTTTTATATCTAAGCTTAATTTTTTATAAGACCTGTGGAAAAGCAGCCTATGTTGTAAGAAGCAATATAGCCATCTCCCCTTGAACTGTCAGGGTTAATATTTAACAGCTCCCCAGAAGTTAAAATAGCCCTTTGCTGTAGCACGTAAAACTACATCTCTGGTACAGGTAAGCGTTTCTCTGGCTGTGGTGTTCATTCATCTCTGCTAAGCTTTCCCTCTGCCGGTGCGGAGATGTATTCTGGACTGCCAAAGATTGATCTCCAGGCAGACTGCTGATTTTCATGAAGAGGACAGGATGGGATATGTATCATGGAACTTGGGATGGGGAGATATTGTCAGGTGCTACCTATCAATGAGAAGCAACATATCCCAGGTCTGAATATGCTCATGGCTCAAATCAAGTGTAGTGCAAACCCGTGGGGTTGTGACAGGGACTCATTACCCTTGGAGTGTTTCGTGTGCACATGGCATTAGTGAAGCTTTGTTTTAACTGACACTGTTGATGAACAAAGCCTGGTTGTACTGTACAAAACCCAAATGACCAGGGTCCCACTAAGGGCAATAGTGTAGAAGGCAGTTGTCTGTCTGTCCATGATGGCATAATTCACAGATGTGAGAAACTTGAAATTTATTTTGGTGTTATGTGGAATAAAAATTCAGATATATTAGATACTCCCTTGAAACCAACTGAATTTTAAGGGGCTGTACTGTGGGGGTCCCCAGGGTGATCTAGTTCTTTTAAATTCTACAGCTAGCCGCAGACTCAAATCCGTCCAGGTTCTGGTTTAATGGTGAACTGACATAGCTATCATTTCCTGGCCACTCAGTGATCCCTGTGAAGTGATGGGATGGTTCAAAAGCTGTAAGTAAAAGACCAGTCCTAGAATTGGTACTGGAGGCAGCTTGACTGAGAGCTCAAAAAGACGAGCAGATGAAGAATGTGTACTGCTGCTATCTGTACAAGCAGCTCAGAGCTGAAGTGGCAGACTCGTGTTTTGGCTTGGGAACCTGAGCTCCAGGCAGGCCTGTGTAACAAGTTTATCAGCAATAGTGCTGTTAGATTGTGATGGAGTTGGCACCTTTCAGACAAGTGAAATGCTGGATTGAAGTTTTTCCAGTTGCCCTAAAGGCAGGTCAGCTTTATTAAAGAGGGAGGGAACTGTCTGACTCTAAGCTCTGCCCTCTAATGCTTTACTCAAGCACTAATATGCCTTTAAACACAAACTCCTCTGTTCTATGGTGGATTTGCAAGGAGTCTTACTTTGACTTATTCAAAGCAATCACAAGGTAAAATGGATGCATATCTAGCCATCAGCTTTTGGGGGCAGGGATTGCTTCTGGATTTGAGCTACAAGCAATTACTGTATGAAGAAGAAAATAAAGATCTGTTTATGGTTATGGCTAGAATCTTGCCTGAGCCCTTGGGTAGGTGGTGGTCTGAAAGCTAATTTCTTTGACTGTAACTACGGCTACTTCCATAATTCACACAAATGTTCCCAGTGATGCTTCCACCGGATTTGGAGGTAAAGGGTTTCCTTCTTACGCTGGACTAACCTCATTAAGGAAAATATAGGAAACTTCCATTGTTTGCAGTAAAAGGTATTTCTTTCCCCGCTCTGTGTTGCAATGAGCTTAGGATGATAGACGGGAACAGTACAAAGCTGTTCTCTTGTCTGAGAAATTGGATCTGTGTGCGGAGTGTCTGGGAATGTTGGGAGAGAGGGTGTGTGTGTTCTTGTAGTGAAATCCAGAGAGAAGACCAGCCCACTCATTCAACACACCTTTGGAAAGCACTGCCTAGCGAGCACCTCTGGGCAGCAGCAGCAGAGCCTCTGTCGCTTTCAGGCATCTCGCCATGTGGTTTTTCAGGAGAAGGCTTCCTAAAATTCCCAGAGCCCTCATTTGGCTCATTGTTTTAACACACTTCTGCATCTTCATTGCTAATTTCAGCTCCTTGTTTGGCTTGTCACAGACAAGGATTTTCAGGTAAGAGACCTGCTTCCTTTTGATATGCACTGTCTGGATAGAGTGCTTGTACTCACTTTCTTTCTCTGTCTCTTTTTACCCTGAAACTTGTACTTTTGATCTGACTGAGATGACCACTTTGCTTTAGCAGACCATGTTGTGTAGAATCAGAGCATGGTTTTGGAAGATCCATAGTCAAAAACTTGCTTCTGCTGGTTCACTAATTTCCAGTGTTTCCTTGAGTAGCTGTTTAAGAAAGCTGTTTTTGCTTTACTAATGCTACCTGATTTCATACTTTGGCACTACATAGTATTTGCTTTTCCTGGTGGCTCCCAGAAGGTCATTCAGCCCTAGTCCAGATTTCATTGCTGAACATTAAATTTGGTGGGATACCTTTGAATTTATAGCAAGTTCAATATCTGATTCCTAATACAAATATGCTGCATACTGGGAGACCAATGTCATGCTGACATGATCAATATATATATTATTTTTTATATCAATGGTCAAGTAAATCCTACAAGAATGGGTGTGGAGGGAATTGCAGTGTAGACTGCGGTAAAACGTCTCCAGCATTGTTGGCAGAAAGCACTGTTCCTTGCAGGAGCACAGCAGATACCTGAGCCTTTCCTACTAAAAGCATGGCTTGCCTACATGTTAGTGCCCTGTGCTGTGTATAGGAAGCATCACTCCCCAGCCTCCCCACCAGCCCTCATATGGTCCCAGCTCTCCTGGTGAGCATGTCTGGCTTGTCTTCGTGGGGGCTGGTTTCAGCTGGACCTCTCAGGGCTGATACTGGGGGGGCAGGCAGGAGGGGTGAGGCTGGGAACACCTACATCTCTTCTGGAGGTGGCATGAGTTTAGTTCAGCTCCAGCGACTTGAGACCACACCTGGAGGACAGCTATCAATTTGGAGAGGTCGGAATCTGCACAAGGGAGGCAGGGGAAAGGAGAGAAGGAGGAGGTGTAGAGAAGTGAAGTGAGTTGTCCTTGGTCACAGAGCCCATCAGCGGCAGAGCAGGGACAAGAACTCCATGCCCAGCTGCTTGAAGCCATTTCATTCTGCCATAGTTTCAGATAATGGAAATGTCCATATTTTTGCAACTTAAGTAAAACACAACTAGTCACGAGCTGTATGTGGTTATCTTTGTGTCACTTCTATTTCCATACCTTTATATGTAACATAAAATACACAAAGCAGCATTTACATGGCTTTATCCTCTATTTGTCCTAGGGCTTTGTAAATGGAGAGGAAAATGACAGTAAATGTCATTGAGCTTCTGCAGTTGTTTGCCAGCTGGACACTAGAGCCTGAAATTTGATGAGCTGCTTTGACCATTTGTCTGGGTTTAAAATGCTGGTCAGGAGAGCAGGATCCTGTGTAGGCATGAGTGCCTGGCCATGTGGGTCTGACTGCAGGGAGCAAGGTTTTGGATGTGAAGGGCTCTCGGTTTTACGTTTTGGTCTCTGTATCTTTGGCACAGTATTTGAAATTAAAGTGTAATGGAGCTGGGATGGAATCTGTGCCCTGCAAGACAGCACATACAGAAAGTCTGGGGTTGGGGGTGGTTTGTCATACTGTCCTGTTTCATTTGTTCTCTGCCCTTTAATTTCAAAATTTTAAACATCATCTTAAAAATACCAGAGAAGGTCATCCAGGGATTTAGGATCTGCCTGAGCTACCTTACCAAATTTCTCTTTACTTAGGGCATATATATGAAATCTTTCCTCTTATTAGGCAGTAAACAGTTACAAGGCTATACATGAAGCACTATGATAGAAAGCAACTGCTGCCTATTTGGTTGAAACTGGCTAGTGATTATGAGGGGAGGTAGAGGAAGAGCTGATAGGCTATTTACCACAACCTCTTTTTCTCAGAAATAGCATTGGAAAGGTTCAAGTATTTATCTGATACAAAATTATTTTTAAAAGCCTCTTAGTTGATAATTTCCTAATCACTTTAATGAATGCCATACCACTCTGAAGCTTCAGCAGCAATTGAACTGTTATCTACAGCCTGCTATCTGCAGAGGTGCTCTTTTTCCCCATTTATCACCTCGGAAGCAATCCACAGCTCTCTGAAACAAATGCATCATGCAAAGGGTGAACGTGAGTGTGAAATCAGACTGCCACAACTATGCTGGTTTATTCTGAAAAGCTTTGCTGTACATAAAAGCTCAGCTGCAGAAATTTTTCACCTTCCTTTTTCCTGTTCCACCCTCCAGCCATGTGCAGATAAGAATGAATGTTTGGGACAAAACCCCACCACTTCGGCCTTGATTTTTTTGCTGGGTTTCAGCCCAGTCTGTTGGCAGCTGTATCCTCCTACGATATTCTAGTACCTGCCTATGCCTCTGAACTGGGGAACAGGGCAGCTGCAATATTAGAGGTGGTTGTTGAAAATGCAGAGATTTTACATTTTTAAGCTTCAGAGTGTATTTTAATAGCTTCAAAGTGCCTGTCTTAAGACACGTGTGCCTGGCGAGTGCTGTGTGATGCCATGGCATTAGCTGGCTAAGGGTGAGGAGGAGAGGAAAAAGCGCCTTGTGGCCCCAAATGCTCAATAAGTGATGTATGGTAAAGGAGTGAGTTTCACTTCTTATTAGACTTCCCTTACTGAATTCTGGAAGTTCTTCATGCTCTGTTCCTGAAGCACTTGGCTCTACCGGCAAAGAGAGCGAGATGGCTGCCTTCATGGTGTGTGCCCTGTCCTGAGCTCGGGATCTCCAAAACAGTCCCGCAGTGCTCTGGGGACGTTGCCAGTGGTCTGTCCAGTGCAGAGCAAAGCTGTTCTGTGCTGGTTTGCAATTACTGCTGGTGCGGATGTTTCATGAGCCAAGTGCTCAAGAGGAGTGTGTAGCCTCTGGAATTTGCTTAGTGGGGAGATAAGCAGTATTCAGGCCAGGATGGTGTGGGAAGTTGAATAACACTTTGGTGGCAAAGTTGAAGATGAAATTGAATTCATACAGCATCCTGCAGAAACTCAAGTGGCAGTTGCCAAGGCAAGTCCTCTGAGTGTGGTGGTTGTATGCAGTGGTTGCTCTGAAACACAGAGAGGGGCTCAGAGTCAAGAGCACTAGAAATGGGCTGGAAGGTGTTCAGTGTTAAGTTGAAGGTGTGTGTGATGGTTCTGCTTTTCCTTTGATTGCATTCAGGCAATTGAGCATTTTCCAACGTGCCCCAGATATGCTACAAGTGGAGACCCAAGAGCAACAGGGTTTAAACTATATCTGATAATGGGAACTCAAGGAGCTTTTTAAAGGTGATTTTGGGGAGAGACATCACAAGGCTCGAACAAGATATGGTTGAGAAGACACCAAGATGGGAAGGAAAGGAGGAGCAGGAGAAAATGATGAAACCAGTTGCCAGGCTGGAGGAAGCCAAGGAGAACATGACTGTGAAAACACCCCCTGCATTGGAGGGAGTCAAGAAGACAACAGTGAAAACACCCCTTAGGGTGCAGGGAAACAAGGAGAAAACAACAGTGAGACCAGCCCCAGGGGTGGAAGAAGCCAAGGAAAAGACAATGGTGAAACCACTTCCCAGAGTGGAGGGAGCCAAGGAGAAGGCAACGGTGAAACCATCCTCTGGGATGAAGGGAGCTCGTGAAAACAACATATCTAAAGACCAAACAAAGCCAAAAGAGCCTCCTGCATCAGTGAAAACTGTAAGACCTCTTCCTCAGGCTGCTGCTGTGACAGAAAAGAAGCAGCTGAGGGCTGCTGATTTCAAGTCTGAGCCGCACTGGGATTTCGAGGACAAGTACCTGCTGGACAACTCATCTCCACCATTGGTAGGTGTGATGGCTGTGTGTGTTCGCCAAGAACAATGCCTCCCTGTTGACCTCCTTGTCTGCTGTCCCCTGGGTGTATGTGCCCTTCACAGTTGAGGGTGATCTCCAAGCTGGTAGGTCAACTCACTGGTATACGCAGATGCTGCTGGGACCCAGCGAGGGAGACCTATATGTACGACTCAGCCTGGCCAGTCCTCCACCATGCTCCAGTATGGGAATTTAACTGCAATTGCACGCATTTCCATGGGTTCCTTTGAAAGTCAGCCCAAGCAGCCCTTTCTGGAGCTCAGGTGCATCAGAAGCTGGGGAAAATATCTCACCTTCTAGATGTGCTACAAGGTGGTCCCACTCTTAGGTGCCTTGATATATTGCATAGGGGACTTAGGCACACAATGCAGCATATGTGTTCCCTGTGACTTGGCACCCTGAGGTAAGTTGAGTCACACCTAGTCTTGTGATGCCTACAGGCAGGCATTAGGTGTCTGGCACTAAATGGCAGTCTTCATACAGGCATCCCATTTCTCACCCAGTCTCTTGGGAAACGGAACATCTGCATTCCTGTGAAGACTCAGGTTTACAATCCCCAGATTGCCTTGATCTTTCTTTTATGCAGCCCAGCTAAAGAAAACAAGCAGTGTCTTGGGGAGGGAACAGGAAAAGGAATGCCTCCGTGTGCCTGTTCACCCAAGCACATCTGTACCAAAGCAAGTCAAAAGCTTTGACAGCAGTGGGGCAGCAGTGACACTTGTGCTGTGCTAGGCTGTGAAGAATGACACTGGCAGTGATGGTGAGGAGGGTCTCAGTGCACAGGAACAGAGGCTTTCTTAGTTGCTTGTATTAAAGTCAAAATAAGGTCAAAGAAAAAGGATTAGATGAGGACTGATAAGCATGTACCTGCCTGCTTTGGGGACAGTAGGGTGGAGACCATTCATATTTTACGATTTTCTGTCAATATTGGCAAAAATTCAACTGTGTATGTGTGCCCCACTGGAGAAATGATGGTTAAAAAGTAGCTTTTTTTACTGTCCTTGCAGTTTATTATCAACAGCAGGAGAGCCTTTCCCAGGTGTTGCCAATTCACCTTTTCCACTCTGTATGTAGACACCCATAGTAAGCAAGCAGATTCTTTACCCATTCAGAGCTCCATGACTCAGATGGTCCCACCATATTGGGTTGCTATCTAGGATTTTCTTGCTATGCATTGAACCATCGTCACAGCAGAGCAAATAATTCATAACAGATGTGGCATTCAACAAGTCTTGCTTTGTTCCTCTTTGTTAAATAGGAATAACTGTAGGCCTGGTCAGCTCAAGTAGAATATTTTGGTAGAGGTGAAGATGAGAATCCCAAATGATACAGTTGTACCTGTCAAGGCAGTAGCACTTGCACAGCTACAGCTTCAAAGTTTTCTTACAGATCCTTTTTGTTGGGAGTGTTGTTCTTTTCATTAGTTCTCATGATCACCTCTGCCTGTGTAGGTCATATTACTGATGTGATCTTCCAAAACAGTAAGCCTGGTGCCCCCCATCAGGTTGTCTTAACAGCCATGGAATTGAGAGCCTTTTTCTTTTCTGTTTTGCACTGAACTCTTGTTCTGACCATATTTTTAGCCTTTCCTTTGTAGCTATGAGGGTTTGGAACTAACTTAAAATGAAATTTAAGCATCTCATCTTTACTCAGGTCCAGGAACAGGGTCTTTAGGAAAGTTGTAAACTATAGCAAAGTTCTCAGCAAGCAGATGGGGCATATTATGGTGCGCAGTACTGTCTCTGTCCACCATCTTATGCCGGTAACTCTTTGTAAAGCTTACCCAGAGCAGTTTTTGCTGGCACCCCTGTTGCTGGAAGGCTTGGACAGGTAGGTAACCCTCTCTAGAGTGAGAAAGGTCTTTATGCATGAGTATAAGTGGCCTTTACACACTGTTCATGTGCTCAGGGAGGAGGGAGGGTGTAGGCATGTGAGCAGAGGACAGGAGTGCCTGTTCTAGCTCGCTGGTCTTAGATGAGCCATTTGCCTATTTAAAATCTCAGTGTCACAATCTTCCACCGTTGCCATGTGACGTTTTGGTGGCATTAGGGGAATGTAGGTGTTGCTCCAGCGGACTGTCAGAGCTGCAGGCACCATGTTGTTCTGCTCAGACTTCTCCCGGTGGAGTAGGGGCTACTCTTGAATAATTTAATCCCATTCCCCAACCCCAGGGTGCCCAGGATGCCTTGGGAGATGTGCAGAGAGAAGAGGTAGATGAACTGGGCCAATAAAAAAATCCTAGGAGGAGTTTTATTGTTTTGATGTTTTATTTTTGAGTTCTCTCTCCCTTGTGGTATTTTGATGTTGTTCCCCATTGCCCCTTTTGGCAGTGTGAGCCATTCTTTTGCTGGTGGGATGTGCTCTTCAGTGTGGCATTGAGCCACTTGAGAGGAGCAGCTGGCCCCAAAGATACCTCTGTTATCCAAAGATCTGTGACTATTAAATGTGGAACTTGGCTGTTAAATGCTTCAGCTCGTGCACTGGACCAGCCTTAATGAGTCACAGCAGAAGGGCCTGGCAGATGATGCAGTCTGTGGTGCAGGATGTGCATCCTTCTTCCTGGGCTCCCCATGGTCTCTGGGCACGCTGAATACAAATGGGAGTGGGCAAATTATATGGCTAAGAGTGCACATGCCACATGAGACAGTACCTCACCCCTCCTGCCCAGTGTTACTGCCTGTAGACACAGTGGGGTTAGGTCACCAGGATCCTGCTTGTTGACTGTCACATGCTCCTGTCTTCTCATCTGATGAGCTGCAGAGCATGTGCAGCCATCTCAGGAGTGCAGAGCAGGAGCTGGCAGAGAAATGGAAGACAACAGTCACAGCAGGAAGCTGGGAACATCCTCCACTGTAACTGAGGCTGCAAAGGATCTGGGTGTGCAGAACAGCTGAGACAGCGGGGAAAACCCTTCCTCAGTATGGAAAAGAGGAGAAAATGCACATAGGAAGTTGTTAGTGAAGATGTGGATCCAGATGTCACATGTTGGGTCTCGCTTCCAATCCTGATTTCTAATTCTGCAGAGAGGGGGAGTGACTAGAAGCACTCCCACCTCCTTCATTTCCTACATGATCAGACTTTTCCCTAGTTCCTCTGGTTTTGATCCAGTCTAGCTGTGGAGGCACAAGAAGTACCAAGCCTTGGACAGTACAAAGTACAGCTTGAGCAGTACTGTCTCTGGACATGAAATATGCTGCAAGTGAAATGATGCCAACATGAAACCCTCCACAATGTTCTTGTCGCTGCAATCCTGTTGTGACAGGCAGAGTGAAGGCTGTCTCCTCGGGCTGTGACTGGATTGTCATCCTCACCCATAGCAGAAAGCCCAGCTCAGCTGTGGAGCACGCAGCAAGGCTTTGGCAATGCAGTCTGGTCATTGCTCGGGATTTGAGCTGGCCATGCGGTCCACTTGGTCTCCTGTTTTGACTTTCAGTAGGCGTTGCAGTAGGTATTTGGGGAAGATGTCTAAGAAAGTAGAGCCCAAATTGACTCAGCGGAAAATCCAGCACAGTGGAGTTTGCTCTCCATCTGTACACGTGGCCTAACTCTGGCCAGCTGCAATGATACCCCTGTTGTTATAGAGGATAAGCTGTCTTGGATTTCCTTCTCAGTTGCATGCTTCTGTGTGATTCATTTATGATGTTGAACAAGTTGTTTGCATGCTTTTTCTTACTTTTAAAGGGAGTGATAATAGTGATTTGATCTCTCATCTTCTTCACTGTGTTTGCTCACGTGCACTCTGAGGCCAGGACCTTGAGGTACCTTGCCAAAAGGGACTGCTAGCCTTATTTGGTATGTCTAGGTTAGACCTATTACAGACAGCATTAGTTAATGAGGCCCAAAGCCAGTAAAACATGTGAGCATTGCAGGCCTGTTGTTCTGAAGAGGAAAGTCTCAGAGATCTGGATTCACTCTGGCTTCCTTGTAGGTGACTTTCCACCAGCTAGTTATTGATGTAGTGCTGAAATTATGCCTCCTGTTCATAGTGATGGGGACACTGAGGGAAATGGATGATGTACCACTGGAGTTTCTATGCTTCTTTCTAATACTCTCACACACAGGCAGACAAGCTCTGGCACTCAGGTTTATCAGCTCCCTGCTAATCAGTCCTTATTGTTTTCTTTTTGTTTTTCAAGACCTGCCCTGAATCAGTGAAGGCCAAAGCTGCCAAGTCTGACTGGCTGCGAGATCTTTTCCTGCCCAACATCATGCTCTTCACAGACAAGAGATACTTCAGTGACAGTGAGTGGGACCGCCTTGAGCATTTTGCACCTCCGTATGGCTTCATGGAGCTGAATTATTCATGTGAGTCCCTCAGGGCATGTCAGGATGGGACCATCAAACTCTGGGAACCTTATGCCAAGTAGCTGGAGGTTCGCAGCATCTCCCTGTCAAAGGCATCAGGCTAGGTGGATCTTGTGGTGGAAACTGTGGTGCTTTCACTGTGTCCATCCCAAAGGCTCTTGATGCTAACTCTCCACCATGTTTGCTTCACAGTGGTGGAGGAGGTCATGTCCCTGCTGCCCCCAAATTCGCACCAGCAGCTGCTCCTGGCTGACAGCAACAGCAGCAGGCCGACATGCATCAGCTGTGCTGTCGTGGGGAATGGAGGAATACTGAATAACTCTGGGATGGGCCAGGAGATTGACTCCCATGACTACGTCTTCCGGTAAGGCAGGCTTCCTTCTTAGAAGATACACAGCTAGCTTATGCTGGCTAGCAGGTAATTATGGCTGGATAACTTCACCTCTTCTCGTATTGCACTAACTGCCAAGTGCCAAAATGACTGATGGCAGGAGGAGATGAAAAACCAAAAAGGAATTGGAAAGTTCCTAAACACACAGGAAGAGCCTGGGTTCACAGATAGCCATAAAGAGCCATTTCCAAAGCAGGGGCTCTCCTGCAGATCAAGAGGTGTAGCTCAAAATGGGCCTAATCCTCCCTTCCTCCAGAATAACACTGTCTTTTCCTGTTATAAACATAGATGCGAGGGTTTTCACTGGTCACCTGCTAACTCTGCTCCTCTGTTTGATTTCCTTGGCCAGGGTGAGTGGGGCTCTAATCAAAGGTTATGAAAAAGATGTGGGAACAAAAACCTCCTTTTATGGATTCACAGCCTACTCCCTGGTGTCCTCTCTCCAGATCTTGGGACACAGAGGGTTCAGCAACATCCTACAGGGAAAAGTAAGTCAGGTCCATGCTGTATGCATGCACACCTTTATGGGATGCTTTTAGTCTGTGGCCTTCAGTTCTGATCTTACCATGCATGAGGAGGAAAGGGGCTGAGCTAACACTTTAGCATTACCCTTGGTGAGGGAACCTGCATTGGCTTGGCTTGGAGTGAGTGTTTGCAGTGGCAAGCTGTGTCAGTCCTACCCCAGCATTTTGGCATGTAGAAGTAGCTGCACATCAGATGCTATCTCCATTCTGCTTCAGTGGGATAGTTAAAAGCTGCAGACCAAAGATGTGTGTCTGAGAAACTCAGGGAACTTAGATGCCTGCTTGCTTTTTATTTTTAAAGGATGTATCTCTCTTGTGCTGTTCATTAATGCTCACTTGTTTTCTCAGCATGTCAGATACATTCACTTCCTGGAGGGAGCTAGAGACTATGAGTGGCTGAAGGCTCTTCTGTTGAACAAGAACATCAGGAAAGGATTCTTGAACCACTACGGGTAAAACAAACTGGCCCCACCTCTACAGCCTTCACTGTGGAGCTCCCTGTTGTGCCCTTTTTCTCTCCACAGGGCTCAGCCCTGCTGAGGTGCAGGCCAGGGTAAAGCCAGGTTAAATCCTCCCTCCCCTGGCAGATTTGTCTGGAGAAATTTCTTATTTCCTCCACAGCTCTGAGCCCTACTGTAACTAATACACCTCCTTCCCAGAAATAGCTGATTTCAATAATGTGTGGCCAGAGGTTGGAGAAAGCTTGTGGTCCTCTGGGATGAACACATGCTGTTGTCTGGTCTGGTGTCTGTAGATGGTGGCCTACTCATGGATGAAGGCCTGGTTTCACCAATTCTTGTCTATACACACACATGCTTTTGATATTCCAGTCTCCTGTTGTTGCCTCTCCTCCCTGATCTCTGCAATGCTCATAGGTTATGGACGCTTTGTCATAATGTGGGCAATGTTGCAGAATAACTTAACAATGTTTGTGGTTCTTCTCTTATCACCAAGTGTATCAGGGCTGATCCTTTCCAGCTGTGATGAAATATATGAGTTTGTCCTGAGTCTCCCCATTCCTGTCCTTAGGCAGAGGCCCCGGGAGAGATTCGATGAAGATTTCACGATGGACAGATACCTGGTGGTTCACCCAGATTTTCTCAGATACATGAAAAACAGGTGAGCTGGAGGTTATGTACTCTAACAAGTTTATTTTTTCTGGCCAGCAGCATCTCTGTCTATCCTTGGGCTCTCTCCTCCCAGCTCACACCCTTGTAACTGCAGTTTAACCACACCAGCAGATTGGGGGTAAGCTTCACCAGTGTGCAGCCAGTTAAAATTCTCTGTGGTGCTGCAGTGGGATGTTAGTGGTGGGTAGATGTCCAGCATCTGTGAGCTGGAGAAGTAGCAGCCATTGGACAGTTTGGCTTTCTGCATCCAAAAGAGGTCCTGGGCAAATGGCAACTTTAGATGTGGGAAGAGTGTTGCTAAAGTGCCAGAAGAGTTGATCTAGTTCAGAACCAACCTTTAATGTTCCCCGTTGCTTAGCACCTTGGAGGACGGCTCTGTAACAGCCCTTCTCTCCTGGGATCCCTTGTTGACTCAGGAGGTTGTTTGTGCCCTCAAACACAGTAATAGGCACTTCTTCAGTATCCCATTTGCCTGGCCCGGCTGGTCTTCTTTGCCTCTCTAATCCCTTTCACAAGCCTGCTGGACACTGTCACTGTAAGATCTGCCAGTCGTGGGCCACACGTGACCAAGAGAATTAGGAAGAAGAGCTCCTGTTGTGCCCCGCTTTGGCTTCGTTTACCCTTCGGTCTCCTTGAGAGCTGAGTTATGCCTTCTCTCAGAGAAGGCAAATGCAGTGCCAGATGGCTTGCACCACCCTGCTCCTTCTGCCGTCTCCCCTCTGACTTGGGTCCTTTCCAAGGCCAAGAGGGCTCGAATGCTGTTTTTTCCTGGTGTGGACTCCTACCTTCCTAACAACTGCTGGCATAAAACACTGCGGCACCTAGCGGGTTTTGTGACCCTCCTCTAGACCTTTCCTGTGTCTCGTTTCACTCCTGAATGTGGATGGGGAGCAGGATGCACCAGGGAGCTTCGAAGCCACCTCTGCACTGCAAGGCAAACGACAGATTTAAGAGTGGGCTTTAACATACTAGATCCTTTAACCCACCCCTTCTTTATCCCCACTGCCTCAGGACCTACCACTTCCATAAAGCTGGGGCAGAGCTGGGCTTAGGTTGCAGTGCAGGTGATGAAGCATTCTGGGCTGGCCTTGTGCTTTACTGTGCACACACCAGGACCCACACATGTGGGCATACTCATGGCTTGTCTGAAATGCCTTGTATGGCCAGAAACTGCTGCAAGGAGGGAAGATGCCACGTAGGCCACAGGGGGACAAAGTGTGCCTAGCTTGAACCACCACAACCAGCAACTGCTCTGTGCTTTCTTCTCTCCTGCTGCAGGTTTTTAAAATCTAGAAGTCTGGAAAAGCCTTACTGGCGGCTGTACAGACCCACAACGGGGACCTTCCTGCTGCTAACTGCCCTCCATCTCTATGACTTGGTAAGGGCATGATGATTCTTGCACACAGCACTGTCTGGAAGGGGGGATAGGCTAACAGGGAAGAGCAGGAGTGGCTCCAACCCTGCCTACCATCTGCCTTGAGGGTATATGGGTTCTTGTCAACTGTGGAGGAACAGATTGAAGACAAGAGAAACAGCCCCAAAATAGTTCACATAGAGATTGTGAAGCCTGCTGTGGCCTGAGAGTGATCCTGCCTCCTAGGGAGGCAGTAAGAGGACAGCAGGCTCTCTGGAGCCAGTGTTCATAGTCTGGTCCTTGTGGACCCCCATGCAGCGTCACCCAGAGGAGCCCTGACTGGCATCCCAGTCCTGTGCTCCCTCCCCATTTGGGAACTGTGTCCTGTATTTCACTTAGCTCCCTCCATCCTTGGTACCTCTCCCCAGTGAGCCCTCCATCTTTCCCAGGTGAGTGCCTATGGCTACATCACAGAGGGTCATGAGAAGTACTCGGATCACTACTATGACAAGAACTGGAAACGTCTGATTTTCTACACTAACCATGACTTCAACCTGGAGAAGCAGGTGTGGAAAAAGCTTCACGATGAGAATATCATGAAGCTTTACCAGAGATCCTGATTGTGTGGCGAGGGCCATTGCTTGGGAAATCTCAGCAACACCTCACTGGGAATGGAAGAGGACCACCAGAGCCAAGGTTAGCTCTGGACTTCCAGGCACATTTCTTTCCCACAAAGCTATTTCCCTCCTTCAGCACCTCTGTTCTCTCACAACATTTCTACAAATGTCCAGATGCTACAGACCAGGAAAGGAACAGCAAGAAAATGCAGCACATCAACAAAGAAGTCCCATCTGGCTGTGCTGCAAGACTGTTGCTGATGGTTGTAGGCACTGGTATTGGGAGAGAAGAATCCAGGATGGATCTGGGTAGCATATGGTCCAGTGTCCTGCATCTTCATCGGGCTTTTCTGTCTTTGCAAGGAGATGCTCTTCAGGCTGGGACTACTTCTATTCTGGGTGGATCTTCTCCATTAGTGGTGCCCGTCTTGGAGTTGGGTGTATTGTCTAAGCAAGCTCCCTTGGTAGCCAATGGATGGAGGTGGACACACAGATCCTGTCTCAGGTTGACTTAATTCCTGGAGTTGCTGCTCTCACTCTGCTCCCTGCAGATAAAAAGGATGGACTGGACACTTCCACGTGACTAATTTGAGAGAGGATGAGTCTCACTTCTGCTTCCCGTTGTGGCCTTGTCATGCCACCTCCAAAGGAGCACCACCCTCAGCTCAAAGGCAGGTAAATGCTCTCCATGGTGCAGCAGGCATGCTGTACTTGGTGCATCTTGCTGTGAGGCTCCCCTGGCTGCAGGACATGTGAATGTTGTGTCATGGTCCTGGTGTGCCAAGTCCTTGCTTAGCTGGGCTTTGGCACGCTTGGCTCCCAGCTGTGCCAGAAATGCTGTGTTTGTCCTCTTGCCAGGGGAGGTAGGAGCTCTCCAAGTCCAGGGATGGATGCTATCCGTCCTTGCTGCTGCTGGAGTGCCTGTCCTCCATTGTGCTGAGAGGAGCCCAGTTGCAGCCAGCAAACCTGCAGTGTATTGGCCTTCTGAAAGGGGTTTTACAAGCAAAATAAATGGCACTACTTTGTCCAAGCTGATTTTTCATTGCAGCCCTGTGGGTTGTGGTTATTTAGTGTGCGTCCAAAGCCATCACTTAAAGGCTGAGATAGCAGACGATGAAGCCAGGAAAGGGCAGGACTGACTGTTAATGAGAATACCTCCACCTGCAGGGGATCTGCAGCTTGCATGGACATACCTTAGCATCCGCCACTTGTTCACGTTGCTGTTGCAGGGTGGGGATCGGAGCTGGCCAAACACCTTTCTGAGGAAGTGGGTAAACACCTGGCAAGTTTGTCCTTGTCCCAGCAACTGCTCTCCAAGTATATCAGATGCTGGAGACAAATGCATGAAGGGCTGGATGTTTCCCCCATGACACCACGCAGGCAAAAAGCCACTTCCAGTGTCCAAGCAGGTCCAGTGCATCTCCCCGGGCTCATCAGGCCCTGGATTGGGGCCCAGCTGCACACTTGACTGGTCCCAGTGGACCTGCTGTGGCTGCGAGCGGTTTTCCTTTTGTGCAGCATTTCTGTTGAGGGCGGCAGCATCTCCAGGGATCCCCTGGACTCCGAGGGAGGCATTTCAGCATGGATTGTCAGCAGGGTTTGTCAGGCCTGATTTCCTTTGTCCCTTTTTTCCTTGTGCTGCGGAGAGGCCAAGCAGTTTCTCATGTCTCACTAGGCTTGTTGGCAAAGGACACCCCCCCCCCCGCATTGGTAATCTAAATGAAGAATTCAGCTTGCCTGGGAGAGGGTGTAGCCTGCGTTTGGCTGCTCTGCCCATACAAGCCCTGTAGTGTCTGTAGGAGCAGGGAGTTAGCCGAAATGCACTGTGCCTCTGTTGGGAATGATATATGTAGCCTCATGTGAACAACAGACCCATGGAGAGCCATGGGCTTTGAAGCAGATCAGAAATACTTCCTGAGCAGCAAACGGCCTCCCTGTGAAGAGGGAGCCTGATGGAGGCTAGTCACTCTCCAGAACCGACTGAGGACAAACTCCTGCACCCAGGAGCTCTGGACCCCGCTGGGCTCTTGGTGGGCAGTGAGGCAGCTTTGTTCCTTGCCTGTGCGTCGGGCCATACCAAATTGCTATGGGTTGCTTAGTGACCAGTTCTGCATGGGTATTCTTTCTGCCTGAATAGGGCTTTTCTCTTCCCAAGAAGTTGGAAGAAGTTTCTCTTAGACCCTTCCCTTCCCCCTCCTCCTCTTTTGTTTCTCTCTCCTCTGGGAAGCATGTTGGGGCTGAGTCCCGCCAAGCAAGGGGATCATGGTGGGCAAAGCGGCTTTGGGGATGGGCTGGCAGCCCCCAGCCAGCACTTTCCCCCAGCTGGTGCTTTCCCCCAGCGCCCAGCTCCTCTGTGCTGCTGAGGCTTCCCAGAGTCAAGGGAAGGAAACTTCCCAGGAGGCTTTCGCCACCATCAGAGCCTATTCCCTCCAGGCTTTCCTCTCAACACAGCTGGCATAGTTTGATGTTATCAGGGATAATCTTAGCTGGAGGAGAGTGTTTGTTGTGGTCTGGAGTTTCCCAGCAAGCTCAAAACCACATCCTCTTTGGCCCCAGAAAAGCAGCTCTGACCTGGCGGTCCTCTTCACCTCCTCACTTTGCTCCCATCCCCCTGTGCCAAGGCATCCCATCCCACTGTGGGCTGGCTGAGGTGTGGTGCACTCGGGGACACATCCCCCAGAGCACAAGTCCAGCTGCATCTCACCAGAGCCACCTGACCTTGTGCCATTGGGTCCGGAGTGGCCGCGGGAAGTCGAGGAGGTTTGGAGGTGGCATTTCCCAGCCAACTTCTAGCCTGCCCCAAACTAGTGTGGCAAAACCTGTGGAGGGCACCTACAGCTGGAGCACCCTTGGCAAGAGCCAGGATTCAGGGCTTGAGTGAGTCTCCCAGCTGGATGTGTGTCCCAGGGTGAAAGCAGCAATGCTGCGCTGTGCTGGAGTAGCCCCAGCCTCCTCAGTGGGGCTGAACAGAGCCAGTGCCATGGTGCAGGGCCACCCCAAATGTCCCCATCCAGGTCCTTGCAGCTGGCAGGCCAGCAGGATTGTCCCAGTGCCACCAGGTGGCAGCTTCTGTTCAGGGACCTGTCAGCATTGTGCCATGTCTGGCACATCCAGGTTTGGCACAGGTCATGTCTGAGTGCTGTGCACAGCCCTGCAGCCACCCACACTGCATCAGACTTTTGTCCCCCCATGTCCTTTGCTTTATAACACCCGCCTGCCCGTAGGATTTATGGTCCAGGAGCTCCTTGGGGTATGTAGGGGGACATGCATAGAAGAGGTTTCGTACCCGTGAGTGCCACTCTTGCAGCTGCAAAGTGCGTGCAAAGGTGCAGCCTCGGCTTGTGCAACGTGGCATGGTGCTGAAGGCAGCACAAGTGAAGGGACTGACGGCAGGATTGGGTCTGACATCCTGAGAGATGCTTCAGACACAGCAACAACTACTCGTGCGCAGACACGATACTCGGTGCCAGCCAGGAGCTGCAGGGTCTGCTGGATTTAACCAGAGATGTCTGATTTGGGGAAGAAATACACAACTGTGCTTCAGCGTGTCCAGAAGCTGCTGTTGTATCAGCCCTGCTTTTTTGGGACACTGTTGGGTGAGTACCATGAGCCATTATTACAGCTGTGCCCAACCCCTCCTGGGGCTCCCCATGAGTTAACGGCCTCTAAATATTAACGGCCAGGTTGCGGGAAACAAATTCCTTTGTCACCCAGCAACTCTCGCTGTGTCACCTTCCTGGCTGGGCTTTGAATTTTTTGTTTGGTTTTAGCCTCTTCCTTTTTGCGGTGTGACTGCTCACCCTCATCTAGCAGAAGCAGGGACCATGTCCTGCTGCATGTTCGCAGGCGAGTAGCTCCTCAGCTGGGGCTGGGGCCGAATGGGGATGTGCCTCAGGGACATGCAGGCAGTGCAGCACCCATCTTTGCCCCGCTCCTGGTCAGCCCAGCCCTGCTCTCCAGAGCCCGAAAGGGGTGTCCTCAGGCTTGGGGTGCCTGATAGTGCTGTCAGCCAAGACCAAACCAAACCAGGTGCCAGAGAGAGCCACTGCATGTGGCACACATGGCTCCAAGGCAGTTTGGTGCCATGATGGCACATCCAGGTAGTCAGTCCTGTCTCTCTTGTTCCCAGGCAAGAAACCGAGGCACAGAGCAGCCAGAGCTGGACACCAGTGCCTGGCTTCCCAGCATGGAGCAGGTGCTCCCTCCAGATACGTCGCTCTCAAGCAGCCGTGGAGGTCAGCCATGGGAGTATAGCAGAGTAGTGTGCCAGCTCCAGGTCAGCACAAAAACCTCTGTGCTGGTGACTCACCAAATGCTATTTATGCTCTCCAAGTGGAGAGAGGTTTGGGGCAGGCTCTTATTGTGCAGGGGTGGGGGGTTCACCCTCCTCACCTCTACTGTGTGGACCTTCTCCCTTTGTTGGGGATGTGGCAGCAGGGAAATCCAGTCAGACCAGAAAAACTATCGATAGTAGGGGCGGGAGAACAAGATCAAGGAGCAGCCCATGGCTTTGTTGTGCAAAAAGTACCAGGTGATCAAAAGCACCTACCCTGCAGAGAGCCCTCATCTCCAGGTGCTGGGGCAGGGCCCTGCAGGCAAACAGCTCCTGGAGGTGCAGCAGCCCCTGGTTCCCACGCCAAGGCGCTGTGGTAGTCCGGGCTCCTCTGCCAGGGTGAGCAGCAGGACCCTGGGTGCTGTGGGGCTTTTCCAGCTTGGCCTGACCCAGCCCTCGGGGTGGTAAATTCTGAAAAGACACTTGCTGAGTCCTGAGGACATCCCAAGGCTCCCTCCATCCCTCCCACAGCAGCCGTGCAGCATCAGGCGGGACCACACAGACGGACGAGGGGCTGGCACCCACCCACACTCAGAAACAGTGTCCCCTCTCCCCAGCTGTGTGCTTCGGGGACAGAGCCTGGCCTGACCCGTGGGACATGTGGCTTTGAGGCTCCTGTGTTTCAGCAGACCTCAGGGACTTTTTACCGTGCTAAGATCAGTGTACATCTGCTTTGCCTGGTGCAGAGCTGGCAAGAGAGGGGAAGGCTGTGGTTTGCATTGTCACCTTAATCTCTCAAATCTCTCAAAGGTGTTTCCCAGCTCTGCACCCCTCCAGGACAGAGCCTCACAGGTTGCCTCATGCCTGGCAGAGAGGCCTTCAGACTGTGTGTTCAGCTTATCTCAGCCCTGGTCAATGGTCCAGGGCTGCCCAACGGCTCTGCCAGGTGCAGACATCTCTGCCATGAGAGCTAGGCTGGGCCCCAGCAGTGCCGAGGGGAGCGAGCCAACGTAAGCCACATACTGCCACCGCATGCGAGGTCCCGACCTGCCACCTCAGCCCATGGCTTGTCCCCACAACCTTCCTGCTTTTGCGAGGAGCAGGAGGGGACTAAAGGATGTGTTTCCCTGACGGGCCGCATCCTGCCAGATTGGCACAAAGATGGGGCACATCAGCTCAGTTACACTGCACAGTTGCATCCGTGAGCCCCTTTCCCTACCCGCAGCGTGGGGTGGTGTACAAGGCAGAAAAGCAGAGCCCAGCACTCAGAGCTGCAGTTGCCGTGGGGTGATGCTGAGCACAGCCCTGAGCATCTCCGGTCCCACAGCTGAGAGCTGCCACCGCACTGCCGTCATGCGGGTGCCGGGGTCCCCACGTCCAAGCATCCTCTGTGTGGTCACTTCCCTGCTCACCTCCTGACTTTGGTTGCAGTAACACCTAAAAATCCAAGCAAAGACTGTCAGGGAGCATCCACAGCACTGCCCAGGCAGCGTTAGCGCGGGCAGGCGCTTTGCCTGACCCCGTTTCTGCAGGGAACCTGGCGAGAGGACGTTTGGCCAAGGCGCGCTCTCGCTGCTCTCCCCACCCTGTTGGGAAGGGGCTGTGCGTCAGCCTCCCGAGACATCTGCTGACAAATTTTTCATTATGCGATGGCCTTGCCTTCGCAGGCAGCCATATGGCCCCACGTTCTCCAGCGGGGCTGACAGCAACGCGTTCCTAGGTCCAGACTTCGCATTTCAGGGAAATTTCCTATGAGCAGATTTTTGGCACTTTCTTAAATACACCTCTGACCTATGCTGAACAAATTGGGATATATAAATCCTCCAGGAGATTTTTGGAGATCTCTTTCTCCCAGCTGGACAGTTCATCATGGCAAAGAGCATAAGACTTTCCTCCACCAACCTGTGGCCAACAGCCAGCTGGTGCAAAATGTGCTTATTTTCCTCTTGCTTTCTCTAGCCATGTGGATGGCTTGGGTTTTGTTTCCAAGAAGTAATCACTGGAATAAAAAACCCAGGCTAAAAATGATACTTGCTGGTTTTCATTGTAATTTCTTTTGTGTTCTTTTCCTAATCTTTATTTGGCAACTATCATTCTAAAAGGTTTTCACGCTTACTTAACTTCTAAATTAAGCACCACTTAATTTTGGGGCATGGGCCAAAATGCATTGTAGCACAAAACAAGTAGAGTAGATGAAGAACTGTGCATCTCATTTTCACCCCTTTGAAAAAAAACCCCAACAGTAGAAAACCATATATCATGGAAACAGAGATGAGAGTGGTGTGAAGAAATGAGCTCCTTCCTCCCTCTGGGCAAATGCAGTGAAGCTGCCACTCACAGCGTTTGCGTAATTGGGCCATAAATGTCTCCGGATGGCAAATTCCTGACTTTCCCCAGGCCACTCGCTCCAGACCATCGGTTGTCCACCTCCAGGGCCAAGCCTTGCTATGTCCCTTGTGACTTAGTAGAACAGTTGGTAATAATTAGCCATGATTAACGAAGGGCCAGACCTGAGAGCACCTGAGCCAAAGCGCTGGGTCACAGGGAGCAGGTCAGAGTGAACAAGGGCAATCCCCAAGTCACACCAGGTGGGGACAGGCTCCAGGCTGGGGGACCTTTGAGCAGGATCCCAGACTTTTGTCCCACCTCCGCTGGCCCTGAATCTTCTAGATGTCCCAGCACTGCCAGGGGCTGGGAGCAGGCTTTACTGATAGAGGCAAAAAGCATCAAATTCTTCCATCGCTGCACCCACATTTCTCTGAGCTGCCCTTTGCTACTAGGGTACGTGTTAACTCCTTCTTCCTGCCCTTCCTTTTGTAGTTTTAGCTCCAGCTGAGCTTTAGACCTCTGTTCATCCCTGCGTGTCCAAGCGGCAATGGTCTATTCTGTCCCTCCTGCTTCTTGCCTGCTCTCTCCTTCCCCGAGACACCCCGTGCCCAGCCACACCTGCCTGCCGCAGCTCCCCAGCCCCTGCGCAACAGCAGGGCTTGTTCCCTGTAAGTTTTCTTTAAAATCTGCTTGGCCGCCATCCTGTGGTGGTGACCCAGGTCTGATGTCCACTCTCCCAGTTGGGACAAGGCCAGCGCTGGCACCGCTGCAAGCCTTGGGTCGCAGACCTGCTCCCGTGTTCTCATCAGGACATCGCCACCGATGCAACCGGGGTACTTTGTGGATGCTGGCACGGTGCCATCCCTGCACAGCCAAAATTCCCAGAGGACCAGGACTGGCAACTGGGGGACTTGCAGTAATGCAAGCGAATGGAGACTTGCATTGTGGGTGCTTGGGGAGCCGTGGGTGCAGGGCTGAGGGTTTGGATGGAGCAGGGTTCACCATGCTGCCTCTCCCCAAGTCTGGTGGCTTCCTAAAAATCCAACGCACAACCCCATCCACCCCCAAAGTCACTGCAGTTCAACTGAAAACGCTTGTTTTCCTTGCTGAGTCCCTTCCCCCGCTGTAACACACATTTTGGTATGCATATCCTACAGTTAGCAGGGCCGTTTTCTTTGTTTCAATGAGTTTAACTAAAGTAATGTCAAAATATTCTTGCAAAAAAGGAACTGAAGCACTTTGCTTCCGAAAATGTCAAAATGCTTCATTCGGATTTCCCCCCAAACCCGTTTTTCATTTCCCCCAGCCCAAACCATTTGTCGAACTTGGCACAAAGCCCTGAACGGTTTTGTTTGCTACAAAAACCACATTGTGGGGGCGCAATCTGCTCAGCCAAAAAGCCACCAGGGACCCGGAGGCAGCACCCCACCGGTGCGTCCCCCCCCCTTTCTCCCCTTTTACACCAGATTTGCTCCTGCGGTGGCAGGTTTGCCTGCGAGTGGCTTGCTGCGGTGCTGCTATTGGGCACCCCAAGACCAGAGTCTGGCTTTACTTTGGAGCCTGGAGTTTCTGATAAACTTCTAATAAGCAGCAGGCACCTCCGGCCACGCTCGGCGGTGGCTGCGCTGTGGGGTCGCCGGGTGTTGGCGTGGGCTGCGCGCGCTGCCGGTTGTGAAGCAGCTGGTGGTGAAAGCACATGTTTTAGCCAAACAAGAAAGTTACAGAAAGGGGGAACCTTCGTGCTTTGTGAGCTGTAGGTGGGTGGCATGAAAAGGAGGCAAAAAAGAGCACATTTTCCTGCTGGTCTGAGTAAATGTTTAATCCCCAGTTCAGAGAAAAAAGCAGCTCAAAAGTGCTTTTTTTCTCAGCAAGTCTGAACCAGTCAGCCGGCTGCCTCCTCCCTCCGGCTCACACCCTCCCTCCCACCGCTCCGGAGGAATATCCATCCCAGTCTGCTCCAAGGTGCAGCAGAACACCCAGGGCAGGACGGAGCGGTGTCCGCACCCACCGGGCCAAGAGAGGAGAGGGGTCGGGAAGTTTGCAGGGCCGACTGCAGGCAGCGGCGGGACGGCGGCGTGCCCGGTGCAGGCAGCACGGGCTCCCACGCTCCCGCTTGCCTGCGCTACTCCAGCGGTTGAAGTGTCTGGGATGGGGTCCCCGCACTGGAAACGGCTCTGCCTTTTGCTCCTGGCAGGTTTAACATCCTCCCTGCTCCTCTACGGTCACTACTATGCTACGGTGGAGTTGCCCCCCAGCCAGAGGATCATAGCCAGGTAAGGGGGGACGCGGAGCGGGCTGGGAGGCAGGGATGTACAAATCCAGCATGAGGTACCATGCGCTGGGGTGGGGAGAGGGAATTGGGGTGCCGGTGTGGGCCCCTCAGTGCGGGTTATCTCGGCTGTGCCCCCGGTTGTTGACTGGCTTGGGAAATGTGCTTGCAGCAGGCGCTGCCCCCTCACGAGGTGTCCTGGGCACCGGGTCCTGCCTATGGCCACCAGCTGAGCCCAGGGGTGCCCAGCGCAGGACCTCGGGGTCGTGGGGGGCTGCAGGGGTCCCCACAGGGGTTCAAGCCATCAGAGTGCAAAGAAATCATTGCTGGGTCTGGGGATGGCTGGGGGTGCTCAGCCCCCAGCAGGATCAAACCCCCTTCAGCAGCCAGCCAGCCCCTCTGCAAGCCCCATGTGTCCCCGCTGAGCTGATTTAGGATCAGAGCCGGCTGATTGTCCTGGGGGGAGGTTTGGCCCCCATGGAGCTGCACTGATCCCCCCCACTGCCAGTGCAAGGCATCCGATCCTACTCGGATCCCCGGGGCTACTGCCCCATCGCTTGCAAACTCCCAGGGGCTGCAGCGTTTCCCAAACTCCAGCAATTTGCATCTCCCCATCTGTGGTCACATCTGCCTTCCCTGCAACTTCCCCAAGCCCCTTCCTGAGTCTCCCCGGTGCCAGGTGGGTGAGGGTGTTGGGGTCCCCCAGGGAGCCCTGGGGAGCACGGCTGAGTGGGCAGGGTGGGAGGGAGCCTGCGCAGCACTTGTCCTGCAGGACCAGCCACCCTCCTCTCCTGTGAGCGTCAGGTAATGTGCCACAAGAGTGCTGTGGGTGTCCCTGGCCTCCATGCTGGGTGCTCTTGGGTGCCATGGGTGCGATAGACCCCAGCTGCCAGGGTGCTGCCCGGGAATGGAGGGTGCTGTGGGGACCAGAGCCGGTCCTGCACGGGGTGATCTGAGTGCAGCCAGATTTGTGCTGGGAGTTGCTGGGAATGCAGCTGGCTGGGCTTCCCTGGGGTCCAGACGCTCTCTCTTCTCCAGCTGGGAGATGGGGGCTCTCCTTGCCCCCTCCTGTCCTGCCCAGGGCAGGGATCTCCTCTCCCGCTGGTCTTGCAGAGCAGAAGTATCCCCAGCAGCCCGGGCAGAGGTTGGCTGTTTTCACCCTCGTCCACGCTGGGCGAGCAGCGCTGCGAACAGCAGCAGCGTTAGCTTGTACCGCATGGCGCTTGGGGCAGGTTGCAGCTGGGGTGTGGAGCAGCTCCCCACAAGGAGCTTGATGTCCATGAGAGGGGAAACTGGGGCCCGCGAGGGCAGTGGGACATGCCTAAGGACCACGCTGGAGCTGGGAATGGAAACTAGCCTTGCCGTGGCACTGGGTCCGTGGCCCATCCCAGGAGCAGGGTGCAGAGGAGACCCACGGGATGGGAGCCGGGAGTGGGTTCCCCCCAGCCCGTGGCAGGCTGCAGGTAACTCAGTCACTGCCTAACCCTGCCTGGACCTGCCCCAGCCCCGGGTCCCCCCGCCGCAGAGCCAGCCCAGCCTCCTGCCCCACGACCGATGGGACCGAGGGTCAGCTCGTCCAGCCCCAGAGAGGAGCCCAGGGCGAGGTAGCAGGGAGCCGACCTGCACTCCAAACCAGAGCGAGTCCTGTTCGCTCCGATTCCCTGTGTTTACAAACACGCCGTCCCGTGATTGCTCTTTGTCCAGCCTGAACCGTGCACCCGGAGGAATTGGTGCTGCCCTGCCGATGGATGCGGGGCTGAGTCCGGAGCTGAAACTGGGACAGCTGGTCTTTTGCACGGCTGACGTGCCATCACAGAGTGCACGCTTTCTGCTCTGCCCGCCGTCGGGGTGGAAAGGGAGGGTTGGGGGTGCTCACTCGTCGGTGCAGGTGGCCACGTTTCGGCAGGGAGGATTGTGTGAGCAGCGTCTCTGTGCAGACTTACGGGGCGACAAAGGGGGTTGGGAGGAAGCTGACCCCCCACTTGATGCTGGCTGCTGCCAGCACCAAATCACCCGAGGGCCAGATACCCACGGCAATGCCCAGTACCCCTCCAGTTCAGCACGAAGCTGGTGGCAGCGGTGAGGCCCCTACAGAGATGGGCGAAATGCCCTCGTCCCCGCAGAGCTGGCCACCCGGTGCTCAGTGGGGCTGCAGGGAGCCGAAATCCCTGGAGCCCACCCCGGGTTCAGCTGGCCACAGCCTCGTCCCACTCCCTGCCCAGCCATCTCTCTGAAACCCCACCGGTGAGCTGCCGGCACTGCTTGTGGCTTTGTTATTAGGGGAGACAGGACGAGCGCGAAGCTCTGCCCAGCCTCACTGTGCCGCTCTGGCGCTGGGCCAGGGAAAGATGCTTTCTGGAGCTCGGCCCTTTGCGGTGGGATGGAGCAAACGCCTTCCGAGAGCGGGTTTGCGTTGCTGCTTCGGCTTTCTCAAATGGCTCTGCAGGGCCCTGGGAGTGTTTGCTGAAGATAAGGCCAGAGCGTGTGCTCACAACACTCATACACGGTGTTATCTTCTGGAAATGGGGGGTGGCCACAGACCAGAGACGTCATATTTGTGAATGCCACGGCAGTGAGAGAGCGCACCCAGGCTTGGCTGGCTCCGCTGCCGCAGCTGGTGCCCGGGCAGCCACGGGCCACTCCTTCCCCGGAGCCCCATTGTGCATCGGCCGGTCCCGGGCAGGGTTGTCATCTTCTGAGTCAACCAAGCATCACGAGGTGCTTCACCACATCCTGGCGGGTGACGTCAAAGTGTTTGGCTCCCCAGTGCGCCACTCTGTTTTGCGGGGGGGGGGGGGGGGGGGGGGGGGGTGTCCCCGGCCGCCCCACGCCCTCCCTGGCAGCATTTGGGCAGCAGCCACAGCCAGGATGGCTGCCGTGATGCTGGGGAAGCTGGCTCCAGCACCCACAGCGGGGATGCGAGTGCAGGGAGGTGCTGACGCAAGGACTGAGTTTATCAGGTCAGCACAAGTCCTGGAAAAAGCGATGAGCGAGTGCCACGCACCATGTGTGGCCACAGGTGGAGGAGGGAACCAGCTCCCGTTGAACATCAGCAGGAGCCAACCTGCCGGGCTGCCTGCGCCCACCTCCCTCCAGCCAGCCCGAGCACAGCCGGGTCTCAGCCCCCCGCGCTGCCCCGGGCGCTCCCGCAGCATCCCTGGCAGTTCGGAAAGTAGCACAGCACCCTCCCGCTGCCAGCGTCTGGGTCTTTGCCTTGTCCTGCAGGCACTGGGATGAGCCAGGGAATGGGAATGGAAGGGTCTGTACCAAGAAATAAGAGTGGGAGAGCTCGGAGGGCTGGGTGGGCAGAGATGTGCAGCTGGGGCTCGTGAGCCTGACGAGGAAGGGCTGGAGAGGCAGCAGGGTAGGAGAAGCTTTTTGTGTGCAGCTCCTGAGCAGTACGAGCCTGGGCATGGTGTGTGAGGGTAACGGCTTTTGGGGTTTGGTGGTGGGTTGCGCCTCTGTGGCCAGAAAAAGGGTGGGTGGCCAAACAGGGGGGCTTTGGGTGCAGGGGGGTGTGCTGCTCCGGGGAGCTTGGTGCTTTGCAGGAGCTGGTTCTGGAGGTTTCTTCAGTCCCTGGTCCATTGTTCAGGTTCTGGTAATGTTGATAAGCTCCTACTGGTGAGGCACATGGGCTGGGGATCTTCTGTGTCGTGAAATGGAGGAAGCAAGCAGGGCTGGGGTGGCTCGCTGAGGGTGAGCTCTGTGGGGGTCCCATGGCTGTTCGTTGCAGCTCAGCTGTTTTCAGTGCACAGAGCTTTCCTTGTAGCTGCTGTGAGACTCTTGCATGGGCGAGCTCTGCTCTGACCAGGGTGTACTGCCTGTACCTGGCAGAGATGAGCTGAAAGAGCAGCCTCCAGCGTAACCACGAGGTCTCCTACAGCCTTTGGATGGCCTTTCCCAGCCAGTGCCTTGCTGTGCACAGACCCTGCCAGGGCAGCTCCGCTCCCATCTGCAAGCTGAGGGAACAGGCAAGTTTGGTCAGGCTGGGTTTATTTAGATGCTCACAGCGATAACGCCAGAAAGGCCCTGCAGAAAGCTGCAGCTTTGGCATCTCTCTGGGATGGCTCAGTCCCACCTTGGTGGACCTTCCTGGGGATTTGCCCTCCCTCCTCTCCATCAGCTCAGGTGCTCCGGGGATGAGCCTCAGGGATGAGCTGGTGGCTGCAAGGAGAGGTGGGAGCAGTGCCAGCCCGACCCCTCTCCTGCCTCTGGGGCCAGCCCGGTGTCAGCCCTCCTGTACTGTACGCAGCAGGACGGCTCTTTGCCCCTGTTTGGAGGGCAGGATCTGGCCATGGGGTAGAGCTAAGCCAGGGACCTTGCCCCTGGGCTGGAGCGTGTGTGTTTTGAATGGTGGGGGCTCTGCAGGGCAGCAGCTCTTGCTGGGGAGCTGCCTTTTTATGGGACACTGAGGCAAGACGCGCTGGCTTGATTTCAAAAGCTGCCCTGCTCCTCTAGCAGTGCTGAGCCCCCTGCACAGGGGGGATACCTTCGCTCCCGGCATCCCCTGCCCAGAGCTGGCAGTGCTGGGACGGTGGAAGGAGGGAGCTGGGACTAAAACCTGCTTGGCCATGACTCCCTGTCCGTGCCTGGGGAGATGCTCCAGCCCCCAGTGCCAGCACCCAGGCAAGGGGCTGGGCTGTCCCTCCGCATCATGCTGTACCCCCAGGGTGGCACAGAGCGGGGTTTGGGTGGCAAACAGGTCTGGATCTACTCCCGGGCAGGGCTGTGGGTGCTGCTGGTGTCGACAGGGGCCGTGACGGGGATGGAAACCCAATGCCCGCCGCGCCGGGCAGCGTCGCGCCAGCGGGGGCCGGGGGGGGAGGCAGAGCTCCGCTCCCCACCTGCCTCTACCTGTCCCCAGGCTCCCAAGCAGAGATCCCGTAACAAGGGGGCCCTTGTCTCCTCCACAATACCCCCCTTCTGGCCTGAGCACCTGCCGGCTGGGCTGGAGGCGGCGCCGGGGGGCTCTGAAGGGCCCTTCTGTGCGGGGATGAATAGGAGCCTGTTCCCCTCCGGTGGGCTCCCACCTCCTGCTTGCCAGGCTGCGACCCTGCCTGCCCCTGGCCCCCAGTCCCACACACCCCCCCGGGAGGCCGGGTCTGCTCTGCCTGGCCCCGTAGGGCTCAGGGCACCCCAAGATGCTCGGGGTGGGAAGCCTTCTGCCTCTGTCCCCCAGCGCTAAACGAAGGATCAGGGCATGCCCCAGCTGGCCCCCTGGCAGAGGGGGGTCCTGCACACCCCGAGAGCCTCCAGATCCCAGTTGCTGATTGCTTCGCCAGTGTAGCAGTTGTATGTGTCCTGCTGGCTTGCCCAGCTTGTCCCAGCCTCATCCCTCTCGGGCTCGGGAAAGGTGGGATGGTGGGAAGAGCAGGGGAGGTCTCGGCAGGGTCTCCCCAGGGCTGCAGGCTGGGCTGGGTGCAGTTTTTGGAGGTGGGACCCACCAGGAGACAGGGGCTGCTTTCTGCACAAACCCCGTGTTTTGCAAATCTGTGGCTCTCTGCTTGCAGAAACAGGCGCAGACAGGGTGGGTGGGTGCAGGCAGCGGTGGAGAGGAGCCGAGTGGAGGTGACGTGGTCCTGCCCCGTGGCTCTCGCAGGTTGGGGGTGTCAGGGTGCAGTGGCTCAGTGTCACCTCCCTGGCTGAGCCCCTACCGGCTTCTTCTCCCAGCCTGCTGCGGCCAGAACCGCTGGTCCTGGCTCCATCGGGGACATTGCGCCGAGCCGGCAGCCACAGATGGGCCCTTGAAGGCAGCTTAGAGAGGTAAGGGACTAAGGTGTGCGCATCGGTCCGGGCACGAGCTGGGAGCCCCCTGCCCACTGTGGGGTTCCCCAGTGCCCACGTGATGGATTTTTAACTCCGCTATATGTTTTCCCCTTTCCAGTGGGAAGTCCTTCAAGCCTTCTGCCGAGCTGGAGGAGCCCAAGCCCAGCAGAAAGCAGGTAATCGTTAGCACAGTACGGTTAGCGTCCCTGGTGCTCCTCCTTGCTGGGTTTTGTTGGTTGAAGGTCTCTGTGGGGAAGCTGAAGAGGAGCAGCACAGTCTGGAAAGGGTTTTGTGCATGTGTGCGGAGGAGAAACCTCCTCCATCCATGCACATGGGTCTCCCCAGGCCTCCCTGCTGCTGTGGCAGCACCTCCCCTCGCAGTTCCCCAATGTGGAGGTTGGAGCCAGCATCACCCACTCTCTCCAACCCCATGATGCCTGGGCCACCAGCCCAGGCTGGAGGCTTGTAAGGATGGACCCAGGCTCTAGGAGGGACCGGTCCTGGGCATTGGGGCTGTTCTCGTACAGCAAGGGCCTTTAGCGGGGTGCCCACACTAGAAGGTGCTGAATCTTTCACGGGGCTCACGCTCTCAGGTGACTCTGTAAGTCCTGGTCCCTCCAGCCCCAGGGAGCTGGGTACCAAAGGGTGTTTTGCAGCAGGAAACTGAAGCATGAGGCAGTGCCCTTGCCTGGGTGACCCAGCAGAACATGTGATGGACAAGGAGCATCTCTGTCCCTGGGTTTGTCCTCTCCTCAGTGCCTGCTGAGGGGTGGAGATGTCGGAGGAAGGTAGACCCAGGCTGGAGACTGAACCAAGGTCCTCCTCCCTCCAGCCCAGCACGTGCCTCCGCTCAGTGATGGCCAGAGCAAAGGTGGACCCCAAGTTTGGGGATATCTTCCGCTTCGACACCCCCGTGCTGATGTGGGACCAGCACTTCACCCCGGAGACCTGGGACAGGCTGAAGGCACGACACGTCCCCTACGGCTGGCTAGGCTTGTCCCACACAGGTATGGACCCAAGCGGGATGGGGGTGGCAGCAGATGGGGCAAGGGGGGTGATGGGAGGGTGCGGGGCAGCTTGAGGGGCTGTGGAGCCCAGCAGAAGGGACTGAAGACATGGGGCAGGCAGAGAAGCCCTGCAGAGGAGCCAGGAACCTTGATCTCTTCCCACTCTGCCTCCCAGGGCGGAGGGGATGGCTTTGCAAATGCCATTTGCTGCATCTTGTGACATTTTCCCTGAATAAAAGCTCCAGTGTGTGCATGATTATTAACTGGGGCCGGAGGAGCTCGGACAACCCTCTCCATTGTTGCGGATGGAGATTGTTTCCCTTCCTACCCCAGACCCACTCTCTGCTCTCCCTGGCAGCCGCCAGCTTCAATCCCTGGGCTGGGAAGTGCTGGGGGCAGCGGGGGGGGAGTGAACCAGTGGCATTTGCAAGGAGACATTGTCAGGAGGGGACACGGCCAGCACAGGCAGCAGCATCCGCAGGGCTGGGGCTGGAGATGTCCCGATGCATCCCCATGCCTTGCACGGCCTCAGGTGGCCACTGTTTGGAGCAGGCTTAGGAAGGTGGGGGGCTGTGAGGGGGTGACACCGAGCCTGTGAGAGGCGGGACTGGCTGGCGTCCCCCCATCCCACCTGTAGACCCCTCTCCTACACGAGGATAGCATGAGCTTCCTTGTGTGCTGCTCCTGGATGTGCTCTTGCACAAGCTTGTCCGTGCGCGCTGTCGCACGCTTAAGCGCGCAGGTGCTCACGCGGGCTGATGCGCACCTTTTCCTCGCTGACCGGCCCCATCCTGCTCCGTTCCAGTGGTGGGCAGCACCCTCCGGCTTCTCAACACCTCGGCCAACAGGCACCTCTTCGACAGGGACGCTTTCCCCGGGGGCTGCGTCCGCTGCGCCGTGGTGGGAAACGGCGGCATCCTCAACGGCTCGCGGCAGGGCAAGGCGATCGATGCGCACGACCTGGTCTTCAGGTGCGGACGGGTCCTGGGCAGGATGGGGCCACGGGTGCTGGGGAGAGGCCAGTCCAGGACATGACATGTGTCCTGCGCTTTTCCCGCAGGCTCAACGGTGCCGTGATCAAAGGCTTTGAGGAGGATGTCGGGACCAAGATCTCCTTCTACGGCTTCACGGTGAACACCATGAAGAACTCCCTCATCGCCTACGAGGAGTACGGCTTCACCCAGATACCCCAGGCCAAGGTGAGACCCCCAGGGCTTGTTGGGGAGGTGACCCCAAATTCTCCCTTGAGGCTGGGCTTGCTCCCTCAGTCCTCGCCCCGCTGGTGTGGGCAGTGCCCGAAAGCCCCCCCCCAGGTGCCACGTCTGTGTCCCCACTGCAGGACCTGAAGTACATCTTCATCCCCTCGGATGTCCGGGACTATGTCATGCTGAAGTCGGCCATCCAGGGCATCCCAGTCCCCGAGGGCTCGGACAAGGGGGACAAGTGAGTAGCCCCCCCAAATCCTCCCCCCAACCCTCCAGCACCTTTGGTGATGTACCAGAGGGAGTATGACTTGCCTGCCCTCGCCCCGTGTCTGTCCCTGGTGGGATAAACCCTAAGTAGCTCCAGGACTCCTGTGACATGACTTCTGCCCTTCTCCTTGCCCCACTGCAGACCACAGAAGTATTTTGGACCAGAGGCATCTGCAGAGAAGTTCAAGCTGCTGCATCCAGATTTCTTGCAGTACCTTACAGCGAGGTGAGGATGATGAGGACCGTGGCTGCTGCCCAGCTCTGCTCCGTGCCGGGCTCAGACCATCTGCCTCCCACCACTGCTCTCTCCAGTACAGACCAGTGGCTGCCCAGCATCAAAACGCAGTCCCAGTCCTCCCCAGGCATTGGAACCACCTCTGCCCTACTCTCTGCAGACAAGGCAGAGGCATCTCTCCCCTGCCATTCCTATTTGCTGCAGCACAGCTCACATCCCCTCCTACACCTCACTGTGCTCACCTTGTCTCCCCATTTCCCCAGATAAATTAAATTTTGACCTAGTCTAACAGGAGCAGAGGTAGGGCCCAAAAGGATTGTCTCTTCCTACCTTTCATGAAAGCAGGCACCTGGGTTGGTGTGATTTCAAACAGCAGAGAGGTGCCTTTTAGCAACCTGCAACAAACAAGCTGAACCTTAGTAGTAGCCATCAGAGAATCCCCGAGCCCTGCATTTCACTTGGTGCTTCTGCCTTACCAAGCACTGGTGTCACCGAGTGTGTGATGGGGGCTGGATGGGTGCTGGGTGCTGCTGGGTCTGGTGCTGGGGGCCACAGTGCTGTGCCAGCCATGATTCCCCCCACCCCAACCTGCCGTGTCCACCGGCAGGTTCCTGCGGTCGGAGCTCCTGAACACGCAGTACGGCTCGCTCTACATGCCCAGCACCGGTGCCCTCATGCTCCTCACCGCGCTCCACACCTGCGACCAGGTAAGAGGCCACGGGGCCACCTTCCCCCTGGGGACAAGGACATCCCCCCCTTTGGTTGCTGGGGGCTTGTGAATAGCTGCTGTAAGGCTCCTGGTGGGGACCAGCGTGTCCTGGTGGCTGTCCTACATGTGCCACCCCATCCCTGGGGTGCATGGACCACCCGAGGTGGAGCCCTGACCCTGTCCTTTGTCTGTCTGTCCCACCTCCCTCCCTGCAGGTCAGTGCCTACGGGTTCATCACTGCCAACTATGAGCAGTTCTCAGACCACTACTACGAGCTGGAGAAGAAACCGCTGGTGTTTTATGCCAACCATGACATGATGCTGGAGTCAGCGCTGTGGAGGAGCCTGCACCACGCGGGGATCATGACCCTCTACCAGCGGTGAGGCTGGGCAGCCGCCCACAGGGGCAAGTCTGAGGACTCCTGTGGCTCTTCTCCTTTTTCCCAAAGGCCACCTTCTCCCTCCCGAGGGCTCTCCCCAGCTGGCCAGCCAGCCCAAGGAGCAAGACCCGCCACACCGCAGCCGGTGGTGGTGTGATGGTAAGGGGCAAGCTGAAGCTGGCAGAGAAATGTTGCATTTTCTCAGGGATCTCCAGCAATGTTTCGTGGCTCAGTGTGATTGAACATGGCCTTTGGGGCACCAAGAAGCAGCACAGCACGTGGCTGTGACCTCCCAGCCCCACGAACGCAGCTGTGGGGCAGCAGTGGTCCCTTTGAAGCACAGGAGGGGCAGGGTGATGCTGGAAGAGGATGCTGGAGACGTGTACGTGTGGAAAACACCCCTTCACTTTGCCATCACACTCCAGCTCAAATGCTCACCACTGTGGTGGGACCACAACAGGCATGATGAATCCTTGGACTGGAGACTAGATCATCCAGCTAACAGGAAGGTGGTGTGTTTGGAGAACACCTCCCTCCCAGACCACAGAGCACCTGAATTCCAGCCAGCTCTGGGTTGACGTGTGCCACTTCCCAGAAGGATGTTTGCCTCTGGGATCAGCAGGAAAGACAGCAGCTTGGCTGCCCTCCCCTGTGACAGATGCACAGCATGCCCTGTGATCTTCGCCTTCTCTAGGTCATGGTGTTTTCAAACAAACAAGGTGTTAAAAGCTATCAGCTAAGAAAAGGGTTACTGCAACTCAGCTGGGACATCAGAAATGCGGCTGGCCTTTGAGCATCCTGGAGGCAAGAGCTGGCCCACAGCCCACGTGTGTGTGGTAGTGGGTTTGTTGGGCTTTTCTTGCACAGGGACCACGTGGTGCCCTCCAAGTGCTTTGAGAAGGCAGCCCCATGCCAAGTGGGTTAAGGAGCCTGCTAGCTTGTTGGGTGAGTCTAAGTCATTGTCTCTTAATTTTTTTTCCTCCCCAGAAAAAGGGAGGTGAAGGTCTTGAACCCTTCAGCCATCCCATGTAAGCCAGCACTGCTCAGGAAGACCCACTGAGGAGGCTGCTCCAGCTGGTGGTGGCCAGAGGGTTGATATGGCACAGGGGAGGGAGCAGTGTAATCTGAGACACTTTCCCACTTTGTGTAATTACATAAAATATTCAATGTCTTCTTTAATCCCTGTTTCTGTTGTTTTGACGAACTGGGTGGGGGTAAGACCCCCCTATGTCCCGCAGCAAAGGAGCTGTAGCATGTAGTAGAGCAAGCCTTCGACTGGGTAACAGCCCCAGAGGCAGGGATGGGAGTGGGGTTAAACCGGAGAGACCTGGGCTGGCAGGGAGGACTGGTGCCCCAGGCAGGCTGCAGTGCTGGATCTCTGGGAGCAGCTCTGAGTACAGACTTTTTCTACTTGGGATGCTATTTGCTGTACGTCAGCTGGGGAGCAATGATTTACTGCAGAGATGGCAAGAGATATCCTGGTCATGAGCCAGGGAACCTCAAAACCTCCTCAAGCTCACAGCAGGTTGCTTTCAGGCAGTTCAAATGAGCATTAGTGAAGGTTAGTCTCTAAGCCTGTTCCAGATGTAATCTCTAGCTTGGAGCCCATCTTGTGTTCCTAGGTCTCAAATTAACCTTTGTTCGCATCAGAGCCACCTTACAATGGTACCAAGGCAGCCAGTCAAGCCTGTTTTTTTTTTATTCACAAGCATTCAGCAAAACCTCTTTCATGACAAGAATGAGCCTGATCTTCACATCACCTGACTAAGACAGCACCAAAACCTCCTCAAACCAGCTCTGGCCAAGCCACAGCACAGCCCATGAGGTGACTTTGAACATGGCAATCAGCAGCACCTTGATGCACAGGGCAAAAAGAACAGGTTTTAAAAACAAGTGCCATCACAGTGCAGCATCCTGGTAGAATCCCATCCAGCTCATGGGCAGAGCTGTTTGTGCACATCAGGCACAAATACACACGCCCTCCTTTCCTATTTCACAAAGGGAGGTTTTCTAGCCAAAGGTGTAGCCTAGCCCTAGAGTTAAACAGACTCTGTTTTAAGGGCTTACCAGACAAGGAACCTGATGGCTGTACTACTGCCTCTCACTACTTCTCCCTTTCCTTTGAGCTTCCAAGCAGACCACAAGAACTATTTCTGTCACCAGTACTAGCTTAGCCATAAGTAGTTTTGTCACTGTTACCATGAATTGCTTTTCTGCAACTTTCAGCGTCTGCAGACACTGAAGTCTTCACGTATCAGGGAGGAGCAGGTCTTGCTATGAAGGGTAAGCTCACAACTGCTTGAATTTCAGAAAGCATTTTAGCCCCAAACCCCACTCAAAACCATTTCGGTTCAAGTAGATAAGCTTTACAAAAACCCCAAACAAAACCCAACTTCAACTCCCAAGATTTTCCATAACTTATTTTATTCTGGAACAGAAGACAGCAGGGAACCACTTTTTCCTCCAGCCAGCTGTAGATCAGGTCCTAGTGGAAAAAAGACAGTGTTAGAGCAATGCAACTGTCAGCTGAGAAGTTTCCAATTTGCACTATTTGAGAGTACAGGTCTTGAGACAAAAACTAGCTCCCCCCAAGCCAATGGCACTAGTGCCCAAATCCTCTTTGGCTTTACTGGTAACTTACCCATGATGTGGTTGCAGCAAACACTGAGCAGTGAGAAGCCTGTGGTTACGCCCAAGTGGTCATTTTACACTGTTTCAAATGATGGTATCATTTGTGAGACCCACTCCAGAACAATCTTCCTTCTCTTGCTTCTAGAGTTGGGAGACACCACAAAGCAATGCTGTAACTGCTTTCCTAAAAATTCTGAAACAATTCCTGCCCCTCTCTATTGTCAAAGCAGTGAGTAGCTTTTACTTTTCCTATTTATCATCAGACTGCCTCGTCACTTTTTTGCCCTCACTCCTTGGAAGCCAAAAGCCCCACGTGCTCTTTCCAGTGACTGGTCCCACTTGGAAAACAGCTGTATTGACAGAGCAACCACTGTGACTGATGGTTTGTTAGCACCATTCCCCTCCCCTTTTGTATACCAACCTTGACTTCTCAAGAAGTCTGTTGTTGTCGAGTTTGCTGGTTCAGCCTTCTTCTGCAAACAAATACAAATTCTGTTAAATAAAGCGTAAAATTATTTAGCAGAATGCAGCTGTCAGCCACCTAGAGAGAAAGTGCTGTTACAGCGTGTGTATTCAATGACTGTTCATCAGGTGAGAAGCCGTGGGTTGACCCTGGCTGGATACCAGGTGCCCACCAAAGCTCCTCTATCACTACCCTCCTCAGCTGGACAGGGGAGAGAAAATAAGACGAAAGGCTCATGGGTCGAGATAAGGACAGGGAGAGATCACTCACCAACTACCATCATGGGCAAAACAGACTCGACTTGGGGAAATTAGTTTTATTTATTACCAAACAGATCAGAGAAGAGTAATGAGAAATAAAAACCAAAATCTTAAAACACCTTCCCCCCTACTCCTCCCTTCTTCCCAGACTTTGCTCTACTTCCTCCCCCTCCAGAAGCACAGGGGGACAGGGAATGGGGGTTGCGGTCAGTTCATCACACATTTGCCGCTCCATCCTCCTCAGGGGGAAGACTCCTCACACTCTTCCCCTGCTCCAGTATGGGGTCCCTCCACAGTCCTTCACGAACTTCTCCATTGTGAGTCCTTCCCCTGGGCTGCAGTTCTTCACAAACTGCTCCAGCATGGGTCCCTTCCATGGGCTGCAGTCCTTCAGGCACAGACTGCTCCAGTGTGGGTCCCCCACGGGGTCACAAGTCCTGCCAGAAAACCTGCTCTGTGGGCTCCTTTCTCCACAGGTCCACAGGTCCTGCCAGGAGTCTTCTCCAGCACAGGCTTCCCACAGGGTCACAGGCTCCTTTGGGCATGCGCCTGCTCCAGTGTGCGGGTCCTCCACAGGCTGCAGGTGGGTATCTGCTCCACCATGGACCTCCATGGGCTGCAGGGAGACAGCCTGCCTTGCCATGGTCTTCCTCACGGGCTACAGGGGAATCTCTGTTCTGGTGCCTGGAGCACCTCCTCCCCCTCTTCTTTACTGACCTTGGGGTCTGCAGGGTTGTTTCCCCCACATATTCTCACTCATCTCTCTGGCTGCAGTTGCTGTTACACGGCAACTTTTCCCCCTTCTTAAACATGTTACCACAGAGGCACTACCACCGTCACCGATGGACTCGGCCTGGGCCAGCGGTGGGTCCGCCCTGGAGGCAGCTGGCATTGGCTCTACTGGACACAGGGGAAGCTTCTAGGAGCTTCTCACAGAAGCCACCCCTGTAGCCCTCCCACTACCAAAACCCTGCCACACAAACCCAATACATGAGATAAAAATGCATTTCTTACCTGCCCTTCTACCTGCTGCTGTGCCTCCCTGTTTGGATAAGCAACTTAAAAGCTCTTTGCAGATCTAAACTGTGGTATGACAACAACAGGCAGCGCTTATAGTCCCTGTACTGAGCCTTGCCATTTCCGGGCTCCGGAGAGCTAGCTGCTGAACAGCCTGTGTGAATAGGACAGTGCTTGTGCTGCAGTTGCACACCACAAGGGCAGGAGGAAAGAGGAGAGACGCTGCTTTTGGCCTACTAGTACCACTTGTGTCATCTGAGTCTTTGCAAGCGGCAGGAGACCCACTATGGGGAAATACATAAGCCTCAGTGGACAGTTGTTTCTCCCTCACAGCTGGGTTGTCAGACAGGGATAACAGCACATCACAGGCTCAGTTTCTCTCCTGCTCTTGGCTATATAAACTCCTCAAGTTCTACAAAATTACATACAGCAAAGACACCCAGATGCCAACATGCTGATGACCAGGGTTCTTCATGATGACTAGTATTTTTTCTGGTAAGCATTCAAAGACTAGGTAGATTAGGTATTCTGCGCAGCAGACAAGTCATGCTGCCTACAGATCTGACATATAATTGGTAAATTAAAAACAAGCAGCAGGCAATACTGAAGCATTCTTACCAGCCTGAAGCCCAGCTTAGCAGCTGTCCTCTTGCCAAAGCTGTCTTTGGGCAACAGTACAACCCCAGGATTCTGCAGGACAATTTCCTCCTAAACACAAGTTGTATTGAACACTGTTAGCAACAGTACTCTGTATAAAGTCTGTCCTCTGCTCAATTCTTCTCCACCTCTTCTGAAACAAACAGCACTGGGTCACAGAGCAAGAATTAAAGACAGGAAGTTTTCCGTTCAGAGGCAGGTAATTTCTGACGCAAACTTAGCACAGCAGAAACCTGTCCCTTGGAGACAAAAGAGCATGCTTTCAGTGAGTTGTCTCACTCAGATACAATAAACTTCGGGAGGTGGATGCTATTTAAATTCTTGCTTAGAAAAAAAACCCCACCAGTTCTGAGACTTTGGTGGTTTAGACCCTTTTTAGCCGTTTCAAGCAGACATCCTCCTCCTCCTCCTCAGAGACATCTTAATCCAACTCCCTCTTTGCACACAAGAATAATCCATTCATCCAGGATGTAAATTGTCTATGGGTTTAACTTGAGAAATGCATTCAAACAGACCTAGAACAGACACATCCCTTCTGGGGAAGGATTCTTCAGGGTGTGCCCTTTCTAGGATGACCTTTTGGTGTATGTGAACTGCACCTCCCCACCCCCAGCAACCCGATCCAAGTTTGAAACTGTCCCAGTGCACCTCCAGGAAGGCAAACAGAACAATTATTCTTTCATTAGGTCTATTTCTGTGACAAATACAGTTATGAGATGAGCTGTGTCAAGTGTCTCCATAATGGGCTGTCATCCAATCCCTCTTACTTCTAATCCCTTCTACTCTTGCTCATCTTTGACCATGCTGACAAGCAGGTGCTCTACTGGGCACCAACAACAGTAAAATTCCCATTCATTCTGTGCTGCCTTTCAACTTGTGCTCCATGGCAGCAAAGGGCTGCACAGTCAGGTGGCAGCTGCAACAAAGCTACAGCCTTGATTGGCTTAATTATATTAATCAAGCCATTGGGCTTTTATATCACCTCCCAGTAGCCCTGGGGACACAGAAGGATATAATTTGACACAGCAGAATGAGTCTCACTTCCATAGCCTTGTAGGAGGAGAAAACTAGATTATGACAAGCTGATGTTTCTCACCATTGTGCAGCTGGTGCAGGTTTACTGACAGTCCAGTGAAGGAATCAGCTTCCCAGGCAGGTGAGTGTTTTTACCCTTGCTTGACACCATGCCATGCTCTGAAAGAGAGGAAGGTGACAGAGAGTTAGTTCATGTAACAGACCATTCTTTTCCCTTTGTGTCTTTAACGCTGAGCCTCAGAGTCATGCTTCCACAGAGGAAAGATTAATTTCAGACAGGGATAACTTTATCATCACTAGCTCAGCTTCCAGAGCAGCCAAACCTGGGCCACGCAGGGCCAGCCCAAAAACTCAAGCCTGTTCTTGAGTCTGTGGTTAGCGTGCTACTCCCCTGGGCAGCAACGACACCTGCAGCGTACAACTCGTTCCGCTGACCTCCTTCTGCGTGGGTACGCGGTCAAGAGCAATGGGTAACGTGGGCTCAGCCCGCTAAACCTCACTGCTTGCAGGGTGCTCAAAGACAAGGCCCAATACTGTACTGAGGGCAACGCTCAGGCAGAGCTACACCAGCTGCTGTATTTAATTCCTCCCACAGGCGCTGCTGGGGAGGAATCGGTACAAGCGTAGTCAAAATCGGCGAGCCGAGCATCGCCCGGGCCAGGCCGTGGTGCCAGGAGCATCCCCCGCACGGAGAAGGCCGGAGCCCCGTCCAGGCGGCGAGCAGGAGCCGCGGGGCCCACCGCAGCTCGGCCTTGCCTCCCTCCACCCACCATGGCGGGGGGGGGGGGGCACCATTACTTTCCCCACAGGCAGACGTCGAGGCCTCGCCGCGCCCCATAGACAGCCGCAGCGGCGCGCAAGAGTGCCCCGCTTCCCCTACCGTTATCCCCGCGCCCCTCGGGGCTGCCGTGCCCACGGATGGCTGGCGATAACGACCCGCCCTACTCACCACCTGCGGCCCGGCCTCCATGTCGGCAGGGAGCGAGCGCGGTGAAAGGAGGGGGCGGGCTGCGCGCGCCCGCTTCTCCCGCCAAGCCTCGCGAGAGGCGCGGGGGCTCATGGGAAGTGTAGTCCCGTCCCGCCGCGGCCTCCATGACGGGCCCGGACCTGCCCCGCCGCTCCCCCTCCCCCTACGGCCGGGACACCGGCCGAGGCACCGTGCCCTCGGGGATGGCCCCCCGGGGCCGTGGGGGTGGGCTTGGGTTTGTGACAGCGGGTGTCTGGGGGGGGGGGGGGCAGGACTCCTCTGACAGGAGCCGTGAGCAGGGCTGGGTCCCTCACTCCGTCCTGTCTCTGCTGGGTGGGGATGCCAAATGAGAGAAAGAGAAAGAAAGAAATGTGTGTAACTTCTCCCTAGAGTGAGGCTCGACTCTTCCAGAGGCTGCTTCCGCGGCTGTCGCCTCACTCGAGGGCTCCGCAGCCGGTGCAGGGAAGCCACGGAGGTGGATGGGGTCAGGCTCAGCCACACGGGCTCGGAGCTGGGCCTGGGCTCCGTACGCAGAGCTTCTGCGCTGTCATGCTGCTCGTTAATTGCATTTATTCATTCTTCATCTGCCCGGTTTACTAGGGAGACGCACATGATTGTACTTAGCACGCTAAATGCTTCAAAAGGCTGAACAAGCATTAGCTCATGTAGGAAGGGGCACACTTCAAAAAGACTAATTAGCTGGAGATTGGGGATTAGTCAGAGATTAGTTAGTAAATGTATGTGCTGTGCTTTGAATACGTGATGCTTCCAGTATGTATTAGGATTGTCCTTTGCTGTTAAAACCTGCCATGAAATGTGTAGGATTCTGTTTATCTTATGAACAATAACAAAGTGTAAACAGAACCGAGGGAAGAAAAAAATAAGAATAGCTAATATCCACTTTCTTGCCCCAAATCTTTATCCACCCTTGTGGTGAAAAGCTCCAGTGACTGGAAATGGAAAGCAGACAAACCTGAGACTGAAAGCGGAGAATCTGAGTACAGATGAAAACCCTGCATTTAATTGGTGTCATCCCTGAAATGTCTGAGAGAAGTGGGGGATTCACAGTCCTTTGGGGCATTGGAATCAAAGATGTGCTCGTGGGAAAGTTGTCCAGTTCCCCACAGCAATAGCAAAGTAAGCTTCCTACGTTGGCGTTGTATGGCACGGCCAACTCATCTGTTGTCTGACATGTGAAAACACCACCTCGTGTTATCCTGAAGAGCTGAGCGCCGTGAGCTGGAGGGAAGTGCTGCCCAGGGGCTCAATGTCTCTCTGCTCCTGGATTCCCTCCGACGGCAGGGAGATGGCTCCATGCTGCTGCCCACACCGGCTGGCCCTGTGCTCCGGGAGGCCCTTCTCCAGGCAAGACAGTCAAGTTCCCAGGGAAAGGCAGCATGACTTCATGTTTATTTTTAGTGCTTGGATCCTCCTGGTCTTGTTCCTGTTTTAGAACCTGATTCTTTTTTTTTTTCAGAGCATACATTTAACCCGACTTGTGAGTCCTTTGCTCTCCAGAATGGCCCATGGTGTTTCTTAAAAGTCTCTTAAAAACTCAACAGACTGCAAGAAGTGCCTTTTTTTTTTTTTCTTCAGTGGTGCAGGGAGGTTGTAAAGAGATGCCAAGGTGCTGTTAAAAATAAGCAGCTTCCAACATAAGTGGCTGACTATGAGGCCTTCCCCAGCCCTCTGTGCCCTCTGCTAGCTGCAGAAAGCTAGCAGGCTGCCCTGGCAGGTTGGGCAGGAGCCTGGAGGAAGCAGCCTGCAGCAAGTCCCATGCCTTGGCATGAGGACATGAGAGAGCTTCAGCACCTTCCTGCCCTGCAGGAGCCTGTTGCACAAGTGTTGACCAGGTGGGAAGGCGGATGATGATACAGAATGGCAGTAATTAATGCAGTCTTCACTGCAGCGGCCTTTGCTCTGTGAAGATGTGGCTGGCAGTCTGCCTGCCTACTTTTAGCTTTCCGAATAAGCAAATACATAAAACCCCACAACTAGAATTAGCCCTTTAACTCCCCAAGGGACATAAGTTTTTTTAAAATAAAACAAATAAAATCCTCCCTTGTGCAGAGTTCAGATCCTGGAAGGAGAGAAGACAGACTTGGATGTGCTGAGGGATTTGCCACCATCGTGATTTTTGGGTTGAAGCTGCTCAGACCATAGAGTAACTGTCTGCTTGTGCCTATAAATGGATAAGCTCCGCCAGGTACCAAGTAATGAACTGACTCAATAATTAAAGCTCAGGAGAACAGCGTGAGTTAAGTATGCGGTAGATTGGCTGTAATTATTCATGGTTGCAGTGCATAGATAATGTTTCCAAGCATATTTTAGAGGCAGAACAAAGACTCTGGATGAAGAGAGATGGTGATCACCTTGCCCATGCCCACGGTCTCCTAAATCTCTGCAACTTCGCCTGTGGGGGACTTAATCAAGTTTTCTCAGCTCTTCCCTTTAGAGGGCGTCCATGTCACACACATCTTCGGCGTGCAAACTTCACCCGGGAGCTGCAGTACAAGGCAAAGCCTCCCAGAGGTCAGCAGAACAGGGTGGCTCTTCTGAAGGGTCTGTGAACCTTCCTAGGGATGCGAAGGAAGCGACAGTCTGGTCTGAACAGTTCTGGTTGAACATATTCTCCTTCCTCAGGCAGTTGCAATGCTGCTTCCAGAGGCAATTTGGACATAATTTTGATAGATGTCCTGTGGCCAATCTCCATCAGCTATGGTATTTTCTTGCTCCAATCTTTGAAAGGTTGAGCAAGTAAGGAAAGCTATTAAAAGGACATGGAGATCTTCTACATGTGAACGTTTTGGGGCTGCTCTCAACTTCCCAGCAGAGGATCTGGAGGCGATTGTGTCCTCCAGCAAATTGTATGATATATTAAGCCCCCATCTTTCTGCTTTCTCAAGGCACTTCAGTATTTGTCCTGCAAAACCACAGCATTATGCTCTACAAAGAAGTCTGAGCTCTGCTGTAGGGTATTTGGTTATCCATAGAGCAGATAACAGGAGCATGGGCAGAACATGTGACAGAGAAGGGAAAGAAGGAAAGACAAACAGAAATCATTGACAGAACCTCTCTAACTTCAGCTGGGCTTTGATCCCATGCTTAAATTGAAGGACAAGGTCTCCTCCCAGTTTCCCACCCATTTCCCCTCTTGGCTGTCTGCAAGTCCCTCCAGGGAGAAACTTGCCATGCTTACTGACAGCAATGTGATTTCTTCCTGGTTGCCCCCTCTGCCTGTTCTGGTCCCACCCTGCAGACAGGGTTCCACAAAGCCTGGAGAAACAAAGCGTCTGTTCAGAGATGTCGTGCTGTGGTTATCATCTTTGACATATGGCTGGGGGAAGCAACCAGGGTATCTGAACACATTAAAAAGCTAGTCCCCCATTGCTAATTGCGTCTGGCAGGCACAAGCCCCCTGCGTGGCTTGAGCGTATGAAGCACAAGGAGACGCTGAGGTGCAGGGGGTAGCTAGATTGATGCTTGTCTCTGTTACATATGCTGTGTGCACAGCAGTGCACAAAGAACAGTCCCTTGGGGTATGGCTGGAGATTGCTTGCTGGTATTTCAGGTGCCAGACTTCTGAGAGAAAAGATCTGTAGTGTTAAAAAAAGCCTGCCATGAGGTCCCAGATCCTGGTGTCTGCTGCTTCAAATCAGTCCCAAGAAATACCAGAAAGGCTCTTTGGAGCTTAGTAGCAGACAAGCAACATCTTCCCACACAGGACAAGGCATGCTGCAAACAAAACACCCTTTCCTTCTCCCAGCAGCAAAGCTCTTAAGCCTCCATTTAATGTTAAATATACACTTAAACCCATTCCTCCTCAGTATGTCCTATGTGCTTATGTAGAATTTTAGCAGGCTCAGAAATGCTCTGCTGTAACTGAAGCCTATCTAAAGTCTGAACCTCATACACTGAATAACAAGAGCTTTATCTTTACAGAATATCTGTGCAATGAAGGGATGGCTTTTCTGGAAGCATGGTGGTATCTGCAGGCAGGGCTATGATATGAATTCCTGCAGGTGGAGAACAGAAAAGGTTCCCCTTTCTCCTCCCAATGGTGCTGAACAGCAGAAGAAATGGCAATTTCAGCCACTCAGCTGTTCCTCCCACTTCTTGCCCTTTCCTCAACTGAGTTTTGGGCACAGTGCAACAAAACCAGTCTTAAGGTACCATCTTCAAGTGCAACAAGGAATGGAGCTTGAGGACATCATGTCAGGGGAATGGAGACAAGCTGATCGGCTGACTTGATCGCTTCAGGCCCGATGTCCCAGCTAGGCAAAGTGACCATCTTGTCAGAGCTAGCCAGATTGCATTCACAGCTTCGCTCCTTGGAGGAGCTGATCAGAACAGAGCGCACACAACAAATTGTTCTGATTGCAGTGCATGCATAGATAAATCCTGGGGCCAGACATATGCACTTGTTGAACAATAGCAGTAGGAATCCATCCTCTTCATGGATGAGTATGTTTAATTAAAATGTATATCCTCAGAGCATACCCAGAGATGGAATATGTCTACAGCTGCACAAATGCACTCAAAGATAGTAGGAAAAACTTAACACTGTAAAGCTAGTGAAACCAGGAGTAAGATTTCCATTACAGAAGGTCTTTAAGGCCAAGCTAGATAAGCAGTTACCAGGAATGGAGAGTTGACCTTGCTTTGGGCAGAGGTGGGTCCTCTCTATTTTCTGTGTCAGCCTGAGAGATTAAAGACATGGTAAGCAGAAAGGGAGTGAGCTGGTGTAAAAATATAATACCTAGCCAATATTAATGAGTAACTTCTCAGGCCCTCTTGCATCACAAACAGTATTTCTGTTTGCTTGGATTACTTGGCCAACCAGCCGTTGATTCAGTCAACCCAGTCTGCACTGTCATATAAGCAATATTTCATCTATCCAGCTTCGATACAAGAAATATGCTAGGCACGCATGGAGCAAACAAGGATATTCTTGCAAGTAATTAGCATAAGCTGCACTGAGGTCAAGTGGTTGTGTCAGCATAATACAAATCACCAACTTTTCTTCCTACCGAAGACTGAAAATGGAGAATTGCAAATACCATATCTCTGGCTCACCTCTTGCTTCCCATTGTTTATACCAGAGGAAGGAGATAATTGTTTTGAGGTACTTTTGAGAATAGCATGTCTGCTACTTTCATTGCTTAGTGAGAAAGAACGTGTTTAAATGATGAAAGGTTACATTATTTCAGGACCTGTTAGGTCATTTTTCTTGCCCTTATGCGGGGAAAGCAGGCCAAATGCCTAATTTGACCACATCCAAAGTAGTAAGCTGAGGCCTCATGAGATTACAGCGGGCAGTTGGTTAAAGACCTGCAGTTATTCCTCCTGCTGTCTGTAACAAGATCTGTTGAGGGCAGCCTCCAGGTGACATCTCCTTGAAGGAGCCCTGCTGCAGGGCATCAGACCAAGGGCCACCCAGACTAATGTCATTTTTCCGAGAGATGTCCAAAATGGATGCCTAGGAAAGTGCAGTAGCAGGGTGGTTACATATGGTACATCTCCCACTACCTTTCCAGCCACCAGCCATTTGAGGGGTGCGAACGTTGAGAGCCAGATGTCAGTTCAGTGCCTCCACTAATGGGTTTTCTCTGGAATGGAGATTTCGGTAACTTTCTTTTCCATGAACTTGCCCAGTCCCCCTGTGAACCTGTAACAGCCGTTCCCTCCTGTGGGGAGGACTTGCACAGGTCAGCCCATGCCGCAAGAGGGACCAGCTTCCTTTTGTTTGTTCTGTGTCTGGCTCCTGTTAGTTTTGTTTGGTGGCCCCAAGTTCTTGTACAGGAAGAGACAGTGAATGGTCCTTCCTACCCACCCTGCCTGTGCAGGCAGAACTTATGGATCCACTTATCCTTCCCTTCTCTTCAGGCTCCCAAGTCTGATCTCTTCAGAATAGATCAAAGAGTGAGGGTAGCACTGTTTTAAACCACTAGTTTCCTACAGAATGTGATCTATCCACTTGCAGATGGCTTTTATGGTCTCCAAAGCCTCCCATGGATTAGGCCACAGTTGACTGTATAAACATTTTCTCTATCCCACATCCTGCTTCCACAGCATGTCTCATACTCAATTCTCTGTCCTTTTGCTCAGTCCAAACATCCTGCAAAAAGCCTCCAGCTCTCCTCAGCAGCCTTCCTCACTCCCTCCCCCGCCACACCCCGGCCTCTGTCAGGTTGCAAATAAAACTCAATCAGCCCCAAACAACCCCCAAATTCTTGGAGACCTGCCCACGAGGGAGAGACTCAGGTGCCTTTCTTTCTGATTTAACTACCAACACATGTACTGCTGCTTTGCTGTTGACCTAATGCTTCTGCTGTTGCATAAAGGTCGGTCTGTCTTCAGCCATCTCTCCCCCTGCACGTTTCGAGTGCTCTCCTTTCTCCCCTCGGCTGTCATCTCGAGCAGCCTTGCTGCTGAAGGAGGTGGGCGGGAGAACGCACACCGCAGGAGATGGCTGATCTTCCGTAGCACTTGTGCTCAGGGATGGGAGAACTCAGCCGCGGCGGCATCGTCCTCCACCTCTCCTCGCCACGGCGGGGGGAGAAAGGCCCACGCTACGGCTGCCCGGCACGTACGTGTGTACCAGCACTGGTGTGTGAGCTCTGTGGCTTGGGGAGTGCTGCTGGGGGGCTGTGGGGGGGCTGTGTGGTGGGAGCTGGATGTACACCCCTTTATCTAGCGAACCGGGGGCTGTGCTCGCTGGCACTCCTCCCGCACAGACACACGGCAGAGCCTGTAGAGGAGAGGAGCTGCTGCAGCTCACTGCTCTCAGGGGAACCCCCTTCCCTGGCAGCTGGGGGGGCATGACTGAGGCTTATGGGGGGTCGTGGGGGTTCCTTCTGCCAGGCCAGCTGTGGGGCAGGCAAACTGAGGCAGGGGTAACCAGGACAGCGTGGGCGGCACCTGATTTACCAGAAGTTGTGTGTGAAGTGCTGCTGACTTGGAGTAGCTGGCAAAAAAGTGAAAACAATCCCTCCCTCTTCCCCCCAATCATTATTTAAACAGTATAAAGGTCTCTGTAAATGTTTAAAACAACAACATAGTTGGGAGGGGAAGGAGGAAAGACAAACAAGTTTGCTGTTTCAGCTTCACAGAAACAGATTTTAATTTTTGGCAGGGTTTTATTCATCCAGAGGATCCAGCTGCCAACACGCTTCGGGAGGCTCCAAATTCATAATCGCTTCCCTAACATCTTCCTCCAAGAGGCTGCAGTTTGGCACGGGTGCCACCTTTGATGTTTGCGTTTGGCCAGCACCTTGTGCTGTAGGATCCCGGTTCGTGGCCAGGGCATGTATGGTAGGAGTCAGTGGCTGTGAGTGCTCCCGATGATGTTTTTCTTTCCCACACCTGAGGTTCACAGTGGTCAGAGCTCAGCAGGAACCAGGGAGCTCAAAGGAGCAAGGTGCTGTGGGCTGGCTGACTGCTGGGGTACCTCGCCCGCATGGGAGCGGGGCAGGAATCAGGAGCCCCTCTTTTCCCCGGAGCACCTCTCTCAGGAGATGGGAGCTTCCAGTTCCCGACCCACCACCCCTCCTCCTCATCTGCCTTGGTAGCACTACCGGCACCTGGTGCGTTACCACAACAGAAACCCTATGTAATTCCTGTTTAAATACACAGCTGGCAACATGACTTTAACTAATTCAGCTTTTTGCTGTTGAAGAGCTGGAACTGTATCCTGGTTTGGCTCCAGGCTGAGAGGGACTTGATCTGAAGCCCTGGGTATTGCAGGTTGCTGGAGATCAGTGGCTGCTCTGGGTCCCAGATCCCAAGCCCTGGAGCATCTGCTCTGGAGCAGGACCATCATCTGTGTGGGATCTCAGGGGAAGGGGGGCATCCTTCTCAGCATGGGAGAGACTGTGGGCTGGGAAAATGAGGGTAGATCTGTGAGGAGGACCTATGAGAACAAGGTCCCTGGGGAGCAGAGGAGGACTGTACTCCCCACCAACCTGCCTGAGGTCTCAGCTGGTTGCCAGCCCCCAGTCAGGCCTAGTTTCTGCCCAGTCCCACCTGCTCTGCTCCTGCCCACCCAGGGAAGGGGCTTGTGCTCCTGCCCAGTCTTGTGTTTGCCCCGGTCTCCCGCTGGCCCAATCCTGCTTGGCCCCATGTGAAGCTGTGGGGTATATATCACCTCAGCATTCATAGCTGGGTAGCTTTCTGCTGTGAGATGTCTCTGCTGTGAGTTACTTTGGCTGCTGTGTGCAACCTGTATTGCTATAGAAATGTGCTCTGATCTGCTGTATTTGCTCTACAGTCTCTAGAATTACGTTTGTGCTTCAGCTGTTCAGTCTGACAATGGTTCTGAGCTGTGATCTGAAGATGCTGTTTCCAGAGAAGCTCAAATATCTGTTGGGTGGCTTAAGAAGTTGGCCTTGCTGCTGCTGAGTTGCGTGTGGCTGTACCTCTGTGCAGGTACACGGGGGAAGATGTATGCGGCGGTTCCTCATACAGCTAGTCCCAGCCTGGCTGTTGCTGCTTCTGTTGCTGGAGTGACCTGATCAAAAGTAGAAAGACTGAGCTCAGCTGGGCTGGCTTAGCTCTTGAGCAGGGCTGCTTCTGTCGCCTGGGGCTTCATGCAGTTTGGTGGGGGAAAACCCTGATACTACTTTCAACCAAAGCCTGAAGAGTGATGTGAGGGACTGGCCTGCTTGTGTGCTGTCCTGCCTCTCCGAATTCCTGTTCTAGTTAAATCAGTAACTGCCCACAGACAGCACCAGGAAAAGCTGTTGCTTGGGTCTCCTTTGCTTTTCTAACTTCAGCCAGCTCCTGTGCAGAATCTACACTGAGATAAAAGAGACTGACACAGTGTGAAACCTTCCTCCTCTTCAGCAGATGGTGTTTACCACAGTGGACTTTGTTTGTGTTGTTATAACAGAATGGCCTGGTCTAGCCAAGAAACGGAAGGAGAAGCTGCAGTCTAGGCTTGCTGAGACTGGCTTGCTGTGTAAACCTGGACTGAAAGCCTGGATCATAAATGAACTCTTGCTTTTTCAAGGATCAGACTTTTCTGCCATCTTCAACTTACAAGCTAAGGTGCTGTCATGACTTGCCTGCAGCCAGTAGCTCTAGTCACTCCGCAGCATTCATGGCAATCTCCCAGGACTCTCAGTGACCAAAGTTGTGATGCATATTGCAATGTGAACTTCATGTTACCTTCACAGAAAACCTAAATGCATCTTAACTGGGGTTAACCTGGTGTCACTGCCTTAGGCTTTAGCAGATCAGTGCTACATCTGTCCTAGCTGTGAACTCTACATGTTTCATGCCTAAAAATCCTCGTGGTTGGAGAAACAGTGCCCTTACTTGAGTGAATCACTGAGATGGTGTGAGTTATTGGCTGGTACTGCTACTGACTGAGCCTGTTCCAGCATATTCTGCTAAAATGATGCACTGAGAAGGTAAAGCTGAACCTCCATCAGGCCCATTGCTGTCAGACTGAGACTGCTGAGCACTAACTGCAATGGGAACTTTCAAGATAAATCTTGGTATCAATCAGGGTGAACAAGAAAAAGCATATGGCCTTGATATTGTCTGAAGGCTGCCTTCTGCATCGCGACTGAGCGTGGAACCTGGTTACCAGCAAAAAACAGGTGTCAGCTGGTATAAGCCCTCCAAGAGTTACCAATATTTCTGACTTTATTCTATCTATCACATTCAAGATGTGAGCAAACACAGAGCAAACGTTGTTCCTTCAGCTGGAAGGGCCAAGAGACCATATGCTCTGAGGCTGCTTGTGTGTCTCAGCTGGTCCCAGGCCTCCAGAAAGTCTTTCCTCAACTCCCTTCTGGCTATCTCTGACCATGTCCCTGCTCCCAAGTAATGCTGCTGCTCCCGAAGCATTGCTGGAGCTCTGCCTGACTGTGTCAGCTACCTGAGCTGCTTTGCTCCTTACTCCTCCAAGTAACCAGAGACTCTGTATGTCAGTCTTTAGCCTCCATTGAAAACCCTGCTGAGCCACAGCAATCTGAGAAGAAACTGATGAGCATGGCAGAGAGACTATTGCAGGCTCTGTCCCACATTTGGTTAATACCTGGGGGAGATACTAACCTTTGTGGGGAAAGGGGTTAGCCAGCTCTGCTATTCAAGCATGCAGCGATCCCATGGACGTAGACACCTCCACCTGAAATCTGAGAGCCAGCTCAGCCCATGCAACCCCTGTGTGCATCCCTCCTCACTAGTCTGACTCTGATAGCACCAGGCTTTGTCATGGCTCTTGGAGACAAACCTCACTTAGCCCTGACAAGCCTCAAAAGCTCTTTCATATCAAGGCATGTGTAAACTCAGTGTGTCCCATATTGGCACCATCTACCTGCCTCTATCCTTCCTGGTTACAATAGGCACAACAGGCCTTGACAGGTAGGAGGGCACTGGGCACAGTTGGACTTGGATGCTGGGGCTAGGGGGGGGTCAGCCAGAGTACACTCTTTCCCACAGCATTCTGCTTTCAGCTAAAGAAGAGATCTCTCTTTAGCTCCTCTTTCACTCAAAGCTTTCAAAGTGGTACCGTATGGATGCTATCATGATGTTCATTAGTCTCTTGTCTGAGCCCCTCATGCTGCAAAAATCCCTGGAGGGTATGGGCTGGAGTGGGATGGGTTTTGCTGCAGCTGAGCTCTGGTGTTTTTTCCCCTGGGGTTTCAAGAAGTTTCGTTCCATCCATGAGAAGTGCCAGGCGTCAGGGGAAGATTTGTTTCTTGGCAGCTGTTCCCATTTTGCTCTAGAAAACCAATGCTTTGCTAGGAACGCACCGTGACTAAAATTCCTCTGGGCTGCTCAGGTCAAATAGCAAATAGCAGCAGTAGGGCAAACGGGGGCCAGGAGAGCAGTTTTGCTCAGCAGAGAGCAAACAGGAGGGCTGAGCCCTTTCCTTTCCCTTTCACCCTCCCCTGAGCCAAAAAGCAGGAGCTGAGCAGTTTGAGGGAGAGGAGGAAGCTGGGGGTTAGCAGACTGCCTGCCTCCCACCTCTGGCAGCCACACAGCACAAGCATGCGGGCTTGGCTCTGCCTGTACCTGCTCTGTGGAGCTCTGGCATTGTCAGCCTTGTTGCTTTTGAGGTGGTGTCTGATCCCCCCGGAGAACAGACCACGCTGTCTCCATTTGTTTTGCAGAGGTCTCAGGGAAGCTTTCGGGATCAGAGATTTAAACAAGGGGTGTGATGAGCAGTGACAGTTTGGGAAAAACACAAGCAGTAAAAGGTTTTGATACTGTCAGAGAACATGACAGGCAAGTTCACAGCCCCTGCAGGCCTTTGGCTTCTTGTTTTCTTTTGCCAAACGGGGAAAGCAATCCTGTGCGGTGACAGAGTCACAGGCGGTGACCCTGTGGCAGGCAGGGCAGAGCTAGAGATGCTGAGAGCAAAGCAGAAAGCCTAGGCAGGGGCTGGGAGGGGGGAGGTGACCTGCAGGGGTTAGGGAAGCTGGGCACCTCTTTTTTGGGGTGGATGCTGTGAGGCATCTGGAAACTCACCTCCTCCAGTGTGCTTAGCTCCATCCACTGCACCCTGGATGCTGATGTTGCTCTCAGGGCATCTCTTTCTGCTGCTCAGGGGCTGCCATGGCTGAGAGGACCTCTGGGGCTGGAGAGGGGGGGGTGAGAGGTGCAGGCAGCCCAAAGCCTGCCTCCTTGCCCTTCACCAGCTGAAGATGCTGGGACTGAGGATCGGGTCACACCTGCCCAGCGAGCCCTGGGTAAGTGGTGAGCGCAGTGTGGACACAGCCCTAATGCTCCAGCCCCTTGATGCCACTGCAAAATGGGTCACCCCATCAAAACAGACCTTGCCTTGTTTCCAGATTAAAAGAAGGGGTTGTGTGATAAAAAACCGCAGCTGGTTTCTCTAATCTCCCACCAGTGTCTGCATTAACTCTCAAGACAGTGACTTCCTTGATGCTGGGCAATTTTTTTCTGTGCACGCATCTAGCTAATCAATTAAGTTTCTCAGCAGCTTCCTCCAGTATTCAGGCTTGGAGAGTGGAAGGAATTTGTTATTCTAGGCACTGCTGGAGAGGCATGAACTGTACTAAAAGCAAATTGGTTGCGCTTTCCAAGCACTGACACTCTTCACTCACAGCTTGGCTTTCGGGTCCTCCTCTCTCAACCTTCTCCCTGCTCTCCTGAACACCTCTAGGTGCAACCCTGGTCCGACCAGCTCAGACAGAGCTGGCCTGAGGCACGTCTGCTCAGCCCTACGCTGCACCCTGCTGCGGTGGGGCAGGGTGCTGGGGATGCTCTGTTTCCAGAGCAGAGACATGGATGTTTTCCTTGGGGTAGGGTCTTCGTACAGCAGGTCAGTTTGGCTGTACAGGGGCTTCATGCTGCTGGATTGCCTCTCACCTGCTTTCCCAGCTGTAGCTGGTACAAGCTGGCAAGGCTGGGTACCACACTGCAGTCATGGGGACATGCCGGGGCAGGTTGGTTTGTCCGTTAGTTTAGCCCTCTGCTAAAAAAATATTCTCTCTTGATGCTTTTTTTCCTTTTCCCATCTTGTTTTCCTCCTTCTTCATTGTTGTTCCTTGCCCTGCCCAGGCGTGGTCCTCCCCATATGGGAGGGAGATGCTATGTGAGGTATTCACATCCGTCCCAGTAACCTTGGGCTTTGCGGACCTGAGCACTGAGCCGAGAAAGGGAAGAGGAAGGATCCAGCAATGTGGGTGGAGGCACCAAGAAATATGGGATATTTGGGGTGTTCTCGGAAAGATTTATGGATGGTTGATAGGAACCGCATCTCCTGCCAGCCCGGCTACACCCTGGCTCTCTGCTAGTGGGAATGGGGATATTTTTTATGTGTGTTTAGCAATACGATGGCTTAAGCATGAGAGCGGCAGGATTGCCGGAGTCAGGAGGGCCGTAGAGGTTTGTTAGGAGCTCAGCCAGTTGTGTAAAACTCCTTACTCCCCACACTTTGACCTGTCAGGATATACTCACGCATCCTCCCAGGCCAAGGAAAACTTGGCCCAAGCAGAGCAGAGCAGAGCTGCTGTTGTGCTGTTGGCCGGGTGGCTGACGGGTAGGGATGGCCATAGCTTGAATCCAGCCTGGCCTGGAGGTGAGCAAGGTCTTTTCCATTAGGTGCTGCCTGGCAGCCTCGGTGATGCCTGCTCAAAGGCTTCCCTGTGGGCTTGTTGCCCCAGCGTGACATCCTGCTTAGAAATCTCAGCAGAGAGGATAAGGAGGAACTGGGTGGAGAAAATGACCCATGCTTTCAGAGGGTTACCTTTATCAGCAAGAGGTTTTCAGCCACCTCTAGTCCTGTTCTCCACAACAAGATAACCTGGTGCTTGCTGCTGGCGTTGCTTCTGTGGGATAAATCCCATAGGTGTTCTGCTTGGGAAGTAATTTGGCAAACCAGGAAAGAGAACCCAGGATGCCTGCTACTAGTCTTCTTTCCAAGCCATTACACAATACTACTCTGGGGTTAACAAACTAAAAACATCTGGGAATAATCAAAGCTATTTAGGCTCTGGGAAAGCATGGCTGGAGAAAGTTTGAAGGAAGCAACTTGAAAGCTCAGCATTGTTAAAAACAGTCTGGAAGCCTTGGAAATTAAAACTAGGGTAACATCTATAAAGAGCAAGGAAGTATCAAGAGAAGGATCCAATATCCTCTGAGGAACAGAGAGGAGCCAGAATGAATTGTAATGCTCGAGCCTTTACTAAGCTACAGGGCATAAAAATTGCTTTGGAACAAACAGATCTGCCTTTCCTGTGGTTTCCACTGGCAAGGGAGCAGAGGGAAAGACCAGGGGTCTGTTTTAAAAACAGCCTAGGGAGTGGAAGTACAATTTAATGACCGATAATCGCAATCCTCCAAAAGCCTAGTAATGCCGATGCAGAGCCTGCAGTGAGCAGTACCTGCCAGGGCTGGCTCAGGGAGGGTGCAGGGCACGCAGCAGACGTTCAGGGCCAAATTGCATCCCTGGCAGGGTGCCACCAGCTGTGGCAGAGAGAAATGTAACCTGCGGGCTTTGCTTTCCAAGCGGCAGGATGCGTGCTTGGTCTGGCCGTTGGCATCGCCACGGGAGGGGGAACGGGATGGATCGTGGTTCCTGAGACGCGTTCCCCACAGAAGGTGCCAGTGCCTTGCTGCTTCCCACTGTGGGGAGCGTGCTCAGGCCTCCTCTGGGCTGGCAGCTCAAACGACCATGGGATCATCCTCTGAGCCTGGTGGATAACCCAGGGCTGGAAACACTGTCTGTGGGGATGTCCGGCCAACAGCAGGGACTGTGGCACTCTGCGTCCTTGCTGAGCTACCTGCAGCACTGACCTTGTTCCTTTTGCAGGAGCCTGGGGGGACTGCTTCCCTGGAGTGACTCGGAGAAAGGCCACGGAGCCAGCTCTCATCGATGGACATCCCCTCTTCTAGCATCACTGGGGAGGTAAGGCTGTTGCTGGGAAATCTCACTTCTGCTGATTTATAAGAGCTTTAATCTTGAAAGGCCTCTCTCAGTGCTTTCCTCTCCTTCTTCTACCAGTTTACATCTCCTCCTACTTCTGTCCCCGGCTGGGTCTGGGGTACGAGTCCCCCACATCTCTAAGAGATGGAGAAGCAGCCTGGGCACGGGGAGGGTGGGCACACTGGAGGAAGGACAACGGGACAACCAGCCATCGCAGGAGCCATGGAAATGGTTAAAGATTTGGGGAGCCCAGATCTGCCGCATCTTCTGTGACAATCTGGCCTCCCCAGCATCCTTGTAAATGAGAAACCGCATAAGCCTCACACTCTATTATTGCTACGGAGCATTAGAGTCTCTCATTTAGGATAAACATTCTCATCTCCAGCAGAGCATGAATAACATTAAATGAGATAGTTAAAATGTTTCAGGCCAATTATAGCCCTGGTGTAACTTCGGCAGAGTTACACCAGGGATTAATTTGATCCGGAGAGCTCTGCCTCCTGTTCTGAACTGGGATTCCAGCGTGGGTAATTACATCCTGCCTCTCTGCACTTCCTCTGGAGTTTTAATCGGGTTGAATGGACCAAATCCACAGCAAGTGTAAATCAGTGTAATTGAGCTCTCTCTGGAGAGGAACCCTGCTGATTTACACCCTCAAATCTGGGCCAGCCTTCTCCATTTCCTCTCTGCCAGGCTCCAGCTGCAGGCTGCCCAGTGAAGGGCAGCACGGGCTGAGGTTGGTGCAAGGAAACTGCCAGCACCAGCCTTCCTGCAAAGGACTCAACTTCTGCTCTTTTCTTCAGAGAGTCGCCAAATTTCCAAACTGCGACTAAGAGCCGAGAGAGCTCTGCTCTGCCTCTCTGCCGTGTTAGTGCAGGTCAGGTCTGCTCTGGGGTGCAGGCAGCCCAGCGTGGGTGCACAGCAGCCTGCACCCTGCTGTACCTTCTGCTGGTAAACCCATCACCCCGATCTCATGGTGGGGGGACCGGCCCTCACCTCCCAGCCTGAATCCCACACCGGGCTCCTTGTGCGCTGAGACAGGCAGCTGGACTGTCTCCCTCTTCCACTTCCCAGCCCTCTCAGTAAATCAGCGTTAATGAGGGACATTTGACCCTCTCTTTCCCTGAACAGCCTTAAGAAGCATTTTTGTTCCATGAGATAGTTAAGAAACTTGAAACAATTTCCTCCCCCTGCTTCTACTGTAGTTTTTTGGTTGGGGGTTGGGGTTTTTTTTGAGAAAAGGAAAAGTTGTAGTGCACAAGCAGCCTTTAGGATGCCTCAGAAGCGGAAGCAGAGGGGAGGCAGCAGTGTCTGATACGGAGGGGATGGAGCAAACAGGGCAGTCAAGATGGGGTGACCCCAGCCCTGGTCCACTTGGTCCGTCAGAGCAACTATTTGTGCAACCAAGACAGGAGAATCTGAGCTGGGAAAGTGCACTCGCTGGCTGTAATTAGGAATTTAATTGCGAGGCGTTATCTCACTGAGTTGGAGCCTATACAGAACCATACGTCCTTCATAGCCAATTGTATACAGGGGCAACGGTGGAGGGAAGGGTGCTGGGAACGGTCTCCCTCGCAGATTTCCAGGACTTTCTGCTGCTGTGTGGTCCCTTTCCCTTCTCACAGAGAAATGATGAAAACAGACAGTCAGATAAACCCTGGGGAGCTGGGCCCGAGAAGGCCCCACAGCTTCCCCCCCTCCTCCAGGCTGTGTGGGACTGCTGGTCCCACACCACCTCCACCCCCCCCAGCTCGGTGTAGCCCCCTCACTGTTTCATTTCCCTTTTGGTTTTTCCCAAATTGTATTTTAGTGGGGACAGAGATGGAAAGAAGAAGAGCATAGATGTCACAATCCTTCCTTCCTCCTCAAACTGCATCTACTCAGCAGGACCACGATGGTGGGACCATGATGGTGGGACCATGTCCTTCAACCTCCTGGCCACAAGGAGACCATCAGCATCCCATCCCTCGGAGAACCGCGGGTGACACCGTGCCTGGCCCGTGAGGGCTGTCACTACCAATTCTGTGTTTCTCGTAAAGCGGAGGGTGGTTTTGGCCGGCAGAGAGGACACAGTAAACAAGGTTAAGCGAATTCCCACTCCCACCCACCAAGGGCCTTCTGGGACCATCACAAATCTCAGCGCAGACAGCAAACACCTCATCGCGGCCAGCAATCCTTGTGCAGCCGCTTGCTACAGGCAGACTTGCCCGCTCTTAGCTCAGCGGCTGGCTGTGGCTGATTGAGTAAATAAAGAACATTTCTCATGAAATCCACCCTCTCAGAGGTCCCCAAGCAGAGAGCTGGCCTTTCCATGGCTCAGGAAACCTTTATCCCCCAAATCTATAACACCTCCATGCAGTCGATTTAGCGAACAATGTTTGCACACCCAGGTTTGCAGTGCAGTGACCCTGTTCCTGGCAGCACCATGACATTTGCAGGCACCATTTCCAGCTGGCCCCATGTTGTCCTTTCTGGGATTTTTTGTGTGCTAGTTCAGATGGGGAAAAAGGTCGGAGTTACTGCTGGTAAGTTCCAGAATGAAATCCAGATTTTCCCTAAGTCCAGGATGACTGTGCCTGGATGAAGATTGCAAATTTGGGCTCCAGTCAGCTACCCTCAGCAGGTTACTCTAGGCTTTGCTCCTAGTCTTTGGGGCTATCATAGCTCCAGCATATGCGCATCTTTCTTGGGGCTCCTCTCCATCCCATTTCTGACCTTGCAGGTCCTCCTTGTTGCTCGTCACTGCCCACCCAGAGCTGAGCAGCCTCAGCCCTGATGCCTCCTCTGCAGCTAAGCCCCTGACCTTTCTTTTCCCTTAAATCAATACATAAAAGCCACACTACAGCAATACCAGCATGTCAGGGGAGTCCAGGTGATTTATATCATCTCAGGAGCTGATTCTGCTTGTGAGACTTCAATCCTGAAAAGCTTTTGTCTTTCCAGCCCCCAATCTCTTCTGCGCTGCTTTCAGCGCATGTACATTGTATTCACCCCCGACCCCCCCTTCCTGGCATTATTGACTCTCCATCTTGCTTTTAAACTGCTATAAAATGAAGGCAGCTCCAGGTAAAACAGCAGTTTTATTCTTCCTGATCATAATATTTCCTTTACTAAAAAGAAGAAAAGGAATTGTTTAAAGTGAGTTGAGGTTGTAAAGGCTTAATTTAAAAGCTTCAGGGGGGGAAAATCTATTAGGAAAACTCTACAGGCATTTGTGCAATTCTCACTGTGGAGAACCAAGCCACTGGGAACTCTTGTCCGTATGTCTGGCCTTACCTTGGTTGTGGGGAGGTGACCCTACAGCCCCAGGATAGGGAGAAGGTTCTGCCATCAGCCAGGAGCATCCCAGGCAGGAGCCACATCCCAGGCTTCTTCCCCACTGATGCTGATCAGCTGCTCTCCTTCCCCCATTGCTGTGTCCTGATCGTGGCTGCCAGTGGTGGTCAGCTTTCAGAAAGGAGCAAACAGCCTGTTCTGCGTGCAAAGGGGGTGTATTTGGCACGGAAAATTCATTGCAGCCGTGGTGAGGCTGGCGCAACTGTGCCCACAGAAAGGATTCTGCTGTGTGACTACTTCACTCACCAAAAAAGCAAAGACCTGTCTCCTTCTGCCTCCCGTGTATTGGCAAAAGCTTTGGGAACTGCTTTTTCAGTTAGGTTGAAGCTGATGTTTGTAAGTCCATTGGTCCCAATGACTGATCAATACATGCTGATAGACTTTTCCCATCAGAACATTTATTTTTCCAACAGGACACCGAGTTCTCAAACAAATGAAGGCTTGCACAAGAAATCTTCTGCCTCAGTTTGGCAGCAAACAGAAAACAGGAATATTTTTCTTTATTCTAAAACCAAATTTTTGTGGCTAAATAGAGCCAAAAATATATCTCCTCCCCACTTCTCCCAGACACGAGACATCTCTGAATGCTGAAAGCTACTCTTCCCTGCCGCAAATGGACCAAATAAACCCAGCACGAGACTGGTGCTTAGTAGAAACAGATGCGCCTCTAATGCTGTCATCTACAGCAAGCTGCGTCTGCAAACTGATCTTTTATTAATGTATTTATATAGAAGGGAAATCTGCAGAGGGTGTGCGAACCCCACTGCCGGGAGCAGGACGCCTGATCGCCCCAGGTCCACAGGCTGTGTTATGGCTTGCAGAGGGCATCGCCGTGGGGTTGCCGGCCTCCCCCCAGGGCTCAGCCTTAAAGGCAGGTAAATTTCTTTCCTGCACCAGCATTTAGCCCAGTGCCTGGTCCTCCCTGAGCGGCAGGAGGGGACCCAGGGTGATACGGGTTCATTGGCTTGCGGGTTGATGTCGTGGGTTGTTTCGCCGGGGGTTTCAGCGTGTGCCGAGGCCAGGATGTGCTGGGTGCCGGCTGCAGCAAGCAGGGGAGCTGCAGGAGGAGAAGGAGTCATGGTTAATTGTTTGCTGAGAGCTGGGACAGGTGGGGTTATGAGCCTTGGGGGATCTGCTGAAGGGAAGGCAGGGCAGGGTGAGTCCCCGAGCTGCTCACAAGCATTCAGCAGTGCCTTGTAGTCTGGGCAGGAATTAGGAAAGACAGCCCTGGCCTCAATTCCCCCCAAACCCCACACACGTGCCCCAGCCCAGGCCAGCATCCCCTCACCCTTGACACCAAAGGTTTCCTCCTGGGGCCAAGACAGCAGTGTGAGTTGCCCTACCTTTGCTAGGAGCTGCAGATGGACAGCCTGGAGGCTGCCCTCACTCTCTGGGGTCACTGTGCAGGACACAAAGCAACGACAGTCCCAAATCCCCATGTCACATGCACCCCATCCCCACTCCAGCTGGACCACCACCGGCTCTGCTGCCTTTTCTGTCCCTACGAGACACTCGGCATCCAGGCAGCGGGTGGGAGGCCACAGAGGAAGGGCTGAATGTACCCTCACCTGGGAACTGAGCTGCTATTGGAAGTGATGGAAAAATGGGCTTTTCCCTTCCAATGGCCATTTGGGCTCTAATTTCCTTCCCCCAGAGTAAGCCACTTTTCTAGCACCTTCACAGCCTCACCAGTAGGCAAAAAAAGACCTGGGTGAAATCCTGGGTGAAACAGGAAGAAACCATCATTAAAAACCAGCATTCAAATGTGGGGTCTGTGAGGAAGGCAGAAAGGCAAAGGCCAGGCTTTTTACCCCAAGCTAGCACTTTATTTCCACAATTTCCCCAAAGCTGCATCTATTCCAGATAACTGCTACATCCCACCTGGCTTTTACTCCAAAGCAGTGTCATGTGGCGCGAGGGTCAGAGCCAGCCTCTCCTCTGGTCTCTTCCTCTCCCTCGGGATGCCTGGGGACAGAGAAGATGGGGTGAGCTGTGGGAGTGGTGCCAATTGCAGCCCTTTCTAAATGAAAGCAATAACTTGCCGCAAGCTTTGCATCGAAGGAGCTGAGCCCTCGGTAACAACAAAAACCTCCTTTTCCCCGTGTCCCCCTCCCCAGGCTCTTCAAAGCAGTGTGCAGCAGGCAGGGGTCAATGTCCCTTGCAGGGGGACCAAGCACCTCAGCTCAAGTCTCACAAGGAATTCCTGCAGCACAGTTTAGCCTGGAATAGGCTGGTTTTATCCAACAATTCTTTTTTTCTTTTTTGCTAGGAAATAAATAAATTATGCAAGTCTTCCGTCACCCACTCTCTCCAACCAGCTGTCCCTTTATCATGGCCCATCCTTCCCCTGGGCTTTGGAACTGGGTCAGTGAGCAACATCCAGCAGCGGTTGCTTCCCACTGAAATTCATAGAAAGCAGATATGGCCCCTGGGTGCTTTTGAGTGGCCCAGCTTTGCCTTTTCGGCACGAGTCTCAGCCAGCCCGGAGCAGGTGGCCGGAGGAGCAGGCGATGCCCAAGCACAACCCTCAAAGGGACCCAGGGCTCTGCCAGCAACACTTGCCTGCATCCCTCTGCCTTGCCAGTGCTTATGGCTTTGCATCTTTGCTACCTGGTAGGGACTGGATGTCTTTGAACATCTATCCCCTGCCAAACTTGGCCGAAATAAGCCAGCAGGCTCGAAAGCCATCTGGGGGAGCAGCCATACGCGTGTGTGCATGTACGGACACAGAGTGCGATCACACAGCGCTTAATTGCCTGTGGAAACCAGGCAAAAGAGGGAGCAGCTTTGCCCTGTGATTCTCACCCTTGCTCTGCTTGCAGTATTATTCTCTGCCTGGTTACACCTGATGGTAAAAGGGAATTTGTCCTCAATGGGTTGGGGACTGGGTCTTGGGACAGAGCTCGTCTCATCCTAGGGAACATGGCTGAAACAAGTCCAGGAACCTCCTTAAGCTGCCAAAGGAGCCCTGCCGAGACCAGAGAGGTGGGTAAAACCCATCCCCACCTCCAGATACCCAGCTGGCTTTTCCACTTCTGAAGCACAGCTCCTTTTCAGTGCTAGAATTTGGGGTCACTTTCAATAACTTGCTCAAAAATCAGAAGAAAAAGCTGGAGACGCTCTCTGAGTCACTGGCATGTTGTTACCAAGGACACTAAGGTTCCTGATTTTGAAGAAGAGATTAATTACATTCTACAAATAGACATTTTATCTGCATTGAGGAGCAGCAAGAGCTAGTTCTTTTAGTGTGGCTCATTATGTATCTGCAGGTAGTATTGTGACAGATGTAGGAATCCAGTCGTATTGTCACTTGGGTTTAATCATCAGCAAGCTGTCTTCCCTGGGTCAGCTTCTAGTGAGGATTTGTAATATTTACATAGCACTTGGGGCTGGCTTCTTTATTGCCGGAGTCTGTATTCACTCGTCAGTCTCTCATTATGCATGTGCCAGTATTAATTGCATTTAGAAATGAGATTCTAAAGGAGAAGTGAGAGCTATTTAGACCTCCATTCAGCTTGAAAGACAGCAGCTTTCTGTGTGACAGCTCTCGAGATGTTCTTGTGCTCGGCTTTCTCTCCAGCTGAAAAGCAGGTGTTGGAGAGAGTTGGTGTCGGAGCCTCTGTATCAGCACTGCCTTTTGTGCATGCCCAGACATTTATATAACCGACAGTATAATGACTCCGCAGAAGTGGCACAGAATTGACCCTTCTGGTACTGGATTCAAACACAGCAAGGTAGAGAGTGGATCTGCTCAGTTGCTATACAGATACAAGGGGGAAAGTGATGCTAAGCCTTATCTCCCGTGGAAAGAGGGGGGGTATTTTCTTGCTGGTGGGTTTGGGGGTTATTTATTGGCTTGGCTGTGCCTGCAGCACTTTGGAGCTGTGTTTGTGGCCTTGCTAATGTATTTAAAGTCATACAGAAATTCAGCTGACACTTGTCTGTGCATGCCTGCTGCGCGCTGATTGCTCCAGCCCAGAGATGCAGAGCTGTGTGCCGCTGCTGCCGGCTGCCAGCCGTGCCTGGGCGGTGGAAATGAGGAGGTCACGTCCTGCTTCCCAGAGGGGACTAAACTGGAAGGTTAAATCCAGATGATGCCAAGCTACTGGCTCTGTTTTCCCCAGCCTGAGGTGCGGAGGGTCTGTTCTCGCCTTGCAGCAGTGTGTGGGGTGCGATGAGGGTGTCCTTGTGGGGGGAGAGATTGGCACAGGCACAAAACGCTCCCTCTCTCCATGGCCATGGCTCCCAGTCTTAGGAAAATAACCCCTCTTGGGCCTGGGGGATTCATGTCCAGCCTGTTGTGAGGGGGCTGAGAAAGCAGCAGTAAAGGCAAATCCACATATCACTTCCCCAAAGCACCTCCTTTGCTTTGCCATAGTCCAGCCCTGCCCCACCAAGCCCCCGACCTCATCCCTCTCCAAGAGCTCTCCATGGAGAACATCTCCCCTCACAGACCTGGCTCTTCCCAGCAGGCTCTTTCGGGTGCTCCCGTACTCCCTTGGGTGCTCACTGCCCTGCATCCCCCCATGCTAGACCAGCACCGAGACCAAACCCCGGGCTCCGGGCCAGCGGCATCTCTACCTCCCCAAACCCACATCTCCCTCAGGAGCAGGCGGTGAGCAGCTCCTGCCAGGAAGGGACCGGAGGGGAAGAACGTGAGAAAGGCAAACAGAGCAGACATCTGTAACCAGCCCTGGCCCCCAGCCAGGACCTTCTCTTTAAATATCGCATAAAACAAAGAATAAATCACCGCTTGTTGAGGAAACCCACGCACCGAAGCCCAAGGAGTCCCCCTTGACCTTCCTGTCCCTTGACGGGGAGGTTAGTCCAGGGTAGTGTTTCAGTTTGCTTTTCACCTCCAGCAAGAGGTGGATAGCAGACCCCGCAGTCGGGCTGTTAGGAGGAAACCCTTCAAGCCTCTCCTTTCAAGACAGTGGCAGCCAGCTCCAGGAGCCAACCCTAACCCCACGGACCCACGGCTGAGCCCCCCAGCCCTGCGAGTGTGGGCCAAGGACAACCCACGCTGTCCCTGGCAGCTCCAAGGCATATAAATAGAAGACAGGACGTGAAGGAGGTCAAGTGAGCAGGGGATTTCACATAATCTGATCTTGCCTGTGCTGTTCATTTGTGTCCTTTGCCAGGACGCACGCTCTGCATCGCACACGGGGACGTCAGAGCCGGAGGGACGTTCCTGCACTGAGGCAGCTTTATCCCTTGGAACATGTGGGCTCCTGTCTTTTTCTTCACTGTGAGCTGGTTTTCAGGGATGTCTTTAATCCAGGGGTCATCCAGACCAGTGCACATATGGAGAATCCTAGTCTTTGTTGCTGTATGGGGTCCTGGTGCCTACCCAGCCTGACCCTGGTCCTCTAACTCAGCAAAATCCAGTTGGATCAAAACCGGGTTGAGGCTCTGGTGCCTCAGGTCAGTTTGTGGTCTGGAGGATGCTGCCTGCCCTCCACCATGCCCATCTGAAGCCTTGGCCTGTTCTGCCTTGGTCGCCTGTCCCACTTCTCCCCAGTCCCTGGCCAGCAGCACGTTTTTCTCTTGCTTCTGCTACTTCTCTTTTCCAAAATACGAAAGACTGGAGACAAATTCTCTCCTGGTATAAAGCTGTCAGCGGAACTGCTCTGATTTATGCCAGCACAGAGCAAGGTGAGTAGATGAATGTCCAAAATAGAGCAAGTAGAAAACCTGTTAATAGCCACTGGTCTTTAATGGTTAGAGCAATTAATCACCAGAAGGACTAATCTAGCAGCCTATGGCTTCTCCCTTGGCTGGTGGCTTTGCATCTGGACCAAGTGCCCGTCTGAAAGCTGCGGCAGGGCTCGGAGGAAGCTTCTCCCAGCCATCCAGCTGCGAGTCTCCCTCATGCTCCGTGGGGCCCTGCGCCATGCCGGGGAGCCCTCGTGCTGAGTCCAGCCTCAAGCTGCTGGTGCTGGTGCCAGGCTCACTCTCTCCCCGCGCTGCGTTGCTGTCTCACCAGCTGCACATTGATGATGATGGTGGTGATGATGGCAGGCAGGTGCGAGGTCTGACCAGGCTGTGGGGCCCCCGTTTAGCCGTCGTGGAAGGGCTGGCGATCCTGCCATGAGTGGAGATAGCCAGGGCAGCCCCAGTGTCCCTCCCAACCCCAAATTTTCAGCTCCAAGCTCCATCCTGCCTCCTCCTGCAAGGTTTTGTGCTTTCCCACTGTTTGCTCCTAACAGCAAGGACGTGGTAGCTGAGCCACAAACCGGTCCTGCAGCCCAGACACCTTCTCCCACACTTGCATGCTTTGCTTGCTCCTAACAGGGTACCGAGCCAGCTGCAAAGCTGTCCCCGCTCCCCTGCCCCGGCCACCCTGAAGGCAACTCATGCCTGCTCCCACGGGCAGGGCTTCTGCTGGGGCTGGAGCTGCCTCCCCAGGGCAGGGGCCCTGGGCTGCCCGCACGCTGCCAGCATCGGTGCCATCACTCCAGGTGACCTGTCCCCCAGCCGCGTACCTGCCCTGTGTGCAGGCAGCGCTGCCCGCTCGCCCTGCAGCTTCCCAAGGGATGGACCTGCAGGCTGCCAGCTCTGCCAGCCTCGCCAGCCACCCCCATAGCCCCAGCCCAGAGACAGCTCCCACCTCTGCAGTGAGCCCATGTTTGCTCGGGCACTTAATGAGTCCTTAATTTAGCTAGTGCTGCAGGTAGCACGGGGAGGGCTGGGGGCATGCAGGCCAGGAGATGCCTTCCCTGCTTCGAGTCTTGTTTCTCCCTCCCTGACTTAATTGGTTCATTAAGTGCCAATTTGACCTCCCCACTTTCAGATGTCTCCAGTCTCCACTGGTAAACAGATTTGTGCATCTCCAGCGGAAACCTCCTCAAGCCGAGCCTGGCGTTGGAGCAGGCGGCTGCACAGCAAGTGAGGGCGATGCTCGGCCACGCTGTGAGCGTGGCCCCGCTGCCGCCAAGCTGAAGCCAAGCGAGTGCTGAACGGGAACAAAACTCCCTCCCAAAAGACACGGGGAGCTGCAGGTAGTGGAAGCCGCAGCCGCCGGCACCGTGCCCGTGGCGCAGCAGGGATGCACCGAGCAGGAGGTGATCCTGCGCTCCGGTCGCGGCTTTGTCACTGCCTTGATGTGGGACTGCAGCAAGTCCCTTCCCATCTGCTCCCTGCCATTGCCTCGGAGCCAGGATGCGTGTGAGCGTGTGTGAGTGAGCGTGCGCGTGGGCACGGAGCACGCCGCAACAGGGCCGCGGCTGCAGGCTGGTGGCTGCTGGCTCGTCTGAGAGCCAACATTTAGCTGATGCTCTCAAGCATCCTCCGTACCCTCACGCTCCTCCTGTCTCCCAGCACTCCAGGGATGGAGCGGGACCCTCCCGGGGCTATTTTACGCCAGATGAAGGTTTGCCAGCTGGGTGTTGCTGTGTGTCGTTGGCAGCCTGGTGATGTCCCCACGGCCGAGAGCACTGCTCAGTCTCCTCCCCAGCCAAGGCATGAAGACAAACAGGCAGCCAGGCTGCTTGCCTGAATGGATGGATAGCAGGGTGCTGGACTGCTCCATTTGGGAAACACCTTGATCAGTGCCCATAAAAGCATCCCAGCTCAGCCCTGTCCCTTTGCATCATAAAGACAGGGGACCAATCCTGCATTTGCTCCTTGTTCGCACTGGTGCAACAGGGAGGAGGTGGCGGCACATCACAGAAGGCTTCCCTCTGCCCACCACAAGGGAACGTCTCCTGGTGTCACCCAGAGGACCGCAACTAGAAGGGAACCAAATATCTCCAAGGATGGATCTTGGGCTGAGTAGCAAGGTCTTCCACCCCAGGGCCACCCCTCACCCTCCTGTCCTCGCCCCCAGGGCCCCGAGGGGACGGGAAGGGGACGGGAGAGGACGTACGGTTCGACTTTGTTGAAGAAGCGGCGCCGCAGCATCATGACCAGCGTGCCGAGGAGCAGGACGGTGGTGCACATGGCGCTTCCTCCATCACCACGCAGCGCTGCCGGCCCCTCGCGTCCCTCCCGGAGGCACCGCTCAGCCCGGGGCTGGCACCCCTGCCCGGCTGGTCCGGCACCCCAGCTGGTGGGTGCCTCTCCCCAGCAGTCACCTGAAGGCTCTCAGGGCTGGTTTTAGGAGGAATTAGGGCAGGATCAGATGTAATTAAGAGGCAACAAATGAGGACGCTCTTCTCTGACCTTCGGATGGGAGGGAGCCGAGTGGCTGGTCCGTGACCCCTTGAGCACTTAATTGGTTTTGGCGTGCGGTGCTCCCGCCCTGGCTGGCCCCCAGCCCTGCACCTCGGCCAGGTGGGCGCTGGGGCTGATGTGTGATGGACCAAGCCCATTCCCACCCCATCCACCCCATGGCTCCCCCAGCCCATCTTCCTGCCCCCACCAGCCCCATCACCACCAGGGCTGGGTGCTCCCCTCTGCTCCCCCCTTTACCATGTGCCTTCCCCCCCTCTTTGCCCACCTTTCCGCCGCTCTTCCCTTTCCCTCCAGCTCCTGTAGCCCTCCTCCTATCGGACCTGCCTCAACCCACTCCCCCCTTCCCATCTCCGTAATCTGACAGGCTCAGACCTGCCTGTAATTCCCCATGGACGCATCTCAGCCAGCTGATCCCGAGACCTTGTCTGCATCCTCCCCTCCCGCAGGCTGGGTTTGCCTCTGCCTCCCCGCTCTCCCATCGCTCAGCAGCACGCACACCTCTCCCCACGGCATGGCTCTGGCCCCACGGTCTCCCCGCAGACCTCTGTGCCCATTTCCATTGTCTCGCCAGGGAAGCCTTTGCCTCCCCTATAAGCTCCTTAGATGTCCCGGTCCACGGGCAATGAAGTGCCTTCACACACCTTGCCCCAGCTCTGCCCTTTGCAATGCAAAACACGTTTTCTGGAGTTGAGTGACTTGTGGGTTTAGGTTACGGAGAACAACTGGGAAAGAAACCTCTGTAAGAGAGAGGGCAAGGCAGCTCTGTGGGGTTCCTTTACACGTTTACACGCATGCCCGTGAACACACACATGTAGGGTTTAGTAGTACATGAAGGTCCTGACCGGGAGAAGACCCCCAGAGCAGGCAGGGAGCCATGGGCACTGGCTTCCTGGGCAGCCGTGGGTCGGTGCCCCTGTGGGTTTTTGTCGCCACATGGGTTTTTGCCCCCAGGTGGGGTTTTGCCAAGAGGGACCTCAGGTGAATGCTCTGTGCTGCCCATACCCCCAGTGCTGCCTGCCCCACACCGAGCCACGAAGACCCTTGGGGGTCTAATGCTGGTGCTCACCAAAGTCAGGACGTGTCTCCATTCGGGGCCATGCCCAGGCGGCTGCACACAACTCTGTGGGTTGGTCTTATGCCATGCCCCGGCTCCATTTTGGCCCTGGGGCACAACCGGGCTGACGTGGGACAGATGCTGGCTGCAGCACAACGGCTGGGAAAAGCTCCATGCTGAGCATTCCCGTAAATCGGCTGGAAAACAGCTTCCCCCTGCAAAAGGATTTTGAAACCAGAACCAAATGAAGCAACCCAGATCGGTCCAGGTTCAATGACTGGTTGAGTCTGAAAGAGAAAGCAAAGCAGAGCTTTCCAGGAAGCCTGGCTTTCCATCCCCATCCAGCCGGGGCAGGAGATGCCCCCCAAATCCAGCCATGGCAAGGGCCTGGGATGGCTGTGGTTAATCCTCTCTTGGTGGACATGTCCTCTCAAAGTGCTCTAGACCCTAAAAACAACAGTCACGAGCAGCACTTGAAATGTGAGTAAAACCAAATCCCTGTAAGCCCGTCCAGTAAACAGTCTCCGTCCCTGAACTTGGGGTATGGCTGGGGGCAGAGGGGATGGATCTGGCCTTGCTGCTGGCACCAGTGGGATGGGAAGCCTTTGGGAGGGTGGTGGAAGAAACATCTCGAGCGTCTCCTGCAGCCAGATGAAAACGAGAGTGAGTAATTTCTTCCCGAGTGGAACTCAGGCTGGAGGGTGCGGAGCTGCCTTACGCAAGGCACCGGGGAGCGCATGGGGTGGCCGAGCCTGACATCCCGGCCAGACGGACTGGAGCACGCTGGGCCCCCAGGACCATGTTTCGGTACGCTGTGAAGTCATTGAAGCCAAATAAACAGCGGCTGCTGGCTGAGCTGGAGCCCAAGAGGCTGGAAGGACCTCCTTTTCCCTGGCAATAGGCAGCGTGGCTTTCGTAATCCCTGGGAGGACATCGCTGCTTGCAAACCCTTCTCCCCTCTCCGAGACTCAGCCGGGCTGACAGCAGCAAGGTCCCCGCTCTCACGCCCCACGTGCTGTCTCAGGCCCTGAGAAAGAGCAGCCGCAGGAGCTTGCTCCTTCATGGCCTTGTTTATAACCATACAGTCCTCCATAACCAAACAGAGGACCATAACTTGGGCTGCTCCACCATGCCTCCACGGGCACGAACCCTGGGTGCTCCCTGGGTGCAAAAAGGCGCCCGGTGCAGGGGGTGATGCCTAAGTGCCGGTCCCTCCACTCGCTTGGCATTGGGTGACCTCACCAGCCAAAACTTGCCCTGCACGGGAGCATATCACTTCCAAACACTCTTGATTGACACCAAGAGATGCTCGGTTCAAAGGCAAGGTAATGTGAGCAGATTAGTTAATGCTTCTTGCCCTGGCCCTTGAGAGCAGGGCTGGAACGGCAAGGCAGACTTAATGGGTTTTGAAGGCTTTTCTTTTTAAGATATGAATCAATGAAGCTGTACAGGGAGCATGGATAATGTGATCGGAATAAGAAACAGGGCTTGTCTTTGAACCGGAGCGAGGTCCCTGACGGTGTTTACTTCATGTCCTGGCACCAAATGCAAGATGACATGAATATATTAGCTTGCTGGCTTTCCTGAGCAACCCCTGCCACGCTCAGACCAGCTTCAGGAAGGAAAAGAGCAGCAAAGAGAATCTGTTTGGAAGTGTCGACTTGTTTCCCAATAACCCTGTCATCCTCGCTTACCACTGAAGAACCCAGCTGTGACAAGGGCCGTGCTCCCGGGGTGGCAGCCGGTTCCTGCTGACGGGGAGAGCTTGGCATGGAGGGGCAATGGGGAAGGTGGTGACACCGGAGGCTCTTCAGGATCCGAGGAAGTTTAGCAGCCAGCTGATGCCTTGCCCATGCAGCCCCAGAGTGCCGGATCTGTCATCTGCTTCCTGAGCCTCTTGCTTCATCCCTCCCAGTTGCATCACAAGGTTTCAGTTTCCTCAAATCCCAGGGTTGGACTGGGGTTTTTTGCAAAAGTTCCCAGACGGAGACCAGGTTTGTCTGGGTGGGAAGCGCTCTCCAGGGCTGCCTTGGCAGCTTCTCGTCCTGCCCTGCCCTGCCTGCGAGGACCAGGCAGCACCCAGCCCTGCTCCCAGGGGCCCTCTTGGCTTCCCTTTGTTCCCCTGGATTTCCTAATCCTTGGGATTTTTAGGTTGTGTGGGTTGGTAGGGATTTTTGGGGGAAGGAGGTGGAAAGCTGACACAAGGTTTGAGAAGGTCACGGGGAGTCTGCACTGTCCCCATCTCACCCACCCGCCGCCCCTCTACCTGCTGCTGCTGAGGGTCCTGCCTGGGTGTCTTCTTCCCGTGCTCCCTTCCCCGGCATCACCCCAGCGCTGCTGCTGTCCCGGTCCCCAGGCCAGCATCCCTGGCATCCCACACCATCCTGCTCCCACATGTGGGGGTGGCGAGCTGGAGGTCGGGGTGGCCTCAGGGGTTGGGGGTCCCCTCTGGGAGCTGGGGGCTCGGGGCAGGGTCCCACTGGGGGGTTTGCTTCGGTGGTACCGCAGACCTCGGTCTCTGCACAAAGCCGCATCTGTTGGACTTGGACCCCAAAGAAGACAAACCCTATTTCAATGGAAGAAGGAGAGCGTGGGCTGGTTTGGTTTAAACGCATTCCCCACCAGCGCCGGCAGCACCGCCTGAGGTCTGGTTTCAATCAGAGGAGGAGCGTCGGCCCCCCGGCTTTGCCCTGCACAAGCAGCCTGGGTTTCATTTCCCTGGGGCTGCCCAGGGTCGGGGAGGGAGACAGCAGCTCCCGCACTGTCACCTCCCTTGCCCAGCTCTTCCCAGAAGTGCTGAGGACATGGAGCTGGGGGAATCCCAGTCTCTCGATACTACTGGTCTTTATGAGTCAGTTAGCGCCTGAGCGTGCCAGCGACGCGGATGATGGCTGCGCGATTAAACTGGGAGCCCACAACATCCTGCATGGGCTCATCACCCCCACGTGATGGAGATGCAGGCAGTGATGCAAGCCCAGCTGGATCTGGGGGGGTCCTGTTGGCTGCAGCCCCTTTTAACCCCCCCGGCGTGTTGTCCTCCAGCCTGTTCCTGCAGTGATGGCTCACAGGCCCCAGGTGCCGCCGGTGCAGAGCTGAAGCATCAGGATTGTGCACGGGTCTCCTGGGATCAGGGAAGCCGGGGGAAGGAAACCTGCAATAAGTACAGAGCATTTGTATAGGCTTTAGGCTAAATCCTTCCCTCCCCGGGTAGCAGGCACTGCAAAGCCGTTTCCTAAAGTCTTGTTATTCCTTTTCAGATCAGGACTTTGCAGTTGGCAGCAGGGCTGGATTAGGAAGGGGGAGAGAAAGAGGCATTGCATGCTGGGGGCAATGCGGGGTCAGCCGGGCTGGCAACCAGGGGCTTCATTTCAGCAGTGTTCAGGGTGACAAGTCCAACACCTCCGGGTGAGATAGCACAGCAGCCCGGAGCGACTCCAGGAGGAGGACGAAGGAGGAAAATCCAACCTGGCACACACGTGTGTCCTGCAATAGCCCTCAGCCACGTCGGTGGGAGCAAAAAAAGACGACGAGCCCTACCAGCATCTTCCACCTCCCACCCTGTCCAGCTCAGAGGGGAAAGGGGCAGAGTCAGGGCTGCTCTTCTGGATGCCTTGGGCTTAACCACACTGGTGCCTTCAGCCTTATTTCACTTAAAATCCCAGGACTGCTCCTCTTCTGGCCAGGTTGGTGTCTTGAGGGTCTGGAGAAGGGGTCCTCGCTGGACTCCCAGTATCACACCAGCATCACGGGCTTGGGGCAGCTCCAGCAGCTCCTTCCCAAGGCAATCCCTGAGGAATCTCACAGGGTCTCTTCCCGGGGCCACCCCAACTAATGGTGTTTGTCAGAAGGTCCCAGGGAGCTGACTTTGCAGGAGGCCCAAGAAGTCACCCGCTTTTCTCTGGGAACTGAATAACAAGGCTGTCCCCACGCACAAGGGAAGGTGGGCTCAGCCCCGAGGGTCTGGATTTGGGGTTTCCGCCTTCGCCCCAGAGACAGTGGAGGAGTCAAGGGTGGGGATCTGCCATCATCCACATCCCACACACTGTGGAGCTGAAGTCTCGGGTTTTTTTGCCTTCACCTCCTACTCGAAGATCGGGAGCCAAGTACATTTCTCATTGCACCCAGCGCACGGGGAGGAGGAGAGGCGATGTGGGAGGGCACGGAGGGGAGTGGGAGAAGCCGTCTGCAGGCGGGTACAGACCCCGCAGGAACACAGCACACCACGAACAAAGGCTCAGAGGGCCTGGAAACCCGTCCTCACCCCCTGCGGCTGTGCAAATGGAGGGCGGCTTGAACAGACAGTTGATCTCTCCCTGCCGTGCAGAAGCTGCGGGAGGAGCAGGCTCCGGCTCGGCAGGGACGGGGCCCCGCTGGCAAGGCTGGCAAGGCAGTGCCACCCCGTCACGGGGAACGGGTCCGTGGGAAGGAGGTGGAAAGCAGGAGGGCTGTGATGCTCGACTGGAGAGGGGAGAGGGATCAGGGTGTTGAAATTAATTGGGATCTGAGAGAGATGGAGTGATTTCTTCCATATGGATTACCCAGGCTGATGCCATCTCAGCCTTCCCACCGGCTGTGGGGACCAAGTCCTCTGTCCCCATCCCTGAGCCCCGTGGCCCTGGGCCACCCTGCCACGGCAGCGGGCACTGTGCTGAGCTCCCCTTTGAGACAGCAAGCAGCAACCTTGGGCTGGGCGAGGCAAGCAAATGCCATCCCAGCCCTTAGGGCTGCCACCTCCCTCCGCACAGCACCTTGCACCAAAGGGACTGGGGGGGTCACCTGACCCACTATGGGGCCGTACAGACTGACAGGGCGATGCTGCCTGCCTGCCTGCCAGTGCAATCCCCAGCCGGGATTTTGCCGCAATGGTGTCAACGCAGCATCTTTCTCCTTCTGGAACAAGTTGCCTCCTAACCCTGAGCCCTCGAGAGCAATAGTTGCGGGAAACCATGGAAACGGGCGGCTGGCGCATGACGGCGTGTGCCTGTGCTCCTGCCCCTGATTTATGTCTCACATCTGGGACGAGACGCAGAAGTTCAGGGCTGTTAGAGTTCATTTGGGATTTTGAGGCAGCAGAGCATCGCCGCCGCTTTACTCACCGTCTCCTGTCTGCAGAGTGGGATGGCACGTGGGAACGGGGCTGGGCTCCTGCCGGGGCCAGATGTGATGTCCCCAAAGAGGGAGGCAGAAACCTTGGAAAGGCTGGGGGATTTCTCACTTACTTTTCTAATATTTTCTAATGTTTTAAATGAAGACTCTTGAGCCAAGACCCTTCGACTCCCAGTGCCAGGGAGCAAGGTGAAGCGCCCACTGCAGCCAGGCTCACCATGTAACCAGGTACCAAGCTGTAAGCCCGGTATTGACTGAGACCCAAGGTACGAAAGCTTCGAAGAGTCCTTTTCTTTAAACACACAACAAGTAATAACTTAACCAATGCTCCACCTAGATTGTTGCCTGAGTGTTTGTATTTGTCAGAATTTGAGTTTTTTCCCTTTTTGAAAGTGTTAGTGCTGCATTGCAGTTTTGCTCTGGTTTTAAGCTGGGTCTAAGCGCAGTGCCTCTTCCCCTGCATTTTTAAGGGAGAGCGATAAGCTTGGTCATGCCATCCTGGGTCCAGAGGGGTTTCTCTGCTGCGTGGTGGCCACCTGGGGACATTGTTGTTAATATTTGAGCTCGGGCTCATGGGTGCTGATCCCAGTGGCTAATGGACAGAAGGCAAATCCAAACTTTAAGCTGGCTGGTGAAAATCTGATGATTTGGAAGCTGGTGGTGGTGTTATTGGGGACCTGAATGATGCCTGACCTCCAGCCGGGTAGGGCTGACCATGCTGCTGTGTTTGCACACTGGTGGGTTCAGCAGCTCCCAGGTGAGCCGAGCTTTGCCTCCCCGAGCCAAGGGGTTCATGGACACGTGGGAGTCCCGGTCTGTCCCAGCACAAATTTGGTGGGGGACCCACAGTGGGGGACCTGTGGGCAGCATCTTCTCCTCCAGCTCTCGTTAGATCTGCAAGAGCAAATTTGCTGACACCGCCGGTCTGGCTGCTGTTAACGGGGTGGTGGCCGAGGTTGGTTTGGAGGAGAAATACAGCAAAAAGCCTCACCAGATCTGCAATAACAAAGCTCCAGCCCCAAAGGGGCTCAGCCACCCCCCAGCCGCTGCCTGCCCGGGTGTCTAAGCTCAGCCTGTCTGTCTGTCTGTCTGTCTGCCCTGCCAGGGTGCACAGCGGGTGCGGGAGGCGGCTGTGCACACCAGGCTGCTTCTCTTGTCTCTGATCCCCCTCTGGGGGATTGTCGGTTATTACAAGTGTCTGTAGTATTTTCCTTCTCTCTGTGCAAATGGACTGTGCTGCAGGTTTAATATGCCGGTTTTTCTGGGAGCTGGAAATGGCATTTGGGTAAAAAACAGCCCAAAAGCGCACACACGAAGGCAGCGGGAAGCCTGGCGTGGAGGTGTTCCCGCGCTCCTCATCCCTGCCAAGACGCTACCAGGAGCGATGCAATTGCAGAACAACAATAATATATTCATTTCACGAGTGTCTTAACTCTGGATCCCTTTCAACTGGGTCCTGCCATGAGAAGGGAGAGCAAATTCTCATCATTAAAAAAGTCCCCGTGGGACAGACCATGATCTCTTTTGGGTGGCAGAGAGATGCTCGCTGGTGGGGGTGCCTCACACTCCCCTCTCACCCCGACTCTCCGTGCAGCCCAAGAATCAGAGGCAAACAAGGGTCTGTCCTTCAAAACACAACCGCCTGCAAAATAAGGGAGTGCAGGGGGGGAGAGCCGAGGCATTGCTCAGCGCAGCCAGCGGTTGGGATAACTTTAACTCGGCACTTTTGATTCTGAATTTCCTCTGAGCTATTGAGAAGTGCTGAAAATAAAAACTTCCAGTCCTACCTTCCCCCTGCCCCCCCAGCACCGTCCTGATGTTGCCCAGAACATCTCCCTCATCCCTCCCTTTCGGAGAGAAAAAAAAAAAGGGAAGGAGGGAGGAGTGGGAGAGAGGAGGAGAGAGGGAGAGAGGAGGAGAGAGGGAGAAAGTGAGCTCACGTTCACACGTTGGTAAAGAGGCTGGTCTTGCAATGCCTTTGAATATTTTACTTTTAGGCAGTTCCCCATCAGTCAGCCACACACATCCGAGGCGAGCTGAAGCTAACTACAGCCATGGACAGCACTAGGAGATCTGAAATCTAATCGCATGCATCATACCTCCAGGATATTTTTTTAAATTACATATATAAACACGCCGACAGGCAGCCGCGCTCGCACACACACATATACATCCACACGTCGGCAGAGCCGCCAGCACCCGCACGGCCGCTGAGCAAACACCTTGTCTCTTCTCGCAGGATATACCCGCTCACACACATCTCTCTTCATCTCCTCCTGGCTTCCCGGAGGATTGTGCCGGCTGTTTTTCATGGAGAAAGTCCAGGGAGAAATGGAGATTGAGAGATGGGAAAGAAGTGAAGAGATTTCAGACGCAGAAAAAAAGGTTATTCAAGAGACATGGAGCAGAGTATATGCAAACTGCGAGGACGTTGGGGTCTCCATACTTATCAGGTATTTAAAAAACAAACAAAAAAAGGAGGCAGCAAATCCAACTAAATCTCTTTATAGCTGAGAAAGAGGCAGAACAATATATATAACTGAACTGAAATGAATGACAGTGAGTGGGGAGCTGGCTGGGTGTATTCGCTGGCTGGGAGCAGGGAGGGTTTCACAGCACTCCTCTGATTTCCACACCTTTGAGCCGGGTGGCGGTGGCGGGGGGAGCGGGGGGAGCCTTGCTGGGGACTTTGGGGGAAGCTGCTTCCCTCGCAAAGGTCACCTTAGCCCGTGGACGGAGCTGGGGGGTGGCGGAGGTGGCGGGAGAGCGGCACCGGGCTTGGGTGGGTTGGGGGTATTTTATTTTTTTTTACAACACACCCCCCCCCCCCCCGAGTTAGCTGCGTGTGGATGGCATCGGTACGTAGCAGGCTGGCGGGTGAAATAATGCAAGTTGGGAGCCAAGATAAAACCCAAGCAGGTGTGTCTCCGAGGGCACCATCTGTCCCTCCGGCGGCAGCGTCGGCGGGAAGGAGAGCGCTGAAGTTGGCGGTGGAAGGGGGGTGTGGGGGGCACAGGCAGGAGAAGGGGGGCAGCGGGGGGGGGCAAGGACCCAGCCGCCCCAGGAGCGGGGTGCTGAGCATCGCCCGACGGCGTGGGGCTGTGCGGCAGAGACGGGCAGCTCATGAGTCCCATGTCTGCGCCTGAAACCAAACCAGGGGAGATGCTCTTGAGGTGGGGAACGGAGGCAGGTGGGTTTTCTTGCGTTGTCTGCGGGGGGCGACCCTTGGCCGGGTACCCTGGGAAAGCGCCGAGCGGGAATCCCACGGGGTCCTGCGGATGCTGGGAGTTTGGGGTATCGGTGGGGTGCAGCACCAGCAAGCCGTTTCTCTTATTTAAGAGGGGAGAGGAGGACAGGCAGGGCGAGGAGAGGGGCGGGCGAGATGCCCGCGCTGACCTGTCGGCAAACAGCAAAGATGGTCTCCGGAGAGACAAAGCTCCCACCACCCATCCCGGGGACCAGCAAGGCAGGGATGTCCCTGGTCAGGCTCCCGCCTGGACCCAACCCCGGGCGCCCCAGATAGGAGACGGGAGACTGGGTTGTGTCCTTCCCATTTTGGTCCTGGCAGCAGGGAACTGTGGGTGCTCGGAGAACCCCTTGGATGGATGCGCTGTTTATTGATAATCATCCGAAAGTTTTCCAAGAGGCTGAGAGCTAACGCCCCGAGCCCATGGGATCTGCAGAGAGCAGAGGCTCCCCAGACGTGCGGTGAGCAGAGCTGGTTCCTCTCCAGGCTCGCTGCCAGCACTGCAACTGGATTTTCCTAGCAAGACCCCACCGCAGAGAATCCAAAATGACATTTGAGTCCCCTCTCCGCCTCCTCCTCAAACATTTCCTTCTCTCAGAGCCAGCTGATGGCTGAGCCCATTCCCTCGCAGCCCCCGCTCCATGTAGCTGCCCGGGGCGGTCTGGAGGTGCGACAGCCCCACGGCTGGGGACACCGAACCCACCTGGGCTGGGTTTGAAGCCGGCACACGGCAGAGGTCTGGGGGATGCAAAATTGCCCTTTTCCCCATCCCACGAGCTTTAGCACGGGGCTTGGCCAGCAGCGGTGCATGACCAGCTCCTTGCCCAGCACCCAGGTCATGCCATGGCCCCATCCGCAAGCGCAGCTGAGTGCCCCCCTGCCTGTGAGCACAGGGAGGGTGGCCGGGTGCCCGTGGCTGGCACCAAGGGACTCGTGGCAATGCCACGGCGGATTCACCCAGAGCAGTTCATTGCTTTTGGTGTCCCTGTGTGCAGTCGGGCTCGGAGCAGGGCTGGGGACGAGGGGCAGCGAGGTGCGGCAGAGGGGACCATGTGGCCGAGCTCTGGTCCTGACTCAAACTTTCCCAGTAGAAGTTTCTGGTCCAGTTTGGGCTTTTTTTTCCAGGGACAGTTGTGGCACCATGGTGAGGGCTTTTCCCCCGCTGTGCCAACAGGGCAGGACTGAGCTGGCTCCTAGGGTGAACGCTGGCTCCTTGGGAGCCTTTACATGCTTGGCCATGGCACATGCCCTGGCACATCGCAGCCAAACCCACCACCCGCTCCCTCAGCCAGAGCTTCCCTGGGATGCTTAAAGTGAGGTCTGGACTTTTGGTGCATGTCCCCGGGGATGGCGGTGTAATTTGGGAGAGCTACCATCCCCTCCAACAGCCCCAGTTGGAGCAGTGCACCTCGCCTGTATCCCGGTGCCATGGCTCCGGTGGCCGAGCTGCCCCCCCAGCACCAAACCCCATCCCCAAAGAGGGCTTCATGCTGCTGCCCTGAGCCCCGCTCCCCCCGCACCGAGCTCCGACGAGCCCAACCAGAGCTCCCCAGGGAAGCTCGCTCCTGGTGAAAGCAGGGCAGACCTGGCCGGGGTTGGAAGCACCGGCGGCCGCCGCTCTCCCGGCTGCGTTTCCCAGCTGGCATCAGCCGCTGGGAGAAGTGGGTCATGCGTGGAGCCCGCCGGGAGCCCGGGCGGTGCGGGCAGGCGGCAGCCGCTTCCCAAGACATGATTCAGCAGCTCCAGAGGTCGGGGCTGGGGAGAGGACGGTGAGCAGCCGCCGGTACGGTGCGAGCTGACCTGCCCAGCACGCTTTTGGGTGCATGCACATGCAATGTGCCGGGGGCTGAGAGCTGCCCCGGCCAGACTCCGTGCTTCATTGGTACGGGGCTGGTGTTGCTCATCGTCTTGCTAGGGAAACTGAGGCAGAAAGTGATGTGCACAAGGGTGGCTGGGCAGAGGGAAGGGGGATGCACGGCTGTAGGCCCCCCCTTTGGTGCAACCCCACTGTGCAGACTAGTAAAAGCCGGCAGATCTGTTAGCAGCCACATTTCTGTTGTCGGGGTTGTGACCGGGGAGTTTCCTGTGTTTGGTGGCAGTGGGTTTCTCCATGCTTTCCTGCTCCATCCCCTCTCTGTCCCTTTGGAGCTGCTGAGGGCAGGGAATGCCTTTTTCCCACGTGGGAAGGGCTGGGGGTTTGCAGCACCTCTGGAAATAAAGGGTCGAAATGAATCTGGGGCCTGATTCTGTGCCCCGAGGGCAGAGGCAGGGGGGCAGCGATGCCCACCCAAAAGGCAGCTATGGGGAGGGCTGCAGTGCCGGCGTTCTGCAGGAACCCGGTCCGGCTCCCTCTGCCCCTCCTTCAGCCCCTGCCCAGCAATCTCCCCCTCCACCCCCAGCCTTTCCATGCTTTGAAGATAGGGAAACTGAGGCACAGAACCAGGCATCAGGTTCCCAGCCCTCGTGGCTGCTGCTAGTGCTTGAAGCCATAATAAACCCCTGCGGTCCTGCCAGCAGCCCAGCGGAGTCCTGATCTCGCAGGGCCTCCGGGCTCCCAGGGGACATAAACACGAATAATGGGGACTTCTGGCTGAGCAGCCAGCAGATCATGGGAATCTGCGCTGTGTGGTTACAACTATGTCGCTAATTGACAATTTCCTCGGCGGGGGAGCCTCACGCAGGAGGAAGCACAGTCTCCTCGCCATGCTCATCTTCCTCCTGGGGAGCTCAGGGGCCGCTGCAGGCTCCGTCTCGCAGCTGCTGCTTTAACCCTTGCTGGAGCTGGAGCTGGAGCTGGAGCTGGAGCCTCGACCTGCACATCTGGGGCCGTGAGCATCAGCTGGGTCACTCCCAAGCGGACCTGCCGGCCAACGCAGCTGGGAGCCCTGGGCTGCATCTTACCCGTAGCCTTCCCATGCCCCCGGGCTCGTTGCTGTGCCTCAGTTTCCCCATCTGTAATTTAGGAATCGGTCCTTTTTGAAAAACACCCCTCGCTAGAGAGCTCGCAGCAGGGGAGCCCAGGCGTGCGAGGGGAGCAGGGCAGCCTTCAGCAGCTCTGGCATCTGCATTAGCCCTCGCTGTGCGGCGCAAGAGCCCTTTGAGCACGCGGCCGTCGCTCCCCAAGCACCCCCCTTTCTCTAACGCCCTCGCAATGGTTTATTGCCAATACCCCACTCTCCAAGACCATGTTGGGGGAACGCAAGCACCCGCGTGGCTCAGCCCGCCCGCTGCTCACCCACCACAGAACGCAGGGGCTGAGAGCACCCAGGCGAGCAGGGGTGAACATCAGCAGGGGCTCGGGTCCCTCGCTCCTTTGAAGACCCCGACTAAGCCAGGGATGCCAGGGCTAAAACCGTAGCCTATCCTGACCATCACACGCGTTCGCTCCCACACCCACACACGTACCGCGGTCACAGATGTGGGACCACAAAACTTAATGGATCCCATCAGGGGATAAAAGCCAGGGATAGTTTCTATTAGCTCCCAGGCAGATCCACACCAAATGTTAATGCCGTGCCAAGCGCAGGCAATGCAACCTGCCACAGCCACCGCAGGCTGTGCCGTGTCTGTGGGGTTTCTCCACCACTGTTCCCTGCATCTCTGCTCCAGACCCACCAGCTTTCCAAATTTCCAAAATTGTTACCTTCTCCACCACTCCTGATGTGCTCTTTCCCTCTCAGGAGGTGTAGGAGGGGAAGCAAAAGGATTGCCAATGCAGAATCAGGCCCACAGATTTCGACAGCTGCTTAGTCTGAGCTAACACACCTGGGTTCAGACAGTTCGCAAAGAGCTTTGAAATGTAAAAGCACTCCTTAGATGCTAGACATTATTGTAAGTTTTAGGTTAAAACAGCAAAGAGCCTGAGTAATGACTCTGGCTATGCAGAAAACCCTCTTTTTTCAGCTGAATCTAAAAAAATGGGTTGAATCCACCCAAAAATGGCATTTAAAGAATGATTTTGCAGCTACCCCCAAAGCCAGCATATGTTTTGTGGAGGTGTCCATAGGGATGGGGTCCATTCCTGGCTGCTGACGGGTAAATTTCAGAGCAAAGCAGCTCAGAGAGATCCCCTTGCTGCAATATCTTGCTTTGAAAAGGGCCTCAGTGAAAAGGCTGACAGTCTGTGCAGTGATGTCCCTGTCCCACGGCTTGTCACACACTTGCAAATCATTGTGGTTAAGCTGGAGAGATGTTTTTCTGGAGACAAGGAGAGCCGGAGAGCAGCAGGACTCTGCTCTGCTGACGAGGACACGCATGAGGAACATTTTCCAAAACAACAGCCCCCTCCGTGAGCAGTGAAGGGGGCAAGGGGGGGTTTAATAAGCTCTGTCTAGAAACGGCCCCTTTTCATATGGCTGCGTTTTCTCCCTGATCGCAGCACCTGGAACGAGCCCTTTCGGCTGCTTCACAGCCAAGGCGGCTGTGCAGGGATCCCTGCGGCACATCCCGCACCGGCCACAGCCTTGGGGCTGCTGGTGGCTCTCGGGGTGACCTGAGAAGAGGCTTTCCCATGTCCCCTGTCCCAGGGCTGCCCTCGCATCGCTTGCAAGCCACGCGGGGCTGAAAGATCCCACTCGACGCCCCAAAAGCTGCAAGGACGTCCCTGGCCAAGGGAAGCAAAAGCACGGGGGGGGGTCGAACGCTCTCCCCGGATGGTTTCCCTGGCTATGGCTGAGGACATGCTGGATGTGTCGGTACCAGCCCTGAAAATCCCTCCCCCGGAGCAGGAGGCGAGGGCCAGGTCTCCGTTCCGCTAACCAGCTCCATTAACGAGTCTGCTGCAGCGGAGCGGGGCTGTACCTCCGAACGCAGCTCGGCGAGCACCCGTCTGCGGAGTTTCAGCGCTCATTAAAGGCAGGGAAATGTCAGGACAGCCCTCACCAGGCTGGCAGGCTCTGAGCACGGCTGGGGAACGGGGAGTGCTGGCTGGCTGGCAATCCTGCTGGAGCACAGCACCGGGGGCGAGCGGCCGGCAGAGCCGCTGGTAATGCCGAGCCAGGGCTGCTGGAAATCAGCACGGGAGCGTTGGAGAGAAGAGGCGGTGGTGGACGCCGGCAAAAATCGGGTTCCCGATTTTGCTGGATGGAGGGCAGGTTCTGGCACAGGGACCACGTCCCTGTGAATCTGGGTTACCCCTTCTCCACCTGGCTGGGAGTTGTCTTCCCTGCTGTCCCTGGGGGTCGGGGACATGGAGCTGGGCTCCAGCAAGCCCCATCCTCACTACACATCTGCCTTGGAGGCAAAAGTCACGTTTTAGCATCGTTTCCTAATGCCCACGGACCCTGCTGAGCCACACTGACCCTGCTCGGCAGAGCTATAGGAAGGGTGCCCGGTGCGGGGGGAGATGCTGGTGGTGGGGTGGAGGGGGCCGACGTGGCTCTCCCTGCGTGCTGCTTGCACCCAGCAGGCAAGGACGTGGGCAGGGACAGAGGTTTGGCAGCGGAGAGGGGCAGGGACACACATGTGGAGGATGAGGATGATGCTGTGGATGAAGGCACTGAGCGAAGGGGATTGCAAGGGCTGTAGGAAACTGGAGTCTTGCGGGAAAGCCACTTTGGCACTGTTAATTCATTTCTCTGATGAAAGCTGTCTTTACCCCTAGCCTAACAGCTCATCTATGCAGCCAACGGGCTTTGGGCTGAATCCACATATGTGGTAGGGGAAGACAACAGCAATGAAGACTTGGAGGTGTGAGCCGTGCACGCACAAGCGAGCAGGACGTGCCCCTGGGGGTTGCTAGCTTGTGCCCAAATGTATTTGGCTGCATCTTTACTGCTGGGTCCTCTCCCAGCCTCACTGGGGTGTCCCAGGTCCTCTGCCCTGGGGCTCTGCGGTGCCCGGGGCATCACGGCCTCCGAGCACAGCTCAGTGTTGTGCTGGAGTCTGCTCCCGAGGCTTTGCAGCGGGACGTGGGCTTCACCTGGAGGAAGGCCAGCTACACCTCTTCTCCCTCAGCTGTAGAAGTTGAATTCAGCATCAGCGTGTAGACCCAGGGCTTGGCCCTTCTCCCTCCAGCCCTCCCACACTGGAGCTGGAGATGCTGCCCACCATCACCTCCACGTGTCCCTGAGCCCTCGGAGAGAGGATGCAGAGCTGTGCTGCGGGGGCAAGCAGGCACCATCCTCTTCTTACTCCAATTAGATTTGCCTTTTTCTGTCTTTCTGGGTGGTGGCATTGACATGACCGAGACCTTTCTCTCCTTGGGCTGGGAGCTGTAAACACAGGCAGCACCCAGCACCCCTGCCCCAGCCTTTGAAAATAGGATGATAGACTACAGGTGGCCGGGAGGAGCAGGGGGAACGTGCAGGCGAAGCGGTGAGGCAGCCCTCAGCATAATAAATAGCAGCACCACACACCACCTGCCTACCCATTATCAGCTGCTTTGTAGGCACCCGAGCAGAAAGGAGTTGGAAGGAGGGGTTTGAAAAGGGACGCAGAGAGACTCCAGGCTGTGTTAGAGAGAGTTTCTCCCACGTAGAGGGACGAGGCGAGAGAAAACATGAAAGCATCGGTAGGAAAATCTAGCAAAAAAAGTCTACAAGTTCTGGCTGGGGGTTCAGCTGAAGCCTCCCAGCAGCTTCAAGGGCTCACTAGCATTTTTTCCCTGCAGCTTGTAAACAGGGTAAGTGAAGCATCAAGGGTTTAGGTGCTCAGGGGGACCAAGTGAGCAGCACCCAGGTGCCCTTTTTCCAGCTGGGGAAGGAAGGAGACGGCTGGGCTTGAAGATTTCCTCTGTGCAGGGTTTGCTCTGTAGGGTCTGGGTAGAGGGAGAACGATGGGGGAGATGGGAGGAGACGTGGCGTCTCTCCTCCCAAACAGAAAACATGTTCCCAGTGACTGCAGTGGTTTTGCACCTTAATTATTTCCTTTGGCTCTGCTACTGGGAACGGTTGTGTCCTTAAAGTTGTTAAAAGGGCAAAAGAGAGAGGAAAAGCAATCCTGACATCCTGTCCATTGGGTCCAGATGTAGCTCGCAGAGTGCAAATTAGTGGGTGCAGAATGGAATCACTTAAAAAGAAATTTAATGAGATCGGTATGCAGGCATCTGGTTCCTATCAATCATAATTTTGCGTGATATGCAATGGTAAATATCATCTTTTTAATGACTCCGATGAAGAATAAGAGCCCAAAACACACACACACACAAAATGAGACAACAAAATTCCAGAGCCTGAGATGTTTGAATTCTCAAAAAATGTTCTGTAGATGGAAAAACCCCAACTGACACCTCTTCTAATTCACTATTGTTTGAGTTATTTTATTTCTTCCTTTATTTTTTCTCCTTTCCTCTGGTTATATTTAACCTTTGTGTTAAATTAATCTTCTCTGTTTATTAACAACTACCACTGAGCGAGCCTCCTTCCCTCTTTTTCTTGGTTCGACAAGTCAAATATTTGCTCTAGGCCAGAAGTTCTTGCTGCAGGCGCCTGCTTTTCTCCAGCCTTGCAGAGAGACACTGGCCAAGGAGAGACAGCTGCAGGTCTCTGGCCGGCCACGGATTTGCTTTTCCACTTGAAGCAAAGATGGTTTGAGCTCCCCTGTTTCAATTCTCCGTGGATGAAAGTGAGCAGACAGCACGTGGGGTTGAGCATGTGAGCGGGGGCTTTGCTGGTTTTACATCCCTCCGGCACCACTGCCGTCCCTCTTGCAGGTCCCTTAGGAAAACTGCTGGGTTCAGCTCCCATGGGTGCATCACCTTGAGGGTCTGCAAAGTGGGGAAAGGTTGGAAACCAAATATTTGGATCCTTTGCTGACCTGGTCTCGCCCAGCTTAGGGATTTTGGGGGTTTGATTAATCTTTGCTCCCAGCATAGCTAGCTGAAAGCAGCAGAGAGGTGGAGGTGATGCCGTGGGAGAGGTATGAAGCTCCTGTTCCCCAAGGGCATCGGCTCCAGTGGCTCCTTTCGGCCCTTCTCTTGGTGGGGGGATGCTGCGATTCCTGGCGATGCAGGGGTCGGTCCCCCCTTGCTGTACCCCTTCTGCCGAAAGAGCCAGGCTCAAACCGGGTGTTTTTCTCAACTCATTCCCTGGGTCTTCACAGCATCATGCCCTTGAGCTGAGATCAAATAGGGCTTTTCAAGGAACTTCTGATGGTTTGGGATTCAGAGGCTTAGGCATGCATTGCCTGGCTGGCAGCCTCCATCCCCTGCATTGGGGTAGGCTGTGGGCAGCAGGTCCTACCTCCAGCGGCAGCCCCTGCTCCCAGCACCCAGGGGGGATGCCCGCCAGAGCCGGAGGATGGGGGGGAGAGATCTGCTAGCAGGGATGGCAAAACCCTTAGCTCTGACCTCAGCAGGGTGTTTGCTGTTGATAGGTGGAGGGTGTTGATCTCAAGGGCTGGCTGGAGCTGCAGGCTCGGGGGCTGCAGCAGCTTGTGCAGAGGGGGGGAGAAGGACGCTGGGGCCAGATGGAAAAAATGGTCCTATTAAAACAGAGAGGAACATCTGTTCTTCTGTTGGGAAATGCTTGAGGCAGAAATCTTGAATCCTGGTGCTATCTCCATGGCCCCGGCAGGCTCCATCCCCCAGCCAGGGGACCGGTGTCCATCCCTGACCACCTCTCTGACAGCTCCGAGCTGAAGGGTACGGACCGAGCATCTCTGCAGTGACAAGAGCTGGAGACAGATGGGCCCAGGAATGATTTCTCCTGACAGGGACCAGATGTGTCAGGAGGAGCTCTGCTGAGGGGGGGAGGCTGCACAATAACAAGAGTTTTATCACGGGTCCCCTCTGGGTTTTAAAAGCAACACCTTGTCTCCCTCTTCCACCTTCCTTCCTCCCACACCCTTTCCGCCACACACTCCTCACACCTCCAAACCCTATTTTGGGCCATCTGATAAATCCCAGATGCCTCGGGGAAGCAACAGAAGTGGCGGTGCACTCCAGGCGCTGCTTCACGCCACTTCCTTGGCAATGCCCCCAAGCTTTCGCAAGCCAAGGGAGCGGGGGAAGGAAGGGAGGAGGGGGAAAGGAGGATAACGAAGTGGTACACAAGCCTGGTCCTCAATATTGTGATTATTTGTGGAGTGGTGAGTGGGGAAGAGGATCCCACCCGGTCCTGGAGGGAGGTAGCGATCGTTGGGAAAAGGGGTGGGATGGGTTCAGGTGTTTTGGGATGGTGCTTGGGGAGGGGGTTACAGCAGCCTGGGAGAGGGGAGGGGGCAGTCTGTCTGGAGCCAGGGATGGTGGGGGACAGCCTGGGGAGCTGTCTGCCACCTCCTGAGCATCCTTCACTGGTCCAAGCACAGGGGAGCCCAAGAGGAGGCAGGGAGAGCCCTGTTGGAGAGAGGGAGCTGGGTGAAAGGGAGCAGCAAATGCTGATGTGGTTCTCTCCTGTGTAAATGGGGTGGTTAATGCAACTCGAGTGTCAGCCCCAGCTGCTGAGAGTGACCGGCTGCAACGCTGGCTTCAGTGGTGTTGGCATCGGTAGCCCCAGCCCTGTGCCCTGTCACCTTGTGCCCTTCAAACCCGCCAGCCCTCCAACTCCCCAGGAAGCTTAGCACATCAGCTGCATCCACAGCTTCACTCGCTTCACCCACATTTCACTGGGGTTGACTTCATCCCACAGAAAAGAGGGTCCTGAGCCCCTCAGAGGGGCTGGCTGGGTGTTTGAGGCATCTTCGTGCTGGGGAAACTGGCTCCTGGCATAGATGAGCAGTGATACGAGCTCAGGGCTGAGATCTTGCTGGACACTCTGGTGGGGCTGCTCTGTGAAATGGGGGGACATCCTGGGCAGGGGGAGACTATTTTGGGTGGCAATGCAGGAATAAAGCCCGTGGGGCCAGGAAGCTGTTGTGGGACTGGGGAAGAGGGACAGGGAGATGTTGGCTGGCATGAAGAGAGGTTTTCATGCTCTTCACCAGCTCTCTGAGACAGGACATGATATTTTGATGTATGTGGGCACGTATAGAGCATCTGGCATGCCTGGGTGAAGTCTCTGGGTATCAAGGACTCACTCTTGCCTCTGCTTTGTAGATGAATATCCAGCTGTGATGCCCTTGTAGCAGATAGGGAAGGCTGGGGAGAAAAGCATTAACCTGCTGATTTTTAGGCAGCTGAATGCCACAGCTTCTGGGGAGTTCAATGAGAAAACCAACCTTAGCTGTGTTAGATGCAAGGGGGTGGTTTCAAGCATCTCCCCCCGCTTCCAAGCTTTGCTTTAACATCTCAGCCTGCTCTCACCTTCCTGATGGTGTTTTATGTCTATTCTTTCTTGAAGGTTTTTTGTCAACTTCCCCTCGGCCAAGCAGTACTTCAGCCAGTTCAAGCACATGGAGGACCCATTGGAGATGGAGAGGAGCTTGCAACTGCGTAAGCACGCTCGGCGGGTCATGGGTGCCATTAACACTGTGGTGGAGAACCTCAATGACTCCGAAAAGGTGTCCTCTGTTCTGGCCCTGGTGGGCAAGGCCCATGCCCTCAAGCACAAAGTGGAGCCCATCTACTTTAAGGTAAAGGATAGAAGCAAAAAAAAACCCATATCGCTGGGGTGCTTTAGAAATTAGGAAGAGAGCAGGAAAGAGGGAGCCATGGTGAGCTGGTGCTGTCTGTCCTCGCCCAGAGGAGGTTGGCTGGTCGCCGGGGTTGCTCCCCATGTGTCTGCAGTGTCCTACTGCGATGCTGGATGCTGTCCCACGCAGACCACCGTTCCCAAACGCAGCCAACGCTGAAGCATCAAGTACCTCACCCTGCCCAGGGAAGCTTGCCTGCGTCCTGCCGGCAGCCCCCTCCGGCATGGTTGCGGTCATATGTCCCTTCTTTTAGAAATCAAGCATGATAGAAGGGACTAAATAATTCGAGGTGCCCAAATTAGGGAGATGCTTGAACCTGCAAGCAGCACTCCATGGTGCCTGGGTGTCAGCCTCCCCCCTGCCCAGGCTACCTGTCCTATCTGTTCCCTGGGGTGTCGACAGACCTCCCGAATATCTGTCTGTCCCACAGAGGGTTGCCATTCCCCAAACTCAGCAACAGGGTTAAACTGGTTTTGTAGGAAAAAGCCACATTTGCTGTTAGCTGCTCCCTGCAGAGTTACTAATCCTTGGCTGTCCGCCTGCCTCCAGAAACTCACTGGTGTCATGCTGGAGGTCATTGCTGAAGAATACGCCAACGACTTCACCCCGGAGGCGCACGGTGCCTGGACCAAGATGAGGACCCTCATCTACACCCACGTGACGGCGGCGTACAAGGAGGTGGGCTGGGCGCAGTACCCCACCGCCACCCTGTGAGCGGCCAGCGGGGCCAGGCGAGGGGCAGGGAGGGCTTCGCTCACCCCAGGACTTCACTCTGGTCTCTTCTCAAGATCTTCGCTCAGTCTGGGGAGCCCGGTAGGGCCAGCTCTGTTAGCTGCCAAGTCACAATTTGATCTCCATGGGGTTTAAAAACAAACTAAATAAGCCAAAACAATAGAACCGTGAAGGGTGTGGGTGGGTCGGGGTGAAGCAGTTGCAGGGGATGCTGGAAGGGGATGCAGAGCGCGAGGGGAGAGCGTTGGTTGTTGGCTCCATCTTACTGTCCTGGCGTGTCCATCACCACCTCCCAAATCCTCCACCTTGCTCGTGCCATCTCAAAGTCCCTTGCACAAGCTCTGCTGCGCAGCAGTGACCTGCAGCCCCGTTCACTGACAAACAATGCGACACTCGTTTTCCATGCAAAGCCCCCAGGTAAACCTGGCTCCTTGCTTTTGGGGGCACGATGCTTATGGGGACCTCCGGCTGCCTGGCTGGCAGCGAAAACGCTTTGCTTTGCACTTTCTCTACTCCCCTGACAGGGTGGCAGGGCTGATGGCCGTGGCCGGAGCCGCTCTCGGCTGTCCATCACGCTGCACCGTGGGCCGGCAGCAGCCCTCGCCTCTCCTGTCACCCCCAGTCCCTCTCCTTGGCTGGCTGTTGCAAACCCTCTGGGGGCTGGAGGGAGCGAGGGGGTGGGAGAAACATGCTCCCCCAGCATAAGAGAGTGGGGAAGAAGGGGGATGCCTTTGGGCTGCCTCCACTCGTGGCTCAGAGCACGGCACGTAGGTGGGATCTCTGTGCCAGATGCAGGGAGCTGGTAAGCCCACCTGGCTCCCTTCAGTTCCCATGGGCAGCAGGGACATGCACGAGGACGGGCTTGGGTGGCACTTGTTGTGCCATCGCCCTGGGAGCTGGCGTCCGTAGGTCGGTCTGTCCGGCAGCCAGCAGCAGGGTCGTGCAGGGATGCAGGGCTGGGGCAGCTCTGCCCTGCTTGGTGAGAAAGGGGTTCAGGCTGTGAGCAGGAGGGGGAAAGATGAAGTGGACATAGCAGGAGGAATTCCTGGGTGTGAAGAAAGGTCCCTGCTCTGTTAAAATTAGTAAATAAGTTGTTACATAGACCATATTCCTGCCCTCTCGGTGAAACTGGGTTCCTTCAAATAAAGTGCCTGGTAGAAATCAACCCACGCAGGAGCTGTGTCCCTCCTCGGGGGCCAGCAGCACTCCTGCCTGTGCCTGGCAAAGGGCTCTCCCCCCTAAAATGAGACGTGGCTGCAGGGCTCACAGCATTTATCCTGCCTCTGACACTGACGACTCCTGAAGCTGTGGGTGAGTCTGCTCGGTTTCTGCCTCAGTTTCCCCTTCGGTTACGAAAAGGGGAGGAAGAGCAGCCCTGTTGCCTCCTGCACACATGTGCTTGGTTTTATAGGATTTATGGGACTGATTCCCAAAGGATTGGGGATGAAGCATCAGATGTGCTAGGAAGCTTTGGCATCCTTGCCACCCAGTATTTCCCAAAATGTCTCTGTTATTTTTAGAGCTCTAGCATTAAGGGCAATGTTACCTACTGAAGTGGGAGGCGTGTTCCCTTCTGAGATTTCCTCTGGCCTCACTCCACTTACTGCCCTGGAGAGCTGGCAGCTTTCCGGGAGAGACCAGCTCCTCTCCTGGATGTCAGCTTGACAGGCAGCGAGCCCACGGTCCCTGGCTGGGATCCCTGCGGCTGCCTTGGGGTCATTCCCCCCCCTGCTGCGGGGACATTGCTGGAGGGGCCAGCAGTCACTCTCCCCAGGGCTGACCTCCCTCCTCTGGAGCAGCCAGCCAGAAACTCCTGCTTTGCTCACCCGCAGCCAGTTCATCTGTGCTTTTAATCATCCCCAGGGAATAGGGTTTTTTTTCTTCCCTGTTTCTGGTGTTTTGCTGCCATGCCAAGGGGCTCCTCTGCTCCCCAGCCTTGGCACCACCTGGGGGGTGGCCAGCACTGGGTACTCGCTCCTAGAAAAGCTCTCACTGGGGTTTCCCCCTTTCCTCTGCCGGCTGTAACAGCAGGTTTCTGCTCAGGATCCGTTGGAGCCTGTACAGATGGGCAAACCCCCGGACCCCAGCCCTGCCCCTTCCATCGCTCATGGCAAGATGCTGGCGCAGCCCACTGCTGGGCAGTGACCCTGGGGACCACTGCTCAAAGCAGCAGGGGTGGTGTGCTTGGGGGGGGAAATGTCTTCTCCTGTTCCTTTGAGCTTTGTTAGATGCAGCCAGGAGTTTGTGCCGTCGCCTGGTGCCCTGGCTCTGGGTAAAGGGTTTTGGGGAGGGGTCTAAACCTCTTGGCTGCGTTTCCCAGTGCTCCCTTGCCTACCTGCGGAGCCCTGGGACCAGAGTTAGTCCCAGAATAGCCCCAGGACTCCACTAATGCCACTATAGCTGCTCCCTCTGGCCTTGCAGTTCTGTCCTCCCTATGTCCCACAACAAAGCAGGTGGAGAGGAGCAACGGAGCCAGGAACAACAGCACGTTCTGGGCGTGCATAGAGGGTTGGGTGGAAATAACCACTCGAGGCATGGCTGTCCTTGGCATGGCAGCATGCAAGGTCAAGGGGTTTATAAAAGGAAGGGATGGACACGGCGTGACAAGTGATGCTGCTTTGCTGTTGGGGTGGGCTGTCATTTAGAGTCAGCACCCTCGAAATTCAGCCCACCAGCCTGCACTCGTGAAGGTGCCAGCAGCTGATGCCTCTGGCTCACGTCCGAATGTCAAAGCAGCTGCTAATCCCTTGTGCAGTTGGCAGAGGCATCCTTCAAATGGCAGCTGCTGGCTGGGGTCAGGATTAGGCCCATGCAGAGAGGAAAAGACCTGTTCAGCCATTGACTTTGCTCCAGTGCAAGACTGGAGAGCGATGACTTGGAGTAAGAGTGTTAGGTATTCTTTGGGTGCATCACGGGACTCTCACGAGCACAACTCCACCGATTTCTGCCAAAACCTCAGGGCCAGCGGCATATATTTTCAATGAGTTCATGTACTCCCTGTGCTCTGCAGATGCTGGGCCAGGGATGTTTCGTCTTTAGACAAAGTTCACACATTAACCTTTGAGGTTAATATTCTCCAGGTGGGAATTTTTATTTTTTAGTGCAAACTCTTCCTCCCTCCCACAACCAAAATTGGGCTTGGTCACACTTAGAGGGTGAAGTGATTTTGGGGTGGCTGGAAAGTCCCCATGTTCATGCTTGACCCACCTGAGTGCCTTGGATTTGGGGGAGCAGCAGTGAGGTCCCCCCACCTCACCTTTGAAGGGGGCTTGGCTTCTTCTTTTCTTTTTTTTTTTTTCCTCCCTAGAAAAAACTGGCCCATGACCTTGTGCACCCACGTGTGTGTGTGCTGGGCTTGGGTTTTTTTCCAGGCACATTTTTCTAAAGCAAATCCAGATGCGTGCAGCTGCTGTCCCTCGAGGAGCTCCCCCATCAGCCAAATTGCAGGCCAGTCGAATATATGCAAACAAAACCATGTTTATTTTTATCAGCTCTGTAGGAAGTAAAATGAAGCAAGGAGGGCGGCTGGGGCAGAGCTCGCAAGGGGAAGAGACAGAGATAAAGCAAACGCCCCCTCTTCGCCGCCCGCAGCAGAGCAGGCATTGCTTAAATCAGGGAAAATTCTCATCTGGGGAGAGATGAAAATGAACAGAAAAAGGGGAAAAAAAAAACCAAACCCACATTCCAGAGTGACAAGGCTGATAAATGCTGTGTGGAAGAGCAGAAAGGGAGGCCAGGTCCTGGCTCTGAGCGTGGCTCTCCAATGCACACGCGTGCACACGCCTGCACAGCTGCTCCCTGTTACCGCCAGCCCTGTTGCTCCCCCCTGGACCCACCGCAGCCGGCTGGGGACCCCTTTATCCCCCCTTCCCTTCGGGCCCTGCTTGCTGGGACTCAACATTTCACCTCCCGGCGCACTTGGGCTGAGATAAGGGTGCTGCCCACGCAAGCTTTGGGCTCAGCCTTGCTCTCCTTAACTGTGGCAGGTAGGGACCGACTCGCAATGCTGTTCCCCCAAAATTCACGGGTGAGAAGCTGGGGGCTCAGGGCACGGTGCCAGCACATGCTGGGGACCAGCCAGTCTCTCCCCTTCCCTGGGGGGACCCCCATGTCCCCCAGCCCCATTCACCTTCCCCAGGGATGCTGCTGGACTACTCCTGTTCACTCTGCTCCTCTCTGATGGCCGTGCTGTTGCGGCTGCCCCCGTGCAAGCCAGCCAAGCACGCCTGAGAGCTGCTGCCCCTGTAACCAGGGCAGGATCCGGCCCCTGGCTCAGCCAGTACCTCTACATCAGCATCAGGGCTGGGCTTGGACCCTTGACCCAGGTGGGAAAGTCTTTGTGCCCCCTGCCAGCAGCAGATGAATGCCATGTGAGCGGGGGGATTTGGTGTCCCTGTGGCAGGGTGGTCCCCCCACAAACACCTTGTCCTGGCTCTCTTTGGGGACACCCGCTCCTGTCAACCAGCTTGTGTCCCCCCACCCCAAGTTCAACGCTGTGTTTGGTCAGAGGAAGCTCAACGCTGGAGGGAATGGGAAGCACTGGGTTGGGATGGGACGCAGATCCCGTCCACCCTGTCCCCTCCTCCCTATGGCCAACACTCCAGGCAGGTATAGCTCCATATACACCCGGCCAGCTAGAGAGACACCCCAACGCCACCAGAGCCGTTTGGACAAGGAACCCTTAAGGACCTTGTGCCACCACCCTCCTCTTCTCTCATGGCAAGACAAACCCCCGAGGCAGCCAAACCGCAGGCTCTCCCGGGGGAATCCTCTTGCATCTCTGCCAGTTTGCTGCAGTTTGCCCCAGTAAAGGGGGTCCCAGCGTCTCCCCGCTCTCTGGGGAGGTGCCCAGCGACTTCAGTGGGGACCAGATTTCGGCTGGCTGGACTCTGGCACCAGAGCTCAGCCTTCCCTGCCCCTTGCCGTAGGGAAGCCGCCCTGGTGCACTGATGTCAGTGCGAGGACTGCTCGGGGCCAGCGCCAGCGATGCCAGACAGATGGGTGGAAGGGAAACCCATGAGCTAACCTTGGACCAACTTATGGAAAGGGAGGGATAAAACTACCCGCCTATTTAACAGAGTGCGACGCTAATTATTTTCCATAGCTGAAGTTGTCTCTAATTGTTAGTATGTCTTAACCAGTCCCACCGTGACCCACAGACATGAGCCGGCGTGGTCTGATGTAACTCCGTGTCTTTCCTGTTACTGCTGCGGATACTGTTCACGTATGTGTTTCTCGGCGCTTCCGTGCTGGTTTTATACATGCCGTTTCGTGTACGATGGGTGTAACTTGTTTTTCTTTTTGTAGGTTTTTAGTATGTTTGTACCCAGACAGAATGGTGTTATTAAACTGAAACTTGTATCTTCAGTGGATAAATCAATCAAACCCCTCCAGCTCTTCTTGGTTTCTTTCTGGTGGGGTGGCTGTGAAGTGGGGGGATGTTGGGGGGATGTGGGGGGCTGCCCCATATCCAGGTACGTCTGTGGGTGCCTGCTCGCTCTGGGGCACCAGTGAGGGAGCTTTGCAGCTGGAAAGCAGCAGCAAAGGGAGGACACGTGCCCTTCACTGCCCTTCTCCACCAAGGGTGGTAAAGGTGGCCAGAGGTATCTTACTAATGGGCTCAGGCAAGAAGGGGAAGGTCTGCTCCTCCTTCGGGCTCTTTGCTTGGCTTTCAGGTACGTTGTGCAAACCTCCGGGGGCTCTCCCTGAATCAGGAGCTGTTCCCATGCCTTTGCCAGCTCAGACAGCCCAAAATGCATGCAGGGAGGATGAGCTGCATGGGACCGGCCAGGCACTTGCCCTAACAGACATCCTAAGCCTGATGCGCAGCCTTCACGGCACATGAATCCGGGCAGGCACCGAGACAAAGGCTGCTCTCCACTGCGGGAGGCAGCAGGACAGAGCTGGACAGGAAATCTGCAGTGGTGATGGCCACAAGATGCAGCAACCGTGACCGTCAAGGACTATGAGATAGTTCCCAGCCTTTAAAAATAACAAACGGCTCCCCGAGCAGCAGAAGCCAACTTTTCCATGGCTCTGTCCCACGCAGCTCCTCCTGTGCCTCGCACTGCGGCTGAATCACGTTGCAGTGGGATGGGTCCCAGCACGGCTGGCTCATGTCGTGGTTTCCCTCCATGGGTCTTTCCAGCTCCCTCTTTTGCAAAACAGGCCCGCGATGTACTTGAGACCTCTGTCAAATTTGGTTGACACTGGCCAACCTTTCCAAAGTTGTTGGCAGAGGATGAACGGACAGACAGATGCATGTTATGGTCCCATAAGCCCACTTCCGTAGGATGCAAGGCTTGGAAAAGAAATCTGAGTAATCCTTTTTATTGTGCTCCTCTCTACCGATGTCAGGTACATCAGCACAGGTCAGAATGGGCTTTCAAGGAAGGGAAAGCTCATCCCACCAGGGTGGAAGAAACCACCAGCACCTGGCCACAAGCAATTTTAAGGGGAGCAATCCCAGTTTAGGACCCCGGTCTGAGGCTGGGGGGGGATTGGTCTCAGTGGGGTCTGAGACAGAGGAGGGCAGAGATTGGTGCCTTGGAGTCTGCCCAGGGTCTTGGGGAGCCTGATGCTGGCTTGTCTGCTTTTGGGCTGAGGACAACGGTGATGTTCTCCAGCCCTGCACGTGGTGGAGTAGCTCTGGCGAGGGCAGGCACTTGAGCTGGTCTGGGGTCCCCAAGCTACAGGACTGGGGTAGCCATGCAAGGGGAGCCTATTTCTTCCCCTACAGTTTAGCCAAAGCAAGCCCGACCGGCCACGGCCATGGAGAAGGGAACTAAAGGCCAATCCACGTGGGGAGGGGAATAACTGCCTGGTTCAATCTGTCTTCTGCTGTGCCTTTTTGGCGGGGGCGGGGGGGGAAACCGCTTGGTGCTGTTAATGCAATTAATAAGCTGTCCTCGGAGTCTCCACCACATCCTGTATACTCTTCCAGGCGGAAGCGAACAGTCAGCAAAGCCCGAACGCTGCTATGCTCCAGATGGGAAACCTTGGCTTGGAAACAGCGAGCCAAAGGACTGGCTGGCTCAGGAGCGGGGAGGTTGCAGTGGGGACCTGAAACTCTTAGACCTTTGCGCGCTGGGCTGAGACTAGCCAGAACCAGCGGTGGATGGAGGGCGCTGACATGGGGCTGTTTTTTCCAATGGCTTGTTGAAAAGGAGCCGGGAATTTCAGCATTACCTTGCAGGGAGAAAATATGTACACAGCCCTTCACTTCGTACTAATATTTACCCCCAGATCCCGTCACTTCGGGGTGGCTGTGACGATCGCGCCGTGACCCGGACCCTGCGGCCACGCCAGTGCTCTGCAAGCGCTGGCGGAAAAGGAGACAGGGTGGGAGGACGAGGTTCACAGCACACTGGAAAATTGGCCCTGGCACCCGGGTGATGGGCTCGCACCCTCCTGCTTCCCTGTGCCCAGGGTGGGGCTAAACCGGTCTTGTTTCCCAGTGTCACTGCCTGGGGATGCTGCTTTCCAGGAGGCAACCCTTGCCCAAGGGAGCCGGAGGAGATTCAGCTCTTAGAAACCACTTTGGTGGCCCCGGTGATGTTTTATGGGCTGGGGAGTGGAGGGAGAGGGGAATTTGATAGCTAAGGCATGGCATGGGGTGTGCTCCCAGCCCGTCTCCTTCCTGTGCTCCAGCCCCGGGAAAGCCCGTCTGCCCCACGCTGCTGGCCATGGGGTCCAGCGCTCCCTGCCCAGCGCCTGCCACGTGCTGGGGGGAATTATGGTTCCACGAGCCCAGTACAGATGTGGGCTCAGACGTGACACATCTCCGCCGTAAGCCCATATCCCACCGGCACCTGGTGACAGCCAAGGGGAGAGCCAGGAGGTTACTGCGAGGGACAGACAAAAATACATCTGCACAAGGGAGATTAAAGAAGAGGATATGCAATAACTGTGCTGAACAAATACCTATTAAAACCCAGCCTGCAGGAGCTGGCGGTGAGGAGAAGTCCTCTCTTGTGTCCTGGGCAGTACAGGGTGAGAAGCCTCGGGAGATGGAGCTTGCAGGCTCCCACTGGCTTGAAGGACATGTCCCTTCTTCTCCATTATCTGCCCCGAGATAAGAGCCAGGAGCTCCAGGCTTTGTTGTATGAACCACCCTATGGCCACCCTCACCGGCGCAGGGGTTTTGGCGGCTCCTCGCACAGAGCAAAGCTCTTGGGGGAAGAAAAATATGCAGGAAAAACACCCACCCCGGCAGGGCTGACACTGAGCAGGAGCCGGCCCTTCCTTCCGCACCCGGCTCCTCTTCAGCTGCGCCGGCTGATATGGTTTATCTGAGCAGCGCTGAATGTAAACGCTGTCAGCGCCGGCTGGGATTAATTCCCGGGAGTTTGGCAGCCGAGAGATGAAATAACAGCGCTGGGGGGGGGGGAGCGCACATCTCAGACTGAAAAATCCTCCTGGCTAATTTACAGCCAGGCTTCTCTTCTCCCAGGCACTTTTGAGAGAGAGCAGAGCTGAGGGCAGAGGGAAGATGAGGGAGAGGGTGGGGAGGAGGAAGACGATGATGTCTCCCGGGGGGGCCAGGCTGCCTTCTCCTCCTCCTCTTCCTCCCCCCTAGGACCCAAGGGAGTGGGGGTGATTGGGAAACCACGCTTGCCCCATGCACAGGAGCTGGCCAAAAGCACTTGGCCCCGCTACCAGGGACCCTGGGGGTGGTGTGGGACACGGCCCGCAGCCCCCAACCCAGCCAAATCACCCTCTGGTTTTGCAGGACCCCCCGGGCGGAGGCAGCAGCGCCGAAGGCACCGAGGTGCTCCCGGATACCTGAACCCGGACAGCCGGCACCCTGCCCGAGAGAGGAGCCTTCCTCTGCTTTCTGCTCGCTGCTGGGTCGATGCGCCTTAGCCTGGGGTGGCAATTGCCGTCCCCACGTTAACGAGCACCGGCTCCCCTCTCTTTGGGGAACAAACCAGCAAAAAGCATATTCCCGTCGCTCGGCGCATTGAACATCACAAGATCACCCGAACCAAACAGCTTTGCTGCTGGGAGGATTCCCGTCCCCACACAGATGGGACATCTATTGCTGTTTATTACAAATCCTTTTTATTAATTGACAGGTATATTTGCTTTAAGGGAAAGCTTTAGAAAACCGCCCCGTGGATGCTGCTGTTTGTATGTTTGATCAGTTTTGAGGCTGATGTTCCAAACAGCTCCTGAAATAAAATAATCATCAGGCTCCGCCACATTGTTGTGGTTTTATATTTATATAGCAGAAGGATTTGTTTTGGGGATACTTTTCTAAGCAGTAATGTGATTTTCATTTACTTTCTTTAGATACTTCAGTAAATAACTACAAACAATTCCACTTATTTTTATTGTTTTCTTGGTAGAGGAAAAAATTGGCTGCACAAAAACCCCAGCAGTGCATGGGCAGGTAAATTGGTTTATTTTAAATTTAGGAAAGCCCTTGCCTCATCTGCCAACCAAGAGCTGTGCATCACTCAGGGCCCTGCTACCAGCAAATTATGATTATACTCAGGATTTAACAATATATTTTATATCTATCTACATATAATGTAGTCCTGTAGATGTATTTTGAGGTCTCAGTGCTGCTCAGGAGATGCGTGGCGTTGCATGCCCCATGGTGCTGCCGCTGTTCCCTGGGGCCAGGGCTGGGGTCGGCTGCCCTGCCGCTCGCTGCCCTGCCCGTGCCCTGCCTGCTGCCAGGATGCGGCCGGGCACTTTCCGCTGAACTGCTTTCTGTCCCTTGTGACAGAGCATCCTGGCCCGCATCAGCCAGGGCACCGGGTGACATCCGCGCTGGTTCTGCGGGCGTCGAGGGGGTGCAAAAGGCAGGCAGCAGGTCCTGGATATCGTACCATCAGCTTTGGGAACCTGAGTTAAAAAATAATCCTAGTGTTGACGGCTGGGCAGGGGGTTAGTGAGGCAGCGGCCGCCCCCCACCTCCATGAAAACCCACCCATGCCATGGTTCACTTTGGGACTAGAGGCTGGCAGAGGGGTCAGGGTGACAACAGAGAGGGGTGCCTGCAGGACTGGGGTGTCTGCAGAGACGTGCCTACAGATCCTGGGGTGCCTATGGAGAGACAGGGTGCCAGCAGAGATGCAGGTGCTGACAAGGATGCACCGGGGAAGCGGCTGTTTTGGCAGTCCAACCTTGCTCTCTACCAAGCACCCATCTCCCCTGGGGTCCTGCATCAAGGGATGCTGAAGCCTCCCGGGCCCCAGCCCTTCCCCAGCTAAGAGGGGCCGGGGCTGATGGAGGGCTGTGGTTCAGAGCTCTGCTCCCCGCACCAGCCCGGCTGCTGGATGCAGCTTGGCTCGGTGCCGGTGGCAGGCAGGTAACCTCTCCGAAGGTGAATGCAGATGGCTGTGCAGGTATAAACATCGCGCTGCAGCCTCCGCTCAGCCGGGCGTAGAGCCGCTGAGCCCGGGCACAGCTTGTCCTGCAGTCTGAGCCTCGGCAGGGAGGCAGGCAAGGCGAGGCAAGGCAAGGGGGATGCTCGGGGACAAACGGATGGCTTCTCCTCCCAGCTCGCCTGCCCAAGGACGCCCAGCGGGCAGGACTGCTCAAGCTCTTGCAGAGCTGCTGTTCCAGTGGTAAATGTTGCATTCAGCTCCGCAAAGCAGAACCACCCCTGGACAGGAGGCAGCTGCGGCTCAGCACCAGGGCAGCCCAGCATCTCCCAGCCTGGCCTGCGCCTACGGGGTCGGGCTCAGCAGAAGGAGCCACTGGGAAGGCTGGATAAATAGCAGCGGGCGAGGAAGATTGCTTCTCAAAGGTCACCGCTTCCTCTGCGCTGCTGCAAATTCTCCTGTTTCAATCCCTCCTCCTCTCCACGGCAGCATCCTCTGCCCTAGCCCCTGTCCCAGCAGCTCCCGCTGACCCCAGCCCCAGTGCCGAGGGGCGAAGCAGCCTCCCCATCAATCCAGGCTATTTCCAGCCTTATCATCTGACTGGGCAGTCATTTCTACTGGAAGGAAATCCCCAAGGCTGGACCATCATCCTATGAGATTTGCCAAAGGGAGCAGGCGGCTCCCAGACTCCTGCCCTTTCCTGCTCCACTAAATCACCCCAGAGCCTTCCCAAATGTTTATTCTTTGGGAAAGCAATAAAAGAGAAGGAAACCCCAAAAGACAAACTCCCACCAGCCTGCCTTTGATTGCATTTGATATTGTTTTATTTCTTAATGCTTTCCCACCGCAGGCTGGCCGAGGAGGGAGGGAGGGCAGGAGGAAACAGCGCTTGAAGGGGGTAAAAATACAGATTTCCCACTAATACTTATGTCTGGAGCGGTCTGTGTGCTGCTGCAGTGGCTTGGTCAGGATCTGGGGCTGCCAGTGCCTCTGAGGACGGGAGCTGGGGTCCCCCAGCTCCCCAGGCTGTGGACTTGGAGGTGAGCAGGAGCATCCCTGCGTTTGCAAAGGTGGCCGAGCACGGGGCAGCCACAGAGCACGGCACGGGTGGGCAATGGGTGCTGCTCCCCATCTCCCAGCCCCTCGATAGCCAGGGCAGGGGGCAGCGGGGACAGGCAGGTGATGACACCGTGACAAGCCCCGTCTGCCGCCCAGCCAGGTGGCACCGCTGCCACCAGCACTGTGATGCCGGTGGGAAAGTCTTGGGTGGGCATTTCCATCCGCTCTGCTCTCAGAAAACCAGACCTGGGTTTCCCAGTTTGCCCGATAGGAAAAAATCCCCCCCATCTTTGTGTGAAGCACCAAGATCCAGGTGGTCCCAGGGTGCCCCGTGTCCCTCAGGGGCTGAGCAGGGCTGACAGCCGTGACACCCAGCGTGGCACCAACGGGGATGGGGGAGCGGGGCAAGCAGACACCGGTGAGATGGAGGGAAGAGGGAAGGGACCGTTGAGCGATGGTAGAAGTTGAGCATCCTCTGCTGCTGCTGGGAACAGCTTCCACCCAGCTCCCAGCGGCACCGAGCGCGGCCGCGGCCTGGCCTCTGCCGTTCGCACCGGGAACGGCAGTGCTGCAGGCAGCCGGCTCCGGCACCGGGCTGCTTTTTGTGTCCCGAGAGACTGGCGGATGAGGGGATGGGGGGGACAGGCTTCCAGAGGGGCTTCAGGGACACAAACCCATCTGCCTGCGTGTGGGAGCAACTCAAGACAACCCAGAGGATCTCACACCCGGATGGGGGGGCTCACGGGAAAAAACTTCTGGAGAACCTGGGCTGGGATGTTTTAGGAAGTGGTTGATGTGTCGGAAAGACAATGAAGCTTTGGACTGCAGCCCCAGGATGGGAGCGTGGGATTTTTACAACACAAAAACTACGAGGTAGTGAAAACCAGGATCTTTCACCCCGAGTATCCTTGCGATGCTGCCTCTGAAAAGTTGCCAGAGCTGGTGCCAGGCTCCCGGAGCCCCTCCGCAGGCGGGGGCCCACCCAAAAGGCCATTCCCAGGTTCCATCCAGCCCCAGCACATCTTGTAACGCTGACTTTATCCACCTGCATCCCCCAGCCAGGGCTGGAGGGTGCCGGACGAGCAGGGAAGGTCAAACCCCGCAGGAGGCTAGGCTCCCTCTGCCTGGGGAGCAGGCAGCCTCCGGACTCCATCAGCTCTCCCCATACCACATGTCACAGCCCCACTGGCACCCAGGTTTGTGCACCGTTATCCTTGGGAGGAAAAACCAGCTGCCCTGAAAGCAAACACCCTCTTCCAAACATACTTGAATTCTCTGAGAAGAAGTCCTGCTACAGGGATACCGAGGCCAAGGGAAGCGGGGCTGAGCTTGTCTCTGAAAATCCTCTTTAAAATGCCCTGAAACCTTGGCTTTGGTTTCTAATGAAGCCCGATGCTGCTCAGATCTCCCCGCCGGGCGCTGCAGTGTGTCTCCACGTCCAGGGACAGGACCTGTCGCTGCAGCAGCCACCTCCCAGCTTTCATCGAGCAGTGAGCAGCAGGACCTTGCCTGGCCCCAAGATGCTGGGAATACATCCCACACCGGGATTAGGATTGGCATTGTTATTCATGGCATAATAGGGATGGATGGCTTCTGCCAAATGTCCCAGCCCTGGCCCTGGCACATCGTACTGGGGCCTCCCAGCAAATCACCCAGCGGCACCGCTGTGGGGTGTATCCTGCACAGGACGGGTCTCCCAACGCCTGGGTGCTCAGCACTGTGTCCCCTCCATGCTTTCCTTTGGGGACAGGCCAGCTGGGACACTTCTGGCCGGGCCGGGCTGTGGGGTGGTTTGCACAGCAGAGGGAAGTGCTCTGCAGAGCATCTCCCCAGCGCGCTGACGCAATGCCCTGACGTTGCTGCCTTGAGGGTTTTTCGGTCATTTCTTTCGCTTCCTTATTGCCCAACGTTCTGCAGGGTTTGCACAGGTGGCAGTCACCGTCTTCTCTTTCCCTCCGTGGGCCTCGCCAGCCCGCACAGGCTCTGGCCGGCTCCTCCGCAGAAGGACACATCCTGCAGGTCCAAGCCTTGGAGCGGGAGGCAGGCAGAGCCACGGCAGCGATGTTTTTTTGTCGGCCTTTGTTTGTGCCAGCCAAAGACAGGCTGATCCATCCCCTCCCAGACGCAGGGAGAAGTCGGTGCCGGGCATCTTGGCACAGGTCTCTGCTTGCCACCTGCCCCAGCTTGCAGCTGGGGACACCCCCAGCTCACCCCTCCCTCACCCCTGAGTCACGGGCAGGGAGCATCCACCCACCCCACAGCACAGCCCGCGTCGGGGACTCTGTGCCCAGCCAAAAACCTCAACACTCACCGGGCTCTCCCCTTCTCCACCCACTTCAAAACACAACTTCAAAGGAGCTGGGAGGAACCAAAAACTTTTTCCACCCTTTTTTCTACCAGGAACCGGGAGCAGATTTGCTGAGCGAGAACCCATGGAAGTGGCAGGTGAGGGGCCACTGCGAGCACGAGCTCAACACACTACTAGACATCAGTGAATCCAGGCTGGACCCGAGCTACAGCACCCAGAACAGTTTTAGCACAGCGGCCTTTCTTGAAGTGTCCCTGTGCGGGTAGCATATATATGAAGGAAAAATGCAGTTTTGAATAGTGAGGCAAAGTTAATTCCTGGTCCTGGCTGTAAATTCAGTCCGCACTTGCCTGAGACCTGCGGCGAGTCGTGAATCCAGAGTTTATTTTGTGGCAAAAACCAGGGCGTATTTTCCCGTATAAAAGCCTCAGCAATATAGCCATGCCAAACCCAATCTATAAAGGTCTCTCCTCAGCCCCCAAATCCTGCCGGCACCCGGTCTCCTCCGGAGGGATGGGAGGAAGCTGGATGTGAGGCTGTTGTGGAAGAAGAGGGGCCCAGTGCCGAGGGCGATGGGAGCAGGGGCAGTTCCCCCAGGGCTCAGCTCTGCGGGGCCCTGGACGAGTCACCACTCCGAAAGCCAACAGGACCGGCTCTGCGGCCACTGTCCCTGGCCATGCGTCACCTGGATCTGGCCCGGCCGGGATGTGCCTGGACCCGCGGTGATCTCCGGGCTGTGCCAGCCCACAGCGTGCCCGCCACGCTGCCTGGCACGCCGGGGTCCCTCCTGCTTGGAAGTGGGGTTGGGGGGGCAAGTCCCAGGGTCCTAATAGTGACCGATCCAAATAGTGACCAGTCCTCATAGTGACCAGTCCTAATGGTGGCCGGTCCTAATTGTGATTGGTCCTAATAGTAGCTGGTCCTAATAGTGACCAGTCCTAACAGAGTCTGGTCCTAATAGTGACTTGTCCTAATAGTGACTGGTCCTAATAATGACTAGTCCTAATAGCGACCAGTCCTAATAGCAACTGGTCCTAATAGTGACCAGTCCTAATAGTGACTGGTCCTAATAATGACTAGTCCTAATAGTGACCAGTCCTAATAGTGACCAGTCCTAATAGTGACCAGTCCTAATAGCAATTGGTCCTAATAGTGACCAGTCCTAATAGTGACTAGTCCTAACAGTGACCGGTCCTAAAAGTGACTAGTCCTAACAGTGACCAGTCCTAACAGTGACTGGTCCTAATAGTGACTGGTCCTAATAGTGCCCAGTCCTAATAATGACCTGTCCTTATAGTGACCAGTCCTCATAGTGACCAGTCCTATTGGTGGCCGGTCCTAATTGTGATTGGTCCTAATAGTGACCAGTCCTAACAGTGACCAGTCCTAGTAGTGACTGGTCCTAATACTGCCTGGACCTAATAGTGACCAGTCCTAAAAGAGCCTGGTCCTCATAGTGCCCGGTCCTAATAGTGCCCGGCCCTGGCAGCCCCCGGTGCTGACGGTGCCCAGTCCCCAGCGCCCAACCCCCGGCGCCCCGGAGCAGGCGGCAGGGGCTCAGCCCCGCGGTGTGGGCCGAGGGCACGCGTGGCCGTGGGGCGGGGCGGGGACCGACGGGAGCACCCACGCGTGACGCCGTGGGCAGGCGCTCTGCGGGGCGGACCCCGGCGCCTAGACCACGCCCCCGCCCCGCGAGGCCCCACCCCCAGGAAGCCCCGCCCCCGCCCCGCCCCCCAAGCCCCGCCCGGCCCAGGTGGAGGCGGCGGCCGGTGCCGGCGGGACCGGGACCGGGACGGGGGTCGGGACCGGGACGGCGGCCGCGCCGAGGTGAGCGGGGCCGAGGGTGGGAGCGGAGCGGGGTGGGGGGTCGCGCTGCCTCCGCTTCGCTTCGCGACCGCCCGGTTTGTTGCTGCTTTGTGACCGGCCGCGTCCCGCCAGCTTCCTCCTCCGCCCCGCGCCTCCCGCCCTGCGGCCGCTCGGCCCGGCCCGGCCCGGAGTACCGGCCCCGCCGGGGGTGGGTGCCTGCCCCTGCTCCCCGGAGGCCCTTTGCCGGGGTCGGGGGCGGCGCGGATCCCCCTGCCCGGGACTGCGGCCGTGCCCCGCGCCCTCCCCGGCGCCCCCGGGGCGGGCAGCCGGGACGGGTGGAGGGGGGGGACCCTCCTCTTCCTCGTCTTCCTCCTCTTCATCACGGGGGGGAAGTGGGTGCGTGTCCCGGCGGGGTGGCCCGGTGGTGCGGAGGGGAAGCTGCAGGGTGGCGGGGGGGGGCCATGCCCGCTCCCCTGCCCGCGCTGGGGAGGAAAGCCCTAACCTACTTTCTGGAGCCGATGGCCCGATAAAAAAGCGGGCGTGGGGTTTTGTTTTTGTTTTGTGGGTTTTCCCCTTCCCAGGCGAGCGGGGCTGGCGGCACCCTTCGGAAGCGGCAGCAGCCTCGAAGCCACAGGCGAGGGTGCCTGGGCCCCTGCCCGCTCCCGCTCTGCCCCAGAGCATCGTCCTCCCCGACGGCCTCCTGCCGAGGCCGGGGCTTTGTTGTTGTTGTTGCTGGTTTGAGGTTTGGTTTAAAAGCTCTGGAACGCTCGCACGTGCTGCCTTAAGTGGGGAGTGCTGCCACCAGCCCTTTGCAAACAAACAAAAAACCCTTCCAGATCAGAAGGGTCCGGTCATCCGGCGTCCGTACGCGCATCCCTCATGGAGCGAAGGGATGCTGGGTGTGGATGTTTTAGCCAGTTTCTTTTTCCCTGTTGGCCCTCAGCAGTTTTGGAGCAGAGGCGTGAGGCTGAACTTTACCCCGGTCCTGCCCTGCCTTGCCGCCAGGCCAGCAGGACCAGGCAGAGGCTGTCCCCCAACTGCCCTAGGTTTGCCCACACCCAGATTGCGGTGCCCACGGGTGGTCTGAGACCCTGCAGCTCTCGCTCAGCTCCCCGTGCCCACGCTCTGCAGGGGTAAGGGGACCTGAGAGGCTGCGTCGTTGCCGCTGGGTCCCTGCGGCAAGAGGAAGTGCCTGCCCTCTTCCCCAGCGCGGCGTCATCCTTCCCGCCGCGAGGCCGCGGGGAGCCAGGACGTTCTCCTGCCTGTGTGTGTACCCGGGTCCTGGATGGTCATTCCTGGGGATTTCCAGGGTGACCTCATCAGATCGCCGCCGGCCTGGGCTCACAGCACATCCGCCTGGCTGGAGGGTTTGGGAACGCACCCCGCCACAGTCCCATGGCTGTCCTGAGCGGGGAAATGCCGCCCGGCTCGGCTCGCTCCGTCATGCCCTCTGAAGGAGCATCCTTTGGCTCCTGCCTGTTTCCCAAGTGGGAAATAACCAGCTTGGAAGTGTCCCACCTCTGAAATGAGCTGGAGGGTTCAACTGCAGCCATTCCTGGGAGAAACCAGAGCCACCTCTGCCTGCTCTACCCCAGGCACCACTGGCTTCGCACGTGGCTTCCTGGGCTCCCTGGCCATGCCATTCCAAGCTCCTTTGCAATTAACGGGGCAATTGACTCCTATTGCTGCTTGCTCATTTGGAGGGTGGCTTCTGCCCATTTTGCTTCTGTTTGCTGGAAAGCAGGTGACCAAAGCAAGCCTCAGTAGCCTTCCTGCTTCCCCTGGCAGGGGGGGAGGTTTCTGGCACCGCTGCAGCTGCACTGGAAACTGCACCTGGAGGTGCTGTGAGCCCTGGGGCGAGAAAGGGTAAACCACAGTGTGGGGGGAAGCGGCGTTTGACACCAAACCAGTCGCACCAGTACAAATTCTGCAAGACGGAGCCAAGCCTGGTGTTGCTCTCGGATGCGTGTGTGAGCGTTCGATGCGCGAGAGTGGCGTTGCCGGAGCGCAGATGCCGGCAGGAGGAACAATAGATGCTGGCGGGTACTGGGAGAGCAGCTCGGAGGCTGGGGATGCGGAGCGCAGGGGCGTGAATCTGGTGGGGAAGGGGGCTGGCTGGGTCGTCTCTGGGGGGCTGCACTCCTTGGGATGGACTCAGGGAGCTGGGGAATTCAGGTGGTGTTTGGCTGTGCTGGGCTGAAAGACAAGCACGTGGCTGTCTTCTGGGTCTGCGTTTTGTCCTTTGATACTGCTCCCATTTAACTCTTACAGTGAAGCTGAGGGATTCCCCAAATAAATCCTTATTCCATCCCTTAGGGTGTTGGTCTCGATCTGAAAACAGCCCTCAGGATGAGCTTGAAGTCAAACCAGCACTTGCTGCCAAAGCAAGTGGGGGACAGGTGATGGAGAACCAGCTGGTGGGGGTTTTGCGAGGGCGGGCGGGTGGCGGGATCCCTGGTCCCGTGTCCTAAAGTGTCCGTGGGAGCGTGCCATGCTCTGCGAGGAGGGGGCTCGTCCTTCTTCTGCTGTCCCTTGCCTGCTGTGTGGGCAGCCCTGCCGAGGAGCTGCCCAGGCTGGCACAGGGGTCCTAAGACATTTCCATGTTCTCCACGGACACTGGGAGCCCTGCAGGGACCAGAGCCCAGAGAAGGGAGTGCAGGCTTGGTGCTGGCAGGGGCTCTGCACCAAAGGAGTCAATTAGTGAAGGCTGAAAACTAATTACTTAAATCTATATGAGCCCACAAGTGATGGGATCGTAAACTCTTCTCCTCTTGAAGAGCCTTTTATCTAATGACCGCTGCTCCCCGCTGTCCTGCCGGGCCGGGAGATGTGTGGTAACGTGATGAGCCCCCAGCGAGGATGGGCACGATCCCTTTTAATTACAAGGATTCAGGAGTTGTGGTCATTTGGGAGCATGCGGTGCTTTGGGTTATGGTTGTTTCCTGGCCTTCGAGTGAGCACTGAAAACTGTGTGTGTGCCTGCAAGTGTGGAAGGAACTCTTGGCGCTGGTAGCCTTTTTCTCACTTAATCCCCCTTTCTTACAAAACAAAAAGCGGTTGCTTGGTGGTTGTTCTCTTAATGAGGCATTTGGAGTGGGGGATAGACCCAGAGAGGGTGCCTTGGGGAAGGTCCAAGTGCTGGGTGGCCCCGGGACCAATCCTGCCCTCTGCTTGGCCACCGCACAGGACCCCTGTGTCCCCCTCGTCCTCAGGAACCCGCACCCTGAGGGGCAGCTTTGCAGGGTGTTAACTGAGCATGGGGCAGGGGCAGCCCCCAAGTAGCCATTTTGGGATCACAGAGGAGCAGCCTGCATCCCTTGTGGAAATCAAGTATTGATGGGTTTTGCATGTGAGGGCTTTCCCCCTCCTCCCTCACCCTCCAATAACTTAAATCTGGGGGAGTTGTACGGTACGATAAAGTCCTTACAAGCTGCCTGGGGAAGGGCAGTGGGGGGTGGGAAGGCAGGGAGTCTTGCTGTATTGCAGTGCCTCGGTTTCCCCAGCTATGAAATGCCACGAATGAGTCAGAAGGTGTGAAGGTCTCCTGTGAAACCCACTGCTTATCGCCTCGAGGGGAGTTCGAGCAGCCACCGGTGCAGGACTCGCTGCTCTGGCTGTACCCTGAGATGGGGGAGCGCGGGTGCGAACTGACTCGCTCGACACCTGTGGTGCCGGAGGCTGCGCCAGGGCATGGGGCAGGGAGGGAGCAGGGCAGTGCCAAATTATGTTCCTCGGCCTTTTCCCAGGCTAATGCCATCGGGTAGGAGGGGGAAATCAGCCAGTGTCGGGGAGAGACAGTCTCCGTGCTGGACTTGCAGCCCAGCGGTGACCTGTCCGGCCGGGTGGCACGTGGCTGGTCGCTCCTTGAGGGGATGCTCCTGCTCTCCGCTCCCATCCTGGGGGCTGCCGTGTGCCCGGCCATCCCTCCCATCCGCAGGCGGCTCGTTGGGGTGCTGCGGCTCCCAGGGAAATGGGCCTCTCCTTCTAGCTGTGTTGATTTGGTTTTTTTTTTTAATTGGCTTTTTGCTTAAAAATAATAATTCCTGATGTATTCACCTAGTCTGAAGGACCTGTTTGGGGCAGGGGAGATGTGGCTGGTGCCCCCCGAGATGCCCAATGTTCCATTGCTCCTCTCCCATGCCGTGGGGCTGCCTTCGTTCCCCGTGTGTCATGTGCAGCTTGTGCCAGGGATTTGATGCAGTTATCCCTGTAATTCACCAGCCTGCAGGAATGCCAGGGCAGGGCTGGGAGTGACCTCCCGTTACGTGTAAGCCCGAAGGCGGCACACCGTGCTCATGGGCAGCCGGGGCGAATACCCGACGCTCAGCGTTGGCGTGTCCTGCCCTTTCCTTGGCTCCTCCATGACGTGAAGGGGAGTCTTGCTGGGACCGGCACCACGCTGCTGGCGTAAGGCTTTTCCATGGGTGATGCCATAACCAAACTGAAGTTGGCTCATGCACGTGCTGGCTTAACCCAGTGCGAGCGCTTCTGGGGACGACATGGAAACGGCTCCTTAAAAATCAGCATCTCCAGCCCCTGCAGTGAGTTGTGTGGCTTCCCTGTGGGTGCAGCATCCCTGGGGTGGGTTGGCAGGCAGGAGGAGGATGAGGATGGTGGGGGAGACCCCACCACCAGCTCCTGGCAGCCAAGAGGCTGCAAAGTGCATTGCTGGCACAGGTCCACGGCGATGCTGCGGCAGGGGGAGAGCATCCCACGGTTTCCGTAGGCGCCGGTGAATGTAGGATCCCCCGTGCCGGGGGTGTGCTGTCTTGGATGGGGATAAGCTGTTCCCGGTCGGGCTTTCTTCTGCTGGGTGTGGACCTGGGTGCTTCTGTCCCTGTGGCAATTGGGAGTGAAGGGAACGAGGCCGAGGAGTAGCCCACGTTTGGCTGCTGGTGCTTGGGAGGAGGGAGGGGTGGGCAGGGAGCAGCCTCCCCAGGGTTGCACTGGGACCAGGGGAGCACTGAGGCTTAATGGGGTGTTGGAGGGGCACCCCCCAGCCTGCTGCCAGCAGAGGTGGCACCTTCATCCGTGGCACAAAGGGATGCCGCAACGTCCTTGTCCCCTCTCCTCAGGGAGCTGCTGGCCCCAGGGGAGGATCGAAGGAGGCTGCTGGCGTCTACCCAGGCAAGCAGCCGTGTTGTACAAGCCTTGAAATGGCTGCGTTGAGATAAGGAGCCTGTTCCCAGAGATAGGGAGATTTAGCTGAGGGAGCTCATCCTGCCGCCAGTCCGGGGCTCGTCTTGTGCCTGGGATGAACTGAATTCGTGCGTGGGGCTGAGCACCACCTCCCACTGCTGCATCCCACACAGCACGGGGATGCTCAGAGCTCACGGTGAGGGAACCCTCTGCAAACATGGGATGTTTCTCCCAGCCCGGTGCTGCTCCACGTGGCTTGGTGCTCTCCGAAACAGGCAGCGGGGGATTGAGGAAGTCTGCAAGTCTGGCCTGAGCCCTCATGCCAAGAGGCAAAATGAGTGTTTTGCAGAAGAACTGGAGGAAGAAATGTCCCCCCCCCCCATCCCCATTGTCCTCTCGCACCAAGAATTGTGCTTTGAAGAGGGAAGTGAGAATGAACTCAGTAATGACCTGTGGCATGGGGATCCCAGGCAGGTGGCCTCCAGGCAGGCTGCCTGCTTTGCCTCGGGTAAATAACGACCTGGGACCCCTCAGCCCCTTCCAGAAGGCGCAGCCGGGGCTGAAGCACTCACACCGTCATGACCATGCACCCCACGTTTAAGCCAAGCTAAGGAGGAATCAGAGTAGCTCTGAGTAATTACTCAGTTCTTAGATAAAACCCAAGTTAAATCAATCCTGGTAGCCTGAGGAATCCGTGGAAAAGAGCTTTCCTTGGGTCTGGAGAGTGCTGCAACCCTGCCTGCAGTGCTGCCGGGGAGCAGCCGACCCCGCTGCACGTTTGTCGGTGGAGCCGCCCTTGATTCCCTCGCTGCCGGTGGAGACTTTTGCCCTTTGCTTTTTCCGAAGCCGTTGGCGTGACTCAAAGCCTCCAGGTGCACATTTCCCCCTTGGCTTGGGCTCCAGCCTGAGAAAAGGGCGGGCAGGCTCAGGGTCCCCCCGCGCAGCCGTGGCCCCTCCAGCAGCACCCGTCACCCCGGCTGGTGCATCTCCACCGCGGGAAACAGAGTGGGTTTGTGCGGTGCTGCCTATTTGGGGTTATTCTGCTGTGAGGGTGCATGGACCCCCAGAACCCTCCAGGAAGGGGGAGCAGGGAGGTGTGGGGCAGGTGGGCAGTGGTGGAGAGAGACCCTGGCTCACCAAGGCTTGCCACCCGCCCCAGCGGGTCAGGAAGCCTTTGGGTGCTGGCACTCGCTCTGCCCTGTTGAGGGGGGTGGTTGTTGCACTGGTAAAAATTAATGAGGGTGGGAAACGGGCTGCAGCTGGGATGCGGGAAATCCTCCGTGTGGCTCTTTCCACCCACTCCCAGATCTCACAAGCAAATCCTTCCCTCTCCATGCAGATACCAGCAGCATCACCCAGGACTGCTGGGGAGACCGGGGCCACGCTCCTGGCGATCAAACCCTTGCAGCGAGGAAGCCCAGCACACGGCTGCCTCGTGCAACGGTGTGAGCAGCCGTGCACCCTCCCCAGCCCTCCCTTCCCTTCTCCGCAGGCAGGCCAGGCTCTGCCCGCTGCACCTTTATCAGCAGCATCCAGTGTAGCCCCCCTGGCCGGTGCGCTCTGTCTATCTCCCCTGGTAGCTTTGCTTCCTTTCAGGGCGTGCCGTGCACTCCAAGCTCGCCCAGGCTGAACAAACCCGCTGCGGTTGCCCAATGTTCTGCCCGACGTAGAAAATGGGAGAGGATTTCCTAATGGCAGCGTGGGCGAGGTGTGCGCCGGCTGCTTGCGCACCCCAGGGACCAGCTGCGTTCTTGCCACCCGTCAGGCATCCGTACCCCGTCTTGTTACCCCAGCAGCCACGCTGGAGACGGGGATTAAAGCTCCTGTGGGTGTCGGTGCCAACCGTGTGGCTCAGCGAAGCAGGAGAGGGAAGGGGCAACTTAAAATACCCCCTGAAACACAGTGGTCCTCTCTCAAGACTCAGAGTGAAGCCTTGCATCTTGCAGGCTTGCTGACTGATCCCGTTGCGGAGGGGTTGGCACATATGGGAAAAAGATGGGAGTTGCGTTCTCTGTGGTGGGGGGAGAAAAAAAATCAGCTTGGTGTCATGGTACCAGGGTGTGAAATGGCCGTGCATGGGCTGGGGGGGTGGTTTCTGTGCCGTGGGTATGGGGCTGTACAGGGACATGAAGTCCCTTAGGGAGAGGAGGGTTCCTGTGGCGGTGCTGTAAAGTCTGTTTTGTCCTTTAAAAGAAAGCCCAAATACTGAAAGCACAAAAAATAAGTGGAGGTTGAGAGGAGAGAGGCAGCAGATGGAGCCTGGCTGTTCCTCGGTTTGCGGGGTTGGTGCTCTCTGGATCTCCCCGTTTGAGTGGGTCCATGAGGGACTGAGGCACACATGGGTCTGGTCTTTCCGAGAAGAAAGAAAAATAGTAAGATATGTAGTTCCCCACCCCAGAAGTATTTTTCCTTTTTTTTTTAATATCTTTTCATTTCAAGAGCTATTTGTCTTGGGCTGCTTCTCTCAGATCTGAAATTTGAGACTGGAAAATGGTAAAAAGCTTTTAGTAAAGGGAGCAGAAGGGGGGGGAAGGTGCTGGGCGGCTGCTTGGGGTCTTCTGCTTGGGTGCAAGTCTGCGGGAGCTTGATGCTTGGAGCAATTGGACCGATCGACTTTCCTATCCAGGGCTCTTAATAACCAGGAGCACCTTTTAACGAGGCTCCAGCCCTGAGAGAAGTCTTTAACGCACTTGTGAATCATTTATGGGCAGCTGTTAGCAAGCGGCAGCGGCATGCTCTGCCTAATGGACTCTTGGGTGCGAGCGTCAGTGATGGCTGCGGGGGTGTTTCGGGGGCTCCACGGCATCGCTGACCCCTCGCTCATTCCCCTACGGAGCGGGAAGAGCAGGGGCTTGTCGTGCTCAGGGTGCTGGGTGTGATGGGTGCTCACGGGGGTCCCAGTCCCAGCCCCATGCCCTTGGGTGGCTCAGAGCTGCTTTCTCCTCCTGGCTTAATTGCACCAGCCTGATGCACTTTTATTCCAGTGCCAGTAATGCTGCCACCCCCTGTGCCAACAGGCTCGGGGAGAGCAACCCCGATCCTCTGAGCCTCTCTGCACCCACTGTGTGCTGTGTATGTCCCCCTCCGACCACGGCTGCTCTGCAGGGTTGTCTCCAGTGTCTCATACAACGGTTGTGCGTGTTTGTCCCCAGCTCTGCTCTGCAGGTCGCCGCTTGGCCTCGCTGACGGTCCCTTTGCGTTGCTCGGAGCATCCCGGTGTGTCCCACGGTGACGCCTTGTACGAGCCACATCACTTTTTCCATTGCTTTCTTCCTTGGGTGTGCTTCCTTGGGTCAGCGTCTGTCATGATTCACCCCGGGGCTGGGGCTGGGAGCCAGCCCTGGTCACCCTCCCTGTGCCTCGCCTGGTTAAAGACTAAAACCGCGTCCCGGTTGCTCACCAGTGCCCTGCACGTACCTGCCCTCTTAGGAGGGGATGGGGGCTTCATCTGCTTGTTGCTGGGGCAAGGGCAGTGTCCCTCCCTGCTGGATGTCAGGCTTTGGTGAGCTTCAGTGAACGGGACAACTCTGAGAGGGAAGATAGTGATGGTGGGGGATCTCTTCTTCTTATCAACCACACCAAGTTACCAAGTTATCGCTCCCCCACGAGTGATGGCAGCGTCCCCAGTGCATTTTTCTGTCTCCCTGGAAATCTTTTCCAGCCTGAAGTGACACTGTGCTGTCCTGGGACCCCTCTTCCAGCTGAAAGCGCAGCTCCTACCAAGCTCAGGACACGCTTGTGGGTGCCGAGTCCCGTGTCCGTCACCCCCCCGCTGCCGTCACCACCTTGTCTCCGCAGCAGGGCGTTCGTTCGTGCAGTCAGCGCGTCGCCTCTCACTTCCCTTTCCCGTCCCCAGGGCAGAGCCACCACGTCCACCCCGAGTCTCCCGAGGGACCCGCGGCCGCCAGCGCCGAGGGGCAGCCGGGCTGTGCCTGTGCGTGGGGCTGCCGGTGCCAGGGCTGTGGGCAGAGGGCGATGCTCCCGGTGGCATAGCCCTCCGTCCCGGGGCTGGGACGGCGAAGGGGACCCAGGGACGAAGGGGACTCGGGGGGCCGAGCTCTTGCAGGCTTGCTCTGGACGGAGGCACCGGCTAGCCTGTTCTCACGCCGAGCGCGCTGGGTAAGAGCGGTGCCAGTGCCGGAGGGGTTGGGTGCCAGCACCGAACACGTGGGGAGCTGGAAAACACTTTCCCAGCACCGTCTCCGAGGGATTTCTCCGGCTGGCACGAGGTAAAACCTCTTGTGGGTCGGGATCTGTGCTCGGGGGGGTGGCTGCTTCCCCCAACCCATGTGGCCAAGGGGACTTCAGCCCCTCAGGGGCTGCTGCCCTCCTCCCCCCTCTCTCTCAATGCCAAATATTGCGTTAATGCACAAAGCCGTGAAAACTGCTCCAGCCGCGCCGCGTGACCGGGACGGCAGGTGCCCGCTGCGTTGTGCCAGCTCCGCCGGAGCTGCGTCACCTCGCCTGCAGCTCGGGGGAGGCCGGGTCCGTCCCTCCGCCCACGCTGCGTGGGGAGCCGGTGGGGAGTGGGACCGGGTTTTTAAATGTACTGCAAACCTGCTTCGCCAGGAAGCACGGAGGTCCTTGCCAAGGGCTGCCTGGGGTGTGATGGGATTTTGGGCCAGGGGTGTAAAAGCAGGGCTATGCAAGAGCACCGTGTCCTCTTGCACCTCTGAGCAACACCGTTTGGCTCCAATTTCTGTGCTGCTGGCTGTGTCGGACCCTATCACAGATAGCCGTTCCCCAGGGGTGGAGGAGGATGAGGGTGTCCCAGGGCTCGCTCTGACCCTGGTGTGTTCCCATCCGCGGCTCTCCGGAGCAGCTGGCATCTCGAGCTCATTGCTGGCTGCCCCGGGAGGAAAACAAACAGCGTCTCCAGCTCACCAGCGGGATGGAAAGTTTTGCTTGCTGAGGCTGGACCGCCCGGCTGGCATTCTCCCAGCTTAGCAGCTATTAAATACCTCGGCGAGGTACTCATGTTCCGTGCCCGCTGTTTGCGGGTGTCTCGCTCCCCGAGAGCTTGGCCTGGCAGCAGTGGGCAAAAACTCCCTGCCTGTCCTGCATGGTTCCCCTGCCACGGAGCAAGGTGCATCGCTGCAAATGGTGGCTTTTCATCCTTCTGCTGCCCCGTGCCAGTGGCTGGTCCCTGTCCCTGGTGTCCGGCTACCAGCAGCCCCGTCCCCAGGGAGCGTTGAGCTCAGCTTTCCTTCCCCCCGGGATGCTCCTGCAGGCCTCTGCTTTCCCACTCGTGGCTTTTCATCGCAGCCTCTCTCCCCACCAGGTGAGGCAGGAGGAGTTCAGCCGTGCTCCGGGGCTCCCATGCGTGAAGGACGGAGGAGAACGAGGAAGAGGAGGGCTGCTGTGGGTGTTTGCCATTGAGGAGTGCTGCGTGGGATCCCTGCCACTCTTATGAGGTGGGGAGACCCTGGTGGGGACCAGCACTGACTGACCCCCCAGGAGAAATTTGGGAGCTGGCTGCTCCCAGCTTTGGCGCTTAATGGCAGCGAGGAGTGAGGCAGCAGCTGAGCTGCCGGCAGCACCCAAGGGTGCTGCTTCGGTGCTTCTGGGGAGGAGGGAAGACAGGCAGTGTGCTGGGATGCCGCCTGCAATCACAGGCGCTGCCTGCAGCCACATCTCCCCTGGTCCTAGTGGCGTTTGTGTGACAGCTGCCTCGCATCGTCCCATCCGGATCCCCACCGTGAACTGATTTATTGCCAAAGCTGGAGAGGAGCAGGGTTAATTTCGGAATGAGGACCCTGCCCCACCACCAGCTGGGGCTGCTGGTGCCCCTCAATGGAGGGGTCTTAGCGAAGCCACCGCTCGGGTTGCATCTGGTGTTTCCCCTGCCACACACGCGTCTCGCATGTCTCCGACGTCTCACCCCGTCCCTGCCCTGCTGGATGGGAGCCCAGCACCCGTTTTAATGCAGGGGCAGGCAGGAGCAGCAGGCTGTCACCTGGCCCAGGAGCCGGCGGAGGGCAGCAATGCTCTCTAATGCCACCGTCTCCAGGCTCCCTTGTCCCCAGGGAGCTGGTCCTGGACTCCCGCATCCCCAGGGAGCTGCTCCCACGGGGACCCTCTGCTTCTAAAGCCAGGCTTTGCTTGTGGTGGGGTCTGAGGGGAGGGTTGCGCTTGGGACTCGGAGCGCTGGGGGAACTACGAAAGCGCGGCTGTGCCTGCCTCCTGCTCGGGCATGTGCTGCCAAGGGGGGGGGGGCCGTGTTGCAGAGGGGTTAGGGGGGGTTCTATCGCCCAGCTGACTGCTTGAGCACCCTTAGTCAAGGAGAGCAGAGCGGGGTACGAGGCCATATGGCTGGGCTGGTTACTGGGGTCCTGGGCAGAGAGAGGGGCCAGGCCCATGGGTCGAGCTGGAGTTCTGCAGCCAGTGGCACTGCTGGACTCTGAGCTCCAATTCGGTGGTGGTGGGAGGCAGCAGAGGAGCCCCAGCGGGACGCCTGGTCCCCCAAAGGGACTCTGACATCACGCTGGGGCGGAGAGGGCCAGCTCCTCTCTCCTCTTGGGAGCAGATCCCGTGGGGATGCCGGTCCTCGTGGCCAGCCTGCGGCAGGGCTCGGTGCACACTGCATAGGGTGAGCGTGGCAGGTGGCACTGTCCCCGTGGCCGTGGCTGTGCCAGGGGGGATGAGGGATGAGGGATGCTTGTAAGACCTGTGCAAGTCCCCCGGGCACTGGCACATGGTTGCAGAGGCATGGGAAGAGGTCAGAGGGGGCCATGCCTCCCTTTGAGAGCCCCTGTAGCTCCTAATAGGATCTGGGACTTGCTCCCTTGTGCTCGGATGGAATTACCTTTCCCACGAGGTCCTGCCCAGTAGAGCCAGGCTGCAGGGACCCTTGGGAGGGGATTGCTTGAGGAATTAACCACCTCTTGGCCGTTAAGCTTCCCCCTCCTTGCACATGGTGCAGGGAGCATTCAGTCTGCCAGCCTGGTTTGTATGTGCATGTGCCAGAGGGGAATGTCCCGCATCTCCCCTCCCATGAGACACCCTGACACACAGCGGGTCCCAGCTCCGTGGCTGGAGGTGGCACGGGCTGCCCCAGCCTCTCTCACTGCAGCAGGAGTCATCCCCTACTTGGGGGCTGTGGTGCAGGCAGGGATGTGAATCAGGTGTTTCCAAACTTGGTGTGTCCTCTGCCTGGCTGCACGTGCCCCCCTTCCCACCCTGCCCTGCCCAGGCAAGGTGAGCTCTTTGCAGACCCCTCAGGAGCGCCTGTAATCCCCCCTTGGCTCCCTTGCTGTGCCAAACCGTGGGGGCCAGTGCCCCTGTGTCCGAGAGCTGCAGCTGTGTGCCGTGGGCCTGGCCAGGGCTTGCGGGGATCTCCCCCATGTCTCCCATGCCCATGCAGAGTTGGTCGGGTGCATCCTGACAGGGTGTGAAACCCGAGTGTCCCACTGGCACGTGCTGGGGTGATGGGGATGCTCTGACCCTATCACTCCTGCTATCCCTTGCTCTGCTCCCAGCAGGTGAAGGGGTGGTGCTGGTGGTCCTGGGGGACTGGGAGTGAGTGAGTGGGTGGGTGATGGAAGCCCTCCTGTCCACTCAAACCTGGGGAGGGGGTGCAGGTTTGGGGGACACAGTGGCTGGGCTGATGGTGGTGATGTCTCAGCAGCACAGCCAGTGGCACGGGGGGCTGAGGCTGGTGAGATCCCACTGGTGAGCTCCTATGTCCTGCTGGGACCCAGCCTTTCCCCATACACGAGCTCCTGGGGAAATAATTCTTCCCCTCTCACTGACTCCTTGCACCTTCCCAGCCTGCCAGCTGCCACCGGCCCGAGATGTCAGCCGGCGACAAGAACGGGGGCAGCCACTCCAGCAGCAGCCGCCTGCAGAGCAAGAAGCCCCCCAACCTCTCCATCATCATCCCCCCCCGGGAGGCAGAGGAGGATGGTGCCCGCAAGGAGGTGAGCGACGGGGAGCTGCATCCATGCCACGCTGGGCTTAGGGGGCTGCCATCCCCGGGGAACCCACCTGTGCCATCCTGCCCCTAACACCCTGCTCTGCCTTCCAGCCCTCCAAGGTCCCCATCTACCGAAAGAGCAAGAGCCTGCAGGAGCCCCGCTCGAAGGGATGCGACGGCTCGGAGCGACGGCCCGGCTTTCGCCGGCAGACTTCCCTGTCCCAGAGCATACGCAAGTGAGGACCGGGAAGCGGTGGTGTGAGGGCAGGGCAGGCTCCGGCAGCGGCTGGGTCACCGGAGGGGTCCCTCGGCCCCCATTGGGATGTTTGTGTCTGTGGGTACTGGCAGAGGACTTGGAGTGGAGATGGAGAGCTGAGGTTTGGAAGGGAATGCCTTGGAGTGTTTCATGCAGCTCTGCTTTGACTCGCTAGTGTCTGCCTGGGGAAAATTCTGCAACAGGATTGTTTAGTATTAGTTCAAACCGTTGTTTTACACCTTGGGAAAATTTCTCTGCCCCGTTTATGTAGGACCTTCAAAAGCACCTTGAGCTGGATGCCTGCTGCAGCCCAGAGCTGATGCACTGTCCTGTGCAAACTGCAAGTCTCGATGGAGTTACCTCTCCAGAGAGACCCCAAGGCCAGCGACCCCTCTGCAGCATCCCTTCCCCTTCCCTGACCCACAGCCAGGTCAAAACTAGCCCTGCTGCGGGCTGAGCTGAGATGCCCCAACCCAAATCACCTGCCGGAGGGGATGCCCGAGTGGGATGGCGGTACCTGGGGTGGGGGGACCAGCTGGGTGACAAGTGTGCCCATTGTGTGTCCAGGGGCACGGCGCAATGGTTTGGCGTCAGCAGCGACTGGGAGGGGAAGCGGCAGCAGTGGCAACGCAAGAGCTTGCAGCACTGCAGCATGAGATACGGCAAGCTGAAGCCTGCCTACCGGGACATGGAGCTGCCCAGCCAGGAGGTGCCCTCCTTCCAAGGCACCGAGTCACCCAAGCCTGCCAAGATGCCCAAGGTAGAGCTCGGGGCATGGGGTCCGGCTCCCAGCCTTGCTCCCCCAGCACCAACACCTCTTCCCTCCTCCAGATCGTGGACCCGCTGGCCAGGGGCCGTCCCTTCCGCCATCCCGACGAGACCGAACGCCCCCACACACCCCACCACGTCCTGCCCCCGCTCACCCCCGGCGTCGTCTCCTTGGCATCCTTCAACAGCATCCGCTCCGGCTACGGCCGCCTGCCACGCAGGAAGAGGGAGTCCGTTGCCCACATGAGCTTCAAGGCGGCCGCAGCCCTTCTCCGTGTGAGTTTTGGGGAGCTGGATGGGGTCGTCTTCCTCCTGACTCGGGTTTCAGCTCTGTCCCTCGCCTGTCATCTTTGCTTCTTGGCTTTTTGCTTTGTGCAGAAGTCGCTGTCTCTCCAGGGTAGGTTTGAGGGGGGAGGTTGGTGGTTTTTAACCTGAGCTCTGCTTAAAAAGAGAAGAAAATGGTACCGCCAAAGTGGAACTACCTTGCACGGCATCCCTAGAAAAAAGCAGCTTCTGGGTTTCGCTGCTGAGGAGCCAGGAGACTTCTTTTGCTGCAGAGGAAGCTTCTCCAGTGGCTTTCTAGCCCCTGGGGAGCCCACGGCAAGCCTCAGAGTCAGGTTTGTAGGACCGATACCAAACAGGGGATTTAGAGTTCGCTTGTGCTGACTAACGTGGTCATGGTCCAATGCTGGCTCTCAGGAGCTAAAGGCAGCACCTGCTGCCAGCTCCTGCTGCCTGCCTTTCCCACACAGCAGGATACGGAGGCTGGTTGGGATTTAACGCTTGCCACTCAGCTTCGGGGAGGGAAGCTACGAGAAACCCTCGGTACTGCAAAAACTGGGGGGGCTTCTGGCTGCTTACCCTCATTTGCTTCCCCTGCCAAAGGGACGCTCTGCCCTGGAGCCGCTGGCTCCCAAGCAGAGGAGCAACAAGAGGAGCTTTGTGTACCCCAGCTTCATGGACGAGGACATGGTGGACGCTGCTGATACCCTGGACTCGTCCTTCTTCAGTAAGGCAAGCGCCGTTCCACGCTGGCTGCCAGAGCGGGGAGGGGTCCCGGTGCCCCTGCATGGGGGCTGGACGTGGAGTGGGGCTCTGGTGGGGACACCCGTGTTGGTGCTTCACCCTGCCCGGGAGCAGGGGCATTGGTGGCCCCTGCAGAGCCCTGGTCTCGGTGATGTTCTGGGGGTGGCAGGGAGCGATGCCGGCATCGTGGGCATGTTTCACACTCTGTGTTGTGCAGTTAGTGGGGTGTCAGTGGGATTCCCCCATCCCCAGGCTCCAGGGCCAGGTGGAGCCAGGCTGCCCTGGTGATGGGCATGCTCGAGCAGAGGGAGGTTTCTCACCCATCGCACACATCCAAGAACACATCTCTGTCCTCTTTCCAGATGGACATGCACGACGAGACGTACTCCATGCCCGATGATGTCTTTGAGTCACCGCCTCTATCGGCCACGTATTTACGCATGCACCCGGTGGGGGAGGATGCCAGGGTGTCCCCCGAGGTGGAGCAGCCCACCCCGTGAGTACCAGCTTTCGGCAGGTGCTGCCCCCCGAGGCTGCCCAGGTCCCCTGCCACAGTCAGGACAATGTCCCCGATGTCCCCAGCCATCCCTGCCGTGGGGCACTGGGCACTTCCAGCATGCTCCTAGGAGGATGAAGCCAAGAGTGCCTAGCCCTCATCCCAGGCACCCTCTGGCCTTCCCCAGCTCTGGGCTATGGCCATGGGGTTGCACATGGGGGATTTCTCAGCTGGCCCCTTTTGGCTGGTGTGATGGGTTTCTCCTCTCTTTGCAGGCGGGAGGGTGTCCGGCTCGCTTCAGCCTCTGCTGGCGCTGGCCCGGCTCCCCGGCGAGGCAGGCGCATCGCTTCCAAAGTGAAGCACTTCGCCTTCGATCGCAAGAAACGCTACTATGGGCTGGGGGTGGTGGGGAAGTGGCTGAACAGGACGTACCGCCGCAGCCTGAGCAGCATCGTGCAGTCGCAGCTGGAAATCACCGACAGCCATCGGTGAGGGGGGACTGATGGGACGGGGATGGGCATGGGGCTCCTTGGGGCTCCCCAGCTGTAACTCAGACATGTGTCCCCCTCAATGCCTGGGGATCAGGGCTTAAGGGACTGCAGCGTCCCTTTGCCCAGCCATCCCTGAGCTGCTCAAATTTTGGGTCCTTTCCTGCGCAGGCCATATTTCACGTACTGGATCACCTTTGTCCACGTCCTCATCACCTTGCTGGTCATTGGCACCTACGGCATCGCCCCCATCGGCTTCACCCAGCATGTGACGACAGAGTTAGTAAGTTTAAGAGCTACCGGCCAGGGTTGTCCCCTCCCAGCTCTCTGGTGACATGTCTGACTCTGAAATGGCAACCAGCTAGCTGCTGAGGATAGCAAGGCTGGTGTCTGGGGGGTGCCTTCAACACCTTGGAGGGGTGATCCTCCCTCTGGGGTTAATCCTGGGAACCTGCAGCCGGTTGTGTTGCTCCCCCAGCACTCAGGCTGGAGAGAAGAGCAGGCATCCATCTTCCTGGGGGGACCGTGACCACCAGTGTCCCATGCTGTCGTGCTCCCTGCTAGGGCTGGGAGCATCTTGGGGTGCTGCTGGCTCCTGCTGTTTGAGAGGCTCCATTAAATAGCCAGGGCAGGGGGTCCACGTGTGCTGGATGAGCAGCGGTGTGTTGCAGCGGCATGCGTGCTGGCAACAGAGCTGTTCTCCCTCCCACGTTGCTGGTGGGACCCAGCAGCCCTTCCCCCCAGGCGAAGGGGGCTGCTCAGCCCCCTGCGAGCAGAGGGAGAGGGGGCTGCACCCCAGCACCCCCAGCCTCCTCAGCAGGAGCTGACCCTGGCCTGACTCGGCAGGTGCTGAGGAACAAGGGCGTCTACGAGAGTGTCAAGTACATCCAGCAGGAAAACTTCTGGATTGGGCCCAGTTCGGTAAGGGCTCTGCCGGACCACCACCCCTCACCCCCCAGCCCGAGGCTCTGCCCTTTGCCAGCCTCTGCTCCGCCTGCCCTGACCCAGGCGGTACCCGGGCTGCTCCTGTCCCCGGGGCGAGAGCTCAACCCCTTGTCCCAGCCTGCTGCCCCGGACCCTCGGTGCCCCCATCCCTCTGGGACCTGCTGCCCGGTCCCAGCCCAGGCTGGGGGCTCAGCGGCACTTCCCAGAGCTGCAGAATTGCGGTGGGAGGGTCAGGAGAGACCCCGTCCCCTTCCTGCCCACCTTCCCCCCACTGGGGTAACAGAGACTCGGGGCTATCGCCTCTGGGGATCCCCTACCCCTGCTGAGCTCTCCCCAGGGGCAGCTGGAGGGAGGGAAGGTGCAGGGGCCATGGAGCATCCCCTCGACTGGCATCTCCCTCCCAGATTGACCTGATCCACCTGGGAGCCAAGTTCTCCCCCTGCATCCGGAAGGATCGGCAGGTGGAGCAGCTCATCCAGCGCGAGCGGGACCGGGAACGTGGCTCCGGCTGCTGCGTCCAGAACGACAACTCGGGCTGCATCCAGACCCTGCCGCAGGACTGTTCGGTGCGTGCCGCTGCAGGCGCTGGGAAGTGCTGGGGATCCCTGGGGAGAAGGGGGAAACCACCTCCGCCTTGCACGGCACCAGGGAAGGATGCGTGCGGGGTCAGAGCCGCGAGTTTGCTGCCGCATCCTCAGTCTCTCCATCCTCCCCGCAGGAGACGCTGGCGACGTTCATCAAGTGGCCAGGCACCAACGCGCCGGCCATGGGCTCGGGTAAGAAGCGGACGTCGGGGGCCGTGTGTCATCAGGACCCCAGGTAGGAATGACGGCTGGGGAGAGGCGGCGCGGTCACCCCGCTGTATGTGGGGCACAGTGGAGGTGCTGCCTGGGGCTGCATTTCCACCGTGGATGCCTTGAATTTGCTTGTCCGAGGGGCTGGGGCTTCTTACGCACCACAGGAGGGTGATGAGGAAGAGGGAATCGGTGAGGGAACTGAGGTGGGGTACTGTCCTGAATGTAGGCAGCAATGGGTGAGCTGGAAATACAGCCAAGGAGTTTTCGTCTTGTGCTGGCACCTGCCTGCCTTCTGCCTGTCCTGCTCTGCGGGGGGTGAGCTGGGATGGGTGATGCAGAGAGGGGACATCGATGGGGTTTTCTGGCAGATGTTGAGTGCCTCGGGGTTGACCTGCAAAGCTGTAGGACATGGTTATAGGGGTGCTGTAGGACACCAAAGTGCAGGATCCCTCCCAAGCCAGGGAGGGATCAGGAAGGGGCAGGTCTCGGGGCTGGCTGTCCCTGAGCGGGGTTACTAGTCTGGGGGAGGGGATGTGCTGAGCGAGACCCGTCCTGACCCCCCACCCATCTCCTTCTGCAAGGACATGCGAGGAACCGGCATCCAACCCACCCCACGTGTGGCCAGACGACATCACCAAGTGGCCGGTAAGAGCCCAGTGCCACCACGAGCTGGGTGCCACTGTGGTGGCGGGTGACAAGCCAGGCATGGGGGCTGCGGGGACAACCTGGGGCCAGACCCTGACCTTGGCTCCTCTCCCTCCTGCTTGTAGATCTGCACCTACGAGACCAAAACCAACCACACGGGCTTTGCCCACATGGACTGCCAGATCAAGGGCAGGCCCTGCTGCATCGGCACCAAGGGCAGGTGGGTTGCAGCGACGGGGGCACCCGGCCTGGGCTCGGCTCCCCACTCTGCCCCGCTGCCTGTTGTTGCCCCATTGGTGTCCAGAGCTGCGCCGGGGCAGAGGGAGGTTATGGAGCATCGGGGTTGGGGTGGGAAGCGTGGTGGCAGCAGGAATGGCTGCTGGGAGCGGAGGGGGATGCTCGGGGGAACAGGGACTGAGCCCTGCCCTGAGCGAGCCCGCTGCCTGCCCTCTGCCCAGCTGCGAGATCACGACGCGGGAGTACTGCGAGTTCATGCACGGCTACTTCCACGAGGAGGCAACGCTCTGCTCGCAGGTGAGCGGGGCCGGGGATGTGATGCTAGTGGCTGGGTCATGCATCGCCATGCTGATGTCAAAGGGCTTTGTAATATCCTACCAGGAATGGGACGAGGTTGGGGTGGGTGTGAGTAGGAAGGATGCAAAGCGCAGGGACGTGCCCAGCTATCGGCTGGACTCCTGCTGCCGCTGCGTGCCTGCCTTGCTGGTGTGGGGCAGGAGGAAACGTAGGACTTGAGCCAGCTTCACCCGAGCAGCACCGGTGTCCTTGGGAAAAGCACATACTGGGCAGGAAAACGGCCTTCCAGCATCTCCTGGGGTACTGGGGATGCTCGGTTGCTCCCTCCCCAGTACCTGGGCAGTGCCGGTGCCCCACACCCCCAGGGTCCCCCCCCACAACTGACACGTGGCATCGTCAGTCACGCGTTCCCTGTGACCCATCCTTTGCTCCCTGTGGCTCTGGGGTGTGGGCCGGGCCCCCGTCGCCCCCCCAACGCTGCCTGCCTTTGCAGGTGCACTGCCTGGACGAGGTGTGCGGCCTCCTGCCCTTCCTCAACCCAGAGGTCCCCGACCAGTTCTACCGCCTGTGGCTGTCCCTGTTCCTGCACGCCGGGTGAGCCACGGACCCCCGCACCCCCAGGGGATGGGGGGTGACTTGGGACCGGAGCATCCATTGGGATGGTCTGTGATCCCCGAAGGGTTGGGAGAGAAGAGGGGAGGACACCCCCTGACTACAGTGACATGAGCCATCGGTGGAGGGTGTTTTATAAGATGTCTCGTGCCCCGGGGCAGCAGGTGGGAGGGCTGGGCAGGGGCTCGGGCCGGGCAGGGGTCTCTAATGCAAGGTGTCTCCCCCCAGCATCATCCACTGCCTGGTGTCGGTGACTTTCCAGATGACGGTGCTGAGGGACCTGGAGAAGCTGGCGGGCTGGCATCGCATCTCCATCATTTTCATCCTCAGCGGCATCACGGGCAATCTGGCCAGTGCCATCTTCCTGCCGTACAGGGCGGAGGTGAGGGTTGGGGGGCACTCTGCCCGCATCGCCCTGAATCCAGCCAGTTCCCCGGGGACCAAAGGACACCCCTCCCCATCCCTGTCCTGGCAGAGGTTTGGGGAGGAGGCTGCAGCACAGAGCTCTCATCCCCTGGCAGGTTTTGCTGAGGGTGGGGGTGGCAGGCTGGTGCCCCCGTGGCGGGGGGGTCTCTGCCCCACGTGTGGGAGTTCGCACATGCCGTGTGGGTCACGCGTCGCCACGTGTCTGTGTGCGTGCGGGGTCCCCGGGCGGGCAGATGGCTAATCTGCTGGCAGCAAACCTACCGGGCTTTAAATGAGATCACGCCGAGCGCCCTAATCCCTCCGGGGGTGCATTGGGAAGGGGCCGGGGGGCTGTGACGTGGGAGGGGGAGATGCTGCCTGGCTGCTGAGTCATGGAAAGTACCGGCTCTGCCAAAACAGCACCGGCATGCTCCCCTCCTCTTCCTCCTGTGCCAGGGCTCCCACCCTTGAGCCCCACAGCGGTGTGAGTGCAGCCCTCGGAGGGCTGCAGGAGCCAAATGCATTTTGCAAGGGGAGGAGACGGTCCCTGGGGACACGGGGACGTGTCTGGGGTGACGTGCGCAGGGTCTGGCCGTGACTTCCCCTATCCCTGCAGGTGGGCCCTGCTGGGTCCCAGTTCGGCTTGCTGGCCTGCCTCTTCGTGGAGCTCTTCCAGAGCTGGCAAGTCCTGGAGAAACCCTGGAAAGCCTTCCTCAACCTCTTCGGCATCGTCCTCTTCCTCTTCATCTGTGGCCTTCTGCCATGGATCGATAACATCGCTCACCTCTTCGGCTTCCTCAGCGGCCTCCTCCTCTCCTTCGCCTTCCTGCCCTACATCACCTTCGGCACGGTGGACAAGTACCGCAAGCGAGCCATGATCATCGTCTCCTTGCTGGTCTTCGTGGGGCTTTTCGCCTCGCTGGTGGTCTGGCTCTACGTCTACCCCGTGAACTGGCGCTGGGTGGAGTATCTCACCTGCCTGCCCTTCACCAGCAAGTTCTGCGAGAAGTACGAGCTGGAGCAGGTCCTGCACTGACCCCGCCGGCAGGGACGGGGCTGGGAGAGGCGCTGGTGGTGATGCTTTCCATGGGGTGGGTTTTCACCAGCCTGCAGGAGATGGCAGCAGCTGCTCCGGGATGGGACAGACCCCGGGCACGGCTTCGTCCTTGGGGCTGGTGGGTTTGGGCTCACCCCTGTTAAATGCCAGGGATGCAGTGGAGAGTGGGGTTGGAGCCACTCTGCCTTGCACCCCTTTGGGGCTGCCTCTTGGCACTGAAAAGCCATAACTGGTTTGGGGACCGACCCTGGCTGTTGCCTGTGTGGGGAAAAGGCCGAGGGAAGTGGGATTTTGCTACGTCCACGGCCAGGCTAGGCTCCCAGCCCTGGGGCAAGGGGCCTCGAAAGCTCCTGGGAACGAAGCTACCGAGGTCTCCTGCCTGTGCCCCTGCCTGCCTGGGACCCCGTCCTGCCTCGGTGCCCCCAGGTGCTGCAGCTCATACTGTGAACACAACCCCCTTTTTTGCAGGGGCACTTTTTTTTATCCACAGCTCTTTAGGCCGAGGGTTTCCCCTACTTTGGGCTCCCCGGAGCCTCTGCTGTGGCTCTGAGGTGTTCAGAGCTGAGCTTTGAAGGTGTTTTTCAGTCCCACTCTCAAATCTGATGCTCCCCTGAGGCCACGGAAGGAGGCTTGTGCTTCCCCACCTGGGTTCCTCACTGGATGAAGAGGCAGGACTCAGGCTAGGGGAGCTTCTTTTCCCCTTATTTCAGTGAAAGTCCCTTTTTGGAAGCAGAAGCAGCACGTACTGCGTGTGTAGTGCCATGCTGGGAGGCAGGCATGGAGAAAAACACCCTGGGGGGCTTGTGTGGCTGTTCCCGAAGCCCACAGACCCCTCGGGAAGCTGTCAGTGCTCCCACCTTTCACTTCTGCCTCAAGTCCCTGCTGTTACCCCTCTCCCTTTTTCAAAGCATAGAGAGCCAGGTAAACCCCCACACACACCTCAAACGGTGCTGGACAGATGGAGAAGCGCAGGATGGGACAGTCGCCTTCCCCTTTCCCTGCCCGAGGCCGCACATCCCTGCCTGTCCCCAGCCCTGGGCTGCTGCTCCCCAGCATCTCCTCCTCCCTCCCACCGGCCGCAGCACGAAGGCAGGTCCTTCCCGGGGTCCGGGTGACTCCTCTGGGCTGGTTTGGACCCAGGCTGGTGCCGGGCTGTCTCTCCCCTTGTAGGTGTTGCTTTGGTGTTGGTGGGTCTCAGCGCTGTCAAATGGGGGAAGGTGTGAATCCCCCAGCTGGGATGTCCTGGGATGAGTATTCAAGGGCTGGGAGCTCGGCTCCCTCTGTCCACATCTGCTCTCCAAGTGACCCCAGGAGATCTGTGGCACCCTCCCTGTGTCCCTCCCTCCACCATGGCCAGTTTTCAGCCCCTCTCTGACCCTCTGGTGCTGCTCCAGCCAAAGACAGACACTTCACCTCATTTGTCTCTTTTTGATACTTTTTTTAAAAGCTGTGGGTTTTTTTCCCTCTTAATAAATTTCTACCTGTATTTAATGAGACACAAGGCCTCTTCTCCCTTCTTGGGCACAGGGACGCGGCACTTCTAGGGGTTCTGGTTGTTCTAGTGATGGCTGCAGGGAGAGAGGCGGAGATGGGATGTTCTGGTGATGGTAGCAGGGAGAGAGGCAGAGGTGGGAGTGCCTGGGGCCGGTGCCCTGATGTGCAGGGCTGCACTGTCCCCAGTACCCCTCAAACCCCTCCCTGGGAGGGCAGACAGGGTTTGGAGGGTCTCAGGCAGAAAGGGAAGCCAAATGCCTGGAGCAAAAAGGCCCATGGAGCCTCCTGATCCTGCCCAAGGGCAGAGCCCCCTCCACCTATATCCCACCCTTCATCGAATGACCCAGGGCTGGATTTGCCCCCTCTCTCCCAAAGCTGAGATGCCCCGAGGGGTGTTGGATGGCTCCCCTCCGGCTGTTGTGGCGAGGTGACAGTCGGAGCGGGGTAGGAACGCACACGGGCTGCCTAGAAAACCACCACCACGTCTTTATTTGCTGTTTCACAACAGCCTGAAGTGTTTGCAGAAGGCTTGTCCTGGCCCAGCCGTGGGTCTGGGGTGGGGACTGGTTTGGACTGGACCCCAGGGAGGCTCTGCAGTGTGTGGCTGGGGGTGTGCTCCAAGGAGTCTGGAAAGATGTCTGCGGGCAGGGGGGCGGCTGCTGGGAGTCCTGCCTGGTCTGGGGGCTGTGGTGTGCGTCACTCGTGGTGTTGGTGGTGGGAGGGGGTGCAGGGCTGGGGGCACATGTACGTACGGGCTCTGCTGGGCGTCTCAGCAAAATGTGGCTGTGAGTGCCCTTAAATCAGCAGAGACCCCCCCCCCAGCTGCTCCTTTCCATCCCTGGGGGGGCACACGGCCCTGCAGCCCACCCAGGCTCGCCGGCACAGCCCCGGTTAAAGTGGAGACTGGGGGGATCGGTGCTTCCAGCGGGGCCAGATGGGAGATTTCTGTCCCCAGCCCTGCGGGGCTGGGGTGGGACCGGGCTGATCTCCTGGCTGGAAGGCAGACGTGGTAGAGAGAATAGCTGTAGCCAGGGCCGGCTGGGGGAGGTATATAGCTGTGGTGGGGATGGAGAGGGGTCACTGCCTCTTATCCACCCCCCCGCAGCCTCTCTCCAGCCCCCCCCCCCCCCGCGCAGGGCTGGACTCAGGGGGCTCAGCAGCCGCTGTTCCTGCGCATGAAGGCATGTCCCCGCACAGGATGCTGCATCTCGATGAAGGCCAGCTCCCCCACCGTCACCTCGCAGGGACCCAGCGCCTCGAAACCGCACTTCTGGTAGAAGGGCACGAGGAAATCTTCGCACATGAGCAGGGCGCGCCGGGCGAAGGGCAGGCACCGCAGGTACTGCAGGTACCGCCACATGAGGATGGAGCCCTTGCCTTGCTGCCGAAAGGTGCGATGCACGGCCAGCACGTGGATGTGCACCGCCGTGCCCCGCGGCTTGTGCAGGGTCAACGCCTCCTGCCGAGGGGGGAGTGGGAGTTAGTGTGACCAGGGAGGGTCCCGTCCCGCATGTCTCTTGGTTCCCCATCCCAGTGAACCAGGGTCCGCATCCTCCCCCAAAGGGAAAAGGGTCCTGGTGCCATCCCCCTTCACCTCCCCCCACCATCCTTGGAGGCTTTTTAAGTTTACAATGAACGTTGAGGGGCGTTACTTGACATATTTTTTTAACAGCGTCAGTAAAATTAATTAATGAGAAAGTTCATTTCCACCAGAGCAGCCCTGTAGCAGTTAGTCTTGGGAGAATACTTGGTGAGTGGCCTCGAGGAGTTTCTCCTCATCCCCAGGCTCTGGCAGTGCCTCTCCCAGTGCACAAACTGGGAAGAACAGGGTCCGGCTCTTACCTGGCTGAGCCTCTCCTGGTCCCAGAGGGAGCCGATGATGAATGCCACGAGCCGCCCTTCCTCAAACCAGCCAAGGGAGAGCTCCGGGCACAGGTTCAGAAAGTGACGGATCTCGTCCAGGTGGAGGGGACAGTCCCCGGAGACAGATATAAAGGCTGGAGGGGGACGGCAGTGAGCGCAGCGAGGGGAACCGAGGACACCCGGACCCAGAAAACCCCCCAGCACTGAGGTAGTGGGGGAAAAGCAGGATGTGATGGGGAGAGATGGCACGAGTCCTGCTGCCTACTTGGCCTAAAGGAGCTCTGAGGGACACGGGTGGCTCCAGGGAGCAGATCCGCTCCTCCAGAGGCAGCCCCCCCAGGGACCAGCTCCCCACTCTCATTGCTGATTCCAGGGCTACAGCAGCAGGTGCCGAGATGAACCTTCCTCCTGCCCGGCATCTACCTGGCTGCCCTTGCCCTTTGGAGAGGAGGGAGAAATGGGCCGGTGAGCCTGGGTGAGGGGAGCTGGGGGTGCCTGGGATGGAGGGGATGGGGAACGTTGCTGGGGCTGCGTCTCAAAGTGCCCCTCTGCAATAGGAGGCTGAGCATGGTGTCCATCCTCCCACCTTCCCCCTCTCCTCTCTGCTCACCTCTGGCAGGACTGTTTTGGGAGAGCTGCTCCCTATTTACCTGGTCCTGCTCCAGGATCACCTTCCACCATCCCCACCCCAGGCAACTGGGTAAGCTGGGGGCCGTAGTTCCCCACCCCATTAATCACGGCTTCCCCTGCCTCATTAAGGAGCTGGTGGTGGCCAGGCCACAAGTCATGGCCTCTGGCTCCCTCCCTCATCCTCCACGAGGGCATGCACGGGGGCTTTGCCACCGTGGTGTGCCCCCAAGGAGCATGAAGGACCGGCGAAGGAAAGGGATGGGCATCTCCAGTCAATGCCACCAGACAGGACCTCCCCGGGGCAGCCCCTTACCTTCCCGCTCGATCTCAAACACGCTGATGGCATCCTCGGGGCTGAGGCAGCGAAACTCACTGGCGGGCAGCGTGTGGCGGCGCTGGCCCCCGAGCGAGCTTCGGGGGGACCTCAGGTGAACGGGCTTCAGGAAAGGCAACGTGCTGAGCGCCGACATCCTCCTCCTCCTCCTCCTTCTGCCCGGCTTCCCACCGCTCCCTCTGTTCGGGGCAGCCTCTGCCAGCTCCTGGCCCCGGCGGCGGCACGGCACCCTTTATTTCAACCAATCTCCTCCGGCGCTCTTAGCTGCCGAAAATACCTGTTGGTCACGCACGGGATTAGGCTGCTTGCCACTCTTTTCCTGTACATATGTGTGTGTATATATATATATAGCAAATACCCACCCACAGTGACCCCATTATCGGTCTGCTGTCGCTGCGAGCTGGGGCCACTGCAGGAGCCTGGCACCAGCCGTGGGCTGTGGCAAACTTGTGGCCCCAGGGATGTGGGGGACAAAAGCCCGGTGACCAGCTGCCAGCATCCAGGCAGTGGGACCGAGCAGGGAGAGGGGCTGTTAGAGATGGGGCTGGGGGAGCAGGCATGGGGCTGAGCATCCTGCTCTGGCATCCTGCCCCGCATCTCCCGAGCCAGCCCATGGCAAAGCCAGGCAGCAGGACAGGCAGGAGAGCCCAGGGGCAAGTCTAGCCCCTGACCTGGGGACAGGCGGGGTGGGATGTGGCTGCCAGAAGCTGGGAGGTTGCAAAACAAGCATCTCTGGGTGAAAGCTCTGTGTGGTGTCGCATGGTTGTACGTGAGTAAGAGGTCGGTGAAAGCTCTGTGTGGTGTCGCATGGTTGTACGTGAGTAAGAGGTCAGTGCCGGGCCACCGTACGCACACCCCCAGCACGGACATGTCAGGCAGCCAGATCTACCTCCCAGAGACAGCCCGAGCTGCCGGGATTTTCTCCCTTTTCCCGGCTCGCTTAGCGGGTAAGCGACACAGCTTAGCCCCCATTGGGCTCTTAGGTCCCATCCACGCTCACAGATGTAGCTGACATGGGTCAGTGGTGGGACAAGTGGGTGCCTGTGGCTGCAAACCTCAAGTGTCCTCCCAGGGTGAGGTGTCCCCAGGCTTTGTCCCCTGCCCTGGGAGCTTCAAGCAGCATGATCCCACCAGGCACAGCCCATCCTGGGATGTGCCACCTGCGATGCGGGACCCCAGACCCCTCGGTTCCCCCAGGTGAGTCACCAGCACCCGAGCTCATCTGGCAGTGCCCGTCCTGCACAGCCTGGCCAAATCCCTCGACCTGGATCAGAGCCTGTAGCTTCAGTCTGCCTCTAGTTTCACGTGTGAGCGAGGTAAGTTAATAAATCCGGAGGGAGCCACAAACTCAGTGAATAACTTTGCTAAGCACATATGTCCCGCAGGCAGAAATAGTGGGAATTGCTCCCAGAGCTGTCCATCCATCCGTCCCTGCTCAGCCCAATGTTCAAGCAATTTGCAGCAAAGCCAGTACGAAGCCAGGTCATTTTTGATTATTGTTTGAGAGGTGCTGGCTTTCCCTGCTAATTATAGGCTTGCCTCCAGCTAATAGGATTTATAGAAACAAAAGCATTACCAGCACAAACATTGTGCAGGGCAGAACCGGCGCAAGCTGGGAATTTTCCATCCTGAAATGCCGAGGGCTCGGTGCTTGAAATGCCTGTTTTATCCAGTGCAAGGTGAGACAGCGTGGTGTTCTGATTTATTTTCAATGAATTGCTGGTTTGGCAATGGATGTATATCTAAGGGATCTCGGGTCCATCACGGAGAGGAGGTTTCTTGGCGGGGGAATTATTTTGCATCCCCAGTGCTCATTCTAGTCACCAAGGACTAACTGAAATGGTGCTGGGAATGGGTGGTTCATGCTTCCAGAAACCATGTAGGAGGGAAGTAAAGGGGTGGCCAAGCTGGAGGGGAGAGCGGGGTGCTGGGGGGCTTGTAGTGTTTGTAAAGCTTATTATCAAATATTCTGGAACTCCTTATCCTGCTAATTGGATTAGGGACGCATCCACCTGGATAAATCCCAGAGAAGGCAAAAGGGTAGGCTCTGGGCACCTGGAAAATGCAGCGGTGGTTTGATCCTGGGCAGTGCTGAGCACCCGGGGCAGGTTCTGGGGATGCTGCAGGATCAGGCCCGGAGATGGCAGGGCAGAGTGGCCAGCTGAGTATGGCCTCGGGTAGGGCTGGTGTTTCAGCTGCTGTGGGAATTAGGGAGCAGGATCATGGAATTATAGGATAGTTTGGGTTAGAAGGGACCGTTAGAAGTCATCTAGTCCAACCCCTCTGCAATGAGCAGTGACATCCTCAACTAGATCAGGTTGCTCAGGGATGATAGCTACTGTTAAACAGTTTACTGTCCAAGAGCAAATCTTTATTCCAGATCATAAAAAGGCTGAAAAGGACTGAATAGTGGAAAGTCTCTACAGGGACATCCACAGAGCTGGGGGTTTCAAGACCTCATGTGCAAGTGGCTGCTCCATTCCCATTAGAGATAAATTGGAAAGGGGACTCAGATCCCTCTAGCTATTTTTAGAAATTTCTTGAGACCCCAACCAGCAACAGCCCGGAGCAGAAGTTGGTGATGGGGAAAGGCTGCTCCTTGGCTTGTTTTCCTTGTATTATTTCGCCTCCGGCACTTTATTCCTGGCAAGCCAGGTTATACAGCTGAGGGCTGACACATTTGTGTTTATTTTCTGGAAATGAACTTCTTCCTTTGCTTCTCAACTCCCTGCAGATGCAAAGGTCTTCTGGGGTGGGGGAGATACATAGAGCCTGCAGAGCGCAGAGGAACCGGCCGTCCTCCCCAGCCCATCCCCAGAGCCGACCCCGGGCCCTGCACAGCCATGGGGGTACCAGCACTGCTCTTACGCCTGGGAAGCGTCCTACCTGCAGAGGTGAAGGAAACTCGCCCCAGGTCACAGAGTAAGTGAGAACCAGAGCAAGGAGGAAAGTCCTCTCTCCCTGGCTCGTGACATCTGTCTTCCAATGCTCCAGCACAGCCTTCTGTATATTGTTCAAGTCACTTATATCCTAGGCTAAATTTTGTGCTGTTAACTCCTTACCAGACCCGCCTGAGATGAGCCCAATTTGTGTGTATGTAGCAGCATACCAAAAGTCTGCTCTGTAAGTTTTCCCCCCACTTGTGTTTGTGCACTAGAGATCAAAGCATCCGCATGGTCCACAGAAATGCTCACATGTAAGTAAACAGGCAAGTCCGCAGTATCCCCCTAACAGCATCTTTTTATTATGTTATGAATGTCTGCCTGGATTTGGAGCTTGAATTTTTAAATGAGTTGGTAGTAAGGAGTTATTCACCCAGTTCTGAGGCCAAATATTCTTTGCGAAAGAGCTCAAGTTCTTCCCACACCCTGAACACGCAAGGTTTCAGTGAGAAGAGTCCCTACACCCAGGTTTTGATAGTATGTGTTGGAAGTGTAGGGATGGGACAGGGGCTGTAATGAGTCACGCTCTTTCCTCCACCAAAGTCACTTTTCAGGCAAGCTAAGCTGCATGCACCAACCTCCCTCCCCTCTGGGGCAATTCCCCCCCATTCTGGGATACTGGGGCTGGCAAGTCACAGTGGCCTCGGGACCACCAGCTGTCCCCAAGGCTGTTAGTACCACCGGGATGCAACAGAAACATGGGTGCTTACCGAATGGGGACCCCACGCCGCTCCTCTGCCTGCCTGGCTCCGGTGGTGCCGTCTTGCAGCTGGCAGGAGAGGAGGACCCGGGGTTTTGCCTCCCCTCCTCTGTCTGCTGCACCCTCCGCAGCCCCTGCTTATATATATTTGTTATTTATGGAGCACGTGATGACATCCTAAGGAGTTTATAACCCCGATGAAAGACAGGGAGAGGTGAGAGGCTTTAAGGTGACAGGCCAGAAAAAGGATCCCATCAGGCTTTTTTTTTTTTCCACCCCCCTGGCGTGACTGCCTGCAGAGGGATAAAGCATTTAGCTGATTGCTCTGTGCTGAGTCCCTGCTGCGAGCAGGGCAGGGAGAGCAGAGGACTTAGCTAGGAAAGGAGAGCAATGTACTGTGCCTGATCCAGACCTCTCTGATGGCACTGGGAGCCCATAGGAAGATGAAGGCAGCCCTGGCGAGGGCAGATGAGCTTTCTTTGCAGCAAGGACGGGGGGCTGCTGGTTGTGCCAGGTGTGATCATGGCTTGGGCTTGAGCAGTGGGGAGTTCCTCATGGGAATTGGCTAGCTTCTTATAGGATGGGGGGCCAGACCTAAGGTTTCTGCCCCAAAGATCTTACTCCAAAGACCAAGCATCTCTCCCCTGTGCAGCCCTTGGTCCCTGGGAGCTATTGTATAAGAAACTGGATAGACAAAGCCAGCAATATTTGTTCCCATCAGGACATGTGTAATAAAAGGAGGATTATCCCAGGCATGAGCATGATGTTGGCATCATCATTATCATCATGAACCAGATGCAGCCCTGAAAGAAGCCCGGAGCAGGAGGCAGGGCTGGCCTTGCTCCACCGGCGATATTTCCAGGGGAGTTCACACCTGCTTTATTTTCCAGCCATGGGCAAAGTGACCTGGGGCTACACACTTATCTCTCTCTTCTAAGTTTTTTTCATGGATTTGAAACAGAAATACAACCCAGCAGCTTTCAGCTCTTCAGAAATGGCATTTCAGAGCAATTCCCAGCCATTACAACTGAGCCCAGCAGAGCAGAGGCTGGCCCGTGGCTGGAATAGTCAAGCAGGGATGCTGTTCTCGGTGCTGTTAACTGGGTCTGTCTCTCCCTGCTCCTGCACACAGAGGGTCAAAAACTCCATTAAACTAGAACCACAGCAGTGTGCTGAGATTTACATATTTAGCAGCTCACTCAGCATCTTCAAAGAGCCCCAAGCTGTCACTCTGGCCCCACAGCCAGGCTGGTCCCTCTGTTGGGGTGCCTGCTCAGGAAGATGGCAATTATTTCTGGGTAGGATTTGCAGTGAGGGGCGACACGTGGGAGGCAGATGAGTCACGACTCGTCCCCCGCTCTGCCAGGACTTGGGAATGAAGTGACACACATGCAGCCCAGGGGCTCCTCAGCTGTGACGCTCTCTGCCTCCATCCCCACCGCCGCAGTCTCGGGTTATCCTGGTGCTCAGGGGGATTAAGCTGGTTTTGGTGGCTGCAGCCTTCACAGTCCCTTGGCCTCAAGGGGCAGGGTCTGCCATCACAAGGGACACAGGTAGCATCAGGGTCGTCCCCCGTGTGGCACCATCAGGGAGGTTTCTCTCCCAAACACAGGTAATTACTCACATAATTACCAAGCTGGACACTCTGCTTACATCCCTGTTTTACACCTTCTCCTGGTTTAGCCAAGGGGATCCATGTACCCAAAAAGAGGGTGATGCTTTTCTCCTGGCAATAGCATAGCAGGGGTGGCAGCAGGGCTCTGCAGTTTGGCATCGCTGCAAGGTCAGCCGCAGGCTCTGATTTCATTCTCCCTTATCTCCTGCCTTTTCATCAGCTGCCGCAGACTGGCTCGTCGTTGCTGTAACTGCACAGCAGGATGCAGCTCTTTGGACATACTCACTATTCTCAGTGCTTGCCAGGCTGGCTACCTGCTGCTTCTATCCCTCGGTGCTCCCCTCTCACGCTGCCAAGAGCAATTCAAAATTACCAGCGGGTCCTGCGAAGCCAGCGTGCCTCCAGCCTCTCTGCTGGAGTGGGGCTTTCAGTGCGGCTTAGGAGCCTGCGAGCTGATGCTCTTTCGAAATAGCAATACACAGCTCCTAAGGATGGTGGCCAGACCCCAGCCTCAGGCTCTAAATAGACCCTAGAGGGGCTGGTTCTGCTCTGTGCTCTGAAATGTTAATATATATATGCAATATGCAAATATACATTTATGTGGATTTCCTCTGGCATATTCCTTTTGGCCCATCAGTGCAGCTGATGCTTATTCCAGAAGGCCGCAGGGCTGACCTCCTCCGCAGAGTCACAGGGAGCTGGGGAAGAGATGAAGAGATGCTACTTCACAGCTTATTTTGGATCCCAGCAATAGCCAGGGGAAACAGGCTTTGAACTCTGGCTTTGACCTCCACTAGATCAACACATGCTTTTGCAGGGCTGGTATATCTTGTCACTCCTCTACGTGGGCATCTGAGGAAAGAGTACAAACAGTTTGGGGTGACGGTTTCACCCATGTCTGCTTGACCGTGGCAGCCTCAACCAAAAGCAGGAGGTGGGGGGGCAGGACGTGGCCGGGACCTGTTTTATCCCCTCCCTAGAGCATAGGTACTGGCGGCGATTAGCCTCCTTTCCTTCTCTCTGCAGGGCTGTGGTAGTTTGTAACTAGGTCACGGCCACTCATGACACAATCCCCGGGAGGAAGGAGGATGGGGTTCAGCGGGGGCTGCAGAGGCTCCTCTGGGACGACAGGGCCGGGCAGGTGGGAAGGGGCTCAGCAGAGGCAGCCCCCACTCTCCGGTCCCAGACCTCCAGGCGGTTTAGATCCAGTTCTGACTTTGGGATGTGGCAGTTGGGTGAGTGTTGCTGGGGGCATCCTGCTTCTTACAGGAGCTCTCCTCCCCCTGGTCCCGTCCCGGGACACTGCTGGTGGGAGCCAGGGTGACCCCACGGAGCTGGATGGGGACCAGATGCCATCTATGGGAAAGCCAAACCCTGCATCCCAGAGCAAGGCTGGGCCTGGACCAGCCCCGTCAGGGGATTTGTGAGGTCTTGGTCTCCGCGAAGAGGATGAGAGAGAGTAGAGGAGGAATGCGCTTGCATCAAGTTTTACATGTACAAGGTGATGTCACTCTGAGGCCATTTGTGGGGCCGGCCAGAGGTGTTTGATCAGGGTGGCACAAGCAAGGAGGGAAGGGCCGGGTAATCCTGTGCAGGATGGGGGCAGCGGGCACTGCCAGGGGCTCCTCTCACAGGGGAGAGGCTTTCCCCTGCCCCCCCAGCCTTGGGAGATTTGCTGCGCTCACCGAGACGGGACGAAAGCTTGCCGTAAGCTGCGTCACTGGCTAATATTTCTGCTCCCTGATGTGATCAGGACACAGCAATTCCTGCTAAGCTGCCTGCACGATGGTGATAAACTCCCAGCCTGTCCCTGCGGGAAGGTCTGCAGACATTGCCCGGGAACCCAGCAGCAAGCTCTACTCGAACCGCTTTTTCCGAAGGCACCAGCTCTTCCGAGCAGCTGCCGGGGGGTGGTACAGGGACACGCGTGCCCCTGGGAAGCAGCAAAAGAAGCAAATACCGGCAGGATCGGCCAAGGAGGAGCTGCACGGCAGAGCGGAGGGGAGCCCCGAGCTCTCCTGCCTCCGAGCGAGGAGCTGCCCAGGCCGGCGGGCTGAGCCTGTCTGCAAGCGCTGGGGCTGCCGAGCAAAGCTGCTGCCCCTCCGCGCCAACAACCCGCCGCCCGTTCTCTCCCCCGCGCCGGGCCGGGAGGCGCCGGGCCGGACCCTGCGCGGCGGCGGGAGGCGGCAGCCCACCAGGTGGCACCAGAGCCCCGCCGCAGCCCCGGTACCCCCCCCCCGGGCACCCGGCACGCCGGGCATCCTGGCACCCTGCGGGCACCCGGCATCCCCAGGGCATCCCCGGTACCCCCCGAGCATCCCCGGTACCCCCCGGGCACCTGGCAGCCCCCAGCATCTCCGGCATCCCTGGTACCTTGCGGGCACTCGGCACCCTCCGGGCATCCCCGGTACCCTGCGGGCATCCCGGCACCTGACAGGCATCTCCAGAACCCTGCGGACACCCTGGCACCCTGTGAGTATCCCCAATGGGCATCCTGGCACCTGGTAGGCATTCCAGTACCCTGTGGGCACCTCAGCACCCAACAGACATTTCCAACACCCAGCGGGCATCCTGGTACCCTGCAGGCATCCCCAGTATCTGGCAGGCACTCCAAAACCCTGTGGGCATCCCAGCACCCTCTGGGCATCCAGGTACTCTGCAAGCAACCTGGCACCCAGCGGGCATCCCAACACCTGCCCCATAAGCCCTGTGCAAACATATCGTGTGAGAGGTGCACCCAGCACCAGCCGGGTCCCAACCAAGGAGGAAGGATGGGGCTTGCTTTTCACCAGTATCTCAACAGGGAGATACTGGTGCTCTAAGTTAGATCACACAGGCAGCTTGCTTGCAGGGAGGATGTTCTCCTGCAGAGTAAAGGCCATCACTTCCCCAAACAGCCTAACAGCAGGAATTGTCCCTAAACAGGGTGGGGGGGCTGCTTGACTTGTCACTTTGCAGAAGTCCTGCGTGTTCAGACCTCCTGCTGAATCAGTCTCATTCTCCAAAAAAATCATGCGTGCAAAATGTTTCTTGGGTTTGCCTTAGTATTTTGCAGGGTGGTCTGACTTGCTGAGGTCCCTCATTGGAGATTGGAACAGCCTGCCGTGTTGAATGAGAGATGCTCCTTTCGACACCCAGGGACCGTAATGTGCCCAAAGCACGTCAGTGTAGTGGCAGGCCAGGCCCCGGGCTGTTGTGTCCTGAAAAAGTGATGAGTTCTCCTTCAGTGCCACTTCCCGATGGAAGCACGCCAGACCCCCAGCTGGGATCACAGTGCAAAAACACACCCGGCTCAACTCCTGCTAACGAGCAAACAGCCCTGACTTGTCCCCATTAAAATCCCCCTGCCGTGAGCCCGGCTGGTTGTATAATGTGATTGTTTGCATGGCTATTTGTGGCTACCTGAAACCCCACTGCTGCTCTTCAGTATGTAATTGCTCTGAAGAGGGACAGTTCCCATCTACACACATGATGATGCCCATTACATGTATCTATATTTTACTAGTGGCTGTTACGATGCGCATTAAGGAGATGATGAGAAGCATCACCGTGCTGGATAAAGCTGTGCTCTGAAACCTTGAGAAGAACATGCCACCAATTCCAATGGAGCCAGAGGGCACCCTCTGCCCATCCCAAAGGCCTGATCCTGTTCCTACAAAGGCACAATTCTCCCTGGCTTCAGAGGGAGAGAGATCAGCACCTTCTCCCCAGTTCCAGGTGGGCTGTCTGTATGCCCTGGGGAGACGTGCCACATGCCCGGCTCCAGCACAGCGATGGGCAGAGGGTGAAATCCTCATGCTGGTGGCATTCATGTGCTGCCTTTCCACTCCCCACCTCCTTCACTTTACAGAGGTCATGGCTTGCAGACGGAGGTCTGTACTCCCAGAGGCACATCCCTGTAAACAGCTGTATAACCACATAGCACTGAATGGATATTTAAACTGTCTTTCCCCAAGGGTGTGCTGCTATTTTCCCACCCAATGGTCCCTTTTAGCTCTATTCTGTTCCTTATCCCTGAGGTCAATGCTGAGTAATGCTCCAGCAGGGAACCACATCAACACGATACCCCTCTGATTAAAATGGTGATGTAGCAAGTGATTAAATGCTGGTGTGGAGGTCGGGCTGGCCCAGGGGAAGGCAGGCGCTGAGAATGCTTGCACCAAGAATGCTTGCACCGCCTGCAGCTCCCTGATTCGGAGGCAGGATGGGAATAGTTCGTACTTCACCATCACTTAGAGCATCCTGCTGCCCTGCCACCCAAACCTCAGGATAGCCCAGGAGACAGGCAGAGCTGAAACGCCGGCTGGCTCCCAGCGCATCCCTCACCCACTCACCACCCATCTGCCCCAGCCTCCTCCCAGCTGCTTCCCAGGGTTTAAGGGCCATTTGCAGGGTTGGAAAATCCCAGCAGACCCAAGGAGAGGGTCCCTGCTCCTTCGTGGGGCGGTGGATCTTGAAGCTGAGCACCGGCAGACCTTTATCGCAGTTACTTTTCCTGAAAGGAAAAACCTTGGAAGGAGAACTGATAGCCAGCTGGTTGATCCAACTGAAGCAGAGCAGCCTTGCATTTGTGGGAGGCAGAGGGCAAGAGGGGAAACACTGCTCTGCTGCTCCTGGGGTTGTTCCTGCAACAAAACAAGTCAGGCTGAGGATTTCAGGCATTTTCCTGATATTCCAGCCAGCACTGCACTGGTGGGGAGATCTAGGGAGCGAAAAGGCAGGATATCTTTGAGTAAAGGACAGGCAGCAAAGGCTGGTTTGGATTCCTTTAGCCCTTTGCCTGCCAGAGCAGCAAGACCCACTCAAGAAACCATTTCTGTTTCACAAATCCCTGCAGACCGAGGGGGAAAAAACCCCTTAGAGTCGAGGAAGGCAAATATTTGGCTCATTTGCACACCCTAATGAGGGCTCCTAGGAGCTATAAAAAGCAAGACCGGGCTGTGCTGTCGGCTGGAGAACACCTCCCAGCAAAGGACAGTGCCTGGTCCCAGGGGGACCCCCACCCTGTGCCCGGGGTGGCCTTCTCGGCAGGGCAGGGAGGGCCTGCATGGAGGTGAGGGGCAGGGGTGGGCTTTCTACCCCCTCCCCATGCAGACACCTGCAACTGGGTTGCAATGTCGAGGCTTTTTATAGTAGAGGCACACACGCTTCTGGCGCTGCTTCTGCTGAGCACCGGGGCTGGGGGCATCTCTGCTGGTGACTGGGGGTCCGGGGATGATGCAGAGCAGCCCCCCATGACTGGGGACCTGGAGGGATGCAGTGCAGCCCCCTGTGACTGGGGGTGCTAGGGGATGCTGCACAGCCCCCCATGCCTGGGGACCCGGGGTCATAGAGTGCAGCCCCCCCATGACTGGGGACCCAGGGTGATGCAGTGCAGCCCCCCATGAGTGGGGACCCATGGTGATAGAGTGCAGCCCCCCATGACTGGGGACCCGGGGGGATGCAGTGCAGCCCCCCATGAGTGGGGACCCACGGTGATAGAGTGCAGCCCCCCATGACTGGGGACCCAGGGGGATTATTCTATGCAGCCCCCCATGAGTGGGGACCCGGGGTGATAGAGTGCAGCCCCCCCATGAGTGGGGACCCAGGGGATGATTCAATGCAGCCCCCCATGCCTGGAGACCCTGGGTGATGCAGCGCAGCCCCCCATGACTGGGGGCCCGGGGGATGATTCAATGCAGCCCCCCATGCCTGGAGACCCCGGGTGATGCAGCACAGCCCCCCATGCCCGTGGACCCGAGGGTATGATTGAGTGCAGCCCCCCGTGCCCGTGGACCCGGGGGATGCGCCTCACCCCCCCCCCCCCCCAGGCCAGGTCCGGACCCGTCGTCCCCTCCCGCCCCGCCCCCGCGATGGGCGTGCCGCCTTGGTGGGCGTGCCCCCGCCGGGCCCCGCCCCCGGGCCGTTACTTGCGCGCGGCCCGCGCCGCCTCTCCCCTCCCCCAGCCTGCGCCGGCGGCCGCGCGCTCTCCCGCTCTGCCCGGCGCCATGGCGGACCAGCCCGCTGAGGCGGCCCCGGCCCCCGCCGCCCCGGCCCCCCCCGCCGCCCTGCCCCTGCCGGCCCCGCCGGGCGGCTCGCAGCGGCTCCTCTTCTCCCACGACCTGGTGTCGGGCCGCTACCGCGGCTCGGTGCGGTTCGGCCTGGTGCGCCTCATCCACGGCGAGGATTCGGACTCGGAGGAGGAGGAGGGCGGACGCGGGACCGGCGGCGGCGGCGGCGCCGCCAGCTCGGGAGGCTCCGAGTCGGGAGGGCCCGGGGCCGGCGGGGCGGAGGAGGGCCGCGCCAGCCCGCTGCGGCGGGGCTACGTGCGGGTGCAGTGGTACCCGGAGGGCATCAAGCAGCACGTCAAGGAGACCAAGGTAACCGGGGCGGCCTCGGGCTCCGCCGGCTCCCGCCGCCGAGGCGGGGGCTGACCGCGGCCGGGCTCGGCCCCTGCGTCCGTGCGTCGTCGTCCGTCCCCGTCCCCCCCGTCCCGCTCCCGCCCCGGGGGGGGCCCGGCTCCGGCTGCAAGGCCGGGGCTCCGCCTTGGAGGCCTCCCGGGGCAGGGGCCTGCGCGGCCTGCGGGGCTGCCGGCCGGCTCCTTCCCTCCCTCCCCCGCGGGCTGCGGTGTTTGGCTGCTCCGGAGGCACCCGAGAAGGGGGTTATTGCTGCTTTTCCCCTCCTACCCCCCGTCCTTGCCCGCCGGTGGCGGCATGCGGCAGTCTAAGCGTGGGGTAAGGTGGACGGTGTCCTCCGGAGGTTGAAATCCTTTTCCCTTCCTTCATCACGCTCCTTCTGGAAGCCCGGTGCGGATGCCGCTTGTGGCAAAGTACGGCTGTTTTGCTGGGGCGCTGGGATTTAATGGCCTAAGGAGAGGCCTGCCTGTGAAGGTGGTTTGAGAGAGCTTCCAGACCCCTCTTGCTTGCTGGGGATGTGGGCTGGTATCTCTGCCTTTATTGGACAGTGTCGTCATCGCCTGTTTTAGGGGAGTCAACGGCCGAACGGGGAAACCTCGACTAGATAAAGATTTCGGCAGCCAGTAACCATGGTTTGGATCTGCCCTTGTTTACGTGAGCGTTTACCCCCTGCGGATGAGGCATACGTAAATCTGTGACCTCTTCATTGTATCTGGAGGACCGCAAGGTGTAGATCTGTGTTAGAATATTCCCACTTCCCAAAGTTCGCCTGGCGTGGGGTATTGCACAGACTGACTGACAGTACGGAGACAAAAGCGAGCGAGGGGGCACTGTAATATAGCACAAAGGGGCCTGCGAGGAATGGGCGTTGCACCGAACAAAACAGGCGGCCTGCACTGTCCTTGCAGCAGAGCGGGTCTGAGTGCTCTTCTGGGGTGGCAGGCAAAAGCGGGAGGCTTCTGGTATGCTGTCTGCTTTGCTGTTTCAGAAATGGCCCCATACACTGAAGGAGAGAGGGGAGACTGGGAGGAAGAAAGGTGTGTTGCAGTCCTACAGGCATCATCGGTAGGATTGCAAGTGCTAACAGAATGAGCTAAATTTAGGTGGTAGTGTCATTAGACACGTGACCGGTTGGAGATAAGGAAAATGAAAACAGCTATTCAGAAAAGATATTGCCGTGTGATGTGTTTCTACCTTAAAAAAAAAAAAGCCTTCTTTCTCTAAAGAAGCACAATTCAATCACTGCAGCCTTGCAATAAAATCTTCATGTGCTGTTGCAGTGACAATTTGTCCCAAGTGTGGTTTTTAGCATCTAAACAAAGCCGCCTCAATTTGGGTGAGTAAACATGGACTTAGGAGTTGTTATTGGGTTCCCAAATCCAGAAGTGTTAGCTCTGACTTCAGTCGCTTGGTAACTGCACCCTTTGCAATGTTAGAAAAAGCTAAACTGGGGAGGATCAGAAATCAAAGACAGTTATGTAAATAAAAGGTCTGCCTGTCTTTCCTTTTCATGGTCCTTCTCCTCTGGTGTAGGTGCCTTTGCCACTTGGGTAATAGACCCTGCGGAGAAGTTTCCTAAGTGCTTGAGGAATTTAGGTGTACTTATATTGATTTTTCCATTTGAAAAGCTGCCCACTATAACAAAATTGAGAGGTATTGTGTACGATCTGTGCTGCAGCTCAGGGTTGCTAAAAACAAATCTGACGCCACTGGAAGTATGTTGTGGGACTAATCATTTAGTGGTTATAATCGGGTTTTTTAGCTGTCTGCTGACCCAGCCCTTTTTGTGTTATACCAATGTGTGAGAACCAGCCAGGTAAGCCTGACGTGCTTGTCATTGTCCATGCTGGGAGGGGTGCAAACCATAGGCACCACGTGGTTGTCCTGGGCCTAAAGTTTGTTGGCTTTTGGGTGCTGTTGCCTGTTGTTATCTGCAGATACATCTTTTGGCTGTGACTCTGACTCTCTAGCATCTTTGGCTGTGAGATTCTTGTTTGATGTCCTTAAAAATGTTAATGTGTCCTGGTTGCAGCTAAACCATGGATTCAAGAGGGTGCTTGTTGCACCCTTTTATTTCCTTTTATTACCTTTTAATTCCCCGAGTTCTTAATTCTGTAACAGACAGAGGGTGAAGGTGCTCTGGGGCTAGGGCTTTCACTAGCCCTATCTTGTGCCATCGTGTGCCTGTTTTGTATGTTAAATCCTGCTTTCATGTTGGAAGCTGGGTACCTATCTCCTGTTTGTCCAGCACTTTAAGATCTATGAACCCTGGCCCATGTATTGGATAGACCGAATGTTGTAACCCAGGGAGAAATAAAGTTGTTGCAAATTTTGGGGACAGTGAAACAGCACCTTTGGCTCCCAGTGCAAAGGTCAAAAGCAGCTTTCTGTACCCAACTATAATCCTAGAGCTGTCCTGTCTCTTCTTTAAACTGTGGGCAGTTCGGTAACTTTTTTTCAGCTAGGGAATAGATAGGCTAATCACTTCTACTGTTGCTTCTAGAAGTTCAATGCTTGCTTTTGCTCTTTCTTGTTGGAAATGGTAGGCAGACTGCGACTTAAACCCAAGCACATGATTACTGATGTTAATAAGTAATAGAAACTTTTTCTTGAAATAGAGCTAGCAGTTGGTACAAAGCCCCACTAGCTCCTCCAATAATAAGTGGTATATCTGAGCACATTCCTGACTTTGATTCCTGTGTTGATAGTCATTAGCAGTATCATGACAATGATGTGAATAAAAGAAGGTCCAGGATTTCTTACCCTCAGGCTCCGTGTGGTCCTTTCCTGCCTTCCATCACCACTTTCCCCATTTAAAACACTGGGAAGTCGTTGTTGCTGCATGTTGTAAAACCTAAGCAGTCCTGGAAGGAGAAAGCTTCCCTTTCCAAATATATTTGCCATCCATATCTTGCCTGACCCAACAAACCTGAAGAGCAGTTCCTCTTGACTGGCTAAAGCCATCTCTCTTGTCTTGATGGTACTGTTTCAATGGTAGATGTAATCTGCAACTCAGGTTGTGAAAGTACTGTGAACTGGTGTGAGCACTTGATGCTTTTTTTAACAAATTAGCAGGACTACTTGAGACCCAGCTGAATTGTAATTTCAGGTTTTCTCAGCTGTAGGTTAGCCTTCCTGCTGCACACTTTAGCTGCCTTCGGGAACTTTAAAAAAATGCTCAAATATATTGGATATTAGTAAGGCTTATAGGGTGCTTTAAAATGCTGCTACCCTTCCTCCTGCTCTCACCTGAAAGCCTCAGAGCTCTCTGCCATCTTTCATTTTCACAAAGCCTGTGCAAGGCAGATATGCCTCTTCTGCAGCTGGGGGAAATGGAAAGTGCAGGTGTTGTATTTCAGCACCTTATCTAAAGGCCTTCAGCTGGCCAGGCTGCAGAGTTCCCTGCCTCCTGCTCTGTGTCTGCCTCAGGGAGCGAATGCTTGTGCTAGTGTCTTGGTGTAATGCTGTGGTACGCACATGGTGCTGATTGATTTACGTGTAGGAAACCCTACAGGGCCCCAGGATTGCCTAAGAGTCAAGGTGTAATTTTTTTAAAAGTTTTTAGCAGCCTTTTGTTTTGTAAGGTCCAGAATACAACTTGGTTTGGGTGGCTCTCTTACTGTATTCAGCTTTGCTTTGGAAATGGATTCAAACTAACAGGGCTCCTCAGACACAATCCAGTGGCTGGTCAGTTTGTTTGCTGGAAATTATCTGATGTTATCTCCACAAGTCTCTATATGAATTCAAGTTTGCTTCATCCCACACAGCCATTCTGTTCCTTTCTATCCTTTACTGCTATAATTTCTTGACCTCAAATATTGAGTCATGAATATAAGGTTGCAGGAGAAGTTTCTGAAGATGTTACACTCGCACCATTTCAAGATTTTAATGAATATTTTCTTTCGTGTCTGAATTCTGCCATGTAGTTACTGCTGTGTCCTGAACTTTTAAGTTGCGATTTTTCTGTGCTCGTACTATAGGAGAAGGAAATACTTCCTCTTGCTGAAGGTCTGTTTTCCCTCTCTGTCCCTTCACAGCCACTCTCAGCCCTCGCTGCTGGGACCCCAGCCCACCAGTGTGCACTCTTCAGATGTTAATCCTAGCTAGTGACCCCGTGGAACCTATGTGCAATTGAAGGATGAAAAAAAAGCCTTAAAAATCTTCCATCTTGAAACCTGACAAGGCATTCGCTGTCTGGAAGTGTGGTGATGCAGCGTGGGTATGTTGCAGCAGGTGAAGAGGGATAGCTCCGCTTTGCGTGGGCAGGGTCCTTTTCAGGAGGCATGAGGAAATGCTGGTCACAGTGCAGAACTCTAGTTTTGTTGCAGCACACAAATTCCATGCCCATAAACTATTAACACTGGCATTTATTGCGTGAGGAAGCTGTATCTAACCCTCTTCTTGCATCTGACATTTCAGTTAGTCTCCCAGGGAGCTTCTTTGAAACCACCTGATATTTGTAGCTGTTAGAGACAGGAGAAGAGAAAAGGCTTACTGGAATTTCTGTAGTTCTGTGTAAAATTGAACCACTTTAATAGGTGACCTTTCCATCCTGTGAGTATCCATTGCAAGGCTACGTACCTTTGAGTCGATTCCCCATTTTACTTTGATTTGTTTGGCTCTTGCAATATAGACTTGGGGATCATCATTAATATTTTACTGCAAAAGTGGAATCCTGCACAACTCGCGGTATGGAAATCTCAGGAGTACTAAATAGTGTACGCTATTACTGTATGGAGAGCTGTTTTGTGTACAGTGTGCAGAGTGAATTGATAATTCAGGAGTTGCAAGTGGCCACCTGGGCTAAGCAATTAATTATAACTATTCTAAATCTAGGCAGGAGTGTTATTTTTAAAATGGACGAAACCTCTCCCTAAGCAAGCAGTTTTTGTGACGCACTCTCTTCCAAGGTGCACTCGCTTTCAATGTGCTGGTATAGCTTTAAAAAACCCAACTAAATTAGTAATGCTTTTAGGACTAGTAAACAAACTAATGTGCACTAAAAGCTTTAGAAGGAATCAATCAAAGCCCGTGACAGGCTTTGAAATACCTGTGTGAGTGAGGAATTTTGCTGCAGCTTTCTCATACAAGTTCTTCCTTTGCTGATGTGATGCAGCTCCAATGCAGATTTCTGCAAAGAAACAGCTTTAAGCAATTTTATGAAGTTACTTTTTTGGCCGAAGGTTCTTCACTGAAGGGCAGAAGCTTTGACAGATGCTTTTTGGGGCAAGGTCTTGCTTGTGGCAGCTGTCCTCAGCTCCTCTCCTCTCTTCAGAGGAGAGACGCTGTTTTTAATGTTTGGCATCTGTGTTGGTGCTGGGAAATAATTGGTGTTTGCGAAGCTAAAAGCCTCTTCTCGTTTGACTGTTTAATTACTTGGGGGATTTCAAAGGCTCAGAAGGTGATGACACCTTCCTAAATGCTACTTAGGAAAAACCTGCCTCATTCTTTCCACTCTACTGTTACCTCCCACCATGAGCTGGGGTTTTGCCCAAATGGGTTGTTGTAAGCACAGGAGCTGATACTTTAATCTGAAATCTTTGCACTTGCTTTTGAGGTTGTCCATCCTGAGTTTCCTGGAACTGAGATGTGAGATGATGGATTGGCTTTCTTCTTTTTATGTAGTGCTCCAGAGCACTTGACCTGTAACTCAGTTCAGGCTCTGCCCTGTGTAGCTGTGTCCTGCTCCTGAGATCTTTAGACCTATGGCAAGGTAGGAGAATGCTAACTCCATCTTCCAGAGCAAAAAAAAAAAAACAACCCATAGAGAGACTCCATGGTAATCTTTGGGCTTTTTTCCATTTGCTGTTGGTTGTTAGGCTGCTAAATAGATTTGTGCATGTTTGTGTCTGAAACCAATATATACTGCTAACTTGAATTTGTGAAGTTAAACTTCAGCAAAAGTGAGTTTCACTTGACGGCAAGGTCCTGGGACTGGGTGGGGGATTTACTTTTGACAGATACGGGTAAGGTTTTTTCTTTCTGAATGTTAAGTGTTTCTGGTAAGGGAGCAAGAGACTACGTGGGGGGTAGAGCGATAATGATTGTAAGGGGTGATTAGAAACATCAAATACTATGAAAAACATGTGGTTTTGGCAGTAGAGGTGGTGGGGATTACTGATAACTGTAATGGCTGTGGTGCTTTCAGATGTGCCTGAGTTTCAAGTTGGCAGGTGTCCTTTTAGTTGTATTGCTCTTCTCAGCCTGTGCTGAATGAATTGCATGGAGGATCCTATGCCTGCGGTGGTAAGCCAGAGCACACACAGCCCAGCTTCGTGCAGTTAGCTGTGTTGGGGGCTTGGCTGTGTTTCTCAATAGAAAGCATCTCTTACTGTGCATTTCAGGATTATTCTTACCTACCTCATGCATTTGACTGGCAAAAAGAAAGATATGGAGTCATGTCTGCTGGGCTTTCTGCCCCAGCCTTTGGGGAGTGCTCGGAGCAGGCAATGGAAGTGGCCCAAGTGGAAACTGTGAATGTTTACTGGGCTGAAGTCTTCAGAGCGCAGCATAGATGGAAACAAACATAGCTGATGGTGGATGTGGACTTGATAACTGTATGTTGGATATGTGCTTGTGTGGGAGAGGTAAGGGGAAGTACAGGTGATGTTACATTTGTCTTCTGCCCTTAATTGTGTAGGGTTTAAAGCAACTTACTGGAGAGATAGATCCAATAAGCACCTGCAGATGTAATTCCTCCCTCTTACAGAATATGACATGTAGGTTGAGGCCAGAAACATGGGTTGAGAGTGGTCAGATTTTAAGACTAAGAAATGTGTACCTCTGCACGCTAGACCTTGCTTTTTGGGTTGTTTTTTAAAGAAATGACATCACCTTTATGCTTTGTTCGTCCTTCTCCATCAGTCAGGTGCACGTTGCACCAGAGAAGCTCTGTGACTGTGGAGAGGGTTGCAGTGCAGTTCAGGTTACGGGGAAGACTTAAGCTAAATAGCATTGATGCCTGTATGCTGTGAGGTTAGAGTGTGCACCATGTATATACTAACCTGCTGGTCTAAACTTTAACAAATGAATAGTTAGAGATGTGTGGAAGTGGTGTCTAGAGCAGTATCTTGATGAGACGGTAGTTTTGGGGTTTTGTTTTTGGACGTGCTTGCTCTCTTAGCTTCTGGCATGGGGTAGGAGGTTGCTTGGGTATTATAAGGGGAGGAAGTAGAAGCCAAGATACAAAATGCTTTTTGTGCATGTGTGCTGAGATCTTGAAAGTGGGACGTCAAGCTACATCTTAAATAATTTGCCCAGTTTTTCAAGCAATTTGAACAACCATCTCTCTCTCTGCTATGGATGTATGTTGGATGCTCTAGGTAGGTAGGCTTCTTTGTGTTTGCAAAGCTGATTTTTCTTCCCTGCTTTTGCCATTGTCTTTAAAGTTGTCACCTGTTTCTTTCCTCAACAGCTGGTGCTGTAACTCCTTGTGAAACAAATGGGCAGTGTGAAGGCTGTTGGTAGAAGGTGAGACCAAGGACTTGCAACAAAGCAGGCTAGGAGAGGACAGGAGCACTTGGTATCTTACTGTAGCTTCCAGGCCAGGAAAAAATTTAATTCACAGGAGTAAATTTGAAACAAGGAAACCCTGCTCAGCTTGCATTTGCAGTGGTATCGCTTCACAGCCTCTGGTTACAGTCTCTCAAGTTGAAGAGAAACTGGGTAGCTATGCCCTTGGTCCGTTAAGCAGCATTCATTTTGTACAATAAAATTTCAACAGTGGTACCATGTGGTTCTGTATTCAGCCCACATCAAACGCAGCCTCAGTGGTATGTTCTTACTGCTGCCTTTAAAGCTATTAGCTTTTCTGCTTGTGAAGGAGGGGTTTGGAGACTGAGAAGTGAAGAGGGCTATTTAATCACCAGCTGAAAAGATGAGGAGCTTAAGGCTTTTAACTGTGTTTCTTAGCCCAAAGCTGGGAGTTCCTGGTGCATCATTCCTGTTGAAGTGACTGGGTACAGTTTTCATTCGTCAGGGGACGATGAACCTTCTGCTTAGTGAAATACGCTAATACTGAAAGAGCTGGAATTAGTTCCATCATGACTGATTTATTTTTTACCTGCTTTTGAAAGGATATAACTTCTTTGAGAATAAAAGAATTTTGTGTATTAATCATTTTGGTTGTAAGAAATGGTGCTGCTTCTCTGCTGATAAGAATACTTAGTAAGTAGTACTTTTCTACTTCAAAGCATTTTCTGGGCTCTGATGTAGCAGTGCCTCCTTGGCTGTGCATGTTGGAAAGGTGACAAAAACTTTGCCCTCAGGTGATTCTGGGTAAGACAGCTGGCATCAGTGCTGCTAGGCCCTGGTGGTGTTTTCCTGGTGTGTGTTCAGTGCCTTTGCTATTTGACCCTTTCTGACCAGGACTGGAGAGCATGAGCTGTCTGCTTGGTGGAAAAACTTTTGATGTTCCTCAGTGCAGTTATAGCTAGAGACTTCTGTCTGGGCAAATTATTCTCACTCGGAACCATAATACATCGGTTATTCAGCATATGTGTAAAATGGGATGCATGGAAACTAGATGGCATACTGTATCTCTTGCTATTTGGGAACCGGAGTTTGATTTGATTTTACTTGTGATTAGCTAAACTGAGTAACCTAGCATTTTTAGAAGTTAGCTTAGGTATAAATTGAGTGAGCTGTGGGGTTTGCAAGGCTGGGTTAGAAATGTAGTCAGTGAAGAGCAGCCTAGATGTAGGCTGTTAACTTAGTTCATAGTGGTGTTTCTAGAATCAAGTGGGTGTTCCAGGCCTCTTGGCTCAAGATACATTAAGTAACTGGTCCTAGATCTCAGTCCCGTGAGGGTTGGTGGCAGCAGCTATGCTGAAATGCAGTTGGAGCTTGAGTAGCACTCTGATCACCAAGGAGCCTTTGTATCTTCCTTCATCCAGCTTTACTCCACATGGCACTAAAATGGCCACTTTGGCTTTGCCTGCTGCTGTAGAGGAGTTGGAGATCTCAGCCCCTGCAGTGTGGGGCTCTGCTGCCCTTCCCAGCTGCTACCCATCTCAAGCGGCTGGTACTGCTGCTGGCCTCTGCCCTCACACCTTTGCTTTTCAGTATTTGAGGTGTGCATGGAGCACTGCTTGGTATTTTTGTTCCCAGTTGGTCAGATTTCCAGCAAGGCACTATTTGTCCTTTGGCTTTGCCCTTCTGTCTGCTTTTGCAGATGAAAGTTGTTTTTTGGTTTTTTTTTCCTTGGGAGGCAGGTTACATATCTAATCCAAGTGAATAATTCTCATGACTATTGCAAGAAATATTCATGCTTCTGTTCAGCGTCTGAGTCCAAGTTCCTTGAAACAGCATTAGTCTTGAGACAAAATAGCCACATTTTCTAAATTTAGAGTTACTACACAGTTGTGTAACTGGCTGGAAATGATACATAACCAACTGCCTCTTCATATTTGTTTTGTCCTTGACATGTGTGACTTCTGTCAGAAGCCTTTTCTCTGTCCTTGTGCAACAGGTTGTAAAAGTTGCTCTGGTTTCCCATGCTGAAGTACAATCTTGTCTTAGTGAATTGTCTGTGGGCTTCAGTTTAAAGCAGAAAATGGGAGCGGGGGAGAGAGGGGAATCTCCATCCTTCCTGGAAAACTTCTGGTTTTGTTTATTTTAAAGTCTGCAGATGTGGATGATTCATTTGCTTCCTGTAAGAAGGTGGGCTGGCCAGTGTTTCGGGTGTTTTCCATAGAGCTTGGGAAGCTCTTCCTAAGGAGGTGTAGTAGTATATAATGTTTCCTCCTTAGGGTATATTTAATGCAGCTTGTGATTGATGAACGTAGACCTGAATTATCCTGACTGTGGAAGCTTTCTGAACTGGAGCAAACTTCACAGGATGAAGCAAGCTGCAGCCTGGATGAAGCAAGTTGCTTCCTAGATATGCACCTCTGTATATTCCTGAAATACAAGAAAGAAGAGAGCCCCTTGCAGAATTACACAGCAGGGAAGGTGACCCTGCACAGGAAATACCAGAATTCTTGGCTGCTTATATTAAGAAGAAACTTCAGAATTTTTAAATACACTAATATTTTTATCATCCTAATGTGTCAGCTGTCAATGTTTTGAGATCTCACTTTATGTGTAAAAATTAGACAATCAGATTCAGAGTGTGTTATTGTCTCAGTAACTACCTTTTCACCCAGAACATTTGACCTGCGTAGCTGAATTGGCTTATTTGCCCTTTTGACTCTGGGGCTAGAAACTTCCTCTATTTAGTTTTGTGTGGTGTTGGGGATTGTGCTGGTACATGACAGAGGAATGTCTCATTTGGTTCACAAACGAAATCTGCCCTGTAATGATAAAGCAAAATGCTAAGTACAGGGTGACTTTACTATAATAAAATGTGTGCCGGGCAGGAACTCCCTGTGATGACTCGTGTGAGCACTCCAGGCTAGTACTAGCAGGGGCATCCTGAGCCATTCCCTGCTATCACTGCAGCAGCAGCCTGCTTGTGTATCCATCAGGGAAGGTCTGTCATAGAGAGTTAACCATTTACTTTGATTTCTTGAATTAGGAAGCTGTCCTAATCTTGATGAGCAAATTTGTAATTTCTAGCATAAATGTGCAAGCAGTTTACACCCATCTCTTGTAAAAAGCAAACCTGGCTCCTAGATAGCTTCTTGTCTTTATAAATGTGCTATTATGTGAGGAAGCACAATCATTTTCTCCCTTTTCACCCTCAGACTGTATATCACTACTTTCCTTGCCAGATAGGCTCTTTCCCTGCTCATCTTGCAGCCCTTGTCCACACCTCCTCCAGCTCACACCGTGCTTTCTTGGTCAGAATTGGCTCTGACTGTCCTGATCAGCTTTTGAGTACCTTGTTGGAAGGTATTAATGTTTCTTTCCTGAGGCTGCTTTTATCTGAGCTCAAGTGTTAGATGAAAACTTAACAGTTCCCATATCAAGCACTTTTCGTATTTCACAGGAGTATTACGTGATCTGCTCTCATATTTCTTGTTTTGTTGGGGATCTTAGAGGAAGATTAATAATTTATAGGAAATAAATATCACAAATATGGTAATTGTTGTAGTCGCTGTAATGCATGTGTAACATCTTTAATTGGAGGAGCCTTTCTGGTTTTTTCCAGTGTTGACACTTTGAGTTTTGGAAGAAATCCAGGCTAAGTTCCTGGCTTCCTCTTAATTGTGGTGTCTGTATTTTTTTTTTCCTATTTTCAGTAACATAATTTAGTACCAGATTGCCATCCATAGATACTGGTTACCATTTGGAATCTATCTGCTTTTGCACAATGGTTAAAATAATTGTGAGTTGACTTATATCTTATGTTAGTGTAGTGAATGTGGCCTGACTGTGTGTTGCACTAACTCTGTGTATTCTACTGTTTAATTGGCATTCAGGTGCAAACACACAATGTGTATTCGCACCTAATGTTGTCTCTCTCACAGTGATGTTTTGGCTTCTTTTGTTTCTGCCCCAGCAGTTGCTTTCTGTTCACATTACGGCAGTCTCTCTGATTAGCATCTGTACAAGCATGCAAGCAAGGCAGTTTTGTAGAGAAAATACTCTCATCTGAGAACTCCCATAGCTGGCATACTTGCTGTAAAGTGACCACTTGCTGCAAAAGCTTTTTTTTTTCTTTAGTGGTTGTGGAGATGGTTGGAAACTGGTGGTGAGCCCTGCGTGTTGGGTTTGACAAACTGCATTTGACTTTCTTGGCGATGGTCAGTTGGGTAGACCAGTCTCATCACCCACCCTACCTCTGATAGTTACTATTGAGTGTACTTTACTGCCCATGGTGACTGGCATGAACCTTAACTTTCTCTTTGATAACTTAATTAATCTCTTCTAATCTGGCATTGATGAGTGTTTGCTGTCAGGAGGCCTGTGATGAGAAATAGAGGGTCTGAAAAGATCAGCTTTTAAAGGTGGTGTTTGTAGGGCAGATTCCTGTCTCCTGCTTCTCTAAATGAGTGTTGTGCTCTTATGCTGCTAAGGGTGAGTGTGTGGAAGGGACATAAAACTCAGGGGGGAAAGCTCTTGCTTTCCAGAACTTTGAATCTTTACAACTGCTTAGTACCGTTTGGGCTAGCAAGCCATTTTGCAGAAGCTTTTATGAGCAATCTTAGGAGTTTGCTATGCGGCTCCTATCTGCATCTCCTTGGTGCTGGAAGAATCATGTTGATGTGATGATGGCAGTGAACTGAATGCCCCAGGAGCTGGAGAGTCTGTGATACTTGTTCTGGAAAGTAGCCTGAGAAGTCTTTATGAAATACTGTTTGTTCTGGTTAGCGCTGCTAACTTAGCTCGGCTACAGTTCAGTTCAGATTGTCTGCCTCTGATCTACAGTGCTGGCAACACTTGAATGAAGGCTTAAAACAAAAGATCAAGCTTTAGGCACAGAATGACATTCACAGCAGCATTGTCCAACCTGTATGTACTACTGAGTGTGGTAGAAAAGACACCAAATTGCAGTTCTTAAGTATTTGCTAGCTTGGCTTTAGCTCAGCTGGTTCCTGCTGTGCTGTAAGAGGATCAGGTGTGTTACTGCCACTGTAGACAAAAGTTTGTTGTGGTAGCAGGTCTTTTTTCATAGCTCTTCATTTCATTTTTATACCATTTTGCTGCTTCAGAGGCCCTTAACTGTTCATGCCCTTTGATTAGGTTTAGTTTTCTGCCCACACCTCAAAGACCCTTTCTCCCCACCCATGTATCCTTATCTTTGCTATTTTACTTTTTCACTGGGAGTTATGTTACTCAAAACAATAGCATGTTTGTTGTTCCTAAGATAGTGGTCCCTACCCTGCTCTGGACAGTGGCAGACCTGTCCAATGCTTTGCCTCCCCAGCTGGCAGGGCATCCCTTTGCCCTCTCATTTTTCCAATTTCATCAGAAAAAAATCCCTGGATGTTCTCAAAATGCTTAATTGATTAAGTATGACCTTCTAGTCTGGGAGTGTTGCATCTGAACTGAGGAGTGATGTTGACCTGGGTTTTTAGGTTTTTCTGCTAATGAATGATGCTGGTATGTGAGCTAAAAGGGCATTTTTTCCACTAAATTGCTTTAGGGTATTTGAAATGAAGCAGGATTATGTGTGTTCTGAAGAAGAGTAAAACAAAGGATGTTTATTATGTTCCCATGTGGAAATGAGGCTCCAGTAGGAACACTGCAAGCTTAGTACATGCTATGTACATAGCTAGTACTGCTACTTCCAGCTTAGCCTTGTTCAAATGTTGCCTTTGAGTTTATCTTGCACTTTCAGGAAAAGGCGGCACCTGTCATGTTCAGCTATGCTGTGATTTAGCAAAGTGGCAAATCTCCATTAGAGCCCAGGAAGAGGAAGAGCATTTAATCATAAATGACAACATGTGGTCTGTGATTTGCACCCAGGCCTCAAGTGATGGGTGAAATTACTCTTCTTGACACACACCTTGCTATAAATAGCTATTTTAACTGGGGGCAGGTGCTACTGAAATGTCATTTGGGTGAAATCTGAGTGATGTGTTGAATGCATGTCTGAGCAGAGAGGCATTGTCTTGCTTTGTCGGATGTATTGAAAGCTGTGTATCTCTGCCAAGAGATGTTGTAATGGTGAGATAGCTATTCTCTTTGAAGTGTTTTGAAACTCTAATATTTTCTTGAATCATCTCGGTGCTCCATTCACAAAAGCTGCTGCTGTTGTGAAAATGTCACACTGATATGTATTGTTTTTATCCCACCCTACTCCCCCACCACAAGTGATTTTATTTTTTTTTTAATTTTTTTTTCAGGAAACTCTACACTTTTTCAGTTCCCTTCTTTTGTGCATATCACAAGGCGGGGGGGTTCCATTATTATGAAAAGAGGTGTTGTCTGAGTGCCCAGACTGCTGGTAACATCTAGCAATATGCTTTTTGGTGCAGTGTTCAAGTATCTTCACAATTCTCTTTTTATAATTGTCCTCTGAAAGAGTAAGCTGTGGTGACTTCCCCATTGAAATATTTATCCATCACATGCTGTCTCTGCAGTATTGTTATGGGACTAGGCTTCTGATGCTGAGGTTTTCTGCAAGAGGAAAACTGCAGTTTTTCTTGATCCATTCAACCCTGAAGTGTTACTTGAACTTTGTGGAGAGGTCTGTGATTGGTGTGTGTAGTAGGAGAAAAGTAGGATTCAATTGCAAATTTTACTTGCCTTTTTCGTGATCACTTTCTGAGATTACGAACTCTACTGATCATCACTTACTCTTGAGATGAGAACAGCAGCTTCTTTTTAAACTTCATTGGCATCTTTTTTTTTTAAAGCTACTGTATCGAAATCATCTTTGCTGGATGAAATAGATCTGGGACTTTCAAATGATAGGCTTTGACTTTTAAGCCAACTTCTGATCTTTGGGATGTTCCTGTTCAAAAGGTGTGTGACACTTAAATGCTTTAACACTGAGGTGCTTAGAAGCTTCAGGTGGCTTGACTGGAGTGTGCCTTTTTGCAGTTACCATTATTGCTTTATTAAGTGAGCAAGTAAGGTATTGGTAAAAATCTCTTAGAACCCAAAGCCTATGGAAGTTGTCTCTGTGTTGCCTTGCTTGTGACTGTCAAGGAGGCCTAGTGCTGATGCCTGCCGGTGATGTAATTGTGGTGACAATACAATCCTGAAAAGGTTCTGGAATGTGGCTGTGGCAGAAGACTCAAGCACTGATGGACAAGCATGTACCACCCCACTGTATAAATGATTTTTAGTAATTCCCATTTTGTGTTACCATCTCAGTCTAGGTTGCTGACCAGACAAAGCTAGGAAGAACTCTGAATTTGGGGCTGAAACAACATGTATGCTTTGTCCATGGAAGACATGAGTGTGGTAAGAATATAGTTGGCAGCTCCATCCCAAGGGGCGCAGAAATCAGGGTGTAAGAGTCGTAGTTTCTTCAAAATTATTTCACCCAGAAAGGTGGCGTTTGCCTCTTAGGTTGAAAATGTAGATTTCTGATAGAACTGTATGGTTGTCTGCTATTCAATTAATAATTTACTAATTATTACAGTACTTCAATACAAAGCATCCATCAGTGCAATCCTTGCAGGCAGGGGATGGTTTCGGAGGGGACTTGTATTTCTGCTGGGGCTCTGCCACAGTTTGTGTTACTGCTGATCAGGTACACAGAAGGGGAGACCCTTCTTGTTATGTTTCAGCTTAAATATAAATGTTGGCTTAAGTTTCCCTAAATATCTGGGGTTAAACTTTGCTTCTAAAACAGGTAAGTGTTACACTATAAGCTCTTTGTAATTTCAGGTAGTTGTGAAAAGTAACCTTATCTTGTTCTAAGGTCTGAACATTGACAAAAATAAAGAGCTGAGATCAGCTTACAGTGGGCTTATTATATTCAGTGGCCCTCGAGGGTGTCATACGACGGGTTCCATAAAACCTCCTGTATGGATTTTCAGTGAGATTGGTTATTTCTTGTTGTATAGAGAGCAGTAGCTCTGTGGGCAGGCAGCCCCTCTTGGGTTGAAGCCTTTGGAAAATCTGCTTGTCCTGCCTCCTCCAGTTGCTTGGACTCCAGGCCAGAAGTAGTTAATGGCTTTGTACTCCCAGGTTATGCTTCTCTGGCTGAGATTTGAAAACAAAACATTTAAAAATTGCAAGGGAAATGACAGTACTGCAAAGGGCTGTGGGAGGAAGATGAGCAGACTTTACCTCTTCATCCCTTGCCTCCTTGCTGAGACTGTCACGTGCTGGTAGAGTGTGAGAGTGCACGCTTGCTCACAGCTGAGTTTGGGATCTTTGTCATTTCATGAAGTCTGGCACACGGGATGGAGAAATGCAAGAAAAGGTGCAATGCTGAACAGCACCAGGAGCTTGAGAGGTGCCGGTGCTGCAGTGAGGGAGTAGGCTGTGGTAGGAGTGGTGTCTCTGGTGGTGGTGGGTCCTGCCACAGTGCGAGGCTCGGGTCGGTCCTGTGGTAGGTAGCCTGGATCTGGATGGGGTCTGGCTGCCAGACCTGCCCTGACTGCTTGGCTTAGTGCAGGCAAGGCCCTTTTCACTAACATCCACCAGCCTGTGTCTCAGTAGAGCTGCACTTGTAAAGGAAAGGAGTTTATACCGTAGCAAAGGAGAGGGTGTGCTTGTTTCCTTCCAGTTGGAGGGAACTTTAAGCCTGATCTCTCCTTAGTTTGTTCTGTTTGGGATGATGTGAACAAAAGGGAAAATTGGGGGATTTTTTTTTTTCATTGGTGCCTTTCTTACCATGCCCCGGTGATCTCATATCTGTTTAAATCTCAGACCTATTTCAGTGCAACATAATCCTTGTTGTTTTGTGATAGGTTATTGTATGCACATTCTCTGTGTGCCTCCTGATCTTAACTGCTTAGTATACCAAAACAGGAGTTATTTTTACTGCTGTCAGTATTGTTGAGCTTTGCAGTGTTGGGCGTATCCTGTTCTGCATCATGCATCAACAAAGCTAACAGCCTTCGGAGGTACTGGGGATCTTTATTGCTGATGGTGATGGAGAGGGCAGAAAAATGATGTGGTTTAGCTTGTAAAAGCTATTGTTTTTTAAAATATCTAAAATGGATACGGGATTGAAAAAGTGTAAATCTGAAACCCGTCCTAATGGGGAGGATGTGTTGATCACATTAATGTTTTCCAGAGGCTGTGGCATGAGGTGTGTTACTCTGCTTTTTCTAGCCCTTCTCAGTTCCTTGTTGCAGCCGTGACACCTTCAGAGTGAGCTGTTGTCCCTGTAGCCTGATGCCCTACAGGCAGGCTGTGTCCATGTCTGTGGTGTGCCTGGGGGGAAGCCCTGAGGGATGGGCCTGTCTCCCTGGACATGCTGTCCCAGAGCAACTTTATACAAATGCCTTCTCTTTTGAGCCTTCTGTGGTCCCTTTCTGGTTTTGGGGGGTTTTCTTAGGGTGGGTTTGGGGGGTGTGAGTTTTGGAGGGTTGTTTTTGGCTGGCTCTGCTTTAGTAGAGAGGAGGGGCTGTGTCTTAGAAGCAGTTAGAATTTCCCAAAACTTTTGGGAAACAAGGGTAAGATGTAATCCTTACATGTGGGTTTCTGTTTCTTTTTTGTATTTTAATGCAGCTGGTGAGTCTATGTATATATTCTCTTTACTCATGGCTCGTAGGCTTCTTTCCTGTGGAGACAAGAGTTAAGGTTGCTGATTGCCCCACAGACTTCTGATTTTTTTTTTTGTCTTCCTCCTGAAACTTGATCTTGACTGCAGCTTCACCAGGAGACAGTCCCTTGCACAACAGGGTAAAGCAGCTGGCCAGGCTCATTGGGGACATGGGGAGGCTTTGGTGTTCATTGATCCCAGTGGTCTCTGGAGTGGAGTGTGCTGGCCAGATCAGGCTGCAGATACTGCCTGCCCTTATTTGAACTTGATAGCTTTTTTACCACTCTCTCCTGGAGCTTCTGTAAGCTGTGTTTTATCTGAAGAGACATGAGGCTGCTCCATCCATCCCTGTTGAACCCTGAAAAAATACTGGAGCTGATTAAAGAGGCACATTTCCTCTGGAGATGGGCCTTCTTCGAGCAAAGGAATGTAGGTCATGGTTAAGTATGTAAAATGAAAAAAGACTCCATTGTAATGGCAGCATTTCACCTAGATAATCCAGTGAGGTCCTCGCACTAACAGAAAACCTGTTCTTACATACACGCTATTTAACGTGACTCATTAAGCAAACCTAATTAACTAGCAGCTTCAGCCCTACTAAGTGCCATGGCATATGTGATTCTTAAGGCTTTAGGGCTGGCATCCTGACCAGTGCACCCTCCTGTCTGACCTCTGTCCAAATCGGTATTCTCAGCCTTCAGTGCCCAAGGCAAGGGTAAAGGAGGAAAGCAGCGAGGTGTGAGGCACTGTTAAGTACCTGATAGGATAAAGGTAATGTTGCATACATGGCTGGCTGAGCCAGGCATGTAGCTGCGGGGTAATGAGAAATGAATCCAGACCGATGAATTAAGTGGGATGGAAGCTGGCTCTGGGCAGAGAAGGGGTTGCTCTGTGTTCACTGCATGAATCTGTTGCAAAGGTGGATGTCGTAACATGCAGGAGATCTCCTAATGCAGACCTGATAAGGGGTGTATCAAAAAAAAAATCTGACAGAAAGACAACAAATGCCTGTTGGCGGTGAGTCTAAGGCTGGTGGTTATATTATGCAGATGTTCACAATTGAGGACCTTTCACTACAGGATTCTGCTGCATCAGGTGCTTTCTGGATTTTTTTAGTTTGTGATAAGAACACTGTCATTTCATATTCATAGCAAAAGTATCCCTTTTGCTGCTTTTTCTGTATATTCAACACACTTTTTAATCTTGACAGTAACTTGAGTATATGAGTATATACTTGAGTATATGCAGAGTGTACACCTTCAAATGGAGAAGTGCCATATTCTTGGCTTATTGTCCACTATTTAAGAGTGCACTTGATTTTTTCATAGCTATCATGTTCAACCCCAGCACTAGTTGCATTTCAGTGGCTGATGACACAGTATCTTTGCATATGCATAGCCTGCAAAGCTGGGGAATCTTTTTCAAGTAAAAATCACTGTTGTAAGCTTAGGAGCATCCTTGTAGTGGCTGGTCTGACTTGGTTTGAGTGGCTGCTGCAGGTTACTCATCCTATTCAGGAGCCTGCCAGACCTGAGGAGTATACAGTGGCAGCTAATGAGCAGGGGCAGTTTTAAGGAAGAACCTAGTTTGTATGTTTCAGTAGGAACAACAGGCCATATAATGCAGCCTAAGACTTATCAACCCATGGACTCTTACCAGACCATGGCTGGGGCTGAGCACCTCAGAGCGGTTCTGCTTACAGTTGTACTAATGCTGTTCAGTTCATGTCATGTGGCTTTTCAGTGGCTCTGAAATCTGCTGTCCAGTCATTACTTTCCACAGTCACAGGCCTGCAGCTTTGTCCCCCTTTCAAGGGTTTGCAGGACTGTCCTCACCATGGCAATTTGGCAGTGCTCATTAAAGGCAGAGTTCAGTTAACCTCCATTTTGCTGGAAGCAGGGCGAAGGAGGCAGAGCACTGCTCCAGCTGTCAGGGAAGCAAAACTCTAAATCATCTTGCAAGGGTATTTTTATAGTGTTTGCAAATCTACTCTAACTGTGTTTATGGCTCAATGTTTCACTGGGGTTGCATGGGCTGAAATCCCTCTATTATAACTGAAGTCATTAAAGCAAAGAACATGTTATGTATATGGTGCATAACAAAGAGTCTGATGTTAAGGCAAAATGTGCACTTTCCTAGTGGTTATGTGCATAACAATATATCCTCAAAAAAAGGTCATTTTAGGAAGTAGGCATCAAGTGAATTACAGTTCCAGGAAATATGGGGCTCCCTGTCAAGGATAACTGACTTGGTTTAAGAAGGGAAAATGTATTTTGCAGACGGGGCTATTGATTAGTTGTTCACCAGACTGTTTTTATTCTTTGGTGTGTAGATGCAAAGGCATCCAGATGTACAAAGCATGCATTTGGAGTCATGCCACTGTAGGGACAGGGATCAGTGGCTTTGTAATTGATTAGCTGCATCATTTGTCCTTAGTATTTTTTCTTCTTGGTTAAGATATTCCCAAGAGGCTGTTAGCACAGGTATAATGCAAGACTCAGTATCACATCTGTGCTAAAAATCTAGTGCCTTTCTGCTCTGAAAGGCGAATGTTTTTTTTAAAGGGGAAAAAAAAAAAAGGAAGTCTCACTGACTAGCTGTGTGTCTGTTTGGAAGCAGAACTGCTGACTTCAGGCAAACAGGCTTTTACTGCTTTTTGCTCATGCTGTCTAGAGCAAGCCCTTACTCCTCTAAGGGCATCCTCAGCAGAGCTACTTACATGCAGTCAGGTTACATCTGAGAGAGTCCGCGGAGGCATTGAAGATGCTTAAGATGAAAGACCTCAGCTCATCTCAGACCTTAGGCTGAACTAGCAGGTCTGAGGGAATGGTAGGAAGGATAGGAGGGGAACAAATGCACTTTATAAGCGTGGAATATTTGACAGAGCTGCTGAGTCAAATGGGACATCCCCCAATGCCATTTTAGCATCTTTTCTAACCAGATCTGCATTGAATATCTTGCAGGTGATGTTACTATCTGATGTTTTGTCATATTAGGTCAGGAAGAGAATAGAGACATGTTCCTGTGTTCCTGCTGAAGGTATACAAATTCAGAGAGGGCTTTTTAAAAGACCTGCTGGGAGCAGCCTGCTGATCTATATGCAGAGGTGAGGCATGCAGCAAAGCACCCCTTAAAACAGTTTTAAACCCCAGTTATGAAAATTCTGAGACTTTAGTCTTTGGCATTTATGGGAAGATAGTCAGCTCCGAGGTGAGTTCTGTTAACAGTCAATCTCCCCTTGCTTGCCTGTAAGAGGTGACCTTTTAGAAATGTTTTTAGTGAAAGGGTAGTTCCAGGTTTCTCTGAGACACTCCTCTCTTTAAAAATGGAAGATTTCAGTTTCCTGGTTGGCCTAGAAGTGTGTTACTCCCCTGGGGACTCTTCTGATGCTGGGTCTCCTAAATGCCTAAGCCATTCTTGAAAACTGGATTTGAGGATCTTGGGAAATATTTTTTCCCAGTAATTTGTGATTGCTGTACAGCTCTTGGGCTGTGTTGTGCTGTAAAGCATGTGTGGAGTTGAGCATAAAGATGTACTCCTGCAAGTTTACTGTTGTCTGTATGCTATGTCCAGAGGAAAACAAGGCGGGCAAGGATTATTGCAGGTATAAAGGATTTTGCCCTTAAAACTTGTGTACAGATTGGTACTTAATAATCTAACTTCAGCAGGTTTAGAATGGGAACTGTGTGTACTTCATACAAAACCAGGGAACATCTGGCTTTATTGCTCCTCTGGTTTCTATGCCATTGCTATAAGTGTTTACTTACACCACTGGCTCTGTGACTTCTGTGAGCCATCTGTATATGTGCTTTTTGGTTACTCATTTGTCAAGGAAGGGGCAGGGGGAGAAGGGATTCCCTGAGCTATAATCTTGAATTACTGTCACATTAAATGTGCTGCTGAATAACTGGATGGATACCCGCAGAGTAATGCAGAGAGGAGAGTGGTGTTTCTATGCATATGTTGCATGTTCTGCTGGGCAAATGCTGTATTGTCTTAGGTTGCTGGCACAAATCAGGAGAGCTTATGATAAATGGTTTAGAAGTCAGCCTAGAAAACATCTGAAGGCAAAATCATATAGTAGTGTTGTATGATTGCACTGATGGGTTTTAAATATGATGTTGAAAGCTTTGTGCTCTGGCTGAGATGGTAAGGAAGAAAAAGTCAGTCCGCTAGACTTACCTATGCAAGGGGGGGGTGTGAAACAATGCTTTGCTCAAGGAGTATTAAGTCAGACTCTGAAGGGCTTTTACACTTCTGTCCCTATTGCATCATTGCTGTCACCAGTCCTGGTGAGATTGTCTCAGAGTTATTGATGGGAATTGAAGGTTGGTTGCTTTTGTATTATAGGATGCACAAACAGGAGGTAATGAATTAAACCTGCTCTGGCTGGGAGATGTTTTAGTCTTCCCCCAGCCATTCCACAAGTGCTGTGAACTCACCCCTTGAATAAAAGGCATGTAACAGTGCAGGGGTTGCAGAAATTCAGTTGTTAAATAACTGGTCGTCTGTAGCCTGGTATATGGATTCAGTAGGGGCTCTTCCTTCTTTTTGTAATGGCCAATACAGCTTTTATGTATGGGGGGGATAATTGAAACTCTTTCATTGAATAGAAAATGCAGCTGAGGTTTTTTGGGCAATGATGCAATTGTGCTGCATTGTCCCAGTAGCATTCACACACTCTCTTCTGCAGTGTGAGCTGGGGGAGTGGCTTTGCTGTTTATCAGAAATAAATGCATGCACGGGGTACTGTCACTGAATTTTGGGTGGATTCTCTGTCGCATTCCAGAGGTTGCTTGAACTGGTTGTAAAGGCTCTGATGTTTTTTTAAACCACTATCTGACTTTACTGTGAATACAGCTGGTTCAGAAGGCATGTTATTTAACATAAAGCCTTTGCAGAACACTTCCTATGGCTTGCAGCTACCGTTAGCCATTGTACATCTTAAAACAGTGCTTGCCTTCGCTCTGTGTGAGGAGAGACTGGAGAGATGACCCTAGACCTCTGCCCTGGCTGTGTCCTGATGAGACAGCGGTGATACTGGTTTCCTCACGAGCTAAATTTGAGAGTTCCCCTGAGCACTCTTAATCACTAGCCATGGAAGATGCCCCTATCTCCAGCCTGAGGATTCTGTATTTCCTAGCTAAGCTAGCAAATTTACCCAGGTCCTGATCAGCTTCACTGAATTCTCTGCTCTGCCTCTTCTTGGGCTTCAGACAGCCTGTCTGTCTGTGCAGCATTCCTCATATGTAGCAGAGCAGTAAGGCACTGCAGTGTGCTTGGGGAGTGCGTTCTGCATGTGAGATCAACCAAGAATATTTCTCCAGGGGGATGCTCTCATTTCAGAGCACACATGAAACTCGGAGAAGCTACAAGAGAGACCGGTCAGCCCCATGCACCCGCTGCCCAGGACTGACTTGGCAGCATAGCATGACACAGCATTTGCTGTGCTTACAGCTACAGCTATTTATACATTGCCTTTCAGTGTTATTTTGTCTCATCTAGGAGATTCTGTACTTGATAAAATAATCCTGCTTAAGTTTATTAAATTTGCTACAGTTCCTAGACGTAGATGAATATTTTGGCTCTGTGGCAGCGCTGTACATCCAGGTCCAAATATGGCTGAATGTGAGGGAATTTCATTGTTAAGGTATGTCTGGATTCAGTCCCCTAAAGTGATTTTACCTGCAGACTGGACTTGCATTGGGTCTTATGTGTGAACCAAAACTGGCACGCTAGGGATTTAAGGATAATAGGCTAATATCTTCCCTCTCTCCTAGGAGAGAAAATTGCAGCAATTGTGAAAGATTACTGTGTGTGTTTGGGGGAAGGGACTCCTGTGAGGGTGGTTGTGGAGGCTCTGGGTGAAAGAAAGGGAAAGAAGAGTGGGCTGTATTACACTAACCATCCTGTGTCAACCTCCTACGTTCGGGTGTCGCATGGCTGACATCCTATCAAAGAGCTCTGGCTGTGTCCAGAATTTTAAGCAGCTTTATAAATAGTGTTGCTCAAACTGCCTGTGTGTGCAGAGACTGTGAACGACTGGGGTAGACCAAAATATTATTGGTTTAATTTTTGAACCAGTCCAAAAACTGGAGCAAGAAAGAATAGAAACCTGAACTGTAGAAACACCCATGGGTTACCTTCCTCTGCAATGCAAAGCACACATCTTGGGTGGGGTGTCTGTTAGAGAGGTAGCATTGCTGGAGATTGCAGGCTGTAATACTCGCAAAGCACAAATATATGAATCCTGTTAAGGCATCTTAAACCATTCTTTCTCTCCTACTTGTGTACTGTCTTAAAGCTGCTTGCAGGTTATGCTGTCTCTGAATAATTGCGAACAATTAGAAGCTAATTTAAATGGCTGGGTTTGTATTCACAGCAGCAGCATATGAGCTAACCAGCTGGAAAGCAGACACGGTGATTTTCTGTTAATATGTCTCCCTCTTGTTCCCTGGCAGTTTTTGCAAGGTGGATTTTTGCTGTGGGCTAATAAGGAGTTCCTCTTGCACACTGAATGCAAGGGGAGAGGGGATGCTTCTTCGTTCTCTAGCACAGAGTTACCACCAACCTAGCAGAGCCCAGTTTTGGTTCAGCAGAAGAGTCCTCCCCGGTTTGCTCCAGGAATGGAGCAAAGGAATATTTTTCATGGATATGCTTTTTATTCCTACTCCCAAAGATGTAGAAAGGTGCAGTGCACTTATTGTGTCTCAGGAGTGAATTGGTCACCAATAGTCACACAGATTTCCTTGCAGCATCCTTTTCATCCTCTGGAAAGGCAGATGGAGTTTTGAGCAGCCCCACTCCTTCCTCCAGGCCTGGCAATGTGCTGCAAATGCTGCTCAGAGTGGTGAGTGACTAATTTCTACACTGCTGATGCTGTCCAGATGGCAACCCCAGCGTGGTCCAGCAAGAAGGTGGAAAACCTGTTGCATAATAACTGCCATCTTCCTCCGAAGGCAACAATTTGAGGAATCCTTTTGCTTCAGGTAAATGAAAGAGCTACTGGACAGACTCTTCTTGCACACAAGCAGGAACACAGCTTAATTGGCAAGCTAAAACAGCAGGCTGTTGGGAATCCCAGGAATCAAGACTGGTGGCTGAAATGGGCTCCTTCTCTCTCTCTATCACACTGGTTGGTGTTAGCATCCAGGTGAGCTGCTTCTTAGGGAAGTCTCTTCTTAGCAGTCAAATGCCTCTCACTTAGACCTTGTTAGACACTGCCAAAAAGATCAGCACAAGCATTGCTTTCACCCTGAATGGTTAGGTATTCACGAAGGTTTCCACAGCCATCCACTTAGGCCCTGTTTGAACTGGGCATCTCTTGACAAGCTGGGCTTGGGTGTCTGTAGAGGTGCTGTGCTCCTCATGGCTGTTTTCTTCTTGGTGGAGATTGCTAGCCCTGACCTGTGTTTCAGATGAGGCTTTACTGAGGGAGTGTTGAGACAGCCTGTCTGCGAGCAGTGGTGGCTGACGTATAGGCAAAATGTTGTCTACTTTTCTGCTTACTGCTTCCAACCAGCTTCTCCTGTGTCTTTTAACTGCAGTCTTATGTGGTTTTTTTCAGGTAACAGTGCCATCTGGTGCTAGAGCATTGCTCTTTACAAAGCTTTTCTCAAATTCTTAGGTAGAGGTAGTAGGACAGTATTGCTTTTAATCAGCCATCTTACTATAAGAAAATGGGAGGAGGGGTGTCCTGTAATAATCTGTGCTGTTGAGACATTGCATGTGGAAGAGATCCTTTAGGCCTGTCTTGTCTTTTCTATTAAGCAACTGATTTTTCCAGAACTGCTATACCCAGAAGACTGGGTATATGAAGCAAGAAGTATAAACACTGAGAAGGGGGATCTTATCTTTTACTATAAACTGCTGCTGAGAAGAAAAATCCTATGTTGAGATTAAATCCTGTCATTAGGGACATCTTTGAAAGATTCCCCATAGGAGTCTAAGTGGCTTACTGCTAGACTTACTAGTCAGTAAATTTTCTCTTACAAGATCTTTCCATATTTTGTCGTAGGAGCCATGTGTTTTTAAACTTTAGCCTTCCATGTCTTTATGCTGAGCATCATTATCGTGTTCATTCTTTCTGAACTGTTTTTCAGGTCTCCTCAAAGGTCTTGTAAACCTTTTGGCACACACAGGGTTTGCTTTGCATTCCCAGATGGAAAGACCTCGTTACTGGTTGATGTGAGTGAGTATATGGGATATAAGCCTGTTTGAACAAATAATTCAGCAGCTCTTGATGACAAGGTTGGACAAAGTCAAACTTTTCTGTAACTCTTTTCCCAATTGCACTGAAGATCATTCTTGCCTGTTGAGTCTAGATAGCTCAGTAGGCTGTTGAGGTCCTCTTCCTTCAAGCCAGAGCTGGCACTTTAGGTACCAGGTTGTCTTTTCTGGTTTATCCCTTCTTAAGGCATCTAACCCAGGCTCACATGCGCGTGCGTTCCTTGTTGCTGCATCCCTCTTGTGATGAGTGGTGGTGCTCAACTTTTACACACATGAGAGAGAAATGTGAGACTAAGGGTGCTGAAAAGCTGAGAGTTGCTGTTTCTGGTTATAGGTGGGATTCACCTTCCAAGCAAAGTGGAGAGCAAAGGTGGATTTGCACAGCTCTCCTTGTTCTACTTCCAAGATCCTCGTCTCTCCCAACTGCGTTGCTGCCTTTGCTGGGAAATGCTCCCAAACCTACTTCTTTTCCTTTAAATAATAACTTAGTAACCTTCCTGTTGTCTTGTCTTCCTTCACTTGAATTACTGCCTTGTACTTTGTCTTCATTTTTAGATTGATGTGTTCACCAGGCCAGGGAATCTTTCTTGCAGTGTTTTCAAAAATGGCATGTAAATTTGCAGAGCTACAGAAGTGATTTGTTGCCAGTATAATAAATAATGCTTGACAGTCCTGGACAAGGAAAACCCAAGTAAAAGATTTACTTTTGCTAAGCAGAAGATTTATGTTAAAGCCAGATTCCCCTGCTCCAAAGCACAGCATTTACCCACATTATAATTAAACTGAACTTTTGTTGCATCCAATGATTTGTTCAGACTTTTTAGCCAAATTCCACTTCTTGGAAAAGGATAGTAGAGCCTTTCAGTGTCTCTTCTGCCAGAAGGCTCAAAGGTGATATTTGTTGGGGGGGTGGGTAAGAAGATGCTGCAGCATATGGCTGTGAGTGAAGGACCAGAACTGTGCTGCGGAAGGAGTTTTGTACTTACAGAGGATGGAAGGATATTCTGCCACCAAAGAACTTTACTACCCAAAAATAATGGTGAGGGTAAAAAAAAAACCAACGGGTAGGATGATCAGAAATGCAGACAGGGACAAAAGTAGCTACAAGTCTGCTGCAGGTAGATGTGTAGATAGGCGAGGCTTAGGAAACTTCAGCTTGAAGTTGGAAGGAACTCAACTGAGTGGCACAACTTCAGGTTTCTGTGTCTCTATAATATGTCATAAAGACAAATTAAAGAGCTGTCAGTTTGTCTTATGAGAGCTGCAGGTCCCTGCGGAGGCTTGCTCTGTTGGGAGACTATAAGAACTAATGACACAGCTGGATTTTGAAGCTGCCTGTGTAACAAGCCTTCCTGCACTGCTAGCAGTGTTGAAAGAAAACAGTGATTTGGAGCCAATTATTTGATTCTCATTTTTCAGATTGCCTGATCTCCTGTGTGTGTTGCAAAGGCTTCCCTCCTCTGCTGCCTTCCATGCAGTCACCTACCGGGTGTTTCCTAAATGACTCTTCAGAAGACTGCAGGTGCTGCCTGTCTCTGGCAGTCCAGTAAACAATTGGTGTGTAATTTGATAAAAATTCATGTTGCTTTAGTACAGGGGCCTTTAAAGTTGTTGCAGATGTTCAGCTGGTGACAGGCAAGTTTTGAAAGCAGTGTGTAATGGCCTGGGACTGGAAATGGCTATGCTGATCCCTACCAGCAATGGGATCTTCATGAACTAAATTAAGAACTCCTACTTTAGGTCAAGCCTTTTGCTTGTTTTCTGAAGAAGTGTTATGTCCACACTGTACAATTAAATCCACAGTAGTTTGCTGGTAACAGGCTCTACTTGGGGGTAGGCTTAGTGGTGAATCTTAGTTTGTGCTGCTAGTCGTGAATGTGCTGAATATTGGATGGTTGGCAGAGTCAGATATGCTAGTTGCATGAACAAAAGAATTGTAATACATTATCAGTTGACTGCCTGCAGGTAGTGCTGCATGCAATGCAAAGCTGTCTTGATTTCATCTTGGCTTCTGTGAAGTCCTTTAAAGCATTTATTTCAGTTTTGGGGAGCATGTTAGCACCTCCTTGCCTTCCCCTGTTCTGTTCTTCCTGCAGCTGAAGTTAATCGTCAACCTGATGTTTTGCAAAATGGTGTTTTGCACTCCCAGAACAGCCTCATGAACAAGCTTTTGGACTCTTTTGCACTGAATATAGGAAACAAAGATCCTGCTCACTGTTCCCTCACTTCGACCAATCCAAATGGGGAACTATGTGTTGCTGATTCACTGAAGGTTTCTGAGTGTTAGTTTAATACAGGCCATGTTGAACAATTTTTTTAAATCTCCTGGTGCAATTCCTAAGTAACTCTAGATATTTTCTCCTTTGTAGTTCTTTGAATGCTTTGAGATGACAAATGATATCATGATATTAAGAAAATGCAGAATGATTTTAAAAAGCAAAATGGCTAAAAAAAACCTAAAAGCATCGAAAAGCACTAGTTATGTGGCAGAGCGGTGACTGACTCTGTGCTATAGTAGGGTGTTGGGAGCCACATACTGCTCTGATATCTACTACTTGATCAGGCAGAAGCATAGACCTTGTCCTAGAAGGACATAGTTCTTTAATGCAGGAGTCTCCATAACCTCCTGTCTCAAACAGATTTTGAACTTTTTGTCTGGAAGAGCCACAGACTACATGTGCTTGCCGTGTCGGACTAGCCAGGAGCTGTCACAGGCAGAACTTCTGTGCCAATCAGTGCAGAAGATTTATTCTTCTAGTTTTGCAGCTGCATCCCTCAAGGGTTGTTTTTAAAACTCTCTGTATTGTCTAGCTCATTGTTCAACTCTTCTGGGTAGTAGAATTTCGGTTCTCAGGAGTCTTAAGTTTCTAGTAGTTTTTCTTCTGCCCTATTCTGCCATCTTCCTTCCCCATAAAATCCAGTGTGGTTGGAAACCTCCAGTTTTAGAAGTGGAGCAATGTGTGCCACTTCAGTTGTCACAGTGTGAACTAAATCTGAGCTTCCATGGGATTCTCTGCTCTTGCTGCTTCATCGTCTCTCCTCCTTTTTAGACGGCTTGTGTGCAATGCAATATGATCGATGTAACAGAAGAGTTTCAAGGGAAGTGAACTTTGTATGTGGAACATATTTTCCCGAGACTAGTATGTGATGCCCCTGGTAATGTGTTGATACTGAAATGATATTAAAAATATCTTAGCTTCAGATCTTCTGGGTCTTTGAATTTCTGAACCTTTGTCATCTTACTCTGTGTATCCATGCTATATTTGGACAGCTGACTTGCTATTTTAGACACCTCATTTGGATTTAAATAAAAACAGCTTGTGTTGAGATGATTGCTATGCTACTGTTTTAGCTGAAGTGAATTTGGGTGTGTAATCAGACCAATGAGTTAAAAAAAAAAAAATTGGGGGATGCTGTCTTGGGCTGGCTGCTGCCAAGCCTGCTGCCAGCTGTGCTCCCTCCTGTCACACCTCCATGAACCTGTCCCACAGCCACTTCTGCACCAAGGCAGCTCTTGAGCTGCTCCAGGTTACAGCCAGCCATAGCATCAGTTGGCACTGTTTTGTTTTCTCTTAGTGCCCAGGACTGGAGCTGGTGGTGGCCAGGAGCTGCTTTGTGTGGTAAGGAAGTTTCCCCTTAATCTCCAGTAAGAGCCCTGCAGTGGTCCCAGTCACAAATCGATGCTAGCTGGTGTAGGTTTCCAAATCACAGCCTCACCATTGGAGAAAAGGACCTAATTGCTTTCAGGTTTAGAAACCAGGCATGGAAATATGGTACACCATGTCCTGCTTCACACAGGCTTCAGGTGCTGAGGCCAGGTCATTCAAAAGACCTGTGAGGACCCTCAGCTGAATGAAGCAAGGTTGTATCTTTTCACAGTATCAGGCACTTGGATTTAGCCTTAAGTGATTATGGAGCATCCTCTGAGTGTGTACTAGGGTTTGGAGAGCTCTGCAGTGCCTTGTTACTTGTTGCTGCGGTAGACTCCTTTCCCTGTGGTTTGCTCTTAACCTGTAGTTTTTCTTTTTCCTCTGAACATTGATGCTACAAGTTTCCATGACAACTTCCAAGCTGACACATAGGTGCTGTCCCTTCAAAACAAAAATACTAACATGGGTATTGTAGGACACTGGCAGTCAGAGTTGGTGACCTGGAGGGATGTCCCAGGGATGGGATTAATTTTTAACTCTAGAACAGATTCAGGCAGCTGACTTGCTGGGACCACTCTCCAGTGCAGTTCAAAAAAACCTTGGTATGTGTGAGACTAAAATCCTAACTGTTAGACTTGGACAGAAGTCAGATATCTAGTTCGTCTCTCCTCCATCATGATATTTGCCCACTGGCCCAGAAGAGAAAAGACAAGCGTGACATGTTTTCTGTGTGTAATACCTTGGCTTGACTAAAAAGGAGACTGTAGAATGGTAATACATCCAAAAGGCATTATTTATTATTTTTCCCTTCACGCTTTCTTTCTTAGTCCCACTGAGAAAACTCACCATCCCTATTATGAGACAGCCTTTATAAAATTGCAGGTAATTTTTTTCTTTTCTTTGTTTGCAAATGGAGGAGGAGAGCCTGGGAGCAGTGCTTTAAATGAGATCAGTTACACAAGTTGTATGAGGAAAGTGCTGGGACATGCGAGATGGAGAAATAGCCCAGAATGAATAGCGGTAGCAGGTCTCTGCAGGTCAAAGCCTGGCTTCCCTGCCCTCCTGGTGGTGACCACTGCTAGCCAAGTCCTTGCTTAACTCAAACAGCAGAAGCAACTTCCATAATAGATAGTTCACTTCTGACTCTTAGTTGGATAAACTTCTCAACCATCATATAGCAGTTCAGGTAAATGTATAGAGTTTCATCTCTAGCATTGCGCTTTCCTCCCTTTTTTTGTGGTGCCTTGTATTCCTGTTTTTATAAGCAGTTACCAAGGGAAGGTAGGTGTGTGCTGCTTTTTCTCCTCCATCCTTATGTGCTTATTCCCAGAGCTCTTGTTTTGGAGGATAAAATCTGGAATGCATCTTGAATAGAAACCAATGTTCTCCTCGCCTCAGTGATTGCGTTGGAGGTAGAGGCTGTGGGATCATGCTAGCACTCTTGAGCAAATTCTATTCTTTTATTGGTCAGACATTGCAGTTATATGAGACAGCACTGACCAAGCATGAACTTAAACTGTTAAAGTTGGTATTGGCAAGCTTTATACTGGATCAGATGTCATCTTCCATAGCCAGGGTGCACTCTGTATTGCTGGGTAGCTGAGCAGAAAGGTGGTTGTAAAACCATGGCTGATCCAGGCGAAAGGTGTTCTCCTAAGTTCGTGTGTCACTGGGTGTTGAAGATCAAGGAACTGTGATCTGAAGTTCAGCCTTGGGCGATGATGAGTCATAGTGACAAGGTGTCCTGTCCTTCCTGGTGTTCCAAGTGCTGGCTGAACCCGCAAGGTCGGCTCCTCTGAAAGCTGGTAAGGGAGCCTGTGCAAAAGGTGTGTGCTGGCGTATTTGAGATTGAACAACCAATGACTGCATGTAGATGTGTTCACCCTTTAAAACTATGGTTCCCTTCTGTGTTTAAGCTTGTCCCCCAGCTTCTGTTAGTGGGTTCGGAGCAGGAGACAGTTTGTTCGTAATTATCTCCTGTGACATTGCCTTCTTGAAGTGTGGCAGTAGCAAAACCAAATGCTGCTATTTGCAGGCAGAATTACCTTCTTTTATTTCTCCTAAAGTAAAATATCAAGACTCCTGCCCCATGCAGAAAAGAGACCGTATGGGAGTAGGAAAGGAAGAGATGTGCTTGGCAGTAAGCATGTATGTGTTGTCTTTTCCCCTTTGCAGGATAAAACATTTGGGGCGGGGAGCATGACTGGTAGCTGGAGCCTGTGGAGAGGTGTTTCTGTCCACTGTTGTGTACCAGTGATGTTACAAGCAAACCCGAGCAGCTAATTAGTGAATTTAAGCTCTGCTTTTAAATTTGCAGATAGTGACCAGGGATTTATGTCATTACTGAGTACTTCCAGTACTGGTTGTGTTTAGATACACACTAACCAGAGTTAGTTGTCCCTATATCGGTCTCAGCAGCTCCTGTTATTTGTCACTAAACTTCAGAAGGGATTCCTACTTATTTACCTGCCACAATACTTGGCACTGGGGGCTAGTTGAAATCATCAAAATAAATTGCTCAGGTTTTGATCTCTTGTCAGAAGGTAGTTGTTGAAGAGGAAAATTGGTCCCATGTCTCCCTTCTGCTTTATGGAGTTGAAAGGTTAAACCCAGAGAGTTAGTGTGAGTTTAGCATGCCCCTGCCCAAGGATGCTTACACCTAGCTGCTGAATTGTTTGCTAAAGCAAGGATCCAGTTTCCTGTCACAGATGTATCTCCCAACCTCAGCAGTTAATTTAAAAAAAAAAAAAACCAAAACCCACAAAGATTTTGCTTGAAATGACAAGCTTGTGCTAAGAAATTAGGCAAATGGTTTGAAGCAATAAGGTACCAAGGCTTAATGAGTTAATGCTCAGCAGCTAGGCAGAAATGTCTGTCCTTCTCTCCTAGTCTGCCCAGTTTCAGGTGAGAGCTCTGATGGCTACCTTATTGCATTTGAGGTGAGGTGACTCAGCTGAGGAGGTGAACATGCTCCTGTTGGTGCTTGTTCTGTATGCAAAATCAAAATTTCTGTACCCCTCCTGCTGTGTTGGTATGAGAGCATCATCAGACCTGGTGAAGTATCTGATGTTCTCCAGATTGCAGCTGGTGCCTTTTAACTGGTAGATCTGCTGTGGAGCTCAGGCATTGATTCAGTGCTGACACCAAGAGAGCATCTGAATAGTGGAGGAAATAAATGGGTGCCAGAGTATTCTGCCACTTCTTTTTGTAGTCAGTGCACTAACCAATGTAACTGACTCCTGGTAGGTGGGTGTTGGTCATCCCTTTTTGCCTGGATAAAATGTGTGTGCAGTGATGAGTGTCTTTGGTTTGCCTTATTTAACATACATTAATGTGAATTTATTTTTTAAGAAGGCAACACAAAACATGCCTTGCATTTGAGGTGTTTGGAGGGTGTTGAGCCCAGCATGGCATACAGGAGTGCAGGACTAGCTGAGAGCATTTCTGGGGAACTGATATTTCTTGTTCTTGGGCCTATTATCAAGGTGCATGGCTGGAACATAAAACTAGTCATGTTAATACTGACTTTTGTAGTGGTAAATATAGCAACTGAGCTGTAAGTACCTATTTTAAAAGTGCTTCTCCAATATTGAGTTCCCTCACTGCTGAGTGAGGGGGCTGACCTTTGGCTGATGAACACATCACTCTGGGTATAACAGATGAGAGGAGGAATGACTGAACTGTCATGTGTTCATCAACAGACATTCTGGCTTCTTCTGGTTGGGTTTCTTCTGGGTTTTGACAGTCTTTTGTGTGATGACAGACCTGCTAAGTATTTATTGTTGATGCTGGCTTTCTGCCTACTACTTGGCTTGCTTATCCTAGCAACTGAGGCAGGTGGGTCTGGCACATGAAGCTGAAAATAGTTGTGCTGCCTTTAAAAATCAAGAGATCTGAAAATAGGTTAAATGTAGTCCCCCTGCAGAGAAAGTTTTATGCCTTGCTTTGGGAAGAATTTGTGTGATTATATCCTTCAGGAAGGATCCCAACATGCAAAATCTACTCATTTACAACTCTTACGATTTACCAGAGTTGACTAACACAAACATTGCTGCTGCCAGGTAGCATTGGATCATCTTGTCAGTCTGGGTTCTTCAGATACTGTTTAATACAGAACAGAGCGGTGTGGCTCAATGATATGTTGAAATGTAATGCATCAGTTTAAACACCACGTGTCAGAGATTAAATTGTCCTAATGCATGTTGAAATGAAAGTATCATTATACACTTGGAGCTCTGCAGCAAGAGAACTCCAGTTAAAATACTCAAACTGCTGCTCACGCATGAGTACTTACTGGAATGTGAATGTTGCTGCCTGATTCTAGATGTTAAGAGGCTATCTATACAGTACTTATTTTAACAAATAATTTTAGAAAGCTGTATAAAAATTGATGTCTATCTGTATACCCCAGTGAGATGTGGGAGGCAATGAAAACACTTCCACAATCTGGAAATGGGCTGTGGGAGGCTTCAGGTTTCCCATTCCAGTGGAGTTCTGACTCCAGAAGTTGGGTCTAAAAGCCTAGCTGGCTGGCTGTCTTCCTCTCTTACTGAAACATGCAATCAAGAAGGCAATAAATACTCAGGTACTTTGGTTTGATTCCGGATCCTGTCCTTGGATTATAGATTTCTGTCTAATTTAGTAAAGCAGGCTGTAAGCCAAGGTGTAGGTTGGGTTGAAATGCTGACAAAGCACAGTTGATTTTGGGCTGGGGATCAACAAGGAAAAGCAACAAATGCAGCAGTAGTGGAGAGGTGGATTCTGAAAGTGAGGTGTAAAAGAGGCTCTGTCCTTGATACTGCGTTCACATGGTGCTTCCCAAAACGCGTAGTATGTAATTAGTGCAGGGCTCAGAATGATGCACCAATGCAAATATGTTCTTGACCACTGAAATGCAGATGAGACTTTTCCCTGTTCAGCAGAAAGAAATGTTAGCTGAGTTACTGTGAGACCAAGCAAGTCTGAAATTGGAGTTCAGTCTTGTGGCCTCCCTGTTAGCATGCTTAGGGCATTATCCATCCTGTAGCATTTTAATATTAGTGTATTCAATGACAACTGCATTTTGTAGTTTTGAGCTTGTTGATAACACTTAATGAAATAGCCTGCAAGGAGTCTTGAGATTACTGGAACAGCTTGATGAAGGACCATTTTTGGAAGGACATCGCTTGGTTAACTGACCTGGTAATCACTGGAGAGTCATCAAGTGATACCTCCCCTTACCAGTAATGACTTCTGGTGCCCACAACTCTGCTTGAACTAATGTAGAATATGTAATGATGCTCCAGCCACGTCTTTTGTTGCCAGCACTAGCTCTTTGCCAACAAGTGCTTTAGCAGGAGCTGGAGTATGAGCAGTGCTTCGAGTTTATCCATGTTCTTATCAACATTTTGTGTTACCTGCATGGATCTGGGGGCTCTTAAGTGTGATGACAGCCATTTCTTTTCCTTTTTTTTCCAAGGCAAGTGCTTGCTGCAGTGAATTTGGCACAGATTCCCCTGCCAGCTAAGACTTCTCATTGTACAGTACCTTGCGTAAAATGTTCCAGGCCAAACAGGATTTCCACAGATATCCAGATAGCATGGGGTATCTTGGGTGAAAAGCATACAGGATGAGACACAGAACTGGTGTGATGTGCTTCTTCCTGTGTCTTCTGTCTTCTCTAGTACATAGACTAGATGTGGGTAGGAAATGATGCATGATGCAGACAGAGGAAGAGGAGAGGGAGACTTAGTGATGGAGTCAGAATGTCTGCACCCTTTTTGATGTGTCTGCTGACTTAGAGCATAGTCGTGGATGGATCACCTGGTTGCTGTGTTTCAGATCTGTCAACTGGATTTTGTGAACATGCCAAGGGGGTTAACTCTGTGTATGGAAGTACCTCAGCATCCTCTGCTGAAAACCTCAGTCCGGAGGACTGGGATACTGTGCATTTGTATTTGTCGTGTTATTTCTGACTAAGTATCGTCTGGGGTCACTAAATTCAGCATCTTTCTCTCTCCCCTTAGCTGAAGCTTGAAGATCGCTCTGTGGTCCCTCGAGATGTGGTCAGACATATGAGCTCCAGCGTAAGTGCTTTTTTCTTTGTCCCTTTTTGGTTGTGATGCTGCTGCATGGATTTCTAAGACTTGCCAAATTGCCTGAATGGAACTGAACAGTAATGCTTTGAGCATGTTCTATTTTTAGTGTGTTTGATAGACCTAGCTGCACCCTTTGAAAATGAAATGCTGATAAGGCTGCCTCTCTACTGTTGCATATCTGCAAAGGTCTCCTGAGCAAGCGAGCCTGATAAAGTCAGGTAATGAGACAAGATGCTTGTCTATCCTGCCATCCTTTAAGTTTTAAATCAATCAATTCTGAGATGTGGGGAGTGTGGACCTGCTCCCCCAGACCTAAGGGGGAGGCTGGAGTGGAGGCAGATTGCATTACTGCTGTGTGCCTTTTGGTGCGCTATGGTAGAGAATTTGGAGGAAATAGTCGCAATCTACAGTGAGCACCATCTTGTCCGATTTCTCCAAAAATACAGCAAATCCCAACGCTGCTGAGGCATCTGACACAGCTAGGTTGACAAAGTAAGCTGGTTCTTAATCAGCGGCCTATAATCGTGACCTTTACTCTTTCTGGATACTATTTTAAGTCCTAGTCATTCTGTTCTAGTGGTACAGCACTTGTGCTTATCAGAGGTGTGTGGATTTGTTTTTTGTGTAGGAAATACCGAAAACGTTGTTCAGTATTGATTATCAGATGTGATGTGGTCTCTTTAGGAGCTTAGCTAGGTTGGCAATTTCTTGCTGTTGCTCACACCTAACCTATAACCCCGAGCCATATGGCCTGCCATGTGTGTGCCTGTATCTTCTCTTGACTTGCTTCCAGCAATGTGGCTACCAAGGTTGTGATGAAGCAGGCAGCTGGCCACTAACTGCTGCAGTTGTACCACATGGTGTGCAGCCTGGTACAGGGATGGGGAAGGCCATTCTCTGATCTGGGTGTTTTGTTTTTTTCAAATAAAGCCTTTTTTGTCAATTAAAAAGAAAAAGTAAACCCACCCCTTTTCACAAAATGTTCCAAAGAGGAAAAAAAGGGAGGAAGAACTTGAAGGGTAATTTGAAAAATGCTGAAACAAAACATTTCCTTAAGAAACTTACTTGCTGTCTGAAATGGAAATTTGGAGTCAAGTATCTTACTAAAACTGCAGCTTTATGAAAGTGTCTCGATCCAAAACAATGAACAGCTAGCAAATTGAAATATCAGCTGTTCATGCCATTGTACCTGGCACAGCTGGACTCTGTAGTGTATCCTTCTTGCTCAGAGAGATGCTTTGAGTCCTGTCTCTCAACTGTTTGTCCTCCAATGCTTCCTAGTCATTTTAAGCTTTCAGGACAGCAAGTTGTTCTCCTCATGGCAAACATGGATGTGCTGCTTTTGTTTGCAATTTCAATACTGAAATTCTATTCCATATCTATATAAGGTGTCTGTGCCCATGGCAGGGGGGTTGGAACTAGATGGTCTTTAAGGTCCCTTCCAACCCAAACCATTCTATGATTCTATCTGAGTAGAAATTGGCTTCTCTGGCTTGCTGCACATATATCGGTAGATATATGACCCAGCAGTTGTTTTGCATGCTCATTTATTGTCTGTTTGCATATTTAAACACTGGCTTTTGCTTGACCATTTGTACTAGTGGCTGATAATTTTTTTAATTGATGGAATGGTGAGGGTATAACTCAATTTCTTGTCTCTATTCAAAAGCATAGCAAATCTGAAGATGACTTATACTTTACCTTACCCTCAGCTATGTTTTAAATGTCAGTGGTAAATGAAACAGTAAACCCCTTCTATCCCAAAGAAAACCTTCACTTGTAATTTTTGGAATATATCTAATTAACAAGAGCATTTAAAATAGAAAATCTGCAAGTGTTGGTCTGCCAGATTCAGGAAGTGGGATGGTTGCCCTGCACCAGTTGGCCTGGCAAATATGCACAGTGTGGAACTTATTCTGTATTCACCACACTCTCTTAGGGCTTGTTTTTAACCTTGAGTGGGAAGGACTCGAAATCCTCTGTTCCTCAAGAGAAGAGAGCTAACTCAGATTCATGTGCTTCTCATTGAGCACTGAGTGTGGGGAAAGACTGCTTCAGGGGGTAATGCATAAAATGAGATAACTTTCTCTGAATGCAGTTGGGCCTGTAAATCTAATCCAGCTGGATGAGAAGTGGTGAAAGTGGCAGAGTTCACTTTTCCAGGTGATATGCTAATTTGGGGAGAAGATTAGAAGTAGGTCTGTAATCTGTCAGACAGCTGGATTTTGTTGCTTCAAAGGGTGCTGGGCTATGCTGTCCCTTTTAAAAAAAAGGAATAAGAAGGTAGTATGAAGTTCCCCTTATTAGAAAAGAGTGTTGAGGGAAAGAGTAGAAGGATGGGAGGTAGAAGATAGGGGATTGCAGCCTATGCTTGCTGAGCTGCTGTTCTCTCAGATGGGAGTTTGCTGGTCTGCCTTAAGGCCTTCTCTCTGATGGGGAAGGAAGAGAGTCACTTCTCCATCCATTCAATGCTTAAATATTCAATATATCCAGCATGGTGCATGCTGTCAGGGTACCTGAAGAAGCAGGAAGAAAGTCTAGGGAGTGCACTTAATTCTGGTGTGAGTGGGGCTTGAACCCATCAGCTCTTCTAAGAAAGATCAGTCACCTCCCTTTTCCAGTTCTGCTGTTAGGGTTGATGAAAACTGATTTTTGTAACCGAACTGTGAAATGTCTGCTCACTTCATTTGGCCCCTCCTTTAATGGGAGCATCTAGTGAACAGGACAGGACAGTTGTATTCAGGCAGGCTGGTGGGGAGCCATGCTCTGGCTGTAGACCTTCCCTGGAAGACAAGAGACAAGTTGGCAACTTCTCGCTCTGGGACTGCGTTGCTGAGCACTGCTATGATCTCATGGAGTGATTCAGCAGAACCCCTCAGCCTGCAAATCTGCTGTGCCTGTTGCAGGCCAATGTTTCTTGTGACAGTGAAATAAACTCATAATAAACAAAGGTTCAGTGGCAGGTGAGGGAGGAGAGCTGTGACTCAACAGCCCTGTAGCTTCTGGGGCTGCTCACAACATTGAGCTCTGCTTTCTTAACCACAGACAGTGCTCTGTGCTTGCTCAAGCATTTTGCAACTGGAAGGAGAAGAGCTGAACTAAACCTGGTGCTCTTTGCCCATGACTAATAGCACCCAACTGTGTTAGATGGGAGGCAGGCTTGTAGGGTGGTGCAGGCACCTTCTCTGTAGGGAAACTGTCACTTAGAGAGTGGGCAGAGGGTGTTGCTATGTGTCAGTCATCCCAGTCCTGGTTTTATTTATTACTTGTTATTCTTTCACCATCAATAAAAGAAGGGTTTGAGGCCCAGAGACAAGATGATCCATAGAAACCACAGGTGTTGGATTGTATCATGTCTCAGAGCTGCTGTTGGCTACTGACAAAAGGAAAAATTAATTCTGTAATGCTCAGTGTAGGGCAAGGAATTTGTCTCTTGAGGTTTTTTTAGTTCTGGCTACCAAGCAATCTAAAACACAGGGCCTGAACTGCAAAGCATGGGCAGAAGGTGGACTGGGCATACTTAATTTACCTTAATCTGGAGGAAAAGCAGGGTAGGTGGCTGTGCTCTAGCCTGCAGAAGCTGTGGGTTTGTTGAGCAGGTGCCACTTCTGAGCAGGCCTTGCTCATCCAATGGCTCCAATCATGCTGGCAGCAGCTGTTGTGAATCTGATGTAGTTCTGGCAAACCCTTTTCAGGTGAGAGTTACGGTACAGCTCTGCTGGGCTCTTTCTTGGCAGCCTGTGCAGGCTTCAAGCTATGCCAGGCTTTGCTGTCTGTCATGATGGAGTTATAGCTGGGAAAGGCTCCCTTTGCTTCCCAGCCTTTCTAGAAAGAAAAGGGAGCGATATGTGGAGCAGCTGGAGGGAGTGAACCCCTACTGCTTTGGGCTCTGCCAGCCTGGCTCTCCCAGCCATCCTGGCCATGCAGGCACAGCTAGGCATGGGCAATGTGTGGGGCAGGACACGCTTTCTCTGCATTGCTGCCTCCTCTGGAGCCATGAAGCTGCAGAGCACAGCGTTTGTGTGATGTGAGGAAGGGGACTTGCAGGAGGCAGGTGGAAAGCAAGCCAGCCAAATGGGCTGAGCAATCTGTCCAGGAATTATCCTGGACTGTGGGTGTCTGTAGGGTGTCTTTGCCCTGACTACCAGTCCTCAAGGTGAGACTGGATGAGTTGAGCACCAGCAAACTCCTGGACTCCCAAAAGGGCTGCCCAGGGCTCTGAGTGAAAGCCTTGAATAAATATTTAATGTGGTCAAAAGAACAGCATGTTTATAAGTGGACTGAGCAAACAAATCCACTTCTCACAGGGTATAAGCCCTTTGAGTGTTATGCTCAAGTCCTGTTGGAGAAGAGACCTTGATGTTTGAGATAAGGACAGCTTCAGAAGTTACTGATACCAGGGCATTTGTCATGCTGGCCCTCAGTCAGCTTTTATAATGGACTTGTGGTCTTTAATAAAGAAGAGTATTGATTGTCCCAGCTGTCAGGAGGCCAGGGCAGCTGCTGCATTTGACAGTGTTTGGGTTAGCAGCCCTTCCTTGCAGGCCTCCACCATATGTGTGAGCAATGCATATGTGCATATTGTGTGCTCCCTGCCAAACTATCCCCAGAAGGCTCTTGACAGCATGCATTATTTTCTTGGGGACAAAAAAGATTAAAACTTTGCTAAAAAGTGAGGGAGATAATGACAACCATCTCGTAATTGGACCAACTGTAAATTATCTGGCTTGAAACCTTGAAATCTGGCTAAAGGTGCCAGTTTGTTGGGGGGTTTTTTGTGGTTTTTTTTTCTTTTAGTATGGCAGCAAGTGAAGACCATTTATAATGTCCTGCAAAATCAAGCTTTACATGAGAAGTCACAGGTAGCTTTAAAGAATTTCTCTTTTGTTCTAGGGTTCATGATCTACCCCTACTTTTGCTGACTCAGGGCAGTAACTGCAGGATGGTCCTATGGAGTTGCAGAGATCTGTTTAGTTGAATAGACCAAGGAGCCAGGCAGATTTTAAAGCAAATAAATACTAATCACCTGACACAGTGTTGGCTTATTTGACCACATGCAGGAGTCTCTGGGCTGCTGCTTTAGCAGCCATTGCCAGTTTTAACTGGGAAGTAAACACTACAGGTGTTTTAATAGTGATCTCACCTTCTGAGTTGTCTTAGGGTCATGTGAAATACCCCTTCAGAACTAGGGCCTGAGGGGTAAGAGGGGGTTTAGTCTTGAAAGTTTATTTGTCTCTGCACTTCCGATTTGTACATAGAGCATGTATGTAGGACCTTCCCTAGGTGATAAACCCTTTTTCTCTTTTGTGTTTTCAGGACAGCCAGTGTGGAACTGTAATTGATGTCAACATAGAGTGTGCTGTGAAGCTGGTAGGAACCAACTGCATCCTCTACCCTGTCAACAGCAAAGACCTGCAACATATCTGGGTGAGAATGCAGCCAAAATACATGTGGGAGCCAGGGCTTGGTGGTTTGGAGGGATGCTTCTGTATTTCAAGTAACACATGCAAGGGAAGCATCCATATTGTGCAAGATGCATCTGCAGTTTAGTTTTATTTTAAACTTTCTGCAAGCATCTTCCCTGAAAGAAGATGATGCAGCATCACCTCATCTCCCCATCTGTTCTGTATTTCTGATCACATTGCTGAGACCAAATTGACTTGAAGGGCTAGGTTGACATTAAATTGAGTGAGAACTTCTGCATTGAGATGGGCTGATGTGACAACCCAACTGGGGCATCCCCATGGCAGTGGCAAAGAGCTTTCAAGCTGCAATATCGTTACTATTTAAAGAGGCTGTAAAAATGCTGAGATGAGTCGAGCATCTTTCTGTTGAGCTGGAACAGTCTGAAAGGTATCTGGTTCTCCCTCTTGAGTGGGTGGGTGATTTCCAGAGACTAGGTGGGGTAGGATTTCATCATTATTTTTTCTCAGAGGAAAAGATAATTTGGGAGTGAAGAGCAGGAGTGTCACAACCCATCTCAAGAAACAGCCTGTGGAAAGGCAGTGGGATACAAGCTTCTCTGGCATGGAAGATGAGTCTCAGTGATAAAAAATAATTGTTAATATTAACTGAAGGCAAGTGTGAGTATGCCTCTGCTTTGCAGAGCACTTCTTGAACAGAACAGGACACTTGACTTAAACTTAAGATCCAAGTTTAAAAAAAATCCCAGGGAAAGCCTGAGTTGTTTAACTGGAGAATCCAGGCTATGAGCTGACAGTCAGGCAAACTCTTTGATGTACCTTGATTCCAGTTTACAGCAAGATCTGCAGTTGCTGTCATAAGTCCCTCTGAGATTGCTATCTAGTCTGCATTGTGTGGGTACTTACTTAATGGTTCAAAGTACAAGGGTTGATATTTATATGGTTTTGTTTTCCTGTTTTCTTCATAGCCTTTCATGTATGGTGACTACATAGCCTATGACTGCTGGCTGGGCAAGGTCTATGATTTGAAGAACCAGGTCATCCTCAAGCTTTCCAATGGAGCCAGGTACTACTTTCTGTTGAACACTGTCCCCCTTGGCTTTCACAATCCTGATCTATTTTAGGAGAACTAGGCTGGGCTTCATTCACATACTGATAAGCTATCTGCTTGCTTTATCTTCAGATGTAGACTAAGAATACATCTTTCTCTGAAAACATTGAGATTCATTGTTCACCCTCTGGAAAAGCTGTTAGCTGGAAGGTGGCAATTTTTTTCAATCCCAGCAGATCAGTGCTCCAGAAGTAAAGCACATTGGTCTTTAAACTGTGCTTCTCTTCTGGAAAAATAGCTATTTATAATGGATTGCTATTCTAGACCTTTTCTCGGTAGGAGAGCATAACTTCACTGAGATGCAGGGAGGATTCTTACCTTAAAAGAAGGTCTGTGAAAGTGTAGAAACTTGCAGGCTAGTGTTTCTTATCAAAGATAAAAAAGCAACCCAAGATTGAACAGCTTTGCTTTTACACTGCTATTTGCAACTGTATTAGGAATGTTTTTTCAATGAAGGCATAATCCAAAGTCATCTCTCTAGAGAGATTTAACCAGAGATACTGAAAGAAATATCTGCTTAACTTATTTCTGCAAAGCCAGCAGAAGGATCTGAATTCTGTTCCTTGTGCATGTCAGACAGTAACTTGTGAGCTAACCCCCTATGAATTCATTACATTCACTCTTACTGAGGCCTGTCTTGTCCAACAAACTTTTTTTATTGATGCAAGGGAAGGAAGGAACCAGTGGAGGGCCAAGAGGCTTATGGGCCTGGCAGCTGGGGAATAACCCATCTGTCTTGTAAATTGAGTGTTGACATTGATGTTTAAAAAAAAAAAAAAAAACCAAACCCACAATCCTGCAGCCAGCTCTGAGTCTTTCTAAGAGAAGTGAGTAATGCGAGAGCTAAAACAGATGATTGGTGGATGCGTCTGTGATTTTGATTGTTTCAGTGTTCGGTTAACTCAGACTGGAAGACTATTACACATATGTTAAACTGGGAGTGAAAAATAGCTACACTTCTCTATCTGTATCGCCTGCAGTTACTGGTGCAATATAAAACCTTGCTTGGTATCTGTTACCAGCTCATGCATAACTATGTAAAATGAGGTAACTGTTTTCAAAATCTCTTCCTAATGAATCATTTGAAATCTCACCAGAACTCACTCTGGAAATGAAGCTGTTGCTGAAGCAAGTATACAGAAATTGCCTTTAGGTTCCAGCATCAGTGTGAATAACAAATGGGACCTTTGCAGCAGGCAAATCTTGTCTAGTACCCTGCATATTACTTGTTTTTTTTACATGCTGAATGGAACCTTTAGATATCAGGCAGTGCTTTAATAGCTTGTCTATGACCAGTTTTGCTCTGGACCATAAAGGCTCAGTGATGTACTGCTGGGCATATGGACAGACCCCCTCAGGCAGTGTCAGTTAATTTGGTGCTGTTTGCTCTTGAGGTGAATGGCTCTGGAAATGCAGCTCTCTTGTCTGTTTTCCAGGTGTTCTATGAGCACAGAAGATGGAGCCAAGCTGTATGACGTTTGTCCTCACGTCAGTGACTCGGTGAGCTTCTGGTTCTCCTGAGAGTCTTTTTGATCAACTTCATCTTGTAAGATTTTTATGGAGGAGGGAGGGAGAAGGAAAAACTATAGGCACTTACTAATCCTAAAAATTAAAAGATGCATCACAACTGAAAAGCACTTCACTACATCTTCACTTGAAGTAAGTGTAACAGGATGTAGCTTAAAGGTAGTATAAATGAGCAGGTTTTGAGGAGGTATTACAACTAATATATCCAACTGCTTTCCTTGCAAACAACTTGCATAACAGTCAGATGGCTGATGTCAAGGCAGTTCACTGTCTGCTCATTATATCTGTACATGCTTGAAAACACTCTTACTCCATTTAATGCTTTCAAAATTGTTCCCCTTCTGGAAAAGGGCATATTGTTTAAAAGGTGTTCCGCTAGAAGCGTGTTTCCAGATCATGTAAAATACCGTCTCTCTTGTTGTTGTAGTCCATTGCATTCTCTGAATGGAGACCTGCCACCATACTGGCATTTTTCAAATCACGTGGTGAGGAGGGGTTTGCTAGCTTTTGGCTAAAACAGAGTTCCCTGTGTGATGATGGAATCTAACCTCTCTCACCTTCAAAGGCTGACGACGTCTTGCTTGTTCTTCCAAACAGCTTCAGTAGGGCCTCGCTGCACTCCTGGCAGCGGTATTGGGAGTTGACCGAGAATGGCATCTAATTCTTAAGAACTAGCAATGTAGTCAGCTCTTAGCCTTCCCAGCCTTCAAAGCAAAGGCCCCTTTGATCTAAAACTGCACTTCTGTTCAAATTTGATGCCTGTTTCTTGAAAAGTAAATGGAATATCAGTTTAATAGGATGTGCTGCTGTGGTTTTCTTGTTCTGTACAGAAAAGGAGTGCTCTGTTGCTAGATATTCTCCAGTATCTTAGTCTTTCCTACTTTGGGTTGTGCAGTATGTTTTCCACTTGCTAAATGAATGTTGTAGCAGCATCCAGCTTCTGGTTACCCAGTTTTGAGATACCTTGTTTTGAGTGAGGCTGCCTTTAAAGTGTACATAGTCCTCTGGAGACTTGTGGTTTGGTCAGAAATGTGAGTTGTCTCCACTGTTACTCTTGATCCCTTACTCAGAATTGCCTTGTGTTAGATACTTACCTGACTTAGATCTTGTCACACTGCTCTTATCGTTTCTGACAAATTACAAGACTTGATACAGTTTTATGCTTGGTATTTTATCTACTGTAAACTGCTCTGTCCGCCCCCACATTCTGAATCTACAGCTCATCAAGTCACTCTAAATATCAGTGGGAAAGGAGAGCAATTGTTGTGTTTACAGTCCTGTTTTGTTTTCAAAGAACTATCATATTAAGTAAACCGCCTAAGACAGGAATAATACTTAGAAACTTAATTTGATGAGCAGAGGAGTGAAAGCAGGCATCCTCTGGCTCTGAAAGCTGTACGTGCTTGAATTGGAGCATGGAAAAGAGATGGGTGTCCTTGTCCAGGACTCAGCCCGCCTTGGCTTCTTTTGTTACTGAGAACATTTGTGTGGAAACATGCATCTTGCTTCTTGCAAGTACCTTTGCTTCTCCCCCACTGAGTCAGTCCTGTTCATATGTGTGACAGAGTGGGTTGCTATAGGAACTGCTGGGCAGACTTCAGGAGAGGAATGAGCTTCAGGAGATGGGCAACTTACAGACTTCACCTTTATGGTTAATCTTACTGATCACGAATGAGAGAAGAGAAACACCAGAATCTTAAATCTGAAGAGTCCTTTATGCTGTTTTTTTCCCCCACAGGGTCTCTTCTTTGATGATTCATATGGCTTTTATCCTGGGCAAGTCCTCATCGGGCCTTCTAAAGTCTTCTCCAGTGTGCAGTGGCTCTCAGGTGTGAAGCCTGTTTTGAGCACAAAGAGCAAGTTCAGAGTGGTGGTGGAGGAGGTAAGGACTGACGAGCTGACACATGGCCACCTTCTGCACAGAACAGTCCCTGGCTGGCATTCTGGAACAGAGTCAGCTTGCCATGGTAACCTTCCAAGAGCAAATGCACTGTGGCTCTGTTCTTCTGAGGTGACAAATTTCTCATTGTGGACTGACAGGACTTTTGAGTGTCATTTGGCTTTACCTCCCGAGGGTCCCTGCCGGCACCCTGTAAGGTGATGGCCTGCCAGTACACTTAGAGGCTAGTACTGCTGATTGTTAGGGTAGTAGAAGCACCTCTTCTATTGAAACTTAATGTTGCATGCTATCCAAAAAGGGAGAAATGTTGCTGACTCTTTGCTGAAAGAAGGAGCAGCTCCAAGTCCACTAGCATGTCTCTTTGTGATGTTGGACTGCTGATTTGTATGTACTATAGCTTCCTTCACAAGCCAGACATAATCTTTCTTGAAGTTAAAAACTGTAGAAACTCTTGGTGTTGCCAAGATCCATGCTATGGGAGCACTGTAGTTGGTCCTGAATGTGGTGAAACTGCACTTGACCACCTTAATTGATAAAAGGAGGTTTGCCACTTTCCTGTGTGTAAACATTCAGATCCTAGACACTGGTCTAGGAAAGCCTCTGAAAAATTAAATTGCTTTCCCTCTCTTACATTGTAGGTACAGGTGGTAGAACTAAAGGTTACTTGGATCACTAAAAGCTTCTGTCCTGGAGGTACTGACAGTGTGAGCCCTCCTCCCTCTGTAATCAGCCAGGAGAACCTGTCCAGGTGAGATTAGTTGAAAACCCCTTTTCACTCCCAGCACCCAGGGCCTGCACAGACTGAGTGATATGCCTACCAACTGATTGGAGACAACGCTGCTCTTTCCAGTGGGTTTTTTGCCTTGTATGCCTGTATGTTCCAGAGCTTCAAAAATGTGAGAGAATAGCTTCCAAATGAGTTTAGCAGACACTTGAGTTACCAATACAGGGGCTAGAATCCCAGCAATCCTCTCCAAGTACTCTCCAGTTGACAAATACATAGAGGAAAGTGGTGTCTGGCAACAGCTCACTTCTTCCCGTGTCCTTCCACTTGTCTGAAGCAGGCTGCATCTTCTAACTGTGTGTGCAGTAGGCAGCTAAGGTGTCCTGCTCTGGACCCAGCCTGGTGCTGAGGAAGCATCTGGTGCCCTCTGCAGGCTGCAGCTGCAAAAGTGGGCTGGACAAAACTCAGAAAGAAAAGTCAGATGAGTAATAGCACAATGCAGTGTAGTTCCTGCCTGGAGCCTATAAGGAAGCTGGAGGAGAGGAGCTCTCCGATGACAGCAGAAAAAAAACAATGCCAACTTCAAATGTCTCTTGGCAGCTGTCCCTGGGAGGGGGAGCTAGAGGGAGAGGAGTGACTGGTGTTCTAGCCAAACCCTTTGTATCCCCACCCAGTCCCTAGTGAGACTCCCACTCCTCCTTTAGAATTGTGTGCCTGGAAAAGATTTGGTGTGGTGTTAGCTTCTGTCACCCCAGAAGATGTGCAGTTGGCATGAGGTCATGCCAGCCTTGTGAAGACCCTGGTCACTGCTAGGTTCTGTTACCGCTTTTGCACTTTGCTCATGGCTGTCCTCCGGTTCCACCAGGGTAAAGCGTCTGGGGTGCTTTGACCATGCCCAAAGGCAGCTTGGGGAAAGGTGCCTCTATGTGTTCCCGGACAAAGTGGAACCTGCAAAAATCACCTGTGAATGTCCCGAGAGGAACTGTGTCCTGGGTGAAGGATCAGTTGCCAAAAAGGTGAGTTGAGGGGTCGAGGGAGGCATTGACTTCTCTAAGCATTTCTGGTCGCTGTGGCTTTTAAAGCAGAAATCTTCCTGGTAGTCATGTGGTCTGAAATGTGAGTCTTGAAGTGGTGGTTGTGAAGAGTAATGGCTTGTTCTTGCCAGCAGTGAAGTCACCTTGTACAGCAGTCTGACTGCACTGGGTGAAGCACGCAGCTAATGCCATGAGGGAACATGAACAGGACCTTGAATGTAGAGGTGTCACCTTGCAGGGGTCAAGCTGTGTCAGAGCTGGTGTGCTCTGACAGCTGGGAGTGTTAGACATGTCATTTTCATTAGCATGACCTCAGGTTTCTCATGGAGCTGAACTGTTCAGTTAAATCCTTGCTACAGTGAGACAAGAAGTCTTTGCTTCCTAGGCCAAATGAGTCATGCTATGGTTTCTACATGCTGGCTGTAGAGCAGCAGCGTTCCTAGAATAACAGGATATCATCAGTGTGGATGGTGACCTCCCTGCATAGCTGTGTCTGTTACATAGATTAACTTTTGCAGCTTCTCATAACCTTTCCTAACAAAAAGTTCAGAACATGCTTAAAATAGCCTTCAGGAGCAAAGCTTACTTTCCTTGGACTGCTCCTGAGTAGAGCAGTGGTGAGATGCTGGTTGTAGAATATTCTGGTGCAGGTGAAATGCGCAGAGGCCCGTGGGGTGCTGTTTTCCTCTGTGTACGAAGCTAGCCATTCCCCAGATTGGCTGGCAGCTTGGTGAGTGTGCAGGCATGTTGTCTAACCTAGGTCTGCTTTCTGTAGGTGAGACGGCTGCTGAAGAAGCAGATAGTGAAGATCATGTCATGTTCCCCTGAGTCTCAGGGTACCAGTGAAGCCCCTGATAAAGAGTCTGCTGCAGCTGCTGACCAGAAATCAGAAGAGCTTAAGCCTGGATCAAAGTGTGAGCTGGATGACTCTTCCAATAGTGCACTGAGTCCTGGGGAGAGAAAGGAAGAGCAGCCTGAAGAAACGGGGAAGGAGAAGGGGGGAGCAGCAGCACGACAGCAGCAGCCTCCCTTTCTGCTGAAAGACGAAGGGTCGTCAGACTACCGGCTTCAGTCCGTGGAGCAAGATGCTGATGATGAGGCAGCTGATGACACTGATGACACTAGCTCTGTCACCTCTTCTGCTAGCTCCACTGCCTCATCTCAGAGTGGCAGCGGCACTGGCCGCAAGAAGAGCATCCCCCTTTCCATCAAAAACTTGAAGCGGAAGCACAAGAAGAAGAAGACCAAGATTTCACGAGAGTTTAAGCCAGGAGACAGGTGAGTTGGATTTCCAAACCCAGATATACTTGCCAAAATCTCCCTTATCGAAGTTCAAATGTAAACCACCTCCTCAGCTTGGGTGAAGGATGGTGGTGTGCCTCATTTTAGGACACTGCTTGGTAGTAACCACAGCGATTATCTTGTCATGACTGTGCAGTGGCCTGTGTGAAATCAGTTTGGTCTCAGTCCAGCTTCTGATGAAACTGGGGCCATGTGATGTGACACTGATGCTATTCTATTTCAGCTATGCCTCAGGGCATCGACAGAGTATCTGTGCTGTGCTAGACTATGCAGAGAAAGAGACAGGTGAATAAAGATCATACAGCTTAAATATGACACTAATTGGTTACCCCATTGGCAGCTTCTGCAGAGAAGCTGAGGACAGACCGTGCTAGCAGGAATGGACAGCTTATCCTCAGAGAGCTGTCTCCAGATCAGCACGGAGGTCTGTGCTGGCAGGGGTTCACACTGCAGTGGTCTCTGTTATCCTTACTCTGCTCTGGAGAGAGATCTGCAACTTTTGCCAGCAGTATACTTTATATTGGCTTTTAAATTAACAAAGTGCACTCCTTGAGCTGTGGAGGAATTGATTTCAGTAGCTTGGGGGAGGGAGCATTGCATGTATCTGCCCATTTCTAGATAAAACTGGATCTCTGCAGCTTTTACCTTTTACCTAACTTGAATGTTTAAAATGTTTTCAGGGGATGCAAAGGTATCAGACAGCTGGCTAGCCTGTCTTGCTGGCTTCCCTGGGCTACTTAGCTGTATGCAGATCCTGCATCAGAAATGAACTAGAGCAGATATGTGAGAATCCTCCCAGAAAAGTGACATTATCATCATTCAAGGGATCCAGTAGTTGAAGGCCATGAACTTCATTCACATTTTGTTTGGATATTTTAGCTTTGCCTGTGTGCAAGGATAGTTGTTGCTTTAGTCCTTGTGAGTTTTGGATAAATTGGGTTTGAAGGTCACAAACATGAGCAGAGCAGTGTTTGAGTGGAAGGAAAAAAGGGGGGAGTGCATGATATAGTGCCTGGGAACTGATTCTCAGTTCACTTTTCACTTCTTGCTCTCCTGCTGAGTGCCTCTACTTCACTAAAGATTTTGCTAAGGAGAGCTTAGCTAGTACACCTGGTAGCTTTCTGCAGTGTACAGGCAGTGGGGAGAAATCCCTGTGACAACACTGAAAGATTCCTGTGCTGGATCTGGGCAGCTCTGTACAAGGAAATGCAGAGATCAGATGTTGGAACACTTTGCAGAGATGACCATGTCACAGAGAATAAGAAATACAGGATTTTAAGCACACATTATGAAACGCCAGCTGATACTTTAAAGGGCATATGTGGCAGCTGGTCACAGCTCAGTATGAGGGGTCTTCACTGCTTGAATATTCAGATGAAGCTGGTGAGACCATCAGTAGGTGTACTGCCAAGCACTGCTGAGAAATGCAAAGCGGATGGGCTTGCTGCAGTTAGTCACCAGATCTGATGTGTCAGCTCATGGGCATCTGACTGCAGGGGGCCAACTTGGCATGTGGCTTTACCATCATTTAGTGACCTGCTGCAGCTCTCTGGGCACCACATAGACCTCTGGCTATTTTTTAGTGAGCATATACAGGGATTTTTATTAATGTCAAGTCATGATTTTTGTTTGTGAAGCTGCATAAACTGTGCTGCAGACAGGAGACTATCATTTCCTTGGGTGGCCTGCCTTTCCACTCTCCCATCCTCAGCTGCATATGCCCCCACTTCCCCCAAGGAACCATCTATTGGCATGCCACCCACCACTCTTGACCTGTTACAGAGTTCCTTCTCTAATAATTTCTGCTGTTGAGTGCTGGCCCTACTAAAAACTTCATATTATTTCTACTTTAAAATATTTCTCTGACATTCATAAAAACAGTGCTGGAGGAAAACAGTTGTATTTGTCTATTGAATCTTCTTTATGGTTTGCCTTGAAACCAACATAAATGCAGCACTTGTATTATGTCTGGAAGGCCTGGCCAGCAAAACAAAGACAAAATTTAAAATCAGCATGGGATTCAATTTGTTCTGTGCCGTAGGAGACATGAAAATGGTGGAGGGCTCATTAGAAGAGCCTGTCCAGCTAGATTGCAGCTCTATTCCTCCTGCCCCCAAGCAACTTGCCTCTTCAAGCAACTCTGTCAAGCTCCACAGCAGAGTACCAGCATGTGGTCCATTGTTGCATGTTTGGGTTTCATTTCTGAGCTGCAGAGACACACATGTATGTGTTTGAACAGCTGGGAAGGAGACTTGTCTCCTTTAAACAAAATCCTTTTGCTTTACCCACATTCAATGTGTTGCCTCTTTTTTTTCTTCTTTCTGGAAGGGCTGAGATGGATGCTGCTTTATCTTTCCTTTCCAGTCCCATGCTCCTAGCTTCAAAGACTCCTCAGAGCTGCCAGGCTAGAAGGTGCTTCAGTGGAGAAGATCTTAAGTTTCAAAGTATTTGAAGTTCCTGTCGTGCCTCTGCCAGGGGTAGAAAGTGGGTGCTGGTAGATGTTAATTTGCTCCAGTAGGAATAAAAGTGAGCTCAGCATCAGCTCCCTGGAAAGTAAGTTCTCCTGCAATATAGACTTGTAGCAATGTAACATCTGCAGTGATTGAGAACCCGTCAAAGCAAAGCCTGCTGTGTAGCTGCTTCCACTGGGACTAGATGGGGTTTCCTGACTTGCTTCCCAGCCTGCTGATATGTGTACCTTTGTGTTGCTGAGATCCATCTCGATTCCTGATGTTTGCAGCATCATGTTCTGGTTGTGCTCATGCATGTTCCCTCTGGTAACTCGTTTTGCCTTTCTGTGTTCCCAGGGTTGCTGTAGAAGTGGTGACCACCATGACTTCAGCTGATGTGATGTGGCAGGATGGCACTGTGGAGACAAACATTCGCTCCAATGAGTTGATTCCAGTCCATCATCTGGACAACAACGAGTTCTGCCCTGGGGATTTTGTGGTGGACAAAAGAGGTATTGGGTGTCAAAACAATGGTCTCCTCAGGGAACAAACATGCTCTTAATTGCAGAGTATTCTTCATTCTGGATCCCCTAATGTACATTGTAGCCCTTTTTATGGTAGCTGTTAAGTAATACTCGCTTGAGGTAGACACAAGAGCCTAACAAGAGACAGTGATTCAGCTGACTTAACATGAATGCCAGCAGAGAACCATTCTCTAAATACCAAAGTTGAACTATGACAACAGGCAAGGTGTGGAAGGCATAAATGCTGAGGAGCAAAGCAAGGATTCTCAGTATTTCTGTAGAGTAGAGGTGGCCCACCTTCTCCTTGAAAGTGCAATGAGAAAGAGCTCTGAGCTCTCTCACAGAATGAGGGGAGAAGTTAACAGCTCACCTCAGGCTGCTTTCTCTGTATCGCTTGTCTATCATGACCCTCCATTTATTTTCTTGGAGGGTTTTGGGATCCAGAGGCATCTTCTTGCATCCCTTTTCTTCACCAAACCAATTGGTGACTCTAGTGAGGGTCACGGTACAAGTTCGAGGAGACTTAGAGCTTTTGGATGTGAAATATTGATGGCACACCATCTGGCTCTCGGGTCCTCTTCTTTTCTAGGAGGGGTAGGCCCTCAGCAGTGGGGAGCACAAGGTATTGTCAGGTTGGGAAGAGAGAAAGCTGGCTTAGCAAAAAAAAGACAGTTTTGCATGGCCATTTCTGATGAGTAATAGTCTGACTGGTCTAGTTAGGCATAGTTTGCAGAAACTAAAGTTATCCATCAGCTCCAGCTCTACAATTCTAGTTGGGCCTCTGGGAATCTGTATTCCTCTGTCAAACATACTCTCCAAGCAGTCTGGGAAGCCTGCAGTTCCTTGCATCCCCCTGCTAAGGATGCCAGGAGGTGGATCCCTGTCAGTCAGATAAATCTGAAAGATATCTGGATACCAGTGTGCTGGATAACAGCCCAGGCCTAGAGAGGTGGTCCAGGCCCAGCTTTGATGCCATTGGATCCCTGATGCATGTATACGCACATGTATGCCTGTCTGCATCCTGCCTGCCTTCTGCCTTTGTTATCCAGTCCATTTTTCCAGAGGAGCAAAACTGTTGCGGGTGGCACATTTCTAGATGAAGAGCTTGGCAGCCAGGGCTGCTCTTAGGGAGCTCTTGACCAGCCTGTCCAGAAACCCTTGGACAGTCTTGGTGCAGAGCTAATTTGGAGAGCAGAGCACTAAGGTGACAACATGTTTTCTCTTGGTGATAGAGCTTGAAAGTGGTCCCAAAGTGAATGTGTTCACCCAGTCCAATGCAACATAATCTTACTTTATCATCACTCCATGCCCCATTATAATGCCACTCATTAGCTGAGTACAATTTTGACCATATAGGAAGAACTGATTTTCCTCAAGCTATTCACAAATGGAAGGTTTCAGCTGTGAGAGCTTGGGAGCTGACAGCCTCAGTTGCTGTGCAAAGTCTATGCTCCTCCACCTAACTTGTCTATTTTCTTCCCTACCATTGTGACCCAAAAGCTCAGAGCTCCCAGGATCCGGGGTTATATGGAGTTGTGCAGTCTGGTGACCATATTGGCCGTACCTGTGTGGTGAAGTGGTTCAAGTTGAAATCCAGTGGAGATGATGTGGAGGTAAGTGCAGGAGCCAGTGCCTGTTGGAACCAGCTAAGAGAAAACAGCCACAAAACAGCACAAGCTTCACACAAACACAGATAAGCCTAGGAGTCAGCTCTGCAGTGGAGTTTGTCCTTGGGGATGGGAACAGCAATGTGCTTTTGGGCCTGGGAGGCTTAGCTAGAGGTGGTGTCACTTCATATTTGTAGATGCCCGCAAGGCAGCGAAGACCAAGCAGAGGTTTTACATCCCATAGTCAACATCAGGCTCTGGTAAGGATGAAGGTTTTTGCTGAAGTTGTCACAGACAGTTGATTTCTTGAGTTGACTATAAGAATTTTTCCTTCCCATGCCTTTGCTAGTTCATGGAAAGAGAATCAATCTATTGCATGTTGTCCTGCTTGCCTCTGCCAGGCACTATTGCCTATAGTCAGTCTAAGACCTTTTTCTTGGGTCTTATAGGAATGCTGTATTATGCAGAGTCTTGATAGACTGCAGTCTAGTTGGAGATTAGAGGGTGACTCAAACCACACAAATCTGGTGTACTGCTTTCTGCCTTAGGATGGGAGACCACATTGTTGTAACTGAGCAGGGCCCTTTACATCCAGAAGTCCTTTGTATCAGTCTGGCCTGGGATTGTGCTCTGCTTTATCTATTTCTCATTATTTGTGGGCTCCTAGCTCTCTTCCTCCAGGAGAAATCAAAGGAAAGATGTCTCCTATTAACTGCCAAGTTTTTTGTCAGACACTTTCTGTTGCCTTGGATTGTTTCAAAAATAAACTCTAACCCTTTGGGCCCCAGTGAACTGCTTTGAGAAATCTGGTTGCTCAGAAGGGAATAGAATGTTGCTCTTGCATGTCTCGTGATCATAGTGACATGGAACCTGAAGTAAAGGTGAGGGTGAGCAGATGAGACAGAATATCTCCTTCCTTTCATTGTTGTGCTTTCATTGATGTGCTACAGGATGAGGTGACAAGAAGGGCATTAGCAGCTCCTTGCAGGCTGTTGGAGCAACTAAAAATTGACAAAATATAACACAAAGTACTTTCAAGTGTTGAAGATGTGCTCTGAAGGTCAGCGCAGCATCCTGGGGCTGACATATTTGCATTCTGTCTCCGATGCAGCTGATTGGGGAGGAGGAGGATGTGAGTGTGTATGATATTGCTGATCATCCAGACTTTCGCTTCCGCACTACTGACATTGTGATTCGCATTGGCAACTCAGATGGAGCCACAGCTAAGGAAGATGAGGTAGGTTCTGGGCGCAGTTATGTGACCACATTGTCACCAGGTATTAGTGGAGACACTTGAAAGAGTCAAAAGCAGGGCCTTAGGCCCCACACAGGGATCCTAAACTCCCTAGCTTGCTAGTTTTGTATCAGTGTCCCCTGCTGTCATGAGTAATATATCAAATCTCTAAGTCTGGTGGAGGTATAACCTTGAAATCCTTTGACCTTGGTGACAGATTCTATAGCAGAGCAAGAACAAAGTTGAGACAAGAATTGAACATATGCCTGAGGGTTTTTGATAAAACTCTTGCTCAGGATTTCAGAGTAACTTCTAATATGAGGATATTCTGTGGGCTCCTGAGCAAGAGCGAAGGTGGATTTGTTGTGAAACCAATATTGCTTGTGTCCTGGTTTCAGCTGGGATAGAGTTAATTGTTTTCCTAGTAGCTGGTAAGGTGCTATGTTTTGAGTTCAGTATGCCAAGAATGTTGATAACACTGATGTTTTCAGTTGTTGCTAAGTAGTGTTTAGTCTAAAGTTAAGGATTTTTCAGCTTCTCAAGCCCAGTCAGTGAGAAAGCTGGAGGGGCACAAGAAGTTGGCACAGGACAGAGCCAGGGTGGCTGACCCAAACTGGCCAACGGTGTATTCCATACCATGGGATGTCACATCTAGTATAGGAACTGGGGGGAGTGGGGGCGGGGGATCATTCGCTCAGGGACTACCTGGGTGTCGATCAGTGGGTGGTGAGCAATTGCACTGCGCATCATTTGTACATTCCAATTCTTTTATTATTACTGTTGTCATTTTATTATCATTATTAGTTTCTTATTTTCTGTTCTATTAAACTGTTCTTATCTCAACGCACAAGTTTTACTACTTTTACTGATTTTTCTCCCCCATCCCACTGCGGGGCGGGGGGGGCAGTGAGTGAGTGGCTGCGTGGTGCTTAGTTGCTGGCTGGGGTTAAACCACGACAGCTCAGCAACAGAAGACTGGGGTTCTGGTTTTCATCTGAGTTATGTACATATTAATTCTGTTGAGCTGATTGATCTCCTGGGGAGGAAAAGGGAACAATTTATATTGTAGAGGATACACTCTTTGCTAGGAAACAGGCTTCCTTACTGTGCAGGGAAGACCTCCAGGTTTTGAGACTTCTGCCCTAAAAAAGGGTTAAAAGGTATAGTGTGGCTTTTCTTGTGGTTCTAGTTTCAGCAGCATGAAACACATCTGAGCTTGCTCAGCTGACCTAAATAACCTTCTTCCAGTGCAAGATACTACTTACTGTGCACACCCTATGCCAACTGTGACTTGTCTGTTCATGCCTGCACCTTCTCTGCTGGGAGAATGTGCTGTGAGCCCCTGATGCTGGGTGTTGGAGCGCAGGGGCTGGCAGCTGGCACCCCACTAGAGGGCAGCCCCATTCAGGGCAAGGTCCTGTCCCCTCACTGGCACAACCCCAGCAGTGCTGCCTGCAGAAAGGCCACAGCCTTGCGACGGCCCTGGTCCTGATCAGAAGTCAGGATCTGCTGCCAGACCCCAGCCCTCCTGGTCCTCTTCTCCTTGGTGGGGGAGTTTTCCCCACTTCCATGGCAGCGGTGTGGGTTTTCTCATGGAAACCCTATTTTCTCCCCCTTGTTGTGGGACCCCAGGACTCCTGTCCCCTCTGTGGCAATCTGCAACCTTTGCTTTAGGTGGTCTCCAACTGGGGAATATCTGTTTCTCAAAACCTTCCTGGCTGTGCACTGAAATGCCTGGGAAAGAAAAGGGACTGACAAACAATTCTTGTTTCCACAGCCTTCAGTTGGACAGGTGGCTCGTGTGGATGTCAGCAGTAAAGTGGAAGTGGTATGGGCTGATAACTCCAAGACTATCATTCTACCACAGGTGAGGTCCTGTTCCAGCTTGTGATATCCCTGTAATTCTTAGCTGAGTGACAAGTTTTGGTTTTAAATCCTGGGTGCAGAGAGATTCACCGAGTAAGGGAATCTTGCTCTATTTATTGCTGCTTTCCCATACAGTAGGGTGGCTTCCCAATTCTGTTAGCACAAGAAAATCCTTCCTTTATCAGGAGGACCGGGCAACTAACTGGTCATCACTGCTCCTTGAATATAGAGGATAGGAGAGTATGGGCAGACTGTTGATCCCTTCACATGCTGCACTGAATGTTCACAGCTCTACCGCAGCCTGGCTCCTGGCCTTCAGCACCTGCTGCTTTGCAGAGGGGTTTGCAGAGCTTGGGGATTATCAGTTCTGACTTGAGCCCAGGTTCACTGCGTTGCCCAACTAAGGCACTGCTGAAAGACAATTGCTTGTTCTGTCTTGTTAAATGGCACTGTAGTGTTTTCTTTGGCTAAAGAAGCTCCTCCAGGAGCTGGGCTAGAGCCACAAGTTGTGACCTTAGCTAACCTAGGGATCAGAACCAAATCTCTTCCCAGGGTGGGAAGGGAAAGGAGTTGAATGCAAACTTAAAAATACAGGTATAGCTACACTAATCCACTTTACCCCATTGATTTGTTTTCTGCGTTGTTCTAAGGTTTTTGTTTTACTGTGTTATCTTATTCACTACTCCACATACAGTTTCATCCCATGTCTCTTGTTGCCTCAAATTAAGGCAGCCTAAAGAGAAGACCTGCTTCTGTAGGGTCCCATCTCCGTCACTGTGGCAGAGAACACCACTGCCTCTGCTGCAGAGATGCATTTGCAAGTGGAAAGTACTCGATCAAGATTTCTTTTTAAACCAAGCAGCTCTGCATTAATTACAGTAGAATAGTCAATGCCTGCACTATGGCAGTGGACTAGAGCATTACAAAGCAGGCTGCTGTCTCTCCCTTCCCCCTGTTGTCACATGTGCTTGGATCACAGGCACAATCGGAGGTCTGATGTGCGCTCCACAAAGGGTTGTTCTCACACTGCGGTGCTGGGGCTCTGCAGCAGCTCCTGCTGTGTCACGCCAGTCCCTTCGATTCTGCTCGTCTGCGTAATTATGGGAGTTGGGGAAATGTCAGGAGCGTGAATTATCAGTTGGTAAAACCATGATTTATCAATGTCTGTCCATGTGCCCAGAGACGAGCTGTCTGGGTGCTTTTTCTCAGCTCTAAAAATAAAGATGGCATAACTGGCTAATTAACTTTCCAACTCGGATTTGGATTAGCTTTGAGGGCAGGGAGTTTTGATGGCTTTCCCTGCCTGCAGTCACTTCTGTTGAACCCAGCTAACCTCTGCTGGCTGCCTGTTTCTGAGTGGCACAGGACTGGCTAAACAGTGCTGGTTCAGTTCAAGGCTTTGACAAGATGACTGAGTGTCCATGCGCTTTAGCCTCTGGGGTCATATCTTGCAAGATTAAGAGGATTCTTGGGCTGTCATTCAAGTGTCAGAAGCCTGTGGATAAAATGCTCCATCTTGTAACTCCTAACACAGCCCTATAAAGTTGTTCTTGCTCCCCTGCTTCTATGCTGGTGCTAGTAGCTGGAGTATGTCTGTAAGCCTCTGCAGGGGGACCTCATGAGAGACATAGCATGTGCAAAAGCGTGATTATGAGAGGTGAGGCTAGATGGAGTGTGGTGGGTTGTGAACCTATCGTTCAGCTTCCAGCAGTGAAGGGGGAAAAGAATGTTTTATGTAAGAGCTTATTCAGCAACTTGGGTTAGGCTTCATTGTCCCAGCAGAATTTTAAGCAGTAGTGACATACAACAGCTAAAGCAGTGTAGCAGGGCTCTGACAGCAAGTAGTGTGTGCCACAGAAGAAGAAAGCTGGTATGGGAATGTTTTCCTGGTTCCAGCATTGTCTCTGTGGAAGGACAGAGTGTGGAGGCAGCCAAACCAAGGCTCTGTGCCAACACATTTGCTGGTGCAGAAGCAGGACTAGAAACACTAACTCCATGCACAATACCCAATACCTTCTGAACTAGCTCTGCATTCAGAAACCTTGGGGCATCCAAGTCGCTGTTTGGTGCTCTCCTTGATGGCTGGATTTCAGCTACTGGGATGGCTGCAGCCCACCTAGAACTTGCCCTAGTTTTTCCCCAGTGCTCTACTTTGAAAGGTGGAGGATGGGGCTATGCTGATTCATAATCTGTGCTGGTCATGATGAGCATGTTACTCAGATCAGACACAGTCCACCCGCTATAGATGGAAGGGGTTGAAACAGCCCAACAAATTCTTGCTGGGAGTTCCCTTTTCATGGGGAGAACTGACTTGCCTGTGTTGAAAAACAGCTAAAACTCTGTGCTTTAACCTAACTACTCTGCTGTCTTTTGCAACTCTGCTCTTCTTTAGCACTTATACAATATTGAATCAGAAATTGAGGAGTCGGACTACGATTCTGTTGACGGCAGCACCAGCGGGGCATCCTCTGAGTGGGAGGATGAAAGCGACAGCTGGGAGACAGACAATGGCCTCATGGAAGACGACCACCCAAAAATTGAGGAGTTAGAGCCTGAGGAGCCGGCAGCAGAGGAGGTGAAAAAAGTAGAGGAACAAGTCCAGGGAGCTGTGGCTATGGCAGTTGCAGATCTTGCTGCAGAGAAAGCTGGCAAGGATGGAGCCCCGAAGAGCTTCAGGGAACTAAAGGAGGCCATCAAGATCTTGGAAAGCCTGAAAAATATGACTGTGGAGCAGCTGCTGACTGGCTCTCCCACCTCCCCAACTGTGGAGCTGGAAAAACCCACTCGGGAGAAGAAGTTCTTGGATGATATTAAAAAGCTGCAGGAAAATCTAAAGAAGACCTTGGATAATGTGGCTATTGCGGAGGAGGAAAAGATGGAAGCCATGGTGGAGACGGAGAAGAAAGAAGAAAAAGCAGAAGCACAGACACCAGTGAGGTCAGAGTGGCCCAGTGAGACACCAGTGCTCTGCCAGCAGAGTGGAGGCAAGCCTGGAGTCACCTTCACCAGTGCCAAGGGAGAAGTCTTCTCTGTGTTGGAGTATGCTCCAGGTGAGTGTGTCAGGTCAGGCCGGTGTGGGGTACTCTGTCCTTCATTGCTGTCCTGCAGTGTTTCTCATTCTCCAAAACATTTGCTTCTAAGGCCTTTTGGATTCAGTATCCTCTCTTCTTCCTAGTGCTTTTCACAGCTCATTAACTAGGGAGGAGAAATTAAGACAAATTCTGTAGCACAGTCTGTTCTGGGACCTAAACCTGGCTTTCAGATGGCATCTCTAGGCACTACTGTAACTTCTCAAGCCACAGAAGTGGGCTTCCCTTTTTTCCATGTTGGAGGGCTGTGGCGATCAGTTGGTTTCCATTACAGATACTTTCTTGAAAGCTGCAGGGTTTGTTCAGGCTTTTTTCAACGATGAATTAGTTGAGGAGCAGGGCAGGACCAGCTGGTGTTCTTGGGCTGGGTGTCCTTGGTGGGCAAGTGTCCTTGTTCACTTGTGCCAATGTTAATCAGCCAAAAATAAAAAAGAACATCTGGTTGTGTGGAACACTGGTGACAGCGGAGCCCAAGGTGCTCAGCAATCTAGCCGGCTGGGACAGACCCGAGAAGGAAAGGTGGCCAAACTGTTCTGAACCTGCAGGTGTATATAAATAAAAATGGGGAGCTATGCTTAGGTTTTGCAGAGGAAGGGTCATCGCTTTGCAGTTGTCCCGGCTGTGGGACAGGGCTCCTTGTTGAGGCACAGGGACAGTGTTGTGTGGCACCATGAGAACAGGGGGTGCAGGTTGTGGCTGCTGTACAGTATGGGAAAAAAACAAATAATCTCTAGGCTGCCTCCTGGCTCAGCACCAAAGCAAGTCAAGTCTTCCTGATGATACATTTAACACACAGATAGATTTGTCTTCACAAGGAACCTGTGACAGTTTCCAAAAGCATACTTTAATCCTGTTCTCTTCCTTGCTCCACAGATACCCATGCCTTCAAGAAAATGGAGTTCCAGCCCCCAGAAGCAAAGAAGTTCTTTAGCACTGTGCGGAAAGAGATGGCTCTCCTGGCCACCTCCCTGCCTGATGGCATCATGGTTAAAACCTTCGAGGATCGAATGGCAAGTGCCTGCTCTCAAATGCCTGTGTGTTAGTGCTGGGGTCAGCATCCGGATTGCTTTCTTTGGAATTCCCTGCTTCTTAGCCTTAATCCTTTGCATTAGAGCTGCAGGAATGTGTGCAGCATGTGAAATATGGCTGTAATTACTCTAAATGGCTGCTTTTGCATTCCCCAAGTCAGAGTGGCAGACAGCAGGGAGTTCTTCATCGCAGGAAGCCTATTTTGGGTGCTTTGTGCACGGGGCTGCCTGTCCTGCTGAGCAGGAAAGGCAGGTAGGCAGCCAGCAAGGGGCTGGTGTAACTAGTGAGCAGCTTGGGGATTGCTGGCTGTCCTTGAAGCCCTGCTTCAGATCCGAAGGCTCGGTCTGCTGTCAGGCTATAGTAGAAGTGCAGCCTCTAGGGGAAAGGTGCCCTGAGGTGTGTTGCTTGAGCTGACTCTTGCAAGGGCTGAGTTAATCACATCCCCTCTTTCCCCCTATGCAAATACAACCCTGCCAGGGTTTCACAGTGCCTGGCTTATATTGCCTTTCTCCACAGGATCTCTTCTCAGCACTTATAAAAGGGCCCACACGCACACCGTATGAAGATGGCCTCTTTCTCTTTGATATCCAGCTCCCCAACATCTACCCTGCTGTCCCACCTCTCTTCCGCTACCTCTCCCAGTGCAGTGGGAGACTGAATCCCAACCTGTATGACAACGGCAAAGTGTGTGTCAGCCTCCTGGGAACATGGATAGGCAAGGTAATGCTTTCATCCACCCATCCATGGGGAGCAGTGGTTGTGCCAGGCTGCTTTTGGAACAAGCTGCTTCCTACCAAGCCAAGAGTCGTGGGTGACTTCTGGGCTCAGGTGGTGCTTGAGCTGTGGGTGGCTTGGGCTTTGGGCTCTGTTTTAGATGTCTGGAGCAGGTAACTGCTGTAGTTTGGTTTCTTCTGGGACCATATTTGGCTCTTGTCTGTCCTTCCTTGATAAGAAGCCTGTGGTAAGACCAGCTGGGCTGTGTCACGGTTGGACAGAGCAGAGATGCAACATCAGCATGGAGTATTCTCCCATGGTTTGGATGCCTGTCTCTCACACTGTGGACAAATCTTGTAGTGTGGCACAAAGTCTAGCTGGAGATTTGGAATAAACAGAGCCAGGGAAAGTGCTGTGTTTTGGGCAGGTAGATGGAAAGGGCAGCTGGGGAGAGGTTGCAACTGGTGTCTGATGTGTAGGGTTACACTGTTCCAGGCAGAACTGGCCTGATGGGGTGCAATGCTGTCAAAAAATAATGCACAGATGGGTTGGTACAATGGGACACTAGCACATCGAGTGCTTGTTGAGTCAGTCCTTGTTCCTGCTGTAAGCCACAGGACCTTAGTGATAGGAATGAAGAGAAACTGGGGCCTCGCTTCACCTAACAGTTATCACAGAGCAAACTGATGGTGCTTCAGCCCTTTAACACATTTGTATGTGCATTTCAGGGGACAGAAAGGTGGACCAGTAAATCCAGCCTCCTTCAAGTACTCATCTCCATCCAAGGTAAATGCTCCTGCAGAGTCTGTGGGACAGGAAAATGCAGAGGGAGGAGGCGATGCAGGCTTGGGGGGGGCACACAATTGGGATCTGCCATGCCAGTTGAGTTAGTGCTGCCTTTTGCTCTCACCTTGCTGGACAAAGCAGTGTCCTTATCTCTCCAGTTCAGCAGCTGAAGCAGCTGCAAGCTTTTCTCATGCCTTGATTTTTGGCTGCATCCCAGGTCTCTGATACAATGCTTTCCTTCTCACTGCGACAGCTAAGCACAGAGCTGTTTTGCTTGTTATTCTGAGCTGACAAAGGTGAACTACTGTGTCCTCAGGCAGTTACCAAAGTTAGTTGAAGTTGCTAAACTGGGCTTCATTTGCAGGACTGTTTTTTATCCCCACTGAGTCACGCACCCATCCTACACTGGGCATGTTTTTGCACATGATGATGGTGTTTATGCTCCTTCCGAAGCAGAGAATAATCAGGGGTGTGTCTAGGCCAGCCCCAGGGCTTCCTGCCATAGGGCTTTGCCCTGCCATATCTAGTTTGGGAGCAGACAGACTAAATCAAATCTCTTCCTCAAGGCCAACTTTCTGTGTGGGGAGCCCAGGCATGTGACTTGAGAAACCTTTGACACAGAGCAAAGGCTCCTGCCTCGAGTCAGCAGGCAATTCCTGCTCCTCTGAAAGTCTCACAGTCCACCTGTATCCTCCTGTGCAGGAACGACACCATGAGAAAAGCCTTTTCTCATTTACAAAGCTGAGGATCCAAATTTAGAAAATGAAATGCTAAATGTTTTACTGGAGCAACTTGGTGCTAGTGAAAGATCTCTTCTCCCCTTCTTACTGCCGGGGCTTTGAGAGTCTCATGATCTCACCTCCACCAGCTCTAATGCAGTTTGTGGCAGGCTGCCAGCAGCCTGGCAGTATTGGTGCCATTGCTACATACATGTAATTACATTAGACCAGAAGCAAGCAGGAGAAAGCTTGGTATGGGTGTCTTGCCACAGTATTCACTTAGAACTGCGCTGTCTGATGGGACTATGCTGGACAGGATAGGACCTGGCCAGCTCAAAGCCTGTTACTGAAGATTGGCCTTTGTTCTGATTAAGAGGAGGAGGAAAAAAAACTAATTAAGAAAAAAAAGCTTTGGGTGTGTTTGTGGGGTTTTTGCTACGAGGGAAGGGAAAGGAACTGTGAAACCTTTCTCCTTCTGCCCTTTTGACCTCCTCTGCTGTTGTGTGCCTTCTGCATTGCACTCGTGGAAGACTACTCTTGCCAGCCAAGGATCTTGAATGCCACACTTGGCAGCATCCGAGATCCCCACTGCACTAGCAAAAGGCCACAGACTCACTCACACAAGTGCTCCCCTTGTGATACCGGTCCATTGCATCTTGCAGGTTCCTGGTGGTCCACCCTGGCCTCTGCTACCTTCTTGAAGTCAAAGCGTGGCTTCCATGCAATGTGTTCTCCTGCAGTCCCTTCCCTGCGCTGCCTGCTGCTGGCCTCAGGCTGCCTGCATCAGTGTGGCTGCAGGTGAAGCTGGCGTGATGCTATGACCCTTGAATCTCAACCACCTTGGCAGAAATCAGGGCCCAGCAGTGTCTGCCTTGTTTGGCAATTCACAGTAAAGTTCCTCCCTTAACCCCTTGGTCTCCCCTTCTCTTGGCAGGTCTCATCCTAGTGAATGAGCCCTACTACAACGAGGCGGGCTTTGACAGCGACCGGGGCCTCCAGGAGGGCTATGAGAACAGTCGCTGCTACAATGAGATGACCCTGATCCGAGTGGTGCAGTCCATGATGCAGCTGCTGCGCAGGCCAGTGGAAGTCTTTGAACATGAAATCCGTGAACATTTTCGCTGCAATGGCTGGCGCCTGGTGTCCCGCATCGAATCCTGGCTGGAGACGAATGAGCTGGTGGAGCGGAGCCACGAACAGGCCAATGGGGCAGATTCTGCCTCCCTTCACTCTGCCTGCGGCACCCTGGCCGAGAGCCCAGGAGACAATGCGGGGTCGCTGGGGGAGTACGGCAGCAGCTCGGAGCAGGGGGCTGCCGCCGAACTTTCCGACTCCGCACTCGACGGGAAGGAGGAGCTGGACGAGTCGGAGTTCACGACCTCGACGCCCAATGCTGGTGATCTCCAACAGTACTCAGACTCGGAGAGCACAGGCCAAGCCAGGGGGGTAGACCTGGCCAGAGACCGAACGGACGAGGGGAAGGCTGCCCAGGACTCTGCCTTGCAGCCTAGTGTGAAACCAAAGAAAAGGAGAAAGAGCTACAGGAGTTTCCTTCCGGAGAAGAGCGGTTACCCTGATATTGGGTTCCCCCTCTTCCCTTTGTCCAAGGGGTTCATTAAAAGCATCCGCGGTGTCTTGCAGCAGTACCGGGCTGCCTTAGCAGGGGCCAATATCCCAGAGTGGACAGAGGACAAATAAACCATCAGGTTAGGGACAGGCAGGTGCAGGGGAGAAGGGAAAGCAGCAGAAAGGAAATTGGCAAACGCTGTTACCAGTAAACTGGCTTCTCCTTCCAGCTTTTCTTCCTCAGCTTGGTTTGTTCCAAAGAAGGTGGTAGGCTTGATTGCTCCTCCGAGGAAAGGTTGTCTAAGCATGAATAACTCTTTGCCCCCAGCCCTTCTTCCTTCCCTCTGTCCCATGTACGTGCTCCTCTTGCGAGTTTGACCCTGCAATGGTAAGATTTGAGACCTGCACAGAAGCAGTCTTGCAGCCACGTTCCCTCTGCACTTTCATCTTGGGGCACCTTTCCACACAAGGACTCTTCCCACCCAGCACTGCACCCAGCAGTTTGTTCTGCTGGGGCTCAAGCCAGGAGAAGTCATTGCTGTAGTATCTGGAAGTGAAGGGCAATGCCCTCCCAGTCTTTCATTTTTCTCTGCGTTACCATGGGTTTTATGAAGTCTACCCCAGCTTATATGTACTTAGACATTGGATTGTGTTTGCATTGAAGTTGTCTACACCATATGGAGTTGCTCTAGTCTTAGTTGTTCACCGATAGCTACGAGTTTCTTCCGATCAGGACTTGGTAGGCAAAACCAGAGCTCTGCGCTAGCACTTGTGCTGCCCTGGTAGTGCTGCAGGGTTTCCATCCAGTTCTGTAGCTTCTGGTCGGTCTTCTGGAAGCAATTCTAGCCATCCCCACTTCTTTTTCTCCAGGGTAAGGCAAACTTCCCTTTCCCCACCATGCATGCCTGTCTTCTAGAAATACATGGGATTCAGGGTTCTGCCCTTATTACTTAGGTATCTGCGTCTTTTGTTCCCAGCCATCCTGGCTGTCACACAGCACTACATCTACCCCTGGATCTCGTCCTCGCCTGGGCAGGCGGCAACGAGTGATCTTGGGGTGTATTGTAGATCTAGCAGCTAGTCTGGATGGTGAACCTGGCATGGCTGCTGCTTCTCCGTCGTTCAGCTGTAGATGGGTTTTTCGAAGCTGTTTGAGTCAGGGTACCCAAGGGAAAGGAGCTGTTGTGTCGTGACAAAGTCCTGTTGTAGCAGCAGCAGTTTGTGACCGTTCCTGTGCTGTTACTCAGCCAGCAACTGGAGCACGTCAGACACTGATGCGGACTGTTATCAATTCCTTCCCTTGCCAGCTGTTTCCCATGGTGGCCTGGGTCCACTGTGGCCGGCAGCGTTGTGGGCACAGCACATGCTATCCCTAATCTCAACTGCAGCACTGCCGTGCCACTTTGGGAAATGGCTGGTGGGATCAGCCCGTGTTTCAGCAGCAAGAGAGCTGTCTGAGCTGGTGACCGTGAGCACTTTGAAGCAGTGACTTGCCAGAGTCTCCTGGTTAAGACACCTTCCTGAAGCCTCTTTTTCTGTGTGCACGCACGCACTTGCACTTCTGGAGCTGGGAGATCGCACTCCAGCACTATTGCATTTGCCCAATGTTTAGGCATTGGAGAAGCACCCTCTTAGCATCCATGTGGAGCACAGTCTGTCAGGGAGAGTCTGTTGGTCCTTCCAGCCAGCACAGGGAGCCGGTGGTGCCAGGCTTCCCAGGGAGGAGTTGGGCTGAGCGGTTGCCTCTGCCAGAACTAAGGATGGAGACAAAACTCTCCTTTGCTCTTGCTCAATATGGCTGTCTCCCTTCCCCCCACGCAGGCCAGGATCTGGCCTTCTCGTTTTGAAATGGAGAACAGCAGGCAAATCTCAGCACGTTTGCGCAGTGCTTTCTGCTCCTTGAAATGCCAGGTCTGCACCCACTGGCCGAAATCCCCTCACCCAGCTCCCTGCGCCTGTGATTTCCAGCTGCCCCTGTGATGCTCCAGAGCCACGAGGCTGGCTATGCAAAGCCCTTCTCGTGTCACCACCCACTGCTGGCATTTTGGAGGGCATGTCCTGCTCCTGGCACTCTGGAGGAAGCAGAGCTTAGCTGTGAACAAAGACCTGGGCTTGCAGAGCTCTCCAAGCATTGGTCTGTGGGTGGATGGCCTGTGGAGCAGCTCTGGCCCTGCTCTGGCAGGCAGGAGGTCGGGCAGTGTGGCAGACCCCCATCTGGGGTGCAGAGAGATGCTCTGAGCCACAGGCAGGGCAGTGTGAACTGCATGTGTAACTCACAGCCGCTTTCTGGCTGTGGCTGGTGCTAAATGAATGAATCCCCTTTGAGCAAGGAGCGGGGTGTCTCCAAGATATAAAGGGCCGATTGGGGCAGAGGGGCGAGGCTGTAGCTTCGGGGCAGGGGAAGGGCAGGCAGAGAGGCTTGTTCCGCAAATGATTAAACCTCTTACCCGACAAAATTGCGGTTGGTGGTCTACAGACGCTGACTTCCTCTGTCCCCTGTGCCGGGCTGTGGCTGTCCTTAGCCCCACCAGCCAGGGAGGGAGGGAGAAAAAACCTTTTGGGGCCGGGCCAAGATGGGGATGGAGGGACAGAGGAGCTCCAGGGTTCCCTGCTTTGCCCACCCTTTGCTCTCTGCAGCTGTCATCTCATGGGGAAGGCGGTCAGGCTGCCCACCCGCCTGGGGAGGAGAGCAGGCAGCCAGCCAGCGCTGCTGGTGTGAGCTGCTCGAGTCCTCCTCTTTGCCCAAGAAGTCTCTTTGTTTCTTCTGATCTTAATCAAGAGCTTTTGCACAGGTTCCTGGGGCTTCCTACCGACGAGCTGTGTATTGGCCTTCTGGGAAGGGGACGCTACTCCCGGGCTGCCGCTACCCCTGCCATCGCTCGCTCTCTAGCTGGCTGTCCCAAACCGAGGCGAGGCGTGCACGGAGGTTTACAAATTTTCTAAAGCTTTTGATAATGTGAAGCTCCTGGGTGATGAGGTTGGTGGTGAGCACACTGCAGCTATGTAATTTTTTGTGTATGTATGTAATATTTAAGGGTAACAAAATTTAAAAGGCTAAAACCTTAAAAAAAAAAATTAAAAACACACAAAAAAAGCCAAAGCATGATGCATATTGTTAGCCTTAAAACTGGCTACACGACTGTGTGATGTACAAATGAGAGCAGCCTGTAACTGTTTTAAGTGCTGGGGTTGGGGAAGAAGCATTACAAAATCAGTTTGTAGCCTTGATTCTGTACAGTATTTAATGAAAAAAAAAAAAAAAAGACCTGACTATTGAGGCCATGCTTAGAGGTGTGTCGTTCACGTGCAGATGTGGATGCTTGGTTGCTTACGATATATGTATAAAGTGCTGTGTGACCATTAAAACTTTTTTTACCTGCAGAATTTTTTTTGTTTGGCTAACCAAGGTGTAATAAAGGAGGGAAGATGACTTGCCATTAAATTTTGCCTCTGTGAGTAGTTCTGACTGTTGTCTCTTTCTTTTCCCCCCTCCCTGCCACGCTTTTGGCACTTGCCCCATCTCCGGCGTGCATCCCTGCGCCAGGGTCTGGACTGGACGGGGTCCTGCTGGCTGAAATCAACGGCACGGAGAGGGCAGCAAGTCCCGAGGGAGCCAGGCAGATCTGGCAGCGAGGGGCTACCCTCATGGGTCTGTATAAACTAGCTCCCCGAAATCCTGATTCACGGGGCATCTGTCGGGCTTTTTTTTTTTCTTCCTTATTTTCCCTGCTTTTTGCTGGCACGCAGTAAATGCAGGCTGCCCGGCGGCTCGGCATGTGCTGCAGCACGGCTGGTGGCTCAACTGGCAGCTGCCCCAGCAGACGGGGCCAGACCCTGGGGCGAAGCAAAACCCTCTGCAGATCCCCCAGTCTGGCAGTGGGATGGCTCATGGGTGCTGGTACTGCCTTCCCAGCCCTTACCTCAGCGCACAGGTAAGTGTGTGATGAGATGCAAACGCAGCCATGTCCAGGCTGCAGGGGCCAAGGGACTCCTTGCACCTTCTGGGTGCTGGTGAGGTGTTTAACCCTCACTGCTGTTTGCCCCCGTGGCTGCCCTCCCTCGCCCCCCCTCTGCCTGCAAGGAGAGGCTCGATGGGTGCCAGTGCAGGCAGAGGAGATGGGCAGTGATGTCAATGTTTTGAGACTTAATAGCTTTGCTGGAATTGTTCAAAACCAGCAAGCATCTGCCTCTTGAGGGGTGCGTGGCAGCTGCTGCCCCCTCCTTCGGGTGTCAGGAGCGAGGGGCTGCGTGGGGGGAGCTGTCGGGGGCTGCCCTGGAAGAGCCCGTGGCTGCTGGCAGATGGGTTTTGGAAGCAGTTGGGTCAAGGAAGAGGCTTGTGCAGCAAAACTGGGGAAAGGGAGGGCAAGGGAGATCTCGAGCAACCTGCTGCTGCGAGCAATACAGCTGTCCCTGGGAGAGGCCCGGAGGAGACTCCAGGGAGCCTTTCGGGTGCTGCAAACCCAAGTGGCTCAGCTCTGGTGAACTGTCTCACTGGACCGAGTCAGCCAAGAGCTCTGAGCGCATCCCCTGCCCTGGGCTCTCCCTGCAGCCTCCTCCAGCAGCGGTGGCTGTCCGATGTGGTCAGAGTTCGGCGAAGCGTTGCTGAGCCTGTTTTTACACCTGGCCCAATGCCACGGGGGAAATAACTTTATTGTGGGAGGTGGTTCCCAGCTGCTGCCCGCCTTGCTGGCCCTGGAGCGGGAGCTTGGCTCCCTATGAGCGAGTGGAGCCGTGGGGGGCAGGGGGAACAATTGTGCTCTTCTTTCCTGGTTCTGCAATCCTAATTGCATAGTTTGTAGATGAATAAATGCAGACAGCCACCACTGTTTACTCTTCTGCTTTGTACTCGAGCACTGTAAATGAGGTTTAATTACTGCAGTTTTATACCAAACAGCCTGAGTAATGCCCCCCCAGGCAAGCCCCTGGGCAGGGACCTGTTGCAGGGCTCCAGCTGGCCCCGGGCTGCCTGGGAAAGGGGATGTGTGAGCTCCCCGTAGGGCCCCTGCTCCCGGCAGAGAGCCAAACCTCTCTGCTCCAACAATCCCCTCCTTGAACCTCTTCTATGACCCTTTCCCTGCCCTCGCTCGGAGGAACTGAAGCATCCCCAAGCTGTCCCAAAGAATTGCTGCGGGGCTGAGCTCCCTGGATTCAATCAATCAGCCCCGGTGTGAGGCTGAGCGGGGAGGTACCAGCACACCCCAAAACTTGGGATGCCCCATGTCCTACCTCTATGGTATCTCCCCTGAGAGCATCTTCTGGGGCCATCGCTCCGTGCTGCTTCTGGCCCCAAGATGACAGTGGTCTGGCAGCGCAGGCAGGATGCTGGGGAGCGAAGGGCCACGGTGCTGAGCTAAATCCATCCTGACAGCCGCGTGGCCGGGCTGCGTGTGAGCCCAGCCGGGGGTGACAGCACCACAGCCCTGCCCCTGACAGCAGCCGTGAGCTCAGATTTAAAACCCGGGGGGATTTTTTTGCAAACGCTAGATATTTATTGCATTTCTCACAAGAATAAACTCTGCTTCTACGGGAAGCTTTGGGTAGAAACATTCTTAAAAAAGTCAATTTGCTGTACTGGATATATTGGTCCTGACCATCCCTGGGGGTTGGCACTGGCTCTGCAGCAGGGATGCGAGCAATGCCACCGTGTGCATTTGAGCTGAGGAGGGGATGGGGCTGTGCCGGCGCAGCCGCCCGCGGCCAGGACCTTGTACCGGGATAAAACACGCTGGCACCGAGTACCTGATTGGGCTCGTGGCTCATTTTTGGGACAGCACCGGTGGCTGTCCGAAGGGGATAAAGCTAAGCACGGGGGCAAGCGAGGGGACGAGCAGCCACGGCCCCGGAGAGCTATTGCTATGGGAGGAGGAGGAGGTTCCTGAGTGGGAGGAAGGCTCTGCCGCCCTTGTGCTGGGCCGTGCCGGCAGCTCAGCGCTGCGGGGTGCGGGGGGAGCCTGGCAGCTCAGGAGCCGCTGAGGATGCGGCAGAGGCGGCTGTGGATCTGGCCCTGCACGGGCTCGCAGGCCAGCACCTCGCCGTCCACCGTCATGATGCCTGTGGCCGCCCGCGGCTCCAGGCGGAAAGCCCGGACGGGGACGTAGCGCAGGTGGGGACAGTTCAAGTCCAGGTGGGTCCCCCTGGCCATGGCCAGGAAGATCTTCAGCAGCGCCACGCGGCTGATGCCGGCCTTCAGGTAGAAGAGGTGGATGCAACCATCGTGCAGCTGGGCCGCCGGTGCCATCAGCAGGTTGGTGCCCAGGTGGGACTGGTAGATGGCGTAGACGGAGACAAACTCCTCCTCGGGGACCACCGTCCAGTGCGCCGGCACCGGCTGGCACAGCGGCACCAGCAGCGAGTCGGTGGGCAGAGCCCCCGGCGCTTCCGTCCCCGCCGGCGGCAGGATGCGGCCAGCCTGGCCGTTGGTGACAGGCGCGTGGGGGTCCCTGGGTGCCGGGGGGCTGCCCTGCTCGGGGACAGCGGGCAGGTAGGAGAGGCGGCCCTGGTACACCCGCAGCTTGGCCAGGCACTGGAGGGTGCCCAGGGTGAAGCGGGCATTGCCCAGCCAGCGGTACTTCTCGCTGTCGATGTCCACATCCGAGATGAAGCCCCAGCCGAAGCCGAGGAAGGAGAAGAGGCGCTTGCCCGAGGCAGTGCTCAGTGAGACCAGGTCCATCTGTGTGTGCAGCCCCTTGCACAGGATGAAGGTGCAGTTCGTCAGCAGCTTCTTCTTGGCGACGTGATCGTTGCTGCAAGGGATGGAGAGGGTGAGTTTGGGCTGGACCCACCTCAGGGCTGCTCCTGCTGTCCCAGCATCCATGTGCAACCCTTGCCCCTCTATCATGGTTGGGATGTATCCCAGCTGGGTGACGGCATCCCTTAGGGACAGTTGCTGGGAGAGGGTTTGCTGGGGGTGGGAAGAATAAAACAGCTCCTGAAAGAGGGAACCGAGTTGGGGCTGCTGGGCCAGGGCAATCCTGCTCCCCTCCGCCCTGCAGCGGGATCAGCTGTGCCCCAGGACGGCTCCTTTGGAGTAAAGCCGTGTCAGAATCAGAGCTCAGAGAGGAGAAAGGCTGTGGGGGGAGCTGGGGACGCAGGGATGCAGTCATGCTCACAGGGACCAGCTGGGGCTGTGCTGCATCAGCCTGTGGGGAGGTGGGGACCCAGGTGGGCATCCCTGTGCTGGGCACCCCAGCACCCCTCCCCTGGGCTGGAGCCACGTGCAGCCTTTCGTTTCCCTCATCCCCCCCGCCTCGGTGCCAGCGCAGCCCCGTGTGCTGGCCGGTGCGGTGCTGGCAGCGGGTGCCCCCGCAGGGTCGGGGCTCACCCTGCGTAGTGGTTGATGGAGGCGGCCAGGGCGTTCCCGGAGCCCCCTGGCAGGATGCACAGCGGCTTCTTCATGGTCTCCTCCCAGTCCGGCCGCTCCATGAGTCCGTTCACCACCTGTGGGGACAAAGGGAGCTTGTGGCGCCTGGGAGCAGGCAAGGAACCCAGCGGCCCCTGCCCAGACCCGGGGGGAGCAGAGTCTGTGGTGCCCCCGGCCAGGGCAGGACCGAGGCCACGGCTGCCCTGCTTTGATCCGAGCTAGGTGCCATCTCTCCTTTACCATTCCCTGCCTGCCTTCGTGTCTCAAAGCTTGGCTTCTGCCCCAGGCACCCCTCTTTTCCCAGCTCTCTGCCCATCCCGGCCGGGGGGATGCCCCACAGTGCCCCTCACCTCGTAGAGCAGCCCGTCCCCGGCCATGACCACCAACGTGTCCCACTGCGACAGGTCCTCGTCCCGCACCTTCTCATGCGCATGGTGGGGTCTCTCTGCGGGGGAAAGTGGAGTGAGTCGAGCATCGTCCTCTGTCCCTCTGTCCTGCCTGCTGCCACCCCTCAGACAGTGACCCCAGCCCCGCTGTCCCCACGGGGGTTCCAGCGAGGGATGCAGGAGGTGAGGCAGTCACCCCTATGGAGTCCAACCAAGTCACCCATCATGTTGTCCAAACCAGCCCCGCAGGAGCCAGAGCTGCAGTGATGCTGGGGGTACGAGGCTCTCGGAGGAACCCAGCCCGGGGTGGCAGCACCCAGTAGGATCCCAGGAAGGGAGGAGGAGGAGGTGAGGGAGCCGCTCATGGACTCACCAGTGATGAAGACGGTGGTGGCGATGTCAGCCTCGGCCAGCATGGGCTGCACCACCGCCTGGAAGTCCTCGAGCGCGCGGCCGGTGCCGCTCTGCGGGTTCAGCAGCACCAATGCACGGCAGGGCCGGGGCAGCACCCCATAGCTGTCACCTGGGCGGGGGGGAGATTGGGAATCAGGGTGGTGGGGCCGTGGCACCGCCCAGGGAGGGCTTTCCGAGCTGGGGCAGCATTTGCCATGGCCCCACAGGAAGGGGAGCTGCCCCCGATCCCCATAAGCTCCCTAGGCTGCATCCCGACCCAGAGGCAACAGGAGGTGAGCAGGGATGGAGGATCCCATTAATGGGAAACCAAGGGAGGTGGCAGAGCTGGGGACATGGGGTCCTGCAGGGACCTTGAGCTCTCCTGCAATCAGCAGAGATGTTTTATGCCCAGGCTGGAGCCCCGCAGCAACCCAGCGATGCCACAGTGGAGCTGGGGCTCTACAGCACCAAGCATCTCTGTGCATCCCAGGGCCACGGGGCGCTGCTGGCTGCATTTTCGGACATGCCAAGGAAAGAAAGGTGGAAGCGAAGCAGAGGTTTGAAGCCCAAACACCCTCAGCTGTGAGTTTTCCCTGCTGAACCATCATAAGATGGCTCAGTCCCCCAATGCACAGGGAGCCAGGCACGCGAGGGATGGGGGCCAGGGGGACTCGAGGTCCCAATTCCCCACATCCACCCCAGATGGAGCGGGGCCAGAACAGACACCTGTGCCGGCAGACGGAAGTTTCTGCTTCCTCTGCTCCCCACGGGGCTCAAGTTTCGTGCGCGAGAGCCCCAGTCGGGCTGTAATTACAAGCCTGGCGGGGGTCTGCATCCTTCTGCCCCTCTGCCTGCTTCCAGCCCCCCCACATCAGGGGATGGGGTGAGCCCAGGCTGCAGCTGCCTTCCCAGGAGGAGTGATCCGATGGCACCCAGGGGAGCTGGAGGCAGCATGCTTGTGAGCAGGGCCCCTGGGTTCTGCCTGGGCACCCCATGTCCCAAAATGAGCAGGGAAGCCTCAAGTTCCTGTAGTGCCTCTGGAAAGCCCCAGCCCTGCAGGGTGAAGCCAATTTTTTTGGGGGTGGGAGGGGTGTTCCCCACCAGCTCTGGGCCTCCTAAACTGTGATCTGACCCCCAGGGGTATAGCGGGTTCCCGCCTGGGTGCGTGGGCTGTGCAGGACAGCGTGGGGGCTGTGCCTGCTGACTCAGCAGAAATAGCTGCTCCGTCAGGAGCTGAGTCACAAAAGCAGATGATATTTCCCAACGCTGCCCCAGGGCCCGGAACCCCCCTCTAACCCGGGGCAGGAGGTCTGGGACCAGCTGCCCATCCCCCAAACCTTCTCTGCACGCTTTGATTCGAGCTGTTTGACACACGGGCAGCGTTTTTACAGCTAAAACTCCTTCTGTCACCCCCACTGGGGATGGAGGCAGGGAGAGGGGAGCTGGGGTAATGGAGGTCCCCACGTGTGCTACCTCCCTGGGGTGACACCTGGCATCACACCGGTCATGGCCACGCTGGGGCTTCCCTGCGGGTTGGCAGAGCTCCACGAGCTGCCCCGAGGGAAGACATGCCTGGAGCATCCCATCTCCGTGCCCATCCCAGCCCTGGGGAGCACACAGAGCTCTGCTGATTTCGGCGCCATCAGGTTGATTTTCTGTCCCTGGGAAGGATCTGGTGAGGCTGTCACCCTCCGGGCCACCTCCTTGTCCCCACACCGGCTGCTTGGGACCTGCCACTGAGTTCACAGCAAAAGTCCACCCGTGAGAGCTCCATCAGCCAAGGCCGAGCCTGGGTCCGGGCGCTGGCTCTGGGCCGGCTCTCCCTGCTGCCGCCCAGGGCCGGGGGAAGCCGCCGGCTGCCCCCCACCCTCCCTGGTCCCTTATCAGTGGGTGCCAGACGCGAGGGGACCAGCTGCCCTCAGGGATGGTGGTGAAGCACTGCGAGCAGAGGCTGCCCCAGCTTGGGTCAGGGATAACGGGCAGCAACCCCAGGGTTGGGCTGGCCCCACTCCCTGCACTCCGGAGCCTTCCCCAGTCACTACCAGCACTAAAATCCCGTTGACAAACACAGCTGAGCCCCCAGGACAGAGGGTTCATGGTCAAGCCCCAGCTGCAGGAGGCAGGTGATGGGGGGCTTTTCTCTCTCTTTCTCCCCCCGCCCCAGCCCTGGAGGGTGCAGAGCGAGAGCACGAGGCGCTTCAAGAACCTAAATGCAGTGTTTTAAACCCACAATGTTTCTAATCAGCCACGTTGTTTCTGACGTGCACACAGAGCTGCAGCCAGGTCTTGCCTGAAAATCCTGCCTGGACCCGTGGCTGCTGCCCCATAGCCTCTGCTGGGCAGTGGGGTACGGCTGGGACCCCGAGGACCCGCTCCTTGGGTGGAGGGGGGAAAGGCGAACGCTGCTCAGGACACAGAGGGATGCCGTCACACCATCACAAGGGACAGATTGCTGGTACCAGGGTGTGAATAGGGATGGGGATGTGATCCCGGTGCGGGACCGGTGACACCAGCAACACTGTGCTCAACCCAGGCTCCCGCGGCAGAAGTGGAGGGTGCCGGTTCAGAGCCGGAGCCCAGCAGCAGCAATGCTCTGGCAAAGGGGACAGATTTCTGCAGAATCCCTTTCCTTTGCGCAACACCGGCTGGCCCCTGGCATCTCAGGCAAGGCCTAGCCACTTCCCGGCACAGTGCGGCTGCTTTCAACCTCAGACGCTGACCGGAGCAGACACTGAGTCAGCAGGAGGAAGGGGCTCCAGCTGCTGCTAGTGCACAAACTCTGCTCTACCCCCTTTGCCCACATCCCCCCATGGGACACTGGTCCCAGCCACGCTCAGGCAGGGACCACGCTGCCGCAGCTCCGCCATCAGAAGCCGCAGCTGCTCCGTGGTGTCCCCGCATCCTTCTGGAAACTCTGTGGGCACAAGGAACAAGTGTGCCAGGCTGGCAGGGGACCCGGTGACCTGGGTGGCGTGAGGCTGGGCCAGACTGGGGCACGCCTGCTGCATCCCCTCTCCGCAGAGATGAGCGCGGCAAGGAGGTCCCCCAAAATGGGGGCTTGTGGCAGGGCCAAGTCCCGCTCGCTGCCGACACGCCGTGACGCCGTGGCCATTGATGGCAGCTCAACGGCAGCTTCCTGCTATGGCCGGGGGCTAGATTTCCCCACCAGGACACAAGCCCAGATTTCCCCACCAGGACACAAGCCCAGGGGCGGTTTGCTCCCTCCCGGCTGGCTGCAGGGTGGGACAATTCCCTGCACACTGTGGGCAGCCCCAGCTTTGGGGTTATTCATTGCTGAGGGACTTTTTTTTTCCCCTTGGGGTGAAATAAGGAGGAGGAAGCTTCCTCCCTGCCGTAGCTCTCCCCAAGGCTTTTATCCCAGGGGATGCTGGAGCTGAAATGACACCGGGATGAGATCGCCGGTGGCTCCCCAGATCTGTACCCCCCCCCCCCCGCAGGGATGGGGTGACAGGATTGCTCCGCACGGACTCGCATGCAGCTTCCTGACACGGCCTTATCTGTCCCGCACAGACACGTGAGGGTGCGTGTAAGCGCAGGGTGTGGCGAAAGGCATTTTTAGCTCTGTCCCAAACTGAGGGAGAAGGTTTGCAAATCCTGCTGGCCCTCAGCTAGAAAAATAACTGCAAAATCCCGCACCGCCTTCTCCCGTCCTCCTTCCTCGGGTTCCCCCGAGGCCCCTGCCGTGCAATGAGCTGCTCCTGCCCCAGCACCCTCGCACGGCCTGCTAAAAGGGCGAGGGTTTTAAAACGCCTGGAGACTTACAGCTGCAGAGTTCAGGCTGGAAATAGAGCCGAGGAACTGGTTTTGCCCTCACCCCCTTCCACTGGATTTTTTTTTATTCTTTAGGAAGAGTAGCAGAAAGTTGTTTTGTAGCTGCAGGTCATGTAAAAAAGCTGCATTTTAAAATCCAGGCAGGGAGAGCTGGGCTAAATGTGATTTGACAGGATCCCTCTAACCGCATGCCTCTTAATTTCCAAGTCTGATCAGTGCGACTGGACAGCTAAATAAATGAAGTAGTGCATATAATTGAATCTCTGCTCAGATGTTCAAATATATGCCAGCCTGCCCTGCCCTGACTGCAGGAGCTGGAGGACTTGGCCCCCTGTGCCAGCCGCTTCCCTTCGAGTTGGTGACAGCGCCCGGGGCAGGGGGGAGAGGGAACTGAAACCCGGCCCCCTCCGTGCTGCCCTGGGACCCCGCTGAGCCCTGGGGGGGGTCCCGGGGGGATTCGCCTGCTCCCAAGTCATGGATGGGACCTGCGGGTGCCTGGCTCCCGTCCTGCCTGCATCAGCAACGATGACTTTTTTTTTTTTCTTGGTTAATGCTGCCCTTTGGAGCTTTGCTAGTTATCGAATCGAAGCGATACGGGGGGGGGGGGGGGAGGGGGGGGGGCGGGAGGGACCGTGCAAAGGGCCTCCGTGGTGCCACCACGTCCCCGCTGCCCCTTCGATTTAAGGCTAAAAGGGGGGAGAAGCCACCCCCGGCCGCGGGGCTGTGCACAGGACTGTCCCCGTCCCCCGCAGGCTGCGGGCGGGGGGCGATCGAGGTGACCCTGCGGGGATGTGGACCCCCCGTCCGTCCGTCCGTCCGTCCGTCCCCGACCCGTCCCTTCGGGGCCCGAGCACCGCGCAGCGCCAGCTGCCAGCCGCGTCCCCACGCCGCCCCTCGGGGACAGCCGTCCCGCGTGGGGACGGGCAAGCGGGACCGGGCGGACCCCACGCCCTCGGGCGGCTGCTGCTGGCCCCGGTGCCGGCACCCCCCACCCTCCCACCCCCGGTGCCGGGGCTCGCTCCGTCGGGAGCCGCGGCGTGAGCGGCGACGTCTCGACACTCACCGTCCTGCGTGGGCACGGCGGGCACGGAGAGCTCCCGGATCCTCCGGCTCCAGGCCTGGGCGACGCGCAGGTTGCCCTCGGCGTCGGGTCCCGGGCAGACGCGGAAGGTCCGCTCCAGGCGCTGGCGGGCGGGCGAGCCCCAGCGGGGTCCGCGGAGGGGGTAACACACCACGGAGAAGCAGGCGGCGGCGGCGGCGGCGGGGAAGGCGACGGAGCCCACGCAGTCGGCCAGGCGGAGCGCGGCGTCGGGACCGGGCGAACCCCCGGAGGAACCGGGGGGACGCCGCACCTGCAGCTCCCGGGCCGTCAGAACCAGCGAACAGGAGGCGGCACCGGGGGTCGCTCCCGCACCGAAGATCCCTTGAAGTAATACCGGGCCCCCACCGGGCTCCGGGGGAGCGCGGCGACCGGCGGCCATCGGCGGCGGAACGGGAGCGGGACGCACCGGGGAGCGCCGCCCGCCGCTGACTCGCTGCTGACACCCGCCGCGCCGCCCGGCAATGGCAGGCGGGGCGGCCCCATTCATAAAAATTTAACCCACCTACCCACCCACCGGCCGGGGGGGCCCGTCCCGGGCTGCCCCGATGCGCCCCCCCCCCTCCATCCCCGCAGCCTGCCTCAGTTTCCCCAAGCGCCGCCCCGCGCTCCGGGCAGGGCTGCGGCCGGCGGCTCCCCGCTGCCTCCCCACGGGCGGCCGGGGAGGGGGGGGCACCCGGACTGCCCGGCTGGAGCAAGGCTCTGTAGACACGCGAGGGCAAAGCACCGCCGCGGGTTTGCTGTGGGTGGCTCTGCCCTGCCGGGGTGGGTGTCCCGCGTGGGTGCTCCCACGGTCCTGGGGATGGCACGGCACCGACCCACGCTCGCACCGGGAGACCAGCGGCAAAGCACCGGGCAACCGTGCCGGCCCCAGCCGGTGTGCGTCGTGTCCGGCATCGCACAGGTCGGCGCTGGCGGCAGGACCGCTCCCGCTCGAGTCCCTCGAGCCCCACGCTGGGCTGAACAGCATTTAAATCCATTTCTGCGTTTCTCCAGCCGGGACAGGGTGAGAGGAGCGGAGCGGGTGCCTGGAGAAATCAAGGCACGGCAAGGGCTGAGGACAGCGGGCGGTTGGCGGGGGACACCTCCAGGAGGTAAGGACGGAGGGGGACGATGTCCTGCCCGTCACTGGTGGCTCACCATCAGGTACCGGTGAGGGTTGGAGGGTGCCATGGGCATGGAGCCCCGTGGAGGGAGGCGGGCTGTGCTGTGAACCCCACCTCGGGGCACGGAGTGCTGGGGACAGAGTCCAGGGGACCTGCCTGGAGGGTCCCAGCAGGGCTGGGAGCCGCTCCGTGCCCGCAGGGGGCTGCAAAAATCACTGACAGCAGCTTTTAATGACGACAGGACTGACCTCACCCTCCCGAGGGGCTGCTGGGCTCTAGGGGTCTGGCCCAACCCAACAATGATTTTTTTTGCCAACCAATTCTCCATGGATGTAGCTCTGCTCCACATGCTCCAGCTGGCCCTTTGCTCTCCTGAGGCTCTAACCAAAGCAGAGCTGAGCCTCTGCACAGGGAAGTGGGTGATGAGCACTCGGACAAGCGCCGTGGGAATGGTAAGGCATGTGGAGAGGTGCCCCAGGCCCTCCCTCCACCTCCCCTGGGCCTTCCTCACCCCTTCCTCATCCCTCAGACCACCCTTTGTGGTAATGCTCATGGGGGTCTCGCATGCCACGTGCTGCTGGGCTGGCAGCGGCCTGAGACCCTGTAACCTTGAGCTTGCACCTCGGGGAGGCATTGCTCTTCACACTTACAGCAGTTTAATTAGCGATGAGCCCTCAGCCCTCTGTCCCTACTTAAACCCGCTGGAACTGACCAAAAATTGCAGGGAGGGCATGGGATGACCAGCTGGGAGGATAACGCGGCCAAGTCTTGCTTTCCCAGAGTGACCTAAAATGAGAGCTGAGGTGCCATGATTTGGAGTATCGGGCTTTCCAAAAAGACTTTCCTGGGCGCTATGTGTTCAAAGAGATGCTTTGGGGGGGGGCACAAGCCGCTCCCAGCCATTTGCTGGCTGATGCTTTGGGCTGGGGAACCGCAGCACCCACAGCTGATTCTGGGTGAGATTTGGGTACGGTCGCTTCCGCGGCTGCCGTGCCGCAGTCCAGCGTTTGTAAACAACCCCGAGGTCCTCGGCAAGGTGTCATGGGAGGAAATAGCTGGATGCTGGTGAGTGCAGCATCCTGACCTGCACCTCACCCTTCTCGGTGACTAACCCGCTCCCGATTTCCGCTCAGGAAGGCACGAGACGTGGTGGGAGGATGTGAGAGCAGCTGTCACACTGCTCCCGGCAGGTGCCACGGGGTGACGGGGCTGCTTTGGGCTCTGTCCTCATCGCCCTACATCTGTCCATGGCCCCATGCTGCAGGGATCCCCCTGGCCCTGCCTGCTCGCGCTTTAAATAGGGGCCGAATGGCCAGCCGGGCTCCGCTGGCCGCGGCTGTGCTGTGGGCTGGGGAAAGAGGCTGAGAGCGGCTTCATCATGCGCTGTCGAAGCCAGCAACGCCGCAGCACTTGGGATCAGGAAGGGTTAGGGCAGGGTATCCCATGGGGGGATGCCGGAGGCAGGGAAATGAGGGGGCTGCAGCCAGGTTTTTCTCGGATGGGGAATGGGACCAGCACAATCTCAGCCTCCGTGATGGCACATCATACCCAGGCAGAGCTTTTCCACGTTCCTGCTGGTCTATGGGGACTTCACACGAGCCCGTCCTGATGCTGTGTCACCCTTGATGGATGCCCGCTTCGTGCTACAGCCAGCGCGGCGCCCACCACTGACCCCACATGAGTCCCTTTGCTCTCTGCAGCCATGGGGTGATTCGACCCAGTCCCGCACGGATGCCACTTGTATGCCTCCAGATGTGATGTCTAATGTGGAAGTGGGATCACTTCCGTCACCGCCCAGTGCTGATAAACAGTTGTTTGGGGCTATTTTAATTGCGAGAGCCTTAACGAGCTCCCTTGATCCAACTGGCAGCCCGAAGGGTGCTCGGCAGCTGAGGTTCCTGCGCCACGGGCAGGCATCTGCCTGTCGGGTTTGTCCTGATCGGCTCCATTCCTGCCCGCGCAGTGCTGCAGAGGCCGTGTGTGTGGGAGGGCAGCGTGGGGATGTGGCATGGGGATGCGGCATGGAGCCGGTGTGCCAGTGGGGACAGCCGGTAGTGAATCCCCCCACCTTCTTTCTCACTGCAAAGGGGGCTCGCCCACGGTGCAGTGTCTAGTCTAGCCGTGACCACGGAGGCCACCAGCCTGCCTTCATGAGCAAACACCTCTCACATTCCTGTCCTGGGAGGGCCTGTGGGGTATCCCAGACCCCACAGACATCATTTGGGGGAGAAGGCTCATACATCCAGAGCACCATGCCCTGGGCTCACTGGAAAAGGTGATGGATGCTCTGTGTTTGGGGAAACTGAGGCAGAAGCAGCAGACAAGGTTTGCCTTGAGTTGTGCAAGAAGCCAAGGGTTAAATATGGCAATTAAATCCCCCCTCAGCTCCCTCCTGCCCCCAGCTGCTAGAGGAGCTGGTCCCCCCAGGGAGCTTGTCCTGGGGGACTAAAGCAGAGAGGCTGGGGGCTTCCCGGCCCTGCTGTAACCCTTCTTCCCCCTGGCTGCTGCACCCTGGCTGCAGTGCGGACCCGAGGCTCCCTGTGCCAGGGCAGGCCCAGATTTCAAGCTCCCGCTGCCTACACAGCAGCAGCAGGCAGCCCCGGAGGAGGCGTGCAGAGGACACGGCTCTGCTGCAAGATGAACTGCAGCGTTTCACTTGGAGGCACGCAGCTCCTCCAGATCTCTGCCCGCTCTGCCATGTCCTCCGGCAGCCGCCCGGGAGACGGGAACAGGAGGGGGATGCACTCATCCCGGATCCATCTCTTTTAGCATCGTTCCCACTGCTGAAGGTACATGTCTCAAGGTGGAGCCAGAAATAGCACGGCTCCACGCTGCATCGGGGCTGGCAGGGCTGCAGGGTTTGGCAGGGGGACAGGCACTGACTGCAGCAGTGGGAACTTTCCAGTCAGCGCCTGCAGGAGCGGCCGGTGCAGAGCTGGAGCCGTTTTGGGGCAGACCCAGCCCGGGGACTGCAGCTCGGCCCCTCTCAGCCCCCAGCCACGGGGGCTCACAGGGACATCAGCCTGCAGCTCCCTGGGGAGATGCTGGTGCCGACGCAGGCAACCAGCACGGAGCAGGAGGGGACAGAAATAACAGAGCTATCTCCTGGAGGAAAGCGATTGGGATTGCATCCCACCTGAAAGGCATGAGCCAGAACACAGGTTTTGGGTCTGCCACTGGTTTGCTACAGACCTCTGGCAAGTGACTGCACCCTTGGTCTCTGCCTCCATGATCCATGGGCAGCAGGGATCACCCACAATCCCAGCTTCACACAGGGCCCAGGGCTTGACCCAGGAGGTTTCTCGGCCTCTGAGGAGCTGGGGGTTACGGCAGCTCCTAAATCACAGCCAGGCTCTGCAACCCACTGGGGCTGCTACGTAGGCCTGACCCTCCACCGAGCTCTCGGCAGCTGCCGGCACAGCCCAGGACCACAGGGCTCACCGGGAAGTCCTCAGCAATGCCGGCAAGCTGAGCTCATTCCTCCCAGCTGATTATTTACTCAAAAATGTTTCTGAGGTCAGGCCTCCTCTGGGGAAACACTCCCAAACGCCCGGCGAGAAGCTGCTGAGTCTGGAGTAACCACACGCACCACTCAGCCGAAAAGTCACCCCGATGACTAGCCCTGGCGTCAGAGGGACTGAGGCCAAAGTACTGCTTTTGATCTCCCCCTTTGCTGGGGGAAGCCGAATTTTAGGCCATAGCAGGGTTTTCACCACTTCCCGGTAGCGGTTTCCTGCCATGATGTGAGCGCAGGCATTTTTGGGAGGTGAGTCAGAGGCTGCAATAAGAACCACCTGGCTGGGCTGCCGCCGGCCGGGCTGGGAGGCTCAATGCCAGGATGATCCCCGCTGCGATGCTCGGCGCCTGCGGGCAGCATCCCTGGGGCAGAATTACTTATGGGGGACACAGCATCCCACCACAGCCCCCAGTTTCTGGCCTGGGTAAGAAGAAGAAGGATTTGCTGCCGCAGTTCCCACGGCTCCTCTTTCCTTGCCAGGCTGGGATCGGCACGCTCCAACCACCCCACCCAGGCTCCAGGGAGAAACTTGGTAAAGGAGAAAGGGCAAAACCTCCTCCAGCTTTGCAGGAAGCTGCCTGAAATGGCTGTCCCACCCTGGCTACCCCAAAGCCCCCTGGTGTGCACAGGGCAGGACCAAGGCCCTAGTTTTCTTCAGGGTGTAACGCAGGACTTGGCAGAGCTGAGAAGCTGCCCTCCCTGGTCGTTGAAATTCAACATGTAAAGCTGCTTCCTCGTAAAGGAACCTCCCAAGTTTTTCCTGCTGGGCTTTACCATTTTTTGCTATTAAAATTGCATGACCCCCTGCCTGCCCCCCCCCCCCAACATTACACAAACACCTCCACTCAGCAAATTACTGCATCGCAGCTAGCGAGTGAGACTGAGCCTGGATAAGCCTTTTCAAAGGAGCTAAACCTGCTTAAAGCCGCGCTGTTCCCTGACCCGCCCTCATAATCCTGCCCGCCTGATAATGAAATAATAAAGGACTGCAAAGCCTTGCTCTCCACTGCACTGTGGGGGAGGTTTCTGCTGCCTCTGTTCATGCCAGGAGCTGGGATATTAATTACTCCCTAAGTAAACAGAATTGCTTCTTTCTTCTCCTTTGCCTGGGCGTAAAATCAGGTGTGACCATCAGCCTGCAGAGCAGAGCAATCAGAGTCGCTCCCTTTTCCAGGAGAAAGGTTGGTTGCTGCAGCAGTACCAGCCATGATCTCTGCCTGCTGCCCTGCCCAGGCTCCTCGGGGGTTGATCCCAACCCCGCAGCTCCATCAGGTGTCCCGCTGGGACCCGCAGGGCCATCCCTGCGAGGCTGCTGGGCCTCTCCCTGCAGGGATGAAGCTGATGACACCGGCCACCTGGGGTCTGCTGTGCCAGTGGCTGCCTTGCAGCAGAATGCACAAACTTGTTGCATCTCAGCCTCAGCTGCTGGCAAAGCGAGGGGAAGTGACAACGCGGGCAGGATCCATCCCCTAAGGCCAGGATGGCTCTTAGCACCCTAGGAGGCAGCAGGAATGAGGACTGGAGGATGGTGCTGGAGGACCTAGAGGGCAAAGGAGAGGCTGAGGGCATTCCAAGAGGCCACAGCATCAGCCCTGGGCTGGTGTCTTGAGGCTGCCAAGTGAGGAACCAGCTGGACCCGGGTGGAAAGAGGTTAAACAGCCCTTCCTTCTCCAGCACACCTGAATTGCATGGCAAGCCAGGAGGGAAAGGCTTTAAAAGAGGAGGGCAGGACTGTGTCTCTTCCCTGGGGGCCTGGGAAGAAGCTAGTGGGAGGCTGAGCACCCTGCAGAGGTGCTGTGCCACGGCTCCCCTGCAGCACTGGGTCTCCCTCCCAACCCTTAGGGCATGTCCCCCCTTGCTTCCCACGCCTGGGTGATGCTCTAGGGTTTCTTCCTGCAGCTGCTGCTGCCTTCCTCAGGGTGTCCCTGCAGGACCCTGTCCCTGCACTCCCTTGGGGTGTCCCTGCTCCCCTGGGAGCTGCAGTTTCTCTGATGGGTGCAGGAGGGACCTCGGGAAGCAGCCAACTTCCTACATCACAAAAATAGTCTCCCCCCTAGTTTTTTCCCTAGCTCCTTTCTTTTGAAGGACAAAGCCAGCAACTTGTGACAAGTGAACAGCTGTAGCATGGGTGCTGTGACCACTGTCAGATGACTGTGCCTTGCAGGACAGCAGCAGCCATCCTAAACATGCATCTATGTATGCAGCTGACGGAAAGCCTGGCCTGGGGTCAGAGGTGCCTGTGAGGTGGGATCTGGACTGCCTGGCAAATGGATGCTACCAATTCATCCCAAGCTGCAGAGTTATTGCCAGCCTGAAGGCTGGATTAGCATCGCGTGCCTGGTTGCGCTGCCTTTTCGGAGTGAATCCAGGCAGCTGATGCTGTTATTCTCGCATCGCCTTACATTGCCATCGGGGAACAAGCGGGGATGTGGGAGTCGAGCTGGAATAGCCCCTGCTGTAACAAGGCATGGATGAAGGACCTGTGGGGGACACAGGGGACTTGGAGAGGCACCAGCGACCCAGCAGGGACCACACAGAGCTTTGGTGGCAGCAAATTGGCTGCATGTGGGAGACGTGTCTGGTGCTGCACTGGATCTGCCCCTGCAGCGAGCAAAGAGAGTGATGGATGTGCCATAGCTCCCCTCGCCCTGCCAGCGCAGGCGTTGCGAAGGCAGTGATGTAAATCTTGACCTCGTCCAGCTGCAGCATGCAGCCCTGCAGCCTGTTTCGCTGTGCTCGGAGCCAGTTAAGGCAGGGCTACAGCTGTGATGGGCGATCTGTGCCAAGCCCTGTGGCGTGATCCTGCTGTGGGAGCAAACTAGGTGGCTGGTGAGGTGAAAGGGGGACTCTCCTGGCTTGCACACCAGGTAGGTAACTGTGGAGTGGTCTTGAGTAATCGTGGAGGGAGATGTGGAGCCACACCACAGGGGCAGATACATGTCACCAGGCATGGTGAAAGGAGACAAAACGTTCCATCCTGGTGCTTGGGCGGTGCAGCAGTGGCATACAGAGGGGACACCAATGCATTTCTATCTTGTTTGCATTGAGGATGCTGCATCTTAATGAAGGCTGGAGAGAGACAACTTTTAATGAAGCGTTCAGCACAAGGAGACTGATGGTGATGTTGTAGCTCCCATGCAGATGGGAGTCATCGCCAGAGGCACCGCTGCCGTCACGCACCTGACCCCATGCACCAGAGCAGCCCAGCAGTGGGGGGAGTCACTACTGAATAACGGAGGCATACATCCTCCACGTCCTGAACGAAGCCTGCCACGACTTCCTCCTCCTTCCCTGCTCTCAGCTGGGAGAAAACAGACCAAGGGATGACGACGTTGCACAGCGGCTTAGAAAACTGCCAAGAAAAACTTCTCCCTCCAGGGCGAACAAAGCGATGCGGGGCGATCCTGGTGATGAAATGAATGCTCTTTGCCTTCCCTGCAATATAAAGCACACTCCTTGGGCCTGGCAAGATCAGCACAGAGCTCTGCCAGGTGGGTTGGAAACATTAGTTTTCTGCTTAGATGAGTCATTTAGTGCCTGTACCCGAGAGGGACTTTGTCCTCACATCCAAAGCGCCTGGAGGACCTCGGAGAGCCCGGTAGTGAGTATTCGCTTGGGAAACGGTGCAGAGACCAGGTTTAGCTCCAGCAGCACCTCCTTACGGCTGCCATCCCACCACCATCACGGCCCTGGGGTGCTGAGGGGAGCCACAGGCCCAGAGTGCGGCCTGGCCCCTGTGGGGGCCGGGGACTGGTTAGCATAACCCCTCCCGAACACCGTGGGCCTCCGGGAGGCCTCAGGCCTGAACCCGGTGGGGCGGGAAGGGCTGTGGGGCCGGCCGGCCCCACAGCCCTTCCCGCCCCACCGGGTTCAGGCCTGAGGCCTCCAGCCCCCCACACCATAGAGCGAGGCTAGAGCGCCGCCGCAGCGCTTCCGCCGGGCGGCCGCCATCTTAGGCGCGGGCAGTGAAGCCGCCGCATTGAGGTCTCGCCTCGCACCGCTGGGCAGAAGGGGGAGGCGGCCGCCCTTGTCAACCGCACCCGGGAAGCGGGCGGCGCAGGCCTCTCCGAGGAGGGGGAGTTTACGTCGTTCTCACGGTTCCTCCTCAGGTACCGGCGCTGCTCGGGCAGTAGCTGATACCTCTTTGCCGCTGGGAGGGGAGAGAGCGCGGCCGCTGTGCCCTCACCTAAGATGGCAGCGGGGGCGGTCTCTCCCTGCGGAGAAGATGGCCGCCGAGGGGAGCGGCGCTCTAGGCGGGTGGCGGAACTGGCTCGGCTGGGTGAGGGGAGCGGGGAGGGACCCTCTCCGGCCTCCTAGGGACCTTCACCCCCACCACAGGGACCCCCTACCCCGCCGCGGGGACTCCCCTCCAGCCTTGCTGCCTCACAGGGAAACCCCTTAGCCTCCCGCCCCCCCGCCCCTTCCAACCTTCCCGCGCTCCCCTCAGCTTACCCCCAACTCCCCCAGCCACGGGAACCCCTGTCTGTCTTGCTAACACCCCCTCACCCCCATTTTGGGGGGGTCTTCCCTCCCCTGGTGCCTCTGGGTGAGCGTGGGGCGGGTTTGGCTTGGGGTTACCCGAGGCCTGGCTCCTGGGGAGCGGCGGTTGCTCTGCAGGCAGCACTCTGCTCCCCCCCCTCCCCCCCCCAAAGCTGCTGTTGCTCTATTTTATTTTAATAGTAATATTTTTTACCCCCCTTTTATACTTTGCCACAGGAGTGGACCAGCAAGACTATAGGTAGTGGAAGGGCTCCCCTCCTCCTCCTCCTCCTCCCCACCCCTTAAGGGGCGGTGATCGCGGCGGAGAGGAAGAAAAGGATGCCACGGAAGCTGTTGTTGCCTTATAAATCTGTTTTTTCTCACTTTCGAGCTCCACGGGGGTTGCATGACTCTTTGGCGATGAACGCAGCCAGAAGTGGCTACCGGGTCTTCTCGGCCAACTCCACGGCAGCCTGCACCGAGCTGGCGAAGCGGATCACGGAGTAAGTTCCCTCTCTTTCAAGTTCCTTTCCCCCCGCCCAGAGCTCCTCTGTGCAGGAAGGCTTTCTTCAAAGTGGCTGGAGAGGCTTTTGGCGTCGTCCCGCCTTCCCAAGCCAAAGGTGTCTGCTGTGAGCACCTTTGCTCTGGAGGTTTTGCACCAGGAGTGTTCAGCAGCTATGCCCTTCTCTTCCTTGGCGCTGGTTCATTCCTCCCAATAACTCAGTTTGACCCAGAGACGAAAATGGACCTGCTGCTTTCTGCCTCTTGCGTCTCTGACATCCATTTCAATTCTGGAAAGGCCAGGCTGCAGCAAAGGCTGTTACTTTTGGGGAGAGAGAAGGTGAAACTTGGCTGAACAAACCTCAGAAAGCGTTTTAACTGGTTTGGGAGATGCTCAAAACTTTCTCCACTGTTTTTCGTGGGGAGGGGCCGGTGACCTTATGTGCTCAACACTTTCATGGCTTGGGGAGCGTTGCCTGTACAGACCTCGGTGCAACATCAACAGCTGCACTAACCAAAGTGGATTAGTGAATCTGCATTTTGGTGGGGTAGGAGAGATGGGTGGCACATGCTAACAAAAGAGAGTTTAGTTTAGGGATAGAAGTGTGCCCCCCTCCCTTTTTTTTTTTTCAGCCTATCGATTTGGGCAGAGTTTGACCTTGACTTGGCAGGGATGGATGTGCTGGGTCCTGCTGAAGGAGGTGTGTAACAGCTGGCTCCAAAATGGGGCTCTTGCTGCACAGAGGAGCACTGAATTTACCCTGACACTTGATCTTTTGTTTTGAATTAGTTTGGTTCAAATCAGGGTGCTCCCAGCCGAAGGGGCTTTTCTGAGACAGGCATCTGTATATTGGGGAGCTGCCATCCTAAAGCAGGATTTGGGTTTCCTTTCTGCTGCTTCTCAGCTACAGTTCATATGAAGATGCTCCCAAAATCAAGGGGGCTCAGTGCTTGTTTGCCTGTCGCAGCAGATAGCATCATTGCTACCCCTTAGGCAGCTGCTGGCCTGTCCTCTCTCCAGGGGCATGCTTAAATTGGAAGCATTACTAAATATAGGTGTGCTGCCACCTTAAACTGCAAGAACATTTTGCTGTTTGTCCAGCTAGCTTAATAAACAGTGTGTTCAATCCTTAGCACAGATTATCTCCACGAAGCTGACTTGGCTGTTTGGCTGGTGTTGATGGGATGCATGTTGGATAATAGTGATGGACTTCTTTGGGTGTGAGGTGGACACAGAAATCCTTGTGTTTGGGAGTGGAAAGCTTTTTTTTGGTTCATTTATTTTTGCTATATTTGGTTAGTTCCGCATCACTTTCCCTTCACTGATACAACTCTGCAAATAAAGTCTCTCTGTATATAAAAAATAAGCTTTGCTGCAACAGATGGGACATGGTTTTACAAGGCTTGTCCTGTTGCGTCAACACAGAACAGAAGTCCCCTGGGGACGAGCTCCAAGTTCTCAGGACTGAAAGAGCAAACGGGCAATCATTGTCTTAAAAATAACTCACTTTTTTTTAAAGAGGTAATGAGAAGAGACATGGAGCAGGCTTCCCCAGGCCATGGCGCACACAGCTGGCTGTGTGATGTGCTGCTGTAACCCTCTGCAGGGTTCCCAGTGGTGCTCTGAGGGTGAATGACAGCAGGATCCAGAGAGTGACCTCCTGTCTGTTCTTCGTGAAGTAAACTTTTAATAGAGGTGATGTGGGCTTTTTGCCTTGGCTCTAACGTCAGCGAGGAAGTTGGATGCTCTGGTGGTGGTATGAGCACAACAGTGTGATACACAGCTACTGCTTAAACTGAGACTTAAGGACATGTAGCTTTACTGTCTGTAAAATGGGGAGTAGTGACCACTCTGAAATGGAAAGGTGTAAAGTGTTATACGCAGATGAGGTTTTGTTGGAAGGGGGTGCAAAATCTGGAACTGTTAATAGCACAGATTTGTCCACAGTAAAATGTCTCCAGAAAAACCCAAAAGATATTTTCAGCATCTTCTGAGGTGGTTTTGCACTGACTTCCCTTAGGAGCTCAGGGGCTGTTTCAACACGTTTGTAATACATCCCTTGTTTTTTCAGGTTGCAAAAGATGCGTGCCTGCTGGCTTTCCTACTGTGTCACATCCCAGCCTGTACTTTGCTGGGGAGGTCAGTTGCATCTTTTAATAGAGTTGGAGCAGTCTTATAAGGGTGAGTCTGTCCTCTAATATTGTGCGTTCTTTTTAAAGTTTTTTTATGACCTTTAGTATAAGTAGTAAAAGAACTTTAAAACAACACACAATATTAGGAGTAGGGCCCCCTCAAACACTTGTCCATCTTTACCTGTAGGTATGATGTTAAAATCGATACCTGAGGAGTCCTGGCTTATCCTTTTTTAAAATCTCAAGCCTCAGGAGCAGCAGTGTGACATAAACCAGACATTAGAAAGCTGTTCAATCTCGCTCACTTAATTTAATGCAAAACTTCCAGAGTTGCTTTTGATTCAGGTTCTGAGCGTGGCATTCTGGCGCTTTTCTGATCTTTACAATTTCCCATTATGTATTCTTGTCTGGTTATAGGATGAGTCTAACTTTCACTTTGACTTTTCAGAGCTTTTGTTTATGTTAGTGTCTGCCAGGGAGAGGAGATGGTGCTGGCTTATGAGAACCAAATACCCTGTGAAACTTTAAATAATAAAGATGCTCCTTAGATTTAGGACCACTGAAATGTAAATAAAACCATATGTTTACTTGTATCTTACAAATTGAGAGGGATTTTTTTTTTTTAAATTCTTTCCCAGATGGAAAGAAAACTCCTGCTGTAATTAGGACGCTTGGCACCTGATTACAAGCTGCATTTGCAGGGGAGAAAGATCATTTCTGTGACCAGTGCTGATCCCTAATGGGCCTTGTGTGCTGCTGGGGGGAGGGAGGTCTAGCAAGTCTTTTTAATCTCCAGAGTCCAACAGATGCATTTGGATCTCCATCCTACTGCAGTGTTTGGCACAGAGGGTACAAATATTACATTCCATTCCTTGCTCGTGTGTTTGGATTGGAGGGGATTGTTGATTGAAGCTTGCTAATGCCTCTCTAGTGCTCCTGCAGGTCTCTGTTATGTGGGACGTGGTACTATTGTAAACTCATTGCAGACTTGGATGTGAGTATTCTAGAGATTCATTTGGATTCCAGCGTGAAAAATGCTGATGATCTAAAGATAAAAGCAATGCCGTGAGCTTAAACAACGTGGAGTAATGAGGAAAAGACTGAGACTTGTGTTCTGATCTCGGGTCATAGGGAGCTGAGTACACAACACTAAAACCAGGGTGGTGGTTTCTGTGAATGAGTGGGAGGTGAGCCATGCTTTTGGAAGAGACAGTTTGTTAGCAGGACCTCAGCTGAAGGAGAATTTCTGATGGGATGGAGAAAGAGTAATGTCAGTCTTCCTCATTCGGTCGTCTTGCCAGCATGTGAGAGGATGGCACAGGGGAGTCAGATCACAGTAACCTTGTGAAGCTGCTCTCCCTTATGTCCAAACCCTGTTCTTGCTTTCTGGAAAGAGCTCTTGTGTGGTGCTGTGGGAGGAGAGGAGGTGGCACCAACTCTTTTCCATCTCAGAAGATGTAGCACCGTGGCAGGAGGCTAACAGGTACTACAGGGTGAAACTGCATCAAAGGATTTTGGAAAGGGAAAAGAATAACCAGCTAAAAAGTAGTGTGGTTGGAGAGGGTTACAGGCAGGGGATGGTGCTGGTGTCAGGTGGGTGTGGAGCAGTTGGGCTCTGAGTTTTTCTGTGCAGCTTAGATGGGGCATGTAATGTGGCTGAGCAGATTGGCTTTGCGTGGTAGCTTTCTGTGCTGGCCAGTGCCAGGTTTAGAGGAAGGTCCTTCATGAGGAGCAGGCTGGTAGGACTAGAGGAAAATCCACGTGGTGTTTGCTGGTAGTTCAGCTGCATGGCTTTTGACATGGCTGGAATAAGTGATGCAAGTGCTGTATGGCTCTGGGTACAAGTGGCAAATGAGCAGTAGGGACTGTTCTTCAAGTATCCAGTTGTGCTGGGTGGATGGAGAGAGGTAAAGGAGAGCTCAGATAGTTATAAGGATATCTGAACAGATTGCCCTGTATCCAGGAAGCTGCTTTTTCCTTTCCCTTTCCTGGCTTGTTCTTGTAGCGGGAGATTAGAAGTAAACCATAGAACTGCCACTGTGCTAGCTGGACTGGTTGACTGATCTTTATTTAAATATTTGCTTAAGTTTGAAAAGCAATTCAAAGTCAGGCCATGGCTTGCTTTGGCCATGGCCAAGCACGGAGCATATCCTCTGCTGTCAGTGCCAGCTCCTTTTGGAGTCTGCAGCAGTTCGTGAAGTCTGTAGATGTGGGAAGAGTCAGGTATTTGCAGAGCTGAGACCAGTGAAAGTGTTTGTAATGAAGAGGGTAATGCCAAAATAAAATCATATCATAGTCAAGGGCTTCGTCTGTGTGCCAGTTTCTCTTCAAATTGAATGTTTGCACTGTAAGCTGGCTGGAAGCTTCCTTCAGAGTTAAGTTCACAAATGTCTTTCAGGTGCTTGTCACAGAGTGGGAGAGGGAAGCACAGCCCAGCCCAGGCTGAGAGCCCTTCCCAGCAGTACATGCTTTGATGGCTTGAAATACTGCAAGTGAACCTGCCTCTTGAATTTTGATTCAGCTAAACATCAAGTCTCTTAACTGACTGTCCTTTGTCTCAAGAACCTGGTACAGTGGTTTTTGACAGTCTTCAGAGGAGCATTTTAAAGTGCAGTCTAAAACAACCTCATGGTATTTCCTAAAATACTGCAGTGTGTCACTTCCTCGTTAAACTGTAGGTGACTTCTGAGCTGTTCACATTTAGGCTGTGAATTTGAGATGGATTTTATAAACACTTTTGTATCTACAGCTTAATATCCTCTTGGCATGTGTTGAGACTGCGGAAAGTTAGATCATCTTTCCTCGGCAATGTTTACAGAGAGAGCTATTGCAGATCAATATAAATTTTTACTGGCCAGTTGCTCTGAGTAGGATTTTTAAAGCCATAAAGAGAATTTTTCTCTTAGATGCTCTGAGGTCTCTGAGGAGTCAGTTTAGTGACAGAGCTGGTGCAAGGATGGCAGAGCAGAGCGAGAAGCAGGGCTTTCCCCATCAGGAGCAGTGGGTGGTCACACAGGGAAAGCTTACACTGGGAGCAGCTTCGAGTAGTAATACCTTGGTCCCGCTGTGCCCAGTCCTCTGCACTGAGCTTGGCAGGACTGTACACCCATAGCTTTTTTTAACAGATCCTAGTTCTGAAGACTCCTGCTTTTAAAAACAAAAATGCCAAACTGAGTTTCTGTCTCTCTTGGATGGAGAAAGGAGCTTCTGGAAGTGTACTGATGTCTGCTTGGCACTGGTTAACAAGTGAGATTTCTGCAAACACTGTAAAAATTAGCCTGACCATTCTCCAGTCTTAAATACCTCAGTATCGGTAAAAGCTGCACACACACACACACACCCCCCAGTGGCCCATAGCCAAATACTGCACCACACAGCAGGCCTTTTGTCGATGGAGCTCATTTTGCTTGGAGATGTGACTTAGCTACAAGACCTAAGGTATTATTTTTGCCAGAAGAAGCGGTATTTCTCTGCAGGAGCGTGTGCTCTAGGTTACCTGTAGTGGCAGCCTTTACTTTTGTAGTGTAGATCTGCCTGTGTCTGCAGACAAGTGATCCAGTATTGCGATAGCCCCTGTTCATATGGTTATGTTGCTAGTCCTGAAACCCAATGCAAACAGAGTCCTTGCTGTCAGTTTAATTCCTCTATTGCCTAAAGAAACAATTGATTGGGAGCTTTTGCGTGGAGAGGATTCAGAGAGAAAAGAGCTGGGGATGAAGGGGAAAAAGGGAGGGGTGACAGGAAGAGGGAATTTATCTTTGAACTCTGTTACAAATGGTTGCTCCCAGGCTGTGTGGTAGCTAAGGCCGTGCTCTGCCCTTGACTTTGGTGCAAATCTTCTTTGAACACAAATCCTGCAGAATTCAGTGTTTTACAACAGGAGCTGCACGAGAAGTCCCCTCTTTAACAGCCTAGACTAAATCACAGTTTTATCAGACTCCTTCACTGGCTGAAGTACCCCGCGTAGATGGGGTACTCCATAACATGGTTTAGTGGGCACGGATGATGGTTGGACTCGATGATCTTGAAGGTCTTTTCCAACCTAAATGATGCTATGATTCTATTAAGTCTTGGCTTATGCAAAGCCTTCAGAAAGGGATTTAGTGGAAGGTGTGCCCCTTGGGTAAACATACCTGAACTGCTTTGGTGGAGCTGCCTGTCGGTCCATCTACCATGCCTGCAGCTCACAGGACTGCTGAGCGCTGCAGGTGGGGTTGATGTATGACTTTTATGGGTGGTTTTATCTTGTACCGTTCCCATTGCCGCCCCTCTTGTTTACTTACCATCAACAGTTGGAGCAGAGATTGGATTTATTGTCTGACCAGAGCAATCTACTAACACTCGTTCCTTTAAGTTGGCAGCTGCTTACTGTCTTTGCTGCTATCTGCACCCAGGCTTGACAAGCTGAGCTTGTCCCTCTTTTGGGGAGCAAACTTGCCTTTCCAATTTCTTTTTTCAGCAGCACAGAAACTGCATTGTTGCTGTACGATCGGAATAGGGGAGCACTGGGCTCTGGTTTCTTCTTGCCACCTACATCCTCGCAGAGTGTCACAAACCTCCTCTGTGTTTGTTTGCCACTACTTAGCATTGAGAGTGTCACCTTCAAGGGGTGTTATGCTGCGATATGTCCGGCTGGACTGGTTTGGAAGCTTTCCTTCCTGCCATGAGATGCAGGGTTGACCAAGGGAACTTGTGCAGTCTTGTTAATGGAGTTTTTTTCCAGTAGTGAGGTAGGAACGTGCTGTCTGCAGTGAAGTTAGGATGCGGGTGCCTCCAAAGGGAGCTTGCAAGACTTGCTGTGCAGTTGTGGAGGAACAACTGTGAGTCATTAAACGTTTTCCCACACGCATGGGTTTGTTTTGTGTGTGTGTGTGTGTGTGTGTGTGTGATTCTTGAGCTTTTTTCGACTTGGATGCCTTGGCAGTGATTAGGCCAAAGCTTACAGGTTGCAAATGCCTGTCATCCAGAAAGGCAGCAGGATCCCAGTGGACAGTAAGAGCTTGATGCATCCCATCTGCAAAATTCACTTTTACTGTTCATCCATCCCTGGGGTGCCTGGGCATGCCTTTGCTTGACCAGCTGCCAGCTCCTTTTTGAAGATACTGAAGGTACTGAGGATGCCTTTGTATTGTAGCTGCAGGTTCTAACCTAGCGGGGCTGATGAGAGAAGCTGAATTAGAGATTTGGGTGGCTTGCCTGCTCTGGGCTGCACGGTGCCTGGGTGATGCTGCAGTCGATACCCAAGCCAGGCTGGTTACAACCATGTGTGTATGATTTTCGTTGCAGGAGTTTACTGACCAACCCCAGCCATGGCAAAACGTGTTGCCAGACACACGATTGGGAACATGTCTGTGCCAAATACGTGCTTTGTAGCCAGCTAAGTAAATATATCGTGTCGCATTCGAGTATCTGTTATCGCAGCTGTCCCAGGCATGCTTTCCAGGGAGCTTCTAGCTGAGACCTCCAGCTTGTGGGCTCATAGCTGAGTCCAGCAGTTGCTGGTGGGCCAGCAGCATGCCAATGTTGGGCTGTCTCGCTTATTGACTTCTGAAAAAACAAATCTTTGTGACAGTTGAAGTACAAGGCTGAGTCTGTGGCTAAGGAGATGGGGAGAGACTGACTGCTGAAGGACATAGACTAGGTGAAAGCCAGTGACAGATGTGGGCTCTTTATTTAGGGTTAGTCCCAATTTGCTTAATTTTGGCATGTGTCCAGGTAAATACAGTATATGCGCAGACAGGAAACTACAGCTGTAAGCAATGCATTGAACAAAAGTATTTTGTAGACATAAAATGTTTCCTAATCCAGTGCATGGGCATGGCCACTGAGCAGACCCTAGAAGAGAGGAGGGACTGGCCCTGTGGTCTAGCCAGCTGAGTTGCAGCAACACACCTATCCCAAACTGGTGCGGGGTCTCTTGGCTGAGGCTCACGGTTAGAGGACATGTGCCTCTAAGTACTTACTAATGGATTACTTGTCCGTATAGTTAAATACAGAAGTGTCACCTGCGGGAATAGTCTGCCTTTTGGAGCCTTTTAAAATGCTGTTAAAAATTAATCTTTCTTATATAAGTAAGAAATTTAAAAGAAAAAAAAAGGGGGGGGTGACTGTAATCTGTGTTATAATGAATGTTGTAGGTTTGATGTTTGAAAAGAGGAAGGAGTAATTTGAAAAAAAAAAAACTTTTTTTGAAGATAAAATCTCTTCAATCAGTTGAGTTATTTCAGAAGGAAGGTTTGGGGGTGGGGCGGGGGGAGGGGAGACAAAGATATGGGAGGCAAAAAAAGTGACTCAGTTGCCGTTAATCAAGTCTGAGTAAATCATTGATGTTTAGTTCCACAACAGATCATTGGTGGCATTGCATAGGCTAGCAAGATGTCCTTGGCCACCAGGAGACACAGCCTCTGGTCAGTCATGCAAGGATTGGCTCATTGAGTATGGCATTGACCTGCTGCAGAGCAGCATGCCACAGAGCCCTCCCCAGGGACGTCGGAGGAAAGGAGACCCATGGGGAAGGGGAGCGCAGCCTGCCTGGCGGCTTGGCTCCCTGTTAGGCAATGCTGTATTTTGTTGGTGTGTAATATTTGGTCCAGTCTCTGCTTTGGATCATGAACTGCTGGGTTCCTCCATTTTTAATTTCCTTTTTTCTCTCCAGGCGTCTCGGTGCTGAGCTGGGGAAATCTGTGGTATACCAGGAAACCAATGGAGGTGAGAGAAATCTTTACTGTTTGCAGCTGTTTTGTGGTAGTCTTAGAAATACTGGATAACTCCATCAGCCAAACCTGACTAATAAGTGCAGTGATTCATCTGTGACATCACTGCTGCTCCAGGCAGTGCTAAACCTCCATGTCTGACCTTGGACAAAGCAATTAAATGTGTTCCTTGTCTTCCCCTGTTATCTCATTTGTCTGCCCATCAGCTAACTCTCATCTAAAGGAGAGTCCTACCTCGGGTGTTAGCTGCTACAAGATCTTGCACGCTCTTGTGCTTAGCAAAACATCTCCCAGGTTTAAAAGTAATGACCTGCTTTCTAAGGGTCTGCCTTGAAAACTTTTAAATTATCCCCTTCTTCCCACCCTCCCCTGCCACAGGCAGTTTACAGGTGCCCTAGCAAGGACCTGTCCTCTTGCTTTAAAGAGGGCACATTCAGGGCAGTGCTGGGGAGCATGCCTCTTGGAGCTTGCTTTCATCTCTTTAAATGTAGCAAGTGTCCATTTTCAGATGCTGGGCTAAAACACAAGGATATTGGCTAACAGAGTTCAGTGGCTAAGAGTCATTTACTATTTCAAGACAGTTACCTTATTTGCAAGAGACTAGAACCAGAGAGCTGATATGGGTGAGAGGAAGGGATGGAAACGGCGCTGGCTCAGCATTAGGGTTTTTGCTAGCACTACCGCTTTTATAGCTGAAGTGGCCACGTGGCGTGTAAGCTGCCTTGGCTGCATATGGTTATGGTTGGGTTGGCTGTTGCATTCGCGCAAGTGAGAGCTCGCAGCTCTTTGGTGTTAGTTTTAAATCAGGTTGCTTGGTATAAGGTCTGAAGTCATTCTTCATCACTGGACAGCAAATCAGTCTGCTTTCAGCAGATTCCCTTAAGGTTCCTGCCAGTGCCCAGGCAATTAGACTTTGAATTTGGTAGCTGGGTAGATATTTCTCACCTTTTGCTTATCCTTGCCCTCTAGTTTATGACTGTGTGGGAAATGAGTGACGAAGACAGGCACCTCGGGAAACCTGGTGTCATTGCTTTGTCTTTGCAGAGCTGCTTCGGGGCTCGGCTTACACATTTGAGTCTCGGACCCTAGCAATTGTGTTCAGCAGAGACCCAAGTTTCCAGCTCATGTCAGTGTTGAAATGTCTTGACCTTGATAGTGAAATTGGGGAGTTCTGCCTCTGAACTCTGTGCTGCTGGTGTTACCTTGGGCTATCTAGCAGGTATGCAGCTGACCCTATGGTTACCTTCATGGTTACCTTCTTGGTAAGTACTAAATGTTGTTCTGCTTGGGGTGGTTCATAGTTCACTAATGAATGCGGTATTGACAGATTCCAGAACTCGGCATGGAGAAGTGAAAAGGGTCCCTCATTGAGAGTTAGGTAATTGTCTTCTATATGTAAGAGAACAGCTATTCAACCTGGTTTTGCCACTGTAAACACAACTAACTCACTGGTATGTCATGCCAGCTCTTTACTTCCCAGGACCACGTGCACTGAAGGGCAAAGGAGCAAGTCCTCATCTGCCCTGACCAGTGGGCAAAGTTGCTGCTAAAACATGGCATGTTATCACTGTAAATCTGATGTTTGGAAACAAAACTGACTGTGTTTTCAATCCTTTTCAGAAACAAGAGTTGAAATAAAAGAATCTGTCCGGGGACAGGATATCTTCATTATACAGACAATCCCCAGGTAAGGGACTTGTGGCTTAGTTTTACAGCTGTTATATGCTTTGAATTTCAGTTTCAGCAGATCATTCAATAAGTTTGCTCACCGTTAGCCAGCACGATAACCAGTCTCTTTGTAGTGTTGTCATTGCTTTGACTTACATTTAAGACACCACATAGTGTTAAGCTGTTAAAATTCCCAGAGGATCGCTTGCACCGCAGCAAACTGAGAAGCTTCCCATCAAATAGCTTAAGTGTGTCACTTGAGGCAAGAACAAGTATGACTGACGGCTTCAAGTGATACATCCCTGGTCTGTGTGTGGTGTCCTTGCAGGCACAGTTGCTTGGTGATTTCTGACTGGCATATCCATTTTAGGATGTGTAATATCCTCTGCCTTCCAATTACCGAGCAGCAGAGCCAGCAACAAACAGCAGCTATAGCTTCCATTACAGACTGGATTACCCTTCCCCTTTTGCTGTAGTGGTGTGAAAGAGCCTGTAGCTTCCCTCCTGTACTCTTACAGTTCTTAATTCTGTTGGGCCTTTTCTTAAGTGGGCCTTTCTGTTTTTATTTTGGGTTGTTCTAGCCTCAGAGTAGGAGGAAAAAGAAATGCTGCAAGTAACCAGGGGGCTATAAAACCAGCTGCTAACCCCAGGAATCCTGTGGCTCGCTGACTGAGGAAGAGTGTAGTGAGATAACACTGGTGTGGTGGGAAGGGAGCCTACATACAAATGATAACTGCAAAATGACCACCTATGAGTAGGCAAGGTGCTGTTCTCAGAGATGAGGTATTGATAGGATGCCTTTTGCATGATTAGCAAAACAAGGATATTCCTGCTCTGATAGCTTTTTCCAAGTTACCAAATTCTGCTCAGATTTTGGAGATCACAAGAAACTAGTAAATACCAGACCTCAAGCAGGTAGCAGAATACCTTTGAAACAGAATTTTTCCTTGCTTGCCAAAGAAATAGAGCCCAGTGAGAATTCAGGTTCATTTCCTCTTTGTAGTGCTTGGCCTGTTGTTAAAGAAATCGGTAGGACTACAGGATCAGCTCGCTCACTTCAGGAGTTCCTCTTGCAGGCTGAGACATCTTCCTGGAGCTCATCTCTCTCCAGAGAGATGCTCCAAGTGTTTCCTCCCTCAGGGAGCAACTAAATCTCTGCAAGATCAAAATCCACTGATGCAGGATTATGTTTCAGGTGAATAGTGCCATTCTCCTGTCCCTTGTGAGAGAGTTCTCTGAAATAACTGTAACTGAGAGCTGTGTAAACATGAAACAGATAAGGTGTTCAGAGAGAGATAACTCAGACCATTAGGGACAGCAATAGTTTTGGGAGGGAAAAACCTGCCCTGCTTTTAACATGTTGATACCCTTGTTTTTCCATAAACTGAATTCAGTGCTGTGGACCAAGAAATGGGTGGGTCCTTTTTAGCCAAAATGTTGAAGGCCCTCCAGGTGAGGAGCCACTGTTGTGCAGCCAGGTTGTCTTTTATTCTTGAGATGCAGCTGTGCCTTGCTGCATTGCATGAGAGGACAGGTTCAAGGGCATCTCAATTTTGCAGTGGGTTTCAGGCAGCTTTTCAGGAGAGTAAAAACAACTCTGTTGAAGAATCTAAGAATAGGACTTCCGTACTCAGTAGCGGTTTGAAAAGCAAACAAAATATTAGGATTTGGTAGGAAAGGAGTAGAGAGGGAAACAACCTTGTTTTGCTGCAGTGTGAATTCACAGTCTGCATCTTAAATGCACAGAGAGAAAACAGAAAGACCTGAATATTTGATAGAAGCTCCCTGTCCAAAAAGCATGTAGCAGAACTAAAAAAGTTACAGAGACAGATATCATCCAAGACTGTTGGTGTGTGGACTAGCATTCGTATGAGGGAAAACCAAATAGCTCATGTTTAGACTGTGGAAAACTGAAAGATTTGGTGGTTTAGTGATACACTAAAAGCGAAAGGAGTCTTTTAGTGCTGAGTGTTGGTGCTGGTTGTTGCAAAGTTGGTTGGCAGCTTCACATAAGCCATTTGCTCAACCCTGAAAACAGGGATCTCCAGGGATGGCTCAGGTGGGGATGGGGAACAGTGAGGGAGGTTCCAGGCTGCTGGAGAGGGGAGGGTGGCAAGTAGAGTGTGGGGGATAGCTGAGCTGGCTCTAAATGTCCTGGTAATGAGCTGACAGTCCCTGTGTGCGGTCTTGGCTCAGGCTTTCCAGCAGTAACTGTGAGCACAGCTTCAAGGCAGGAGGTGGGAAGGGTAGCAAGGAGACTGGGATGCTCTCCTGGCTACCCATTTTGAGATGCTGTGGCTGGGGTTCCACTGCAGATGTTATCTCCCCCACTTAGTCCCCACCCTGAGCTGGGCTCTTGGTTGGGGTCAGTGCCCCTTGCAGAAGAGTGGATCAGTGTGACAGCTGGCTCAGCACAAAGCATCCAGGAGGGTGCTTCTCGCCTCGATGAGCCCCTGCAGCCCACTTGCCCTGGGCCCTGCTGGAGGAACAGATGCATCTGCCTCTGCCTAGTGCCTGTGCCAGCTGGTCTGCAGGAGCTTCCCAGAGTCCAGTGTGGGGTCCTGCTTGAATATTGAGAGAGGTGCTCCTCCTCGAGTAATTTCTCCATCGATATGGCTACCAGTGCCGCACAGCAGTACCAGGACTGCTGGTGCCTTTTGAAATCAGTGGTAACCCTTTCTCCCAGGAGCAGTCTTGTTCTCTATCTGCTTTCCATGTGAATATATATTTTTTTAAAAGGGTAATTTGAAAGATAACGGTGGAAAATATTGAATTTCTGGGACGAGCTTTAAATAGGCTTAAAATTGGCCACTTTGTTTTTATACAACACTGATAGTAGCATCTTTTTCTCCTCCTGCGGCCCCACTGGCACAGCTAAAACACCGAAGGGAAGAAACAGTTCTTTGTTCGCTCGTTGTCCTATGTGGCAGGGGGCTATGTTTTATGTAATTCTTGGCTGGGTGCTTCAGAGCTAACAAAGCTTTCTTGTGTGTCAACGGCATTGTGCACAAGGGCTGGCGGGGCCAGCGGGAGAACAGAGACCCAGAGCGCTCACAAATGAAGAGGCACAAATGGAGGTTAATTTCCGAAGGAAGGGGGAGCGATGGAGAAATGGAAGTGGTTAGAGGTTTGTCACGGGTCACACAGACGGAGGCTCAGTAAATGGTATCTCTGAGCTCTTGGGGAAGCCGTCCCTGGTGGTCAGGAGGAAAACAGGTCCTTGAGCAATGTCTGGGTAACATCCAAAAAGCTCTGCAGAGCTTTGAGCTGCTCCTTGCTGTTTATTCCTCTGCTGCTGTGTGGAAAGATGGCCTGGTCAGCCACTGCTCTCTCACCATGCGCTCTTCAGCTGAGCCACAGCCAGTGTTGCTCTCCTGGGGACCAGTCTGGGGAAGTGGTGTGTCATTTGAGGCTGTCCATGCTGAAAACCCCCAAGCAAGGGTGTCTGCGTTGTAGGATTGCCTTTCCCTGTCTTCTCTGAAGTGCATGCTCTTCAGTTCCCAAATAGTCTCAAGTCAGTTTGTGATGGTGCAGACAGTGTCTCTTGGAGTTGGTTTTAAGGAACTAAAAGGGCTTGGCTTTTTTTTCCCCTTCCCAAAATGAATTAAAATGCAGATTAATGCACTCATGCTGGGCCATGCCAGTCATCATGGTAACACTAACTGAAAACGGAGTTTTACACGTATTCCTTGCTGTGGTCTACAGACATGTTTGGCCTATGTTGCTTTTTTGTATTTTTTTCAAGAAACAGTCATTTAGCATTTACTGTGCTGTCATTCCTTCCGCCCCTAGATAAGCTAGATAGCACGGCGATGCTGACCACCACCAAAGTGATGTGTCTGGACTTTGCACTGCTCCAGAATGCAGTATTTCTTAAGGCAGAAAAAATAACCTACCTTACATTGTTAAAAATAAAAATACCCTAATAAATCCAGCATGGATGAAGTTGTATTGGCTGCATGTGTGCTGCTTCTTTAAAAGACTATTTTATTTCAAAATATACTGTACAAAGTGACATTTGTTCCAACATAAATGAAAAAAATGCCTTTTTTTATTGTGATGATGGAGGAAAATTGTCGTACGCCTCATGTTAGAATACAAAATCAAATTCCAGTCCACAGCTCTTGAGTGCTAGAGTCATGTCCTGTACATGTAACAGTTGATTGTAATGTGCTGTGGCATGACGGAAGGAGCTATATGATTACAATCTGGGTCTTGCATACATTAGTGTAAGATGTAGCATTATCTGCTTGGAAGTTTGGTGAGGAGAGGTATGGGTATAAAAGAAGAAGGAGTTGGACTGGAAAACACCTACTAATATTTGTAATGGTTTTCAAATCTCCTAGAGATGTGAATACCGCTGTCATGGAGCTGCTGATAATGGCATATGCACTGAAGACTTCCTGTGCCAGGAACATCATTGGGGTCATCCCTTACTTCCCCTACAGCAAACAGAGCAAAATGAGGAAGAGGGGCTCTATAGTCTGCAAGCTGCTGGCTTCGATGCTCGCCAAGGCAGGTGAGTGTTGCAGGGACCAGCAGCATGGCAGGCTTGGATGCTGCAGTGTATCCAGCTGCTGGGCATCCCAGAGGGCATCTGTCCTTCCGTTCTTTTCCCGTTTGATGTGGGGACGTGCTGCTGAGCCCTTGAGCCACTTTGGGGGAATTAATTTTCTTCAGCTTAATTTTATTTCTTTGTAACTTGCACCTGGGGAAGTGGCCTAGAAGTGTCATATCGAAATACAGTGTCAGCCTAGTGCTGTGACTTACTGCATGCCTGTTTCTCATTATGTCTTTGGAACTTTTTGCATTAACCTGTTTATGCTTATTTTATCACATGGCATAGTAGTCTGAGTAATAGCTAAAATAGTCTGGAAAATGGAGATATTTGAGGAACTCCAGCCATGTGGGAGTCATCTCAATGAATTGTTATCTTTTTTTTTTTTTTTTTCCTGTAGGTTTAACACACATTATCACTATGGACCTTCATCAAAAGGAAATCCAAGGCTTCTTCAGCTTCCCAGTAGACAACCTGAGAGCATCCCCTTTCTTGCTTCAGTATATACAGGAAGAAGTGAGGTTACTCTAGTTGTAGATATATCAACTTGTCTTAACTCATCTTAATGTGATAGCAGCATTGGGCCTCTGCTGATACAGAGGTGGTGTTGTCAGGCTAGGTGAATTGTTCTGTTAATGAATTCTTAGGGGATACCTATTGCATGTTTCTTAGGAAAGTGGGAAAATGTTGTATTGTATGATTGTACCTGGATAGAAATTGAACTCTTCACCGTAAGCGGAAGATGGGCTTGCTTTCTGTAGAGTTAGTGCCATTTGAGAGATGCTATTTATGCTCTTGCCTCTAATTACCTTTGAAATCCTGTTAAACTGTCTCCCCTTGCCCTTTGTTCTGTGGTGGATGTCTGACTGCTCTGAATTATTGATAGACTTTGTCTTGGGCTGAGTGTAGGAATGCTGAGCACAGCAGGGCTGGGGGCAGGGCATGGAGATTTTATTTTCTATGTGCAAAAGATGATGACTTGTGCCCACATGCTGAGAGCAAGGCTTCCCTATGTGGGGAGAGCAGGCCCTGGGTTCAGACCTTCCCCTGCAGACAGAGGTAGCTGCAGCTGGTCCGTATAGCGTAGGTTAAACAGAGTAAACATTCCCACCTTTGCCCGTTTTGAACATAAGACCAATGCCTGCTCTGCATGGGCACTGGGCCTCCACATGCTGGTGAGAGCCAGGGTTTGATACCTCTGGTCCCCAGGGCCCATCACTACACCTTCCCCTTCCTTCCCTGTGCTGTGTGCGGTGCCCTGTGTCTCGGACAGCTGCGCTCAGTACTGCAGACCAGGCCGTAACTTGTGGGCATCAGCAAGGAAGGAGGCACAGAGCTGCAGTCATGTGCAGAGTAGGCCCTGCACTATTGCCTGTACTAAACTTATTTGTGTTGCATTTGGGGCAGAATACACAAATACTGATGTTGAAAATGAGTGCAGTTGCCTCTCTAGTTTCTTGCCACAGAATGAAGATTTGGGTCTGGAGAAGGGGAGTGGGTGTGATTGTTCAGCCGTGTGTCATATCAGTTACTCACTAGCCAGAAGGTCTTTACTTAAGTAACTTTTTATCACATCCAGATTCCAGATTACAGAAATGCAGTTATTGTAGCCAAATCTCCTGATGCAGCTAAAAGGTAAATGGATGCTTTACTAGCTGGTTAAAAGTAACTTGGAAAAGATCTGGGCTGATGGGAAACACACCAGGAAAAATATGGGAGGGTCACAAATGGATCAGCAGTCTGGTCCATAAGTCCTTTGTGGCTGGGAACGGGAGGGACATCTGTAGTGGTGCGGAAGGGCAGCTGAATTTTGCCATCTCATCCCTGTGGGAGTAAACTCTGGAGGTCTCTGCTGCTGCAGAGCTAGGTGGTTCACCTGGGGCCGGGATCAGACTTGCTGCATGAGTTTCAGCAGTGCCTGACCATCTCAGAAAGCATTTAGCATAAGGGGGAATGCCAGGAGACCCCCTGTGGTGGAGTCAAGGGGTAGACTGGACTTTGGGATATTAAGGAGGAATGAAAAGTTGACTCCAGTGAAGTTTCTTGCTGGGGAACAGCCAGAGAGGTGCAGCCTTTGCTTGCCCTGTTGGTCTGGGAGAGGCCTGGGCTATGAAGTTGCATCAGCCCAGTATCTTCCTGATGTGCTCTGGTTGTTCTGCAGGGCTCAGTCTTACGCTGAGAGACTACGGCTGGGACTAGCAGTGATACATGGAGAGGCTCAGTGTACAGAGCAGGACATGGATGATGGACGTCACTCCCCTCCGATGGTCAAAAATGCAACTGTGCATCCTGGTCTGGAGCTGCCGTGTAAGATTAAGCTTCTCTGCTTACCTTTGGGCAAAAAAAAGAAAAGTTTGGTGGGAAATTGCTTTTGGTTTAGCTGTGTAAGTATAACGGCAGTTGGACCAGTGGAATTTTTCTGATTCAAAGGTTGGTATCACCAAGTTGTAGGAGAAGATACAAGGGAAGGTTTTTATTTAACTCTTTCTGGCCATGCAGAGCATCAGTATTGTTGTCCTTGGCTGTGCCCACTCAATGGTGTCAGACTGACAAACCTCTGACAAAGGTGATGCTTTTACAGTGCTCAGCGACAAAATGCATTGAGCTAATGGAACAGGAAAGAAATGTGGAAGTGTAACTAACATAGGAACAGCCACTGAGACAGACTGCTGTGCCCAGCATGGAGGGGAGGGCTGGCCATTGTCTTCCCCTCCTGCTGCAGCCATTGTTACTGCTGGAAATTTTCTTTCTTCATCTTGGCAGCCAGGTAATCATGGTCTGGTGTCTGTTTTGACAAGGTTTTGAGGTTTGTGTGGCTGGGGTGAATAGGTTCTCCGAGAGCATTGCTGAGCTGCTTCCTATGCTCTTGCCATCAATTGATAAGCGGCTGATTTGGGAGCACAAAGCAAAGGAAAAAGGAGGAAACCTGTGTTCTGGGAAATGCTGTCCTCTTAGGATTGCTTGTATTCCTGCAACAGCAGCAGTCAAGTAACAACAGTACAATCAAAATCCAGCTCCCTCTTGGGAAGATTTTAGCTTTCTAGGTAGATGGTGGTAGGACAGAAATTGAGTGCAGTGAATGTGGCTGAGAAGTGACTGTGGGAAAGGATGCATGCTGCTGTATGTGATAAGGAGCTATCCATCATGCAACCAAACTTCATTATACCAGCAGTGGCTAGGGCTACTGATAAGCCTCTCCTCTTGTCTTTTGAAGTTTAGGGAGAACATCCAACCAGGTTGTGGGCAGGTTGTGGAGGGGTGGCAAGTAAGACTGCAGGCATTTTACATTAACTCAGTCATCGCTCATTATAATAGAATCAGTTAAACAATGCTTATGTTGCTAGTGGAACTCCTCTTGGTCCTTGGGGGACAGGTAGGGTTTGGCAATGAGGTTTGGGACTTCATCTTGATTGTCCCCCTTCTGACAAGGGGATTTTTTTCATGCCCTTCCAACAAAACAGGCATTTGTGTGGTTACTTTTGGCCTTTTCCTTCCCTTCCTACTCTGAAGAGGATGCTGTCCTCCAAAATATCACTAGCTGACATTTGTCTGTTACCAGGACATTGATGTGACTGTATTTTTGTTTCCAACTATGTTACTTTAAGGAAGCTCAACTGTGGGAGCCTGTGCTGCAGGAGAGCCTTGTAAATGGTAGCTCATACAGAAATGTGCCCTTGTCCAGTTTAGTTATTATTCCAGTGGAAAATTGTTTTCAGTCCTCAGCTATCCAAACACAAACTAATTTGCTGTGTATCACCACTTTCTTGTTTTGTCTCCTGCAGAAACTCAGCACTTGACTAATGACCTTACATTCTTGCACACCTAAGGCACAAATGTAAAACAATCAAGCCATGGTTTGGTAGCTGTCTGTTGGCGAGATGTGGGGTGGATTATGGGACAAACTTGTCCAAAACTCTCAGTAGAAAGTTGCTTTTCTCTCCAGTTTTCTAATCTGATAGATACCTGGTTTTGAGTGAGCTGAGCTCGCTCTGAAGGTGCAGAATACTGAGGTAAAGCAGTCTCTAAGCTTCTAGTGCATCCTGCTTGTGTTGCAGCCTCTGCCAGGGAGCTGCACTCTGTCAAACAGAGGTGAAAATGAAGCTAGGGTTAGGGATGGCAATGCTGTGAGTCTCTGTACTTACCCCCTCTGCTATGCTTCCTTTCTTGTCCAATTCAGTGCTTTGAAAAGTGTCTTCCCTCCTCAAGTGGCACATCAAACAAAACCCTCGATCAGCTCCTCCTGCCATGTGTACCATCACCAGCAATCCAGGTGGTGTAAGGGTGTAAGGTCTGATGGCAGAAGGAAGCAGTGTTCAGCTATGTCCCTGTATTGTTGTTTGTGAAAGGTAGGACACGTGCTGCTCACCCAACACTGGCCAGAAAAATCTCCAGTTGTTGAAACAGTGTTCAGGTCTGCCTGGCTCAGCTACCACAAACCTGGGTCTGGGCAGTTAGAAGGTAGGGGTACTCCTGGAGGGTGGTTGAGACTAACTGTGGAGCATCCTGCTGTGGGCTACAACCAGATTGGTGTAGAGCGTCCTATCCTCCCTCTCTAGACTCTGCAGTTCAGGGTCCCCGGCAGTTGTGTTAGAGCCAGAAGAGAGGCAAAACCCATGTCTGGGAGCAGCTCCAGAGCCCTACAGCAATGACTTGTGCTTTATGCCATTCTTGATGAGCTTCCTAGTGAATTGGCTGGGCTCTTGCATCCTGGCATGCACCTTTTCTCCCTATTCTAGTAGAGATTATGTGCCTTTAATTAACGAGCGTTATGCAGCATAATGGCTTATTTATTGTCCTGAGAGTGTAGCCTGATGTGATACTCTGATTTGGTGTCTTATGGAGCCATAACAGAAAAATGCCAAAGGTGCTTCCAATTGCAGTTCTTAAAGTGCTGCGCTAAAGCTACAGCAACAGCTCACGTCACTCAAAACCCAGAAATCGGAGCCTTTGAGACAGGATGTCACTCTGACATTATTTTCTTTGATTGTGTGCTCTTTGTGTCTCAAAGCTTGCAGCTGGCTTGGGGCTGTGCTTTAACAAATGTATGTGGACTCTTTGCATGTTTCCTTGTTCTCAAGAAAAGTAGTGGAGCACCATCTGTTAAATCATTTCAGTGACTCTGAAATTCAGTACTTTATACAGAAAGCTAATGGTCTGCTTCAGACCCAGAGCCTGGCAAACTGCCATGAAGGAAGAGAGTTTGGGTGAAAAACTGGAGTGACCATAGGTCTGTTCCTGCTTCCCTACCCCCATGTCTTTTCTGTGTTTAGGCTGCACACAGGGACATTATCTGTCCTTCCAGGTCTATCTCTTCACAAAACAGTTTGTTCTTGAGCAGCCTTTTGCTCATAGACTGTTGAAATGCAGCACTGTTTTTCTTGGTGATTATCACTTCAATGCACACTGTCAGCTCCAAACAGAATTTGTTTTAGCATTTCTTAACCCATTTTTGACCACTTAATTAAAGCAACAGGTTTATGCACCTGGGAATGCTGTTTCTTCGTGCCAGTGATAATCTCGCCTTTAATTTGTGGTACTTTGGCATATATTACTCGCATCAGAATGAAAGTGCAGGTTAGTGTGTTTGGCTGATGAACTTATTTCCCCACCACCCCTCAGTGTTCTTTGATATACTTGTTTTATAAAAATGTTGGTTGGTTTGGTTTTTTCTCTTTTATTTTTTCCCTCAGAAGCTACAGATACCACAAATATCTTTTTTTGACTCTCCAGAAAAAAAACCAGCAACTCTTCTAACCTAAACTACATAATCCAAGGGGTTACGCCAGGCAGAAGTACAGCTGTGGCTTACTTTTGTTGCCCTCTTTTGTCTACATACAAATAGAGGTTTTGTGTCTGGGAGGAAAATGTTCTTTATTATTTGAATCATTTTTCAAGCCACCTTCTCATAGCAGTTCTGACTTGCATATCTTGATATGTCCAAAGATTTTGAAGAAAAAGAAACTGTCCACAGTAACCCTTGCGTAAGCTCTCATCACATTGGAGTAGTTCTCTTGAGATTTGATGTGGTTGTGGGTAGATCTTTGGCTTGCAATTTTTTTCTTTTCTTTGCAGAGAAAATTGAACAAGAAAAAGTGACAACATCTCTTTAGGATCCGGGTAGGTCGACATGTTGCCTACCATACTTTAAAAATAAAACAAAATTGAAATACAGCACTTAAAAACAGACAAAGAGATGCGAAGCACTGCTAATGTTGCTAGCTGCTGTGTTAGCCTTTAAGCATAGCAAGGAATGTGTCTGCTTCCTTTATGGAATAGAAGGATACTGATTTGCTGAAACTTCATGTGTTTGTGAGTAAAATAGTGCTGAATTTCAGCTCCCTAGGCCTGTTCACCATTTGTTTCGTGGATGCACATAAAGGATGGGATGGCAGCCAGATGTAATCCTTTTGGTATTTCACAGCTCCCACCAGGAGTTTTGTTACTGTCCGAACTAGATAATAAACTTAATAACTAATCTAAGCAGGTAGGTGGTGCCTGTAATTGAAATTTATGGTCTGCTTATCTCTTGTGATGCTTAATCTTAGTTTATTACACATACTCTTTCTTCTCATACGAATATTTTCCCTTCAGGATTTAGATGTGACTTTGCATTTGATAGGAGACTCAGAAATAACAATGCAAGGGAGACTGGGGAATCTGTGCTCCAAAGAGCAATTAACTCTTAAGTCCAAGGTAGCTGTGACTGCAAAAACCTAGCAATGAGTAATGTAACTTTGGTCAAAATAGAACTATTGGACACCTTTTATACAGTTTTGGTATGCTTACAGAAAACCAGTTTATGGAGTAGGTCATGTATATAAAGAACAGCTCTACATATGAATCTTCAGAGCACTGGTCCTTGTAATTACTTTCATTGCTTCCCTCAGTCTGACTCACTCACCCAGCTGTGCTTGCACTCTGAGCATTCCCAGGCACTGATGAGTTGTGGAAATAGTAGTGGATCAGCCTGCTGTGCAGGATGGGGAGTTTCGAGTAGGACTTTTTTGACCCAGGAGGGCAGAAATCAGTATTCAGACAGGCTTTTTGATGGGCAATGGCTTGTGTTCTCCTGCTGCTCAAGTGTTATATTGAAGTAGGTTATCTTAAAGGAGAAAAATCTTGCTATCTAGGGTGTCCAAAACTCCTCAGCACTTGAGAAGCCTTCGTGGCTAGAATCCTAGCAAGACCTGAGCTTACAAAGAGGAGGGTTACAAAGTGCCTCAGTAGGACACTGCTGCACTCCCCTTAGAGAGCATAAAATTGGGGAGGGGTGCAGGTGGGCCAGGTAAGTGTTACAAAATGCTGGATGTTCCTCTTTGCTTCAGTAGTTAGATCAGCCCAGATTTTCACCGAATGGCACGTGCATGCCAACCATTGTGTCCTTTTCGTGCTGCAAGTTTTTGCACTGCATTCACTGTATAAACCAGCACTCTCCGGCAAGTGAGAGGTTCGGCTTAAGGACAGCAAGTCCCTGGCCCATATCAGAGGCTGGCTGCTGTTTGGTGCGAGTCTGAAGACTGTGTTACATCTGGACACACTCAATGCATCCTAGTTCATATCTCTGTTATTTTTTTATATTGCTGCTGGAAGTTTTTCAGGATAATAAAGGATAAAGCCTGTTACACATGCAGTTTTCGCATGTACCATGTCAGTGCAAAAATAGAGTCAGGAGGGAGTGGAACCTTATTTCCCAGTACATCTCTTTACCATGTGTCAGATAGCACAGCTCATTGAAGTATTCTTTTGCTTCCAATTGCTGGTTGCACTGAGCTTGTAGAACTGAGTTTGAACTGGATTTTGTCCTGCTCTTTTCATTCATCTACTTTAAAAAAAAAAAAAAAAAAAAAGAAAAAATCAACAAATTTGCTTCTGCAAATTTCCTTAAGCTTTCTTTGCCTGAGCAGGTATTATTAAGGTCCTTATGCCCTCTGAAAGAGCCTTGTGTGTTTGGTGATAGGAGAGAAAGCAAGCAAGCTGCAGTGCGAACCTCAAATCCTTCAGATGAATTAGCGAGTCCAACAGGTGAAAAGTTGCACCTTGTAAAGCATATGCCCTTTGAGAGGTGTTGCTCGGAGAAGCCCATTTGTTGTTCTCAATCCTGAGACACCCCTTTTTTCGAGTCCTGTCTTGGAGCACAGAGAGTCACAAATATTTCCGATAAACTAGGTGCTGCTTTGTAGCTCTCCTTGCACAGAGGTCGGTTAGATATTTGAATTTGCTTACTATCTCTGAGTTCAGTATGAGGTCCCCACAGAAACTGAGAGTTTCATCTTTATGCAGCAGTGCTATTCATTTAAGGAGGAAAACGATGGTTAAACCAGTGGTTACCCACTTAGGTGGGTGTCAGGGTAATGTAAAGCACATGTCTCTATCTGTGCACCAATATAAGATGCAGTTAAGGGCTGGGCCTCTTGTGTGGTGGAGATGATGTGGTTTGACTCAAGGCTAATTGACCTTGGCTTTTTTTCTTCTTCTTTAGTGATGATGGCCAAGGAGAAACCGCCAATAACTGTGGTTGGAGACGTTGGAGGAAGAATTGCCATCATTGTGGTATGAGTGTGAAGGGGGGGGGGGGGTGTGGATTCCTCCCAGCATCTTTTCTTGAGCTGCTTTATCCCAGAGGGTAGGAAGGACTGCTGGTGTAGGGGTGGGAACATGATTGTTACTGCTGTTTTCTCCAGTTTTGCTGGTAGCTTTGGTTATACTGGCTTTCTGTTGAAAACCCTTCGTACTTCAACGCTTTAAGCCCTGAAATCTCCTTGCGCCCTTGAATCTGCAAATGTCAGATGTCTACAAATACTCAACAAATCCAGGACACGCAGAGAAATCTCCTGAAGTGTTTAAAAAAACCCCAACCAACCAACCAAAAAAACTTCCTGAGCTTCTCATACTAATTGTGCCATGCTGCAATGTAAGTAATCAACATGCAGCTACTATCACCATGAAAAAAAAAAACTTGCTGAAGATAAGCTCTCTTTGTGTGTGTGCACGTGCAGGGACTAATTTGTTTCCAAGACACAATATTTGTTCTGCACACTAGCAAAAGGGTCTGTAAATTAGGGAAATGGCGTTCACAGATTTAAGTCATGCACGTGACTGCCCTTGCATCTCAACAGTAGCTGAAGCAGCCAGGGATTATTTTTTTCGGCTGTGTGCATGGCCAAAGCTGCAGTACCTTGCAGATCCACTCCTGCCCTGCAGGCATGGTAAACTTCTGGTTTTGATGTTACTTCTGTTTCTTCTCAGGATGACATCATCGATGATGTGGAAAGCTTTGTAGCTGCTGCAGAGATCCTGAAAGAGCGTGGAGCCTACAAGATTTTTGTGATGGCTACTCATGGACTCCTGTCAGCAGATGCCCCCCGTCTCATAGAGGAATCCTCTATCGATGAGGTGCGTCCACTTTCTGGACCCAGGAGGAAGGGCTGGCTCTGGTGGCTGGGTTGATTTAAGATACCAAAAACCATAAACTGATATTCTTCCCCTGCCACATAGCTCATCACTGAAATGACTGGTTTCATCAGATGCTCTCAGTTAGCTGGTTCTTCACTGAAAAAAAAAAAAAAAAAAAGCACGTGTGATTAATACTTGTTCAGATCAGATCTGCTTCTCTGTGTATGTTTTCTCCGTGATGCACAGATATTAGTCATCCCTGCCTGGACACTTCCCTTACCGCAGCTGGGTGCTTGTTACTGCTTTCTAACTGTGCAGACCTACCTGTCCCTCTCCCCCAGCTGATGCTGGGCCGTTGGATACATTAAGGGGATAAGATTTCAAACCTTGCCCTTAGTAGCAAACATGTTAGATCCTGCAATCTAAATGGACATGTCAGCCTGTGTGTAGGTGGCTGTTGTAGAGTGCTGGTTATGCCAGTCCCTTCAACAGATTGACTGTCACATGGAGGAGATCATTTATTTCAGTCTTTTTTTCTAACATACAAGTATTTCTCCCCCTGAACTGTGAAACTGCAGGTAACACCACTCGTGGAGTTAACCTAGGGTAGCTCTTCAGTGAGAATGAATGTATCAGCGGCACAGCTAATGGTCTTTTCTTTCTGGCACTCCATAGGTGGTAGTAACCAACACAGTTCCTCACGAGGTACAGAAGCTGCAGTGCCCCAAGATAAAGACTGTGGATATCAGTTTGATTCTCTCTGAAGCCATCCGACGAATCCACAATGGCGAGTCCATGGCCTATCTCTTTCGCAACATCACTGTTGATGACTAGACCTGGCGCTGCCCCTGTCCTGGCTTCCACAAGAGACGGAAATATGCATGAAAAGGCAATACCATAAATTATAGGCATAACACAACTGTTTATTCTTGTAGGAGCATGAAGGTTTTCAGGGTCTTGAGCCATGAGATCTAATAGAGAAAAATCAACCTGACCAGCACTTTACAGGTGAATAGAAGAGGCCACTGGCAATGGGGAGGTTTACATCTTAATTAAGAGAGATCGAAAAATGAGGTGGTGTTGAATTTTTAAGTTCCTTTAATTTTATTTTTTTTTTAGTGTGTTATCTCTTGCCCTATAGGGGGGGGAAGAAAAGCAAAAAAGAAGTAGCTGTCAGCTTATGAGAAGGGAATAGAGACTGCTCATTGCTGCATGTGGGCAGCAAGAGGAGACAGCCTTTGGGTTTCTGTTTCTGACTGTGACTCGCCTGAGAGCGCAGAAGGGAGTGCTTCATTCAGGCAGCTGGGCAGGACAGCTTGCTGCTGGCAGAGCTGATCAGCAGAGCAGCTCCTTGCCAATTCAGTGGCCTCTCATTTCTTGCACAGCATAGCAGGGACTTTCATCAAAACTAAGTTAGCGTAACATCCAGAAAGGGCAGCTTAGGGCAATCCATTTGCAGGGCTGCTCGCATCCTTGTGTCGGGGCGCTGGGAACAAGCTTACATGTGTCTCCCAGCAGGGCAAGGGGTGCTAGTTAATGTGCTGGCCTTTTCATTTTGCGAGCCTTGGATCATTATTGTTCTTCAGTGGCAAGGCACATGAGGGTCTAGGTCCTCACTTGAACACTTGTCTGCACTGCAAAACCAGGCACAATTTCTGGAGTTGCCTGGGTCTGATGAGTTGTGGCAGAGTCTTGTGGGGAAGGGGAGTTGGAACAATATCTGCCTCTAATGCAACTGTGCTCTCCAAAACACTAACACTGAACCTGCAATAAAAAGCATAGGATTTTTCATTTTTGATGCTTCCTGTGAATGCTGTACACTCTGAACAGCTGCTGTGTCTGTACTGCGGGGCTGTTGCTGTAACCAGGCTTGCTTGGCAGCTTGCAGTCTTCTTCCACCGGGAAGTAGGACTCACTGCTTGCTCCTTTCTTGAGTGACACTAATCCTTTGCTGGAGGAGACGCTTGAGAAAGCAGCACAAGGTGCTTGTGAAGGGCTTTTTCTCCAGGATGATATAAGGATAAATTCCCAAACTGTGATGTTCCCCCTTGATGAGGCTGACAAACACACTCCAGTAAAACCTATGCCACTTTCTCACCTGCTGATGTGAGGAATAAATCTTGCTGGAAGCAGTTGCTTCCGAAGAGCACTGCTGGTGACGGGCTGTCTCTAGAAGGCAGTTGTTTAGTTTTGCTTATCCTTCAACTTCTACCTATATTCTTCTCTTCCACTACAGCATCTAAAACATGTAAGGTGCCAAGGGGCAAGGCAGTGACTCTGTGAGCAGGACAAGCCTTGAACACCAGGCAAACAAGCATGCCTTGGCATGGGGCAGTTTGTCTTGCAGAATAGTGTCCTGTCTCGTAGCTGGTGAGGGTACGCGAAAGCCCAGAACAGTTGGGACATCTCCAGTATCCACCACAGATTAAATCACCAAGCCAAATCCCACGAGGGATGCACAGGGCTGAATGAGGTCTAAAGGCTGTTGATGGTTTTCCTGCATTTCCAAAGTACTACAAACAAATCACAGCTGTACTGTGTGACCATAGTGTGACTTCTCGGCCTGGTACACTAACACAGTACTGTGCTGTAAGTATTATTGAACAGATCGACCGAAGTGTGTGATGTCCTTGCAGAGGTCTGCATGCCCCCTTGTTCTGAGCCAATACCAGCCCATGCTTTTCATACTGGAAGCCAGTGTTAAAAATATGAGCAGTATTGCTCTTCTCTTCAAACTGCCTGTCAGACCTGCTAGAAGCAAGGTCAGGGCCTGTTGAGTGCTGTTGCCCAATTCAGGCTTGCTTTTAGTGGGCTGTGTTTGGGTAGAAACTGTGGAACCATGGCACCAGTGAGAAGAAGGTTGTGCTGGTGTCCCCTAGGTCATACTCAGGACCACAGCCTGACTTATCCTCAGGCTTCGCTTCAAGCCTTACCCTGACAGAAGGCAAAAGCAGTTGGCTAAACTGAAGCCAGGAGATGTTCGCATCTCAAAATCCCTAACTGCTTTAGGAAAACTGGTACCCTGTATTCACTGGACCCCCAAAGGTCGTGGGGAGATGGTGGGCTAGGGCCGATGTACACTAGGACACGGCGTCTGCCCAACCTGACCCAGCCTGGACCTAGGTTGCCATCACATCAGCATTGAACCTCGGCATTTTCCCTGCTGCCCCAAGATCCTGTTGCTGTACCACTGTGCTAATGTGGCCCTGGGCTATTTTAGGGGTCTTGCAGCTTTTCCTGCCAGTCCTGAGTGCTGTCTAGAAAGCTTGACCAGTCCTTGGGTGTAGCTTTAGGGCTCCTGAGCCTGCAGCACTGCCAGTTACTGGAATTAAGGCACAGGATCCCTCCTAAGAGGGTTAGCTTCTTGCCTCAGTGCATCTTGTTCCCATCTCTTAATCTCTCTACTCCCTCTTTGAATTCCATCCTCCCAGCTTGGAAAGGAAAAATCCACACACAGAGCAGATCTCTGCATTTCGGTTTTAACGCCTGGGAACGGATCTCTTGTATCTTAAAAGCGCGAGGCATGCGTTCTGTTTCCTGCTTGCCCACCCTCATGGAAATTGGCTTGGAGTGCCTCGTTGAAGTAGGGAGGTGTCAGGGCTCTGACTGCGTGACAGTTGGACCTGGAGGTTTATAAGGGAAAAGAGGTTGTTGATTATTTTTGTAAGTACTTGTCTGCTGGATCACTCCAGTTCAAGGATTTTTCCCAGTGTTTGAGTACTTTACTTCCTAGGGCTGTCTAGAAGCGTGTGTTTATCTGCGTTTCTGTTTCCCTGCTTATACAGCTCTTTGCTTCAGAGCAAGAGGCTAGAAATCTGTGTTGATGCTGTCAGCAGCAGCTTTCCACTATTTCCACGCCTAAGGGAGAGGGTAAAATCTGTCACGCGTTTAATACGTCAAAAAAACCCCAAACAAACCCAACATAAATTGAGGTGCAGGCCGGACCAGGCTGTCCCACCAGCAGTATCGTGTCTCAGACCTCTTTTGCGGGGACAGCTCACCCTGCAAGGGAGCTGCGGCTCCCTGGGCACGGGTTGCAGTAAGCTGCTTCAAAACATTAGACGTCACCGGTTGCATTTTGGGGTATTCAAGTGGAAAAGGCAGCAGGGAGCCTCGGCGCGGGCCCGGGCGTCGCCTAGCAACGGGGGACGCTACACAGTCCCTCCCCTCTGTAAACACGGGCACGTGGGCAGCGGGCTCGGCCAATGGGCGGCGGGGAGCGGCGGGAGGTGGCCAATGAGGGAAGGGAAGGGGCGGGCTCAGGGCGTGGGGCGGGACCGCTGGATGCGGGTGCGGGGCCGGAGGGAGCCGGGTTGGGGGTGCGGGACCGGGGGGTTCAGGCCGGGGAAAGGGTGGGGGACGGTCGAGAGAGCGGGGCTGGGGGAACGGGGGGGCAGAGCTGGAGCGTCGCGGGGGGCCGGGGGCTGGGCAGGGTCGGGGAGAGCCGGCTGGGGGGCTGGAGATGGCAGGGGCGGCGGGGTAGGGGACACCACATCCCGCAGAAAGCGCTGCCCTCGGGGGGGGCACCCTGCCACCCGCTCCCCCCGCCGCGGTTTGGATGGGGTTTGATTGCTTTCCGTGGTGAGGCAGGGGAGGAGGAGGAGGAGGAGGAGGAAGAGGAAGGCTCCATCCCTCCTACCCTCCCAGGTACCCCCCAGGCAAAAAGGCTCCCGTCCCCCCCCCCCCCAGGTCAGGCTCCGTGTTTTCGGGCAGGGCCGCAGCGATGGCCCCGCTCAGCCTGTCCCAGCTGCTGGACGTCGCCATCGGGACGCCCGAGGTCGGGGCCGTCAACTTCACAGCACTGTACAGCCTGCTGCAGGCCATGCTTGGGCATCTGGGCCTGCAGGACCTGCCAGCCCAGGAGCCGGGGCACAGCCTGACCCCCCTCCTGGGGGGGGACCAGCCTGCCAAAGCACACCCCGGCCTGGAGAAGAAGGGAGACAGGACCGAGGCCTGGGCCCATGGCACAGGACAGCAGCCCCAGGAGCCCGGGGAGCAGCTGCCTGGGAAGGAGCCGCTGCAGGGCACCACGAGCAGCCCCCAGGTCGCCTCCGTGGCCGCCGACGTGGGGCAGATGAAGAAGAAGATTGAAGCAAACGAGAGTGGCATCTCCAAGGTAGAGGCTCTTCCCGGTGCCCTGGGTGCTCCCCCGTGAGACCTCCACTCCTCCGGGGGTCTGTGCTGCTCTTGCGCTGCCCTTAGACCACGGTCTGGTTTAAGCCCAGGCTCACGGTGGTCCGTGGGGCTTCACCATGGGAAAGGCATGGAGTTTTGGGGAGGAAGAGCTGAGGCTGAAATGTTGCTCTAGGTCCTCCCCACGCTGCCATCAGCGAGTCGTGGGTCTTATACAGCACCCAGTGCCCTTGGCTCTGCCAGCTGGAGGCTCAGCACCCCTGGAGGTCCGACCCCACCACCCTCTCCATCCCTCCCTTCCCCGCTCCTGACCTACGGCTGGGTACTGCATCCACTCTTGGGCAGCTGAGAGGCTCCATCAGCACCTCGAGGGCCTCATCTCCCACCACAAGTCTCCTTGGCTCGCCCAAGGGCTAAACCCAGCGCTGGTGGGGACCGAAGAGGGGCCTCATCCTGCACAGCACCGAGCTGCTCACAGCCGTGCTTTTCCCAAGCATCCCCGGTGGGAAGAAATAAGCCCAGGTTGAAGGAAAGAGCCACCCTCAGCACTGCAGGGCCAGATCCTGCCAGGGCTGGGACTCCTAGGGAGAAGGCAGCAGGGAAGGTTTCCCTGGGGGGCTGAGCAGGGAGCACTCGCTGTCTTTGGGGCAGGCTCCTGCTTGATTTCTCCCTGCTTCGTTAGCGGCAGTTGCCGCTGCCCTCCCAGGCGAGGCTGCAGTTGAGCGGGTAGCAGCAGCTCTTTGCCCTTTGGATCAGCTTCAGCTGTCTTGCACGGAGCCTGGCACGGGCAGGCAGGGCTGGATCCATCCCTGCTGACTCAGGTTGTGCAAGGGGCTCCCCCGGGGCAGGTCTCTCTGGGGAGCTGCTGTCCCTTGGCTGTTGAAAATGTGATGAATGGGAAGTGCTGCCTGCAGTGCCCTGTGCTGCCCACCCCCTCCACCCCCACCCCGTGCAGACCACAGAAGGGGTAAAGGTCCTAGTCCCCAGGGACCCTCCCCTGGGGCTCACCCCTGCCATCCCCTTCTCCTAGGCCATGGCTCTCTCCCAGGATCTCCTTGAGGAGATCGGCGGGATGAAGGCAGCGCAGTCCCACATGGGAGAGGACATCCGGATGCTCCAGGAGATGCTTGGCTTGGTGAGCGGCCGCCGGTGCCCCCGGGAGGGAGCTGGGCCCTCGCCCCCTCCCTGCCCCTCACCGCGTCACCCTGCGGCCGTGGGTGTCACCCAGCGTGAAGGACACCGGGAGGGAAGAGTGGGAAGGGTGTCCCAAGGGGGGAGCTCAGCCCACCTGCCCTGGAGCCCCCCACCCTCCACCTGCCAGCTCTGCCTCGGGAGGGCAGAAATGGGTGCCGCTGCCTGCAGGTCAGGCTGGTGGTAGAGGTAACTGCGTGCATCAACCAAAGTGATGCTAAGGCACTTTTTAACTAAAAAAAAGTAACGTGGGTGCTGGGAAGGAGGGGAGATAAAGATCTACCTGTGCAATACAGCCACAGCCCGCAGGCACAGCCCTGCCCAGCATCCCCCTGTCTTGCACGCAAGTTAATTTGCAGATTCTCCTTTTGAATCCTGCTCCCCTGACTGCTGTCCCTCTCCTCGCCCCACTCCAGGGGAACCTCCAGGATGCTGCTGGCCGGCTGCCGGGTCTCCATGACCAGACCACGTTGGACAATGACGTGGTATGGCTGCAAGCGTGCCCAGATCCTGCTCCAGGACAGGAGGCAGCTGCATCCCCAGGGGACCAGTGCACCCAGTCCCTCCATGCCAGGACATGGTCCCCAGCAGCGCTGGGCAGCGATGCTGGGGGACTCAGCACTCCCGTGGGTCCCACCCCACCCCCAGCTACGCAGCCGGGCTGACCCCTTGATCCCTTCCTTCCCCCAGAAAAAACTGAAGGAAAGGCTGAGCCTCTACCCAGCCCCGGAGGAGGTGAGCAACATGGTGCGTTGGGAGGTGCTGGAGGATTGCCTGGTGGGCAGCAAAGCAGGAGGAGGAGGAGGAGGAGGAGGAGGAGGAGGCCGAGGTCTGTTGGTGGTGAGTGCTGGGGCATCCCGGCTGCGGGAGCGGGACCGAGCGGGACCGCAGCCCCCAGCGCCTCCAGCCGCTGCACACCCTGGGGCCTCTGCGGAGGTTTGCTCAGCACTTCTCTTCCCCGTGGGTCCCTGCAGAAGGCAGGACCTGGCATAGACAGAGCCAGGGCAGCTCCTCGGCTGGCCTAACAGGCAGATCTCCTCCACCATCTGTGCCATTGATGGCCCACAACAACCCTTCCGTGGGGCAAGCAAGCACCCAAAATCCTTGGGGTGACCACACAGCCCCATGTCCTTGCTTGATGTTGGGCAGGACCGTGGTTTCCTGCCCTCCCAGTCTCTCTGGGGCTGGTGGGTGGGAGCAGGGGACAGCAGGGGGACCTTTGGGGGCAAACCCTGGCATTTTGCACCATGAGATGGTTTCCAAATCCCTCCTGGGGCTGCTGCTCCTGAAACTCAGGCACAGCCTGTTGGGCTGGGAAGTGGGTCTGGTCCAGCAGGTCTGGAGTACTGAATCCCATTGCTAGGGGAAAAAAAAGCCTTGCTGTTGTATCAGGTGGCATCAGTAGGGTGTTCGCTGATCCCCTGGATCGGCTGCTAAAACAACTCCACAGGAGCTTGGGGGGTCTCCGTGGTGTGGGCAGCCTTTGCCTTTGGGCTCTTGTAGCTACTTGAGTTTGGCCCTGTGAGCCAGGGGGCTTGGGGACAGGGGCTGGGGACACAGCTGGGGGGACCTGGGTCTGCCGTCACCACTGCATGGCTGCCTGTAAACCTGCTCCTCTTTCCTTCCTCTTCCCAGGAGGGCAGTGGGGGCCAGTCTGCCCCTGCTGAGCCCCACACTTCTGACTTGGACACCCCGCATGGGGGAAGCTCAGCACCAGGGCTGAAGGCACCAGGGACACAGCCTGTGCCCAGGACCAGCAAGGGGACTTCGGGGACACAGCCCAGCTCCCAGGGGATGCACACAGGGATGCAGAGAGCACCAGTGACCCCTGAGAAGTGGGAAGGAACTCCCTCAGATCAGAGAAGGACTTCTGATACCAACGCCACCATCCTGGGGACACAGCCAGTGTCCCCTTGCACCAAGACCACAACCCCAGGGATGCAGCCAGGGTCCCCCGGCACCCAGACCACCATCCCAGGGACGCAGCCAGGGTCCCCCGGCACCCAGACCACCATCCCAGGGACAGAGCCAGGGTCCCCCGGCACACAGACCACCACCCCAGGGACAGAGCCAGGGTCCCCCGGCACCCAGACCACCATCCCAGGGACACAGCCAGGGTCCCTCGGCACACAGACCACCACCCCAGGGACACAGCCAGGGACTCCCAGCACCCAGACCACCATCCCGGGGATGCAGCTAGGGACTCCCAGCACCCAGACCAGCATCCCAGGGGTGCAACCAGCACCTCCAGGCACCCAAGGAGGAGGAGCAGGGGTTCAGCCAAGCCCCCCTCGCATGGAGCCCAGCCTTTCTGGCACTGAGAAAGTCCCTACTGAAGCCACCCCCGGTGGTCTGGGGACACAGATGGATGCCACAAGCCCCAAGGAGGGAGGCAAGGCTTTGCCCACCACACAGCTTGCCCAGGCAGGCCACCCAGCAGCGGGGACCCTCTCACTGACAGCCCAGGGGTTCGAGATCCCCCTTGATGGCTATCCCAGGGCCATGTCCCCTTCACAAGAGCCAGCTGTGCCCTGCGGGTCCTCAGGCTCCAGCAGTGCTTCCAGCCGCTACGTGGAGACAGTGGAGGCTCTCCGCCAGATCGGGCAGCTCGGCCACCTCTACACAGCCCTGAAGGAGCAGGTGGCCCACCTGGAAGCCACCAAGTCAGACCATGCCGAGCTTGAGAAGCTGCGCCTGCTCTTCCCGGAGGGAGGTGGGAGACCTGGGGGGGGCTGGCAGGGGAGTGTTTGGCATGGGACACCCTGGGTCGGGTGCTCATCTCACCCAGAGCCTGGTGCCGAGGGTGAGACCCCCTTACCGACAGCGTGTCCCCTTGAACCGCATCCCTCTAGATCAGGAGAGCATTGCCAGCATTCTGGCTGACCTCCGGGGCCAGGTGTCCTCCCTGCAGGGCCTGGCCAGTGACCTGCAGGGCGAGAAAGGGAAGGTGAGCTGGTGGCAGTCCCCGAGGGGGCTGCAGGGATGCTGGGGGAGAGTGTCGGGCAGGGAGGGGGCAACCGAAGGGCCCCCGTGCTGGGACAGCACAGGGGGCCGTGCCCTGACTCTGCCACCACCGCTGTTCCCAGGTCAGGCAGCTGGAGGATGCGCTTGGAAAGCTGGGGGTGGCTGGAGCTGACGGGAAAGTGGATGGCAGCGACCAGATTACCCTGCAGCTGGGGTAAAAGGATGGGAGAGGGTTTCTTACCCTGTGGGGTTGCAAGGGAGCCCGGGGGGGCTGAAAGCATCCCGGTTTGGGGGGCAAGGGACACCCCCTGAGTGGTCCCATGGAGGCTAAACCTGCCTGTGCCTCTGTCTCACTGACCAGGTCCACGCTGCAGGAGATAAAGCAGGAGCTGAAGGAGCTGGGAGAGCAACAGGAGATGACCAAGGCCACGCTGGAGCAGTTGGTGACCAAGACGGCTGACCAGCTGCAGGAGCAGGTGAGGTCCGGGGTGAGCGCTCCCACCACCCACTAGCTCAGCAGTGTGGTCCTGGCAGGGGTCCCAGCCATTTCCCCTGGCTGGATGAGGCCATCGAGCTTCCACAGTGCCCGGGCTTGTTAGCTGCATCTGTCCCATCTCAGAGCCAATTCCTTCTCCCCTTCCTGCAGCTGGATGAGCTGAGGGCGATGGTGGAGGGCACGGGGCAGGAGCAGGAGCAGGCAGAGGCGCAGGCAGCGTGCCCCGTCTGCAGGACGGACATCAGCGTGCAGGTGGGGCAGCTTCTCCAGCGCTACGAGAAGCTCCAGGAGCTGGTGGACTCCTTCATGTCGCGGCAGGCAGTGGGCAAGGTGGTGAGGCAGCTGCCGGGAAGGAGCCAGGTAGGGAGATGCCTGCATGGGGGGCTTAGGAGGGGGTTGCTGGGACCCCCCTGCCTGGTTGTGCTTCACTGTAACACGGGGGAGCCCCTCCCTGCCCACCAAATCGGCTTTTACAATTCAGCAGCACGGAAGGAAATGAAAGCCTTGATGCACATGTCATGCTGGCACTGACAACCCACGGCCACCGGCCGAGTAACCCGGGTCTGTCCCCGTGGGGTAGCCAGCCCCCGCCTTGCCCTGCACCACCTTGTCGTCTTCCTCCCTGAAGCAGGATGAGGAGCTGCTGAAGCGCATCCAGGCCACCGTCATACAGGTGCAAGGGGACTACGAGAAGCTCAGCTCCGTCACGGGGAACCTCCTGGATGACCATCACCAGAAGCAGAAAGATATCGAGGTAGGTGGCTGAAACACCCGTGGGGTCAGAGCATCCTCCAGGCAGATCCCAGGCTGGGGACCACAAGGGATTTGTCCCCCTGCCAACTGGCTCGCAGCCCTGTGGAGGTTCAAAGCACCTTTCCTGGAGGTTTTTGGGGTGGTGGTGGGGGGACCAGGGGGTGCTCGGCTGGCCAGGAGGCAGCTCTGACCCTGCCACGGTGTCATGGGATGCTTTCTGTGTTGGAAGGCTCTGTTCCAGTCCCTGGAGAGGCTAGAGAAGGAGAAAGCAGACAAGGAGGACCTGGTGCTGGGAATCGATGTGGTATGGCCTTGAGGGGCCCCAGTGCCAGCTAAGGGGGTCCTGGGCAGGGTGACAAACAGCCCTCGTCCCTTGGGGGCTCGGTGGCAGAACTGGCCTGGGAGAGGGGGGATTTCCAGACCAGCTGTGGGTCCCTCACCAGGTCCCTCTATCTCCCCCGGGGTCCCTTCAGCTGGTGGGACTAACCCCACGGGGGTGATGGGGTGAGCAGGGCCACGTAGCCACTTCTCCCTCTCCTCCCAACACGGGCTGGCCCTGCCCATCGTACCTCCGTTCTTTCCCCACCGCTCTCCTGCCTTTCCCTGTTGCTAGAAAGCAGACAAAACCGCCCTGGCCGGCAAAGTCAGTCGCACCCAGTTTGACGCAAGCGTGGAGCGGCTGAATGAGATGATCCAGGAGATGCTGAGCCGGGTGATGGGCCAGGAGCAGGGCTGGCACCAGGTCCAGCGACAGCTCAGTGAAGAGATGGGCTCCAAGGTGAGGGGTGGCTCGTCCCTGCCACAAAAAACTGGCACCTTCGGGGCTTAGCAGCCTAAGGCAACATCCCTCTGAGGATCCCCCACTCCTGGCTTTTCCCTGGGGGCCGCAATGTCCCATCCCGGGGCAGCTGGCTGAGGGTGCGTGTCTGTCTGCAGCTGGACCGCCTGGAGCTGGGGCCTTTCCGGCAGCAGCTGGAGGAACACTGGAAGAGCATCCTGGAGCAGCTCAAGGAGGTGCCGCAGATGGAGGCTGACGATGCAGCTGGGATTAAGAAGTGAGTGCGATGGGGATGGCGATAGCTTTGGGGACAGCACTCGCCCCATTCCCTCCGGCTATCCCGGCCAGTGCCCACATGGTACCCTGGCATCGGACCAATTTAGCCAGCGAACCGTGGGGATGCTGACCAAGTAGCTGTGCCTTCTCCTCCCACCAGTAGCAGGTTCCCAACATTAAAGGAGGTGCAAGGAGGGGGCACCTGCAGGATGGAGCCCTCCCAAACCAAAACTGGGGTGTGGGTCCAAAGGTTTTCTGGAGCAAGGGCGGGGGATGGCGGCTCGTCCCCCCCGGGCAGGGGTGTGACATGCAGTGCCGCAGAGCTGGGTTGTGACCTGCCCTCCTGGCAAGGCACCAGGGCGGAGGGTGGTAATTAACGCTGATGAAGCAATGAAATCGGTGCGAGGGCTGGTTCAGATGGCAGGCGTGGGTGCCTGTGCCTGTCACCTCGCATCCCTGCCCACTCTGGGCAGCCACAGGCAGCTGCCAGTTTTTGGAGGTACCAGAGGGGCCGAGGCAAGCGTGTCCCGGTCCTTGGGCAGCTGTGACAAAGCTCATCCTTCAAAACGTGGGAATCCTGCAGCCCCCAGGCCTGGCATTTGCTCCCAGGCTGGGAGCAACCCACCCCAGCAAGAGGTACAGGAACCCCCCCACTTTGTCCTTGCCAGCACCCCCAGTTCCCATGAGACTGAGGTGCTGTGGGTGCCCATGGGAATAGTTCCCACAGCAGTGGTGGGGTTTGGGTGTTCCACTCTGTGGATTTTCCGGAGCCTAATATGAGGTGGAGCTTTTTCCCAGGCGGGAGCCCACAAACAACCGCTCTCCCCGATGGTACCCTCTTCATTTTGTAACCAGCCAGCAGGCTGGGATCTTGCTGGGCTGGTGGGAGGTAAACCAGGCTCAAACCCCTGCGGTTCCCCCCGCAAACACCGTAACTCACTACAGCGAAGTGCTCGGCACCTTGCTGCTGCCTGCAAGCTGCCTGCCTGCATGCAGGCAGGGCTGTGTCCCCCCCCAGGAACTCACGCAGCTCTTTTCTACCCCCCCGCAGGCAGCTGCTGGCCCATTTCCACTGCATCTCCTGCGAGCGGCCCCTCAGCATGCTGGTGCCTGGCCCGTGAGTAGCACTTGGCACGGGTGCATTAGGGGGGCTGCCTGGGTGGGATGGGGGAGATGGGTGCTAGTGGTGCCCTGCTGTGCCAGGCACGGGGGTTGGGGTGTCTGCCTGGGGGATCTGACCCTGCTGAGCCTTCTCCATAGCCCTGCCCATCAGCGGGGGGACGGGGACCCCTCCCGGGGGGCAGTGGGCAGGGGGATGCCATAGGGTACAAGCCCGTGGGTTTTGGGGTGCTGCCCCAGGCCAGGGTAGGTCGTTTTTCCCCTGTCACCCACCCGTGGCCCCATTGCCCTCCCCAGGCACATCGTGGCCATCCCGTCCATGCCACCGCTGGCCCCCCGCCTTGCCGGGCGCCCCCATACCATCCTCGAGCTGGAGCAAACACAGCAGCACGGCCACAGGTAGGGGACACGGGGACCCATCCCTGGCCCCTGGGGTGCAGGGGGGCCCTGCCCTGGTGAGAGAGAGCTCTGCCCCGGGTGGGGGCGGAGGGGTCCGGGGGGGCCTGGGCAGGGCAGGGGAGCAGAGATGTGCCACGGAGGGTCCACTGTTCTTGCCCCAGGTCTGTGGGGTTTTACAGCCCGTCCCTGCTGCCCTGTCTAGCCCTGTCTCAATGGCACTGAAGCCACATGTGATGAGTTGTGTCTGGTCTCAGCCTGACCTCAGGCTCGGTGGGAATTTGGGTGCCTTCTGTGAAACAAGTTGCCGAAATTAAGCACTGCAGCTGGGACAGCCCGGTTTCTGCCTCCTGGTGTCCTTTGCATAGGGTGCAGGGACGTACCGTGGCCATGACCAGCTCACCAGGGCTGTGGGGAAAGAGCAGATCCAGCACGGTTGGACAGGCGTGGGTCTCCTGCAGCAGTCGGAGGGGAGCGGGAGGGACAAACCCCACCAGGGAGCACCCCCCTGGCCCCCTCCCTGGCATAGTAGGGTGAAGCACAGGGTGCCACGGTGCCAGGCGCTGAGCATCCCCGTGGCTCATCCCACAGGGAGCAGGCAGCTGAGTGTGGGTACCCCAGTGTGCCGCGCCACTGTGGGGGCCGGCACACCCTCACCCACCCGCTGCAGCGCTGCCCGCGTCTCCAGCCCGGCACCCCACGGCCGCTCCAGCCCCACACCCTGCTCCCCATCAAGGTAGGGATGACAAAGGTAGGAAGGGATACGGTGGGGGCAACTGAGGCTGGGAGGGTGATGCTGAGCATCTGGCGGGGGATCCGTGCCTCAGTTTCCCTGGGCAGAACTGGTTGTGGGAGGGTTGCTTGGGCACGCTGAATTCAGCCCCGTGTTTCAGCCAGCCTGCTCTCTCCTTCCTAGCACGATGAGATGGAGCTGTTGGGCCAGGACGGCCACATCTACAGGGGCCGGCGGGATGGTCAGCTGCCTGTGCTCATGGGCAAGGAGGGTACGGCTGGGGCACACTTGGGAAGGGGATCTGGCGGGGGTGAAGGGGACAGTGGGGTGGGCAGGGTGCCCATGGGGTGCCAGTTTTTCCCCCACCCGTGTTCCCCCTGGCTCCCCCCCCCAGCTCCCTCTGGTCTCTCCTGCCAGGCTTCCTGAGGGACAAACCCAAGCTGTCCCCACGGCAGTGGGATGCCCGGGACACCGGCCGCCTCCTCTCGCGGCCCCAGAGCGCCGGGTCCTCGCTCAGCCAGCCAGGTATGGCCCTGTCAGGGCACCAGGGCAGGGAGATGGCACCCTGCTGTCTCCCGGTGGGTGGGGGTGGGCAGGGGTCTGGGGTGGGATGGGGAGGGGTGGAAGCAGGATGGAGGGGGAGGACTGGTGGATGGGGCAACTGGACCCCGTATTGGAGCCAGAGCGATGTGGGGAGCTGGGGGGTGGCCTGGTCAGTGTGGGACAACAGCCTGTATGCTTCAGGGTGGGGGCCAGGACCCCGTTTCTGGGTGTCTCCGGCCAGGCAGGTGCCCCTGCTGCCTGCCCCATCCTGGGCTGGCAGAGCTGCCCACAGCCAGTGCCTGCCCCGTGGGCTGCAGGGGGGCTAACCCCTGCCCCTCGCCCCCAGGCACCGCCGCTTCGCTGGAGCACAGGCCAGCCTCGTCCCACGGCCACCTCTCCCAGGCACCGGGGCTTTTCCCGCCCCTGCAGGATGGATCCAGCACCCCAGCAGCTGGGTGGGACCGGGGGTCCCCGGCCAAACCCCCACCACCCCAACTACCGAGCAGGCGAGCAAGTGGCTCCGGCCAGCAGCAATAAAGGGCGATGGGCAGCCAAGCGGCCTGAGTGGGGTGGCCCTGGGTCGGGATCTTCCCGCCATGCGCAAGGAGGGGTCGGCGGCATCCCTCGTCCTGCGGCCGCGTGTCACCGGAGGAGCTGAAAACAACCCCTGTCCACCCTCCTCCTCCCGGGGTCTGTGCCGGCTGCGCTCCCCCCGACACCCTCTGGCCACCACGAGCCCCCGTCTGGTGCCAGTGGCCCCTGCCAGGGGAGCTTGTGGCCCCAAAGGGGGTCTGGGGGAGCCGGGTGGTGCAGCAGGAGGATGATGATGCTCAGTTGCTGCTGAAGGCAGTGGGAAATGGGGACCTCAGTGGGAAGGGCGGCAGCAGGACGTGGCTTAATGCCAAAAGCGAATCCCACCCCAAGCCCGCTGGTTTGATATCGCTTATCCCGAGGGATGAGCGTCACTGGACTGGTTTCCTTATCTCCTAGTGGAGAAACCCCCTTTGTCACCCCCTTGTCCCTCTTCCAATGCTGCCACAGACGGAAAGAGGAAGGCACCGACCCCAGTGCTGCCCAGCTCGGGGCAGCCAATGCTTCCCACCTCTGGAGCAAAGCACCATAACCCCTTCTCTGCCCCCAACCTTGGGAGAACACAGCCCTTCCTTTCCCTTATGCCACCCCCATGGCTTGGGGCTGCTTTTCCCCAGCCCCCTTCTGTCACCCATCCCCTCAGATGGGTGAATGCCCCACGGTGTGCTGAGACCTAGCACAAATTGTGTCACAAGTGGAGAGGCACCAGGCAGGGAAACCGCAGCCCCTGGAAGCATCCAGGGGAGCACCCCTCACCCCCATCACGGTGTGTCCCTGGGGGCTGTCCTGTGGAAATCCTGCTCTCCTGGTGGATCTTCTCCTCAAACTGGGGGGGGCGGGCAAACCTTCCCCTCACAGTGGCAGACCCCATCCCCACCCACCCTGCTCCTGTCCCCAGGCACCTTAGTCCTGAGGGAGCCACCCCCATGGGGATGTTTTCCCTGGTGGGCTCATTTTTTCAGGGGAAAAATGGGTGCTAAAGACCCACTTTGGGGGTGCCCAGGTGGATCCAGCTGGATCTGAGGTCCCCCGGGTACCACCTCTAGTGGGATAACTGGGAGCACTGGGAGCACTCAGAGCAAACCAGTGGACACCAGCTAGAGTTGAGCCAGTGAAATACCATCCTGCACCCATGGGGGGGGGGTCAGGTGTCAATAGGCTTAAAAACACCCCCACCCCAGGACTAACTGCATTTGCAGGATATGGCCCAGCTGGGGCTGACCCCTTCGGTGCTTGTTCTGTTCTGCCCCCCCCCAGCTCAGCCCCTCTCCCACCCCCTGCTCCGTTTGCTGCTGCTGGGACCCAGCTGCACCCTATAAATACATCCCCCCCCCCAACACAAGCACCCAGCCTCACATTCCTCCTTGGGTGCTGCCTGTGCTGCTGGAGTGGGTGAGTAACCCCAGCTGGGGGCTTTTATCCTTGGAGGTTGTGCTGTGCTGGGGGGGGGGGGTTTCTCCATCCTGGGGGGTCTCCCTGTCCCCTGGGGGATGCTTGGCACCTGTGCCTTGAATCTCCCGGCCCTTGCTGGTATCTCCAGAGCTGCTGCATTCCCATTTTGGGGGGGTGGGGTGGGGTGGGTTTACCCCAGTTGTTTGTTGTGTGAGCGGTGTGGCAATGGGGGCTGTGTTTTTATTCAATTTTAAATGTAGTTTGGATATCTAAGCACTAAACCAGGGACTGGCGTGTTGTTTGAAGTTATCAGAAGGGTGGTGGCACAGCGAGGGGCTTGGGAGGTCGGGGTCTGGGGTTGAGCAGTGCCAGGGCTTTGCCCATCCTACGGCCATCCCACGAGTCAGGGGCTGGCAAGCCCCCACGTCCTCGGGCTAGTGGCCAATCTGCAGTGGGGGACACTCAAGAAGGCATCAACCCCAGCACAGGGTTTGCCTAAAAGCCTGGCAGCCCTCGAGTATTGCAGGCAGGACTGGGTGTCCCTACAGTGCTGAGGCCTGGGAGGTTCATTGCATGCGTGGGTGATGGGGCTGGCGGGGGGGGGACACACTGCTGGGGGGGGTTGCAAACCGCCGTATTTTGTGAGGGTGCAGGATGCGGTTTTGGCTGCACCCTGGTGCATGGGGGTCCTAGCTGTGCTGGCATGGCACCCCACCCCCTCCGGCTCTGGGGTCTCCCCTTCCCTCTGCCCCCCTCTTTGGGGACGGTGGCTTCTGCAGGCAGAGTCCAGGCAGCACATGGGGCTCAGTGCAGCTTCCTGGGGCTGCTGACACCTCCTGGGGGGAACTTGTCCCCACTGGTGTTGCTGTGGCATGGGGGGGCTCACCCCCATTCTCGGTGCCCTGCCAGGGATGTCCTCCCAGCAAAGAGAAAAGGCAGGGACAGCTGGTGTTAAAAAAGTGATTTTTTTTTTTTTTTTTTTTTAATTTTTAAATTAATAAAAAACCTTCAACCTGTTTTTTTGTTGTTTTTTTTTCTTTTTTTTTTGTTTGGTTGTGTTTTTTTTTTTGTTTTTTTTTTAAGCAAGATTGATTTGAAAACTAAAAAACCCCCCAGCTCCCCCCTCTCTGGGAAAGGGCCATGAACAGCAGTCACAGGGATGGGGGGGACATCACCTTGATAAATCCCCCTAGGCCACAGGGGTGCCAAGGGAGGGAGGATGGGGCAGGAGGGGGGTCCGGGGGGGGTCTGTGCAAGAAGCCAGGCTGAATTTCAGAAGCCAGAGGAGAGGTGTGTTTACTCTGGGCGCTGCAACCAGGAAATCCAGAGCTGGGGGGGGGGGGGCCCAGCAGCTCTGTGGCCATAATCCGGGGTGGTGACAGCCCCCTCCATTTATTTTTTTGTTATTCCCCAACCCCTTTCCCTCTCCTGCCCTGCTGCAGGGATGCTGGGGAACAGGGAGAGGAGCCATAGGGAACACCCCCCCACCTGCCTCTGCGCTGCTGCTCCTTCTCTCTGGATTTATATACATTAGATATATTTATATATTATAGTTATATATTTAAAAAAAAAATAATGGGGGGAGAAAAGACCAGCTAGTGACTCTTGCAGAGGCTCTCATGGGCCAGTGTCCTCCCTGGCAGCATGTCCCCCCCACCTTAAAAATAATAATAAAACCTAGAAAATTATTCCAGTGCGTTTCTTGGGGAGCCCCTGCTCCCAACGCCCTGGCCCAGACCTCCCTAACCCCCATTTCCACCCCCCCCCCCCCCCCCCCTCTGCTAACCCAGTCTTATCTCTGGCCGTCCATGGTGGCCACGGCTTTCTGTGGGGGGGCGGCAGGCGGAGGGGCAGGGGGCCAGGCAGGTTGCGGGTGGTGCAAGTGGTGGTGGAGGCCGTGGGCGGTGGGTGAGGAGGGGGGCAACCAGGCAGGCTGGTGGCTGGGGGGCGAGGAGGCCCAGAAGGGGCTGAAGCTCCCCGGGGGGGAGCAGGCCATGGAGGTGATGGGGCTGTTGCTGCTCTGCAGGCTCTCGGAGGTCCGCAGCTTGGAGAACATGGCCAGAGCGTCCGGGAAGTTGGGTGGCGTGGCCGGCGTGTTGCTGGGGGTGCACATCTGCGGGGGAGAGAAGAGGGTGGGTGTCAGATCAGTCACAGATGTTTTTGGGGTCCCAACCTGCCTGCGGGAGCTGGACCCATCACTGGGGTTCCTGACTGCATCCCACACCCGGGACCCCCCAGCCCCCGGGGATGCTCAGAGCCTGGGTCTGGCTGTTAGTGGGGTATTCGGCACTGCTGTGCAGCCCCCGAGCATCTGGGTAGCTCCTCCCAAAGGTGTGGGGGCTGCCCGGGGAGGGTCTCCAGCCCATTCTGGGAAGGACATTTTGGACCATGCAGGGTGCTCGAAGCCCTGGGGTGAGGCAGGTTTGGGGAGGGGGATGCTGCTCTGATGCCAGCTGCCCCACGGAAGGGAGCAGCACGGATGGGGCTGATGCGATGGGGTCCAGCGTGATGGCTGGGGAGGGGATTGAGGTCCCACTGGCCCTGCAGGACCCCCCACCCCCTCGCATCCCGTTAGGGCAGAGTGAAAGGCAGGCAGGGCCCCCCGGGACGCGAGGCTGTGGCTGGGCCCTGCGCAGTTCCTGGTATGTCCCGTCTTCTATGTAGCCGGCTAAATTTAGCACCCTCCCCTCCTCCTGCCCGGCCAGTGACGGATCTGGCCCTTTTTGCAGCCAATCTCACCGGCAGAGGAAAATCCGGTGGGGGGGGGGCCCAGCCCCACGCTGGGGTTCAGGGGCTGGCAGCACCCAGGGCCCCAGTTCAGCAAAGCACTTGCTACATTCTGAGTATGGCAGGGTGCTAAAGCCCCCCCAAGGGAATGTGTGGGGGACACACTTCACCCCGGCAGTGGAAAATAGAGTGGGCACCTGCCCCCTTTTTTTATCTCCAGAGGGGGGGTTGCTGGCAAGGAGCAGTGTTGTGCCACAGGCTGCACTGAACATATGCACAGGAGGGTTAGAAATAGCCGCGCTTAGTCCAGCCTGGTCCCTGAGGTGGGGGAACAGTCTTGGGGGGCACTCCCCCCCCCACCGCTGGACCCACTGAAAAAGATTCCCATGAGGTTGCGCTGGGGGCATGCACGGGGAAGGGGTACACGTATGGGGTGCATGGGCAGGGGGGGATGCACTGGGAAGGGATGCATAGACACGGAGGTGGTGCATGCACAGAGGGCTTCACCCCTCTGGGTTAAATCTGTCCCAAATCCCTGTTGCTCTCGTGGAGCCGCAGCTTCTGTCGGAGCCCAGGGCCCAGCTGAGCAGCACATCTCGCTGCTTGCGAGGACACTGAGCAGCACGAAGGGGCTGGGGCAGCGTCTGCTGCCTTTAGCAATGGGGGATCAGGGAGATGGTTCTGATGGGGAATAGCTGCTGCATCTCACCCTTCCCAGGGGTTATCCCGGGATTTCTCCCGGCTGGCACTCGGCAGCCCCAGCTGTTCCCCAGCACAAGCAAACACCCAAATCCCTCTTACAGGTTCCTCCCCATCCCAGCCACCCTTAGTGATCACCAGGATCAGAGCAGCAGCTGGGTGCTGTGGCCAAACCGCAGCCAGGGGGGTCCCAGCCAGACCCATTTGAAGATGGGGTGCTCCCCCAACCTCTCCCAGCCTGGGGAAAGTAGCAGCCAGCAGACACATGCTGGCAGTGGGATGGATGAGCTCCCATTAGCAGGCAAGGCTGGTGCACCCCAAAAATGCAATCATGGCCAGGCTGGCATCAAGCGGGTTTGTGGTGAGCTGGGGACGTTCCTCCCTCGCCGCACACAGACTTTGGGAGAACTCATTTCAGAGCTCACCTCAAAGTGCTGGTAAGCCAGCTTTTTTTTTAAAAAAAAGCCTACAAATTTGGCAGTATCTGAAGAGATACTTGTTGCAAAAAAAAAAAACAACCCCAAACCCAAAAAACTTCAAGTGACTGTGTTTTGAAAAAAACAACCAACACAGCCATACACACACATGCACGTGCCAACCACCAGCCCTGGACTGAGGCTGGATGCAATGCTGGAGCGGGGACACAGCTCTGAGCTTCTGGGGTGGTGTCTGCCAGATTAATTTAAAAAAAAAAAAAAAAAAAAAGAATTGCCACGTAATTATTGCCTTCCTCCCTCCAATACTTTTTGTTAAGGAGCTGCTTGGCTGTCAGAGGGTCGGTGCCACCATGAGCTGCCACACTGACACACCAAACAGCTCTGGCGAGTCCCTTCCCCGCAGCCTGGACCCACGGGGGGTTTTGCCTGGTGCGGGGAGCCTCCCCTCAGTAGCGGCGAAGGTGACGTGCCGCCCCACGCCGTAATGCTGCTGTGCTCACAGCTTTGTTCTCCGCCGCTTGAAAAAGAAATAGAAACTGCGACCGTAAAGCCTGTCGTCTTGCCCTGGGCCCTGAGCCGTGCGGGGCATTTTAAGCCACAGAAATCAGGATGTGTGGGGGGGTGGGAATAGCAGCAAAAAAATGCCAAATATGTGAGATGGGAGTATTTGGGGAGAGGGTAAAAGGTATTTTGTCACCACGTGGAGCACGCAGTGTTAGGAAAATGCTGTGGGGAGTGGGAGAGCCGTCCAGCTCTGGACCTTCTGGGTGGGGGCAATGGGGCGGCCGTTGTGCTCAGGGCAGGAGCTGGGTCCCGCTCGGCCCCGGGGAGCACAGGGATGGGGAACAGGATGGGTTTCCTCGGAACTGCTTTGCATCTCGCTTCTGGCAGCTGCCCGACAGGAATCGCCCCAATGAGGCTTTTGGTGTGAAAACACAGCGAGGCCTGGATCCGGCTGGCAGCTCCCGCCTGCTCTCTTGTTCCCCTCTCCCACCGGGAAAGGGTTTTTTTTTCTGCGAGATGACCCCCTGCAAGCTCCCCGATGTGGTGAGAAAATGTGCAGGGGGAGCAGGAATTAAAATAAAAGGGCTTTAAGTGGAAGCCGGCCGGCAAAATTACTTTCTCTGAGAGAGAGTGCTTGCTGCCAGCGATGCCGGGCTAGCTGGTGATTTTCTGACGGCATGAGAAAAGGGGGGGGAAAAAAAATAATAATAAAAAAACCGGCTTAGCCCAGATCCGCTCCTTCCCCAGCACGCAGCACCGTTTAGTTCCCTCAACAGGAAAAAAAAAAAAAGCCTAAAAATGAAAAAAAAAACCCAACCCAAACACAACAAAAACCACCCGGAGGGGAACAACTTCCTCCCCTCGGCCAAGGGGCCGTGCCCTCGGCCAAGGTCAAGCGGTGTTTGGGGAAATGGGGGGGGGGGGGGCAGCAGCAGCGGCCCCCGGCCCGGGGAGCCCAACTTCCAGCGCGATGCTCGCGGAGACAAACTATTTCCTGGCAGACATTTTAGCTCGTGTTTACATTCGCCGGCTGCGTGTTCCTCCGGGCGCAGAGCAATATGGCTGGCAGGGGAGCTGACAGCTCCATGGCCTGGGGGGGGCCGAGGGGGTGCGGACCCCCAGAGGTGGGGGGGGGTGTTGGGGGGTCCTGAGCTGGGTGGTGGTTGTAGGTGGGGGGGGAGTGTTGGGGGTGGTTGGTAGGTGCTGGGGTGGGTTTAAAGGTGGTTTTGGGGATTGGGGGGGGTTGGGGAGGGGCTGGAGGGGGGTGGGGGTCCCACTTACCATCTGGGGGGGGTGGTGGCTGCTGGGAATGTTGGTCTCCTGGAAGAAGGCGCTCAGGGCCGTCTGTGGGGACAAGCTGTCAGCCCCAGCCCACTCGAGACAAAGGGGGAAGGAAAACATGCCCCCTCGCACCCCCCACCCCCGCCTCCACCCCCGTGGGACCACCCTGGGGGGTATCCACGGGCGCCCCCCCCACCCCCCCGGGCCTAAGGCAGGGGGAGCCTGGTGCTGCCCTTCACCCGACCCACTCGGGAGCGTGTGTGTCGCCCCATCCAGGAGCTCCCCACGCGGGGCTTACAGCCCACTCCCCTTGTTTACACGGGGATCCCCTCCCCAACGGCCCCCCCGCCCCCAGCTCGGTGTGGGGGGGGAGCCCCCCCGGCGTCGGGCGCTGGGCCGCAGCTCGGGTTACGGCCCGGGTATAAATAGACCCGGGGGAGCTCGGAGCCGGTCGTGTGCCCGTGTCCCCCCCCCCCACACCCCCCGCGTGGGTGCTGGGGGGGGGCGCTCAGCGGCCCGGCCACGCGTGTCGGTGGGCCGCGGCTGGGCCTCCACCCCCTCCCCCTTCCGCCCCGTGGCTCTGCGGGCAGGGGGGTGGCGGGGTGTCCCGGTTTAAAGGGGGGGGGGAGGTGTGCCCCGGTTTGGGGAAAGGGGGGGGGGGGGGTCCCCGTCCCGTACCTCGAACTGCCAGTGGGCCGCCTGCAGCAGCTGCTTGGCCTGGTCGGCGGCGCAACCGGCCGCCAGCACGAACTGGTTGATCATCACCTGGTGCCGCAGCTCCTCCATGTTCACCGACATGGCGGGGGCGGCCCCGCCGAGCTGCCGCCCTGGCTGCCCGGAGCGCGCCCGCCGCCCCGCGCCGCGCCGACACCGGGGGGCGGCGGACGGGAGGGGAGGGGGGGCGCGGGGCGGGGGGGGGGAGACACACGGACACACGCACAGACACAGGGCGAAGCCCCGCCCTCGCGCCCCGATTGGCCGCCGCCGCGCCGCCCGCCCCGACGGGCGTTCGGTTCGAATCTTCCAGCTGCCCCGGCGCCGCTCCCCGCCCCGCCGCTTCCCCGTTGGTCGGCGCTTGTGTTTTGGCTGCAGCGAGCGTCGTTATTGGGCGTTGAACCGCCGGGAGGGCGGGGCGGCCGGGAGAGGGAGCGGCCCGTCCGCTGATTGGGTGAGTTGCGAGGGTTTTTTTCGGAAGGCGTTGGTGACGTCACGTTCATTGAGGAGGTTCATTGAGGAGCGCGGGGGGGTGGGGGGGGGTCGCTCCACGCCGGGTCTTCCCCCTTAATCCCACCCACCCACCCAGCAGCGCTCTCCCTGTTCCCCCCCGCCGTTGTCCCCGGGGCAGGGACCCCAGCCTGGGGCCGGGGGGCAGGAGGGGGGACCCGGCCTGACTTCGGCCGCATGCCCCTCCCGTGGGAAGGCCTCGGCAGGAGGGCCCAGGGGCTCAGGCAGAGCCCCCAGGTTTGGGGTTTTGGGGTGGGTTTTGTGCTATAACGTTTAAAATCCTGGTGACTCCGAGCTTCAGCCACAGCCTGCGAGGGCGAGCGAGCTCCCCCCGCCACGTCTGCCACCGCCGGGCTCCGGGACCGAGAAGGACCGGTGCGATGCATGCCTGGAAGAGTTTAATTAAAAAGGGAAAAGTGGCGTTTAAAAACCAAATGAATAAATCGGGGGCTTCGCAAATGGATGGCATGAAAATAGACTAAGCTGAAAAGAGCGGTCGGAGGTTTGGATGTGGCGGTGGTGACCAGCCGGCCGAGGGAGAGGGAATGAAGAGGCAGAGGGATGGAGACTTGAAGCAGCCACTTGAAGCAGCTGGTTATCCCCAGCAGCCGGTGTGCGAGGGCCCGCGTGGGACTTCTGCAAAGTCCCGAGGGTCCCAGGGAGGTGGGGTCCAACAGGCAGCAGCACAACGGAGAAGCGATGCCAATGTGTGGTTTCCCCGGGATGAGTATCGCCCTGGGGTGCTCAGGGGGGATCCCACTCACCAGGGTGCAGCAACGGGTACGGAGGGTCCCGCTTGCCCAGCCCTGATTTTGGCAGCTTCATCCTCCTGGGGAAAAACCAGCCCTGAGGCAGGTGGAAGTGTGAGAGGAGCAATTCCAGAAGCTGGGATCCAGAACCCACCTGCCTCCTGCACACAGCCCCTTTACACGCAGCCCCGGAGAACGCTCAGGACCTTCTGCTTGTCAAAACCACCCACTTGCGTGCCCAGCGCAGCTTCTAGCTGAGTTAGCAAAGCTGTGAGCAACCGGCCTTGGATAGCGTCTGCCTGTAAAACCCAGGGAAACGCTGCTTATGAGCCCTTGCTTGGGCTCACGCAAGCAATGGGCACCCGACACCGTTATAAAACACGGCGTTAGTGACATTTGGAAAAGCAGGCAGGACCTTCAGTCCTTCAAAATGAAACTCTGTGCCTAGCCTGGCTGCAGAGCCACAAGACTGCTGCAAACACCATGGCTTTTCCCACCACACCAACCAGTTGGTAGAAAAGCCCCTTTTTGGGGCAGGATTTGCAGCAAGGGCAGGATTTGCTGTTGACTTTTCTCTGGCCCGATCCTGCCTGAGGTGCTCTTCCACCCTCCCATCAGGCACGCTGCCCTGCCACTCCACTGGGACCTGCAGCGGGTATGGGATCACCCCTCGGGGCATGATGCCGGCTCCCAGCACCCTGTTGCACCCTCCTAGCCAGGAGCTGCTCCAGCCTGGGGGTGGCTAACGATGCGGCAGCCCTCCTTAGGTGCTCAGCACCCGCTAACGAAGGGCCTATCCCCAGCCCTCCCCACCCTGCAGGGCTGAGGCAGCCTCTCTTCTGGGCTGCATGGAGCTGGCATCAGAGCCAGCCCAGGGGTGGGTTGTTGGCTCTGTAGTGTGTGCCAGTCACTGCTGGAGGAGCTGGGAGTGGACTGGGAATACTGGGTATATGGACAAATGTTTGCTGCCAGGGGAGAGCCGCTCACTCTCCTGTTTAACCTTCGAGCAAACCGCTGTGCCTTTCCGTGCCTCAGTTTCCCTCTTGGCACAAGGAGGCAGGAGCAGGATCCCCTTTCCCTACCAAACACATGCACCAAATCCCACAGCCAGGCAGCACAAGCGCATCAGACTTGCATCTTGCCCAGCAGCAGGTGTGTTCTGGGGTTAAACGTTGCTGTTTCTACGTGCATTGGCTTTCCCCTCCCCACGGCCCTGCCGTGCATTGGCTTTCCCCTCCCCACGGCCCTGCCGGGTCAGCCCCGCTGGTGTTTGTCTTGGCTTTACTTGTGCTGGGGTCTGGAGCGGATGCGGCTGGGCAGGCTTGGGAGGGAACCTGCCCTCGAAGCCGTATCATCACCCAGCTCCTGCCTGCGCTCCCGCGCTCCACTGCGGCACTGTCCTACAAAATCCTCTGCTGCAGTAATACACCGCTGAAAAAAAAAAACCAAACCCACAAGCCGTGCATGCACACAGCAGCTCTGCGTGTAATGACTGCTGGGTTATGGATCTGCACGGGGATAACTTTGAATTATTATCTGCACTAAAACCCTGCAGTCTGTTGTGTGCCGGTAATGAAATGTGCTGGCTCCCTCTCTCAGGCTCGTGTTTCTTGCTGCCGTCGCTGGCTGGAGTGAGGCAGAGGAGCAGGGCCGCGCCGGCAGCTCAGTAGTGCTGGGCTGCGCTAGATTTTCAAATGATCCATCTGCAGAACAGGCTCCCTGAAACGTGTGTCGGGGTGAGCAGGGATCAGCCCCTGGGATCTCGGGGCTCCCGGATGGGTGCCAGCCCTGAGAGCCAGAGCAGGCTCCCGGTGTTGATGTCGCCCTCGGCTCCTCTTCGGCCAACCCTCCCGTTGGCACCCAGCCCGGGTGTGACATCCAGCGGTGCGGACATGGAGTCACTGCCGGGGCCACAGGTCCCTGGGTGACGGCGACAGGCTGACAAACGTGGGGTACAAAGCTGCAGCCGGACTCGCTGTGGCAGTGGCTGCTCTTTGGTTTGGCTTTTCTCGGCTGCCCGTGGGGCTGTGCGGGTAGAAAGCAAATGGGGAGGGAGGTGCGTGTGTCCCTCTGCGGGGAGGGCACAAAGCGGGGACCCCGAGGGACGGCCTTTGCTCGTCACTGCTGAGTAGCTGAGGACATCGGGGCAGCTGATCCGCCTCTCTGCACATCTCCCGTCTGATATTTATAGCACTCGTGTTATCAACTCAAATCAAAATCATGTGATGCTCCACTAAGTTGCACTGCAGGACGTAATTAATTACCACGGTTTTTAAGCGAGTGGTCGAAGGGTCTATCTGTCACCTTCATGCCCAAGGGGAAAATGTGAAGGCGCCCAGTGCTTCCCAGTAGCTTAATGCTGGGGAACTGGGGGAACCTGAGGGTACGTTGGGGTGCACTGGAGCGGACAGGCAGCTCCCTGCCTCCAGAGACTGCGCCTGGCGAAGGCAGCTGCTCCTGGTGCGGAGCAGAACTGGGAAGGCGGGATGAAGAAGATGGCGGTGTGCACCGGGGGGGCTTTTTATCTGACACCCCCCCCACCTCGCAGCGCTGTGCAGCCCTGCATTGCTGCCGGAGGGTCTCGGCCCCTGTGCCAACGGCTGCTCCGTCTCCTTCCCCCTGCGCCAGGCGACCTGTTGGGAAAAGCAGGGGGCTTGGCCTTCTCCCAGGGGCCACCCCAAGAAGCTGGGGGGGGTATGGGGACAGAGGGGCTGTGCTTTGAGCCAGCCTGGGGGGCCCAGGCTGTCCCTGGGGGTCCCTGGGGTGGGGTTGCTGCTCAGCGTCACCCAGCTGGTGGGGCTGGGAGCGAGGGTGGGAGGAGGGTGATACTGGTGTCACTGGGGTGCGTAACTGGGGGGGGGGGGCGGTGCAGATGAATGGTACAGGTGGCAGGTGATGGCAAGGGCGACCAGTGAGCCATACTGGAGGCAACTGGGTGCCACCGGGGGTGGCAGGTGGGTGGCACTGGGGGCACGCGTGTGCCACCGGAGCCGGGGGGCAGGCAGAGAAAGGCAGATAAACGTCTTCTGAGGGGGGGGGTCCCGCTGTGCGGGTGGGGGACACCGGGGCAGGGTGATCCCGGGCAGAGGGGCAGCGCCTCGACCCCGAGCCGTGCCGTGCCGTGCCGCGGCGGGGCGGGGCGGGGCCGGGCGGGGCGGGGCGGGGGAGGCCCCGCCCCGCCCGGCCCCGCATTGGCGCAGCCCCGGCGCTAGCGCGGAGGCGGTGCCGGGCGCGGCGCAGAGCGGAGGATGCTGCGGGCGGGGGCCGGTGCCGCCGCCGCCGCTGCCAGTCCCGGTCCCGGTCCCGGTGCCGGTCCCGGGCGGGAGGGCACCCCCCCGCATCCCGCCCGCTGAGCCCCGGCCCGGCCATGGGGGCTCTGACCAGCCGGCAAAACGCAGGGGTGGAGGAAGTGGATATCCCCGCTAATTCCGTCTACAGATATCCCCCGAAATCCGGTGAGCCCCCGGGGGAGGGGGGTCCCGCGTCCCTGTGCCGCCGCTGGCTGCGGGGGGGGGTGGGAGGGAAGCGAGCGGGGCAGGGACCGGGCATGACCTTGCTCCGGTCGGGGATGTCCCCTGACCGCACGCAGCTGGGAGGGGGGGGGCACCCTAAAAATATAGGTTTGGTGCTGGGCGCCCTGGCTCCGTGCGGTGGAGATCACCCCTGGGTCCGCCCGCGGGGTGCCCCCTCGCCGGGTGCCCCTTTGCCAGCCAAACCCGGCTCCCAAACTTGGCTGAGTTGATGCGACTTTAATGATATTATTATGATTATTTGTACCCGCGGTCTGCGGCACCAGGCTGGGAAGGCTGGAGCTTGTTTTATGGCCGGTCGCTCCGGTGCTGGCTCCTCAGGAAAAGCCCAGGTTTAAATTCCCGGGAGGATGAAGGAGGCTGGGGTGGGAGGGATTGGAGGGGATCCCTCCTTCTCAGGGCCCTGCCCCATAGCAGCACCCCAGCTTCTGCCATGGGGAGACTTCACCTTCCCCAGCTCCTCACCCTGTTTCCAGGCTCGGTGGTGATGTTTCTCCCGCTCCCCAAGCCGGCCCTGTCTCAAACCTTGTGTGTGACCTTGGAAAATCTGTCCCTTCCCTCCATGCCCCGGTTTTCCCTGCAAAGGGCCAGGCTGAGCGGGTGTCCGGGGGGGGCCATACGGGAGTCACAGTGGGGAGAGATGATGGAGTCCAGTCCTTGGGTGGGTAGTGCTTCAGAGCCACAAAAATACCGATATCTGTGGACGATGCCCAGGAACACCGTGTGTGTATGCAGGGATTGCCACAGGATCCTTGCGGCATTCAATATTATTAATAGCTAACTGTTTTGGTAGTTAATAGGATAAAGTAAACGCTTGGATCGTTAATGCTGTGACAAATTACTTGCTAATTACAAATAAAGACCTCCTTAGGAAGAATTACAGCTGACACAAAACGTACTCTTGTCCTGAAAAGCTGTGCTTAGCTTTTTTTTTAAATTTTAATATAAAATCAGTTGCACAGCTGGCTGACACATCTGCGGTGATGGGGGTTAACCGGGGCACTGCGGGGTAGAGATGGCCAATCCTCGGCAGCTTGTCCTCCCGCGGGGCTCCCCCAGCTCCCCCTTTTATGCAGTTTCAAGGCCTTTGTCACCCTGATGCCAGGTGAAGTTGGACCACCCCGTCCGTGGGCTTGCTTTCTGCAGGGGCTGTGGCTCTGTGCATTAAGGGGTTTTGTCTTGGGACTGCTTCTTATTTAGGGGCTCTTGAAATATATGAGCATGAAGGGATGGAGGGTGCCAGTACTGTGCCCTGCTCTGGGGGAGCAAGTGCGCTCAGCTGAGCACTTCCAAACTCATCTCAGCTGGCAGAGGATGCCAGGCTGATGCTTAACTCTGGCTTTCAGGGAGAAACCGGGGCTTTCGGGTGTGCTCAGCCAGGCTGGTCCCACTGATGGGGCTTGGGCAGGGCCCAGGGGGATGGTCCCCATGCTGGCCAGGGTCCTTGAAGAGAGGGGCAGGAGGTGCTCAAGTGACATGGCCATCTGCACTGGGACGAGGGCAGGCTGGTGACAGTGGGAGATTAGGGCTGGTTTGCTTTTAATCCGAGAGGGGATTTGCCTTCAGCACTGCCAGCAGCCAAGAGGGAGGCAGGGGAGGACATGCCAGGCAGCGGAGCTGAATCCTCCGTGGCGGCAGCACTTCTCTCACCTCGAATGCTGCCTGGAAACAGCCACTGGCTTTGGAAACGTGGCCCTGGCGGGGGGGGGGGGGGGGTGGGGTGGTGGTCTCACCGGACCCTGGGGCATTTCCCTCTCTCTGCAGACGTGGCTTTGGCTGTTCAGCTGCAGGCTCGCTCAGGATGGCCAGTGCAGCCCGTGGGAATAGGGCAGCTACCTCTTGTCCCAGTTAAGTATGTCCCCTTCCCATCCTGGGGGTCCCGTCCCCTCCAGGCAGCATGCAAATGGGATTATTTAAACCAATATTTTGAAGCAAAGGCTGGGATTTACTTCAGTGGCTCTAATCTCATGCTGGCAAAGGTGATGGGGGGAAGAGCAAGCGGGGGCTCTTTATGGATCTCACTGCCTGGCTAGCAGGATAACTGTTGGGGCAAGTCCCTGGCTTTCAGTCCCTGTCCCTGGCTGAGGGTGGCACCGAGCTCCCGAGGCACGCAGGGGGTGGGACTGTGAGCAGGGCCCTGGCTGCGAACAGGAGTGAAGCGGGTTAAACCAGGCAGTGACACCTCCAGTCCTGGGGGCACAACCCCATGGTGGTGGCACTGCCACGGCACAGGGAGCAGCTGGGGGGGGGTCCCAGGGCCATGGCAGGTGACGGCTGACGCAGCAGTGCCACAGCCAGGATTTGGCTTTGCCTCAGGCTGCCACTGGCTCTGCCCTCTTTAGAGTGCTGAATTAAATAAGCCACAGCGTGCCAACTCACCGGGTGGTGAAGGGATGACCCGGGGCAGAAGCACCCGTCACCTTTTAACCGGCCCAGGCGGTGCCGTGCCCATTGCAGCACCCTGTGCTGGCACCCGCTGCCGCAGGGTGTCCCTCTGCCGGCACCATGCCATGGCCACCCGGCTGGGATGGCCGCAGTCTGTGCAAAACCCGGCACTTCCCTCGCCAGGAACATGTGGATGGGCTGAAAATGAGCTCTTCTATTTTAGCCGCTTTGGAGAGCAGGGCTGTGACCCTGCCGAAACATCCAGGCTCTGACGTATGAGAGCCAGAGGCTGTGTTACCAGAGCAGAGGCAGACTCCAGCCAGGCAGTGATGACTTCGGGGATGATACAGGACATGTGCCACCGTGTGCCAGAGCCACGGGCGCAGCCACAGCACACACCAGGGTCTGCACCCACGGCGTCCTCGCCTGTCTCAGGGCATCTGGGCAAGGTGGCATCCCTGGCACTCATGGAGAAAAGGGGCTGACAGCATCATTGGCACCGCCTGGTGCCAGATATGTCCCGTGTGCTGGTGCCGACAGGCGTGCAGGACGCGCTTTGTTTGCCAGGAACCTCAGGCAGTTTTGATTTATTCCTCCTTTCCAGCAGCCACTCTGTTCAGCCCCTCCCACACGCTCGCCAGCCCTCCGAAGTTTAAGATCTCATTAAAGCACAGCTTTCCCTCAGCAATGTGACCGTCCTTGATGGGCTTTCCTTCCCTCGGGGTAGGTGTTGGTTAAGGATTTATAATTAGCTGATAATAAGGTGGCTGTGGCTGGAAAAGCACTTCCCTCCTCTGCCAACCCGCCATGCCCATGGGGTCACTGGCACCCAGCGGGGCTGGCACGCTCCTGCCGATGCCCCGGGCTTTCCTGTGCTGGTGCTTCTGGGCAGAGTCCGGCACGACTCAAGGCTCTTATTTAATGGCAAGGTTTTTGGAGAACCTTCCCTGGAAGGAAGCACAGGGCCAGTGCTATCTGCTGCAAAGGGGGACCCGAAGCCCCTGGGCCATGCATGGGGCACGCTGGGAGCCTGCAGCACCCATGGGTGCTCCCAACCCGTGGCAGGGAGACTGGGTGATGGCAGCGTGGTCCTCGCCTGCTCTGCCCACCCTATGGGAGCCCCTAGCACCCACCAAACCACAGCTGGGGCCATCGCAGAGAGCTTGTACTCCTTTTCCCAGCTTTTCCCCAGTGCTGGGGTAGCTTTTCTGCAGGTTTAAATATAACTTTTTTCTATTCCCCGCTCTTGCCCCAAGTCGCTGCCAGGGAAAGCTCCAGACAGCCCCATTCTCCCATAGCTGTGCCGCTGTGGGCACCTCCGAAGGCACTTTGCTCTTGTTTGGTTGGGGTTTTTTTTGGTTTGGTTTTTTTTTTTTCACGTGGCTGTGTCCTTCCCCAGGGAGCTGCCTATAAATTATGTACGTGGAAAATGGGACCAGAAAGCTGCAGGCATCAATAATTGATGGTTGACGTTTCCTAACGGGTGCACTGCATCCGGGCATCCCTGCGCAGCGGGGCCTTCGGGTGAAGCTGTATGGCTCTGCTCGTCCCTCGTGCCCTGGTGTTAGATCCCTTCTCCTCCTTCCCTGTGAGCTTTGGGCTCAGTTTTGGTTCTTAAATGCGGTATTAAGGACTGATCCAGCCCTAGGCAGTCGCTGCATCTGCTGGGGGGTAACTGCAAGCTCTGACTTCAGTTCCCACAAGCAGAGCTGCAGCCCAGGCTTGAGCTCCTTTATCTGTGGACCCCAAAGGTTTAGTTTTGGGGTGTCCCTAGGGGAGCTGTGGATGGCTCTGTGCTGTTGGGTTTGGGGTTTTTGCAAGCTGGACCCTGTCCTTGTGGCCAGCGGGATGCGGGGTGCTCTGTCCATCCTCCATCATTGTCTCTCCTGAGTCCTGGTGCTTCTGCTCACCCCTCGCCACCCCTGTTCACCTCCCCCTTCCCTTCCTTTTCCTACATCAAGAAGTCCCAACCTTCTTGCCCCTGGATCTTGTGGACAAGGAGCAGGCACCAGTCAGCTCCTGGCCAGGTTGGGGGGAAAATCTCTCTTGTAGTTGGGAAGTGCCTGGCCCAGAGGCTGCTCCCAGCCTGGGGGATGGAACACGCTGGTGTTTTGGCTCCGTGCTTTACTGTGTGAGGGAAGAAGGGACACCGGTCATTGTCTGGTGTTCATCAGGGCAATGTGGAGCACTTTCTGGAGGGGTTGCTGACCTCCTGGAGGGTCTACAGCCCCCCAAAATCCCCCCTCCTGGAGATGAATCCTTCCTAGGGAAGGCTGCAGGCTGAGAACAGACAGAACTCAGTTCAGTTGTGCTTTGCCCACCTTCCCGGCGATGGCTGCAGGCACCCTGCCTTGAATGGCACACGAGGTCCGTGACGCTGGGCTTTGGGCAGGAGCAACCCTGCCTGTTTTGAGAGCTGCATGCCTGGTCTGTGCTGTCCCTTCCCGGCAGCGTCCGTGGCGGTATAGAAGCCAGCCTGGGACTCCCACGGCTTTTGGTGCTCTGGCAGGACAGGCTGTGACTGCTGCCTTTCCTGCCTCTTCGGAAAATTAGCTGGTGTTTATGCAAAAGATTAGCACTGCTCTCCTGCTCCGCCGCCCGGGAGCCATCTCCCCTTCCTGCTCGCAGACCAGGATTTGGCCACCCCTGCCAGCGCGGGAATGGTTGAAGGTCGGGGTGACCTTGGGTGGCTCAGGCCGGGCTGGGGCTCGCAGGGACTTCCCAGGCAGGGAAAGGGGAGCAGACGCTGCGCTCAGGGAGGGATGCAGCTGAAGCCCCCGGGGTGTGACTCTGCTCCCGTTAAATCCCGCTGCAGGCAGACCCCGGGCCGGGCAGTGCCGTGGGGCTGGACCACGGCACCGGCTTCTCTCGGCTCAGACTTCGGCCATCGGGAGGGCCAGGATTGCGGGCAGGGAGAGGGGAGGGCAAGACAGGCAGAAGGCAGCCAGGACGGGTCGCTTCTTGTCCAGTCCCCCTTCGCCACTGCCTGCTTGGGGGCTGGCAGCACGCGAGCGCAACCCGAAAGGCTCCCAGCAAGGTGACCCTTGGGACAAAGCCACCTCTGAGCCACCGATTTGGTGGCTTCGTGCCATTCCATCGCCTGGTTGAAGCCCCGTCCTACCCCTCCGCTCAGGCGGTCTCTGTGGTTTCTTTCCAGGGAGCTACTTTGCCAACCACTTCATCATGGGCGGCGAGAAGTTCGACTCCACGCACCCCGAGGGTTACCTCTTCGGCGAGAACAGCGACCTCAACTTCCTCGGGAACCGGCCTGTTGTGGTGGGCACCGGGGGGAGCGTTGCTGGGGGGGACATGGGGCCCAGGCATGCCCCTTCCCAAAATGGTGGTGACTGTGTGTGTCATGGGGGTGCATGGTATAAGGCTGCTGGCTGTCACCCCTCAAGGGCAGAGCCAGCCAAGCACACCTGGGGTGGCCCCAGTGGATTCTCTGATGTCTAATATAAGGGTTGGCTACTTGCTGCAGCCTGTACTCCATGGGGGACTAACCCAGGTCTCCTCTCAGCCTGTCTGCCCACATCCACATGCTCCGCAGCAACATAATGTTATTGCTATGTCTCTCACCTTGCTGCTGAACTTGAGTTGCAAGGGGTGAATAGGTTTGCAGGTGGTTGGGAAGGGACTGGGCGATCGCATGACCTCTGCTTTTGGGTGCCACTCTCTGCACTACCTGTGTTGCGGGTCATCAGATCTGTGCATATTTTCCAACCCGTAAGGGCTGCTTGCAGGCATAAACCTGCTGACTTAAAAACATCAGCTGGTGAAGATGATGGTGAGGAGTAAATGGGCTGATTTAGCCCAACTCCTTCTTTCTCACTCCCTTTCTGAGAGCTGCTTTTCTTCTTGGCTTTCCCAGCTCAGCCAGGAGCCATGTCCCAACCCAGGTGGCACAGGGTGAGGGACATGCCAGGAACAGCTCTGGTATGGTGCAGGGCAGAGTAGCTTGGACAGGAGCAGGAGAAAGTATTCCCCAAGCTCTAGCAAAAAAGGCAGGGCGTTTGTGGGGGCTGTGGGCTACATCGATGGATTTTGCGGTGCTGGGTGCTGCCGGCTCCAGCTGGTCCTGGGGTACGGGGAAGCCCGGCAGCTTAGAAGGTCCCTGGACCTCATGATCCTGGAGATGTTTTTTCTGCTTTCTGCCTTTGGAAAGGGAGGAAATGAGAGCAGGGTCATCCCCACGGCGGGTTTCACCTGTAGGGGTAAGGTCCCCTGCTCCTCTGGGTGTATCTCAGTGGGGCAGCTCGCTAGCATTGGACAGAGCTGGGGTGAGGGGGGTGTCAATTATTAAAAAAAAGTCCTAGGTGAGGAATTAAAAGGCACCAAAGCTTTTCTGTTGAGTCAAGATAAATTTGCCTGGTGCTAATGGCCCGACTCTCGAATGCTGCCTGCTCTGTGTTGGGCTGGCGAGGCTGCTGCCTTCCTGGTTTGCTTTTCCTCCTTGAAATTGGCTTTGTCAGTGTTTTGGCAGCGTCATACGGTCCTTCAGCAGGGAAGCACCCAGCCCTGGGCTGTGCCAGAGTGGGAATCCCAGTAGAGCCAAGGGCAGGAGCACCCCCAAAAACCCGTGAGCATTGGTGGGCAAAGCCAGCACCTTTCTGTCCCCTGTGCTTCCCCAGAAAATGAAAAGTCAGCACTTGGGTTCTCTCTCCAGCAGCGAGCACTGAGAAATCCTCTTGATTACAGTAAAAGCCTCTAAACTGCCCAGCGAGCAGTTCCCGAGTCAGATGCCCTGACAGCAGAAGCAGCAGGGAAGGTAAAGGAACAGCTTGGAAACAGCAGAAAGAATTAATACAGCATTGCAAACTAAATTGCATTGCTCCGGCTTAATTACCAACGACCCTGGGCTACAGAGCTGTGACCGAGGTACCGTCCCCCTGGGGAGTGGGGGGGCATTTTGGGGCTGGGCTTTTGGGTCAGCCCAGTTTTGAGGGGTCGAGGAGCACCTGTGTTGTTTCTGGTCCAAGCCTGCATCCGTGCACTGTTTGGGCATCTCTGATGCCGCCTCCAAGACCTGTCCTGATGCTTCTTGGCAGTAATGCTTTCACATTCTGGCATGCTGTGAGAGCCCTGGCTGGGCTGGAAACATCAGAGATGGCCAGTGCTTTTTAGTGGGGGATTTATTTGGGGTTCCTTGGGTGTCAAGGGCCAGGGTCTTGGAAAAATTGCATCCCAAGTCCACTCTAAGACGAGCGTCTCGGCTGAACTATTAACAGCACTGCTGCCCTGGGGATGCGCAGAGCACCCGGAGGCTGTGCAGACTCTCCCCTCCGCAGATATGGGATAATCTGGATTTTCCAGTTTGGGACTGGTTCCCAAGGGGCTGGGAAGGGCGTTGCAGGTTTAAGTAGCTGCCACCATGCTGGGACACCTCTGCAGGGGCCAAGGAGTGGAGAAGCTGCTCGCAGCACTCGGAGAGCGTGGCGTGTTCTGGGGAAGCTGGGGACTGTTGAAACGTGCCGCTGGGTTTCCCTGCCCACGCAAACCTGCTTGGCTCTGCTTGTAGAAAAACCCCAAGAAAGATTTTTGAAGTTGGTGGGTGTTTTTGGTGGTTTTTTTGGTTTTTTTTTCACTTTAACAGAAGCTGGCCTGGACCAAATGTTGCTATAGGTGCATGGACGGTGTTTTTAAATGGGTAACGGTTGCAGTGAGGTGTTTTTCTGATGTTTTTCAGCTTGATTTAAATTGAGGAGATGCAAAAAGTCCTTTAAACAGCCCCTTTCTGATGTGCAAATCCGGCTTGCAAAATCTCATTCAGAAAAAACCCCAACCCCCCCAAAAAAGAGCCCAGACGTGGGCGTGAAAGAGCCCAACCGTGACGGCAAAGCAGTTTTTACAGCAAGAAATTTGCCTGCAGTGCTTCCCCATCCTGCCCAGCCCAACGGCCCCCCGCAGGGCTGTTCCCTGGGGACCCAGCTGCCCCTTTCCTCCTCCATTGCCCACCCCTGGGTGCTGTGGCAGGAGGGGGCTTGCACCCATGGGTGCTATCCCTGCCGGGGTGAGCTCTGCTGCTTAGCACAGGCTGGTGTGGGTATGGGACGGCTGGGCAAGGTGCAAATGAACAAGATTGGATTGTTTTGCTAATTTGAATAGCAGAGGATGTATTGCGACATAGCGTGGCATGTCGTGACGTGGCTTGGCTCCAGCCTGGAGGCCTTTTCTCACTTGCTTCCTTCCAGCTGCAAGGGACGATCCTGCAGGTGCCCTGACAATTCTGCAGGTGCCCGTTTAGTGCTTGTGACTCCTTAAAAAGCTCATTAACAGCAGATTAATGACTCGGCTGTCCTTTTCCCCTCCCGGAGGGGAAGGAGGGGGTGGCAATTCCAAGGTGCCGTGGATTCACCTTCAAATGAATGGCCTTTTGATGCCACCGGTGGGACCAGAGCCATGGGACACAGGGGATTGATGCCCAGCTGGCAGAGGAGGGATGGGGCAGGCTTCTGCCTGGTCCTGCGAGCTGCCTGTCCCGTCCCATCCCGCTGAGCCCTGCATGGGTCCCCAGCCAGGGTGGTGGGGACGGGGAGGGTGACGATGGCTTTGAGGACGGGGAGGGTGACGATGGCTTTCCCACGCGAGGGCGCCAGGGACATGGGAAATGGGCACATGGCTCCCTGCGGGGCATCCCCAAGTGCCATCTGTAATTCAGTCTTGTCCCTTCAGTATTGGGGTGCAGCGGGCACCTCGCCGTCCCCACCCCCCCCCCATCCAGGCTGGGGACAGCATGGGGGGATGAAGGGACCCAGGCAGCCTGGCTTGGTTACCTGTTCCCTCTCCCAAGGCAGCAGTTGAGCCCTTTGGCTCTCGTGAGCATCTGTCCATCCCCGATAGCACCTGATGCCCTCCTGGCTCTGGCCATCCCCTGGCACGTGGTGACAGCTTGCCAACGACCTGGGCATTAATCCCAGCATAAACCTCTGTCCCTCCAACACTTGTTTGTGTCGTCCCCCCTGGGGGGGCTGATCCCTTCCTGGGGCTCAACCTACCTGAGAGATGGAGAGGGATGGATGAAGGGTCCTGCGTCCCTTCCCTGGTGCCCTCGGTCTCCCTTGGGTGGCTGCAGTGCCAAGGAGGGGGTGTCCCCTCTCCCCAGCAAGCCCTGTGGTGGCTGCAGGTGGACAGGAAGGACAAGGTCACCTTGGAGGATGGCTCAACACCTCTCCCTTGTAGCACTGCTGCCTGCCTGGTGCTGCCCAGCCACCCTGTCGGCTCCCCACTCTGGGCACAGAGCTGAGAGAGACCCTGCCACAGAAATCCCATCCATCCTTGGAAGAAAATAGGGATGTTTGTGTCCATTCCTTGGCTGGCAGGCAGGGAGGGAGCTCTGGTCTCCCCCCGCCCAGCCTCATCCAGCAGCTCCGTGCTGCATCAGCAGCCTAAAAATACATCGGCAGCTTCCCGCCTGCCCTGTGCCCCGTGTTCCCCTCGCTCTCCAGGCGAAGGGACAAGGAACAGCCCTTCTCTGCGTGCCCCCCCACCCTGCCCCGGTGAAACTGTCCCCTGCAAGGGGTTTTGGGCTTGCTCTTTGCAGAGCGATGTCCCTGTCATCGCGCTACCTGGTACCCAAGTGCCAGCGGGAGCTGCAGGTGCTCAGCACCCATCAGGATGTGCAGGCCACCCTGGGTCCTTGCAGACAGGGTGTTGGGTCCGGGGACAAGGTCCATGGCCGCTGTAATCCCCTCCTCGTGCGTCTGCCTACACTGGTGTCTCTCTCGTCCTAGTTCCCTTATGCTGCTCCACCTCCTCAGGAACCCGTGAAGACCCTCAGGAGCTTAATCAACATCCGCAAGGACACCCTGCGCCTTGTCAAGTGAGTCCTGTGGGGGGAAGACGGGGCTGGGCACCCCACAGCCATGAGCCACAGGTTTGGCTGGATGCTCCTAGGGGATGCTGAGCATGGGGATGCTCTCATCTCGGCACAGGCAGATAGAGGGGACAAGCCATTGCTGTCCAAATGTACCCCTTCCCCTCCCGGCACGGGTGAGCTTCCCGCATGCGGGCACTGGCTGCGCTGGCTCCACTGCGGGATTAAAGGAGCTTAGTGCTGCCTTTGAAGTGCTTTGCTTTTTCTTCCTCCCCGACCTTCCAAAGGCTTTGTTGGAGGGAGGCTGGGGATTGCAGCTGGGACGGGAGGTTTGGGATTACAGCTGAAATCTGCCTGCGGCACTTCTCAGGCTGCAGGCTTGACCTTGGGCATGCGGGGCCCTCCTGGCGTGCCTCAGTTTCCCCTGATGGAGGGGGGCGGTCCCTTTTGGGGCCATTGGTGCCGAGGGCAGCCTCATGCCAGGGGATCAGTCCTGGGGCACCCTGAGCCGTCCTTGAGGGGTGCCGGTCTCCCGGACCCTCTGTTCTCCCCAGGTGCTCGGAGGAGGTGAAGACCCCAGGGGAAGAAGTCAGCAAAGCCAAGGTGCACTACAACGTGGAGTTCACCTTCGACACGGATGCCCGTGTGGCCATAACCATCTACTACCAGGCGAGCGAGGAGTTTCACAATGGGGTGGCGAGGTGAGGAGCCCCAGCCCGGCATGTGTCTGTCTCCCTGGCCAGGGTGTGGGGCTCTGCTGATGGACTTGGAGCCTCTTCTCCCTGGAGCATCACCCCTCCTCAGGGCACGAGGCAGCTGCCAGCAGTGCTGAGGATGGAGAGGGGCTCATTGCCTCCCCTGGGTATCGCTGCCAGGTCCCTGCCAGCCCCCGCTGCCTCCTTCCCCATCCTGCCGTGCTCCCTCTTATCACCTCCAGGTCAGAGCTGAGACCAGGAGGAATCATTGCCCCTCCTGGTCCCCTCCAGGTTGGCTGCAAGTTTGTCCCTCTCCCACTCCTGTCCCATGCTGGCTGCCCTGGGGTTATTTTAGCCCCGTGGATTATTTTAGTTCTTGCCTCAGCCCCAAGAGGCATCCAGGAGGGGAGGGGAGGAGTGACCCCCCATCTATCCCATTTTTCTGGCATCCTGTGAGCTAGGGGGGACCGGGAGGAGTGTGGGGACACCTGCAGTGCCCCGACTCTGTCCTCTCTCCACGGGACAGCTACATCCCCAGGGACAACAGCCTGCAGTCGGAGACGGTGCACTACAAGCGGGGGGTGTGCCAGCAGTTCTGCGTGCCCTCCCACACCGTGGACCCCTCTGAGTGGAGCGAGGAGGAGGTGGGTCCCACTGGACTGCGGCATCAACCGCAGGGTCGGGTACAGTTACGGATGCGGGATGAAGCCTCCATTGCTGCTCCATCTCACCAAGCCTCTCCTCCTGTCTCTCTCCAGCTGGGCTTCGACCTGGACCGGGAGGTGTACCCCATGGTGGTGCACGCGGTGGTGGATGAAGGAGAGGGTGAGGAGGGGGTTCCTTGCTGGGTTGGGCTTGCCCAGTTGCTGGCACCGTGGTGCCAGCCCTTGTACCAACCAGGCAGAGCCTCCTGCTTCTCCTTGCTGCTGCCAAGGCTCTGCCTGTCCCCTGAGCCCTGCCTGTCCCTTTGTGTCTTGCAGAGCACATCGGGCACTGCCACGTGCTGCTGGCCACCTTTGAGAAGGTAAGTGCCAAGCTGGGGCTGTCCTCTGCCTCCTGCCCCCTTGCCCACCGGGTGCGAGAGAGCCTGGAGAAATCCCGCGGGGCTTGGGATGGTGCTGCTGGGCTGGGGCTATTTTGGGGCTGCTTCTGAAATTCTGGGAATATCCCCCAAATCCTTGATTTTAAGCACCCGCTTTTGAGGCCTTTGGTCTCAGCTCCATCTTCTTTGCCCCAACAAGTCTCCAGCCTTGTGATGTGTGTGACATCCTACACCTGCCTGGTGCCGGGGTGTCAGGAAAAAACAGAATTGCTACAAACTGGGCTGGTTGGGAGTGAGGTGGGAGCGGTGACAGCTACAGGGTGGGCGGGTGCTCGAGCACGGTGGTCCCTGGGGTGCTCAGCCCCGGTGCCCACCCATGTGCTCTCCTCCCTCCAGCACAGCGACGGCACCTTCTGCGTGAAGCCCCTCAAGCAGAAGCAAGTGGTGAGTGTCCAGGTGTCCCCGAGGAGGTGGCAGCTACTGCCCTGCACACCCCTGGGGGGGAAGGTGGCGAGGGGCTTTTGGGGAGCAGCCTACCCCTGCCCTGCTCCTGCCTCCCCGGGAGCTTGGGGACCACCGGCAATTTCAAGTGCGTTGATGCAAAGAGAAACCACAGATGTTGGGGCAAGGAGGGCTGGCCAGAGGAGGGGGCCAGGAGCTGTGGCAGCTGGGGGGGCTGTGTCTCGGCTCCTCACCCCTTCCCCACGGGGTTGCAGGTGGATGGCGTGAGCTACCTTCTGCAGGAGATCTATGGCATTGAGAACAAGTACAACACGCAGGACTCCAAGGTACGTGCCTCCATCCTGCAGGTCTTCCCTCATCCCCTCACTCCTTCCCCTAGCACTGGTTCAGCAGCTAAAACACACACGGGGCAAGAGCTTGCAGCGTGGCACAGAGCTGCCTGGGACAGTGCAGGTGTTTTGTGTTGGCATTGAAGCTGCTGGAGGCAGAAAGCTGAAGGATTGAGCCTTTTTCCCCCATCCTTTGTGGTCCCTTGGGAGGGTGGTAGCTGGATCTTGCTGGCTTAGGAGGGGACTGTGGGGCTCAAAGCATGGGATGTGCCTCCCCCCTGCTATATATATATATATATATATTTGTAAAAGTTGGGGTGAAGGATGCATCCCTCTGTGGGGTGCCTGATGCCTCTGGCCCCATCTCCCAGCCTCCAGGAGGGGAGGGATAAGATCCTAGGGTTGTGTTTCAAGAGCAGGGACACAGACAGGACCCCGCAGTGAGCTCTCAGGGCATCCAGCTGGTATTTTTAGGGCACCTACCCTCATGCTACATGGGCTGGGGACCTCGAGGCCAAGCGGTTCCCATCTCTCCCATGGGGCAGGTGGCCGAGGATGAGGTGAGTGATAACAGCGCTGAGTGCGTCGTCTGCCTCTCGGACGTCCGCGACACCCTCATCCTGCCCTGCCGCCACCTCTGCCTCTGCAATACCTGCGCCGACACCCTGCGCTACCAGGCCAACAACTGCCCCATCTGCAGGCTGCGTAAGGGCTGGGGGAGCTGGCATCTCTGGGAGGGGGCTGGCATCTCCCATCCTTGGGTTTTTGAGTCCCTCCAGCCCCACATGCAGCGATGCTGTGCAGTGTGGGGATGCCCCTCCTGGGAAATGGGATGGCATTTTGGGGGAGGTGTGTGTCTCCCTTTGGTGCCCAGTTTTCACCCTGCCCTTCGTTCCCGCTGCTGCAGCTTTCCGAGCCTTGCTTCAAATCCGAGCCATGAGGAAAAAGCTGGGTCCCCTCTCGCCCACCAGCTTCAACCCCATCATCGCCTCGCAGACCTCTGACTCTGAGGAGCACTCGGTCAGTGCCCGGCTGAGCCTGGCCCCCCTGGGCGGCTGTGAGACCCTGGCCCCCTCCTGGCTGGGGAGGTTTGGGGATGCACGTGCTTCCTGGGGCCAGGCTTTATTTATTTAATGCAAATTGATCTTGCAAAAAAAAAAAAAGCAAGTTCAATATTGCAAAAAAAAGGGCTTTCAGTTGGGTGGAAAGATGGCAGATTTGGGGCTTGCATTTGTGCAGGTAGTTTGTCCATTCTCTGGGTTTTGGCTTCTCCCTGGGGAATCCCAATCCTGCTGGGAGCAGGGATGGGGGCAGTGAAATGGCCCAGGGGGGGACACTCACCCTGTCTCCCCCCTCTCCCCAGTCCTCGGAGAACATTCCCCCGGGCTACGAGGTGGTGTCGCTGCTGGAGGCCCTCAACGGGCCGCTGACACCCTCGCCAGCCGCCCTACCACTGCGTGCGCTGGGGGACCCTCCAGGCGCGGGGACCCTGCCCTCGTATGGCAGCGATGGTCCCGTGCCCCCCCTGCGAGCCCTCTCGCCCCTCGAGCGTCTTCCTGACTGTGGACCCCCAGGGCTCAAGCTGAAGAAGAGCCTCTCCAAGTGAGTACTGGGGTAGAGGTGGGGGTCCAGAGGGGTTCAGGGGGTTGTGAGTGGGGGTGAACCTCTCTGCTTTACCCCCTCCGGGCAGGTCCATCTCACAGAACTCCTCCATCCTGCCCGAAGAGGAGGATGAGAAGTCGTGCACCGAGTCGGAGCTGAGGGTCTCCAGGAGGAGATCCCCTGCCCGGCGTGAGGAGGTGAGCACTCTCCGAAACATGCTGGTGATGAGCTGAGGCACTGGGTGGGGTGGCAGCAGGTTTGGGGGAGGCTTGGGACCAGAGGGTCTGGCTGGAGTTTGCCCCTCTTGGCTCTTCCTCCGTCCGTAAGGATGCCCAGGGGAGATGGATCCACCCCTTCTGAATATCCCTATCTTGTCCTCCCCACGCACGCTTCTTCCAGGAATGCGGTGCGACGCCGGAGAGCGAAAACCTCACCCTGTCGTCATCGGGAGCCATCGACCAGTCCTCGTGCACCGGGACCCCCCTCTCCTCCACCATCTCGTCCCCAGAAGGTACGGCACGGCGGTGCTCGCAGGTGTTGGCAAGGCAGGAGGGCGGCATCACGGTCTTGGGTCTGTCCTGCTGTGGGGGCACGTGGAGTGGGTTTGTGTGGCCCCTTCCTACCCTGCCATGGACATTGCATGAAACCCCAGGGTGTCACCTCTGCTTTGTCACCCATAGACCTGAAGATGGAGGGGGGTCATGGGGGCACTGGTAGCCCCTGCTTCATCACGCCATAGACCCAGAGATGGGGGGCTGCGGGCCCTGGGGACCCGCTGCTGGCAACTTTCCACCCATCACGCCTCCGTGGCATGCAGCAGGTCCTCACTCCTTGCCCCACTCTTCCTCATTAGCCCCCTTTTCAATTAGCTGCTGCTGTGCTGTGACTCGCACCTGTGGGCTGGGGGGGTCCAGTGGCCCCGCTCAGCCCCTGCTCTCCCCCAGAGCCCGTCAGCAGCAGCCTGGCTCAGTCCGTCATGTCCATGGCCTCCTCCCAGAGCCAGCACTCCCAGCTCAGCACTGACACTGTGTCCTCCATGTCCGGCTCCTACATTGCTCCCGGCACAGAGGAGGAGGAGGAGGAGGAGGGGGACATGCTTCCCTCACCCGCGGCCGCCAGCGCCACAGCCTCTGATGGAGAGGTAGGGGCTGGGGGGGTTGTTGACGGTGCCCATCGCCCCCACGTTCGAGAGATTCCCCATGGGATGTAACTTCTCCTCCAAACTCACTGGCACCAGACTCTTTTTTTTTCTTTTTTTTTTTTTTCCCCCCATCTTTCCCACCTTCTTCCCACAGTCGACGCCTGTGGAGTCCCCAGATATAAACTTCGTCAGCATCTCGGCTGAGGAGCGTGATGCCGAGGTAACCGTAACCGCCCCATGCAGGGCTGGGAGCCGTGGTGCCACCCAAAACGGTGGGGGGACCCTGGACGTGCCCAGCTCCAGGTGCCCATGGAGGGGGAAACTGGGCAGCTGGTACCGCATTCCCTCGGGGCTGGGCTGGGGAAGGGGCTGTCCACGCATCCGTGTCCCTGCAGGGCTGCCCTGGAGATGGATGGGACAGTCAGTGGGGCTGTCCCCTATCCAGGATCATCTTCCTGGTCTTTGGAAACCCCCAGGGCCAGGGACGTTCCCCCAAAGGGACCCAGGGACAGACCCCGGCATGGTGCCAGGACCCTGCGGGGCTGCTAACTCTCGCTGCCTCTCGTCTGTGCCGCAGGGCAATGACGTGTTGGAGGATGAGGACGCCTCTCCCACGCAGGAAGATGGTAAAAGGCCCGGGTCGTTGTTGTCCCCTTGCTTTCAAGTTCGGTGTCACCGGTGGGCAGCCGAGCGAGTGGCAGATGCTGTGCTGGCCCCAGCTCCCCTGCCTGCTGGCTGCCATCGGGGAGAGCCCTGGGTGACTCTGTGGGCACCGGGGCTGGGAAAGCATCTGTCACAGCAGGGCCACCCATGGGTGGATTGAACACCAGTGGGTGGGGGGAAGCCAGCCGGCCACGGGGACCCCGGTGAGCGTGGCGTGGGGCGCGGAGCAGGCGACGGCTGGAGTGCAGGATCCAACGGTGTTTCCAACGGGCTAAGTGGGAAAGAGGCTTCTCCGTGTTTTTCCCCTCACCCAGAAGGTCTTTCCTCACACCTCTGAAAGCCACCCCCTTAGGGACCCCTGTCTGGGCTGGTTCCCGTAGGAAGGGGCTGCAAAACTGTTCCCTTTGGGATGCTTTCCTCATTTTTTTGGCCAGTCCTCAATGTGCTTTCATGAGCCAACACGTATGCATTGAGGGCTCCTCTTGCTTCCTCCCTTGCACTCAAATAGCCAAGGAAAGACATGGTCACCCTCGTGCCATTGGCCACCAGCCACCTTGGATTTCTTTTGGGTGATAGGGAGGCCACCAATGTGTCCCCTCCCACGTTTGCAAGTCTCTGGTTAGCAAAAATATGCCAAAACTGTTCCCCCGTCCAACCTGGACACTGAGCCAAGCTGGAAAGCAGGAACACCCCTTCCCAAAACGTGGCCTCTGCCCTGCAGGGAGGCTCTTGCTGATGGAGAGACTCAAATATAACAACTGGGGATCAACTGGGGGCTGTGGTGGACACCCACGGGCATCCCAACAACTTCGGGAGCAGGACGGCCTTTCTCCTTAGGACACGGTCCTGTGCCCGTTCTCAGCAGGGCTCCTGGATTATTTGGGAACATCCCTCCTGAGGTTTAGTTGCCTGCATCCGATGGATGCAGGTAAGAACTTGGGGGCTGATCTCTCGTACAGGTGATGCTAAGAAGCAGTTACCTCCCTCAGCCCCGAAAGCCTCCATCCCCCCTGCAAAGCTTGGCTACGGCTTCTTTTGCCCCACGCATCCAGTTGCTGCCTCCTCCCGGCATCCCTGCGGCTCTCACGCACGCGCTGATGGTGCTGGAGAGGCTCCGGCGGGAGGTGACGGGTGCCACCGTGGCCCGGCTCTACTGACCGGGGAGCACTTGGCCATGCCGGGGGAAGGTTTGGTTCAACCCTGGGCAGGCCGTGGGGGAGCAGGTTCACGTGTGCCGGTGCCCATTGCTGCATCGTTGCTGTTTTGCTGCCCTCTGATGTGGCCAGTGCAAGGAAAGGAGCAGCTCGGACCATGCCCAGGCGTTATTGTCCATTCTTCACCCACTCCCATCTAGATGCATCATTTTTATCTTTTTTTTTTTTTTTTTTTTTGAAAGAGGGTGGGGAGGGGAGAGGAAAAGACCCAGAAATCCCACACCCCACCGCTAAAAAGGCAACAGCAAGCCCCAGCGCCGAGCCGTGGCGTTAACTGCCTTAACTCCCTTCCAGGCCCGAGGACAGGCGCTTTCCTCGGTCTGAGGTGTGACAATAACAATGACTTGGGCATCGCACACGTGAAAGCGCTGGACAATAAACTGTGCTCTGAGGCCTGCTTACCTGGTGAGTGGCCGTCTGCTGAACATGAACTTGGGTTGGGGGGGGACAGTTCCACTCTTCCCTGCATCACCCCAGCCCTTTGTATCCATCCCTCCTCTCCCGCTACCACCACCATCATTCCCCACCACCACCATCCCCACCAGGTTGCCCTCACTGCACCCCACCACCTATCCTGCCACGGGGCTGAGCACCAGGCACGTCACCACCCAGCAGCTGTAGGTCAGGGTGACTTGGCCGGGGGGCTTCTGGCACCCTGGGGGGGCACCAGCCCTCCCTGTGGAGGCGGTTGTGTGGCACAACTGTAGCCTGGTCCAGACTCGTGGTGGGTGCAGCAGTATTTTTGGGTTGGGATGTGATCCGCAGCCAGTCCAGCCTTACTGCAGGGGTTGCCTGCCTCCCCCTCCTCTTCCTCTAAGGACGGGGAGATGGGGCATGTCAGGTCGGGGTGTACTTCTGCACAGCCCCAAAGTTCATCCCTCTTTCCCATTTCTTCATGCTTTCTCTCCCACCCTCCTTCCATTTCTATTTCCTCCTGCCCTCTCTCCATCCCTTTTTTTCTCTTCTTCCTCCCTCCCAGGCTCCTCCGTCTGCGTGAAAGTTCATGTTCGCTCTGTGCCAACACGGTTTTCTCAACCCACGCTTGTGTCCCCTCACTCTCCAGAGTTGCCCAAAGGTGACAAATGTATTGGTGACCCCAGTCCCTGTGCAGGCCAAGGGGGCAGTGGCCTGGGGACCCTCTGCCCAGCGCTGCAGGCTCCTCTCCGTCAGCCTTTGGGGGAGGAAACGGGGCAAAAAGCCAAGATGAAGCCCTCTGAGGGTCTAGGTCTCCATCAATACATTTGTGGACAAGCTGAAAGCAACTCTGCCCCTTCCTTGCCCCTTTGGCTAAATTTGTGGCAGGTTCCAGACCCACAGTGGGTGCTGGAGAGCTAGGAGGGTGGGTGAAACCCACTGGAGGGAGGGGAAATCCTTTCTTTCTCCTCTTTTCCTCTGGGAAAGCTTCCTCTCCTGCTGCCTCATGTGTTCCTGGCGGTTTCTATGCTGGAGAAACATTGTTGAGGCTCTTGGGGAGGAACGCCTGCCACAAATGCCCTGTGTCCCCCCCATCACCCTCTGGCAGCAGCTGGCTGAGCCCTGCCGGCCCAGGGGGACTGGGGAGGGGGCTGGGGGGGTCCCAGCAGCTCCACTGCCTTTGCTGGGAGTCCTGGCAAAGCATCCCCTGGCTGTGGCGCCGGCCAAAGCCTTCCCTGACCGTGTTCCCCTTGGTTGTGCCGGGGGGAGGATGAGGAAGGGGGAGCTTTGCAGCCCAAACGGCCCTGGCACAGGGTCAAATTCTTGCTGTGCTGCAAGGACTGCAATGGCCTCGTCCCCTGCCTGGGCTGGGGTGCAGAATCTGGCCCTTGGGCTGAGCCCAGCCAAGGATGCGCTCTCCATCCTTTGGCCACCACGTCTGTCCGTGCATCCAGCGGCTGCGCTGCTTGGAGCCCTCGGCAGGGAGCCGTGCTGCCGCCCGCATGAGAGGGGCGATCTGGCCTCGGCTCTTGCTGGGAGAAGTGGGGGGCTGCCGCTCGCACTGGGGCTGGGGGCGGAGGAGTGCAGAGTGGGGGCTTCAGGGCTGCCCGTGGTCCCCTGGGGATGGGAGAGGGGCCAGAAGGAATAACTCCGGGGATGCAGAGCACTGCCCTAAAGGGGTTGGAGGAAGGTTGCCCTGGGGTGCTGGGAAGAGCTTGGGGGGCCGCGGCAGTGAAGGGGAGCAGCTGCCCACAGGGCTGTAATGGCTGGTTAGTCGTTTGGTATTTTGCCACATTAATTTTGTTCATTAGACTCAGGGTAGCTCCTTCCTTCCCCGGCTCTGTCTGCTCCCCGTCAGCAGCCACTCGCTATCAGGACTCGGCTGCTTTGCGACGGAGACAATTTGAGGCATGATTTAATACTGGTGGTGCTGGATTGCAATCGCAGAGCTGGTTTGCATGCACCGAAAAAGTCCTTTTTGGCAGAGGTTTCTTGCAGGTCTGGATGTATCTGCATCCATGGGGCTGGCAAGAACAGTGTGGACTTTTATTTTGGGGCCAGGTGCTGTTTTCTTGAAAGCTTGAAAGAAAATCACCTTGACCAGAGATTACATTATTATTATTATTCCTCCCTCAATTTCTCTCATGGGGAGGTTTTGCTGTGATCAGACCTATGGGTTGGATTTTGCCCTCTCTGTAATGGATGAAGGCACGGGACGTGGTTCCTCAAAGCAGAAAGGTTTGCTCATCCCTAGTGCTGTTGTGAAATCTCTGCAGATTTCAATCTGGTGGGAAAGGGCTTTGGGAGGAGTTGAAAGGTTGCATCCTGGGGATTTTAGGACACAAGGTTTAAAACCCCCAGATCTGTGTCCTCAAGGGGATCCTGCCAAGCTCTGGGGTGTGCAGTGGGTTGCAGGGGCTGTCCCTGGGGCTCAGAGCATCCTCTGGCTGCAGCCACAGCCTCTGCTAGGGACAGGGTGGCATTGGAAAGAGAAACTGGGGAAGATGCCTGCCGAAAAGGCTGGCAACAAGGTGGGGAGGATTGGGGAGCTGCTTTGTCGGAGGCAGTAGAAGACCTGAAATCCCCTGAGGGCTTTTGCTGGTTTAAACCTGCGGATGATCTGAGCTGTAAGCGATATTGCAGCGGGCTGGGCGAGCTGGTTGGGTTTCGCCAAGATGCTCTTTGGGAGCCGGTCTGCGCAGGGCAGGTCTGACGGCTGCTAATGGCAGGGGGGAGCCCCCTCCTGCAGCCCAAGGGGAGAAGAGGCGGATGGGCACAGGGCCAGGTCCCTGCTGTGGGGCTGGACTGTGTCCTGCTGTCCCTGGCCCCGCTCCTCGGCAGCCTCCCAAGGGCGTGCTGAGCTGAGCTGGGTCTCTGCACCGGAGCACTGCAGTGACTTATGCAATATCAAGCTCTTAATGGGATTTTGGTGTGCCTGTGTATAGGGGTGTGTGTGTGTGTGTGTGTGTGTGGTCCTGTTTAATTCTCCATTCCCTCCGGGATCTGCAGACTTAACGTGCCTCGCTCTCCAGCCTGAGCTCACCATGAAAAGCCAGTCGAAAAGGCAGCTGTCACCTCCCATAAATCAGCAGGCAGTGGGTTTTTGTTGCTCCCTCTCTGAGGAAGCCTCAGCACTTGCCCTTGGCCTTGGGGTGCCCTTGCATGGTCCCCCTGGCTCCGAGCTGGCCCCACACCTGGGCACGGGGCTTAACCTCACTGGTGGGAGCAGTCACCCTGTTTTAGGGGTGCACCCCCTTCCTAAGGGCACCACGTAGCCTCTGATCATTTGGGTGGCGGGACGCAAGCCATGGGCAGGCCGGTCCTCAGCTCTGCCCATCGCCCTGCCCCAACCGGAGGGTGCTGCCTGAACCGGGAGCCTGCAGCCGGAGAGGAGGCGCGTGGGGACCTGGCTCCCCCCATGCCACAAGCATGCCCATCCCTCGGTTGTCCTCGGCACGAAACCCCGGGGGGCACCACGCATGACGGCCCCTTCACACCGTGCCCGGCGGCGGCGGCTCCCCGTCCTCATCCCAGACCCGTTCGCTGGCGGCGAGCTCCCCCGTCCCCCTGCGGTCGCCCCGTTTGCTCGCTCGGGTGCATGCCCCCGTGCCGCCTCTGCTCCCGCCTTCACCATGTGCCTTCTGGTCTCTCTTGCCACGCAGCCGCCGTGCCGGACTCCTGCCCCATTAACATTGAGGAATAGGTATGAGACCCCCAGAGCCTGTGCCCGCCTCGCGCCCCATCACCCAGGGGGGGTTGGTGCTGGGTTGGCACCCCTCACCCTGGCATTGCTGGCGGTCCCCTCGCTATCCTGGCCAGGGTGACATCCCTTAGTGCCTAACCTGCAGCCCCCACAGGCATCTGTATGTGCCTTCTTGCTGGGCACGGTGCGGGGCAGAGACAGCTCCCTTCCATTCGTCTTATTAAAACCCGGCCACGGTGCACGGTGCTTCCCGTTTGCCCCTCGGCATTCCTGATAAATTGGGGGTTTCAGGGGCTCCCTCAGCCTGGAAAGGTAAGTGCAGGTGCTCACCAGCCCTCACTGCAGCCAAAACCAAAGGGGGGGCTGGGGAGGTGGGTGTTATTTGGGGAGACTAAACTGCATCCCCCATGGAAAGATGAACCAAGCGTGCCAGTGGGCTTTGGGAGCTCCTAAACCCCCGTTTTCTCCCCCCAGGCCCGGAGGCAGCCAACAACAACGTGTGGCCGCAGCAGGCACCCTGGCCCCGCTGCCCCCCCAGCACCCAAGACCTGGAGCAGGCAGCGGCCGCCCTGCCCATGTGAGGGCTGAGCCTCGGCGGGGGCACGCACCCCCCCCCTCTGCCCGGAGGGACCCTGGTGTCCAGGCGCCATGGGCATCACCACCTCCACCCCTCGCCTGTAGCAGGACTGATTTTCGAAAGAAAAGACGGTAACCTCAACTCTTCCTCCTTGGCCCCCCTGTGCAGAGGGGGGCTGAGAGCCACATCACTTCGGAGCCCCCCATCAGCACCTTCCCATCTTCCAGCCCTGATGGGGACAGGCTGGGGTCCCCTCCTGCCCCCGGCCATCTCATACCCCCGAGCTCCTCTCCTCCAGCATGCGGAGCAGATGGGACGGGGTCACCCCACAAAGGGGGTCCTGAGACGTGGCCGGAGGGGGATGATGGGAGGAGGGTGCCCAGGGGTACAGGTTAAGGATGAGCGTTGGTGTTGGCGTGCTCGGTGCATGAGCCAGTGACCTTCATGGGGGGGGGGCTGGCTGCCCTCTCAACTTTGCTGGCCCGTGCCCCTGCCATGCCATGGGATGTCCCCATTAATGCACTGGCGGTGATTGTGCCCCCCTAGCTCTCCCTCCCTCCGCTCTCCTCCTGGGTAGCATGTGGGCTCTTGGGTCAGGCCCACGAGGTTGCTTTTCCCCAGGGGATGGAGCAGGGTGGCAGGGGTGGGCAGGGGACCTGGTACCCCCCCTGGTCACCAGCTCCCAGGGCATCGCTAATTTAACCTCACTGTCTTCCGCCCCGCTGTGAGCTCGGGGCTTGGGGCTGTGCCCTCTCTCTGGAACAAGTGCCAAAAGTGTCACCCCCACCCCGTCCCACCCGTCCTGCCCCCTCCATCGCACTTTGTAGCAGGGGGTGGATGAGGGTGGGGGAGCTGCCCCTCACCCCTCCATCCCCACCCCTCCATCCCCATCCCTCTGGCCAGCACTGGGCTGACAGGATAAGTGGGTTTTGCTCCAGGGGACAGGCACACAGGGACACCAGTGGGGTAGGGACGCAGCCACAGACCTCGGGGACCTGATGGGGCTATGCCAGGCTCCACCCTGGAGAGCATCAGGGACAGTCAGAAGCCACTGTGAGGAGCATCAGACCCAGCATCCCAATCTAGCGAGCTCTGGAGCTGTTTGGGCCAGCCCAGGGAGGGGAGGCTGAGCCCCCCCTTTCCCCCCACTTGGTTTTCTCAGTAGCACGAGCTGGGGGAGAGCCCCCAATGCAGACACAATAGCAAAGCCCACCTTCTTGCGGGAGAAAAACATGTTTCAGAGCTATGTTAGTACAGAGATGTTCATGCAGTGAAAGCAACGTCCTGCAGCAGCCGTGGGGTGTGAGCGGGGTGCAGGTCCCCACCGCCCATCCCTGTGGCAGGGCATGGGATGTGCTGATGGCCATGGCTCCTAAAGGGGGATAAAGCCCATTTTGGAGCTGGGCAATGTTTTCTCTGCCCGGCTTATAGCTGGGGCCATGGTAGCTGCTTGCTCTATGGCCCCAGTGTGGGTCCTGCCAGAGCAGGGGGTTGGTGTTGGCCATCCCACTGCTCCCTCCTCTGGGCTCCCTCCACCCCGCTGTGTCTCCCATCGGCTCAATAGCTCCCAAACTTCTCCCCGGGAACCTGGGGCTGGGCGCATGATGGTGGGGGTGACATCTCCAAACTGCCATCCCATGGGATGGGAGCTGCTAACAGCACAGAGGGCTGGAGCAGCAGGGGGACAAGCCTTGTGCCCCATTCAGGGACACACTGCCATGGTGGGGCAACCCACAGGTTTAGCTGTCCCAGCCCCGAGGAGCCAGCAGTGCCGCGCTGGGCACAGGGAGAGCTTTGGGGGTTCACTGTCATGCTGAGCTGAGAAAACCAGGGGGGCTGCAGGAGGCCAGGTGCTCCCCCACCCTCCAGCATGGGCAGGGGAGGGAAAATTGAATTGATGCTCCAAGGGTGGTTCGTCTACCAAAGCTCAACCTTCCTTGCAGTTTCGAAGGGGACAAGAGCTCTCCAGGCCTGGCTGGGCACCATGGTGTAGGGCTGCGACAGTGCTTGTGGCTGCCGGCAGGTCAGAGCAGAACAGGCAGGTCCTTGCTCAGGAGGGTCTCGGGAGGTGACCAGGAGGGTTTTTCCAGCTGCTCTAAGCTGTGTGTCCCCAAGGCTGCAGGAGCAGCCAGGCGAGCTCGTGGGATGGCTGCAGACCAGGGCTGCGGCTGCCAGCAAGCACAAGGCAATAAAGAGGAGCTGGGAGGATGCTGCGGCCAAGCAGCATGCTGCTGCCGTGGTGCGAGCAAAGAAATGAGCATCCTCTGCCATGGCGCAGGAGAGACAGGATTTTGGCGTGGGTGGCACCAGCGCCGTCCTTGGCCACCCAGAAGGAATGAGGGGTGGGCAGGAGCCTCCAGTGCTGGCAGTGTGGGGTGAAAGGCAACAGCCCCTTGTCTTACAGGGCAGCCCCTTGTTCCAGTGATCGGCCTGTCAGGGATTTAAGGAAGGAAACCAGATTGCTGCTTACGACTTTGCTTTGAGCATGTTTTGGATTTTAAGAGTATGTTTAATAAAGGGTATCTTATGTCGATGAAGTGTCCAGAGTTGTTTCGTGGTTACAAGGCGAGGGCGGGCAGTCGGGGTCTTGGGGGCTCAGTGGGTGGAAACCCTTTTTGGCTGGGAGCATTCAACCACCTGTCACCCAGGCACCTCCCCAAAACCAGCTCAGCTCCTTCAAATCTGCTAAAACACTTCCCAAGGTCCCTTCCAACCTGCATTACCTAACCATCCTAAATCCTGCCTCTTCTGAGCTCTGCCAGGATGGAGAAGGTGTGAATGCAAAACCTCTGCAGGAAGAGTCTGGCCTGGGGTAGCAGCGCCTTCCTGGCGTGGGGTGCAGGCAGATGGCACAGGCTCCGTGGGCTCTGGCACTGCTGGGATGGATGAGGACACCCAGAGGGGACTTTTCCTGGAGGAGAAGAGGAGCGTTAAGGAGCTGGGTGCTCATGCAGGAGAAATCCCTCCAGCGCTGGGGAAGAAAACTCATGCTGGGAAATGATGCCTTGAAGGTGAGGGGGGCTATAATTTGGTTTTAAAGGAGGGGGGTGATGCATGGTGGGGGGAAGCACCTTGCAGTTGCCAGAGGAGGGCTCGCAGGGGACCAGATCCTGCAAAGGGGGAGGATGGGGATGGGAGAATTGAGGCCTGAAGTGCTTTGCCCCAGGTTGCTCAGGAAAGCCCTAGAGCTCTCGCTGCCTTTGGGTGCATTTTTGCAGGGGCAGGTCCCACCCCTGAGGAAACTGACTTGTTAGAAGGGCAGAAAACTGAGGTTTGGGGTTGTTTTCTGGATATCGGTCCACTGAAAAGTGAAACAGAAATTTCCTCTCCCCTGGGAGTTGCCTCCTCCCTCCTCCACACCGATGTCCCAGCACCTGCCACCTCCCAGCCTGCGGCCACTGGGGACGGACACGAGCAAAGGGGCACCTGCCTGTGCACTGGGGAGAGGGCTTGACACCCCCCCAGCCTGCCTTGCCCAAATCCCTGGGGATCCTGGCAGGAAATCCCTTATTATACACACCACTTCTGGCAGCAGCAAGCCCCGCGAGCAGGTCCGGCTTCTCACCTGCCCTTGCTCTCAGATGTCCTTCCCCTGTGGGGAAGGCGCAGGAGGAGTGTTTAAACCTCCCCAAGACACCCTGAAGCCCCCCACTCCCCCAAAGGGTTGGCGTTGAGCTGCGGGGTGAAAGCAAACAGGCTTCCCTTGGGTTTCGCAGCTGCTCTCAGCCCCCTTGCTCGGGGACAGGGGTCCCTCACAGGTCTCTGTTAAAGCCCTTGGGCTGGCAGTGAGGGGGGGGTCACGGATTTCATATAGAAGCATATGACTGTGATCCTTTCAACGAAGGCAGGCCCCACCCTTTAATTTGGGGGTCTGCCAGCCCCCCTTTCAGCTTTGCCCTCCTCGCTGTGGGCTCTTCAGGGGCCACAAGTGGGATGGGGGCACAGGCAGGGGGAAAAGGGCTGGAGTGGGGGCCAGGACACAGGTTTTGGGTGGGGGCCAGGACACAGGTTTTGGATTTGCTGGTGCTGCTGGGGCTGGATTTGGCCCCGGCTGTGGGGTACGGGGGGGGTCCCGCACCCTCCCCACCGCATCCCTGGGTACCACAACCCTGCCCGTCCCCAACCTTCAAGCGTCCCCATCCCGGGGTCCGTCCCCCCAAAATGGCCAAGTCTCAGCCCAAACTGGCAGGTACCCTTCAACTCCCCATGGCAACGCGAGGACCAATAGCAGGGCCGGAAGCTGTTTACGAGGCGGAGCGTCGCCATGGCAACGCGTGAAGCCTTTCGGAGCAGCTACTTAATGGCAGCCCCCGGGCGACCGGCAAATCACGGCGGGCAGGGCCTGGCACCGCGCGGGCCACCGCTCCCCCGGAGGGGGGAATAGCACACCCCCCCCGCCATCCCCACGGCTGGGGATTTTTTTTTTTTCTTTCTTTCTTTCTTTCTTTCTTCTCGGCCCCCCCCTCCTTTTTTTTTTTTTTTTTTTTTTAATTTCCTCCTGTTTTTCCAGAAGCTTCTTGCTCTCTCGTGAACTTTGGAAGTTGGGGGACGTCGCCGGGACGGGGTAAGGGCTGGCGGTGGTGGCCGAGAGCAGGGGGGAGCGGTGGGGTCGCTGGGGAGGGCGGTGGGACGGGCCCGCCGGACGGCACTGCTGAGGGCTCGGCAGGTCTGCACGGGGCGGGGAGGGTGTTTCTCGTGATTTTTATTTTTAGTCTTTTTATTCCTCCCCCCCCCGATCACCCCCCACCCCCCTCCCCAACCCACCGCAGCGAGCATTTCTGGGCTCTCCCTTCCTCCAGGCGCAGGAATTTGCAGGGGCTGGGTGGTGACACCGGGGACCGAACACCTGAATGAGCTGTCGCTGCCCTAAGCCTTATTTTTGAGGGGAAAACAGCCTGTTTTGTGGGAGCGGGGCAAGTGATTCCATTCCCCCCGCCCCCCCCCACCCGCGTGCAGACCCCCCCCCCCCCCGGCTGTTGAGCACGGCGTCATTCAAACGGTGGAACCCCCAGCCCCGGCGCAGCCGGTGTCAGGGCTCCTCGTCCCCGGCTGGCCTCGGGAGGCTCTCTCCTCTCCCAAAACTACGGGATTTCGGGTTTACAGCCCAGCAGGCAAGCCAGGCACCGGGAATAACCGAAGCTTGAATCTGCCGGCTCGCTCTGAGTGAGGGGGTGCGTGGGGTGGGTCCGTGTGTGTGTCCCGGGTTGTTTTAGGGGTACCGGGTGAAGGGAGGAGCAGGGATAGCGTGAAACCCAGGGAAGTTGGTAGTGGCGGGGGGGGGGAGGAACTTTAAGATATTTTGTCGAGGTGTTGGATCCTGAGATTTTCTCCTGCTAGCGGCAGGTGGGAGAAACATCCTCGCTTGGTGAGCTGGCAGGGCTGGATTTTGGTTGTTTGAGGGAGTTTTTGTTGGGTTTTGGGTTTTTTTTTGTTGGTTTTTTTTTTTAATTCTTTCTTCGCCTGAAGGCTGGCTGGGCAGCGCTGGCCCACCGGGGTTTTGGTGATACTGGGGAGTGTGGGTTTGAGGGAATTTCGCTGAGGTTCGGGGCTGCTAAAGCACCCTGGGGGAGGTGATGCAGCTCTGGTGCGCAGCACCCCAGGGATGGGTCTCACCCAGGAGCACCCATGCCCAGCCCTGCCTGGGTGCTAGAGAGCTGCTGCACCTCAGGGAGCCTCAACCCTCTTCCCGTTGTTATTGCAGGATCTGCCCCGTCGCTTCCCTCCCCTTCACGTGCACCCCGTGAATGCAAGAGCTGCCGACACACCAAGGCATGGCTGAGGGGTGGCTGAATCGCCCGCGAGCAGGATTGAACAGAGGGCAGAAGGGCAGCATGGGGGACTCGGATGACCTGGACGACAGCCTGACCAGCCTCATGTGGCTTCAGGACTTCTCAATCATCAACGCCAGCATGGGCAAGTCCTCCTGCTGCCCCAGTGGCCCAGACCCCCATGACTGTCACAGGATCCCCAGCTTTGCCGCCCCGTGCTCGCCCCTGGCCGCCGACCCGGCGTGCATGGGCATGCCCCACACTCCCTGCAAGCCCATCTCCTCCTCCACCTCGAGGACGGCGCACCACGCCATGGCCATGCACCCTCAGCTCGCAGAGGACATTGACTACAAGACCAACCCGTACGTCAAGCCGCCCTACTCCTACGCCACCCTCATCTGCATGGCGATGGAAGCCAGCAAGAAGCCCAAAATTACCCTCTCTGCCATCTACAAGTGGATTACTGACAACTTCTGCTACTTCCGACATGCTGATCCCACCTGGCAGGTATGAGATTTGGAGACCTCTTGCCTTGTCCCCTCTCCCCACAGGGCTGGGGAGGGCTTTCCGCAGCCTCCACCGTGCAAGGCAAGGTCCCGTGGGGATGCTGGATCTCACTGGGAAGAGACCGGCGCTGGTAGCCAGTGGGGAAGGGCTGTAACGGGAAAGAGCTTGGGTGTGCAGAAATGCCATGGCCACGAGGGCAGCAGAGGGAAGGAGCCATTACAGGGGAGAGCCCGGGGCCATTTTGGGAGCAGGGAGGTACCCACTGGGGTGCTGGTGCCTGCAGCTCCTCTTGGCTCGGGGGTGAAGGCATCTCTGTACCCTGCTCTGCCTTTCTGGAGCTCTTGTGGGGTCCAGAGTCCCTCAGGACTGCACACACATGAAATTGCCAGGTCGAGTATCTCTGGGTGCTGAGGACCAGGCATAGGAGAGGGATGGAGAGGACCGCCAGGGAGATGTCGCTTGTTGGGGAAGTTCAGAGCAGAAATGCTGCTGCTTTCCAAGCAGGGCAGAGGCAGGTCTCCTGTCCCCTTCGGCAGGTGAAGGAGGCTCCATTGCTGTGACAAGCTGGTGAGGTCTCAGAGGGAAGCCCAAGAGAGGTCAAATAGGGCTGCTGTCCCCAGCTAGCACGAGCGTGTCTCCAGGGGGTAGCTCACCAGCTTTGAGGACAGCCTGAAGCACAGGGGCTTTTCCCAGCCACCTTGGCTCGCTGCCCTCCTCTGTCACGCGAGGGGACCTCTGGCACATGAGGCTTTCTAGGATGTGGCAGGGCAGGAAGGATCCGGGTGGCTTGTCACTCTGCTCAGGTTATTCCCAGCCCAAATCTGCGGTGTGCCAGCGATCTCAGGGGTGATGCTCACCCAGGCAGGGCTGGGCAAAACTGGTGCAAACCCCCTGCCCACGCGTTGCCCACCTTCTCCTCAGGCAGGTGGGTCTCCAGCGGCTCTTGAAGCCCGTCACGGGGAAGGGAACACCCCAGTCCCTCTCCAGTGCTGCCTGGGTCCCCCAGCCTCCCCTGTGCTGGGGGGGACCTACGGGAGTGATTCAGGAGGAGGAGCTGTGTGCCAGCATGTTGACTTTCTCCTGCAAACTCACGGCTGGATAATCACCACGTTTTTAATTAAATGTGTTTATTAAAAAAAGAAAGAAGGTTTTCAATCCCTCTCTGCAGAGATGCAGGGGGTTCACGGGATTGTTGCAGGCAGGAATGATAAATATGTTAACTGGCTGGGTAATAACGGAGGGCAGTCCAGGCTGAATGAAGTTTGGGATGGGGAGGGGTGATGGGGAGCAGAGAATTCAGCTTGCAAGTCTCTGACCCTTGTAAAATTTCGTTAAACTGTAAATTTGGAGTTACCACAGCCTGGATTGTTTGCAGGGATATCTGTGTTCCTGCTGCCTCTTTCTTCTTTTTTTCTTTCTTTTTTTCTCTTTATTTCTTCTTTTTTTTCTTTCTTTTTCTATTTCTTTTTTTTTCGTTCTTCTTTCTTTCTTTTTTTTTTCTTTTCTTTCTTTTTGAGGCTGTGTTCTCATCCCCTATCCCAATTCCCGTACGTGAAGACAGCCTGGAAAGGTCATACCACCCATACTCTGGGGGGAGATGGATATATTCCTGTGGGAGCTGAGTGCTTTGGAGAGGAGCCAACACACCCAAGGAGCTTCAGCCCAGAGGAGGGTTTTGTTGTGTGTGTATGTGTGTGCGTGTGTGTGCGCGTGTGTTTTTCAACAGCTCTAAGCATTCAAGCCTTGTTTTTCCTATTCGGCACTACGGATTATGGATGAATAAGCATAAAGATATCCAGGCAACATTAAAAAAAAAAACAACCTCTACCATATCCAATCTCTTAATACAGTCTTGGCTTTGTGGAGTCCAATGCTGGGTTATTTACCCAATAACTGAGTTTCCTTTCTGATTATTCACATCACTCCAGGCATATTCAGGGTTTCAGAACAGCTCAACGGGAGCAGAAACTCCTCTTTTTCTTTTTTTCCTTTTTTTTTTTTTTTTTTTTTTCCCCTCCTTAGCTCATTTAAGCAGTGGCTGATGAAGATGCAGTGATTTCACATCAAGCTTCCCCAGGCCAGGATGCACCTCTGGGGACACACAGGGCTGCAGTGGAACAGCCCACGTGTCTCTCTGATTTTTGTCTGCCTGGTTTGTGTCAGCCTGGCTGTGGGGAGGCATGGTGCCTATTTTTTGGCCAAATATTTTCCCCTCAACACTAGCAATAGGCACAGATGAACTGGGGGATGCAAGGAGGACCCTGATGATGCCATCTCCCATGGTGCTGCCACATGTTGCCACTTGTAATGGGGCCATTGCCACATCGGTGTAAAGACCGTCCTCTTCCTCCTTAGACACAAAGGAGGGCCTGACGTCCTCCAGCTTAGCTCCATGCCTAGAGCAAGTCTGGCCAGTTTCTCCCAGTGCTCTGCACGATCCAAGGCCCCGTGGCCCCAATTTACACCCAAGGAAAGTTGCCCAAAAACTTCCTGTTGTTTGACAAGTCCTAGCTTGAACCCGTTGGCTCCTGTCACCTCTGGCTGGATTAGACAGGAGGCAAGAAAACTCTGCTGGTAACTCGGGGCAGGGGAGTTTCTGTTGGGCGTGTAGCCTGGGATGTCTTGACATTGCCATTTCTGCTTTCTTTTTCCCAAAGGTCCTTGCTGAAGATGTGCTTTTCCACCAGCCTCCCCACACAGGTAGGTGCCGTGGCAGCAGACAAGCATTCAGCCTTGTTTTTTTTTCTCTTTTGGGTCTAGAACTCCATCCGGCACAACCTCTCCTTGAACAAGTGCTTCATCAAGGTGCCCCGGGAGAAGGGTGAGCCAGGGAAAGGTGGGTTTTGGAAGCTTGACCCCCAATACGCCGACCGGCTCAAGAACGGTGCCTTCAAAAAGCGGAGGATGGCCCCAGTGCAGATCCACCCGGCCTTCACCAAAACAGTCCAAGAAGAAGCACAGTGCGTTGCAAGCCCGGCCGCTTCGGCTTGCACCTCCAGTAATGTCCTCAACGTCAACATGGAGTCACAGCAGCTGCTGAAAGAGTTTGAAGAAGTCACCGGTGACCAGAACTGGAATCCAGTCAATGGCAAAGCAGGGCAGAAGCGCAAGCAGCCCTTGCCCAAGCGAATGACCAAGGCGTCTCGGCTTTCCAACTCTGCCTTGCTGACCCAGGAAGAGCAGACCGAGCTGGGATCTCTAAAAGGTGACTTTGACTGGGAAGCTATCTTCGACACCAACCTGAATGGAGACTTCTCCACATTTGGGGATCTGGACCTCACGCCTCCAATCAGCCCCATAACACGCGACCTGGACTTGACGGTACATGGGCACCACATCGACTGTCCCCAGGGGCAGGAGCAGGTCCTCACCGAATCCGACCAGAACAACTTGGACTTTGATGAAACCTTCATGGCCACTTCTTTCCTGCAACATCCCTGGGACGAAGGGACAAATGATTACCTCTCCAACTCAGTCAACATGGAGCAGTTGTTTGACCTCAATGACGCCTCTTTGCCAGCAGATGTGAGCGACTGGAGCAGTCTGGCGTCCCTCTTATAGGAGACCAGTCACCATTCAAAGCTCACACAGACTTTAGTAGGATGCTCCCCCCATGCTGCTGGGACTTAAAAGGGACAAGATTTTCTAGAGACAGAGACATCTACAGGGACTTTTACCAGCTTCATTGTAAAATTATTCACAGAAACATGAGGGGGGAGAAAAAAACCACCACCACAGAAACTGCTTGATATATTTTTAAAGGACACATCAGAAGTCTCTAGTCCATGAGTTTCCTCAAGAGAAGAAATATAAAGCTACTTATTTTTTTACTTTTAAAGGAAGAAATGTGAATTATCATATTTTTTTCCCGTGGAAATGGACACGGCATATGTGCCTTCAGGGCTAAAGGAGAGCACCTGCTAAATCCCATCTAAGACATGAGATTCCTGGTGGCTTAGGACTCGATAGACTAAGTGCAATTTTCTCACCTCTTTGTCTCTCCATTTCTCTCATTCCTTTTTCTGTCTAGAGTAGTTGGTAGGTATAGTGTGATAATTAGCTAGCAAGCAAATAGAGGTCCCTTCTGGATTCTCTGAGTTCAACCTCCCTCCTGACTTGTGCCTAGGGAAGAGGAAAAGGTTTATAAATTCAGCAAGTCTGCCTCTTTAGATGTTTTTATATAATCTATTATATATTATATATTCAAAGAAACCTATATTTTTAGCACTAGAATTTCTTAATAGTGGGGGGGATAGGGGAAATGCAGTTTGGGAGTTTTATATTTTCACTGTTTAAAGGCTTGGGTTCGTTGTTCTGTAAACCAAGACCACGCGAGGGAAGATTCCTGCAGCAGCAGCAGCAACAGTTTTTTTTAAGGATCCAGGAATTGGCCCCAACAGGAGAGGAGCAGCAGGGACCAGGACGCTCCCAGAACTGGCTTTCGTCTTTTTTGTACCCAAAATCCTTGCTGCGCTTGTTGAAGGGTCTAGACCACCATAAACCCTCTTTGTCTTTCACCAGCTGACATAGCCCCTCTCTGTTTTTTTTGGTTCAAGACTGTTGCTCTCCACTTCTTTTGCTCATCCATCAGGTTCCGAGAGGCTGCCAGGGCAACGCAGGACCCCGATTAAGGAGCCATAAGGAAAACACCATGGCATGGCCATCAGCTGGTGGTGATGGGGTCACTCCACATCGAATGCTCCCAGGTGAGACTGAGGAGGAAAGATTCAGGCTCCATCCAGGAGCTCAGGCCAAAGACTGTGTGTGCAACGGGCTCTGGGGATGGCAGTGGAGATGAAGTCCCATCCAGCCAGGAGCAGCTCATCAGCCGGGAGAGCTGCCAGGATTGAGACAAACTGAAGCTTTGGCCCTTTGGCTCAGTGTGCAGTGAGAGCGTGGCAGGGTCTCTGCAAAGTAGCTCAGAAACATTTTGGGAGCAGAGCCAAACTCTGCTGAAACTTGACTTGAAGCTCTCGAGAACTGGATTCTTCACCTCTCCTTCGCTGTAGGTTATTAGAGGTAGAGTAGCCATTAGGTAGGAGTAAGTAGAAGCTGTAGTTTTAATGGTGTGTCTTAGACTTGCTGAAAAATGGAAGATTGTAAAGAGTTTCTTTTTTGGTTACAAAAGCACTTAGAACCTTTAATGTGAGCAATATAATTTAGTGAGAGTATAGTTGTAGTGTAAGAATCAATAAACAAGCCTTAAAAAAATATAAATTACCCTTGGAGTACTTTGCAACCAAATTTGGGGAGAGGGTTGGAGCCATGGAGGTGGGAGTGCAAGTCCTGCATCTCCCTGGTAAAGCGTGGGGCAGGCTGAGAACCAACCTCTTCAGCTCATGCAAACAGCAGAGCTGGGGCTGCTGCTTTGCTCAGGTGCCAGCGTCTGAAGTCCCCTGGGACGCCACCACACAGCTGGGGCCAGTGTCCTGGGGCTGGGGAGTGAGGGCCATGTGTCTGGGGTCTTTGGGGGTCGGTGTAGGTGTTTATATCTGTATTGGCGATGCTTCTTTTTATTTGTTGTTTTTGTTACATTTTCCTGTTTTGAGGCCTCTATACTGATGCTGAAGAACTGCAGAGATATGTGTGCAATTTAACCTTTTTCATGGAAAGTTATTTACAAATTAAAAAAAAGAAAGAAAAAAAAAACCAGAGAAGAAAAAACCCTTTTGCTTTCTTGTTTCCCTCCAGCACCGCCTGGCTCTGTCTGATCCTCTCCCCTGGAGGTAGGGGACATCTCACCAGCCCAGGCCTGGTTGTACACCCAGCCCTAGTACATGGGTGCTATCACCCACCTCTGCAGCAGCACAGCAATTCCCCGCAGGGAAGCTGAAGCACAAACCACCACCTGCGTGGCGATGGTTGCACACTGCCTGTGTGGCACAAGGGTGTCCTGGTGTCCTGAGTTCTGGGAGCTGCTCCCAACCCCTGGAGCATCCTTCCGTGCCCCTGTGGGGAGCTCCGGGGGGTGACGTGGTGTGACTGCCTGGGACTATCCCTCTGCTTGTGCCATGTCCCCGTCCAGCCCTGTAGATGCCCTGAGAAACACAAGTGGCTCTGGAGCCCTCCTGGGTACAGGGCGGCGAGAGGAGCTGCACAGAAGTCACAGGAATAGCCGAGCCCTCGCGAGGCCAATTACATCGAGGAGCAGTTGGGCTCCACCAAGGCAGGGAAGAAAAGCAACGTACGCTCAGCTGGCAGCCCAGCCGGCGCAGGCAGGGCAGGGGGCGGTGGGTCTGGGGGCAGCAGGTTTGGGGAGCTCCATGGGGAGGGCAGGTTGGCTCAAGGTTGCGGGGCTGGCCGTGGGTACCTCTCTGTGCCCACACAGCCCTTCCAGTCTCCCCAGCACATGAGGAGCACCCTATCACCTCCCCAGTGATCTACTGGATCCCATTGGAGATTGGAGACCAGGCACTGCAGCCGTCAGCCCCAGGGCTGCCCATTTGCTCTGCAGTGGTCACAGCTGCTCCCAATCTGGCCAATCTCAACCCAAAATAAGGGCTGGGCTCACTGCAGAGGCTAGTCTCGGCTTGTGTGTGCTCTGTGCTAGGAGTGCAGGATGCAGCCCTTGGGATGAGGTAGGGTTAGCCCTGTGGGGGACAGCTTTGATGTGTCTGGGGGGCAACTTTGGAAGCAGATCTGGGCCCTCCCTTCAGCTTGGCGACATTGGGGACCATGAACCCTAAAAGGCAATAAGGAGTCTCCTGTCCTGGCTTCTCCTACTCTCAGGTCCCCGTTGGTAGCACTGGGGGAGCTACTCACCGCTTCGCCCTGGAAGCGGTGGCACTGGCAGCACTGCAAAAAGCTGGCAGTCCCCTTGTCCCTCGGTCCACTTATTTATTTTGTTTTGCCAGGCACAAGTGTGTAGTTTCTGGTTTTAAACCCCTCTGGAAAAAGAGGAGCCCCCAGCACCCCCACCCTGCCAGGGGACTGAAAAAAACAACCTTGCCAGGAAAAAATATTCCAGCCTGCTGGAGCCAGTCGAGGGTTTTAAAGTGAGAAAGGGTGAATATAAAGGAGGCACCAGGCGAGGCCTGAAACAACCTCGTTTTGTTCAGCTTCTGAAAGCAACAAAACCAACTCGAATGTGAATTTTTCTTTTTTCTTTCAATGAGATGGTTTGGTGGGGGGGGTATTTTTTTAAGCAGCAGCCAGGAGGTGCACAAGTGGGGCGTTGCGGGGTGGGAGCATCGCTTCCCGTGCGCGCAGAGGCAGGCAGGACGCCGTGCGGCTGCCCGCACAAAGCCCGTGTGTGCTTGGGGCGAAGCACGGTGCCAGGAGGGAGGTCGGGACCCGACAGCACCCGGCCTGCCCGGGCTTGCCGGTGGCAGCGGGGTTGCAGCCTGTGGCTGGGGCTGGTCCAGTCCTGCGGGCTGCCCCGGCTCGCCCGGCACAGGGGCGGCGGTGGGTTGGGGATGCCTGAGCTGGCGGCATCCCCCCTGTTCTACATGCGGGCAAAGTATCGTGCAATGAAACCCAAGACCACTGCAGCCCAGAGCCAGCTGCGTTTTGGGGCGTCCTACCACCAGCATGAACCAAAGAGGGTTTGGGAAGCACCCGGCTCCAAAAACTCCCTGCAAACTCAGCCTTCGCAGCCTCAGCCAGGTCCTCCCCCAGCCAGTTATTAAGCACATGGCAATTATTCCTTTATTATTTATTTCTGCTATTCCCCCAGCCATCCCCTCATCCATCATCCCTCCCTGATGGGCAAACATTGACACCTCAAACCAATCTCCTGTTCACAGAGGGGGAAAAAATATACACATAAGCCCTTCTTTTCTCTCCTTTTCTTGCCGTGTCTTTCTTTCCGCTCCATTGAGTGCGGGGCTGGCACGGAGCCATTCTGGCAACAGCCGGCTTTCACTTGCTAATCATCCTAAATATTGAAAATCAACGCCTAGAATAAACAGCTCAAAGATTGGGGCCATCTCTGCTCTGTTTGGAAATGCTAATCTCACTGCCTTTTGTTTTCCTTGTGTGGATTTGGTGCTGTGCGTTTGGAGGAGGTCACAGCTCACAGGTTCTTCCTCCACTCCCAGATTTTCCTTTTTTTATTTTTTTTTTTTATTTTTTTTTCCCCCCTCATCGTGAAAAATTCAGCCCATTTTAACGTCCTAGGCTGGGATAGCCGGAGCAGTGAGGGGCGGGAGAAGGGGGAGACAGGATGGAGGAGTGTAGGGAATGGACTCGCCTTGCATAGCAATGAATGAACCTCCAAAGTTAGGGGAAAAAACAGGTTCCCAAACATGCATCCAGGAATTCACATGGATGAGAAATCTTATGGGAGCTCCATCCTTGGTACAGCAGGTCCCCAGGGGGGACAGGGATGGGGATGGCGTCAGGGCAGCCTGGCCCCCAGCCCTGCAATGAGGGGCAGAGCTTGGGAACAGCTCAGGGACCCCCTGCCCCTGTGACACTGATTTTTAGAGGGTTTTATATCTGAGGGGATGGAAGTGACATAGCAAACTCCAGGCAGGCTGTGATGGGCTCCGGGGCTGGACCCCGATGTCTTTGCCTGGAGGGATCAGGCTGGATGCAAACACCTTTCTGTGGGGTTGCAGGGGCTCTGGGAAAGGTGGCTTTGAGAACAGAGAGGGGGCAAAGCCCCCCTTCTGCTTTTCCAGCAGTGACCTTGCACTGCTAGCAGAGCCCAGTGGGACTATGTGGCATTCACATAGCTTGGATGGCTTACAGCATCCTGATGGGGAAACCAAGGCAGGGCAAGACGATGGTCTGATGTGGACCAGAACCTGATTATCTGGGCAGCATTTTTGGAGCATGCCGGCACTCTTGTGTTTTTGGCCATGCTTTTGGGCCATGTGCAGGGGGTGCACCCTCTGGCACCAGGGAGCCCATCCAGCAAAGCTCCCCTCTGGTGTCTGCCTCCCTCCGTGCCCTGGGCAGCCCCAGGACGGGTCAGTGGGCTGTTGCCAGCAGCCGTTCCCAGCGGCGCGGCTGGCACAATGCGCTGGCAGGCTGGGGCTTGCCCTGCGGTGGGGGGAGTGCTGGTGGCCGCTCGCCCGAGCCACAATGCAACAGCCCCTGCGTAAATGCCGTCACGAGGAGATGCTCGGAATGCTGCCCCTTCCTCCTCCTCCTTCTCATCCCCACCGTCTCCCCAACACACGCCCGGGTAGGGGGCTGCAGCCCCGCAGGGCTCCTGCTCCTCCAGCCCAGCCTCTGCCACTGCAAGTGGCCCTCGCAAGCGGGGGGGGGGACACGCATCCAGCCCCTGCAGTGGAGGGGCTGAGCTGCCAGAGCAGTGCCAGCATCGCCTCCTTCTTTGGGAAACCACGTCACGCCGAGGTCGAAACTTGGCCAGTTTGCAAACAAGCACCGGGGCTACGGGGATTTCTTTACAAAGGCTGTTTTTTCAGGTGATTTATTTCCAGGTTTGGAGCATTAGGGCCACCCCACATCCTAAGACCTTTTTTCTTTTTCACTGCCATCAGGACGGTGAGAAACTCGCTTTAGAAATCCAATGCAAAAACCCTCCTTTGGTGTCTGACTCCAGGGGATGGGCCTTAAACCCCTCCCAAAAAGGTGCAAGCAGGGGCAGGCTGCAGGTTCTGCACCCTGCAGATGCAGCTCACCCATGGGTGCTGCTGCAGGCAGAGCTGGGCAGCAAAGGTAGCACAAGGGTGCATTTGGGGAATGGCCCAATTTGGGGCAACATGAGCATAAGCCCCAAATATCTGGAGGTTATGGATGGGGCCAGCCAGGCTGAGTGGCGTGGGGACATTGGGTGCGGATCCCCCAGGATGCTCCCATCCTGCGCACGGGGGCTGCTGGGTTGGAGGCCGGCGCAGGCAGCGGGAGGGCTCGGGGGTATTACGAGAGGTGGGTGTTGACCTAGAAATCGCAAAGAATTTGGCCTGGCATCGTGCTGGTGGGCGGCGTGCCAGCCTGGCAGCCGAGGGAAGCACAGCTCCACTCTGAAACGGCGTTCCTTTTCCCTGTGCCTAGCCGGGAGAGGTGATTGCCATCTGCCCTGGGAACTCTGTGGGCATTTTGGGCTCACTGGTGTCAAGGGGTGGGACACTCGTTGCTCCTAGCAGAGGCATCAGTGGCTGAGCGTGAGCTGAGGATTTGGTTTTGCTCCTTTGGGGAGTGCATACTCCAACCCAGCACAGGGTCGGTTCTGGTTCCCGGCTGGGGAAAGGGGGAAGCGGACCTGCATGTGCTGGGGGGAGTAATGCTCCATCTTGGCAGCTTTTGGTTACGAGACACATTAACAGGCAGGAATGTGCAAACATCCAAAGGTCGGAGCTGTGCGGTGGCAAGGCGTCTGCGGCGGTTCCAGCCCCTGGGAGCGCAGCAGGCAAAGGCAGGACCCCCATGCCCCGCTGCAGGCAGAGAGGGATGGTGGAGGAGGATCCCCTCTGCACAGGGCTCATTGGACCTGCACCCCTTGGTGGACCCAATGGCCTCACCGGGTGGCTCCTTGCTGGCCCTGGGGTCGCCGAGCACATTCCTGCAGAGGGGTCGGGGCCAGCTGCAGCCCTGCACGGCCTCCCTGTTCCCATCACGTGGGGGGATACACGCCTGGCACTGACCCGCATGGCAAACACCCCCCTTCCTTCCCCAGCAACGTGACGTAGAGAGAAAATGAGCATCGTCCCCAGCCTGGCCCCCAGCTCACGAAATACAGTGCCCCGTAGTTCCTCCATCCCCAGGATCGACACTCCTGGTGCACGTACACACATCTCACCTATCCTGAACCCAGCTGGGAACCTCAGGTCCTGCTCTAGGGAGGAGACAAAGGGCTTGGCCATGTGCTGAGTGGCACCATGTTCATCCCCAGTATGTGCCAGCTCCTTGGTGGCCCAAAGGGCTTGGCTGGAGGAGGGGGTCTCTGCCCTGTTCCCCCCACTCCAGCAGAGTGCTAAGTAAACAGTGACGAGGGGAACCTCGTTAATCCTGGTCATTCATTTACAAAAAGCCATTTAGAGCTGGCTATGCAGGCAGTTATCAGAGCACAGGGGAGGTTTTCCCAGCAGGACCTTAATTCCCTTCGCAAATAAAGCCGGAGGGAGGGAGAGCACAGCTTGTGTCTGTGATGGATGAGGGCTTGGGGGGACTTCTGGGGCCAGCCTTCAAGGGGTTGATCCCCACGAACCCCCTTCCTGCAAGGAGCAGAGGATCGTTGAGGGATTCCCCATTAGGTGATTGCTTGGGTGCTGTTTCAGTGCAATTGCTGCTATGCCGCATCCTTTCCCTGGAGCAGCAAGGCTGGCATGGTCCTTCTCAGTGCTGCATGGGAAGGACTGGGAAGCTGCAGGAGCCCAAACGCCAACCCTTGTCCCACATGGACTTGGTTTTCTGGGAACACTGTGCATCCCTACGGCACATCACAATGGTCTGCACCCAGGTCAGGATCAAAGTGAAGCCAGTGGGGCTTGGAGACATTACCACGGAGGCTGGTAAGTCCTTTGGTGGATTTGCTCCCATCTCATCCCTTCAAGTTCATGGGCACGGCAACAGCCAGGGTGCGTGCCTGCGCGCATCCCATGCCCTGTCCGTGCACGCTTGCTCTCTCTTCCAGGGGCTCTCCCCTTTTAACCCCACCTGGAAGGGAAAGTTGGGGACTCCTCAGCCAGCTCAGAGCTCCTGGTTTTTCTGGCTGAAGATTAATCTGGCTAAAGATTAATCGCTTTTTCTATCCGGCTGACCTAAGGGGAGACAGAATAGGCAGCGTCTGGGGAGGAGGCGAGGGCAGTGCCATCGGCGACGGTGTTCCCACGCGTTCTTGCAGCCTGGGGCACCGGCGGGTCACACCACAGGGGCACACAGCCCAGGACGGCCCTTCAGCCCATAATGAAAGTTTTGTAATTTTATGTTAATCCCGGCTCCTCCGTACTCTGATCTCTCTCCTCTCCCACATCAAATGCAAAGCCCTTTTGGAGGCTCCTGGCTGTATTAATCTTGTTTTGCCCTCATTGCCACATGCTGCGTGCCTCGCAGGCAGCTCCCGTGGCTCGGGGAGCGCCGCTGCCCTGTCGCGTCCTCACTGTCCCCTCTGTGCAGGAGTGGGATTAACCCCACCAGTGGGAAGCAAGGGCAAGCATAATTCATTTTTTGCAATAAAATGACTATTTTTTAAGCAGGAACTGTTCCTGGGGTGAGCAGTACCAAGCCACAATGCAGGGGACAGAAAGTCCCTGCTTTGAGAGCTATTATTAATTGAATTTATCCGCATCTTGTCAAGATTACACCTTTTGTGCAATGACGTTTGCAACCATAAAGGCAGCCAATAGAAATGTGGATTTGGGGGACACCTGGGTCTTTCCAGTGACTCGGAGCCAAGACCTGAGCAGGCAAAGCAAAGCCCCTCCCTGCCTCAGTTTCCCCACCTGCAAATCAAGTTGATTCTCTTTTCTGCAGCGTTTTGGGTGACCAACGCCCTGAACATCTCGTCCTCAGACAGAAGCCACTGTCACGTCCTCGTGAGCAGGAGCCACTTCCTCATGCCTGTGGCAGCGAAAACTCCTGTTGCTGAACAACGGGGCCATGACGTTGTTTGAACCCCAGGGCCTCCACACCCCAAAGTTGTTGGGCTCCGATCTGATCCTGTGTCTTGGGTTTCGGAGCACTGGAACCAGCTTTGCTTGGCAAATGCTGCAGAAGGGGCTCCTTAGCTCTCGTTAGTACACCAAAGCCCCAACTGAACATTGCACCGAGGATGCAATGCTTATTCAGCCGTGCTGGCTGCGTTTTCCACCTTCTGTGCCCATGCAGATAGTGAGCGCAGCCACCTGGATGAAAATCCCTTCTCTGCGGGAGAAAAAGGGTCTTTTTCTCCCCGTTCCATCTCACGGAGGGAGAAGCAAAGGGTGACTCAGCATTCCTCTGCAGCGGCTCCTGAGTCACCACGTTTGACTTTCCTTGACCGCGGCAGCTTTGGCGCGGAAAGCGATTCCTCCTGGGCCTGCGGGGACCCCGCGGCTGGCGGTCTGCAGGGCGGGAAGAGTGGCGCGGCCACGGCGTTCCGGCGGGAAGGCGGCGGGACCAGGATTGTCTCGGAGCTGCCATTCCACTGGCTGCGCCCACCGCTGCAGAAACAGCCAGCAGTGAGCTGATGGGGCTATTTACAGCCTAGAGATCCCAGGCGTGCTTTGTGCCCTTTTGCACCGTATTTTAACACACGTTCAAACTGCAGCGTTTCTTCCCTTTCTTTTTCATTTTACCAGAAATAACCCCTGCTGCTTTGACTCTTTGCATTTGACCAGCAAGCCAGGTTTTTTCTGCTGCCTCCCCTTGGATGTGGCGTTGCATTTTGCGTTTGCGCAGACTCTGGCAGTTTTCACACAATTTATTGGCAGACTGACCTTCTGTACATTTATTCACTCTCTACTACCCAGCCTGGCAGCTGGGACGTGGACTGGGTGCCTCTATCCCAGCTCCCCCTCTTTGCCCTGAGGGCTCAGTCACCCCATGAGGGGGTGAGGAAGCCTTTTCGCTGGCTTTTCAGGAGGTACATAGCACTACACAGGGGAGCACACACAATTGTTCCCCAGGCTCAACAAGGGGAGATTTCCTTTTGGCTCTGGCTGCCCTTTGAATGAGCGTGTAATAAACTTTGCAAGAGCAGTTTTCTGAGAAAATAAGGAACTGGTCCCAGACACCGGCCAAGGCCGATTCCGTGGCTTGGATAGATAAACTTGAGGGAGTGTCCCCTTGGAACTAATTGTAATACCTCTTGGAACTAATTGTAATACCTCTTGGAACTAATTTTAATGCAAAGCGGGAATAGGTCATGAATATGTATAGGCGTACCTGGAATTCCCATACATATGTAACACTTAACTGTTTAACTGTGAAACACATTACCACATCAGGTGTGTGCCGTTGGTGGAGCGGAGACTCCCCGGCCACCCAGCGCTGTTTTGCCTGCTTGTTGCTTGCTACAATAAACCTTGATTGGATTATCCCTGGGCTGGCGTACAAATTTTCATTGTAACTTATAACAATTTGGTGCCGTGACTCAGATAAGGTTAACTTGGTTTGGAATCTAAACTCTGGGGAGGCGCCCCCTCCTTGGATGGCCCCGGAGTGGACGATATCCTTTCCAAGACCCTTACCTCCGAACCCTAAATTTGGCAAGCAGGCAAAAGAACACTGCAGTACCCCATAATTTTCGTGCACGAAGATCCGGGCGAAGACTCCATGATAAGTGAGTATTGAAAGCGTTTCCCGTTCGGTCGGGGTGGGTTTCCCAAAGTGCGCATAAATGAGACACTCCCGAGAGGAGCGAAGTGAGTGCGGACCCTCTTGTAGTGTGGTTCTCATTGCCCGCGAGGGCGTGAGCCACGAACGAGGGGCGCGTGTGTGTGTGAGAGAGAGAGGCACTTCGGAAGATGGGGCAGAAGAAAAGCAAGCCTTCTGACTCCATGGTGGGTTCCCCGGGGTGTAGTTCGCCTGGGAAGAGGGATGACTCCATAGGGAATCCTAAGGTCAGTCTCCCTGTGATACCGCCAGATAGTCCTTTAGGGGTAATGATTGCCCATTGGGATGACTGGCTGCCCAGACAGGGCTAAAGCAGAGAGAAAATGATATATTATTGCATACAGGTGTGGAGTGGTAAACAAATTAGAGGAGATCAGGTATTTTGGCCTGTTTTTGGGATGTTTGAGGATTGGATATGTCAAGCCTTATATATGTAAATTCTAAGGAACCCCTGAGTTTAGAAGAGAGTGAATATGCTAATTTATGCATGGAGTTGGATGCCCAAATCCATGTATTTGCTCTAAGTGAAGGGAACCATAGAAAAAGAACTGGAAGCCCCGAGGAACTTCCAACACCTCCTCCCCCTTGTGTCCCCCCTGCACTCGCACCTGACCCAGCCCCCCCCTTCCTCCTCTTCCCCGACAGCCCCAGACCCAGACTTGGACCCTCCGGGTTCCCCTGAGGAGAACGGGAGAGTGGCGAGGGGTCGGACCAGAAAGAGAGGGCAGTTGGAAGAAGGATTGTACCCCTTGGGAGAAATAGCTATAGGGGGTCCACAGCCTGGCATGGATTTGTGTAAGTACCTTTGAATTCCGGAGATGTAAGGGAATTCAAGAAGGAGATGGGGAACCTTTTAGAAGACCCCTTGGGAGTATCCGAAAGGTTGGACCAGTTTTTGGGTCCTAATATATACACCTGGGAAGAGTTACAGGCAATTTTAAGTATACTATTCACAATAGAGGAAAGGGAAATGATTCGAAAAGCAGGAATGAGAGTTTGGGATCAGCAGCACCAACACGGTTCAGGCGCAGATATTAAATGGCCACTACAGCGGCCAAACTGGGATAACCAAAATGCAGAACATAGAACTCATATGGCAGATCTGCGCATTATAATTGTTCAAGGCATTAAGGAATCTGTTCCTCGAGGACAGAATATTAATAAAGCATTTAGTGAACACCAGAAGAAAGATGAGACCCCCACTAAATGTTTAAAAAAGATTAGGGGGGTCAGGGGCTCTATTTGCTGGGGACCTCTAAGAAAACAGAGCCCTTGATAAAATTAAAATTAGGCCCCCAGCATCAAGAAGTAGAGTTCCTTGTGGACTCTGGGGCGGAGAGATCTACTGTCCAGTTAGTGCCCTGAGGATGCAGACTGTCCTCGGAGAAATTACAAGTAATAGGAGCAAAAGGGGAACCGTTTCAGGTACCACTAATAAAAGGAGTAAAAATAGAAGCTCCATCTTGAATTGGAATAGGATCCTTTTTGTTGGTACCTGAAGCAGAATATAATTTACTGGGAAGAGATTTAATGATTGAATTGGAAATTAATTTGGAAATAAAAAACAAAGAAATAGCAGTAAAGTTGTTTGTTTTGACAACGGAGGATGAAGCTAAAATTAACCCTGAAGTGTGGTACACTCCAGAGTCAGTATGACGATTAAATATTGCTCCATTTGAAGTCACTATTAAGAACCTGGAAATTCCAATTAGAGTCAAACAATATCCCATGTCACAAAAAGGTAGACATGGATTACAGCCTGTAATCGAAAGGTTGTTACAGCAGGGATTATTAGAACCTTGCATGTCACCACACAATACCCCCATTCTGCCCATAAAGAAGTCAGATGGCTCCTATCGCTTAGTTCAAGATTTAAGGGAAGTAAACAAAAGAACTGTTACCGGGTTTCCAGTAGTAGCTAATCCATATACGTTGTTGAGCCACCTTTCCCTGGAATTGAAGTGGTACAGTGTTATAGACTTGAAGGATGCCTTCTGGGCTTGCCCCTTGAAGGAGGAATGTAGAAATTATTTTGCCTTTGAATGGGAAGATCCAGAAACCCACCGGAAACAACAATTAAGGTGGACTGTACTTCCACAAGGATTTACAGAATCACCAAATTTGTTTGGGCAAGCTCTGGAACAAGTATTAGAAACTTTTGAATCAACCCCAGAGGTAACTTTAGCGCAGTATGTAGATGATCTGTTGTTAGCTGGGGAAGATCAAGAGACTGTTAGAAATGAGAGCATTAGATTATTGAACTTTTTAAGCCTGAAGGGGTTAAAGGTTTCGAAGTCTAAATTACAGTTTACTGAAGAGGAAGTAAAATACTTAGGACACTGGCTGAGTAAGGGAACTAAGAAATTAGATCCTGAACGAGTGAATGGTATCTTATCCCTCCAGGCGCCAACAAGCAAGAGACAGATAAGGCAGTTGTTAGGACTTTTAGGGCACTGTAGACAATGGATTGAAAATTACAGCAACAAAGTGAAGTTTTTGTATCAGAAATTAGTAGGAGTAGGATTAATAAAATGGACTCAGAAGGACGAACAGAGTCTAGAAAGCCTCAAAGCTGACCTGGTAAATGCTCTGGTATTAAGTTCACCCGATATTAAATGACCGTTTTATTTGTTTTTGAATTCAGAAGGAGGAAGAGCCTTTGGGGTATTAACCCAAGAATGGGCTGGAAGAAAGAAACCCGTAGGCTATTTTTCCAAATTATTAGATCCAATTAGTAGGGGATGGCCTACTTGCCTACAAGCTATAGTAGAAGAAACATTTGACTAAATTAATCATTGAAACTAAAATAAACTGGATAAAATGTTTACCATTAGCACTACTAAATGTAAGGACACAACCCAGAGCAGACACTGGGATCTCTCCTTTTGAAATGTTATATGGGATCCCCTATGACCTAGAAATGCCAATTGAACACCCAAAGATAGAAGAAAAACTTTTACAGGAGTATATCATTAAACTCATGAAGAGACGGCAAGAACTAATAAAGAAGGGACTGATAGTGCAGAGGCCACCATTAGATATTGCAATACACAAAATTATGCCTGGAGATAAGGTATTGATCAAAACCTGGAAAGAATCATCTCTAACTCCCTGTTGGGAGGGACCGTTTCGTGTTCTGCTTACTACAGATACTGCAGTCCGGACTGCCGAAAGAGGATAGACTCATGCAAGCAGAATCAAAGGACGAATTCAGAGTTCTCACTGGGAGGCAACCAGAGACCCTGACAGCTTGAAAATTAAGTTCCGAAGAAAAGTGGATGAGTGAGACTATCTTTTGTAAAGATCCTCACTGTATATGTTATCCCTTTGTATGTTACAGGTGTAAACTCTGTAGAGAAAAGTGGTGGACACACTGCTCTTATGGGTAACCCCCTCTAGTGGTATTTGCCACAAATGTTATTATTACAAACAGGAATTAACTGAGCAAGCATTACGTGTGGGAGTATCAACTGGGAAAATTATAAAGGACTCCAAAGAGTGGTGGGATATTTTTGCTAAAGGCATAAACCCTGAGAGGTGTTGTCTTTATGCAAACGAGCCGTGTTCAACGAAGGCTGAAATAGTGCAAATATCTTGCAGACGAACAGTGGTCAGAGTGGGGTGGGGAGCTTGGAAAGTGAAGGATAAAAACTGGGACGCATATAAATCAAAGCGAATCAAATATAAAGCAGTTCCCCTGAAGAATATGACTGCTGCCGAGAAGATGGTACACCTCGCTGCTCTAAGCAACAGAGTAGGCAGAGAAGAAGGCAGAGACGTACTGCTGTGGGAATTAAGGTTGATGAACCACATCCAGAGAAGGCTCACGGAACCTCTTGACTTATTACTCCCAAACAAAATGTCCTCAGAGCTTCCTCAAAGTCTCCCATCTCTCACCAAGGGTAAAGACAAAAACCAAAATGATTATCAACACCCTCGGAATACCTGTCGCAAGGGTAAGGGTACACCACTTTTCTCGAACTTAAGATTAAGCATTTGGATGATAAGACTGTTACTAATGCTGATAGGGATAACCCAAGGTAAAGGGAACCCCCACCAACCTTATAAATGGATGCTCTATAGGTGGGAGGATCAAATGATATTACAGCAAGTAATTGCTACCAGGGCCCCAAGTTTTAATCAATCTTTATGTCAACTCGTACCCAGAGACCCATGTCTACATAACTTAGGCTTTTATTTTTGTCCTAGTTCTAATAATGTTAATATTAACCTTTGGACCTTGTATATTGAATAGAATTACTGGATTGATGAAAAATCGATTAAAAGCTGTACATCTAATGTTGATAAGAAGACACTATAAGCACCTAGAAGAAGACGAAATTGTTAAAGAAACTCCCCTTCTCTCCCTAGCTTGAGAAGCTCTTGCCCAGTTTGATGAACAAAATAATAAAAAAAAAGGGGGGAATTGTAATAAACTTTGCATAACCAATTTGTTCATCAAACCTGTTGATTGTTAAAATATATTGATCTCTACAACTTAGTAACTAAGCTGCTTTTAACCGTAATAACCACAGTAACAAGTGCAGAAACTAGATATTGAGCTAAGTAAGCAGGATGTGCCAATCTTGAGTACCTGATCGTATAGCTCCTCAAGAGCAGTTTTCTGAGAAAATAAGGAACTGGTCCCAGAAACCGGCCAAGGCCGATTCCGTGGTTTGGATAGATAAACTTGAGGGAGAGTCCCCTTGGAACTAATTGTAATACCTCTTGGAACTAATTTTAATGCAAAGCGGGAATAGGTCATGAATATGTATAGGCGTACCTGGAATTCCCATACATATGTAACACTTAACTGTTTAACTGTGAAACACATTACCACATCAGGTGTGTGCCGTTGGTGGAGCGGAGACTCCCCGGCCACGCAGCGCTGTTTTGCCTGCTTGTTGCTTGCTACAATAAACCTTGATTGGATTATCCCCGGGCTGGCGTACAAATTTTCGTCGTAACTTATAACAGCCAGTGCAAGGTCTCTGGTGTGGGTCTGGCCTCCACAGCTCTCTCCCCATATCTAATTTGTCAGGGTAAGTGTGGCACATGAGTACTCCTTACATTCTCTAGCCTTTCCTGTGTTTGTCTTGCCACGGATATGAGGTGACACGTTGAGTGATGCCTTGGACTGATTGAGTAAATGGTGTTTGCTGGCCTTCAAATACATAGGAAGGTGGTGCGAGGAGAAAAGAATAACCTGTTCTGCAAACCCAGGATGGGCAGGACTGGGAGGCACGAGCTTAAGTCATGGTAGTCAGGACTTTTATTTTTCCTGTGTATGGCTTCCCAGTGGCCAAGACAGCAAAGGGGAGTTGGCTGCAGAAAGGGGGGGGATTCTTTGCTACTGGTCACAGGATAGAGAGGTGACCTTGCAAGAACCCTTCCAGCCCCTCCACTCTGATTTCCCGACTTAGTCCCTGCAGCATCAGCTTCGCACTCCCTCCCGGTACCATGCTGGCCCGCAGGCCTGTGTCAGACACGGTTCTTGCCGTGGGCCCCCCCTCCTCCTCCTCGGCAGGCCTCTCCCCCTGCCCTCCCGCCCCCCTGTACGGCTTCTTTCGGCTGCGAGCGCACGCTGGTCCCGGCGGCCACACGAGGGTGCCAGTGCTGTTCACTTGCCACGATTTGCTGCAGCGAGCAAGCGAGGAACTCCGGGGTGGAGCTGGGGCTGTTCCCTGGGCTCGGGCCAGTTTGGGGGGACCCCCCCCCGTCCCGGGGACCTTTATGCGGGTCTGTGCTGCTCCTGCGAGAGAGCGTGGGGCGTGCGCTTGCGGTGGGAGATGCGGGGAGGCGGGCAGCGTCCCGGGGGGGGGGCTGCAGAGATGTGGAGACCCCCAGCTACTTCAGAAACATCCTGCTGTGGGCACAGCTGCACCTGAGCTGTCTTCAGGGCAGGCTGCAGCAGGGCTGAGCCGGTGGTTTCCATCTCATCGAAGCCCACTGCCGAGGGTGGCTGTAGGCCAGCGCTGCGCCGATGCCGCTGACCCGCCGCAGGGACCACGAGCAGGGCTTGGCCTGCCCGGCTTTGAAATGCAAAGGTAGACCCTAAGCTCTTGAGCGAACACAGATTGCGTGGGGGGTCTGTGGCTAGCTGCGGGTCTCAGAGCTTTGGATTTGTGTTTTGTTTTCCTTTTATTCAAATTGAATTAAAAAAAGACACCCTCTCTGGTAGGAAAAGCAAACATAAGGTCTGTCTGGATAAAGGGGAAGCCCTTCTTTTGTACAATAGCTCAGCGGGTAGAGCATCCTCCCCGAGGAAGGGGGAAAGCTAGGTTTGATCCTTGCTTCTGGCAGAGGGGAGATGCAAACCCTGGTCACCACAAGACCCCAGAGAGTACCATAAACAGCAGGCTGCGAGCATGTCTGGTGCGGAGCGTTTTTCTTGCTCTTTCCTGTTATTTTAAATAATTAATAATTTGATGGAGCAGGGAGTGGAGAAGGCAGGTGTCCCGTCTCCCTGGAGAGCAGTCTGTGCACCCGGCGAGACAGAGTCTTGCTCTCTCTCGATGAATATTTAAGTGTCTTTAGACAAATTGGAATGGCGCCAGCAGGAATGACTGAGAAGGGCTGAGCCCTTTCCCACTGGGTATCCTAGTGCCCGGGGGCTGGGGAAACAGCCCTGAATAGGGCAGAGAATAATCCCTGCTTGTAGGGATGTACTGTGCATCCCAGCCTTGGGTGGGACCTCTGGCTCTTGCTAGTCTTTTGTTAGGCTGTGAGAGTTCCTTGGATGGAAAGCCCCCTGGATTTAACCTGCCGCTGTTAATGTCATTGTCTGCACCTCTTCCAGCGTTTGAATCAGCTAGCACTGATCACCTACAGCTCTTCTGCTGCTTAATGCTGACCTCGGAAGAGAGCTAGCGCAGATGCCCTGAAAGTTCACATCTGTTTGTGGGATTGGGTGTTTCCAGCAGGCAGAAAAAAAGCAACGTAGGCAGTTCCTTCTGTCCTTACTAAATAGGTATGTGTTCAGAGGTGGAAGGGACAAAGACTTTCTGCTGATACTAAGTACAGAATGCTGCATGAATTTATTAACAACACTGAACATTTGCCTGGCGATCCATTTATTAGCTAAGAGAACTAAAACAGCTTTTGGATTTTTCCACTAATGTTGTACCATAACGAATGATAGGGGGAGGTGGTAATTTGAGCTCTTTTTGCAATATATTCCACATATTGACCCCATCTTCAGAAAGGTGTAAAGTCTTCAACTTTATTTCACTTGAAGAATAATTTTAGCTAAGCCAGCTATGTGTTCTTTCTCACTTAGTAGTGAAGCTTCTTGACAGAGCATTTTGTGCTCTTACCTTACATGCACAATTTCTATCTGTTAGTTTAGGATAATGATTCAATCTCCATTCAGAAATCATGAGTCAGGCTGCTTAAATCCATGCCATTTTAAAATGGGCTTCTGCTCTCTGGTTCAGTTGTATACACTATGATTTTAAAGTTAGTCAGATTTGAAGCTAGCCATGTAATACAGCCCACAAACCAGTATGTGTTTATGCAGAAACAGTTGCTTACCTAAAGGTTTAACAAATTGGACTTTAATTTATAATCTTCCTTTGGAAGCAAAACTGGAAGGTGGCTCCTCCTGCCTGCAGCTGCCTGTAGTCCAGGAAGCAAAGCCACTGCTTCCCTGGAGCTGCCCAGGGTGGGGGAGCCTGGCTGGTGAACAGCCTCTGGCCCTGGAGGATTGTCTTTTCTGGCATATGCTGCCACAGTTAGGAAATTGAGTATTGCATAGGAGAGGGGATGACCACGTTCCTCTTTCAGTGCTGATGGCCTCTTTTTACATGACTGGGTGTCAAACAGCACATTGTGCTGAGATAGTAACAATGGGCTCTGCATGGCAGCACCTAAAACCAGATCCTTTGGGCACTGTGGTACACGGCTGCCATTGATGCTATGAGGACTTGTATGTTTGTGCTCTTTATGTCCCTGCTGTGGGTATGAAAGGGATTAACCATACCAGCTCTGTGGCCTGGTTTGCAAACTGCGTTTTCAGATGTGTTCCATTAGAATGGAACACACGTTACAGCTCTGGCTACATGGCATCATGTGTGGCTCCATCTTATTTATTTTTTGTCTGGGCTAGGCTTTTAGTTGTCCTGTAGACTAGGTTATTTTTGGTGCGTTCTTTGATAACTCTGTTGCTGTGACATGATGCGAGCCAAAACTCTGGGAACATCCCAGCAATGCACACAAACATCAGCCCTGTAGCTTCTAACAGTCAACATATGAAGCTTTCAGAAACCCTGGACACCTAACAGGACTCAACAAACCCACTCTGGAAGCCTGAGAAGGGATCCAGCACTTTCCTCAAAGGGTGTATTCATCTCCTTGCAAGGCTTCCACAGAGGAACAGCTTGTTAGAGGGACCTGTGGAGCTTGGAAGCTTTGCCAATAATAATTCAGGCCCAATTCTGAAGTCAACTATTTAGTTAAACAGAGACTGTCTGATGACTGGATTAAACACAGACGGCATCTGAGTGAGCTCAACACTTCAGGTTTTTGTCAGTGTCCATTTCACAAGCCTATAATTCCATTTTTCCTGTCTTCCCAGACTCTGCTCATCCTGTGTAGTGTTTCAGGCAACGCAGAATGAGGTATTTCAGCAGAGCTGTTGCTCCTAGTTCAGGAAGCAGCCTGTATCACAAAGTGATGTTCTCTGTTTTAGGCTTAGGAATAATCCAGTATTATGGAATTGGGAGGAAACCACATGTTAGAGAAATGAAGGGTTTGTTTGTTTGTTGTTTGTTTGTTTTTCAGGAAAAGTCTCAAGGAAGCCAGGAGATGTCAGAGAGGGTGGGTGAGCGAGTCTTGCCCAGCAAGATGGTGCTGCATGTAGTTGACACAGACCATTCAATCCATGTTAACATCAACTGGAAGTTTCAGGTGGTGATTTTGAACTTCCCTCTCCCGTCACTGTCACTTCCCAGAGCCAATAGACCTTTAAATCCCTTGAAAAGATAAATGGGCTTAGCTTCTATGTAGCTTTGAAAGTGAAGCTTACACTCAATTAGCACTGTCACCAGGGTTGTTCCTGATGATCACGTCACTCCTGTTGATCCCTGACCTTTGCATAGAGCTGACTGACACAGGTTCACTATATCTTCCAACTCAGTATATTCTCCTTCCAGCTGTGGAGAACTGGGCTGACATCTATCCTGCAGGAATACAAGAGAAGCAAAAAAATACCTGCCAAGTATCATTTGTACCTGAATTATATCTTAGAAAAATACTGGGGGAGGGGAGGAATTTGTTATTTCTGTGATGCTTTGCTGAAGGAGGTCTATATGCGCCCATTGTGTTCAAACTTTCTTAATGCATGAGTCCCAGGTCTGACCAGTAGCTGGGAGATTACTGGTGTGACAACCTCTATCTCACAGGGAAGATCAGGTCACAGTGGTCATTGTGGCCTTGCTTTGAACAGTACACCTTACTGGAAGAGTGGAGGCTGGTCTTTCAAAACCAGGAATATAAGACTAGTATGCTCTTAAAACATCTACTATGTGAAGGAAAGCAAGTGTAGCAGGGAAGGATCAAAAGGGCAGAAAATCTTCCTTCTTGAATTTGAGAAGAGAAATGGTGTGATGGAGCTGGGGTCCTGACTCTCCCTGGTTCAAATGTGGTTAGCTGAGCAAGTGTTTGGTTATGGGAGGTGGGAATGGCTGCATGCTATAAACCAAGCCATAATTGGGCACTGAGTCCTAATCCCCTTGCTGACATGCCTGCAGGCAGTGTTTTTATGCTCTCTTTCCTGCATGTGTAAAAAGAGGGAGGATCCTCTGCTTCCTGGGCCTCTAAGGACTGTCTGGCTCCTAAAGGCAATCTCTTCCCTGCTTTTTTCAGGACAAAAAGTGCAGCTGAAATGTAGGATCTTATAACCATAAGCCTGAAGTGCTGAAACCTACTGCCAGAGGCACAGCCTGGAGCTGCTCTTATGCCATGCTGTAGGACTCAATGCAAAACCCGAAGCGAAACGAAAAATATTGTGTTTGAGCATTTAATAAAATCAAAGTGGAAGCAAAGGGTTGCTAAGCTGTGATGTCATCACTCCCTTCTTCTCTGACCCCATGGTAAACCATGGGGTGCAACAGGAGCAGGAAAGCACACTGTTAGGAGGCAGCAGTGCAGCTTTGCAAGCGTTTCATTTCTCTCTCTCAGCAATTTTCTTCCAGAGCCCGAAACATCTGTCTCTGCCTCCAGCCACATGCAAGTGCACCGAAAGAGTTTTGTTCCAAGCCTAATGAGTAATTTCATGCTCTTGGAATTGGAGACAGGGGGAGGGGGCTGGGACAGCAGCCGGTGTCATGTGCTTTACAAGGAGCTCTGCTGATGTCAAATCGCAGCCTGGTGAATTTTATTTTATTGCAGCCCACCAGGCTTCCCTTTAAAGTCTGCTGCTAGAGTTGCTGGTGATCGGTGCAGGAAGAGCTCCTACACTGGCTGCTGCATTCCAGGGGCTTCCTCACTTCTGGGCACAACAAGCAACATGGAAAATAATGACATCAGTGGAGAGGAGGTGGGGGAGCTCAGCTGGGCGTCAGCTTTGCTCTGTTTGTGGAGAGAGCACACGTGAATGCAGAAAGCGCTTTGCCTGTCCTGCTTCTGGCTTCCGTGCAATGTGCTCATAGAAGGAGGGATGAAGGAACAAACAATCCCGGGCAGATGTGTAATCACATTGCTTTAGTGTCTAGCAGATGATGCTGAGATGTGGTGATGCACATGGTCTGCGAACAGACATAGAATGAGCTGATTCACATTGTAGCTGGTCTCAGTGGTGTTCAAAAAGCACAAACCCCAGCTTTCTCTTCGAGAAGGACAGGGTTATCTGTAGAGAGAGATAATCTGTACAAAGCACAGGAAACAGAAGGCAGATGTTGTTGTATGTTTATCATATGTTTCCACCACAGGGTCTTCCTTTGGGACAGGGTTGCAGATCCCAGGCCCCAGAGCAGGACTTGCACAGCCCCATGGATGCACCATGCTGTGTTTATCTAGGGCAGAATATACAGAGCTCTTCCTCCACCTGCCCATGTTCTCCTGGTCCGAAAAGGAAGTTTATATTCACTCACTGTGACTCAGCTATAGAGTCTGACTCATTTTCATGCTGTTACTCATAGAAAGGGAAAGCCAAACGGCAACCAGTCTGTGCCTGTAGACACCTGTAATTCTCCAGCTTTCTGCTGTTAATCTCTGGATGAGTTTCTGTTTATCGGCACTAACGCACTTATCCTGCTGAAGCTTTTAATATGTCTCTCTACAGAGAAAGACTGATTAGAAAATAAAAGTTTTCTACCCCTAAAGCTAAGAGGAAGTGTGCTGAATCTCCGTGGCTGCTTGTAGAGTTCCTGAAATGGGACTATTTCAAGCGGACACTTCACAGGGGTAGCAACAGGCTGGGACCAGATGGAGCAACCACCAGGCAGAGCTGGGAACGGCTGCAGTTACTGCAGCTCCTGAGCTGACCTCTGTGGTCTGGAGGGAGTTGCTGGTGGTCCGTCTCTTAAAGGTGCTCAGTGCTAGGAGATCCTGCTTCCAGCAATGATGGCTTGCTGGTGACCAGAAGTCCGTCTCACCAGCTCTCTAGGCTTCTGTCCCATGCTTTGACTCCCCACTGTAATATAAGGACTATAGCTGCTTGGATTTCTGTAACAGGCTGCCAGTCCTCAGAGGAAGGGATGGTGGTTTACTTTGTGTAAGCCTTTGTTGGGCTGCCAGCTCAGGAGTCTCTGCTCACTTGAGATCTGGCTGTGTGTTGCTCACTCACGCATATTTTGTTAGCTCATCAGGGTGCAGGGAAACACTGGGTCCTGGTTTCTTCTCTTGCAGCACGATGGGTGAGTTATTCTGTGTTAGAGACCGCACGAGCATGAGTCAGATTTGAAAACCTCACCCAAAATCCGCACAGGAAGGCTTTAGCTGTGAGGTGGGAACCAGTGCCTGCCACTCACTACAACTGGGCCAAACCCAGGCTTTCCCATTTCAGCCTCATTCCGTGTAAAAACCACAGTGCAGTCCTTCCTGCACTGCACAGGAGAGCACAGTGCAAAGCTCCAGGTGGGTGGGCTGTTCAGGGGACAAGAAGGTATCTTGGGCCTGGAGCAGGGGTTGTGTTAGAGTTAAAGCGGTTTCCTCTGGGTTATGGGAAGCTGAGCTTCAGATCACCAGTCTAAGTCTTGCAGAGGGGGGCTTGGCCTCAAACCTGGCTTTCCCTTCTCAGCAGCCTGCTGCTGGGCAAGAGGCCACCCTAGGCTTCTGCTCTCTCATCCTTCTCCTTGATCTCATCTAACGAGCATTGATCAGAATTGTTCCAGGGACTCTCACATGAAAAGCTGGGGTTTTAGTTATTTTCTGGTGGAAAAATATTTAATTGGAAAAATTCCTGCATGGCCTTGGTATGCTTTCAGCTGGCATCCTGCCTGCCCCTCTCTGAAAATATTGCTCATTTTGAGCACAAGCACTTCTTGTGAAGCTGCTTTCTTCGGTGGCAATCCCTCATTTACTTAGGTTTCTTTTTACCTCGAGCAGATGGCAGGAGTTGGCCTCTTGTTACGCGGCACTGAAGCGACCTTCTGGGGCTGCCTACATGTCCTGCTGCCCATCACAGGAGAGCATGGCTGAGAGATGCTGGAGTTCCTGTTGTAACATTTAAGGAGCAGCCACTGCCCTGCTGTTCTAGCTGTCTGCTGTTAATACTCGCCGCCGCCCCCAGCTCTGGCAACCGTGTTTGCAAAAAGCTCTGCGGGCAGTAGAAGCAAGCTGGTTTCATCATGACAATGTAGTTATCCTTTTAAGGGAAAATTCCCTCCGGGAGCCAACCCTCAATTACCTCCTGCTCCAGTGCCTTCTTGCTGGAGATGGCTTGTAACACAGCAGAGTTACAGCCACAGTAACTCCGTTGGGCACCTAGCCGCTCTGAAAAAAAAAAAGAAAATTAAACTCTCTTGGCCTCTGTTGTTTGCTCAATCTAGCAATTGGGGTCAAAACCCAAAGGGCTAGCTCCCCTCATCAGTGCATTTGTGCAGAACCAACCCGTGGACATTACATCTTCAAACCCAGATGCTATTCCCATGGTATTAATGGCATCGTATGCAGATACCATGTTCTTCCCTAAAGAAGTTTGTTGCAGTATTTGGGAGCTCTGGGTAGTACAAGACTGGTGGTAATTAGCTGATGCAAGTGTCTGCTAAATGCCAGAAAACTGGGGTAGGCAGGGGCTGCATTTCAATTTGCTGTTATTCACTGTGGTGAATGGGAGGGGTCCTCCAAGGGTCCTGATTCGGAGGCCAAAAAATTCCTTCTATTCTGCTGACGTGTCTCACAGTCCACGGGGGTGATGTCTAACGGGGACGGGGCTGCTGTGGAGGTTGCCTTCTGTCACAAGGAGCAGAGGAGGAGCACGCAGAGCTGTAGAGAACAGCCTGTGCTCTTTCTATTCTATAGGAATGGTGGCTTTGGCTGCAAGCCCCCAAATTCACATCTCTTGTTTTTAGCACTGAAAATGCTTTAATTCCAAATGAGCTGTTTACCAGAAGAACATGACACTCTTGAATGCAAACTTGTCACAGGACTGAGACCAGACTCCTTAAAGAAGTTCTAGGGACTGCTTCTTTTGACATCTGTAAGTTTACTGTTATTGTCTGAGAAAATGGCGTTTTCTCTCTGGGCAATGACAGACTCATTTAAAAAAACCAACCCTGTACCTCTGCAGCTAGTCTTGTCTTGAGCGAAAACAAACGGCCTGACTGGATCATCTGAGAATGAAACAATGCTCCTTGGAGGAGCAGAGAAGCCAGGCTGGATCTCTGGGCCCCATTTTGAGTGAAATGCACAGGAATCCTATTCTGTCTGCCTAGGTCAGACTGAAAGAGCTTTCCCATCTTCTCAGCCTTCCCAAGGGTTTGAATTCTCTTCCCCTATCTAAAGCAAGTAAAAAAAATTAAAAATTTTTAAAGCTTCTCTAAGCAGACAGGAAGCAACCATATAAGCTCCATGAAAATATGTAATTTCCTACTTTTAGAAATTGTAAATTAAGTGTTGAAATTGTGTTTTCATGCTGCAGAGCAAAACTGTCCCCTTTTGAAATGTCAACTTTTCAAAGCTTTTTTTGTACATTTTTTTTAAACCAGGACACTTTTCCACATCTGTAGTCCTCTATTAACAGTTTTGGGTTGCTGTTTTGCCCTGAAAACGTTTTGCCAGAAATTTTCTCACCAGCAATGCCAGTGAGGCCCTGATTCTACCCTTGGAGGTGGGTGATTTTGAACCCACCTGGATAAAAAAGGAGAAGCGTGGCTAAGCTGAGAGCAATCCTGTCATTCGAATACATAACTATTGTTTGAACTGATGACCTTTCAGAAGTTCCTTACTTCTTGGCAGTTGAAAACAAGTGGCATTTTTTTGCCTCGCTCAGGAAATTCAACCCATGCTGTTGAAAATTCAGTGTTGCTCCAGAGAAAGAGCTGATCAGAGGCTCTGTTGCTTGGACAGGAAGGTTATCCACGTGCTGGGGACTGGCACCGGAGAACGTAGGTTCAAATCTGTATCTCCTGTGATCTCCCATGTGACATCTGGCCATGGTTTTTTCTTTGAGCTTCATTTCCCCTTCACCACTGTTTCTTGCAAAGATGTACAATACATGAAGAGCTGGGCAGTGCTTTGCTGTCATGGTGATGTGGTCTAAACAAACACGGAATATTTTGCCAGTATTTCAAAACTGACTTCTTGTTGCGAACGAAGTAGTAGAGGAACTTGCAGTTTTGTTTGCACAGATCCTCACCCAGTTAGTCATACTGGCTTGCATATCTGTTGGACTTTTGGAGATTTTTCTAGTGTTTTATCAGTTTCAGTGATAAATATCCCAGTGTGTGGTGGTGTGCTAGATAACTTGCATCTAAAACTGATTAACATTTCTCCTTTAAGAAGCATTTCTTTCTGTGCAAGGTAGGTTTCTCCAGAAGGAAAAAATAATTTTGCTTCAAAACTACTTGAATTTTTTTGGGTGGGAGGGAAAAATATTAATATAGTTAAAAACTTCACCAAGCATCTGAAACTATTTAAAGACCAAGAGGGAATTCAATGTTTCAATAACAGGTAATGGAAAGCCAGTAACCAGCTTTCAAATATCCTCATTTCTGGATATGACCCTGCTGTGTAGTTCTGAGGGGAAGGAGAGTTTGGATCTGTTTGCGTTGCATATATATCACAGCCTTACCCACGAATGGGAGCTAGTACTTAGCATTGCCTCCCCATATCTTGTCCTCTTCCTACCTCTGATCTCTTCTCCAGTACACACCCTTTACAGTCTCTGTTCCAGATGGCTTTGTCTTTTCCCCCAGAACATCTCCAAAATACTTCAAGTTCTTATTTCTTATTTTAAATGAACAATATGGTAGATTTAACAGCTATCTGTAGTATTTGCACAGTGTGTCTTATCCACTTATGGGCTAGGACTAATAGTTCTTTAACCGTCATATTGCCCAAAGAAAGCAGGATTTGGAGGTCCATTCCTATCCCTGCTAAGGGTTAGAAAAGTCATCAAAGGACAATTTCTTAGAATTGGGTTTTGGGGGTTTTTTTTGTTTGCTGTTTGTAGGAGCATTTAATCTGGTCATCTAATGTTCAGGTCATCTAGTGTTTGCTACAAAATGTCACTACTGCACCAATTAAAAAGAAAAGTATCTGCTGCAGGAGAATGGGTTTGGAGCCCAGCTCTTCAATGCTCTGTGCCTTTGCCTTCATTCTGCGGGGTGAGAAGCTCCACTGTCTCTTGCACAGCAAGGCAGAATTCAGGTCTTCATACTGGAAGATGCTATAAAAGAAGCACTGATAGTGTTTTTAGTCAAAAAAATGGATGTAGTTCTAGCTTGGGTTCCCAGCATTTTGATTCCATTCATTCATTTATTTTGAGCAAATAATTTTAAAATTAATTTCCTGACTTTGAAAAATGCCCACGTTCCAAAATGTAAACTTATACCCCATGGGGATGTAGAAACTGGCTTGTAAATCCAACAGGGGTGAAGAGTAAGGAGGTTTTCTTGGCAGCGATACAACTAAAACTTATGGACAGCTTCTATCAACACATCACTGAGCTTTCTAGGAATCACTTGTTCTGGCAGAGAAGGCCCATGAGATGGGAAAGTCAGGAGAGACGAGAACTGAAATCTGGAGCAGAAGAGGAGAAGAGGAGAAAGCTGGTGAGAGCAGGCCAGGCTGAGGTGTGAGCAGGGTCTACGGGGGATTTCTAGGGCACCGTGTTTGTCATCCCACAGCTTCCCAGCGAGAGGGAAAACAGGGTTAAAGACCTGAATAGCCTGTGGGGTTTATTAGCCCCTGAGTCTGGTTGCTGAGGCTTCTGCCAGTGTCCCACAGAAACCATATGGCTGGGAAGGACTTCAGGCAACAGTTTCATCCACCTTTCCATGCAGAAGAGGGTGAGATATACCCACCTTCCCTGCATATCTGCTCTTAAGAAATCCCAGTCATGGAGGTCTCCCTGTGGATCCCATTCTAGAATACATCCACGCTGGGCCTGGGAGACTTCTAAATAGAAGTCTTCAATCTTTTTGCTGCAAATTAAGCCAACTTTGTGTTTTTCCCTTTAACTAGTCTATGTGATAAGCTGTTGACAGCCATCCCTCCTGTAACAACTTCTTACAAATGTCATTTTGCAATATTCCGTATTTTCTTTTTTTTTCTATAGGTATGAATACATGTGCTTTATGTATCATCTTTGCACTAAGGTAGTATTTCTTCACCGTTTCCTCATATGTGTTTTACAACCTCTGAACTGCCAAGCCGGGCTAGCTCAGGCAGAGGGGACTAACGCTGCACAGCAGGAGATGCGAGGGCTAAGCCTCCAGCTGCTCTCTGAAGTGAAGGTGGTGGGACTGGGTCTCAGATACCCAGGAAGAGATGGAAAATACATGGCTTAAAGTACCTCGCATTGACTTCAGACAGCAGGATTGCTGCTGAGAATGAAATCATTAATGCTTTTAACATCACATCGGCACTTGTCACAGGAATATTGTGGGTTGCTTAGCTGTGAGGTAAGGCACAAGAACACGGTGACTAAGTTTCCTGGAATAAATTAAGCACTGGCTTTCTGAAGTATGTGAACTTGCATAGCATAACAAAACGGGGATCTCCATTCTCTAAGACGATGGATATCTTCTGTGACTGCAATTTTCTAACTCTTAAGCTGGAAAGGGGAAATCTTGGAGAGCTTCACTGTTGATGACTCATGCTTAAGATAAAACACACATTTTTTAATAGCAAGAATAATTACTCATCCGAGTAGACTAGCCAATGCTGTAGTAGATCTTTTGGCACTCTGGGACTGGAAGAGCTCTTTCTGCTCTTTTTCAGTTGCAAATTATTGAGTTCTGTGGGATCACTGGACAGAACCTAGGACCTGCATTTTCTATTTCAAATTACGCAGTCTCTTGAACCAGTAACCCATAACTATTCATTGAATTAAAAGCAGTCAGGCAAATGGTTCATATGCCAATACTATGTATGTTTTCATTTGGGTGTTTTTAAATCAAGTTTCACGTAGTGCTATACACTTCCTTACCAATATCAATTTAAGGCCAAAATGTGATGTCTGTTTTCTTAGTGTGAGAGGAAGCAAGTGCCTTTCTCTACAGTGTATCTGTAGAAATCAACCCCGTGTCTTGGAGATTCCTTTGAGGAACAGCCCCCTTCCCAGCAAGGGGTTAGAGGGTTTGCTAAGCACATTTTTTTGCCCAAATGAAGCCAAGATTGTGTAATAGGATGGTGTGTATACTTGCACTCTTTCCCCTGCTTCCCGTAACTTTTGAACCTACTGACCAGTTTCTACCCAGTTTTTGCAGAAGGGAAACAGTCACTGTGACACCAGCTTTTTATCTTCCTGTAGCTTACTGGCATCTGGACAGAGGAACGAGGCTCTGGTGTTGCTCATCAGAGTGAGTTCAACATTTTGTAGACACCAGAGAGTCCACATGAAGATATTAAGGGCAGCCCAGACAGCACTGCTGGTGACTGCACTTGGTGAGGTCTCCAGCAATGAGGATGCTTCCCATTGCTTTCCAGAAGGAGCAGGAGCAGATCCTGGCCTCAGCCGTGCTTTCTGGCCAGGGCAGCCAAGCTGGCAGGCCGGGATGAGTCAGGAGCGACTCAGGAACTGCAGAGCTCCAGCTCAGTGCCAGTCAGAGCCCCCAGTGCTTCTCCTTCCTCCAGGCTTGTGGTTAGCACAGCATCTAGCTCACCCCAGCCTGTGCAGCACGTCCTCCTCCAGAGCAAAGCCTCAATGTGCCACTCCTGGTGGCTCTTCTTTGCTCCTGTTTAGGACAAATGGCTCTTAAACAGCTGATATTTAAAAGACAGTTTTATTGCCAAATCTCAAAGCTCTTTACAAGCAGGAGACAAAGTGCTGCCTTTCGACGGGCTGCAGCAGCTGCTTTTCAGATAGTCATCCACATTTGCTTGCTTGCAAACACACTTCCTTCCTGTCACAGACATGTAACCTGGTGGCACAGCCCAAAACACAGACTCACACCCCAGCACTCCATGCCCAGAGGGTTTTCAGGCACAAAAAAACAGCCTTAGTGCAACCAGAAATTAGATGTAAGTTTAAATGAAAGTTTAAAGGGAGACCTAAAAAAAAGTGCACGGTGGCAGGATGCACACTGAAGATGGGAGTTGCTGTATGAGGTCAGAGCAGACTAGGATCCTGTCTCGTGACTCTGACCAGCACTACCATTTTCAGAGGAGCATGTAAAAACACCCGAGAAGGCAGTTTCCAGCCCTAGGCAGAGCCTGGCTCATGACCAGAATGAGAAGAACAAGTGGGAAAACTGCAGAAGGATCATGATGCATTGTTTCCTGCAAAGTCCAGGTGAATCAGGCTTACGGCCCAGCTAGACATTTTAGGATGAACTGCTAACCCTATTAGAAAAAAACAGTTAAAACCAAAGAGTCTCTAACACAGAGTTCTCAGCAATAGAGTTACTGGGTGCTACGGACATTCCACTTACTTAAGTTATACGTATTTACAAGACATAATACAAATCTACTAAGTTCTGTTAGTACAGCAAATACAGTAATTAGCTGTTGCTTGTAAAATGATTTAACTTGCCCATTTCCTAACAGATATGGGGGGGGTTATCTGTCAAGATTCCTACTGATGGGAATTCAGTAAAATGTCAGACATTTATTCATTAGAATATTTAGTATAATATAAAAATATACAGTAAATATAAGCACATCCTGTAGGTTTGGCTGTAACAGATAGGGATGTCTGGGTATTTTCATTAGCGCTTTGCCAGATGGGCATCCACAGAACACACTGCCTCAAGAAAACACCTGGGAGAGCAAAAGCATTTGTATATACATTAGGGGACTGAGCTATCCCTTGAGCTGTTTCCATTCTCCTAGGTTTTCAGTTCCAGGCTTTGATTTGCCCACCCTGGAGTTTAGGACTGGCTTCAGCTTTGGGATATGAACCTGTACCCAGAGTTTGCCCTGGTTTGTGTATATTCCTGTTAGTGTGAACTGTTTTTTTCCCCATCTAATTTATCTCTTGTTATAGAACTGCATCTTGCAAAAGCCTGCCTGCTCCCTGAAGCTGATGTCCCTCGACTTCCAGTGCACACCAGGTTCTGACAGCTCACATTCATACCACACAGTGTTCGGTAAACAAAAGTGCACATGCAGAAAAATACATTTAGATAGCATATAGGCACTGAGTATTGTCTGTGTTATTAGCCCTTGTCCTAAGCATGTCTGGAAAGGTAAGTAAGACCCATGGTTCACATTGAATCTACAGCAGCAAATGACACAGATCCAAAGTTTGCTCCAGGCTGTGTGCCTGGGAGTGGGCTTAGGACATAGAAAACTTTTTGTCTCAAAGCAAAGCTTTTTGGCACCTGAGCCCTGAGCGTTTGACTGTGTAGAACTTTCCACGTGAGAGAATAATGAGTGAATTCCCATGCGATGTCTATGGCTGTCCTGAGAGGGGGACAGACCAGTGAAACCAAGGCTGGTTTAATCAAAAGAGGCAGAAGCATCGGTTCTAGTCACTACCTGTCTTGCTGGCTCTGGGTGGTGAAAAACAGGGTATTTGGAAGCCCAAAGCCAACATTTCTGTGCTTAGACCTGAAATGCCCACTGCCTAGCCTAAGAGGCTCAGATGAAGCTTTACTGGGTTGCTGCCATGGGGGGTGCTTGCAGCCCATTACAGCCTTGTGGAATCTGGGAAATTATAAAAGAAAGAACAGAAGAAAAAGAAATGGGTGAGCTAAGAGGGCAGTGTTGGCAAACAAGAGAAGAAAGCTTAGGTAGCATGTCACTCCTTAAAACCAGACTGGGAAGATCGACCTTTTCTGTGCTTCCAGAGTCTGGCTCTAGCAAACGAGAAGCCCTGCGGGCTGTCATATGATTCTCCTCAGAGCAACTACAGAGAAAAGGGGAGGGGACCCAGCTCAGGTACAGGGCTATACAGCAGCGGTGCAAAGACATGATTTTATCACAGCTGTAATCACTAAAGACCACGGGAACTGTGGTTGCTTTCAGCAGGTGGGCAGGGAAGCTATGGGAATTGTGCCAGAGCCTTCTGCAATGCCTTCCTCACACCCTTCTGTAGCAATGCATTTTTATTTTAATATACTTAAGCCACTGGGACCAGCCCCTAAGTTGTGCGTGCAAAATGCCTTTCCCTCCATGTACTTCAGTTACAGACGTCTGTGCCAAACCACGGCTCTCAGGCTAGCCAGGACTCAGAAGGTAGAGACCTGTTAAATAGGAAGGGGGATCTCATCCAGACCTGCTGTCTGGTGTACATGCTCCTGTCAGTTAACATCCCAAGACAACACAGAGAGCAAGCCTACAGCTTAAGGGAACACACATATCCCAAAAGATTCTTAAAGACAGCTCTCCTAGGAAGCTCCTAGGGATCTCCTGGACACAAGTTCTCCAAATGCCTGGCTAATTGTTCCCAACTAGGACGAGAGGATTCAGAGTTACCAGACAGGTATGGTCCTCAATAATGAACGTGTTGTGCTGCTAGAAGACACTCTTTCAAAGGCCAAGTGTAACCTTGTTGCCTCACTTTCCTTATTAATGAAACAGGAACAATGAATACTTGCCTGGCGATGATGCATTGAGACTTGCATTCACTGATGCAGTGCTTAGCACACGTAAAGCTCTGCACAGCCAGACTCAGAAGAGTGCCTTCGTGAAGCTGCCTCACATCTGAGGACACTACTTGTAGTCAGGAGTTGGCCAGTTTTGTTTGCCTCTGTGTGAGGTCACTTTTTAACTGTGGATGTGGTTTTATGAGTATCTTTGGAGAAGATTATACCATTTATATTTACATTCCTAGATGTCCCTGGGCCAGGTGGTCTGGTAAACCTTGCCAGCAAGTGAACAAACACTGACTACATTTATCCTTAAATGATTTAACTGGGAAAACCAGATAGGTGCCAGTGTAATCTGGTATCTGCTTGTCTGTAAATACAGACAGACAGGGGCTTTTGCTAGAATAGCCATTCTGCTCCTTTCAAAAATCTGGCTTGGTTTGATTACCAGTAATTTTTAAGGCCTGATCCATTGAAAGGACTTTGGACAGAGTCCTTAAAGAGCATTCACATTTTTGAAACCGTTCAACGTCCTGTAACCTTCTGCTGTGCTAAGAGGATTAGAACTGGACTGGTATGTACAGCAAGAAGAAAGAGAGAAAGATGCTATAATTCAAAGCTCGATTCTGTCCCATAAACGTGGTGTGTGCACAGCAAAACACCACCTTTTAAACACTGGCCTAGCAATGGTACAAATCATAAATGGCAAATGTTTAGCTTTCATTTTGAGAAAGAAGTCTCTTTGAAGAGTATGTCAGGGAGCACTTCTCCTATAAAGAGTCACTAGATCCTTTTGCTTTTCTTTCTGTTTCTGTGTTGCTTCTTTTTTCAGTTCTCCAAGACCTTTTATTTCTTGCAAAACTTGTGTAGCTTGCCGAAGTTGTTCTACTGCCTCATTCAGTAATGTCTCTGCCATCACTGGGGGTCCATTCCCCTCCTGGGCCTTTTCCAACCCTTGACGTAAAACCTTCTGCAGAAGTTTTTCTGCCTTTTCCCTTTCATTAGCAACTTTCTCCTCCATTTTAGCTAAGTGTTGATGGGAATCCTTCGGGAAACCTTGGCCTGGAGGTGCTCTCTGTGTATTTTTGGAATCAGACAGCAAGTCTCCCAGAGAAGAACTGCGAAGTTTGAGACCTGAAGCACTTTCTACAGACCCTTGCTTCTCAATAGTTCCTTTGACACTCTCATGGCCTGTTTCTGTAGCTAAGGAAGTCTCTGTCTCTTCTGCTGAAGTTTGCTCTTCCTTCTCAGCAGAGGTTCTCCCATTTCCTTCTTCAGTTTCAGCTGTTGGGGATGTGACCTCTGCTACCTCACCGGCTGCGATCCCGTTCACTGGGGGCTTGGAGCTGCCAGACTCCAGGTCTTCCCAGTCACCAGCTTCCAGGTCACCATGGCTGGAGTTCATTGTGGCTAGCATTTTTTCTGACAGGACCTTAGGAGGAACAGGGGGCTTTGTAACATCTGCAGTTGCAATCTCAGCAAGGTTGTCTTTGCTACTATCTCCTGACGATTTCAAGTCTTCTGTGTTTTCAGGCTCAGGGACTGGCTGGTCCCAAGCTACTTTTAGCTTGTCTGGCACGCTCTTAGGAGGAGGAATTGGAGCTTTTGCTATGCCCCTGTTGCTGACGTCAATGAGGTTCTCTTTGTTCTCCTCATTTGGTGCTTGGGATCCTTCCACATTCTCCTCTGGGCCTACAGAGTCCTCTTCCTTGGCATTTACATTGTCCTTTGATGCTATGCCTTCCTTAAGCTTCTTATCTGGAGGCAACAGAGGAGACAGAGGTTTTTTATGTTCCTGCTCAGGAAGACTGTTCTCTGCATCTTGGTTTTCTTTTGCGCCAGTGGGTTTTGTAGGTGGCATAGGTGGCTTGGGAGTTTCCTTCCGAGGTGGTGCATTGTCACTTTCCCTGATAGTGGAATCAAAGTTTGGCGGTCCGTTGTCTACTATATCCAGATCTAGTCGCAGGATACCATCTGATGTAGACTTGGCAGCCTGAAATACAAGAGAGAACTTTTTCACTATCTATCCCATCATCAATCCTGTGCTCCATCCTTTAACTTCAAGGTAAAGTGCAAGACCCTTACAACCAGCATGGCAAGCAAGGGGTTACTGCTTCACACATTCACCCCATTTATACTTAAATCTGTCGAAACTGCAAGGAGAATCTGATTGATAACAAAAACGGTGCTCTTTTAAGAGCAGCTTTTTCTGTAGCTCAAGAGCAATCTATGGAGGTTGCGCTTCTTCCATGCAGCACCACCCTGTGCTACCCTTTAACAGCAGTAGCCAGCTCTACCAGCGATAATCTGGTAAGTGAAACCCAGTGTGATCTGCTCTGCTAAAATTTAATGGGCTATGATAATCACGAGTCCCAAACATTTCACCCAACAAACAAGAAAGTTGGGTCAAGTGACGTACATTGCAGCAAATCTTGAATGCATTGAGCGAAGCACTTCCATCCCCCTGTATAGGCCCACTTTTTCCCCAGACCTACACATTCTGTGAATGTCATGAGCATTTAGCTGCCAAGTTATTTTCTGCCTGATAGTGCAGCAACTTGCATGAGAATATCAAAGCCGATAACCATAAGCAATCAAGAATTAGGACAAAAGCACAGAACTTATTTTACTACTTCCTTTGAGAAGAACGTCTCAAAGCCTGTTCCACAATAACCTTATTTCTTGTGGGTGCTAAGCGGTCAGCTCTGCTATAATTTAATTCTTTATCCTGTGGTAGCTGGATCCCTCTACCCCTTTGTTTACAGCATGCCTACCCAAAGCACACCTGCTTTCTGCTTTTGCAACTGTCGTATTTTTACTTGAACATATAAAACAAGTTGATCTTTAGATTGCTTGGCCAGGGATACTATTGTAATACCATTGCCTTCTGCTTGCTTCCTCCAACCCGATGTCATCCCTGTCTTACCGGGGCCAAGCGTCAGCTGGTTAAACCTCCTTCAAACCACAGGCTGTGTGCAAAGCACTCGGGGGGGGGGTTGTCCTAAAAAGGATGGACTTAGTAAAGACATTGCAGCATGTAAGCTCAGTGCCCCAGAGGGAGAAATGCAGTGACAGTTCCTGTGTGATGGAACCCAAAACCACACGAAGGCGTAGCTGCAGCCAGGGCCAGACTCCTGCAGTGCAGAAAATTTAGTTAAAGTCTCTCTTTGCCTTTCCAGCTCATCAGAGAGGCAGAGGCAAGCTGCATCCTGGAGGCTTGGCCCTGACCCGTCCTCACCTGGCCTGCTTTGGCACTGAAAATCATTGTTCATCCCATTTCCTTCACAATACTGCAGCCAGCAGCCGTGATACACATCTTTCTGCAGGCTGTATCCCCTCCCTTTCCCCTCATTCCTGTGTCTGAATTTGTAAGCTAGTCTCCCCTGAATTTGGCTGAAGGTGAGAGGCCTTATGGATATTACTGTTGGAGGCATCTCGTGAAAATAGTGAGCTGAGCAGGGGAGAAAGATCTTTTTAGTGCCTAGGGAAGGGCTTCCTACCTTACCAAACCCATATTAGGCAACAGAGAATCCACACTTCATCGCTGCTGTGACTTTTGTCATGTTTTCTTCTGCAGTTTTCTGGAGGAGTGGATGGGAATCTATGATTCATTCCCATGCTTTTCTATAGAAGAGACACTCTCCCTCCATTTCTATGCAAAGTAAAAAGTCTCGGGGCATCTCATTTTCTGCACAAGGGTCATCTGTGTGCTGTGCAGACACATAAGTCAGAGTCTTGGAAGTTTGAAGAAAGAAGGTTTGATTTAAAAACCTTCCTTGGTTGAGATTAATGCTCTGCTAAAATATCAGTCTGTCTGTGGAAACTTTTTCATAAATCACAGGAATCAAACATTAGTAAGAACCTCTTCCATGGAAATGAACTGCAGGTTTATCTTGTGGTGCTTTTTCTTTCTTTTCTTTTTTTTTTTTTTTTTAAGTGACAGATCCAGAAAATCAGTTAAGAGTAGACAGGCTAGTCCATAAAACTGCCTGGGAGAATAATGTATTCTGTTTCAGACCTAAGCAAGGGCTTGTAAGCTTGAAAGCTTGTCTGCTTTTTCCAGTTAGCTTAATAAAAAATACAGCTTCTCCCCACAGACCATGCAGTTCTTCTACCTTCAGACCACTGTGGCTACAAAATCATCACTTCTTAGAAAATAAATATAGGAGCTTCGGTCTCTTCTGATTAAAGTGAAACTATAATGGCTGCAGACGGTGAAGCAGCTCGTGAGTTATGGAAAGCTAAATATATTGTAATGTGTTGCAGCAGCTACAGATCTAGGGGAACCTGGAACTTCGTTAGAGAGGTGCTGGCACAGTCTTTCCCAGAGGAAGCTGTTTCCCTTGTCAGCTTTCTCTGGGCTGTTTGTACCTGGAGTTTTGTACCTAAGTGGAAGGAGCAGCTCTTGCTGATTCCAGCTGGGGAGATGGCTCACCCCAGGGTGGGTGCACTTACCTCCTTCAGGTGACTTCTTGTGGGTGGCCTGCGTCCATGGGTCATTTTCACTCTGTCCCGAGTTACGTGGTCCAAGGAAAGGCTCTCATCTACTTTTACCTTTGAAAGGGGGAAGAGGGAGGAAAGAAAAAAGGAATAGAGTCATTAATTTCTCAGGATATGTCTGTAAAGTTCTCACTGTCACACACGAAAGGATGCCACATTTGGATGAATATTTCATGACTACAGTCTTTGCCTCAGACCTTAGTTACAGCCCGTCTGCAAAGCCCTGCATGTACGTGATGGATATTTAAGGTATCTGTCCTATATATAGAGCTGTGTTTGTCTAAAAAAGCAAAGCATCGAACCTTCAGAGGTTCGTGATGGCTAACCTCCCCTCTACCTAAGGGGCAGGGAAGGAAAGACACAAGGCAGCTTTGTTGTCCTTGCTGCAGCCTGGGCTTGGACTGGCTCCTGCATATGGCAGAGCACAGTGCCGAAATTGCTGTTGCCATCTTAGAGGTGAAAGCTCATTAATAACCGTGACCTGACTGTGAACTGTATCAGCAGTGCTTTGTTACAGACCTTCCCTTCTACAGCTCTAATAACTGCAGGATGCTGAAGAGAAGGTGTGAGCAGTGACCTGGATTAATTGCAACTCTAGCTGCATTAACAAATTTATTTCCTGGAATCAGATGAGAAATCCACTGCCTCCGGCACATGGGGAGGGAGGTCCCAGCCCTCTGGCAGGTATTTCTCTGTGCTGGCTCTGTGACTGCCCACCCACCCATGCCGTGGTGGCTGAGGGTTGGACTCTGCTCCATGCGGAGAGCAGCACCAGTGACTGGAGATGGTGAAACGTCAGCGTGTCCTGGTTTGCTGGCCTTTGTACCACAAGTTTGTACAATAGGAAAGCTGGCACGGGTGAAATAGGGATTTAGAGGGAAAAAATGGGTACCAATCCCTGGCTGATATGGCAGAGTGGTTTTACAGCTCTTTCAGCGGAGAACAGCTAATCCAAGCCAGCTGGGGGCTTGACCCTTTAGCTTGTGCCTGGCCAGTGCGGAAACGCTTTAAATCTGAGGTTTGATCCTTACTGGAATGAATGAGAATTAGAGGCTGGCTCCCTCTGAGGACCCGGGTCCTCCTCAGGACAATAACCCCAGGCCACAGGGCAGGGAGTTGACCTGAGATCCCACCTTGCCGTGCTGCTGAGGGGCTGTGCAGAGTTCACTGCCCACTGGAGAGCCATGTGCCGTGCTACTCCAGGCAGCTCTGAGCCGGCGTGGGGTCCCTCCAGCAAGGGCTGGACAGCATTGCATTGTAGGACATCACATCTTCCACCCGCTGAAACATGAGAGCAGACCGGGCTGCTAAGCTCTCTGCTGCTAGGTTTTATATTATAAGGCTGCTGCTGGTCCCAGCTGGTCCCTTTAATTCCACATGCTGCTTCCCACTTGGTCCAAGGGCCTGAGGAACTGCTACACCCCACTACCAGCAAAGCCCTGACACTGAGTGCCATTTGCCTTGGCAAAAAGAAGTATGTTCCAGCCTCTCCTCCTGCTTTTGCCCTCTGCTAAATAAAAGCAAAGCCCAAGCTCTCAGAGTTTGCATCTCTAGCAAAGTATCTGCAGCGCTTAGCCCTTTTCTCAAAACTTTTATACTCATTGCTTTGGTTTCCTTTGCTAAACAGATCTTGCCAATTGCTTCGTCCCCTCGTTACCCTGCCCATTTCTTCTTGTGTCATTCCTGTGATGGTGGTTTTGTGCACTTCCTTTCAGTTACTGAAACAACTGCAGAATAGATACTGCTTCTTTGGTTTAGTTCATGGCTGATTTACAAGCTAACAGGGAGCAAGATTTAGTCAGGCTCTAGGACGTGCAATTTTCATCCTTCCCTCTACACAGCAGGATGGGAGGAGAATTTGGGAATGCAGGTGTGCTGGAGCCAGCTGAGAGGCAGGCAGGTTTGGCCAGTGCCGTGGAGTAACTTTCCACCAGACTTCTCGCCAGACTGCAGGCGGAATAGCTGGTGGACTGAGTCACTTCAGATTTTTCCAGTCTTGAAGACTGGGCTATGTCCTAACCAAATACCTCCATTTCCAGGCTGCTTGGTGCTGAGGATCATGGCAGAGTGGGGAAGATGAGGCTCTCCAGGCTGCAGCCCCAGCTCTACACAACTCAGCGCTGCAGCTGCTTCTCCGCACCAGCCGTTTCCATCAGGAAAGGGGAACACCCCTGCATTCGCTGATCCCAAACCTACTGAAGCCACCAGACCATCTCCCACTGACTTTGGTGAGCTCTTGTGTCTTGTGGGCCTCTTGATGAGATGTTAGCTCTTAGCAGCACAGACCATCCTGCCGGCACAACATCTACTCAACCAGCTGCCCCTGCCTCCCTGCATCTAACCCTGGCCAGGAAAGAGGGAAAGGCAGCAATATGTAGGATGGTGCAAAGGGCTCTCTACATGTTCTACCTTCTTGGGCTGGGAGCTGAAGTGGCTAAAAGCTCCCAGCCTGCGGGGATGCGATGTGGTTTACCTTGAATACCATCTTTCTCTTTCCTTCAATACCATCCTTCTCTTTCCTTCGACCATGGCTGGCATGCAGGGACAGGGAGCAGGGCGGCTCAGGCAAGTTCTGCTTTTAGCTAAAAAAGCAGTGGATGAGAACTGACACAGAAATACAGGACTTTGAAAACTGTTTCTCTTACCTCATCAAATACTTTGTTTTTGCCTCTATTGATCCCTTCATTAAGCGCTTTTATCCACGATTCCTTTTCTTCCAAAGTTGGAGCTTGAAATTTGATATCATGAACCTGCAAGAGCAGAGACAATTTTGCCGAAGCATTCCTTGTCAGGACAAGAGAGGTAGCTCTCTGCTCTCTGTGTATCACTTCATTTTCTATATAACATTCAGTTCCAGCCTGTGTTTAAACTACAGATTCCTTTGTACTTTGGCAAATACTTCACTTCATAGCTCCCATGAACAGGATTTTGTTATGCTGAACAGCTTGTTGCTGCAGTTTTACTTTTGCAACTAGTAACTAAAGTAGTAAGAAAGTAAGAGTTTCTTCCTTCTGCAGAACACTCGGAATAGCTCCTAGAGCAGCAGCAAGTTGTTTGTACAGCAAATGGTCACATTGTGTATAGAGTCAGACTGAAAGTCCAAGTCAGTTTGTGCTGGTTCAGATGCAATAAAGTACTTTATTTCCAACTTCCCCCGAGGCTGCAAGCAACGGGAAGGCTGCATGCAGCGGGCTCTGCCTGCTTCCCTGTTCCTGCAGCTCTGCACAACAGAACTGATATGGGAATCTGGGGCTCTGACCTGGGCTGCACTAACCCCAATTCAGCTGAGCACCGATGTGATGAGGCATAAGGGCAATGTATGGGAAAAAATTAACCATATTTTTTCTGTTTGCAAATGAAGAAATACAGCAGTGAACGCTACAGACATACACTTTCTGAGGTTTGAATAGCTATCCTAACAAGAAGGGAAGAGTCAGCCATACAAGAGGGAGCTGGCAAGAAGCACGGGACACAAATAAGGAGGGAGCAGTGGGTGATTGTATGGCCTGTCCCCCAGCTAGCTAGCTCTCCCCTTCCTCCAGGGTAGTCCCGTGGCTTTGCTCAGTGTTTTGAATCTCTTCTTGACCACAGCAGGGAAAATAGGTAAGGTGTTACTTATTTCACTGCTGTGTTCTCTGAGCACCTCACCAGTTTTATGTATCTTTGCCCTAGCATACACTTCAGGTGAGAGAAATATCATCGTCACATTACAGGTGACTCCATGGCAGACTGGCTTGGATCCAAATAGCTCCATGCAGTGCCCTAATCCGGACTGCACAGGCACACAGAAATACTCTTGTGCTAAAGAACATCATCAAAGTTGCAAAATCAAGAACTTAAAAATTAGACAATCCCAACATTGCTGGGGCAGTCCTAACTCAGCCTGCTGTGCATATTCCTCCCAGTACCAACCCCGATGACAGGGGCAGCACTTCTTACTGAGCTATCCCATCGTGTCTTTTATCCTCATGGGTCAATATGTCTTATTGATTGCACTCTGCTCAAGCCCTGTCCTGAAAACAGAATTACTGATTCCCCTGACAATCTCTTCTTTGCTGCTTATCAATACAATTATCTGGGGTCTTCACAATTACTTTTCAGAGCAACTGAAATTATCCACCTCTTACAGGCGGGGAAGTGAGCTACAGAGAGGCTCATTCAAAACACATACTAGTGGGGTCTTGTTTGGAATAGTCTTTTCAGGTATTTAACATCCTATAGGTATTTTGCACCTTCCCATTGCCTTCAAGAGCAATTGTAGTCCCAGTCTTTTTGTAAATGAGGCCTCACATTCTGAAATCACAGAAGGGTCTATATAAAACAGGGACTATATAAAATGAGGGTGACAAAGCTAATGGTGACTGACAGTTGAATGCTCTTAGCAGCTCCCTGTTTTATTTATGGCACAACAAAGCAGCAACTGTTTTGGGTCTCAGCAACTTTTGAAGGTACCGTCAGAAATTCTGCAGAACTAAAGCCTGATCTCCTTACACCCACTCCTACTGTTTAGGTAGAAATCGACTGCCCTGCCCTTCTGCATTTATTCCTCGCTTCAATGCCATGGTTTTACATCTGCACATCACAGTGACAAAGTGCCAGACCCTCACAACCAGCGCGGCAAGCAGGGAGTTAAGAAGCAATTTGGGGAAAGATTATTTATTCGATTAGTTTGCACATGAGGTGACGGGACCACATGTCTTCCTGAGAGCTCAGAGGAGAGGTTAGGGCCTGAACCACAGCCCTCTGGAAAAAGAGCCCTTTGTCTGGGGCACAGAAGGGCCAGGCTAAGCAGGGAACCTAAGGGAAGGCAAAGCTCCAAAACAGAGTGACAGCCAAATTTTGTTTTAGTCCAAGCAGGCCTGTTCTTGTGTGCGCTTAAAAACTTTTTTTGTTTGGAAACGATTTTGCCCCAAAGCTTTGTGATTATAAAAGCTTATGAGAAAGGTCTACTTGTGAGCAGCTGAGCTGCTGCACTGCCTGGCAAAGACCTGGCAGCCTGCACCAGGGTTTAGAAATCTCCGTACATGTTGTTCAAGGGAAGGATTCCTGCCTCGCTTCAAGCTTCCTCTTCCAATGCCACTTTCTGTGCCTCATTCTCGGCACCCAAATAAAGCTTCCAAGCCTGTGACTAAGCGCTGGTGTCAGCAACCCTGCGGCAGGGCAGAACGAAGCCTCAGGGGGATGGTTCATCATTAATGAGAAGCTGAGATGTCCCTCCTGCACACAACCCTCTGCCTCACAGTGTAATGCTGACCAGCCGCTGGGGCCACCAAACACAGGCCCAATGGATGGTGAGGGAAAGGGACTCGTGGAAAGATGCTCCCAAGGCAGCAGCAGAAAGAGCCCTCCTGTTGCCCAAAGGGCTGGGCGAGGGAGGACAAGCAGCACGTTGCATGGGACCCCGCTTCCTGCGATGGGGCAGCGTGGGCAATGCCAGACTCATGCCGCTGCAGCCCTGCTCCCTGCTTGCACAAGTCCCTGGGGCTGTGACACAGAGGGGCAGCCTCCAGGCTCGCAGCAGGTTCTTCCCAGTATGCCCAGTTATCTTTGTTTGAAAACTTTTTTCTCCTTTTTAGAACAATACTCACAGATACCAAGGAAGAGTCAGGCTGCTGGGGCTCTGAGGCTGGTGCTCAGGATGCTACCAGCCAATTTGTTGCATTGTCTGTCTGCATTCATCTGTGGCTTGCATCCTCAGCCACAGCACTGGGGAGAGGAAGCTAACCCAAAGTGGGATGGAAGCTCTCTATAAAGCAGACAGCTGCAGAGGAGAGGCAGAAAGGAGCTGGAGGAGTTGGGTCTCAGTCCTGCCTGCCACTGGGGCTCTGTACACTAGCCTGAGACTCCCAGGTCCTCTACACACAAGGAACAAATGAATTTATCTTGTCTGTATTTTCACTCATTTGCGTATTCACAGATATCAAAGGATGTACCTGAAGATGGATACTTCCCACAAAACGTTAAGCAGGGTCTGTTCTCCAGCAGCAATTTAAGGTAGAGAGTTGTGACACTGGTATAAGGGCAGCAGGCAGGGTAACACATTTGCTCTCCTTCTTGCTAAGCCAGCTGAGACTGAGTCATGCCATAAACAACAGGTTGGTGTGCCAGGAAAAGCTGTCATGGCTAAACCTAATGTGATAGTGACCATTGTAAGGCATGAATACAGACTACGCAATTTACTGTCAGTTAACTCAGAGCACAGCATGGCCAGTCAGCTCCTGCTGAATCACTGGCTAGATGGCATGGAACAAGAGGCTCACACAAGGGTCACTGTCTGTGACAGCAGCAACCACAGTCTCCTCGATTGCTTCATGTCTTGGAGACATCAGTCTCTTCAAGCAGTGACAGTCTTATGGCTATGCTGACCCTGCTTTCCAGGAAAGAGAAGTGTTCCTGGGGTCAGTCTGTTGTACCTGCACTAAATGATTTAACAGACAAGCTCTGGAGAATGGCATAGCTGCAGTTTAAGACCTTTACCAACACTAGCTCTTTGCTGAGCAATTCTGCTAGATGCTGCTGATCTGCAAGAGAGGTGCGCTACAGAAACCTGTGCTTGCTCCTCAGCTGTTTCAGTGCAAAGCCTGGTACTGACTTCAGTTCAGTGGGGCTTTGCTAAACTGCACCGTGAACTGCTTGTGAACTGCTGGTTTAGGTGTGGGAATGTGTTCCCTTCTGCTGACTTTTCGTACGGGCTGGTCACCTCCAGCAGAAGCCAGAGCAGAGCTGGGTCAGTAACATCTTAAGCTACCAAGAGTGCACCAGAGTCTATCTGCCAGACGTGAGGTCATCTCCTGCCTTCTTCTACATGACTTTGTCAGGTTAGATCATGGAGGGAAAAGTGGAAGCCAAGGGACTGTCAGTTAGGGGATTCTTGTGGTTTTCTGTAGCTGAACCAAGAGCTACCTCAAACCCGGGAATAATGCAGCATCTCTGCCAAACTGGCAGACCACAGGAGCAGACTCCTCCACGCACAGACTCCTCCATGCACAGGGCAAAGGTGCTTCGCTGCGATCTATTGCAGCTTTCAGGCAGGGCCCCTGGTGAACACGGCTGCAGGTACCTCCAAAGTCGACTAAGGGAAAATAAGCAATGGAAGTTTCCACCCCTGATCACAGGTGCAGACTTTGTGGCTGGCCGTGCTACGAAAGGACGTGTGGGGAGCTGCAGTGCTTGCTCGTGGCCTCTTTCCCTTACTACCACCCTCTTTCTTCCCATTCTTAAGACTTCTCTGCAGCTGAAGGCTTTCAGACCTGCTGAATACCAGACTTGTGCCAATCTCTGTAGTCTCTAGGCAGTTTACACCAAGCATCATTTACACTGCTTTTTGCATCGTGACTATGTTTTAAAGTCTCTGGGCCGAGTCTGCTGCCCTTTCTTACATGCTCAGCTCTCTGCATCCAACAGTTTTCATTAATTGCTGCAGGTGGAATGAAGCATCTGAGATTTCTAAGCAGAAGGGGTCTTTTGCACACTTCCAGCAGCACTTCGTTTCAGCTCCACACCAGTGCAGGCATGTGACATGCTCATATTGTCACAGCTTAACAAAAACGTCATCCTTGTGAACAGGGCAAGCAGAATCTGGGCTACATCCATCAAAGACCAGTGTTTAGCAAGGCAACTTAGTTATTTGGGTGCAACTCTAGTTGCAGATTAGTTTTAACTGACTGATTCATGCTCTCTGCTCTTCAAGAATAGCCCATCCAAGATTTAAACCAGGATCATCCTGCAGCTAAACTGGGCTCCCTGTTTTCAACAGGGAAACTCCTATTTGCGCACTGAAACAGAAATGGCCTTTCCTAGCTTGTTCGTAAGTCCCACAAACTCACTGGCTTTCTGCATTCCTCAGCATTGTGCTCAGGAGAGGGGGCAAAAAAACCCTAGCAAGATCTGGCAAGGCTTGGTAAGGCAGCTCACAGGGTGATTTTAAACTGTGGATGGCAGCAAGCCTCCCAAATGGAAAATGTTTAGCTGATATATATCGCCACAGCTGCAATTTCAAAACAGAAGAAGGACAGTTGTGTATATTGGCCTCCTAATTGAAGCCTGTTCTAACATCTGCCAAAGTATGTTGTGTGTCAACACCCTCACCAGATTCCCAGCCAAAAGGAGGGTGGGAGGGGAGCTACAAACAGGGAACTTCTCATTTATAAAAGCCTTTCCTTTCACCAAAAGAGCCTTATAAAAAGTAGCCTCTATCTAGGTCTCCATTTAATCAGTGGCACGAAAAACAGGGGAGCTGTAAACTTGCCAGCATGCCAAAAGGATGAAGTTACCCTTCTGGGACACAGTTTGGGCATATCTTTCTCCTAGCAAGAAATGAAAGGTTTAGGAACAGGTCTCACACCCTGTCTTGATTCATGCAGCAATGCAGAGACATCTGCAGCTATTACACACGTCTAAGTAACTTACAGATAATAATAATTCCTACTGTGCCACCCATCTCTGAGCACTCAGGCTTTTATTCGCCTCCCTGGGAATAGGTGTCCACTTGTAGTTATTGAGCCACCCTCTAGAAAACACACCAAGCCCGCCAGGATTAGCCACTTTTGATCTAAAATTGACATTATTTCTGATTAATCAAGTTACAAAGCAAATGCTAAACCTCCACTTTGACTGGGGAGACTCATTGCTCCAGAATCTGGTGTGGGGCAGGAGCTCATTAGCCCAGGGTGCAAATTTCCAGGCTATCATCACTTTGGTGCATGGTGTTTAACATCACTTTCCTCCCCAATACAGACTGCGCCTACTTGCAAAACAAATATCATTCACCTTCACTCTCCACCCCCACCCTGGTCCATGTGAGTGTTTTGGGGAAGGATAATCCTTGTTTTGTTGTTTCAAATGAAGTTTAGCACAATGATGCTCTGAACTCAGCTGGAGTCTTATGCGAATAAACACTAAGTGACTGGAGTGAAAGAATAAGCAACAATGACAACAAGGCCTAAACAATCTCCATTTATTTAAACAAAATGGAGATGGGGGAATGCAGGCAAGTTGGTATTTTTGCCTGTTCACATTCTTATGGAAATAAATGTTCTGTCCCTCTCAGATTTGCATGGGGAGATTTAGTAAGACCGCTTAGGCCAATAAAATCACATTGAAATTAGAAGTAAGTCAAAGTGTCATGCCTCAAAGCAACAACAGAAGCATCCCAGCCCATAAAGATGCTGAAATGGGTAGCATGTAAGTAGGAGCTAAGAACTTCCAAAGATGTGTAGTGATGATGAACCTACATAGGAAGTAAGGCAAGCATACAGTCAGTGCTCAGATGGATGTATAGCTTCTTTGCAACACCAGCCTGGTTGTTAGGTTCTGGATCTAAGCAGATGCTGTGCAGGAAGCTAAAGATGTAGAGTTTCATGAATTCTGCAAATTAAATCTTTTCTCCTAGGAACTGTTTGGCTGCAAGTAACTTTGCACTGGAGTTTCTCAGATCAACGGTTCCAACTCCAGCAACTGTCTCAGTACATGGATTGGGATCATTGATTTCACTGGAACTTGGGCAAAGCTGCAGCATGTACAGCTGGGACAGGGACACTTCCTCGCCCAGAGCACATGGGGGAATCCACAGGGAATGGTCATTCTCCACTGCTCAGGGAGTACTGGAAGAAAGAAAATGATAAGGCAGGAAAAATATCAAGAGGAAAAAGTTGAGTTGCAGGAAGATCCTTTTCCCCTGACAAGAAGAAAGTCTACAAGTAGCGTTCCTCCTTACACACTGTAGACCATTCACAGCTATAGGTCATTTCTCCCAGCTGCCAAAGAGCTAAATCTCAGAGCCTTTCATCTGCTCTGGGCGCAGCTGCCTGGGAACTCATTTTGGAGTTAGCAGACTTGAGGGTGATGAGAAAGGCAATCCTACCTTCTTACCCGGGGAGCGGATTAAAATGAAACGGTTTTTCTTTTTTAGTAGCGCACGCAGTTCCTGGCACTTGTCATAACTCTCCAGTTCCACTGTTTCTATGCACTTCTGTTCATCCTGCAGAGAGGGAATGAAACATTATTATGAATAGGAGGCACTGAAATCAATCATATACCATCAAACTCTGCATGTCTTCCCCTTGCATCTGTCTAAAAGCTCTCCTGCCTTAAAAATAACCTGCATCCAGACAGCAAGCCCCTATAAATCAGGCTGCCATCTCACTAAGAAAACACCCTAGTCTTTACGCTACAGGCCAATTTGTGGCTAGTGGTCCACAGCGGCTGAGCAAATAACATGTTGTGGACAGTAACACCAGCTTCTGCCATCTCTCTTGGCCTCATCCAGGGATCTGCAGCCAGAAACAAGGTGGGAAGGTCTTTGCCCATCATCGGGTCCCAGGCAAAGGCTGAGAATGTGCTGTCAGTCCTGGCATAGGAAGGAGGAATAACATGATGCACTTTTATAAACCTTCCTGGCATCATCTCAGAGCATTCCCCATGCTTCGCCGTAGCTTGGTGACATTACCTCCGACCCACAATGAATGCGGGAGTTATTCTGCTTTTTCACGGGGAAGACAACGCAAGCATGACAACGGTCCCAGCAGTCCCCGGAAACCCAAGGCAGAGAGGAGATAAGAGGCCAGCCCTGCCACTGTGCTGAGCCTCAGCAAGGTCAGTGGGAGCCACGTGCGACTGGGACGTGCTCCTCTTGCAGCCACGCTCTGAGCTGTCAAAATGCTTAGGATTGGAAATATGGTCCCGTACAGCCAGCAAAACTGTCAGGGCCAGCGTCTCGGTGGGGAATATTTATCTCTGTGTATCTCCACTGATGACTGCCGGCCACGATCTTGGCTCATTTCTCCCAGTAACATAACTAAAATTCCACACGTGCTGCGTGGCTCAGTTCAGCTGCGGAGCACCATCCCTAATAGGAATTGCAGCATAACACCAGGCAGATAATATTCTTCATGTCTCAGTAGCCCAGAAGAGACCAAAGCTCCCTTTTGCTAAGCATTACACAAATAAGCAGTGAGAATCGCAGAGCTACGGTCAGCACGCCTCATGAACCTCTCTGTCACCATCCTGAATTAAAACCGCTGGCCATGACCATCCCCAAGGCAGCTCCTCATTCCCGTATGAGTTTGTATTTAGCAATTCCTGAGCAGAGAGGGAGTGTGGGATGAGGAAACGTGTCGTAGCCAGGAAGCTGCTGCGTGGCTGGAGGCAGGGAATGGAGAGTTCAGAGGGAAGTGGGCTGCAGGGAATTTCCTCCCTTTACCACTTGACATTTAAGTTGCTGTGCAGAGCTGAGGCTGTGTTTAGGTTTTTTTAACCCTCCTATCTGGGGATGGAGGCCTGGCAGAACCAATGCTGATACATAGAGCAAGTTCTGAGCCACCAAGGGATGTGTGGATCTAATTTAGGTTTATTATTTTAATGACATTACTGTTTATTTCATTTAACACTGAATGGGTGAACGTGACCAGAGAACTGCGAAAATGTATACTAGGAGGAGGAGATTAATCCTGCCCGAACCTAAAACCTAGCAGATAAAATCCTGCTGATGTTACGGAGCCCTTTGAAGGCACAAGGCTCCTGCTGCAATCCTGGTATCGCAATGTCACTGCAAAAGGACAGGGATGGAAATAATAACCCCTCAGCGGCCAACAAATGACAGAGAAGGGTGAGGTCAGGAATACATGCCTCAGGGATGGGTGATCTCATCCTGGGCTTTGGTGGACGACCGCCCACATCACAGCACTGCCGCACGGCCGGTGTCGTTACCAGCTCCGACGTGAAAGCTTGCTGGGCTCAGGATGTAGGCGGCTTGGCAGCGCTCCGACTGGAGGCCAGCACGAAGACTCCTGCCCACCCTCCCCACTCTCGAGAGCAGCTCTGTCCCCAGCATAGCCCAGTGGCTCCGTGTCACCCTCCTTGTCCACGCCATCCTTCCTGCCCCTTGGAGGGGAACCTTCCCTTTGATCCCGTGCAAGCTGTCCTCTGCTTCCTAAGAACAGCCGAGCACCGAGCTGGGGGACAAGAAGGACTCGGCAGGGTGGAGAGCTGTGGTTTTGCCGTGACATTGCTTCTTGCCTTCCAGCTGCCCCTCTCCTCCCTGGGGAGGCTCTGGGGACTATGGCCTGGCCAGGGAACAAGGGCAGCAAGGACAGGGATGTGCCGGACCCCGGGGCACTGGCTTGACTGTGCAAGCTATGGCTCCTTCATCTCAGAGAACTGAACTTCTCAAGCAAGTTATCGTCCTCAGGGAAGGCAGGGAAGAAAGCAGCCACAGAAATAAGAAAACTTCATGTCTGAGAGCAAAGGAAAAGCATCTGAGTTCAGGGAGTGCCAGAATGGGGCTTTTTTCTCTTTTTTACCCTTTGCACGCAGCCATCTCATCTCTGTGAGCCTACCTGGGTCACAAAGAGATCCTTTATGTTTGCCCTGCACCACTAAGATAAAGACCAGAAGACCCGACCCTGCCGCAGGTCTCCAGGTCCCTTCAGCCTCCTGGGACCTGGAGGATACTCAGCATCACGCAGAGACAAGGTCACTGCCAGAGCCCTGCCCTCATACACGGATCTCAGACACGTGTTCTGGACAAGCTACCACCCCATTTGGTCTCTAGTGTCCCAAAGAAGTTAAAGCAATCCTTTTACATCACCCTGAGACACAAAGGTTGAGTCCGCACACAGTGGTCACACCTCCTGGCAGCACACAGCTCGCAGGGTTGTCCCACGGCCCTGCATTCACTGCCGATCAAGGCAGGGAATTCTCTTCACGCCACCTTTCTCTTTTCCTCTACAGATTTTAGGGCTTGTTTTTTAAATTGCTTTTGTGCTTGCTGTAAGGGACAATCAATAAGACATTTAAAATTCTGGTACAGAAACTCCTACATTCATGATTTAATGCAGAAAACCCATTCCATTAGCTATTCACGGAGCAGATGCTGCAACTTAAACATGTATGTGTCTGAAAGCTTGGCCCTTAAGAAGAAAACTACTGAACACCTAAACATAGTAATGCCCGCGCTTAACCAAAGAATCACACTTGGCAAACAATTTCCTTAACAAAAAGTTGATACAAAGGGGGAAAAAGACCCACTGAAATTTTTATTTATATGAAGGTATAATTTCCAACAAAGACCTCTGCACTGACACACATTCATGGACTGTGCCCCTCCATTCAGCGTACAATGTCTAGACTGCCTGAAATAATAATTTACTTCTCCATCTGAGGATCTCAAAGCATTTTAATAAATCACTTTTGGGTATACATTGCTATCACTTTACCAAGGGCAAAATCCAGATGTTAACTGCACCACTGCTAAATGCTGAGTGGATCCTCTGGTCTCTAGAAGACCCTTTGTCTATTATTTTTTCCCTGTCAAATAATACACTTAAGAAAACCCCAAAACAACAAAAAAACAACTCTAACCACTAGCTGCACTGTTTAGGGAAAAAAAAACAAAAAAAAAAAACCCCAAGCCTGATGCTCTCTAATCCATGGAGTGATGATACTGATCTGTGTAGTCTCTCTGCATAGGATTGACTGTTCTTCAGATGCCCTCTGTAGTTTTGCAAGGCTTAATTTTTACCCTGGCAAGAATATGCAGAGACAAGAAAACAAGAAAACCCATTAGGAAATAACGTGCCTGCTTGGTTCTTAGTTTACATGAGGGTACAGCTGTGGGGTCCTGTAGATGGAGCCACAGCAGATAACAAGAAATCCATCTCCCTTCATTTCACATCCGCTGAAAGAAACCTGAAGCCCAGTGGGATGACTTTCACCCCCCATCTGCTCCAGGTAATACAATACCATTTGCAATTTGTCTTCAGGAGGTAGCTCCGCTTTAAACCAAACCAAAAGCCTCACTAACAGACGCAATATGGGAAACACACTCCGTGGGCAGGTTGGGAGCACATTCCAGGAGATTGCTATTGATGATGATAAATACAGTATTTGCGTTGTGCTCAGACTGTACTTTCCGGTGACACGGTACAAAATTATTGCCTGCATCTTGTGTTGGCCATCACCTCCTCTCTTATTTTGCACACACAAACCTCAGCAACAAGTGCAGCCCACCTCATGCAATTGCATAAACAAGTGTGCCTGCATATGAAACAACTGCTAAAGGCAATATTAGCACCTCTTCGTGAAGGGCTGAAACACAGGAGGGACGATAAAAGCACAACTAGCTCAGTTCCTGGAAATCTGATGGGCTTAGACCAGTTGAAATACTCAGTCTCTAAACCTGCTCTCCCACATGGAAGCCGATCTCCCTCCCATTTAACCCATTTAGGTCTAACTTAGGATATATACGGAAAGATGCTTGTATTTCTGTTACCTGAAGCTTTATCTCCTTTCTTTTTCTAGGGCCCCAATTCAGCAAGCACTGAACAATCCCATTTTAAAATGTCTCAGCTTGTGGATCGTCTGGGATGCTGTGTCTGTCTCCAGGGTCACACAAAGCAGGGCAGGTACGTGGAGAAGGTACAGTGGGGAAAACGGCAGCTGGAGCTCCAGAAATAAAAGCCACCATAGCACGCTGCACCACAGACTCTCCTTTGACATTGGGCAAGGCCCTTCTCATCTCAAAAACTCAGTTCTCCAATTGTAAGACGGAGACAGCAACACTGCCCTAACTCACGTTAAAGGAAGATAAATACAGTAATAAACATGAACTGCCTCAATTCTGTGGCAACAGGACCCCTCCTGAGTGCAGAAAATTGCCATTTCCTTTAGTTCCCCTGTAGTAAGTCTGCACAATCACATGCTATCCTATTGTGCTACCAGATAATTTTGTAGCAATTTCCTCTCCTAAGATATTTGACTTCACTGTAAGCCAGTTTAATAGCCTATAGATATTAACATGATCCCTTATTTACAATAATGGGACCTTGTAGCTACTGTAGCTTACAGATGCAATTTATTACAGGATGTTACCTCAATCCGCAAGCTACCAGAAAATGTTATGCCTGGTTGTTACAAATGCCATTTTCCTTGTTGAGATAATAAAATAACCCTTTAAATGATTGGGACTTTTCCTTCTTCTGAACATCTGTGAATATTAATCTTACTTTAAAAGCCTCCTTTTCCCTTGTGGTAATGAGAGCCTCCATATATCTTGTTTTTAGAGGCATGCCCTTTAAAAAAACCTACGTCACATTTATAGATTTTGAATCTGCGAGCTCCTGAAGCTTCAGCTGGAGTCAACAGGTGTCCAGGGCACTGGGAAGCAATCTGCAGGAGTCGACCATTTGCAGGATCAGGCTGCATCTCTCTGCCTAAGAGAAAGCCCCACCACTTTGCCTGCCTTCCAAGAGGCTCATCACCTGACATTGACTTCTCCTTTCATTACTCTTGCACTCTTCATGACATTTCAAAACTAAGAACAAATGCCTCCAAAAAGCTTTGGGATTCAGGAAGAGCAGGAGGGTTCAGCATATGGGAGGAGGTAATACCCTTTAACCTAAACCGTTTATAACAAAACTTCTTTATTAGGCAATAGTATGTTTTTAAAAAAAAGAGAACCAAACTCATTTGTCAGTCCTGTTGTTCCTGAAACCATTGCAGCAATGCAGCTGCTGAAACATTTCCCCATTCTTCCCTTGATAGGCTGCACAGAGGCTTTACATGATTTTGGTTTTATGTCATCCTGATGCCCACGAATGACCCAGATCCCCTTCTGTCAGACACCGCACAAGCACGTGGTCCTCGTGCAGACCAGGCGATGAGAAACCCTCCTCCACCCTGGTGCACACATGAACTTCTAGCCACCATATACCAGCAGGGCTTACGACTTACCCACCCCTAATCGCAAACCTCTCTTGGTTGTAGCTTGTCCTCTGCACCATAATTTCTAACTTTTGGGGGAAACTCTGCTCTTGCAGAAGCCCTCTCCAACCCAGGAACCAAGGGCCTGACTCAGGCAAGAGCCACCTTTGCAGCCCGGCAGAACCAGCCATGTATTTCTCATCCTTCTCGCATGAAGATGCAGGACAGATTTGGCTCGGCCCTTATTTCTCCTTTCATTGGAAACAGCTCTAAATGAGGCCATGAACTTAAGGCATGCAATCTATCTAGGGAAGTCCAGGACAAGGCTCCCAGGGGTCCTTTGCTCAGTACTGGCTCAAGTAAAGGGAAAAGATGAGCCAAATCCAGACTGTGTCCCTGCTTAAGGAGGACAGCAAGCACTCACAATTTCACCCTGCATCCATGAGTGGCTAAACAAAACCCTGAAGAGTCTGACTAGCAACAGTTTGAGCTGCTTGAGGGGTGCCAAACAGCTGCAGGGTTGCCTGCCATTCCCTCAAGCAGCAGGTGGGAAGTCAGCCTGCTACAATCCAGTTTTATCCTTTAAACGCCAAAAAGGCATAGCACATATCCTGCTTCCGCCCAAAGCTTTACTCCGTTCGCCTTCTCACAGGATGTCCTGCCCCCATTTTTTTATTTTGGCAGTGGCACTGTCAAAATATTTACTGGCTAAAATATTTATAATACATAATATACTCTAAAATACAGCTGCTGTCTCTTCTTTATAGCATTTAGCCTTCCTGGAGATAAGTGGAGAAGCCTTTTTGAAAGGCATGGGCTGGAGGAAATAGTGAAAAACACAGGAACGTGCATCACCAAGGGCCTGATCCTGCCCCTCGTTCACGGCCATTAGCTGTGACCATACCTCATCCTCATAGACCACGAGCTGTGTTTTCCGTAGCTGGATGTAACGATCCTTCCACAATCCCAGGAGTCCCCCACTGCTTTTCTTAATCCAGCCGTACTTCTCTGCGGTTGGAGCAGACTTTGGTTTCTCTGAGACCTCCTCCTTTGTATCCTGCAAGGACAGAAGGGAGAAGGAATTACAACAAATGCACTTTCCATCCATTTAATGAAGGTTGTCAGAAAGCCTGCCCAGAGAAGACCTCAGCACCCACCAAACGTGGTCCCTCCCCCCACCACATCACAAGGCAAAAGACTGGCATCTTCCAGAGGAAAACACAACCAGCTCCCACAGGACCGGGGAGTGGGCATGGACCCTGGCCACCGCTAGGGACACTGGTGGAATGGCAGCAAGTCCACCTCCTCCTCTCTGTGGAGGTACTCCCTGCTCGCTTGTGCACCAAGTGCTCCTTGAAAACAAGCACCCTCCTCTCCACTTTGCTCCTTATGCTTTCCAATGAGTCCCAATGGGACAGATCCTGCTGGCATCAGTAGCAACACTCATATTTTAGCCCTTGGCCACTTCTGCAAGCTTCTCCTCTAGGTGTCTATGTTTGATCATCGCCCCCAAACCAAATCCCATGGGCCACAGCACTAGGGCCAGGATTCCATCATATCCACACTAAAATGTTCCCGGCAGGCTCCTGTGTGGTTTGTAGGCAGAGGGAAGGACCGGCAGAGAAGGCAGCACCAAGAGTGGGTGGGGTTTTTTTTGTCCTGCCTTTAGGTCCTTGCTGTTTGTCACAGCCTGCTCTTGCCCACCCACAGCAGCATGGGGACCCCCAGCATCCTGCACTGGGAGGCGGCTGGCTTTCCAGGCCTGGGAAAAACCAGGAGATGCATAACTTCCCTGCTTTGAAAAAAACATCAGAAATATCCAATATCAATATTCTCATCAAACAGAGACAGGAAACCTAAGACGGCGAGCGGGGGCAGTCAGGCTTATTAGCTGACTGCCTTCACCAGCAGACTTGGTTACAGATGAGAGTTTTCCTCCTCTCCGGTGCACTGGAAGAGCCTTTGCAAAGCCAGGATCCCTGTTTCCTCTCCCTTGGAGTGCCCTGCTGCTCCCAACACCCCATGGACCCCTCAGTAAGCCTCTTTCCTGAGAGCAAGGCGAGGGGAATCCCTCGCTGAGCCAAATCCCCTTACACAAACAACTTGGAGAGGCCAACCCCAAATCCTCCAGCCTCCTCCCAGGAACCCCACTGTCCCCCCCAGACTCAGTTTCCTCCACATCCCAGTCTGTAATACCAGCAATCCTGCTGCAGAAAGCCAGCACATTTGCACAAAAAGAGGACGCGCAACAAAGGCAGAGCCCCAACCATCCCCAAACGGCCCTCGCTAGCTGCTGAATGAAACCTTTTCTCATAGGAAAAAAACCCCAAACAAAACAAACTGGGGCGGCTGGAGCTCAGACATCATGTTTCACAACATGAGGAAATCCCACGTGTATGGAAAGGAATCGGAGCTGGACACTCCCGTGGCCAGGACAGAGCGAGTGCGTACAGATGAGCTCCAAAAATTCAGAGGAAAGCCTTGCTAACAAATCTGTTTTCATGCACCAGCCTCCCAATGAACACGCCCTTGGACAGCAGCTGCCATCAGGGTGAGCTGTTACTCTAAAGAGGGAGCTCACACCCATAAAAAGAAGAAAAACAGATTAAATACCCCATGTACCCACACTTATTCTGATCCCTGCAAAGGTCGGGAAGAGGCTTGGCTTTGCAGGTAGGCTCAGGTGCAGACTGGGAACAAGAAACTCAAATAAACCTCAAATAAAAGAAAATCAGGCGGAAACCTGTAACATCCTTGGCGCCCTTTGTAGAAGTTATTTCAATTGTACCGAGCCGCATTTGAAACGGCCACAATACAGGATGACAGAGCATGAAAAAGTTTTCCGGGAAACGAGGGGTACTGCCTGGGTTTTTTTTTAACTTGACTTTTTAGGTTGCCAGGAAGTTGTATTCAGTTGTGATCTGCGACTTCAGCAAACATCAACTGCTGCACAAATATAGACCTGCTCGTTTCCTGATTGAGCACCCTTTTGATGTCATTTTTAGATAATCAGGCACGGACTTTAACCTCCCTCGTAGCAGTTTTGCATGGATGTAGCTGCACGAAGAGTTTATTCGAGTGACTCCAGACCAACAGCTGCCAAAATGTTTCTACTCCTTAAGGGGTTTTTTTTGCTTTACAGATGAATTTTTGCTGTTCTTTTTCCCCACCTGGCAGAAAGGCCATCTGAAATCACATGGCAAATAGGTCTATCCATGGCCTCTCCTGGTGCTCTGCAGAGTGAAAACTACCCTGTCTCCTCTGGTTTTAAAATAAAAGTACTCCCTGTGAAGACACAGCACTTAACATCTACCTCTGAAAAAACAACCTGCCCCAGTAACCGTTTTCATTGGAGTTGGGGCTCATGCCTGCCCTTCTGCGCAAGGCAGAGCTGCAGAGCTAGGGCAGAGCTGGTCTGGCAGCCCACGCTGCCTGCTCGCCTACCTGCTCCCCCCGGGCTCAGCAGCTCTCCGGCCTTCTGGGGATGGTGCCTGCCCTGGCTTTGCAGCTCACCCTCTCCCCAGGCCACTCGGGAGCCCTGGTTGGAGCCACCCACCTGGAGGGAGCCGTGCATGGGGTTCCCTCCACACCAGGCAGGACTTCCCAGCTGTGCCAGCACCCGGGAGCATCCGCAGAGAGGATCCGTGTCGCCGAGCCCCCGCCTGCCCCAGCTGAGCAGCCCAGGAGAGGGAAGGTGAGAAGAGATGGAGAGTGCTGGTCTCAGCACATCACAGCAGCCAGGAGCAAAGGGCTCTGTCCCCCGCGCTGCGCTGCGCAGGAGTCACCTGAACCTGAGCTGCCTGGTGCCTCCTCCGGTGCCCGCTATACAAGACAGATGTGATGGGTGTCCGGTGCGATCCTGCTCTCTGCGGGTGCCACGGGCTGCTGAGCTGCCCGGATTCTGGGTCAGCAGCTCCCCCCTCGCACGCACACAGCACATCGCAAGATGGGGGTGCAGCTGCTGTAATCCCTTGCCTGCAGGTTAAGGGCATAAAAAACTAGATGATGCAACTTGACCGTTTGTTCCTGCAAAAGCAAGAAAAGTCTCGGAGACGGTACCTGACATTTTTGCAGACTATTTTTACACCACCCCTGCACCAAATCAGCAAGGGGAGGTTGGCCAGGGCAGGGCACCGAAAGCAGGGCTTTGTGTCCGTCCTGCGCTCTCTGCCTGTGATTCCACAACTAAAACCGGAGCACAGCACAAAGAGATGAGTTGCTGTTGTTAATTCAGCTTTATGTGGGTATTCCTTTTGCAAGAAATACTAAGATATGCTTTCCGGGATGTTCTTGGCCTGGATTCATTCCTAATGGTGGTGTAAATCCATGAGAAGAAATCCACTGGCATCAGCCAAGCAAGCCAGCATAAATGAGGGAAGAACTGAGTTATCCCGTTGCTGGCTCATGCCAAAGGCATCGCTCCCAAAACCAATCCATACGAGTCATTTTTGCAATCTATATCACAGTGGCATTAGAAGTGAAACATGAGTTTCACTCTTCCAGCCTGGTTTAGACACACATTTCACAGCTTAGCAGAGATGCCAAATTAGGGGGACAGGACAGCTTTTTACTTAACAATTAGACAGTTACTTCTCCCCTCCCCTGCCCCTGTATTTTAAGGGCCCACAAGCCCACGTACTTTTCATGTCTTCCAACACAAAAAAAACCCCAACAGCTGAATCGCGGTGGTGCTTTTACAAACTACGTACAGTGCACAGAAGTCTCTTGCCCAATTACAGTAACTTCACTTAAAGCAAGTGGCTCATTTATTGCATACTCCTCTCTAGCAGGGCACGGATGAACACCTCCCAGGAGACAACCTGCATCTCCAGACCTCCGCTCTTTTTCTCCCTTTCCACATTATCTTCTGAGCCCGGCTGTCAGCACTTCCACTTCTTCCTGACCCGCAGGAGCAAAACCATCTTACTGGAAATAAACTGCTCAGATCCACGTGAAACTTGGGGAACTGCATCTGATGCCCCCACCCACAAGCGATCACTGGAGGATTCATTTATCGTTAAGGAAGAGCGGCCGGTGAGCCGGTCAGTCGATGCCAGGGTGGGTGTGAAGCCCCTTTGGCCGGCGGCCGCCAGCTGGAAGCAGTTTCTCTGCTGTGGATTAATTTCATGGATGCCGGCGGATAATAACAACTTTCGGTCGCTACCAACTTGGGCTGCTTTGCCATCTCCCCGCTGTTTTAAAAAAAGCTCTCATTCTTGCCACCAAATGTTGGGAGCTGAAATAAGGGGGTGGGGAGAGACAAGCCACAGCTACCGGCATCGCAAGTCCTCCGGCGGTCCGCCCTACCAGGAGCTTGCTTTCTTTGTGCATGAGCAGCAAAACCTCATTTAAGGAAAGGAGGCAGGAATAATTGCGCGGCCAGATGAGGAGAGAAAACGACCTGTTTAACTTGCTAATAAATTTGTAGCATCTTAATCAATCTGCACAGGGATGGATTATTGGGGTGTGATCTCACGGACGTGAAAACCTACATGTGAAAGAAAAGCACCGCTGCCCTTCTCCGAGTTAAACCTGTCCCGGGCAGGGACGGAGGAGGAGGACAGACTTGGGGAAGGCTGCTAGGTATGTGGACACGGCCAAGCTTGCGGTCTGACCCAGGCCCAGCTCCAGTACGGAAGTACAACACCCCGGCAAGAGTCAGCACAAGGTGGCCTGAGCAAGCGTGGCATCTGAACAAGCCCGACTCTGCCAGCACTCGTCCTCCGGCAGCTCCGACGTTTGCCCGTCAGGCTCACCCGGCCGCTCAGAAAGTTTAAAAGCCGAAGAGCTCGGGGGATGCTCTGTCCCAGCGCCGGCCGGCAGCTCCAACGCACCCGGGCGAGCGCGGAGGGCAACGGGGGGCGGCTTGGGAGGAGGGACCCCGTCCTCTGCCTCTCCGTTTCTGCCCCCCACCCCCGTGCTGCCCCCGCCGCCTCCCGCTACCGCACCCGGGCGGAGCGGCGCGGGGGATGTCCCAGCGCCGGTGGAGACCCAAAAAAAGCCCGAAGCGGTCGGCGCGGTTCTCCGCCCCCGTTCCCGGCCGGCAGCGGCAGCGAGGGGCTCCTGTCCCGCCCCGGGGGTCCCGTACAGCCCCCGTCCCGGGGCTTCCCCTCCTCTCCCCGACCGCTCCGGTCCCGGTGGGACTCACTTGCTCCATGGCGGGCCGGGGCCGGTCGCTCCTCACCGCCCCCTCAGGGGCTCCGCCGGCGCCCCGCTGCACCGCTCGGCTCCGGGCGGGCGGGCGGGCATACCGGGCCGGGCCGAGCCGAGCCGGGCCGGGCCCCGCGGCTCTCGCCTCCGCACCAACTTCTCAGGGAGAGAGAGCAGCAGCAGCAGCAGCAGCAGCAGAAGCAACGCCGGGTTTCCGGCGGCTCCGGCGCTGCGAGCGAGGAGGCGGGGATGCCCCCGCCGCCAGCCCCGGCCCCCCCCCGCCTGGCCCGGCCCCGGCCCCGGCCACGGCCACGGCCCCACCCGCCGCCGGCCTGGGCCTGGGACCCCCCGGGAGGGGCTGGGTCTGAGGGAAAGGGGGGGGACGGGGACACTGAGCCCAAGGGAGGGGGTCCGCGGGACGAACAGGGTCCCTGGGGTCAGACGGTAGCTGCAGGGTGGGGCATGGGCCGTGGGGTGGGACGGGGTACCCGGGGGTGGGACAGATCCCCAGGGTCAGGCAGGGTCCCCGGGGATCAGGCTGGACCCCCATCGTAGAACAGTGTCCCTGGACTCGGAGGGTCCCCAGGGTCAGGCAGGGTCCCTGGAGTCAGACAGGGTGCAGGGTGGGACGGCGTCCCTGGCGCTGGGGTCAGGTAGGGCGCCGGGAGCAGCAGGACAGGGCGCAGGGTGCAGGGAGGTGAGGCGTGCCATCTTGGCACTCTGGGCATCGTGAAGCCCGCCTGGAGCAAGGCCAGGGGCTCAGGTCCGTGTGGCAGCCTGGCTCCCTCGGCCGCGGCGGCGGCTCCTGGCACTGGGGTAGTCTCAGGACAGCGGGTTTTGGAAGAGGGGTGATGCGGTTCATTAGCCCAAGGGAAACAGCTGGGGAATGGTCTTTGGTGGCAGAACTGGTTAACGCAACTAGTCATGCTCGGAGCTATTGTTCTCCACTGGTGTTCAGCTTTGCAGACTTCTGCTTCTATTTCAGGCCTGCTGGAGGGCTCATGTACCCAACAGCCTGCCTGTTTTTTCTTCTAATTATTTCAGTCAGTCTAAAAAAAGATATTACCTCCCTCTGCAAACCTTGCTTCCATTGTTCTCAGCAGAGAAGATAAGAAGAAAGGAGAAGAAAAGTCTTGACACCCGTTACCTCCAGGTTAAATGCTCTTCTGCATAGGTATGGCAAGCGCTGGGAAGAAAAACAGGAGACAGCTTTTGCTAACCAGAGGTGGAAGAGATACCAGAGCATCCATCAGGGCTGGCTACCCCCATCCTGCAGGGCCAGGGGTTAATGGAGGAGCTGGGAATGACCCTGGGACGCACCAGGGTTTGAAGTGAGAAATCCTGGTGCTGTCAAGGCATGTTGACAGGGAAATGATTGCCATGTCAGCAGAAAGACAACCCGTACGGGGAGGGGGGAGGAAGCTGCTAATAGACATGCTGTGATGAATCTGGGTTTTGACAAGAGGCTGAGGTACCAAATGCACTCAGAAAAGCGAAAGGAGGACAGGTGTGGTCTAACTGGCCGTCACTCGTGTGAGCGGGGAGAGGACGGCACGGGGGCAGGGGGATGCATCCTGCCCACTGCCATGGTCGGGGCATTGCCCAGGCACCGCACTCGCCCTCCCTCTCCTCTCTCCTGCAGGGTTTTGGGGCAGGACTCCCCTGTTTGTTCCACTTGCACAGGGCTGCAATAGTAGCAGGGGCTGAGCTAGGACCAGAGCTCCTACGAGCAACTACGCACAAATAATTATTAGCGATAATTAGCAAAAACACGCTGATGGCATCTCCTGTGTATCAGCTTAGCTCTGGGTTTGGCAAAGGCTCCGGTCTCGTCGAGATGATTCTCTTGTTGTGTAAACATCTTCTGTGGCCTCGCCTGCTCCTCCTCTGGGGCTGAGAGCCCAACTGGGAAAAGAAAATGCTGCTATGAGCACCAGCGATGGCACGGAGGGGCCTGGCCAGTGGCCAGGGGGTTGTGAGCATCCTTCAGATTTCTCCTTTACCTGGCACAACAGGCACCTCTGAAAGATTTGACCAGAAAATAGTGGCTGGCCATTGTCATTCAGAGCTGTCGCCAAGGCAGGGTTAGCTCTCTGCTGCCTAACACCAGGTGGGAGCTGATTTTAAAACATATTTTCTTTGTTTAATTTTCCAAGCCATCAAAATGGGGCTTCGGGTGGGGAGTGGGAGCATCCCAGGTCACCTACAGCCTTCTCTGGTGGGTGCGTGAGAGCAAGGCGGGGTGCGGCAGTGCTGAGTTTGGCTCCAAGAAGGTGCCAGCCATCACAAAATGAACTATTGAAAAAAGGTGATATTTTAGCCAGGCTTTTAAAATTACCAAAAAAACCCTACCCCAAAGTACCAGAAACGTTGTTCAGTATTCTCTGTTTTCCCAGCAGGGCTGGGGGAGGTGAGGGGAAACCTCTGGCTTTACAGATAGGGTGTGGGCTGTGGTTACAACTCTCCTGGAAAATTTTAATTGGTGAAAAAGTGAAGAATATTTTTAGCATGCCGCCAATGTGCATGTGAGGAAGTGTGCGTTGTAAGAGCATGCGACACAGAGGCTGCATCCTTGTGATTTATCAGCTATCCTCACCCTTGCAGGCAGATCTGGAGAGAGCCACCGTGACCCCGCCAGCAGGAACACAGGAGCAGCCACTGCAATGGGATCTGTTGTCTGCAAGAGGACGCTCATTGCACGGGAACATGGAGGCTGGTCCAAAAATGCTGTGGAGAGAGGGGTCGGGCTGTTCCTTTGGGGTGGGACATGCTGCCAGACCGTTGTCTTCTTCATTGTTAAGGGGTGGTGCAATGCTGCTCCAGCAAAGTGAAACGGAGTCACGAGTGACACTGAGGAGGTTGGGCTGGTGAGTCACAAAACCAAGGAAGCTTGTTTGCAAGGGGACCCATGAGTCCTCCTGATCTGCACCTCGATGGCCTCGTTTGGGGTCTTGCAAAACTTGGGGGGCAGGACGCAGAGGAGGACGGCGGTGCCGGGGGTCAGGAGCTCAGGCCGCAGAGACACAGCTGCCTCGAAGCTGCTTGGGGCTGATTTGGGACCGGGATGGGCGGAGAGTCCCTCCTGTCCTCCCAGACGTGGGCAAACCTGTCTCTCCAGCCACAGGCACCACATGAGAGAGCTGTGGTCGCCCTTATGTCTACCTGCCATCCTTTCTGTGCTCCAGGCAGGGAGCTCCGGCTCCTGCATCCAGCCTGAGGTACCTCGTGACCAGGGTCAGCCACTCCACCTGCTCCCACCTGGGTTTCCCCTCCGCCTGAAATGGTAATAACCCATCTCCGAGGTGCCGTGAAGCCGAGTTCATTAGCGCCTGGCTTTGTTAAATGCTCTGAGCAGCGCTGGAAGGGCAGAGGCTCATTATTGCAATTGCCCTGTTATCTGCTCAGCAGCAGGGAGGAGGAGGTTGACGTGCCAGCAAGGCTGGGAGCCAGTGCTGAGCTTGGGGAAGCCACAGGACTCCTGCCCTCACCCGGAGGAGAAATCCTCAGCCCCTTCACGTGCACAGCAAATTAATGTGGATGTTCTTAATTTAATCTGTCCGGATAGGGCTAAAATAAAGAGGCCCAGAGAAAGCACTGGGTCTGAATGGTTCCCCTAGGGTAGGTCTGAATTCAGGGTCTTGATGCCAAGTAGAGCCCATGGCACCTTCTCCTCACAGCTGTAGCATGTTTGTGGGGATAAACCACTTCTCAGGTGGAGTGCATTCCTCTAAACTACCTGTGCTAGACAAGAAATGTGCAGGTGTCCCCATCCTCAGGTGATGCACTGGGAATTACCAGTAGCAAAGGCTGGGGGAGATGGGAGACCACAGACATGGGGCTGGTGTGGAAGAAGGGCTCTCCTCACCTCCCCACCTCCTTTCTGGGCTTAATTCTTATGTTTTATAGACAAGCCCTGTGAAAAGATGGTGTTACCAGCCACACTCCCTGCTGTGGTGGGGCCATTGAAATTAGCACACCTAGTTTGGGGTTTGGCCAGTAGCTCCTGACCTACCGAGGTCCTGGTTTTACCTGTTTTCCTCTTGGCTGATAGCAGTCCGAGCTTCTACCCAAATCAAACCTGCACTTTCCTGTCACTTGTGCTCTGTGTTTTACTCATATGCTTGAAAGAGAAGACCCAGCTATCTGCCAAAGCCATCAGCCTGCGAGCGCTTGCAAGAATTCATGTGCTCTCCTTGCTGATCTTGTAAGGAAAATAAGTCCTTGCCACAGAGGACATCTGGATGTGCCACCACAGACAAGGGATTTCAGCCTGGGCTCACAGGGGGCACAAAGAAGATCCAAAACCTTGGGTGAGGAGGTTGCTTGCTGGGGCAAAAGTGGGGGGAGGGGGGGGCACAGTTTAAATTATCTTAAAACCAGCAGTGAATTTGTGTAATGTGGCCAAGCTCCGTGTCATGATGGCAAGCGGGGAATGAGCAGTGCTGCTTTGTGCTTTCTTCTTCGTTTCTGTTTTAACTCACCGTTAGCAGTAAGCCCTGCTGAAAGGCAGCGGGTGTGGGCTGGAAGAGGTGCCTGATGATGCCGGAACATCGCTGCCGGTGTCCAGGTGATGGCCATGCTGCTGCACGGGCAGGACGGGTGGGAAGGGGTGAAGCACCTGGTGGGCAAGGGCTCAGGGCAGCTCTTCTGCTCCATTGCTGCGTGGGGTGAAGGGGAGCGGCACAGGGCTGGAATAGGAGGTGGCTTGGATGGGCTATCCTAGTCCATGCTGCTTTTAATCCCCAGGGTTTTCAAACACAGGGATGTGCCCCGTGTCCTGCAGGCTAAACCCAATCCCTGTGTAAATGGGCTCAGAGCAGCTTCCCGCATCTCTCACTGCATCGCCCCATGCCTGGGACAGTCGTCTCTGGGCTTTCCTGATAGCTCTGTGCCATTCCTGGCCTTCACCGATGTCTCCAGCAGTGAAAAAATATGCCAAGAATACGCCCCCCCTCTTTCCTACTTCAGCAGGAAGGTGGGATATAAACACACTGACTGTTTGTTAATGTTAGCTCTTGCTGGGCTTTCCAGCTGGGCTGGGTTTGGGGAGATCGCTTCCTGTGCCCCAGCCCTGATCTCCCTCTGGCTCCGCGCTCCGTCTAGGCAGGAGAGCTCCCCGAAGCACCTCTGCCCTGTGTGCGCCTCTTTGAGACGGAGAGGCTGCAGCCCCAGACATGCTGGAGGGATTTTTCTGGGTGAGTTTCAGGTAAGGCAGCATCTCTGGGTGCATTGCAGCCACCAGCTTTCCTCTGTGCAATGTGTGCAGCCAGCAGGGTCCTCCTGGAGCTGCTGGGAGATAGATAGATAGATATTAAAAAAAAAATAAAATGTGATAATACCCTCAGAACCTGATTTTGTTTCCTATGGCGAGAAGCAAACCCTCAGAGAAGCGTAACCTGGCACTGGCAGCACTAATGACCCCAGGTAAGGTGATGTTGCTGGGCACGCTCTTGGTCTCGGGGCCATCCTGATTCTGCCACCCCTACCTACCACCCTGTCTGATTCCCAGGACCAAATCCTGCTCCCAGTTGTGCCCAGCACTACCTCTGAGGCTGGCAGGTGCCCTCTGTGTATGCTGGTGGGGGAGCAGCTGGGGACACACCAACTGTTCCTGAGCACACAGGAACCCATGGGTTTTGGGGACTAATGACTTGCACAGACAGCGACCATGGACTTTGTCTAAAATGATGTTCTCTGTCATTTGGACGAGCATGTGGGGAATGCGGCAAAGCAGCAGAAGGGGTTAAATCCATACTTATGTTTAAATCAATATTCTGATTTATGCTCCTGTCCTAGCAATGCTGCCTTCTTTTGCCCCCTGGTTGGAGGGCATGGACCCCAGTGGCAGAGTCTGAGCCACCATTTCTGTTGTGAACATGGATTTTGGCAGGCATGCTGCAGGATTTGGGTTGACTTGGGTCGGGGAGGAAAAAAAAAAGGGCAAAAATGAAGCAACAACCTGACCATGGCTGTGGTCTGTGCACCGAGCAAGCTGGTGAGAACAGCTCACTGAAATTGGATGTAAAAAGGCGTCTCAGTGGTTGATCCTCACTGCTCACCTCTTTTGGGGGTCGCAGGATGCTCTTTCCTGGCCTTGCCTCTCGCTTCTGCCTTTCCCAGGACCGTTTGGGCCCAAGGCTTAGTCCTTGCTCCTTAGTTCCCAGCCTTGGTCATTTGGGTGCAGCCTGGACCCTGTGCTGGGATGTTTGGCTCTGAGATGCAGGATGTGCTCCTGCCGTGCCACGGGGTGGACAGTAGCCAGCCTCGGACCACCTCCCTGCCTTAGCCTTTCTGCAAGGTCCTCCTCCATCCCTCGTCCCTGCCTCTGTCCCTGGTCCCTGCTCCTTGCCCTCAACCCACCCCAGTCCTACCAGCTCCTCGTGTGCAGGCAGCAATCTCCAGCTGAACCACCACCTTCCCACCAGCTGCTGTGGGGATCCTGGTCCTCTGCCCTGTGCCCGGAGGAAAGCCCGATGGTTGATACAGGCTGACCTCCCACCGCCGCTTTTTTGGGGGGGGGTCAAATATCATGTTTCCTGGTGAGCTGACTGCGCGCTTCCAAAATCTCACCCCATTTGAACAGAGTGGCTGGTGGAGCACATCAAGGTCCCTGCAGTGGCAGAATGGCTTACCCGAGCAGCATCGGTTGCTGAATCTGACCCTGGCTGGTGCTTTCAACAGGTTTTGAGCTCCACGTGGCTGGGGCTTGCTCAGCCCGGCCGGCTCTGCGCGGTTGCAGCTGCTGCTACTGTGTTTTCTTAGATCCTTGTCTGAGGAAAGGAAAATCCCCTCTCCTGATGTGTGCGGTTCACGTGTGCGAGACCAAGGCTGGGAGAGGAGACCCTTGCTGGTACCTCAGGGGAGGAGCACCAGGAAAGGGGAAGAGTTATTTTAAGCTGAAGGACAATGTTGGCACCAGAACAAATGAGACTAAAAGTGGACAGGAATAAATAGAGACTGGAAATTAGGAGGGCTCTAATCCTCCACAGGTGCTGCCATGGCTTCTTGGGAGGCGTAGCGGGGACGGGAGAGGGTGAGGTTTGGGGAGTTTGATCCCGAGTGCTGGGATGGACCCAGCTCGCTGACCTGACAGGTCCGTGTCCCCTCCCTGGGGACACACAGGCACAGGAGGGACCTGGTGCTTCTGAGCCCTCTGCAGCAGGGTGAGGAGGGAGCAGAGCTGCTGCCCCAGGGCTGGAGAGATGCTTCCAGCAGCTAATGTGAGGTTTTGGGGCTGGAGCTAGACTCCTGGGTGTGACCCCAGCTCAGTCTAAGGCTCACCCCACAACTTTGGGGGATCGACCCACAAAGTGGGAAACTCCCCATCCCTGCAGCCCTCTGGCCTCTCTTATTCCTTCCCCAAGGGGCTTGCTATGCCAATATCATCTGAGAAACCTGCTCGTCTCCAGAACATCCCCACCATGGAGGGATGTGGTGCTCCCGGCACATGCTGAACCATGATTTCCCAGTGTACTCTTGCAGCTCACACCTGTGTGTGGACTTCAGAGCTGTCAAATATCTGGAAATGCTCTATTTGTGTAAATTTATGTTTGAGATTGTTCTCACATAGGATAGATTTTGGGGTCACTTGAAAGGCATGTGGTCAAGCAGGGTGACCCCACCTTGTGCCACTCCGTGTGGAGTCAGCTGAGGCCAACAATGCAAAAATCCTGTGTGCTGGGAGCGAAATACAGAAATACAGAGGCCCTTCCACTGATACTATCCAAATGCAGTTGTTTAAGCTACTGCATGTCACGAAAAAACCCAAGTGAAGTCTCTGTGGCAAAAAGTGTTTTCACACAAGCCACTCAAGGCCTCAATGGCCCTCGGCCACCAGCATCGCCCACGCTGCCTTCAGCACTCTCGCAAAAATACCAAAGGAAGTAAACGTTCCAATTTTGAAATGCAAATAGTTTGTGGTCATTGCATTTTTTTTCTCCTTCTATGGTTATAGGTCATCCAAGCCACAGCATCCCAGCTCTGGCTTTTGGATGCTTCGTTTTAGCTGGATCACTAAGACAGTGTGTCAGCTGCGAGGTGGGAGCAGGCTCAGGCAGCGATGCCCCAAATCCGAGAAATTTGCAGTGATAAATTGGGGCAGATGCATCTCAAAGGCAGTAGCAGATCCAGGGTGATGCTCCAGCTTCCCAGGGGCAGCTCGAGGAATGTCTGGCTGCTGCCCAGTTGATGGTAACGTACTTGTGTGTGGATTTAGCTGCAAATTGAGGCTGGTGCATGAATTTGGCAGAGATGCGGTTGGTTATTTGTGGCTGGGTTTGCAGGGAGCATTGTGGGAAGCTTGTTTGGCTCAGGTTTGGTTTTGTCTTGCATCTGAGTGCATGGAATGACCTGGGAAGGTCATGTGCTGCAGGGTTAAAAGAGGGATTTTTCATTTTGTGGTGGATCTGGAAAATATAAGGGGGAGGGAAGGGGGAAAAAATCAATTCAGCTTAAACTGAAACAACCTGATTTAAAAAAAAAAATCCCCCAAACATTCTGGTTTTAGATTACCTCAGAATAGTCAGTCTGACAAGAAATGCAAAGTTTGTGTTTGCAGATCAATTAGCCCCTTTCTAAAACTTAAAAAACAAAAAAAGCCATTTCCAAATAAAAAGTCAAGCTCCACCATTTCTGAAAAAGCTTCAAGATCAGAGGCTGGGTATTTTTGAGGCACTTCATTCTGGGAAATCCCGAAGAAACATTTTGACATTTCCAAACCAGCTTCTTGGAGGTTAAAACCTCCAAATATTTTCCAAATTTGCCTGAAATCAGTAAATAGCTTTGAAAACTACAGCGAGCAGGAAACCCATGTCCTGCTGCTGGGGAAAGGCTGCAGCAGGGGAGCCCAGCATCCCCAGTGATTGCACAGAGAAGCAACCTGCAGGTTTATTATCTAGGGAAATGTGGGACATGGGTGCAATCTGCCCATCCATGCCTTGTCAGAGCTGCCTCCGGGTTTCCCTGGAGATGCTGATGGCCAAGAGCATCCTCAGTCCCTGCTGCCAGTGCTCGGGTCCCTGCAGGAGAAGGCTGGGAAAATCCTCTGGCTCCTGGATCCGGGCTTTGGGGCGATGCTCCCCCTGAAGATGCCTTGTGCAGAGGTAGCAGACATGAGCTGACCCTTGGTATGAGCAGGGAGGGGGTGAGATTTCTGGCTGTGCCCTGGTTTTGGTGGTGACTCAGGAGGTAGGATTGGATCGAGTGGATTCCGGAGAGACTTAAAGTAAGTAAACCCTTTCACGTGAAGGGCTTATCACGTTGGCCCATTGTGTCCAAGACAGGTTTCAAATAAAATCAAATCATTAAGTTTGGAAAAGACCTCTAAGATCATCAAGTCCAACTGTCAACCCAACACCACCATGCCCACTAAACCATGTCCTGAAGTGCCACGTCTACATGTTTTTTGAACACCTCCAGGGATGGCGACTCCTCCACTTCCCTGGGCAGCCTGTTCCAATGCCTGACAACCTTTTCAGTAAAGAAATTTTCTCTAATATCCAATCTAAACCTCCCCTGGTGCAACTTGAGGCCACTTCCTCTCATCCTAGTTACTTGATAGAAGAGACCAGTACCCACCTCACTTTCGGAGGTGTTGGCCATGGCTGAGCAGCCAAGGTGAAGCAGGGAGTGTGAAACGTTCTCCTGCAATGAGGTTTTCCTCCTGCCACATGCTCATCCCTCCATAAACCTGCAGTGAGGTGGCACCGGGACTACAAGTGCTTTGCATCCCCCTCCCGGCGCTGCTGCCACCTCCCAGCCTTTCCAGTGAGGCCAGGAGCTTGGTGGCTGACCGCCCAGCTTGCAGCCGTGCCCGTGTTTCCCCTTAGTGATAATCCAGCGCAGACACATGGATGAAATAAGCTGTGGGCCTGGAAGAATGTCTGGCCGAAAAGTACTCATGGGAAATATTTCCTTTCTGAAGCTGCAAAATGTAATTAATGCCGGTAATAAACGTGGATACTCGTTAGCTCTGTGGCTGGACTGGACTCTCCCCGGCTAATGGCAGCCTCAGTGCTGCAGTCTCTTCCGAATGAGGGCCAGCGGGGTAGGGCAAGCCCATTCCCTGCCTTCATCCCTTGATTATGACGATGAGGAGGGTGGCACCACAAGCAGGATCTCCTCGAAGGGTCCAGATACCATCAAATATAAACCAAATCCCCTCCACCTCTCTCTGGGGAAGCACCTTGGCACCAGGAGATACTGGTGAGGCAACACTGAAGGGCCCACACCTGTCCCAATCAGTCCCAAAATACCCACCAAGCCCACGGTGCGGAGAGCTGAAGAGCAGGGCCCTTGGGCAGGATCAGGCCCATGGGAGCCATCAACTGGCTCTGGCTGTTTTTCAGGGAAAAGGCTGCGATGTCCAGGCTGTGAGCTTTGCAAATTAATTTCTGCTCTATGTAGAATTGGGCTGTTTTATATTTTTCCCCCTTTTTCAGGTGGTTTATAGGCATTTGCATCCCTCCAAGGTATGGGCTCAGGGACACCAGCTTGGTAAGTCAAGTGACATTTGTTAATGCCTTTCTGCAGCCTGGACCAGGCTCTTGCTGTTCAGAAGAAAGGATTATTTTCCTTTTATTATGGTGTTTCTCCCTGGGAACCCTTTGGGTATGTGAATCCCTCCCAGTACTGTTTGGGGCTGATCTCTGTGTGGCACCGACTGACCCAAAACCTGGGTAGCATCCTCTTCCAGCAAGGCTCTTTGGGAGGGCAGATGGTACCATTCAAGAGGAGAAAACACCAACATTTCAAATACTTTTTAGATCCCCTGATGCCTGCAGGATGTGGGTGCTGCAGCATCTGTCAATGTTTGGCTGAGCCCAGCTGGGAGCCTGGTGCTCGCCCCACACCAGTCTTTGGCAGGGATGTCCTGGGGGTGCATTTACCTGCAAGGGCAGGCTGGGGGGCTCAGCGCAGCCCCCCCGGACTGTGCTTGTGCCCTTCCTTGGCCACGCTGGCTGGAGCAGGTGCAGAGGCCAATTCTGCCCCGGCTTGGGGCATATATGAACCTGTGAGGGTCAAGCAGAGAGGCTCAGACTTTCTGACAGCTGCAGCTTTTGCAATAACGCCCGTCTCAGCAGCCTGACTTGCTGCTGGGTCACTTGCTGCCTCCAGCATTCCTGCCATGCTGCTACCTGTATCTCTGCCATGCCACCTCCAGCATCCCTGCCATGCTGCTGCCCGCGTCCCTGCCACTCCGCTGCCTGCCTCCCTGCCATGCTGCTGCCCACATCCCTGCCACGACACTGCCTGCATCCCCGCCACGACGCTGCCTGCATCCCTGCCCCGCTGCCTCCAGCATCCCTGCCATGCCTCTACCTACATCCCTGCCCCGCTGCTGCCCGCATCCCTGCCCCGCGCCTCATCCCTCCCGGGCATTCCTCCCCTTCGGCCCCTTTCGGCGCAGCCCATCGGGCCTCCGCAGCCCTGAGAGCCCTCCGCTCCCCGGGCAGAGCCCCCAGCAGCGGCCCTGCCCGCAGCCCGGGCCCCGGCCTTCTTCCTCCCGCCCTTCCCGGCCGGGTTCGGGCCGCAGCAGCCCGGCGGCGTGCTGCCATCCCCACCTAGTGCCGGCCCGGCGCACAAGCTGCCGGGGTGCGGGCAGGGCTGCAGCACCCCACGGGCTCCCCGGGCTCGGGGTGCCGTGACACCTCCTCGACCCGCCCCCCCCCTCCCGGCTGCACCCGGACACCCGTGGCACGGCCCCGCGGGGGATTTTCCTGCCCTGGTCCCGAGGGATGCTCCGGGGTAAGTGAATGGTGGGAGGAAACGGGCTGATGCAGCTCCCACGGCGCTCCGGAGGGTGGGTGCGGGCAGGGACCGCCACGGGCCCCCGTGTCCCCTGGGGCTGTTTGCCTCCTCATGCCCCATCCCGCAGCTCCAGAAAAAGGGACGCCGCCCCCCCCCCAGCACCGGGAGCCCAGCTGGGGACGAGGGACCGTGCCATGTCCCATCCCCGGTCACCGAGCTTGTCCCAGCACCGGGGCTGGACCCCCTCGGATGTCCCTCTGGGGATGCTTCTGCACATCGCAGGTTTGGGGTCCTTATCAGCGGCATTTCCCAAGGACGTGGCCCCATGGACACCACGTGCCTCAGCGCCAGGAGACCATCACCTCCCTCGGCCCCCTCAGACCCAGTAAGTACCAGTTGTAGATGTCTAGGGCAGAGTATGAGGCCAGGAAAAGTCTTTAGCTATGCCCCCCCATACCAAGTCTCCCCTTGCCCCCCTCCAGCCCACTGGGGACTCCCAGAGCTGCAACGTCTTTTAATTTTCCTTCCACTCCTTCACCCCATTGCTCCCCGGAGCCATGTACAGCTTCACACCCATCACGTCCCTGTGGCCAAGGGCTGTTTGTTCTGCCCAGGATGCTGTGCAGAGCCCGCCTCCCTTGAGCTGGCTGAGCCACCCGGGTCATCTGGAGGCACCTACGCCTCGCCTGGGACAAGGCAGTGAGCAATCATCCCCTGCTCGCCCACGCCAGGCTCCCTGGGCTTGCAACATCCGCCATCCAGAATAATTTTGGTTGGATGGAGCCTCTGCTGGTCGCTGCACCCAGTCCTCAGAGGGAAGTGGCTCTTGGCACTGAAATTTTCCAAAATTTGGCTCTTTCTTGTCCTTTTGTATCTTTTCTCTGGCTTCATCACCCCCAGGCTGTTGCATGGGTACTTCCCTCGGCTCCCTTGGCTTTGCTGCCCCGGCCCCACGGAAGGGATGCAGGGTCCCCTGGAGCTTCCCCGTAGCCCAGGGGATGCTTGCTGGGGGGACACTCTGTAGCCCATGGGGTGCTGTGGGGCATCACGGCCAGCTGTGCCCCTCTGCCCGCTGCTGGTCACTGCAGCGTGATCTGCCGCTTGCAATGACAAACCGGGCTGGGAGCGGGTTGGTGGTCATGAGTCATGTCCTACCAGGCTTGAAAACCTCCTCCCTCTCATCCTGACTGCAGCAGAAAATTCAGAGCTTGGTGGAGATGCCAGAACAAAAGCAACTTCAAGGAAAGACCCTTTGCATTAATGTTTCAAGGGGGATTTTGAGGGTTTTATTTGTGTTGTTTAACTTCAGACACCAATTACGGCTGCGGAGGAAGTGCATCTTGGGTAGAGACTGCAAAGTGCCCTCTCCGCATGGAGCTGGAAAGCTGGAAACATGTTCAGAAATCTGTGAAGACCACAGGAAAGCATGGGAAAGAAGGACCGTGGCATGGGAGAGGAGGCAGAAAGAAAGGAAGATTAAGGGGCGATGTGGCCTCCTTCACATTTCCCAATGAAACAAGGAAAACACCCAACACTGCCCCTATTTTGTCTTGGAAAACCCTTTGCAGCTCAGCCCTGAAAGCAGGATTTAGCAGCTCGGCGTAACCCAAACGTTTCCTCTGCTGCCTTAAAGAAAATGTTGGAACAGAGGGGGCTTAAAGCCTGCTGAAGAGGCCCATTTATCTGGGAACTGAAAGAAAATATTGGGATAATATTTGGAAAAGCCTGTGAACAGGCATGGCCCAGCATGTGCCGGGCAGCAGCAACCTGCCGAGCTGGTGGGGGGGAGAAGCCACCCTCTGTGTGTGGCTAATTTCCCCCTTTTCCCTCATTTCCTTCCCATTTCCTTCCTGGCTCCAAAAGGGTTTGCTGTGTCTGGGTGGGTCTTTGGGATGTGTTTCCCCCAGGAGAGTGGCAGTGCTGAAAGAAAAGGGGATTTTTCATAGGCAGGGTGGGCAGAAACCTGAGCATCCCGGGGGGGCTGGCGGGGGAAGGTGTTTCTTTCCCCTGGTTAACAACCGAGGCTGATCTGCAGGACCTGCTTAATCGGATATCACTTAAACCCAGGTTGATTTCTGCCTAATTGATCAGTAATAAGCATTTAATTGACAAAGCTGCAAAGAACCTGCAGCCCCCCCTTCCCAGTGCAATTAGCAGTGTCTATTTTAACACTCAGAGCCTGGCTGGGATTTTTTTTTTCCTCCATTTAAAAACATTAATGTGTATTCAAAATTCAGTTGGGCATCTCACTTTGGTTTGAAGTATAATTATGTTTGATGAGGACTAATAAGCAGCTTTCAAAATGAGGCCAGGTTAGCGTCTCTCCTGCTGTCTCCTCCAGAGAAGCTGATATTCCCTACTAGCGGCTGATGCTGATTTTTATGGGACTAATCCAGACACGTCCAGGGCTCCATAAAACCCTGCTTTGCCTTTGACTGCTTTTTTTTTTTTTTAAGGGTCTTTTTCCATCTAGGATGGGTTTTTACTGCTGTGGAGTTTTGTTTCTTGCAGGATTTCCCCACTCTGTGGGTCTTGGGGTGCTTTTGCAGGATGCAGGTAGTGATTTGCTGAAAACGGGTGGGTTCGCCCCCAGTTTTTCAGCCTTGTTGGGAAAGAAAATAAACATCATGTTTTTTTTTTAAATGTGCAAAAGGGAAACTTTGAATTCTCAGCCCCAAACTGACCCCAAGACTTGGGACCCTGGTGTTAGTTCAAAGCCCGGCTGCAGGTTAAAGCAGACACTGCCAGTGCAGTCGCTGGCAGAGATGGTGGTTGATGGTTAATAGTCGATGGTTGATGGTTGAACTGGTGTTGAGGTCGGCTCTGTTTTAGCACCAGCGCCTGCCTAGGTGGAGCTGCTTCTCTTCGGCATCGCATCCAGCCAGAAAACACTGGATTTGCTCTGATGTCCCAAATACCGCCTGGCTGCAGCTTCTGAGCAGAGCTCAGGCAAAAGAAAACCCACCCAAGCTGTGGGTTTGTGTTTGTTTTCCACGCTCCCCCTTTGAAATACCATGCCAAAGGTAAGCTTTCTTGGAGATCAGACTTTGGCAAGTCTTGTTACGCTGCTGAAACCTCCAGGAACGCCCTTGGGGAGCCTCGAGCATACCCTGCTGCTGGGATGGGGAGCAAGTCCTGGCCTCAGCTTGCCAGGGGATGCAGGGACATGTGTGACACCAACTCACAGGATACCCTCTTCTCTGCCAAAACCTGTCCCTTCCCAAGGGAGAGGCAGCAGACCCCTTCCGCAGCCCTGCAGGAAGGCACCCACCCATCGCTCTCACAGCCGCTTCTCCGGCAAACCCCGAAACTGCTGCCCGCCAGGCTCTGAACCCCCGAATTCCCAACTGGGTCAAAATGCTCCCAAAAGCCAAGATGGTGAAGCAGAAAAAACACCCTCCTGGCCCCCTCCTGGCCTGTCCTGGCACTGCCAGGCATGGCTCTGGGGGCTGGCAGGAGGGTTTAATGGCCACCAGCCGAAAGCTGGGGGGGGAAACAACTTTAATTGGGAGTGCTTGGTGCTTGGGCAGCTCTCCTGCATCTTTTTCCAAAGCATTTTGCAGCAATTAAAGAGCTGCAGGTAAATAGCCAAACCCCAGCGCCTGGCGAAGGTGCCAGCTGCTCTGCAGTCGGGACAGACCCAGCCACTGACTCCGGACTGACCATGTTACAGCCCTAAATAGCTGTTTTTTGGGGACAGGTGGGTCACAGCAAACTTTATTTTTCTGGAAACAGCAAGCACATTGTGCAGGGAAGGCTTTCCAAGGATGCTCCCCACACCCTTTTCAGGAAATACCACGCAGCTCTCCTTAGTGCCATGCCAATTTTTTATTTTTTTTTTTTTAATTGGCATAAATGATAGCCTCGGCGAGGACATGCCATGTTTTCCCTGGACTGTTGGATTTTATTTTGAAATCGCTGCTGGTTTGATCTTTGCATCTCTCCACCCCCAGGTTTGTCTCTTTCCCCGCGCGTTCCTGCTCCCGGCGCTTGCTCCAGTGCAACGGGGTTTGCTGGGGAGTGAAAATGCAGTGGGGGGGTCTCATACTGTGCTGGTCACAGCTGGGTCCTTGGGGATATCACCCGACCTGGGGATGAAGTAAAAGAGTTGCATTCGATGTGACAAAGCCATCACAGCGAGCAGACAGCGGCCATCCCTGCCTGGTGACCCCCAGCCCTCACGCGAGTCCAATTTTTGACCCAATTTCAGCCTGGGAGCCGCCATCCTAACAGCGGTGGCCATGCTTCCTTTCGGGGCGGGCGGGACGGACCCAAAATATCCTCCCCCCGCACAGTGACGACATGGCCGTGGCGCCAGCGTAACTGGCTTTTCCAAGACCTGCTATTCCAGGGGTGGGGTTGTGTTGGCCCGGGTTTATTACCAGCTCCCTCTTGGCTCTGATGCTTTTCCCGGTACGGTGCTCTCGGATGAAGCGGGATGGTGGCGGGGACTGGGAGAGGAGGAGGAATTATTCCTACCCCATGTGCAGGCAGTGTCACACGGGGTGGGTGCCTCAGGGTCCCTTCGCTGGCCCTGCACCCTCTCCTTGGGGTAAGCCCTCTCATACCCCAAGTATCCCAAAACACAGCAGGTAGGAGCCAGGACAGCCCTGGTGCAACTCCACAGGGATGCAGCAGGAGCTAGAGCATCTCCCCATCCCACCACCCCTCGCTTGGGCATTTCCTTCCTTGCCCTAATTTCCAAAATAACAAGAAGCCCAAGAACTATTTGAGATAGGTGAAAAAGTCTGGGTTTGTTCCCTTTTAATTCAAGACCAAGCACACAGGCAATTGTTTTTTAACTTATTGATTTTTCCCCCCTATGAATGTCTGTGCTGGGCCTGGCAGTCCCCAGAGTGCCCTTTTGCCGCTGAGCTTCAATTGTTTCTAAACTTCCAGATTCATCTTTTGGATATTTTTACAGGCCTGAGTCCATAGTGGGCCATTTCTTTTTATTTTTTATTACTAGCATTTTTACCAGGATGACATTTTGACTAGTCTGGGAAATCTTCTTGGCCAGAAGACCAGTTCCTGACAATCAAGATTTAGTCTTTCTGGAGAGGAAGAATGCATCAGATTTTTTTTTTTTCAGATCAGAAAAAAAAAAAAATCCAGATTTCTCTGAAATTGCAGGGAAGCTGAGCAGGAGGAGCCTGCGGGAAATCTCTAACCCAACCTGGAGCAGTGCAGTGACTGCGCAAGCCCTGACCGTTGCCGGACAGATGTTGGTCTAATTACAGCAAAAACCTCCGGCGCTGGGGATGCTCCGCTCTCCATACCCTGAGTGTATCATCACAGTCGGGCGACCTCTCTAATCTCCAATTTAAATCCCTTTTGCAGCTGTCTTTGCTGTTTGGAAGAGATGCTGGATGGTAGAAAACCATTAGCACATCCCTCCTTGGTCATCCCCATGGTTTTGAGCTCTTCCACCCTGGCAGGTGCCCTTTTTGCTCCATAATTCTCCCCATTTCTCACCAAGAAGTCCCAGGGATCAGAGATTTCCAAAACGGGTGTTTCAGGCACTTTGAAATGGGTTTCCCCATGCCTGGGTTGCCGCAGCCAGGGCTGGGTACCAGCACAGAGCTGGCACTCGTCCCCCACCTCCCTGGACCTTCCTCCACTGCATCCCCTCCTTCCTCTCCATCACATTTGACGTCACCTCTTTGGTCTGAAAACAGTTTAATCCAGATTTAGGAAAGAAAGGAAAAAGGCAGAGGCAACATCTTATCATTGAGCACGAACCTCCTGGGAAATCACCCAGGAGTTTCCCAGCCACAAAGCCGGTGGCTGCTGAGCGGTGGCAGCGGTGGTGGCGTTGCCGGAGCCCATGTGCTGCCATGACACATCAACCATGGGGATGCCACTCCACGGTGGCACCAAATCTTATTTTCCATTGGCAAGCTTCACGGGCAGCTTACTTGCATGCAGGATTTTACCACTAATACGACCGAAACCAAACCAGCTGGTCACTAGGGAGTCAGGGGTTATTTTAACACCTAAAAGGACAAGCAGAGAAAAAGAGATTGTTTGAGAGGTGTGAATATAAATGCAAAAATACTGATTTCTCCTTCAGATTCACAGGTTCCTGGAGGGGACCAGTGACAGTGGCCAAGAGCCCTGTGCTTTGCCATTGCTGCCACGTGTACCCGGAGCAAGCCTGGGGGGCTGTGGGAGGATGCCGAAGGCGTTGGGCTGCTGGACAGGTTTGAAGGCTGGTGTTAATGTACTGGTGTTAATGGGCTGGTGTTAACGGGCACCGTGATGGTGAGAGGTTGGGTTAGGCAGCGCTGGAGCCATGCAGGGGCCAGAGCCAGAGCTGGCCAGGGTTTTTCTGCGTGGGCTTTCACCGGAGAGTGAAGAGTCAAACTGCACAGTAACTCCTCGGTGCAGACAAGATCATGAACCACATCGCTTTAATTATGCCAGTGCAAATTTCATTCATTTGGTTAAGCCTGGGAGCTACAAAAAGAGCTATTTCCAGGTGCGCTGGTTTAATTACGGCATGCCCTTTATTAACCATTGCACACAGCCGCGCGGCCAGGGTTTGCTGGGCTCTTCGGCCAGGGCAGGTTTGCAGCCACCAGCACTGTGACTGCCCCGCTCATGCCTCTGCACACCCCTGGGACACGTACAAGGGCTCCGCTTGGGTCAGATAAATGGGTTTTAACCTGATTTTTGCTGTAATCTCCACGTTGACAGGCCCTCATCACGCAAAGGATAAAACTCCAGCTCCTGCGGCCGGGGCCCTGTGGGGTTTCACCAGGCAGCTCCCACTGGCCACGCTGGGGGTCCGGCTGGCTGATGCCCCGTACCGGCACCCCAGGGGCACTTCTAGCCCGTGTGTGTTTGCAAAACGGCTTCTGTTTGCTTAACTTCTTGCACTTCAGCACGCAGAGGCACAGCTCCCACTGCCCCGCTCCCTCCGCCTGCCCCACGGCCGCAGGCAGGGACAAGGTGACGGTCCCGCTGCCCAGGGCGGGCAGCCCAGCACCAGCCCTGCCATCCCACTCCTGAAAAAAATAGCAGCTTTCGGGTGCTTTATTTGCACTTTCCTTTTCTGAACTTGCCTTAAAAAGACACAGAAGAGCTCAGTTTTCAAAGAACCAGGGTTTAAATGACATTCTTCCCTGCTCGTCCAGCTCCATCCTACTAAAACTCTTCACTGTATTCTTATTGCCGGATGAAGCGATGTGCGTGGTACGTGCTGGGGTTTTAACTGTAATTCATGGACAGATATAAAACTGCCAGGGTTATTATAAATTTCATTCGGCAGGGTTTGAACGTTACTGGTTCAGCAGTGCCTCTTTCAGTGCTGTCTTTACAGCGGCTTCTGTTTAACCGCTCAGCTGGCAAAAATTTATTGCGTCACCGGCGTCTTGCAGTAACTCTCCAGGTTTTCAAATAATCCCAGGAAAAGAGTTAAAACGGAGCCTCTGCCTTAGTCCTTGCAAAGCACTTGGGGCCAAAGTCTGGTTTTTCCTGACACCCCTGGTAAATCCTGCAGGCTCAGCCAGGAGAATTGCCGTCCGGGACATAAGGGGATACACTCTGAATTTCGAAATCGTGCCAGCGGGAGAGGGGGCAGGAGGGCTGTGGGGACCAGGGGGCACCAAAATGCAGGTCCAAGCATTGCAGTCAGCACTCAGGCAAGGCTCTGACCCCCTTCGCCCGCTATTGCAGGCTGAGCTGGGCACCGCCAGACCCACGATGGGGCACAAGGTTTTACTGGTGACAATAACTATCCCCCGGGCTGAGCTGTGGGTGATGGCCCCGGGGTGGAAGGTTTGGAATGCAGGATGCTGCTGGGTTTTGTTGCCTGCGGGGCTGTTGCAGCGAGATGCAAAGGCGCTTCCGGGGTTTGCCCATATTTTATCACCTGAGATGGAGGTGATGGGGTTTTGCATCCCCCCCAGGCAAACTCTTTCTCATCCTCACTCTCTTTGCTGTCAGAAAGCTTTTCCCAGCACCAAACCCTAAGCCCTCCCTGCCACCACTGGAGCCTGTTCCTCCTTCTCTGCTCCCCATGGCGATATTTTTTCCCTCCTTTGCAGCCCCTGCCAACAGCAGGCAGTCCCCACAGACCTTGCCCAGCAGAGCGAGGTGGATATTGTGAGACCGAAGGAATGGGGCTTGTTTCATCTATTCTCACCCTTCCTCTGGCTCCACATCTTTCTTGACGTGCATTGTACACATAGCACACACAACACCTGCCAGCCCTGCTCATCCATCTCACACACCTTAACCAACGGGAAACTCAAGGAAAAGCCCATAAACCAGATAGGAAACAAGGATTGCATTCGCAGCATGCTTGTACTAACAGAAACCATCCTTTACTGCTTAATCAGAAGAAACGGCCATGCACAAATCTTCTGGCCATGCTTCTGCCCAGGCAGCACATGGGGTGGCCTTGTGAGGATGCCTGGGATGATAAGCCCTAACATGAGCACGTGGCTCCAGCATCGCCACATGCCATGACTGATACCCTCAGTGATTTCCACAAGCAACTGCTTATGGTGGGTGCAGAGAGTCACCAAACGCCACTTTGCCTGTGACAGCAAATTGTCCCACCCCCGGTGCCAGTGCAATGCACCCTGTTTGCACACAAAACCCCTCCAAATCCCTATTTTGCTGATATTTCTAATTGCACGGGACAAGCCTGCCACTGGTGCAGGGGCTCACCTCTGTCTGCCCCTCTCCATGTATTTGCTGCCTGTGAATGGGCCAGACCCAGCCCAGCGCAGGAGCTGCCAGAGGATTTTGGCCCTGTCTGATGCAGAACAGGCTCCCCATAAATTTCCTGTGGTTTAATCTTGCTGCTGAGCTGGGGGGACTTTTCTATTAACTCTGGCTGTCACTAGCTCGCCTGCCTGCTGGCAGGGCTGGTACAAACCGATGGTGATGAGACCGTGATTTTCCCCTCCAGCTCTGGCGATGGGATTCAGGATGCACTCGGTGCCCCCCTCCATCGACCCCATGCCACCTCCCCGCCGCTGGCATCGCTTTCCAGATGCACCTTGCCTGGAGGCTGCACCTAGGTGGGTTTTGCAAAGCTGTTTGGGGCTTGGGAAGGTGTTCGCTTTCAGATGGATGGGGCTGGGGGCAGCTGCAAGGGCATCTTGTAAGTGCTTTAGTTGGCAGGCAGGGCTTGTGCCCCGAATACCTCTCAAATCAGTTCAGGGCCTGGAAAATAGACGACACCCACTCCTGGAATCACAGCTGCCCCAAGGCTGTCCCGGCCAGAGCCTGTGGTTGCAGCCGCAGCACCTGGCAGGGCTCATCAGCTCATCGCTGGGGCCCTGCGAGCCCCCGGGGCTGTGCAGGGTCATTTCTGAAGCTCTGATGTGATGCAGGTGAAGCTCTGATGTGAAGCGAGTGAAGTTCTGGTGTGATGCAAGTGAAACACCACTTCATTTTGGGCAGTTGTCAGCTTTCTGCGGGCCTCTGGCTGTGCTGGTAGGGAGGGCTATGGAACAGAGCATCATTGACCCGCTCCTGAGCCCGTCCTTTGTATGTGCCACCGCCTTCTCCCTAACAAAGCCTATTTTCTAATATCCCACGAGCTTTCTGCCATCCCCTGAATGGCATCCGTGGGAGGCAAAGACAGCGCTCCAGCCCTTCTGCCTGTGCCCACAGCTCCCTGTGGTGCCCTTTGTGCCTACCACGGCCAGGAGACTCCTGCCCCGAAATCCTCCCCATCAGCCAGCCCCTCCTGGCCTTTCCCCTCCAAGCCCATAAGGAGCTGGCTGCGGTTTGCCTGGGGGTGCAGAAGGGATGCCTGGGGTTATGGGGGGTGCGGGGCTGCAGGGGAGATGCCCAGGGCATATGGGGGGCAGTGGTGGAGGGATGCAAGGGGGACGTGCAGTGGGAGATGCCTGTGGGGGTAGTGCAGAGGGATGGGGGGGGATGCCTGGGGGGATGCAGGGAGAATGGGGGTGGGGGGAACGCAGGCAGGATGGCCTGAGATCAGTGCCAGGGGATTGTAGGGGGGCGGGGGGGGGGTTCAGGTTGGCTACCCAGGGGTGTGCAGGGGGCTACCCGGGGGGCAGAGCCAGGGGATGCATGAGGGGTTGGCTGAGGGTATGCAGGGGGCCTGTGGGGGTTCTGCCCAGGGGGGTGCAGGGGGCCACCTGGGGAGCAGAGCTGGGAGGACGCAGGAGGGGCTGCCTAGGGGGATGCGCGGCGGGGGGGGAGGGGGGGGATGCAGGGACACAAAGGACGATGCAGGGGGGCACAGGAGGAGACCTGGAGGGCAGTGCCCAGGGCATGCAGAGGGATGCAGGGGGGTTTCTGGGGAGCAGCACCGGGGCACGCAGGGAGGAGGCAGGGGGGTACAGGGGATTGTCCGCGGACACGCAGGGGATGCAGGGGGGTTTCTGGGGAGCAGCACCGGGACATGCAGGGGGGATGCAGAGGGATGCAGGGGATTTACCAGGGAGCTGCACCGCGGCATGCAGGGAGGATGCAGGGGGGTACAGGGGGTTGTCCGGAGCCATGCGGGGGAGATGCAGGGGGACAGAGGAGGTTGTCCAGGGACGTGCAGGGGACGTGCAAGGAGTCGTCCGTGCACCGAGGCACGCAGGGGGGGACGCAGAGGTGGGGGGGGGGGGGTCCGGGGAGCAGCACCGAGGCACGCAGGGGGCTGCAGGAGGGATGCCCGGCGGCAGGCAGGGGGGGCGCAGGGGGAGTGCCCGGGAGCCGCCCCGTCCGCCCGTTTTCCCGGGCCCTCCCCGCCGCCGCCGCCTCCGCCTGCCCCCCCCCCCCCGCTCCCCCCCCCCCTCCCCGCGGGAGCATCCCCCCGCCCCCGCCGGGCTCCGGGGCCGCTTTAAAAGGCGCAGCTCCCCGCTCCGCCCAGCTCGGCACCGCGGAGCGCACCATGCCCGCCGCAGCCGGCCCCGGCCCGGGGAGAGCGGCGCCCCCCCCGCCGCCGCCCGCCCGCCTCTGCCTGCTGGCCCTGGCGCTGCCGCTGGCGCTGACCGGGCGCGGGGCCGCGGCCGAGCCCTCCCGCACCGTCTACACTAACCACTGGGCCGTGCGGGTGCGGGGGGGGCCCGCCGAGGCCGCCCGCCTCGCCGCCGCCTACGGGTACATCAGCCTGGGGCAGGTAAGGGGGGGGGGGCAGGTGTCGGGGTACCGGGAGAGGGGGTTGGCGGGGGGGGGGGCGGGGGGGCTCGCACCGGGACCTTGTAGGGGATCCCCGGAGCGGAGAGGCGCTGGGGGTCCCGCGGAGCTGCCCGGTCTCCCGGGAGCGCGGTGATACCGGCGGTTCCAGGACGGGGAGATGGGCCCCGGGAGCCCCCCCGCCCCCGGCGGAGCGGTCGGGATGAGGACGATGCAGCCATGCTGGCCGAGCGCTTTGGCCCCGGGGCGGAGTGGCCGGGCAGCCCCGGTCCCGCTGCCCCCCCCCCCGCCCCCTCCGCCGCCCCCGGCGCGGTGCCGTGCTCCGGCCCCGGTGGAACCGGGCGGCCGCTCCTCGGGGTGCCCTCGCCCCGCACTGCCCGCTCCCACAGCGGCTGGGGGATTGCACAAGTTCCTCCCATCCCGGAAAGTTACATTTGTGCATTTAACAAACTTCGGACTCTCTGGCCCGGGTTTATCGGAGATTTTGGGAACACGGAGAACTCTTGCTTTCAGTCCCCTGCAGCACGCGGGTGGCTTAAAGGCGACTTTCGTCACGGCAGCTCCTTTTCCTCTCAATTTCTTCATCCTCTCTGTAAACCCAGACATGGGCCGATGTCCTCAGAGTTTCCTCCGGAGTTTATCGCCTCCCGCACCGCCCGGCTGCTCAGCACTTTTCTGGCTGGGTGGCACTTCAGGTTGTCTTCCTGCCCAAGGTGTCTCCTGGACTATAAATTATAACCTTGCTTTATATTGCAACCCTGCTTTTAAGTATAATTAAGGTCACGAGGTGCTGAGTAAAACAGATTTTTGGGGGGGCTGAGCTGGGGACACTGTCTCCTGCACTGGTGTCCATGACCTCCCGTGGCGGATAACCCTTCACAGCCCACCCTCTGTCTCCTACCTGCCGTGCTTTTGTCCCACCAAAGAGAAAATCACTTTTATTATTCAATGCTTCTACCACAGGGCTGGGCAAATGTGGTTGTGCAACCCAAAGGGCTTTTCAGTGTTTATCCCTGTTCAGCCAGGGAATATCTTGATTGAGCTTCCCACTCTCCTGATCTGCATCAGCCTAACGTCAGCTCCTGGTCTGGGGTTCTGCTGTCTCCCTTCCCCACTGGAGCATCTGCTCCCCCGGCATTCTGGCTTTCCCGAGCTTGTCCCCACGATGCTGGAGGCATTTGGCCCACGGGCAGGACATGGCCCCACCGGAGCATCCCTCCCTCCCTCCCTCCCCCCCGAGCCCTTTCCCGGGGCAGCCCAGGCGCAGGCTGGAGAGCAAGGGAAATAGTTCTGTGGTTGCATCAGGGTGTTCCTGGCTCCCGCCTTTCCCGCAGACGCTGGGAGCTTGTGCACCTCTGGGGCTTCCCCAGCTGCTCTCAATGCCCTGCCTTCAGCTCCCCGAGCCCCTCGGGCTTTTCCCATGGGAGCTTGCCTAGGGCCAAAGCCTGAGGAACCAGTTTCCCTGCGTGTGTGCGCTCGTGGGTGACGTTTGCTGCGTTGTGCCCGGGGTTCGTGGTGTGCCGAGCCCCGTGGGGACCTGGGCGTCTCCAGCTTCCTCTGCTTGTGTAGCTGCCAGGGCTGGCACCATCCCCAGCGAGATGTGCCCTCCTGGGGGGCCTGATCCTGCACAAAACTTGCTGGAAAACCCTGCCGAGGGCATATCACCCTGCCCTGGGGAGATGTTTGGGTGGAGAAAAGTGGTGGAGTCCAGCGTGGCGAGGGAGGAGAAGAGGTGATGGTCACAGAGTGACCCAGCTGGGTGCAAGGGAGGCTCTGCCCTGTGTTGGTGGCTGGTGACCTCTTTTCCTCCGAGCTGCAATCCTGGGGGCTCCTGACATGCTCCTGGCTGGGAAGGGCATGCTGGGGTTTGCACACACAGGTGTCTGCCCCATCTCTGAGCTGTCCCCACGTGTTCCCGTGCCCAACAAGTGCACCAAGACACTCTTAAACCCTTCTGGGTCATGGCACAGTGACATTTCCTTTCGGGAATCACTTGCATCAAATTCTATTTAAGTGAAGCAAACAATTAAACAAAAGGAAAAGACTTTACACCCCCAAACGCCTGCTCATTCCTCCCCGCCAGTCTTTGTTTGCTGTGCCGTGCCGGGGCGAGCCAGGACAGGCCCTGGCCAAGGGCTGTGTGGTGCCGGTGCCCTGGGCAGCGCCTCTGCCGCTGTCCTGGGGGTGGTGATGAGCCTGTTCCTATCCCAGTAAAAAAATCATAAAAATATGAATTTTTCCTTGTGCTGTGTCCAACACTGTAAGTTTTGGGAGGGCTCAGCAGTCTCACCTGCAGTGCAGGAGGAGGACAGGATTCATTTTGGGCTGGAATTGGAGCTTTCCTGGATTCCATCTGGGCGACGCTGGAGTGATGGTGTCCTTTCAGCCCTGGTCCTTACTGGGCTGAATCGGGGTATGACCATCTGAGAATGACATTCCTGAAGACAGGAGCTCAGCAGTTGGAGTCTTTGTCCCCAGTGGGGACAGGTGGTGTCCCCAGGAGGGCAGCAGGCACGGCCTCCCCAGCTGGATCTGTCCTCCTGGAGGACACCAGTGCTGATGCAGCTGCATTTTGCAGAAATGAGCTGGTTTGGGCAAGATGCTGGAGGACTTCATTGTGATGGGGAGGGAAGAAACAGGCTCAGCAATGCCCTGAGTGGCTCTAGTGCTGCCCTCGGTGGTGTCCAGCTCCCAAAAAGCTCTCCTTTGCCATGTCTCGTTAGCTACAAGGGATCTTGAACCTGCTCAAAATACTAACGGCTGCTAATGAGGCAGGGCGGGCGCTGGGCTCATATCTGTCTGGCAATGCATGGGGAGAGCTGGGTGCTGCTGCAGGAACATCTTCTGGGTGCCTCTCCCTGCCCCGGTGCTGCTTGTGGGGGCTCACAGGTGGCACTGGGATTTGGAGGAGAAGGGGAAAAGGGGAGTGGAAAAGGAGATCAGGAGGTGGCCAAACCCCTTGCAATCATCCCTCTTTTTAACCCTGTTAAGGTCTGTATTTGTAGAGTAATTCCTGTTGGCAAGGACCTCTGGAGGTCTCTGGTCCAAGCCCCCCAATTAACTTTGAGGCTGAATCAGGCTGTGCAGAGCCTCAGCCGGGTGAGATATGAAGCTCTCCAAGGATGGAGATCCCACCACCTCCCCAGGCCTGTGTGTCACCACCCTGCCCAAAGAATTACTCTCTTTATACCCAGTTAGGATTTATCCCCTTGCAACCTGTTGTTTCTCATCCTTTTGCTGTGCATCTCCACATCTCTCTAAGCACATGGGTCACGTTGGCGCCATGAGTAACTCCTTCAGCTTCAAACTCTTCCCCATTTGGTCAGATGACATGGCAAGCATGTGTTTTTTTGGAAGCGGAGCCATTGACACCCTCAGCATAGTGACGATGGCTTTGTAGGGTGCAAAACGTGTTCCCATTGCTTCTGGCTTGCTCCACCTGCAGCCCAGCTGAGCTGGGCAGCACCAGCCAGGGCTTCCTCTGCCTCAGTTAGCAGCAGGGAAGAAAACCTCTTCGTTTTTGTTAATGTACAAATTCAAGTTGCCTCAAAAAAAATCTCAAGTTTCCTTTGAAACTTCAGCCCAAAACTGCGAATCAATTGGGAAAATTAAAATCAACCCTTGCGGGATTGACCTCCCGTGCACTTTCTCAGCAAAAGTTAGATGTCTAAACAGTCAAGGCTGAGAGTTGTAAATGCGTGTGGGGAGGGAACGAGCGTGCCCGGAGCTGCTCGGCGTGGTCTCCTGGGCTGCGGGGGGGTGGGCTGGCTTTGTAACCGCGGTTGACGGCAACGTGGACTATCTGCTCGGCGGTGGAGCTGGGACCTTTCAGTGCGCGCAGCTGTCTTCTGGCTGCTCGGGAGCTGATGGGTACGCTTGCTTGTCTAGGTAGGCAGGAAGGATCGGCCCTTGGTAAAGTCCTCCTACATGCCGTGCCTTTCGGGTGCTCCGCTGGGTTTTCTAGCATCCCCATCGCTGTGGCCTCGCTGGTGCTGTACGCAGGAGAAAACCCAACTCTCTTGGGCATCTCCCATCCCCAGGGCTGCACTGCAGAACCCTCACTGAGCTGACTGACCTCAAGGAGGAGAATAAATACTTTTCCATTAAAATAAAAGGCATTTAAAAATTTTTCTTCTTATAATAGCTTAGGTAGAAGGGGGCCTCTGGAGGTCACCAGGTCCAACCTCTGCTCAGAGCAGGGCTGGCTTTCAAGTTAGCCCCAAAATGACAAGTTTTTTCTTCACTTTTCCTTCCATAAATCCCAGGAGGATAAAGAACCTGGGGCACAGGGTGCTTTTCCTTCTGCTTTGGCCACATATCCCCAGGGCCTGGGAGGGCGTCATCTCCCTTCCCGTCCTCTTGCTGCTTTGCATTGAGTGGTAATTTCACATTTATTTCCAAAAAGCCTCATGCCCGCTCCGGTGGGGAACAGAAGCTCTTCTTCAGCTGATGCTTGTTTATAGAGTGTGATCCTGTTACAATGAGTGCCAGAGGGACCGGAGATGAGAATAAACTGAATATTATAAACCTGCAAACTGCAGGCTGAGCCGGCGGATGCGGAGCTGAACCACCCGGGCTGTGGGATAGGGATTTCCAGGCAGAGTGAGCAAGAGGCAGGGTGGCTTCGTGCAAGGTTTCCCTAAAATATGGGGAGGTTGGAGCATCCTCCTTCCCTTTCCTAAGTACAAGAGGATTTGAGGAATGGGTTTTAAAAGCCAAGTGCAGATTGCAGGGAGCAACCACTTTGCATGTAGATGGTAAGGAAAATGCACAGCGAAGCTGTAATGCAAAGAAAAAGGTGGGGGGTGGGAGGTTTTAAACAAACTTGAGTGGAAACAAATTGCAAAAATCACACTTAACGGCAGTAAAGTCAGTGAAATGACATTCTGGCATAAAAGGCAGAGCAAAACTAATTAAATATTTAATGATCCTAAGAGGCACTGGCATATCTCAAGGTATTAAGTGTGATAAAGATATAAGTAGTTGTCATCATCTGCTTCAGCATATGGTCTGGACAAACCTGTTTGCCCCCCCTGTCCTGTTGCAGCCAGTCTTGGTCTGGCCTCAGGGACATCACCCTGGTCCCTGTGTCACACGCGGCCTCAGGGATGTCACCCAGGCTCCTGGGTTGCAGATGGAGGCTCGTTAGCATGGCTCGCCCTGGTCCTGTGAGCCAGGCACAGGGACTGCCACCACCTCCCTGCAGCATCCAGCTCCAGGCCATGGGAGAGGTTTTTTGGGGAAGAAAAAACTGAAGAGCCTCAGGGAAAAGGGAATTTATAGTAGGGACCCAATTTGTACCAAAATTGTGTGGCCTGGGAGCCACATGCTAGTGAGTGCAGCTTTTGGGTCATTCCCATCCCTATGGCTGTGAATCCCAGCGGGATGCTCATCACACAGTGCCTGGCTGAGATTGCCCAGTTCATCGCGTAGCCTGGGGACTTCATCCGTGCTCTTGGGATGGAAAAAGAGGAGTTGCGGCATCTCCAGCTGCCAGGATGAGAAGGCTGGAGGCAGCGCAGCTACCTCAGTGCTTGGCAGGGTGGTGTGGCTGGCACAGTGTTTTCCCGCAAATGTGGGACATTTCAGCTCCATGCAAGAAAAAAAAATGCCAAAAACTTGTAAAAGAGGAGCGTGGGGCTTCCCCGAGCTGAAGGGAGCCAGTGAGGCTGCCTTTCCCAGCTCGCCTTCGCTCCCGGGCTGCACTTACTGCTGGGGAGGGACTCTAGGCTGGGGCATGTGTTACACATTCCTTGGGAGGGATGGTTGGTTTGCTTGGAGATAATTTTTTTTATTTTTTGATGACTCCTGCTGCCATCCCTGACTCCAGGCTAAGCATGTTTATATCCCGTGCTTCCCGGGAGCATCCCAGGGCTAGCAGGGATTGCATTCATCTCTCCTTACGGGGCTGTTCTTGCTGCCGGGGCAAAGCCGGAGCATCGGGTGGGGAAAAGCAGCATGATGAGGCACAGGTCCCCCAGCTCCACTGCAGCTGCTGAGCTCATTTTTAGCTCGTTATTTGTGCTTGGGAGCTGATGAAAGGCAGTTTGCAAAGATGCATTTAATGGGTGAAAATTCATAAAAATGTTTTCCGGGCTCTGTTGTGTCAGTGCAGTGTCCGGCCACCAGCGCTGTTTGCCACGGCAGTGGCACTGGGGTTAGTGCCAGCATCCTGCATCCCCTCCCTGAACCCTGGCTTTGCCAGGGAGCTTTGTGTAAGCAAGGGATTTGCGGCGCAGGGCACGGCTGCCCTGATGCACAAAGGGATGCTGCCAGCACTGAAATGGGGGGCAACCACGGGAAAATCTTTTTTTTAAAAAAAAAACAACTCTCTTTTTGCAGATTGGGAGCTTGGAAAACTACTACCACTTTCACCACAGCAAGACTTTTAAGCGCTCGACACTGAGCAGCCGGGGACCGCACAACTTCCTCCGCATGGACCCCAAGGTACGGGGCTGGGCAGCCCGGGGTCCCCCAGCCTCTGGGGGGGCTAGTGGGATGGGGGTCCCCATTTCCCCTGGAGGAGCCTGTTGTCTTGGTCTGGGTCAAGCGTGAACCCAAGCATCTTGCAATGACATGTTATCCTTGAACCGCAGCCCTGTGCATGCACGGAGTGACTCATTGGACATGGGTATGTGGATCGGTGATGAAAAATACTTAGAAGTGACTAAACGCTAACATCTGTCTGAAAGCCGGGAGGAAGAAAAGAGGGGAAAAAGCCTTCCAGGATAGAAAGGCTGTTGCATGCTTGGGGTGTTGATCCAGTTGCCACAACACTTGCTGCCTCAATGGTTGCTATGTGTGAAATCCTTGGCAATGGCTCTGCATTGCTTTTTCCTAGAGCAAGCATCCGAAGGGATTTTCAGCACAGCTGAATTGACAAAAGTAATGGGGAGGGGGGGAAGGCGGCAAGGAGGGACAGGCGGGACCAGGGTGAGCTGGGCTCGGGGCGGTGGGGAAGGGCTGCCGCGCTGCCTCGGCTTTCTTCCTCCCTCAGCTCCACCCGGCGCCCGAGCCCTGTGAGATAGATGCTCCTTCTGCAGAGCAGGTGAAAGGTTAATGTGCAGGGAGGGTCTGGTTTTGGGGAGAGGGGGAAATAAGTGCAGAAAAAGGCATTGCGGTGAAGGTAGCCATGCTGCAGCAAGCTGCTGGTGCTTGCACCGATGCCTGGTCGCCCTTGGGGTGCTCCCGGCCACCCTTGGGGTGCTCTTTCCTGAGACGTTTCCAACTCACTCAGCACAACACATCCCATCCGCATCTCTCCAGACCCACACAGCAATCCTGCTTTCCCCAGCCAGCAGGCTTTCTGGAGAGGTTTGCTGTTAAATATTTGGACAGGGTTTGTAGCACATTTCTGAGGAGGCACACGCATGGCTGCATTGCCGGCGGGGGAAACTTCAGCAAGGGAAGCGTCGGTGCCCTGGAAGTGTGCTGGGCTCTAATTAAAGCTGTTTGCCCTTGGGGAGGTGCACAGGAACCCCAGCAAATGATGAATTCAGCTCTGCAATTGAAATATCTCCATTTAAATGGGTCTAGTTATAATGCAGACCAAATCAATTGGCTGTCAGTCTTATTAACGTTTACCTTACCTTGCTCTATGGACTACAAGTTAGAGCAATTAGGTCCCATTCTCTTAATCCTTCGTTATCACTTGGAGTTCAAGACCTCTTGGCATGTGTTGTCTCTCCTCCTCTCCCATGCACATTTGCAAATCGTTTTGGAGATGTCTCAGCATTTGGACGGCACAGCTTAGCGTGTGCGATGCAGGAAAACATCACCGCGAGGCATGAGGAAACGCGAGCTGGAATAGCAAAGATGGAAAAGATGGAAACAAATCTTGCAGAAATCCCGAAAAACCAGCAAATCCAATCATTTGCAGATGTTGGGTGGTTCGTGCCTTCCAGGGGCTATTGTTTCCAGCACCGTTATTTATCGGTTTGCTCTGCCGTGGGGTTCGATGGCACAAGGGCCAGGTCCTGGCAAGAGGACCATGGCCAAGCCCTCCGTCCCAAGGACGTGGGTGGCTGGGCAGGCGGAGACCCAGCAAACACGGGGCAGCACCCAGGGTCCTGGTCCCTGTGGGCCCACCCTGCTGCTGAGCTCCCCTCTTGCCCCAAGACATCCCTGTGACCGGCAGCTTCTCCTTTTGGGGCTGATATGAGCCAAGTGATGTGGCAGGTGATGGAAAGGGAGGAGGGATGTAGCAAATCCAGCAATTTTGGGGGCAGGTCATGGTGGTGAGAGTAAGAGGCGTGGAGGGGCAGCGGGATGCAGAGCAGGGTCACGCTGTGCTTTGCCACCCCTCTTACGGGCTCCACTTGCAGCTCTTGTCGCCGCAAACTTTCGCAGCTCGCTGGGATGCTCCTGTTGGTCTTCACAGTGCTTGAGCCTTCAGCCTCACTGCTCCAGTCTCTTCATCCTCATCGGAGGATGTCATGGCCTCAGTCTCTGTGCATCTGGCCACGCACCGCAGCAAAATCAACCCCACGTAAATTATTTCTGCCGTGCTTTATGGCAAACACGTGCTGGAGCCACCTTGTTTGTCCTGGATCTCCGCTTTAAGTCCTGCACATTCACTTGAATAAGTCAAGCTATTGCTTTTCTGGAGCTGCAAAGGGAGTTGCATCCTAGCCTGTGCTGGTTAGTGTGTTTGGTGGAGCTACCCTGGATTGCTGGATCTGGGCATCAGCCACTGAAAATCTTAAAGTAAGGGGGGAAATGAAAAGCTGCCCCTCTGTTTCCAGCAAGGGCGAAGGGTTCAGCTCGCTGATACCTGTGCCTCCTCACAGGGCCTTTGGTGCCACTCAGGGTCACCTCATTATTACTAATTAGGGTTTGCAGGGATGGAGCTGCCCCCCCGCCCCCCAGGATCAGGAGTGTGTTGTAACAGTTTTTGCCATTGCTAGTGGCAAAAAGACTTTTTTTTTAATTTCCGAGAAGCTTTTCCCCCACCCTGGATGTGTGGTGGAAGGCGACCAGAGTTTCACAAGTGGTGGGAGCCATTGCAGGGATGCCCGGGGCTCCTTCCCGCTCGCCTGTTGTCTTCCCACACCAGCCACATCGATTTAGCAACCCCCCCTTGAAATCAATGTCATTAAACTGCTGATTTCTCTGTGTCCACACAAGACTTCTCCATCGACTCCCAACTGGCAGCGCTTGGGTCGATCAGGAGCATTTTTAAGGTGAAGACATCTCTGCGAGGCACCGCAGCTCCTGGCAAAACCTGCAAAATTCCACATCTTCCCGTCATTCCTGCATCCAGCAAAGTTGCAGGGAAAGGCGATAGCAAGACCCACAGTAATGCTGCCAAGGAGAGCAGCTTTAAGGAGAAAAGCCGGGTATTTGGGCCATATCCTCTATTTAATGTATTTTTAATTTTTTTTAACTAGACCATGAAGTTGTATTTTTGCTTCCAATGCTTAAATCCATTGTCATATAAGCAAAGCAGCATGCTGTCATCAGCCAAGGCAGCATGGAAACTCATTTTTCTATGAAATATATTTTTTTTTCCTTTCAACGGTTTTTTTCTTCAAAGTATATATGTTTAAAAACCAAGCTCTAGGCTGTAAACTGTCAGGTTTCTGATATGTACAGCTGCCCATCCACCTCCATCCAAGACAGAAAGCTATAAACCATGCACGAAGAACTCGGTTCAGCCAACAGTTTCACATAAATGAGCCCAGCAAAAACTTGCACTTTGGATTTTTATTCTTTTCGTTACAAAACCTTAGTCACAAGAATAAAGACATCCCCATGAGCAGCTCTGCCGTTCCCGAAAGTTCCCAAGCCATCAGGAAGACAATGTCCGGCGAGGAGGGATGTGCCACAGAGCCCTCCAGCTCATCAACTGGTGCCTCCCTTCTGCCCCCAGCATGAGCACGTGTAAAGATTTGGTCTATAAATTATTTTTACAACCTATTTTCAATCAACCTGGGTTTTGTCTCCATGCTGAAGGCAAGAGAGCCCTTTTTGTGGGCAATAAAAGTCTAGGGGGGGGGAAGCACTCACCAGGGATGGGATGAGGCTGCTTCCAAACCAGCACCTTAGGTCCCACCGCAGCGGCACAGGCAAACACCGGCATTTCCCAATCCTGGCCTTTTCCGGCTCATTTCCCGTTTGATGTCTTCGCATGTCACGTCCCACTGAAAAGCAAACAAACGTCAGAGCGGTCGGCCCCAAGGCCACCTCACCCACGGCCAGTGCCAAAAATGCCTCTCCGGAGCCAGCTGTGTTCCCTGAGACCTGCCACGGCTGTCTGTGGTTGTCCCATATTTTGGGGAAACACATGTTTTGCTTGGGTAAAGCCCCCGATTTTATTATTTTATCAGGAGGAGAGGAGCTCGAAGGATGAGCAGCCCTGGAGCCAGGTGGTGAAGTCTCAGGGCTGAGCTGCTGCTGCTGCTGCCTCCCAGCCGGGGGGAAAGATCAGCCCCAAAATTAAGCCAAGCACCTGAGTCTTCTCCAACACTTTGACTAAACACTGAAATATGTGGTTCGTCTCCAGCAGGACTTCAGCACGTGATTCAGTGCTTCGTTAAGCCAGGGGGGTTTAGGCTCGCACTTGGAGGCGACTTTATTTATGCTCAAGGGTTTTACTGCGCCAGGAGAGGAATCTGGCCCGTGGCTTGGAGACCACAAAGAGCTGAGCCTGCCATGTCCATCTGTCCATTCATCCTTTCTCCCCCAAAATGGAGCTTCTGTCTCTGCAGCAGCTCTGGCCAAGGAGATGGGGGTTTGCTGGTGATGCTGGGCTGGGTCCAGGCAGCGGTTCACACGGCTTCCGCATCCCATTTCAGTGGGCGATGCTGGGCTCTGAGCCCGCAGGCGATGCTGAGCTCTGTGCCCACGGGTGATGCCGGGCTCCGTGCCCACGGGTGATGCTGACCCACGGCTCTGCTTGCAGGTGGACTGGCTGCAGCAGCAGGAGGTGAAGCGGCGGGTGAAGAGGCAGGTCCGAGGCGAGCCGCACGCCCTGCCCTTCAACGACCCAGTGTGGCCCAACATGTGGTACCTGGTGGGTATCTCCCCTCCGCCGCCCTGCGAGGCACCCGCTGCTTTACAGGGGGGGTTAAGTTATTTTTAATCAAACGCGTCGTCAATCTTTGCTGAGCCCGGCCAGTAGTGAAACACCTTAATATCAGCAAATGTGCTTGGCAGCAAGATTTTTAAATTGTAAATTGATATACTAGAGAGAATAGTTTAAAGTGTTTCCCCCTCATTAGCAGCCCCTCGTTATGGTCTGCGCAGCGAAGGCTTTGGAGCAGCGCAGCTGCAGTGCCAATGCATTTTACCCATCCGAGAGCTGCAACCATCTATTTACAATATCATTTTTTCTCCTGCCTGCTTCATCGATCTGTATTTGACAGGGAAATTCATTGAAAATTAAGCACAGAAAGGAAATGAGCACTTCAAAACCGAAGAGCCTGCAGTATTTGAAATGGAAAAGAATAATAGGGAGATAGTGTTGCCTGGATTAACTGCTGCTGGATGGCTTTGATTAGTGGAGTGAAGTTATAACAAATCTACGAGTTATATGGCAGGGGGTGGGATGTAAATATATTTTCTGGTTGATTAAATGGACTCCCAGCCTGGCTGCTTGCTTAGATGGGCTGAAATGGGGTTGCAGCCCTTTTGCAGCTGTGTTTCCCCCCGTAGCACTGCAGTGATAAAAGCAGTCGCTGCAGGTCGGAGATGAACATCCTGGCAGCCTGGCAGAGGGGCTACACCGGCAAAAACGTGGTGGTCACCATCCTCGATGACGGCATAGAGAGGAACCACCCCGACCTCCTGCAAAACTATGTGAGCTGGGGGCTGGACGGGCTGGGACTGGACGGGCTGGGGCTGGTCCTCATAGTGAATTGATTTATGGAGAATTTCAGCATATAAACACTGAAAGTGTATAAACACAGCTTAAGTCTGTGCATTGGCAGATTAGAAGAAAATGTTTTTTTTTAAAAAAAGCTCGAGATGTTTTTAAGAAGGAAACAAGGTTTTTAGACAAGAGGGTTTGGGGGAAACTCCCTTTGCAGCTGCCTGGGAAGTGGCCGCCTCCCTCTGGCTTGCCAGGGCAGAGCCAAAAACCTTCATGAACCTGCTTAGCCCCAGCTCAAACCCCAGATGGATGCGGGGGGGGGGGGGCGGTGCTGGAGCCAGCAGGATTTGGGGTTTGCAAGAGCTGTCCCTTTGGTAGCGGGTTGTTTCCCATGGGAGACACACAGGGCTGCAACCCAAAACTGTTTATCTTGAGCAAATAGTCAGAAACTAAGGGGAAAATGGCATTTTCTGCCTGGCTCGGCTCCGTTAGCCACCACACCAGCTGCGGGTGAAGCAGGACCATGCTGCTGCTGAGGCCATTTAGTCTCATGCTGTGCTGGTAAGTTGAATCTAATGGTGGCAATGTGTTTTCAGGACCCTCTTGCAAGCTACGACGTCAATGGGAACGACCATGACCCGACTCCACGCTACGATGCCAGCAATGAGAATAAGTACGTGATACTAATTGCCATGGAGCTGGTGTCCCTGTGGCCGGGGAGTGCGGGGGTCCCTGGGGCTGGGTTTTTGCCCCCTGGGGTGTCTTCCAGGTCTGTGGCCTTTCCCCATGCCCAGCACTGCAGAGGATGCTGCGTTACAGACTTTGCATAGAGTCATTGCGTTTTAATGCAAATCCAGCCTGTGGCAATCACGCTAATTGCTGATGAACCCTTGAGCCATCAAATGATGCACCAGGGGGTTTCCTCGCCATGGTCGGGCATTAAACCACGTGAGTTGGGCTGGGTGGCTTAGATGTCAAAGGTTGGATGCACTTTCTGGGCTTCAATTAAAGCGGGACAGGCACATGAAGGCATGTGTGGAAATGAAATGGGAATGCAGAGAGCAGATTGCATTTAAGCGCAAGATGCAAAAAGCAAATTGCACTTAGGTGCAAAATGCAAAGAGCAAGTTGCATCTAGGTGCAAAACACAAAGAGCAGATTGCTTTCTGCATTAATTTCCTCCATCCCCCAGTCCTTGCTGTGGGTTTTGAATAAGGGCTGTCCAGCTCTTGGGGCACTTTCTTCCCCTGCTCTGGCCTCAGAGCTGGTTTTTGGGTGCTGGGTGGGGGTTGGCTGGAGGGATCCTTCGCCACGGGACATCAGCTCACGGGGTATTTCTCTTTGCAGGCATGGCACTCGCTGCGCGGGGGAAGTGGCGGCGGCGGCGAACAACTCGTACTGCATTGTGGGCATTGCCTACAACGCGCGCATCGGAGGTGAGGCTGGCGCCTGCCTGTGGCTTCCTTGCCCTTCGCCATCCCCCCGAGGGACTGCGGCCACCCTGGCCGTGCCCATGGGCTCCCAGGGTGGGTAGTGGGATGCTGGCCCCCCAGATATTGCCAGGAGAGAGTCTCCTCCTTGGTACCCTGGCTGCAGGAAGTCCCAGGGGGGCTTGGCCGAGGATAGGTGACACGGGGTGCAGGGGACTCCCTGTATTTTGGGGGGGAAGCCTTCTGCTTGAGCTGCATCCTTGCCGTGAGGACGTATGTGGATCGAGGATGTGGCGATTTCACCCCAAAAGCCCACAGCTGCTCTCGGGGGGGCCATGTTTGCTATGGTCGGTGGCGCCAGTTTAGCTTCAGAGCTGAAACCGTTCGTTTGCGAGGTTAATGTCTGCAGGTGAGCCGGTCGGAGAGGGGGGCCTGGGGGCATCCCCAGAATGCCCTCATGGGGAAAACACTGAGGGGGCCGGAGCTGCGCGGAGTGGGGGAACCTCTGCACAGTCCCTCAAATAACACAATGCGTGAGAAGCAAATGAATCTTTATTACCAAATTGTATCCTGATGGTAATTAGCCTCACAGAGTTCATTTGCATTAGCCTAGCTGGTTTGGAGGCTGGCTTGAGCTGGAGCTGCTCTGGCCAGCCTGGGCTGGTATAGCACCCACCGGGGAGATGGGGGTGTCAAGGCTGGGGTGGGAGAGCCGTGTCCCATCTGCGTGGCTGGTGCGACCATGCAGGGGACAAATGCCTGGAGCTGGGTCCTCACCGGGGGTTTTAGCCCCGTCCTTGGCACAGCTGGAACGGGAGAGGGGCTTTTACTGCAACCCATCCTACCACCTCAGTGCCAGGAGAAGTCATTGTCGGGAGCACAGACCCAAGCACTCATGGGTGGATTTGGGGCTTAATTCCTTCTCTTGGCTTGCTCATGCTGGCCATGCAAGAAGAAGTTTTGTTAGGGTTGTGTCTGCATGGGAGTGGTGCCTGCAAGGAGTCCTGCTCCTGGCCAAACACCGTCAGTGGTTCCCTATGCCGGGAAAATCCCCTGATGGAAGAAATAACCCCAGGGAGGCTGAATGGGGGAGTGGCAGGGGCTGCAAAGGCTGTGGCACATCCCCCCATCCCATCCCATCCCATCCCATCCCATCCCATCCCATCCCATCCCATCCCATCCCATCCCCTGTGCCCCCTGCACATGGGATGACTTCTTGCTTCTTAGAGTTTTCTTGCCCCTAAAAAAACATCTCCAAGCAGCAGCAGAACCAGGCAAAGCTCCTGGTGGGCTTTAAGGCAGTTTTGCATCATGCAGGATCAGGCTGTTGCCTTTATGCTCCTTTTTGAGTCCATATCTCCGCAGCAGCCGTGGAGATGAGCGTTATTTGTTGACTTTATAACGACCTATAGGTCTTATTTTAATTTCCTTCCTTTAATGCCTTGCCTTGGGGGTGTGCTGGGGAGGCATCGAGTGATGCGAGGCACCTGGCAGAGGGTAGAGGCTGTGGGCTTCCCACAGCGTGAACAGGCAAAGGGGAAAAATAAAGTTTGTAGCCATATCGAGTTTGGGATTGTGGAGGAAAATGCGCTATAGCTGCAGTGAGAGTGATTTTAGATGGATTACGCAAATAAAGCAGCGATTAATGAGCACAACTTGTTGGGGAAGCCTATTTGTCACACTCGGAGAGCTACCATCTAATTTTACTGGCTGCTCTTCAGCGCTCTTGCGTTGCTTTTCATTTGCTCTGGGCAAAATACATTGCTGCTCAAGAAACAAAAAGGGCTCTTGCCATTCCTCCTCCTTTCCCCCCTCCTCGAACGCTCACTTCGGAGGCCAGTATTGCTCCCTGCGTGGCAAAGAGCTCATTTATTTTGCAGCATCCTTCCCTGCTCCCTCCTGCCCCATTATTTAACTGGGGGGTTCCCGCATCGTGGGTGGTTGTCTCTGGGTTGGCTTTGAGTTGGCTTTGGGCTAACTCTGGGCTGGCTTTCGGCTGACTCTGGGCTGGCTTTGGGCTGGCTTTGAGTTCGCTCTAGGCTGGCTCTGGGTTGGCTTTGAGCTGTTTTGGGCTGACTTTGGGCTGACTTTAAGCTAAATTTGGGTTGGCTTTGGGTTGACTTTGAGCTGACTTTGAGCTTGCTGATGAACATGCCCGCATTTAGCAAGCACAAAAAAACATCCCTTGGCTGGTTTTGTTTGCTGCGCCGCAGCCGAGCACGGTTTGGACACCAGGCTCGGCTTTTCACCCCTTCTGCTTGTGTTTTCTTGTTAACACAACAAAGAGAGGAAGTTTTTGGGAACTGCTCTGCTCCCTCATTTTATATTTCCAGGCTTGTTTTTGGCTGGTAGGGGACAGCATCAGAAAGAGATATTTGAGTTGACTGGTGTCCAGAGCACAGCTGCAGCTGTAATGACATCTGCCTGCATTTGTTTGCTTTAAGGAAAAATACATGTGGAAGGGGAAATGCATTTTTATAAACTGGACTCTCCCTGGCTGGCAAAATACCATGCTGAAATTTCCAGCATCTCTTCTCCTGCAAGGGCTGTTTCTGGGCAGTCCTTTGGGGTGCCTGGCACCCTCTGCCTGCCATGCAGAAGGTGAAATCCAGCACGGAAAGGGCGATGAGGAGCAGAGGGGGTTGTAACTCTCATATTGCAGCAGTTGGAGGCTGGGGGTGTGCACCAATCCCCCAGCCCGTCCCGCCGTGGCTCGTGGGCTCTGCCTGTGAACTACCGCAGCCGATGCCTGCTGGCATTCCTGGCTGGAAGTGAGGTTATCCCAGGCGGACCGTCAACCCCATGGGTTGGGGTCCTGGTTCTGATTTTGGCCGTGCAAACGGCAGCCTGGGGCTTCTCCTGGGGCCTCTCCCCATCCTGGGCACCACTGGCACCAGTTGGGCAGTGACGGCGTTCATGGACGGTCACAGTTGTCCCCACTTGTGTGGAGAGGCTTCATCCCGCTGGTGTGCCTGAAGCGAGGGGGCCGTGAGCGTTCGGGAAACACCGTTATCTTCCAGGTAGAGAAATGAGGTAGCTAATTAATTAAAAGTCAGCAGGGGGAGAAGGTTTTTAGCGGGGGGGATTTTGCTGCCAGGGAGTGCGGCACCTCTCCCACCACCCGATCCCTACCGATGGAGGGGAAGCAAATTTTAACCCCTACCTCTCCATCACTTGCCATGAAGCAACACAGGAAACTTTCCAAAATAGCTCCCCAGCATCCCGCTGCCGGGCTCGTTAGCGCGCGGGGCCGCGGATTGAAGCTATTCCAGGCGTGCCTGAGCCGTGTGGTTTCCGCCGCTGTTAACAAAGCCCTTTGATTGCAATCCTCACACTTTCATCCAAGCCATTAAGCCCTAATGTCTGATGTTTTTGTGCTTTTAGGCATTCGTATGTTAGATGGCGATGTAACAGATGTTGTTGAAGCGAAGTCGCTTGGCATCAGACCCGATTACATTGACATTTACAGCGCGAGCTGGGGGCCAGATGATGATGGGAAGACAGTTGATGGACCTGGTCTATTGGCCAAACAGGCTTTTGAGCATGGCATTAAAAAGGTGTGGATCCCGCAGCGCCCAGATGCGCTCGCCCTCCTCCTCCTGCCCTGTGGGGAACGTGTGCCGGGGCCGCGGCCGGCCCGGGGTCTGGTGCGGGGATGGGCGGCCCGGCCCCCCCGAGGCGATGCCAACACTAGGGCTGGGGCGGGGCAGGGAGGGGGGCGAATCATCTCTAATTTTTCCTAGTTTTCCCCGGCGTCCCTAAGAGCTCCGGTGGATTTTGCGGCTGAGGGCGGTGACGGCGGGAGGTGCCCGGCGATGGCGCGGCCCTGGTGGGACCCCTCGGCACGGCCGGCCCCGGCGGGAGCATCCGGCAGCGCTGGCCGCCGGGCAGAGCTCCGGCAGAGCAGGCAGGCCCCAGGTTGAGTTGTGAAGCTCTGCCGGGCTGAGAAACCCAAAGTGGTTTTGGGGGGGGTGACTTTGCACCTCAAAATGTCCCCCCGGGTGCCGGCGCGGAGGGAAGTGGCCGCCCCTGGCATCTTCATCCCCCCTCCTTCACCCTCCCCAGGCCCCTGGTATCCTCTCCTGGGGGTCTCCATCACATTAAGCATTTCCCTGGTTTTCCACCCAGAATGAGCGGCTGTGTCATGGCCAGCGGGGGGATGCGGGTGCCACCACAGGATCCGGCCATGGGGGCACAGAAAAAATTCAGATTATTCTCTCTGAAGTCCTCCAGTGAGAGGGTTCAGCTGGCGTCACACATGACTGACAGCTGTCAATTCCCAGTGGAGATGCCCTGGCCTTCCTGCACCCCTTCTCTTTTTGGGTGCTTTTAAAAAATGCCCAATATTGGCTAAAAGCATCGGGAAAAAGACTTTTCTTGGCAGCTTGGTGGGCGCCGCGGGTAAGTGTCGCGGCGGCTCGGGGCTCTGCAGCGAGTGTCCCCCAGGTTCTTTGGCAAATTTGGGGTTGGGGTTTTTCCGCCGGCAGCCCCAGGCTGGGCTTTGAAACTCACCCTGCTTCGCTCCCTGCCTCCACTCCTGCTTGTGCTGCCTCTTCTCGCAGCACACCAGGATTTGGGGCAGCTGCGGGCCGGGGCGACGCAGCCTGCCTGTTATCTAAAAATAGGGTGGAGTGTTTTTCCCACTATTTACTTGATTTCCTGCCGGGGCGGTGAGCCTGCCGAGGAATCCATTGAAGTGCCGGGGAGTTCATGTCATGTAAATACGGGGGAACAAGCTGCTTTTTAGACCTTATTTTTCCATGCAGAAGCAAATGGGTAGCAGCAGGGTACTTGACCAGCACAGCCCCACTGTTTCGGGATGCTCGCTTCTGTCTTCCAGGGGACATCAGACCCTCCGCTGCCACCCATGTTTGTGGCACCCACTATCCTGCATGCACAACTCTTAATTGCTGACTTCTTCTTAAATAACGAGGAAAGCTGCAAGCAGATAGTTGGCTGCCACCTTTAGCCCAAGCAAACAGCTGTAACCGAGTTATAAATCCTTAAAATTGACTTTTTAATGGAAACATTAAAATAAACTTTATCTATTAGCGATAGGACTGCGCTGGGCTAATTTATCATCTTGTTTCTTGCACCTCCAGCCACACCTTATTAGTTCCCGAGCTAACGAGGGGATATTTATCCTAGGCTCTCATGGAGTGCTGCTGGGCAAACACCCAAGCCCTGGCAGCGTTGTGCCGAGATGCTCTGCATCTCGTATCTGACCGATGTGCTGCTGGGGTGAGCCAGATCATCCCCAGCCTTGGCCAGGGAGGGTTTCCCTGGTTTAAATGATGCCCGGATCCAGGTTTTGTAGTGGCCAGGAGCCCCTTGCCAGCATGGCGTTGGCTTAGGAGGATGGCAAATAAAGAAGTTGGGTGTTTGGGGTCTGCTCGCGGAAACCTTGGTAGTTGCGTGTTTGAGAGCAAAGCAAATGCATTGTTTTTTTTCCAGTCCCAGGGAGTGCAATACACGGTGAGCTCTCGTTCCACTGGGAAACGCTGTCAGGTGTTAGATGTGCATTGCTGTAGTGTCGCTTATGTGCCTGTTTGTGTCCTCGTGCAACCGTGCTGGTTCCGAACCCACTTTCCTCCAGCGCAGCCCTGCCCAGGCATCCCGGCGCTGTGGATTTGGATCAGGACCAAGCAGCCTTTCTTGGCACCCACGGCAGCGATGCCCGGGGTGCAGGATGCAAGGGAGGTCTGGACTCCCTGTCTACATATCCCAATCGAAATCATTGCTACGTCTCAACACGCCTTCGGCAATTGGTGCCTGGTTTTATTCCTCCAATTAGCAATTTAGGAAAGCCTGGGTTGCAGGCAGCAGGGCTGGTCCTTGGAGACGGGTGGATTTTAGTGTTGGAGAACTGGACGGTTGCTGCCTGCGCTGAGCACGTGGGCTGGGATGCTGCCGCCTCGGAGATCCAGGAAACCCTGGAAAGAGGACTGGAGATGCCAGCAGCAGACTTGGTGGGCTGGCGAGCTGGGTCAAGCTCCCCGTGATGTGGGGCAGGGCAATAATTCCCTTTGCAATTGCAATTTTTCTTGCAGAGCTCCAGACAGCTCTATTAAATCTTTGCTAGGGAAATACCCACCCAGTTTGGCTGGGAGGCAGCCCAGATAATGAAAACTTTCATAAAGTAAGGAAAGAGCCTGACTTAGCCTATGTATCCAGAGGCAGGGTCAGCTCAGAGAGCCTCTGCCCCAGGAGGAGGGCGAGACAGGTAATAAACCATCCCTCTCCCCCTGGCGCTTAAAACCCACAATAAATCCCAGTGAATTCCTCCGGAGCAAAGCTGCTTTTTTATTATTATTATTTTTTGTGGAGGAAGCCGCTGCAGAGCAGTGGGAGGGAGGTAAACACCAGATCTGCCCAGGCTAGTGCCGAAATCTCTCCGTGGCAGGAGTAGCTGCGGGGAGGATGGGGCTGCTCCACCATCGTGTGCTTCCATCGCCTGCCAAGCCCGGCAGCGTGCCGCCCTCCTCGGAGAGCCCTGCCTTATGGGGCAGGGAAGCGAACCAGCCACTTCATTTCCTGCCCTGAACCCCCTTGGGTCACCAAAAATCCTCTGTTGGGACCGCGGCACCCTGTTTGTGAACCCCCAGGGGGCTGGGTTATTCCTGGGGGTGCAGGCACCCCGGTGCCCTGGCAGTGGTTTGGATGGAGGATGGAGCGGTTCGCCCCCGCGCCATCAGCTTCGTTAGGGGCCCCTCGTTGGCAGCACGGCCGCCGCTGCTGGGCGGGATTTTCCCCCGGCTCTGGGGAGGTCCATGTGGCTGGCGCACTCCTCCCGCCCCCCCAAATCCCGGTGGGCTCCCGCAGCTATACCTGGTGGGGATGGCTCCATCAGATGTTCCTGCCAAGCAATGGAGGGGGGAGAAAAGGCTGGGATTTAAAAATAGAAAACAAACAAAAGGAAACTAGCAGATAGGCTGGGGGAAGGTTTCTGATGGTTTGGGGGGGGGCATGAGGGGCTTTGCAGGCTCAGGGAGAAGGAGACATGGGTTTCGGGGGGCTGCCTGTCAGTTCCTCCCATGGGGCCATCCCTGCACCCCAGAAAGTGCCATGCCGGTGTTACTGCCTCGCTCTGAGCACCCCAGATGTTTTCTCCCAGGAGAGCCCACAAAAGATGCCAAAATCCCTGTCACCGGAGGCTCTCCCATCCTCGCGGGGAGTTGCTGCCTTTAAAACTGGGGCTGGCTGAGCCGAGGGGCACGTTTGTGGGGGCTGAGTGCTGAACAGGATGGGACCCATCCTTCCACCCTCACCAAACCCTACATCCAGTCCCAAAAATCAGGCTTAGCAACAGCATCCCAATGCCAGAGAGGGCTGCCCCCTCCTCCCTGTGCCGAGATAGCCTCTCACCCTGGACAGACAAATGCCTCCTCTCACCCCCTGTCCCCTCTCTCCCCACAGGGCCGCAGGGGCCTGGGGTCCATTTTCGTCTGGGCGTCGGGGAACGGCGGCAGAGAAGGTGACTACTGCTCCTGCGACGGCTACACCAACAGCATCTACACCATCTCCATCAGCAGCACCACTGAGAATGGCTACAAGCCCTGGTACCTGGAGGAGTGTGCCTCCACCCTCGCCACCACCTACAGCAGTGGGGCTTTTTATGAGCGGAAAATAGTAAGTTTTACCCTGACGCCAAGTGGGGCAGGATCCCCTGGATGTTTTCTGCATGGCTGGGCTGGATGATGGCTCACTTGTAAGAGCCGGGCTTTGCCCTTAGCCCTGCGGTGGGTTTTGCTTGTGCTTTTTTATGGTGGGGCCAAAATTGCTCTGGTCCTTGGGAAGAGCTCAGGGATGTGGCGTTTTCCCTGGTAAATAGGTGAAAGGGCTGGAGGTTTGCATAAATGCCCATGCAAATATTTACCTGTCCCCCAAAGGTCCTGTTTGCTGTCCTGTGCTTATAAAAAGGGAATTTTGAGCATTTTTAGTGTGAGACAGAAAGAAAAGAGGGAGGATGGAGGTGTTTGGCAGGGATATGGCAACCCCAAACGGGGAGCAGAGACTTCACACCCCAGGAATTGCCTGAAAGTGTGTGCACGTGTGGATCAGCCTGGTTTTCCCTGCCGCCCAGGCTGTATTTGCCCTGTTCCAACAGCTGCTGTGGTCTCATCACAGCAAGGCCTTTTGTTAATGATATCCCTGTGCATCATCTGAACCTCGGGCAGTAAAAAGTCCCCCACCGGCATGGCACCTTACCTGAGCTGGGAGGGAGTTTTCGACCCAAATTAGTTTTTTGACAAAAATGGTTTTTTACAAGTCGATTTTTTTTTTTAATTCAAGAGTGATTTGTTTGGCCCCTAAAAGATTGATTTCCAGAATCCGAGTGCCTCCTTGGGGCCATTTGCATGGCACTAAGGAGCATTTGCATGGCTGAGGCCAGCACCAGCCCGGGGCTGCTGGAGCATCACTGGGCAAAAAAGCAGCTTCCAGGGGCACCTCAGGGAGAAATGGGGTGGCATGTCCCGCCGCCCCCCACCTCCAAAAATTACCAGATTAACTCAAAACCCAGAAGCCTTTTAAAAATGTAACTGACAAAGCATCTCTTTGCCCAGCTCCTCTCTCCAAGCTTTTGGTACCCAAGCATCATGCTCTCCCCTGAAACAAAAAAGCTGGAAATAGCTTTTTTTTTTTTTCCCCCATGCAAATGGAAATTCTTGCCTGACACCAGGAACTGGAGCTTTTAAGGAAAGTGTTTAACATGGCACAGCTCAATATGCACCCATGGGTGCATACCCATGCCAACCCTGTCCTGCTCGCACCACTCCATCCATGGCTTTTCCTTCAGCTGACCCACAGCAAAATTGCCTTTTTTTCCCCCTTTAAATAGTTTTTGCACCTTTGAACAAAGGAAAATGTAAGCAGGGGTGTTTTCTCATGCACCAAATGTATCTGCAGCCCATTTTGGGGGGGCTCAGAGCACCCCAATGGTGTGGGACCCATGGCAGGGCTTGGGTACCTGCAGGCTCTGCTCCCCGCTGGCAGCATCCCAAGCAAACCTGGAGTGCTTGGTGGGGTAGCACCTGCGCCAGCAGCATCTCCGGCAACGCAGGGGCTGCAGCTCCTCTCTCTGCAGGTCACCACGGACCTCCGGCACCGTTGCACGGATGGCCACACCGGCACCTCTGTGTCTGCCCCCATGGTCGCAGGCATCATCGCCTTGGCTTTGGAGGCAAAGTAAGTGTAACCTTGCCGCTGGCTTGAGGGGGAAATGCTTCCACGTTTAGTACCTGGCAAGCAAAAGAAGAAAGGTGTTTTCTTTTAACTCTGGAGCGACTCAAAATGGGGCAAAGTTATTCTAAATTGCTCCTTTTTGGCAAGGTTTGATACAGCATTGTTGTTTTGCATCTAATCTTCCTGCAGGTGTTTTATTGAGCTAATTCTTCACTTGTTGCCATCTGTTGAAAAGTTGGGGTTGGTGAGATAAGTCAGGCTTTTCATTTGGTGCATTGAAGCCACTGACAGCTGGCTCCAACAGGAGTTTTATAAATACTTCCTGGAAAAAAAAAGTCAGAAAACATCACAGAAAATGGAAAATGTCTGTAGAAGTGATGGTCTTCAGCAAGTGTTTCATTTCTGGGGGAAACAGACTACTTTTGCATAATGTCAAAAACCCACATGGTGTGACCAGCAGTGACATGCTCCCTGGTTCAAATGAGCCACTCTTTGCCTCTTGTCCCCATCCTGATCCCATCATGGTCCCATCGTGGTCCCCCAGGCCAGGAGCAGCCTCCATGGTGGACCAGGCTCACCCCTTGGGCATCCCCATGTTGCTCCATGGAGCATCTTCTCTTGAGCTTCTCGCTATTATTATTATTGGTTTTATGGGTTGGAAATAAAAATAAGGCTGGGAATAAGCTGCAGGGCAGTGCTATGTTCATGTCCAGGGATGGTGGTAATGGCATGTCAGCTCCAGTCCCTCTCCTCTGGTTTAATCCCAGTGCCCAGGTCGGGTGATCATGTTTCCGGAGATGCTGTTTGCATTACAAATATATTAAGAGCTTTAGATGTAATTTTTGAATTGTTTAGCTGAGGCATAAAACGCAACATTAAGTACCAGAGCTTGGTGCTCAGACACTCCATTATGATGAGAAGGAATAAATTGAATTTCTTTTCTTAAATGTTGCTCGAGAGCAATATAAATCCTAGCTTGAGATGCTGAAGAACTGACTGTAAGAAAAGCGTGGAAAATTCTTCAGCAGTATCCCTGGGCTGGGGTCTTGGGGGAGGCTCAAAAGCACACAGCGCTCAGCGTGCAGCACCCTGAACACACAAATCTTATGCAAACCCAGCCGGGGGGGGGGGGTTGGAAACACTTTGGGTTTCATTTTTCTGTTAAATGAGCAACCCAGGTTTTCTTCCAGCAATTTTTGCTGTTATTCCTATAGAGGGAAGGTTTGCTCAGCATCGTGTATCAGCAAGCTGCTGAGCCTGGTACCCTGCCTCAGGATCTGCTTCATTCCCAGTCTCCTACAAGAAAATGGGGAAAACTTTCCTGATTTGTTCCAGTTATACCCCGGAGCATGAGAGCTAAATACCCTTGACCAGGAATAAATCCTGCAATGCCTGTGGGCACATGGCATCCCTCCCTGGGACACTCCCCTCTGCTGGGGTGCCCCAAATGATGGCCAACCTCCAGGCAGGGCATCAGCATTTAAATCATTGATTCATGCTCTTTTGGAGAAAGAAAGAGGTTTTGCAGGGGGGGTTAACCTAGTGGGGGTCCCTGCTGCTGCTGGGAAGACTGGGAGCAGCAGAGCCATCCCATGAGCCATGTGTTGTTGCAGCCCCCTGCTCACCTGGAGGGACGTCCAGCATCTGCTGGTCAAAACCTCACGGCCAGTGCACCTGCGAGCGGCCGACTGGAAGACCAACGGCGCGGGGCATAAAGGTGAGTGGCCACGGGGCTGGAGGCAGCGTGGTGAAAATGATCATGAAAGGGAAAGTAAAGGTCCCCAGAGCTTCGCTTATGGGAGCATTCACCCTGGATGTCCACTCCCAGCTGGCTTGGGTGCTCCTACCATCAGGAGGTTGAGTGGAGAGAGGAGAGGGCAGTAATTCGTGGGGCGAGATGCTTGGAAGCATTTCTTGGTGGAGGCTTGGAAGCCTTGGTTGGTGGAGGCTTGGAAGCTTTGCTTGGTGGAAGCTTGAAAGCCTTGCTTGGTGGACATTTGGAAGCCTTGCTTGGTGGAGGTTTGGAAGCCTTGCTTGGTGGAGGCTATCCTGAGCTGCAGTGTTGACTGCTGCTTTTGGTGGACTGCTCCTGGCAATGGGTTTTCCGTGGTGACAGTGTGGATTTGGGGTGTAACTCGGGCAGGATGATGAACTCCATATGTTGGAGTGCCTTATATCCAACAGGATCAACTCTGTGCCTTCCCCGATGACTGGAAGATGCTCCACCAAGCTCTGAGGAGTTGCTGCTGGCCCCTGCTTGGAAGGCAGTGGGTTTCTGAGTCTTCTCTCTTTCCAGTTAGCCATCTATATGGCTTTGGCCTGGTGGATGCAGATGCTATTGTGGTGGAAGCCAAGAAGTGGAAGGCAGTCCCTCCCCAGCACATCTGCGTGGGAAGCCTGGACAGGGTGCCCAAGTGAGTGTTGTGAGGTGGAGGGGCTCTCCCTGGGGCACATGGCCACTTGGAAGGAGCTTTGGTGGAGCTGGTTCTTGTGATGCAAAGGCTCAGCTGCTGTCCCAGCATTTGGAAAGGGAAATTAGGAGTCGGGGTGGCCAGGGCAAGCCCATGTGCAGGCGAGGTGTTGTTCATGGATTTTACAGTCAGAACAACCTTCACTGTCGCCCCAAGGTCTGCTTATTGACCCAGAAGTGCCCACCTACGGTCTGTACCTACGGCTCAGCTTGGGGCAGGTCCTGTGGGGGCTCTCCGGGACCAGCTTTGATGGTGGGTGATTTATTTTTGCCCTTTCCATGCTTTTGCTTCCCAGGCGGGTGATCAGCAGGGAATTTTTGAGGGCTGACAGTGAGAGACTAAAACCAACTTGCCCGCTGGGTCCTACATGAGTGGTGATGTGTTGGGCTCTCTTCCCTCTTCCACCGAACACCTCGTCTTGATGAAAGACACCAAAAACTGGTGCTTTGTTGCAAGGGTTCCCAAATATCCAGTGCCTGGGGTTGCTTTGAATTTGGCTTCAGCTTCAAACCAGCTTAGGTTCACATCTCATCCCCGGTAGGTCTGTCCCTGCTATGTTAAAGGGTGGGATCAGGGATCTGACCAAATGGACCCTCCTGGTTTACCACTGCCTGGCTGTAGAGCAAGCTGAGTTGTTCATCAGAAAAGCAGTTCCTTCGGAAAGACTTGCGTATGCAAAGCAGGAATGAATTTGGAGCCAAGTGTGTTCATGAAACTATTTATCTGATAGAGACACTAATTACAACCCAAAGAGGAACGTTGCGCTGATAATTATAATAAAGCAGCGCCCTTGCAGCCCATAAGGCATAGATCTTAGAGGCAGTTCAAACCCATCTCATTACCATCAAGCAATTCAGCAAATTCCCATGCTAGGACACTGTGTTGCAATGGAGGATGAGATAATTTTTGCCATGAAACAGTAGGAGACTGGATTCAAATACAACTGGGTGTCCATGCTGCTGGGAACCGGGGAGCATTGTTGTCCCCAGCATGATGCTTTGCCCATCCCTGGCAGGTACATCCGTGCAGACCACGTGCTGCGCACCAGCACCCTCAGCAGCGCCTGCGCTGAGCACCGTGACCAGCACGTGCTCTACTTGGAGCACGTCGTGGTGCGGCTTAGCATCTCGCACCCGCGCCGAGGTGACCTCCAGATCAGCCTCATCTCTCCAGCAGGGACCAGGTCACAGCTCCTTGCCAGGAGGTAAGAGCAGCCGGAGCCAGCATGTGCCTAGGTTGGGCAACATCCTCGTTTAGGGGGTTGCTGCAAGTTTGGTCGGGTTTTTTGGGAAGGTGGGGGACATGCTCAGGTCTCAGCTGCAGGAGGGTTCCATGCAAGGGTGGGTGCATGCAAGAATCCCTAAAGTCCTTAATTACCTATCTACATTTTCCAATTAAATAAGACATTCAAAGTCACACTTCTTGATGCACGGCATTACCGTTGCAGGGTGTTCGACCACTCCAACGAGGGGTTCAAGGGCTGGGAGTTCATGACCGTCCACTGCTGGGGGGAGCGGGCAGCAGGGGAGTGGACCCTGGAGATCCACGACACACCATCCCAAGTGCGCAACCCTGCAGTGCAAGGTAAGAGTCCCCCAGCACCCATGTCCCCAGTGCCTGCTGGTTCCCCTCGCCCCCAAAGCTGTTTGCAGGCTGCTTCACTTGGCCATAACTTTAGCTGTGAGTTTTAGAGTCTTCAGCAAAATTGTATTGCCCAAATTTTTCAAAAATGGGAATAAAACTCAGCCCTGAGTGCAGGAGGCTGCCAGTCTGGCTGAGCCAGGAGCGGCTTTTCTCCCACCAGCAAACTCATTGCAACCGAGAGCCAGGTTTCCAAAATTAAACCATAATGAGTCAAAACGAGGAAACCCAAGAGCTGTAATTGTTGTTTGTTTGTTTTGCTTCACTTCTGGGACATCTGGCGCGTGGGCTGGTTGTGCAACAGCACAAGGGGACGATGCCCCTCCGGCTGCAGACGGACGGACATCCTCCCTGGGCTGCCACTGCACTGGCGGGGGGTGACTGGGCTCAGCCTGGCCCCCTGCATGTCCCCAACCCAACCGTATTCCCCCCTCCCCGGCTTGGCCGCCTGCTGCCTGACCCCTTCCCGGCAAAGAAGCCGGGCTGGCGGGATCCAGCCCCGCCGGGAAGGGGCAGCCGCCTTGCCGGCTGGTGGCAGTGGGGCATGAAGCACCCTGCCTGGGGCTGGCGTGCATTGCGGGGGTGTTAAAATCCACACGCTCACTGATAGAAAGCCAGGAGTATATTAAAAACCTCTCCCACACAACTTTCTGGCGGGAGGCGCACGTGGGGGTTCATTGTGCAGAAAGTGTTTCTGTTTGCTGCCTTCACCCAAAATCTTTTGAACTTGGGGAGAAGCAGCAAAGCGCCCACGGAGCTGCTTTTCCCCCTGTATTTACGGTTTGTGGTGGGTGTTTCTGAACCCCTCACAGGCGTCAGGGCTTTACCTGGCTTTGCAAAATGAAATGAAAATGAGTGCATTAAGTCACCCACTGCAAAGGGTCTGCACCATGTTTGAAGCAGAGGGCAAAGCGGGAGGAAAAAGAGGGACGATGTTCCCAGCCCGTGGCAGAAACAGGTATTAAATGTTAATTTAAGACCATTCAATTAAACCAATTAAATTGGTTAATTTAATACCAATTAAAGACTATACGTGTCTTGTCGCTGGCACTGTGGCATCCCCAGCATCAGTGCTATGCAACCCAGGCTTTCCTCACGCAGGACATTTTAGATTTACAGCAAATTTAATTCTTTTGGTGGAGGCACATGGCTGAGCTCTTCCCTGGCTGATACTGCCCAAGCTTGCCCCTTCACAGGCTCCACACCGGTGCTGCTCACTTGCAGCAGGTGGGTCCTCTTAGCCCTTTCAGAGAGCCAAGAGATTTGGGTGTTGGAAATTTTAAGCCCTTCCTGGAAATGCAGGGATTAGTAGTTAAAGCTGAGCGTGCCACGGGTGTGAAGTGACTCGTGTTGATGGGGAACTGAAAGAAAAACAGTGCTGGAAAGAAGCAGCAGTGTTTTTTGGACCCCCTCCCCAAAGCAGTGTGGGTTGGGGAGGACCCCAGCATGGGTGTAAGGCCATGGGGGGTCCCCAGCCCCCCCGGTGCAGCACAGGCTCTGGTGGCCTCCGCGGCGTTTCAGGGGACACCAAGCTCAGACCTCTGACATGTAGGATAGGAGGGTGGCTGGAACAACAGAAGCAAGAAATAATCCAGCGTGTGCTGGGCAGCTTTTATCAGACAGAAATAATCCTCCATTATGGAGCTTTTAAAGTTAATGGTTCTCTCCGCACGTTGAGCATGAAGGCTATGGTGATGCTGTGGTTCGTCAGACGAGTTATAGAACAAAAAAAACCCTTGTAGGTGCCTTAAATGGCTGCATTCATGCGGGCTGGGAGCTCAGAGGCTCATGAACATTTCTGGATGTTTGTTGTTTGCTTCTGTATTGCCGAGCCAATGGTGAAGCCCTGATGGTCCGGTCCATCATCCTCCTGCTTCCCCCAAACCCAGGTCCCCTGGGGAGGAGCGGCATGGGGAGCGGGATCATGACATTGTGCCTGCCCCACAGGGAAGCTGAAGGAATGGAGCCTCCTCTTCTACGGGACGGCCGAGCACCCCTACACCACGCTGGGCAGCCCCCAGTCCCGCGGGAGGACGCTGGAGGTGTCGGCATCAGAGATGGAGCCATCGAGAGCTGCTTTCCTGCAGAGCCACGTAGAGGTGGCAGAGGAGGAGGAGGAGTACACAGGTAAGCGCCAGCCAGGCTGCCGTGTTGCCCCCCTCGAAGTATCTGGGAAAACGCAAACCCAGATAAACTGGGGGAACCACAAGGCCTGATCCTGCCCGGGGCCAAGGCGGGCTGGGAGGAGCAGTGCCTGTGGCCAGCATGGGGCAGTAGGATGGTGAAATTAGAAGGTAGCAAAACGCCCCATCCCAACACTCCCACCACAAATTGGTGGTGCAGCTGTATGAGGAGTAAAAAAAGCTCCTCTGCCCATCTTCCGCCCCAGCGTGGGCATGGGCGGGTGTCCCTGACGGTCCCCGAGGAGTGGGTCCGGCCCCTCTTTCAAAGCCACTCCTGCACCAGGGTGTTCAGCCAGAGGATGGCCAGGTAAGATTCACACTGGGGAGGATGAGCTGGAGGAGAGCCCAGAACCCAGAGCCATGCCGCTCCATAGGATAGATAAGATATATACGATCTATAAGATAATAGATATAGGATAAGATAGGCGGAGGGTCCCCAGCCCCTTCCCCGCATCCATCGGTCCAAGGAGGGTGTGCTCAGAGCACCCTGGCAGCGGGGTCTGGGGGATGCTCAGCCTCTCCCCTCGCTGAGCTGGTCTTTCCCTTCCCAGGTCTGTGCCACCCTGAGTGCGGTGACCAGGGCTGCGATGGCCCTAACGCCGACCAGTGCTTGAACTGCATCCACTACAGCCTGGGCAGCATGAAAACCGGCAGGTGAGGGGTGGTGGGGTGTCCCTGCAGGGCCCCCAGGCAGTGGCAGCACCTTTCCCCAAGGCTCGCACCGCATCATGGGTGATAGATGTTTGCACAGAGAGAGAAGTGTATGAGAGATAAAATGGAGGGAGGAGGAGGTGTGGGTATCCCTGCCCTGGACTAGGGTATGGTGAAGTGGGGGACACGGAGCTGGAGAGTTCTGATGGACCTTGGCCATATAATCATGCTGGGGAAGAAGCATTGGTTTCACTGGCTGGGGTCATCCTTCCCAAGGGACAGCTAGCTGAGGTGCCAAATCACTTCTGGAGTTGGGGTTTCCACTCCTCAATCTCTTGGGCTGGCACAGGGAAAGTTTACCCATAGCTAGTGTTGCTGGCCAAGAGAGTCCCTGGCTCTTTATTACAGAGCCACGATGTTCAAGACACCCTAAATCTTAAGAAGTAAATGCCACAAAGGCTAGGGGACAACCCGAACGCTGCCGGCAAGGGGACAGCAGCGGGTGCCTGACTGCTGGGACGCAGCTGGCTGTTGGCACCAAAGCCCAGGTGCTCTCGATTCCTTCCTCAGGATGTGTGTGAGCTCATGCCCTGCGGGGTTTTTCGGCGACAAAGGTGCCCGGAGGTGCCGCCGGTGCTACAAGGGCTGCGAGCGCTGCGTCGGGAGGGGACCTACCCAGTGCACAGCATGCAAGCGGAGCCTCTACCATCACCAGGAGATGAGCACCTGTGTGGTGCTGTGTCCACCTGGGTTTTACGCTGAGGAACGTAAGGATGCTTATCACTTGCAAGCTGTAGCATGAGGATATGCAGGGGTTGCTTCTATTTTAAGTGCTATGGGTGGAGAAAACACCTTGATTTTTGAGTATTGGCTTTGAATTTCCCCCCTCAACCTGCTTTGCACAGTGAAGGGAGGAGGAAAACCTCTCGGTGTTCAGAGGGTGGTGCAAAGCTGAGGCGCTCAACTCAGCTCTTAATTAGAAGTCTGTAATTAATGATCCTAGCTGCCTGCAAAGCATATTTCTTCTTAGCAAGCAATGACAGATAAGGTCATCTGCAATAGCAGGGACTCACAGGGGTGGAGGACGTGCTTCTCTGCCCTGGGGAGCTGGCGCTGGGGTGCAGTGGGGCTTTGCAGCTCCAACTGCTGCTTGCAAATCACTGTCCAGATTTTATTCTCCCTGCCTCACTTTGTTTTTTGAAAGGTCAGAAACGCTGTCTGAAATGTCATCAAAGCTGTAAAAAATGTGTCGGTGAAGCAGACAAATGTACTGCATGCAAAGATGGATTCAGGTAAAACACCAGCACGGGAGGAGTTTATACCTGCAGCATTGGTACCTATGGTTTAAATTTGGGAAAACCAATGGGAAATTAGAAAGTCAATTAGTTAAAGACCTGAGATCCTGCTTCCATGGTATGACAGCTGTGGTGCAGAGTGCCGGAGGACTGGGAATTTAAAGGTGGTGATTCGTGTCCCTTTCTTAGCTGAAAAGCATGACTGAAATTTAATTTGCTTTTCTCCAGCTCTTGCCAGGGTAAGTGCTGTGCTGCGGGCTCAGAAGTGCTCATCCAAATTTGGTGGCCTGCAACCAGAGCAGCTCCCAGCATCACAGCATCTCAAATGTGGGGAAAAAAGCAATGAAAACTTTTACACTGCACATTGCAAAGCGCACATTTCCTCCCAAGTCTCAGGTGGCTCTGTCAGAGACGTCCCAGCCAAACTGGGTGCTTGGTTTTGCTCACCTGGCAGAGCCAGCACTGGGCTACGTTGCTCCAGACAGGCTGAAAATGCTCCCTGCAAGTGCAGAAACTTCTCCTTCAGCTTCATCCACACAGGAAAATTTTATCCGATGTACCTGTTGAGTGGGGCTAGTATAGGATAGTGGTTTTCCAGCAATGCGGGTGCAGGCAGAGCAGCCCTGACCCTGTGAGGAGCACCAGGTGCCCTTGCTGCTGGCCCTGCAGCTCCTGTGGGATGCAGAGCCCGGCTGTGCCAATGAGCAGCGTCAGCACTGGGGAGAAGCTCTTTTCCATCCCAAAGTGCACGTGGAAGTATGATCCTGTAGCAGCTTGTATCATTCAGAGGCTGTAAGTGAGCCAGAGCCACGGTGTAGCAGCGGGGCTGTCTCAGACAAAGAAATTGCTGCTGCCAAAAGATTATCTACTCCCTCAGAAAAGCAAAAGTGGAGGCACTTGTCAGACATAATCCGCACAGCACTTGCTTTTTATTGTCCAATATCCTTTTAAGCCGGGACTTCAAATTGTCCCTGTGAAGCAGTACCGGTCCAGCCACAGCACTGAACCAATTTCCTTTTATTCTGGGGAGCCTCCTGGTGCAAAAGGTCTTTGGGAGAGCCTGGCTGGCTGCCCATGGGAAAAAATAATTTATTTCCTCCTGGACACTTAATTAAGGAACCTGCAGCCGTCCCATCCCTTTGGTCCAGGCAGGACTTAATTTCTCCTGAAGCACTGGTTGGCTTTCCAACACCTCCTGCACTGCAGGCTGTAGGGCACTGGGGTATATGGAGATGGGGACAGGCTGTGTCGAGTTCCCAGAGCCGGTAGTTTTAGGTGCAAATGTCCTCTCTGCTTTCCTGGCAGCCTGGCAGGAGAGAGCTGTGTGCCGGAGTGCCAGCCCGCCATGTACCTCAGCCGGGAGCCCCGGCGGTGTGAGACCTGCCCCGCCGGCACAGGTACATCCTTCACCCCACAGCATCCCCATGCAAAACCCCAAAACCCTCATGCATCAAGAGCCGATGCCCACCGTACCCATCCTAAGCCAAGGCAGAGTGTGCCAGAGGGGAAGCAATCCCAGCTCTCCAGCACATCCTGCGAGGTGCCGAGAATGTATTCATATTAGAAAGGTTTTTAGGGAGTTTTTACATTTTTATTAGAGCCATTCTTTATTTCCCAATCCCTCTGAAGCCAGGTGTTTTAGCTTAATAAGGTTGCAGGGGAGGCCGTAAAACCCTCTTGGAGTGATGGAAGATGGCTTTGCAGTGTATAAAAATGTCAGACAGCCAAGGCGCGTTATCCCAGCTGCCCTGCGGGGCCAGGCTGGCCGCTGCTGGCTTCCCCCCACCGCCCGAAGTCACTTGGCGTTCCCTTCAAATCCTGCCTTTTTCACTTCTTGAAAGGCCAATTATTTTCCATTGTTAATGTTTGTGTCTGCCCTCGAAATCGTCATAGATCTGATGATAATATGATCTCTAGACAATTCATGTTCAGTGGTGTGAATCTCATCTATCATACATGGGCAATTTCCTAAGACTAAATCCAAAATATTTATTGATCTTGTTGGCAAGCGTGGAAGGGAATGGGCTCTTAATCCCTTAAGAAAATTACTTCCCTTCTAATTCTTATTCCAGTCAGTGTAAATGTACTTCACCACAATTATTTTTCAAGCCTTTTCTTGTCTCCTTTTCCTGCATAACCATTTCTCAAGCCTGGTGCGTGGAAGGCCTCTAATAATACCACCTCCATCACTGAGGTTTGCTGTCCAGCTGCAATGTGCCGGCGTCAGAGTGGGGCCCTCTGCTTTCTCAGCACCTCTCCCGAGCCCTTCCCTCCTCCAGCTACTCCGCAACCCAATTTAGCATCTCTTTTTCCACATTTTAGTCTGCGTAGGATGGGAAAGCTAAACCTGTGCATGCTTGGGAGCAGTGGCTGATGCCCCGGAGGGGATTTTGATGTGCTGTCCCCTGCTGAGCCCCTACAGCCAGCTCTTGGCTCTGCAGAGGGGCAGGACACTGGGTCGTGGATGGGTTTTTTGGGATGGGAGCTGGGTTTTTTGGTGTAGGAGCCAAGCAACCGTGCAGGACCCTGGTGGCACAACAAGCAGCTTGTTTACTCCCGGGCACAAATGGGGCAGAGCCGAGCCGGTGCCCCCCATCTCATGCAGGGCTGTGGTCATGCTGATGCTACGTGGCCCCTGTCTCCAAAACCACCCATGTCATCTACCCTCTCCCCTGTCCCCACAGGGCCGGGCGAGGAGGACTGTGCACCCTGTGCCCCCGAGGCCTCTGCACCCCACTGGCGCTGTGTCCCCACCTGCCGCGAGGGCTTCTACCCCGCTGACAGCCACGGGCTGCCCAACAAAGTCTGCAAGAGGTACGTTGCCTCCCCAGTTGTGACCGGAGCAAAACCGGGACCGATGGGGAGCACTGGCAGGGATGATAAAAAAAAATAAATAAATGCTGAAAACAGCTCACAGCTGGAGCTGTTTACCAGGGAAATTAAAATAGGAATGAGGGAGCCAGGGTAGCCATGGGGCTGGACCTCACACACCCCTGCCCTATAGATTTAAAAGCAGCAAAGCTGCACGCTCCCCTGCCAGAGCCAGCCAGCCAAGATGTCTTAGGGCTACAGTGGAAGGGGCTCAGCCCTGGCCCCAGGCCCTTTGGAGGAGGTGTGGGAGGAACAGTAATGTTTAGGTAAATATTCTAGCTTTCAATCAAACCTGCTCCGTTCGCCCCTTGGCCATGTTGGAGGAGCGTTCGCCTGCTTCTTGGCCCAGCATGGGGGCTGTGTGCAGGAGATGGGGAGTTGCCGGAAGGCAGCAATTTGCTCCCACTCTCAGGCACTCTGGCTTTAAGTGGGGAGTGGGAGTGGATTCAGCCTCGTTAAAGCAAACATGAAAGGGAAGGATTAAAGGTAACTTGGGAATGCACAACACAGTCCCTGCCTGCCCAAGGTTTCACTCACCTGCGTCTGCTCTCCAGCAGGGAGGAACAAGGGACCAGCATCCCTTCCCAGGGATTTTGGGTATGGTCTCCATAGGCCACTGTCCCCAGGCAGGACGCAGAGCTGTTGGGCTCTTTTCCCTGAGCAAACAGATGGGAGCAGCACAGCATCCACTCACAACCCTTTTTCTAACTGGGATTGCTGGGAGGACAGGTGCGTGTCCTGCTGAGCCTTCCCAGCAGGTGAGCGCTTTTGGGATGTCACTAGCTGTCACTGGGCATCGAGCTGGCACCACTGAGCCCATTTTATCCAGGGCTTCCATAACTTTTCAAGCTTCAGATTCACCATTTTCCACATCCTCCAGTTCAGTCTGGATGTTGCAGTGCTGGCAGTTATGTTTTCTGGCTGACAGCCCATTTTAGATGGCTGGGGTCGGGGTGTCGGTGCTGGTTCAGACCGCAGCAGGGTCTCTGTCCCCAGGTGCGATGACCACTGCTCAGCCTGCGAGGGCTCCAGTGGAAACTGCCTCAAGTGTAAAGAAGGTTTCAGCCTCCTTGGTGGCTCCTGTGTAACAAACGAAACCTGCACCAATGGTAAGTAGTTGTGGCAGAATTGCTGGCCTGTAGTTCTTCTCCGGTAGCAAAAATGAGGCTTTTTGGGGATTCCCTTCAGAGCAGAAAAGCTGAAAGCAGCTCCTGGGCTTGCTGGGGCATGGCTACAGCGAGCTGGGCTCCGGCTGTGGTGGGCAGGCAGGTTACCTGGCAGAGCTGCTGGATATCTGCCTGTTGCTCAAATGCATCCAAGCATTTGTATTTTGTTATAGTTTAGTCTTGGGGCTAATTCTCCCACTCACTGCAAAGCTGCTTTATTCCTACTTTAAAACCATGTGAAAGATGCCCTTCAAAAGCAACTCCTTTTCAATTCTCTCTCCTCCAACACTGGAACGAATTGCACCGCCTGTTACGTGCGATGTTTGTTTATTTAAAATGTTAATCTGCTCTCATTTTCTCTTGTTCCTCGCCTCGGCCTCCCAGCTGACAAGACTTTCTGTGAGATGGTGAAATCAAACAAGCTCTGTGAAAAGAAGCTGTTTGTACAGTTCTGCTGTCAGACGTGTCTTATGGCCGGGTAAAGTTCAGCAGCTGCATCCATCCAGGACTTCCACCAACTGCCAGCCCAGTTTTGCCAAATGTTTAGGACAAAAGTTTATTTTTTCAGCTTTGGGAGAGTTTACATGGTGCTGTCAAGCATTTGCTCGTAAGTTTGATAGCTTTAATATCACTGTCAGCAGGTTTCTATAGCAATATGTTAAGCAGAGATTGGATCGTACCCTGAATGATCAAGTCCTGAAAGGCAGTGGACAAGCGGTGATATTAATACTCTCAAACACTCCTCGTGAGCAGGGACCGATGCATGATCCATGTACACACGCTTGGTTCTTTGCAGAAATCCTGCTGATCTGCCTGCTCTGAGCGGCTGGCGGGAGCCCTTGCTGCAAAGGATGCAGGACTTCACACATCTGCGAAGAAAGAGCTGTTTCTGGCTCAATTTTTGGTACCCTTTTCTGCTAGGTGACGGCTGATATAAACCTGCGTTGCAAACAGCCGGCGCTGTGCTCTGTACATATGTAAAACGATGAATTAGGTGGTTCCTGGAGCAGTGCCCTAAAGTCTGCTCTGGCACTCCTGTTCAGATTCGGTCAGTAGCTGTTTCACTCTGGCTGTGGCAATAACTGGAGATTTGAGGACCAAAGCGAGAGCTGATCCACGTGGCTCTGCAGGCGTGTAAGCCCAGTGAGTCCAGCAGGGCTTTGCCCTGCAGGTAAATGCAGGCAGGCAAAACCTGTGTGTCTACAAGGGAGTCCTAGGGGCTCGGGTGTTTGTCCGCACGGACCAGCCTGTGGGGTCACAGCCTTACCATGAAATGTATTTCCCTCCTGGAACTGCTAGTATGTTGCTGATTTATTCAGTTCTGGAATGAGCTAGATCCTTCCTCTAAACGAGATGGTGTCCCAATTAATCTCTTCCAGCATTTTGCGTTACGATCCTTCCCCTGTTTCACTGCGTATACCCCTCTCTCTCTCACAAAATCTTCCTGTTCACGGCAGTGATTTTTCTTGGGCATCTGTTTCCAAAAAAGACGTTCCAGGGATCCGGCCAGGAAACTCTTGATTCTACAAAACCCTTCCCCGAAACAAACCTTTTCATGCTCTCTCTTAATAGTAAGTCATGTGGTGTTTATATAATTGTGTTTAAAATATCCTTCGCTATGTTGTTTTACAGATTTTAAAAAAATAACTTATACAATCCTTGTTTTTTCTCTGTGGACTATTTTTTATATGGGAGTGGGGAATTCTTTTTGTGTCTTACGTCCTTCTCCTTTTCTCCTCTCTGACCTTGCAGAGCCGCTCTTTGCACCAGACATATGTAAACACTCTTTCCTACTCTGCATGTTCTGATTTTCATTGTTAACAGTTTTAATGAGTTAAACCTTTTGCCAGTGAAATTCACAGTACAAATTGTCACCAGTTCCTCACGGAGCTGGGATAATCCCTGCTTGGTTTCGGTTGCAACGACACGCGCCCTGCCTGGGCTTGCCCGCTAGAGCTTACCTCAGCCAGGTGAAGAGGGGAGAGCCACACCGTCACCAGTCCTCACCTGCCTGGACCAAACCCAAGGAAAGATGGAGCTTTGGTGAACTGACCTTTAAGTTAATAAACTATTGATCTCCCCTGAAAAATGAATCTGTGCTTTTTCCAAATTCATGCAGCCGCCATCCTGACCAGAGACAGGACAAGGCAGTGATGCACCACACGTCATTATTTTGCTGGACAAAGCAGCTGTCCTGGCCAGAGCACCTGTGGGAGAAACGGCTCAGGAATGGATGAACTGCATCTGCAAAAACCTCACTTTGTTCTCATAAAGGTCTTTTAGGTTCAGAGGAAACTCGTATGCTGAATACCTGCCCTGTGCCAGGCTGGGCTGGCATCTCTGGTGCACCCAGGGCCATCTGGCTGGGGTTTGGGGCTGCGCTCGGGCATGGCTGGGTGTATTCTCTGGTTGTGGGGGATCCCAGATGAGCTGGCAGGAGGGATTGCTCCCCTTTCCCACCTGTACAAGGAGCATCCTGCAGCCCCCAGTGCCTCACCGCAGTTCACAACAGGTGGGAATCACAGGTCCACCTTCCCATTTCTGCTGGCTGGGGAAGGAGGGGAGCAGATGGTGCATTGGGGAGCAGAGGGAGCTGTGGAACCTTTTGTTTGTCACATTGGTTTTGCAATGTTTAACCATGGGCCAGGTGCCCAGGGTAGAGCCTGGATATCAGGAACTGAGCTTTTTAAGTGTGAAAAAAAGAAAAGAACAGAGGCCTCCCACGAGGGAAGATGCTTTCTCAGAGCTGTGCTGCTGTGAGCTCCTGCATCTTACAGGTCTTCACATTTATCAGATAATAAATGTGAATTAATCAGATGATTTATCACATACAGTGATTCATTCTGTTGCTCCAGGATTCCCCTTTCGGTCTTGGGCCAAACCAAAGGTCAGAACTGGGTGGGGTGAAATCCTCCTGGCTTCTGCCCCTTCGGTTGTAAAATAACAAACTTTCATTTCTGTTGTTGTGTCACACAGTCAAAAATGGGGAGCTGTGAGTAAGGAGCTCATCATGCTCTGCCTTTCAGTTCTCTGGCTCACAGTGGCCTGCCTCTAAATACTGCTCACTGGTATATTTAGATGTACTGAAATGCTAAAAAAAAAAGGAAAGATGTTTACCCTTATATCGTTGGCATAACTTAAAATACACACTGGGTGAAGCAATGTAATTTAAGATGACCAATCCCCAGCAGTCCCAGCTTTATCCTGCTTTCTGCTGCCCTCCAGCCTGCCAGGGAAAGAGAAACAAATTCTGCGCGTCAAGTTCATGCAACAACATCCGCTTCCAGCGTTTCCCAGGGCACTAACTCCTTCAGAAATCATTCTTGGAAAGTAATAAAATTCAGATAATTTATCCAGCTATTGCAATGCTTGCTTGGAGCTATTAAAGTCTTTCTGACACTGGTACATTCAGAGGATCAAAGTGGCTGTGTCTTCAAGATAAATGCATATTTAGGCAATTTATTAAAGCCCATTTCTCTATTGTCTCTTGGCACCAAAGCCAAATCTATAATAGCTGTTTTCTGGAAAATCTTCTTAGAGCAGCCTGACTCCTCGTTTTCTGTTTGGCTGTGAGGTTGCATCCACGGCCATCTGCCATTTTGTAGTTGGCAGGTGGGGAACACACATCTTAAAAATCATTGCTTTGACTTTCCATTACAAAGAAAGGGCTTTTAAGAGCTCTTGTACAGCGTCTGAGACCAAGAATCTGTCTGCTCTCAATTACAATTCTATTACGGCTGTAGAGCTGAGGCATACAGCTGTGTTGTGCTAAGGGAGAAAGGTCCATGTTTTATTTGGCCTTGTCAGAGATAGGACCTGCTTTCCAGGAGGCTGAAGAGGGTCTCCTTTTAATGACTGCCTGAGATGACTAAAGACTGTGTTGTCTTTACCACCGCATGATTTCTGAGTCACGTACAGCAGTGCTGCTAATTCTTCATTTTTGCTTATGACAGTGCGCTCTCTTTTTCTTGCTCTCTCCTAACTGCTTTTAAACAAATGCAGATGTTATAAAAAACCTGGCTACGTGCTTTCATATACAGCTTTGGTGAGGGTGTTTTTTTAAGTAAGGAGCACAGGAGCTGCTTGACCCCAGCTGACACCTCCGCAGGGATCTCCAGCCAGAACAGAGCCAGCTCTGACGCTGTGGTCTTGGGGAACGAGCCAGGCGTCACTCTCAGGGTGATGCTGCTAGATGCTCCCAAAAGAAAAGCATGAGCCATCACTGTGCAGTGCCAAACGTGGCTGCAGAATTTAACTTATTATCACATCCTTTGGGTTCACAGAAATGTCACAACTCACAAAAAAATCCTTCCCTCGATAGCAGTGGATCCAGAAATCATTCTGCCTCATCTTGCTCAGGGGGCCTTGAGCGCTGGGGAAGTACTTCTCCAGGGCCGCAGAAGCAGTGCTTGGTGACATTCAGCAGGATTTGGGACCTGTGGGTGGTAAACTGCTTCCCTTCGCATGCCACCTTCAGTCCACATCATCCGTGCTGTCGTTCCACCCCCTAAAAAGCCCTCCTGCTGCCAGCTGAGCCCTGTCAGTGGGGCCAAGCACCTCGGCCGCAGCAGCCCAGCACTGATGCCAGGCAGCACGCCAGCCTTGGACCTAACAACCTGCTTTACATTGAAGTGGAGGTGCCTGACCAGACACAGCAGTCTGAGCCATCTCAGCTCCCCCAGTGCTACCCCTGGCTCTTCCTTGCTGTTCTCCTAATTCCTAAAGCGGTTAAGAGGGGATGTAGTGACACTTGAAAGCGCATTTTATCTTGCAGGCAAACGGTGAATATCACGCCACAGCCTGTGCCATGTTCCCAGCCCATGATGGCTTCTCTGAGACCAGGAACGCACATGGAAGTGCCAGAGCAACTGTCTCAAATGCTGCAGGGGGAAGGTGTTTATGGGCAACCCTGCATCCAGGAGCAAAGGCTGAGCTGCTGCTTGGATGGAGGAGAGAAAGCACCAAGAGCTGTAATTGTTGTGGGAAGCCGTTCTGGCTGCATAGCAGGAAGGGAGCAGCATGTGTTTGAACAAGCACAGTCCCACCGGCTAAGCGCACGAAAGCCAACTCTGTCCAAAGGAAAGCAGCTTGCTTGCTGCCAGTCATCTGCATGAAGCAGATTCCCAGCCTGCTCTGCCTGGATTTCTCCAGACTTAGCCTGCGCTCGGCTGAGAGGGAACCTCTGGCGACATCTTTGTGCTGCTTTAGGGTACTAGTGATAGCAAAACCAAGCCCCTACTTAGTTTGTTGGTCGATGTGCTTGGGTGCCGGCCCCTGCCCGGCTGTGAGCTGCAGGGAGGCTCGGGGTGGCCAAGGGCAGCGCATCACCCCAGGGCAGGGGTTGGGGAGCGTGGAGGAACCTCACCTCAGCAGGAGAGCTTGTGCAGCCAGCAGACTCCCAGGAGGGATGGCCGCCCTCCTCCCCGGTACTGCTGCAGTCAGACCAGTCGGCTCTGGGGGACTGGGGTGCCGGGGAGGCACCCCGGGGCCGGTTTTGCTAAGGGCAGAGGCGTTCGCAGGACACCGGGTCCCTCTGCCGACGAGCTGCCGCAGCGCTGCCAGTGCCATTGCCGGAGGATTGCTGCACGGCCCCGGCCCCGGCCCCGGCCCCGGCCCTCCCTGCTGCCGTGAGGTTTCAACCCCACGGAAAATTACCGTGAAAAGAGCTCGAAGGGGGTGAGATTGAGGAGGGGGCCGAGGACGGAGGAGAACGGCCTGGCTGAGGCGGGGAGCTGCAGGATTGCCCCTGCTCCCCGTCAGGGCGCAGCGCCCTCGGAACGCTCTGACTGGGCCTGCCGGGCTCCCGGGGGATGGGGCAGGTGGAGGAGCCGAAGCCGCCGGGCCTGGGGCGGGGGGAAGCCGCCGCTGCCGCCCCGCTCCCCTCAGCCCGCGGAGGAGAGGGCGGGCCGCGGGGCGGTGCCTGCCTCTCGCTGCCTCGGCGCTCGGCTGATCGGCCTGGCGCGGCTCGGCGCTCGGCGAATTGGCCTGGCGCGGCGCGGCGCGGCCTGGCAGAGGTGCGGAGCGGTGAGGAGCGGAGCGGACGGCGCGGCGGGACCCGGCGGAGCCCGGCGGGATGGTGAAGCTGACGGCGGAGTTGATCGAGCAGGCGGCGCAGTACACCAACGCCGTCCGCGACCGCGAGCTCGACCTGCGCGGTGCGCGGGCTCGGCGGGGCTTTGGCGGGGGCGGGAGAGTGGGGGGAGGCGGTGCGGCCTGTGCCGGGAAGGGGCCTGCGGGGGGGGCTGAGGCCTCTGGGGCCCGTGATGGGACCCGGGGCTTGCAACGGGAGGAGGGGCTGCCCCAGGACGGGGGAAGCCGGGGGGAGGTTGCTGGAGGGACCTGCAATGGCCGGGGGGGCTTGGGGGTTGTTAAAGAGGTTCCAGTAGCAGGAGCAAGGGGGGGGGGGTGTGGAAGGGGAATTTGGGGGAGATGTAGCAGGAACCTGCAGTGGTGGGGTGGGGCACACGAGGGATGTTCCAGAAAGGCGGGTTTGGGCTGAGGGGGACACATAGAGGGAGGGACCTGGGATGTTTGCTGAGAGGGGGGAAGAGGGATGCTTTGAAAAGGCTGCGGGGGCGGTTGGCTTTGAGAGGGCGAGTTTGGCCTGTGAGCGATGTGGAGCAGAGTCGTTCTGGAGGTGTTTTGAGTGAGGCTATCTGCATTCTCAGTCCATCCAGATAGTCCCCCTACGCACTCTGTCTCTTGCTTTGTGCTGCTCTCCTGTAGGCACCATCTGATTCCTGTCTTGCACTCTCTCCCCAGGCTATAAGATCCCTGTTATTGAGAACTTGGGTGCCACTCTGGACCAATTTGATGCAATTGATTTCTCCGACAATGAGATCCGTAAACTGGATGGATTCCCTCTATTGAGAAGGCTGAAAACTCTTCTGATGAATAACAATAGGATTTGGTAAGTGGTTGTATTTTGGCTAGATGGGGCCCTTGCATGGCGGAAAATGTTCTTGGGAGAGAAGTGTGCGTGCAACTTTCAGTGCTGGGTAGGTGTAGAAGTGTTTGGTTTATGAAAAAAAAAAAAAAAAATCAGCACTGAGCACTGTAGAGGTCCTCTTTGAGTTTCCTGCCTTGTTTGGCACAAAAGTCAGCCTTTGTTTTTCAGACAGGACAATGAGATGCAAAGTTTGGAATTTGGCCAGAACTTTGGATTTCAGTAATCATTCCCATAAAGACAAGAAAACAGGGATATCTGAAAGTGAATGAACATAAATCTTGTATTGCATCTAATAATCTTACAGCGATGGCTGGCATTTATTGCCAGCTTTATTAGGAAAAGTATTGTAATGGATGCTAACCCAAACTTCTGACAGTGTCAGACTGGGTTATTTTACAGGGGGATCCTCTATGTTACCGTATTTCTGCATGTCTTTTCACCATTGGTAATTTCTGCCCTAAGTTAAACCTTTGGTTTTTGTTCTTCTTTAGTCGGATTGGTGAAAGCCTTGAACAGGCTCTGCCCAGCCTGACGGAGCTCATTCTTACCAACAACAACATTGCTGAATTGGTAAGCTATCAATGCAGGATAAATCTAAACAAGCTTAAATTTTGTGTTTGTCATCTTTCTAATTAACCTTTTTCCTGAGAGTAGTGTCATATGCTTTTGGTAATAGTTCGTTCTTTTTCTTTAGAGTATTATCATATGGTTTAGGTAGTAGTTAATGGTGTACATATTTTAATGAACATTATTTGCAGCATGCAGTGGAACAGCAGTCACAAAGTCTTAGTAGGTTTCCTGTTAAAGTAATTGCAGTAGTTCTAATTAGTACCAATTAGTAATTCTAATCGGTCTCTAAAATAGATATGAGTTCAGGAACTTTGTTTTCAAATGTTTGATTTTCACTAAATGGACTTAGGATTTCTTACTGTGTTCCCATTATGTAGGGTGAACTGGATCCGTTATCAACTATTAAATCACTGACTTACCTGAGGTATGTAATCGTGAAGAGAAAAGCTACTCTTTCTCTGCTGGCCTGGCTCTTTGCTTTGATCTGGAATGCTCTCCTTTTTATCAGCTGTGACAGATTCTTTATGGCTAAAAATTGAATCGATAAACAATGTTTCCATTACACTTCAGAAATACCTGGTATTTAAGGGGTGAGGCTTTATATTACTGACAGACAGACCAATGAGATGTAAAATCTCTATAAACCAATACGCAAGCATTGAAGTAACCTTAAGCTTTAAAAACCTAAAACCCAAAGGTTTAAACTGCTGTTACAAAATACTTTAAAATACATGTAAACAATGACTTTTCAGTAAAGTTACATTCCATGTGAGGGACAAAAAAAGAAAAGCAATTTGTCCTGTGATTTTTCAGTTGATCAGAGTCCAGGCAGGAAATGTGATGGTTTAGGTATTTGGTTTTGTTTTTTTTTTTAAATATTTTGAGGTTGTTCTTTATGTTCTTTTTCAGTAAAATCTACTTAACTGATAAAATAAAGTGCAAGTTTTTACTATAATTTTCAAAATACAAAAGAACACTGTCACTAGGCTTATTTAATGGTGTTTCTGTTATAGCAGGAGGTACAGGAATGCATTTTAAAAATATACTTCAAGTGCGCAGAACCTCTTTATAACCTTTATTTACTTTGTAGCATTTTAAGGAATCCTGTAACAAATAAGAAGCATTACAGATTGTATGTAATCCACAAAGTTCCCCAGGTCAGAGTGCTGGATTTTCAAAAAGTGAAACTCAAAGTAAGTCTGCTTTCTTTTGATTCAGCACAAGATGAATACCTTTTTTTTTTTTTCTTGTTACATTCTTGAAAATTCAGTGGTAACAGTGAGCTTTTTGCTGTAGTTGTGAATTTTATTGAAACTATATATCATAAGTGGCTCTAAAACATGCTGTTTGTTTTCTTTCATGGTTTCATTCTGTTAAGGATATAGTCTGTTTAATTACATTTAATTAAGTTTTACTACCTTTGCTTGTTTAGTCTGATTTTTTTCTGGCCCTCTGGTGTTGGTAGAAAGACAGACCTCTAGAGAAAGGAATGAGCAATTGCAACAGAGCCCTCTGCATTCAGCGAAGATGAGTGTGGGAAAGAGTTCTTACTTTTAAGAGCACTAGGTTGATATGTCTTGAGTCTGAGCCTTTGGGCAATGTTTATGTGCTTGTTCTTACATCTGATCTCCACATACCAATGTTCACTGATGAAGATGAGCCAAAGCATCTTTCTTTGCAAAGACAGAAGCTTTGCAAAATGCAATGTTCTTAAATTAACTTTGTGTGTGTGGTATCGCTGTAGGAGCGACAGGAGGCAGAGAAAATGTTCAAGGGCAAACGGGGTGCACAGCTTGCAAAGGATATTGCCAGGAGATCAAAAACGTAAGATAAAAAAAACAAATTTACACTGGCATTCTCCTTCAGAAACACCACTTTCTTTGTGTGCGGTATTAGGCAGCAAACTGAAATATCAGCTACTGGCAGGATGCCTTGAAAGCTTTGGTAGCCAGAAGTACCTTGTCCAAGCATCCCTATTTTTGGATGGTGGTGAATACATCTCAGAAATATTTTTGAAAGAGATATTTGGTCAGGGTGGATTGATTTAAGTCAGCAAGCAGGAAACGTTAATTTGACTTTTTTCTTTTTGTTATTTAACTGTAGAGAGGTGGCCATTGTTTATTTTGGGTCGGTTGTGGAGTTTTTTCCCCCTAGATGATTGGTAACTAAAATTTTTTGTTTTGCCAGGACATACAAACTGTAAAATCTGATGTAGTTAGGAGGATAAATGCAGATGAAAATCTTCAGTTAAGCTATTACAAATACATGGTTTTTTAGTTTAATTCTTAAGTGGTACATCATATGTTTTGTTTAATCTTTCATCAACCTGTTTGGAAATCAGAATTCGGATCATGTATAGCAACAGCATTTCCAAATTCATAGTTAAATAAAAAAAAACCTTGAAGGTATTTAGCATTTAAAACTGTAACAGATGGACTCTAGCTCTAGTTTATGATTGTAAAGGAGTTCAGGTCTGTGATAGTTTTTAGAACAAGTAGGTGATTGAACTAAATACCTCAATAAACAGATATGAAGAAAATCTTTCTATAGCTGCAGAAGAGGTTGCAGTACTCTGATGCTGGGTCAGCACTTCAGGAAATTCTTTCCAGTTCATTACATCCATTTTCACAGACTACAGATTTTTTTTTTTTTTTTTTTTTTTAAAGCAGCAGCAGCTAACCTTTTTCTTTTGAGTGTTAAGATTACATGCGGTCTAGTGTAGGCTTTAATATAGGCTGTTGTAATATCATACTAGACATACAAGAACAGGAAACCCTATTTCAGTTACTCCGTATTTATCCACCCTGCTTTTGTAGTGGCAACAGACCACCTGAGCGTTCAACAACATCCAAATTGAACAGCTTTTGTCAATGGCTTAATTTATAAAGTTAAGGTCTGCCTCTCTTTATGAGCAGATGAAAAGGGGGGCGGGAAATGGGACAGCAAGGACAAGTTGCTGGTGTTTCTGAAGGAGGTAATTCTTCACTGTATCAGTTTGTTAACAAAGATAAGATACTACACTTGATTGAATGAAATGCTTCCAAACCTAGTTTGGAAGTTAGAGAAGCACATACTCTTCAAAGGGTGTAATGGGCCTTTATTTTTCCTTTGAAGCTTCAATCCAGGTGCTGGTCTGCCAACTGACAAAAAGAAAGCTGGGCCCTCCCCAGGGGATGTTGAGGCAATTAAGGTAAATATGTCAGGATAGCACGTGCAGGCAAAACTGGAGGAGAAAAACGGTCATGGATCCAAAGTGAACAAATGTTTGCTTCCTCCTGGTTACTGCTGACTCTGTTCAGACGAATAGAGCGGTGTGTCCTAACTTTGGTTTAGGTGCTTTTTCTGTCATTTTTCTTCTGTTATGACTTATCTGGTTTTTGAGAGTTTAAATGTAACGTTGGTCTTAGCTTAAGAATTCTCCCAGGATACAGCAGCTTGTTTAATAAGGGGGGTGGGGGGGTGGGGGTGGGAAAGAGTGAGATTGTGCTTTGTCCTTTGTAGAATTTTCTAGAAATAGAATTTTGTAGAACTTTCTATAGAAGCTTAGCATTACTTGACTGGAAAAAATCTTGTTCTTATGTTCATTCTAAACAGACTGACATACTGTATGTGAAGATTAATTGTGTTCTTTTGTCTGTTTTTTAGACTGCTATAGCTAATGCCACGACTTTGGCTGAAGTGGAGCGACTGAAAGGCTTACTACAGGCTGGTCAGATTCCTGGCAGAGAACGAAAATCAGGTCACTCTATACTTATATTATGTTCATTTCCCAGATAGAATCTACCTCTCTTCGTTGCTTCCTGATGTTTTATGCGATCTCAGGGAGTTACGTTGGAAGGACCAAAGAGTTAGGGAGTTGAAAAAACTGTTTATAATGAGTGTAACTTTATCATCAGAATGACTGCGGACCCTATCCATACGGCTCTGTGACTGGAGTATTATCTGCCTGACCTCTAGCGTGCAGTTCAGGGGTGTTACCTGGACTCCCTTGAGAGCAAGGTGCCAAACGTCAGCCCCAAGTGCTTCACTGTATTGGCTAACTCCTGAACAGTTCATGCCAGTTATCTTAAAAAAAAATAAAATTAATTACAAAGTATATCTGGACTCTGTTGTTCTGGGCGTTAGTGCCTCCCGGGGGGGGGGCGTGGTACAGAAATGTGTCTCCGAGAGGTCTCTGCATGGACAAATCTTAACTGCAGGCTGGCAGTATTGCCTGTTTTCTGTACGTTAGCGCTAGGCAGATTTTTCTTTCTGTAGTGTTTTTTAAGAGTTCATGTTACTACTGCCGCTCTTCAGGGGGTGAAGATGAATGCTTTCTGTGTGGGAAGGAAAACATGATGTTTAACTGCCCCTAAAACTCTTGACGTGTCCTTTCAGGCCCATCGGAGGACGCTGAAGAAGAAATGGAAGAAGACACGGTTCCCAACGGATCTTAGGCGCAGGCCCTGCCCGAGCTCCATCGCGTCTCCCCACCAGCCCCCTCCTGCCGACCCGCTCTTCTCCCTCCAGGGGGGCTCAGCCCCCCCCGCCCCCCGTACCCTCTCCTCGCTCATTTCGGCGTTCAATAAACGAACGTTTCCTTTTTCTCCCCTTGGTGCGGCGTCCCCTGCAGAGCGGGGGGGGGGGGGGGGGGCACGGCCATGGCGGCCGGGGCTGTGGTGACGGGACGGCCATGGCGGCGGGGGGGGAGGAGCCTTTCCTCCACACCCTGATTGGCTCTCTTGCTCCCTTCTCCTCTCCTCTCGTTGGCCGGCATAGCCATCGTGGCCCCTCCCCCTTTACTCTGTCACCTTCCCACTGGCCCGGGAGGGGAAGCCTCGCATCCTGGTTGGTTCTCTGGCTCCGAGGGGGCGGAGGACGAGGAGGGCGGTGATTGGCACAGCCGGCGGGCGCGAGGGGCGGCTCCCGGACGTGAGGCGGCGTCGGCGTCGGGCGATGGAGCTGGGGGCCGGCGGGCCGGCGGCGGGCCCCGGCCAAGGGGCGCTGGGGCGGGGGGGCCTCGAGTTCCTGCAGCACACGGGTGAGGGGCCGGGGGCGTCCCGGGCTGAGGGGAGGCGAGGGCGGGGGTGGCAGGGCTGAGGGGAGCCCGGCGGCCTCGCCTGCCCGCTGAGGAGAGGAGCCGGGTCCCGCCCGGGCGTCCTCCCCCTTTCTCGCCTCCTGGCTGGGTGGGCTCCTTCCCCCCCCCCCCCCTTCCCCGCAGCCTCCTCTCACCTACGGCTTGTCCCCGTCCCAGCGGGCTCCCTGCTGTCCAGCTATGGTTGGTACATCCTCTTGGCCGCCGTCGCCATCTATCTCCTCATCCAGAAGATATCGCAGAGCCTGGCGGCCAGGCCGAGCAGCCAGCCGGGAGCAGCTGACGCAGCTGTGGGTGAGTAAATCTTTGCTGGCTCTCTAGAGCTGCGTAGGGTGGTGCTTGTGTCCCTTCTAGGTTCCTGCTAGCAGTCATGATGGGGCGTCCGACAGCTGCTCAGATCCACACACAGAGAGTATTTATTAACAGCCAAAAAGAGATCAGTTCCGATGGGCTTTAACAGTAAGCGATGCTCAGGATAACTGTTTAGGCCCGCGAAAGCGTACAGATTGTGTTATTGGAGAGATTGCTGGGGAAAGGTTGGGCCGAGAGAGGTGTTTTGAAAAGGTTGTCGAGGAAGGATTGTGTCCCAGAGTAACGTGGTCGGGCACGAAGGAGCGGGGCATTGCAGAACAAGGGAATAGCTGTGCAGGAGCTGAGGGAAAGGTGGTTAAAATTAGCTGTGGTCAGTTATCAAATAACTTTTAGACTTACCAAAACCCAAAACGTCCAAATCTAAATATTGGGGGAAAATCTTTTGATCAATATTAATTTTTTATTAACATTCATCATCTCTCTCTCTCCTTCCAGTTATTCCTTCACAGTTCCTACTCTGGTAGAATTGTGTACATTTGGGGTGTAACTGCCTCTCGTCTGTGTTATCTAATCAAGTGTGGCATACGTTGTAAACCTTACAGTCACAATCCTGCCTCATTTAGAGACTTGCTGCTGTAAAGCACAGGCTGTGCTTGTGGATCTGCCAAAACAGTAACTGCTTGGCACTGATTCCTTTGGCATGTTGGCATGGCAGTACATGGGGCCCCAGAAAATATTACTTGCGTGCCCTTATCCTACCGGTGTTCTTTTGTAATGCTAATTAAATCTTGATTTTAATTGCCAAAACTGCCTATAAAATGAAATTACTGAATGTACTGAAATTTTTTTTACATATTCATCACTGGTTCATAGCAAACATATAAGGAGACAAACAAATGTGAAGATACTTCAGCTATTGGAAAAAAGAGAGCAATATTTGCCTTTGTTTGGGAATCATTTTTCTTTTGACTTCTAAAGGCCAGTCATGAAGAGGAGTGGTGGCTCAGTGTAGATTTTCTGAGACTGCCAGTTTTCTCTTGAGATATGTGTGATATTTGTAAGTAATTTCTCTGCTGATGGAGCATGTTAAATCTGTGGCTTTGCTGCCATAATGAAACATGCAGGACCAATTGCCAGAAGGAGTAGGAGTAAATGTAGGCTGGTTGCTTCATGCTTCTGCGTAAAAGAAGTTCTCTGGGTAAAAATGGAATCCCTGCAAAGAATGGGTGATATTTCTGAAATTATTTGTATCGAACAAATCCTTCAGAAATAGAAGCAAATCTCCTAGACATGTGAATTTTAACTTTTTGTGGGTCTGTTGCATCAGTGTCCTTATTCCTTAAAATCCCATTAAAGTAATTGCTCTAAAAATATTAAAATATTAAGAAATTTAAATCAGCATATAAATTACTGTAAAAGATTAGCTGGAAACTGAACTTGAGCTGTAATTTTCTGCAAAACAGCTGCAGGGAGAGATGCAAGCCTTTCCTTACTACAATTCTTTGAGGAGACCATCTAGAATTTATTTTTAATACCTTTGCAAACTCTTTCCCAATTTCCTAGAACCTGACATGGTGGTAAGAAGGCAGGAAGCTTTGGCAGCAGCTCGCCTCAGAATGCAAGAGGAGTTGAATGCACAAGCAGAAAGATACAAAGAAAAACAAAGACAGGTAATCAGAGAGCATTTCTTTCTTTAACTCATAAATTTGTCATCGAGTACTTTGCTGCTTTTACAGAAAGGTTTATTCCATGCTAGATACCAGAAGGATAGGAGACTCGCTCTCTCTGCTGGAATGTGGGTGGTGGGCTTTTCCCCCCCTCCTTTACGTGGACCACTTCTGAAATGGTTTGATCCACGGAGCAGTAATGGACAGTAGGTATCATGATGGACCTCCAGTGATGCAAGCATATACTTATATGCTTGCTGTGCAGACCTGATGTCTTGATGCTCTTTGTTGATTAGAATGATTGATATGTGTAGTATTCTGCTCCTTCCTGAAGTAAGTAATTTCTGTGGCACTTGCTTCTCTACAACTAACTGTGTCCGTGGGACACTGTGGGCCTTTTTTCTTTTTTCTTTACAGGTAAAACTGTACCTGCAGAAACTTAGTTATATGCACAATGAATGGCTGGAGGGGATTTACTGGCATTTAGATTAACTGTACTACTGCATATGTGTATTTTCTGTTCTTAATGGCAAATATAAGTTCTTAGAAATGTAGCTTAGCATTGCTGTAATTTGATGGTTTGAACTACAGCTTGAGGTAATGAGGAATAGCATATTGCTATGTGCGGTAGCATAGAAAAGTGGATGTGACCAGCATAGCAATAATATTGCTCATTTATCCCAGCTCTCCTTCTATTTTTACTTTTGCAGTCAGATACATTCAGACCTCAGTATAACTGATGGTTCAAGAAACACGGGCAGTTAAAAATGAATGAAAAGTCGTATTGTGGAAGAAAATACCCACTATGTAGGAAGTCTAGGTCTAGTGTGCTTGGACTCAGGGAGCTTTGCTTTCTTTGACTGGGTGGAGTAGCTACCTTGTTTCCTTTCTATTTGTTGAGAAGGTGGCAGTCTGTCTTAACCATTAATTTATTTGGTTTTGTGGATAAATTGCTTTAGAAGAGAGCTGGGAGACTGTTGATAATGTATATTGGGATGTAAATATGTAGCTGGCTGCCTTGTTCATTTGAAAAACACATTTTCTTCTGCGGAACCCTATGTTGTGCATTAAATTACTGTCACATGCAATATTCTTTACTTAGTACTTTTTATAAACTCAGGATTTAAGCTTACCACTTGGTTCTGTTTTACTTTCAAAATGTTTTAAAGCATCAAGTGGTCAAAAGAAGCTGCAGGCAGAGTCAGTGTATATTGAGGAGGGGTGGTTGTTCTGTGGTTGGGAAGACGTGGGTGTTTAAAAAAGTAAATGCTTCTATAAGCTTGGAGATACTGCATCAGGTAAAGATAGATCCCTTGGTTTTTGATGAGTCTGCTCTAGCTGTTTCTGTAGCAGTGGCAATTCTACTAGTTCTGAAATCTTAGTCTTGCATATCCTGGTTTTGTTTCTTAGCTTGAAGAAGAGAAACGAAGGCAGAAGATAGCAATGTGGGAAAGTATGCAAGAAGGAAAAAGCTATAAAGGAAATCTGAAACTGAATCAGGTAACAACTGTGTTATCGGGTGACAATTATGTTTATGTGATTAGGTTAGCTGAAATTTATGTGGATTAAATTCTGAGTAACTTTTGCTTTTGTGAACAGCAAGAAGTAGAATCTGGTGCCTCCACCTCATCAGCAGTCCCGAAATCTAAACCAAACAAAAAGCCCTTGCGAGGAGGTGGTAAGTATGAAATCCTTAAGATATCCTGAGCTTGAAACAGACCATTTATCCAGCTGCGTACATAGTCATTGCACATATTTTTTCTCTTGAAGGAGGAAACAAAACATGCCTTACAAATGTGCTCTTTGCTTCTGAGCAGCATGGCCTGCTTTGCACTTTGTGCAAAACCTAGCAGGAAGATTCTGTGGTGCTTTTCCTCGGGGAAACAGTGTTTCAGTTTTCATGTAAATGCTTTTGCTATAATTCACTGAGATTTTTGTGACTTAAGATTATAGATTCTTACAATATTTCTGGGATCCCTCCCCCATTACTCTAAAAGTCCTATAATTTAATATCTGGTCTGTCTTTCAACCACCTGTAGTACTAAGTAAATGCAGGAAGAGGTATTTTACTTTGTATTATATAGATTCAGGCAGATGAAAGACTTCATTACACAAATTGTGACCTTATTTATCAGATATCACAGTAATGACCTATTGAATATATAAATCCTGCAGATGTATAAACTGTTACCAACCCTCACAAACCGCCAGAGGGTCTTATTGTTAAACTCACTGTCAACTGCTGAAGTCATCTTGATGGATGAACTGCTTTCTATGGCCTTACATAGCCCACGTTAGGATCGCTGCCATATATCAGCCATGCAGCTAGTCTCCTAGCTGGTCAAACAGCCTGTGCCATGCCTGCAAGTGGTGTTTGGGTATAATATTTTAATGACAGTTTTCTGTATTGGAGGGGATCATCTAGACAGCCTCAATTGTATCAGACTAAAAGGGAAACCCACTTAGGGTGTAGTGCTAAGTAAGTCACTTGATTAAATGTATGAAACCTGAAGTTTCTTGATTAAACATATTAAACCTCAATAATAGCTCAGTGCTGAAATTTCTTCTTTGAATATTTTTACTGACAGCTGTTGACAACTTCTGAAAGAACTGACCGATTGATTGAGCTTATGTTGTTTAATATGAGTGCAGTCTAACATCTGATACCGTCAAATATCTTTTATAGCTCTTGCATATTTACCACTGTGGGGGATGAGTAACGCATGGGTAATAGCTGTGCTAAGAACAAGGATCAGGGCAGCTAGGTTGAGGCACCCTTCCAGCTGCTACCTGTCCTAATTTCATCCTGAGCAAAATCTTTGCTTAAGTAACAGATTATAGAATTACAGGTCTCTGATCTTCTCATGAGGTAGATCAGCACAAAGTGAAAGAACCATCTGCACTGTTCAGCTGCTGAATTAAGCTAGAAAGCAGAACTTGGCTAGTCTGAGAAAAACTTCAAAGATGGAGGTGATGCTTGAAGTTTCAGTGGAACAGGTTGCTTTGAAACCTGCTTGGTTAGCAACGCTACTAGGTTTTCGGTTGTCTTTTTCTTTGCCGTGTACAGAACAAATTGAGGACCTTTGCCAAGTTGTATCTTCCTGAGTAGATAGTCGTAAAATGAAGTTGCCTATAGGGGGCAAAGGGGAGGTCCAACTAAAGTATCTGTTTACCTTACTGCATATACTTGCCTTTTCAAGTTCTTTAAAAAAAAATAATCTTACAGTAGTAATGGATTGTTCTACCTTTTGACCTTCAGAGTATTCCTTCCTTGTAGGACTGGAATAAAAGATTATTTTAAGGCCCTAACTATTGGGGCTCTTGGAGAACAGTTACACTCTTACAGAGTTTACTGTACTCTGTTTACTCTGCAGAGCAGCATTAAAGTTTTAGTGCAGACTTAGAGAAATTAAATGGTAATTAACTTCAATTTAATTTAATCCGAATTGATCAAATTAAAACATGAGTGTTTTGCAATGGCTTTTACTGTTAGTACTTAGAAAAATAAAACATCTCAAGTCTGGATATTTTCTCTGCTTTTATCATCCTTAAAATGCTGCCTACGTAGTAAGTATGAATGAGGTGCAAGTAATTGTGAGGTTTAATTTTTGTGTTCCTTGTGTGTCGGTGGAGGCCTGTTGAGAACGAATATTAATACAATGGTTTTCTTCTCTGTACTTCTAGGCTATAACCCCCTGTCTGGAGAAGGAGGCGGAACTTGTTCCTGGAGACCAGGCCGGAGAGGCCCATCAGCAGGTGGATGAGGCTAACCTCCCTAGTGTCTCATGTCACTAGCAGGCTTGATCTTACCCACTGTCTAACTGCCTACGGTTTGCATGTCACAGTGACTCCTTTGGGATTGGGTTTAGTGCAGGTGTTAACTCTGAAAACAGATTTACACCATTTCCAAATAGTAACGCAGAAGCTGATACTACACAAGAAAAAATACCTGATCCTCTTAGAGAGGATGAAGAAAGAAACAATTTCTGTGTAATCAGTTAATTAAAACTCTTCTGTAGAGAGAAAGCATAGTGTCTAGCCAAGGTGAATCACCTGGGATTGTGAGATCTGGGTTTTATGGCTGGCTATTCAAAAGACTGGCCTCAGGCAAATTTAATTATCTACGCTTGGTTTACCTCTGTAAAATGAGGGTATTTACCATCCTTAGACATGTGTTACCAGATTTACTGTGTTTGGCTGGAAGGTACTTTAGAGGGGAAGAATATTATCATCATCAGATACCTTGAATTTTAGGAGGAGGGACTTTCAGAAAAAACGGGTGAACTGACAAACACCACAGATTTGCACCAAAGGCCGGTTATTGCAGAAGAGTCTCTGTGACAAGCTACCTTGAATGATGTTTTCCTTATAAATGGTAAACAAACCAGTGAGGATTACTGATGCTAGACAGCAGATGGGGGGGGTTTCTTGCTATTCTTTTTTTTTTTTTTTTTATTTCAACTGCTTTGTAAAAACAAAATACTATTAATATTAAATATAATTGCAAACAAATCATAAATCTACTATTTACAATTGTGGTTTTCTACAGCATCTTTTTATATAGAAGGCATATGTTCTAGTGCAATAAATGTGTATAAAGCAAGATGAGAGATCAAATGAAATTATTTTCATTTGACTACTTCCATAAACAAAAGGGTTTTTTCAGCTGTTCTTTTTGGCTTTTACGAGTTTTGTTTTATTTGGGAATTCTGTTTTCCACATCGTGGTTTTAGAAGAATCACCTTCAGGTTAAGACCAAATCAAGTTTTCCCAGGTTTAAAAAGTGAAACTCCCCATTCTCTTCCCCACCCCCAGTAAGCGATTCTGAAGTTGGAAAGACCGCATTACTGGTTGTTAAGCACTCCGGCTGAACTTGAATCTAAATTAAGAAAAAATGTAACAAAGGCCTTTGCTCTAATAGAGCAGAACGGGTTTCTTTACAAATTACTGTCGACAAATACGGTTTGAGGAGGAGGGGATTCATAGGCGTGGTCAGCTCTAACACTGCAAGGTATTCAAAGGGAAAAGAGAAGCCACAAACTACGCTGAGATCTGTGTGTTGTGGGCAGCAGGACTGTGTATAGCTTTACCAATGCAGTGTTAGGGCTATGCCTCGGGGACATTAAGAACTTTGTACTGCCTTCTGTTCTGAACGTGTCTCAGGGTGGGAACCGATAGCCTGGCTGCACGGCTGCCCTGCATAGCCCAGCTAGATGCTGAGGTGCGTTCTTGCTCTGCTGCCAGCTTGTGCAGCACAAAAGCTGAGGGTGGTCTGTGCTGAAAAGCGCCTCTGGCTAGCAAACGTGTAAAATTTGCAAGTGAGGGACTGTAAGGAGTAAGGAACTGAAGTGTGTGCGGTCTTCATCCTTCTGGTGTTATATCCAGCACTGTGGATAGAAAATAAAGTTAGAGCTGGTCATTGTAAATGAGCTTTCCAAACATCCCATCCTCTTGATATGCTCTCTAGCACAAAATGCAGCAGATGAGTAAAATTCAGGCTGTCCTTGACAAAGAGTGAAATAGTTCCTGTCAGCGTCAGAGAACTGTCCCTGTGTCTGATTACTGTTACTGAGCTTGTATATAGGCATTAAAATATGTATCAGTGTGCCATTAGCATAGCTTAGGGCTGCTTGAACACTTCATTCTAAATACTTGCACTTGGAATATTTGTGTTCATCAATAGGTGTGACTGCCAACTTTGAATACACTGTTTATATTTATATAGATACTGCTCTGTATGTCAGGTGATCCATGATTTTCTCCTGACTATAAATGTAACAGTAGCATGTTTCTAGTAACTTTTAAAGTTGCCAGCTAATGAAATGGAAAGGCAAAGAACCTTTTGCTTTAGACCCATGAAGTGTGTGTTCAAGTGCATATAGAAGATGAAGTGAGAAGGCTATTAATGTTCCTATGGAAACTAGTTTTCATTTCCTGTCTTCTGTGCATTTTGGTATGTAAACTTAATTTCCATTGTTGTAACATAGACTGGTGTATGTAACTTCAGGTTTTAATCTTTAATAAGGCAAAAAAAATAGAGGTGGGGAAGGATATTTTCAAGATCTGAAGATTCCTCATCATTAAAGAGGACTAAGTTGTTATCTTACTCATGCCTCTGGGGAACGGTTTCCCCTCGTGTTGGGGAAACAGGCAACAGACTGAGGTGGTGTCTTCAGAAAAACAGCTGGGGGAGGTTGTTGTCTTAAAGAAGCAGAATTCCTCATGTTGATAAAATGGTAAGGATGGCTTGATTTAATTCAGTAAAAACATTTTAAGAAATAAATAAGCAGGTCTGAACTGAGCATATGCTAATCTTTCTCTGTGTTTCAAGACTTGCTTCTGGCTGAGACTGGGGATATGGATTTTTGCCTAATTCTAAGATTTATTAAGACATATCCAGTAAGAATGAAGTGATTTATGTATTTCTGAAAGCATCAACCTTCTCTCTCCCTTAATTTTTTTACTTTAACCCTCAAGTCCCTAAGTTTTTCTTGATCAGACACTTCTAAACTATTGAACAGGGTGGGAGGAAGAACCTCGGTTTGTAAAACTTCTCTTTTGGCTTACAACCTGCACAAGCAAAGGGAAGGGTTTTTCCTCTGACTTCAAATAGAAAGCTCTCCCTTGACCGCAAACAAGTATGGAAAGGTGGTTGCTTGTTGCTTTATAGCTTAAGAGTGAAGCATGCAGAAGGCATTAGGTGAAAGTGAACTATTTAATGAATCCATTGTTCCTACTTTGGTATGAATTCCCAAGAACTTGATTATGAAAGATCATATTAAAAAGCCTTCGGGAGATGTTCCCCCCCCCCCCGCCCCCCACTCAGAGCAGTTATGCAAGAAGCCTCTTACTCTACTGATGCAGATGTTCTGGAAATATCTTTATCTGGAAGAAGCTAGGGAACAAACTTAGAGTTAATGCAATGCTATAAAGCTGCTGTATGTTACCTAACTACTGAAGAGTAATCTATTCTGGGTATTGAAAAATTGTAAATCAAGCAAGTTTTCAGAGGAACAAAAAAGTCCTGAAAATGTTAGTTGCTCAAGAAATGCAGCTAAGTATTTTTCATTGCCTTTCAGATGATTTATATGCTGGAGGAACAACGTTTTTCGCTTTCTTTAAATTGTAGATGAGGTCTAGTTTATGCATAGTTCTCTTAAGTATGCGTCAGGACATACTGAGCACTGGAATTAAAACTGAAAAAAACCCATGTTGTCACTTTCATAGTATTTATTTGGCTTTATTTATGCCTTTCAAAAACATTGTGAAATGAGGGAAAGCTTTTAAGAGTGATATTGCATACTTAGTTGTTTAAAAAAATATGTTTCTTATACTGGAAACTTTTAATAATGAGCAACAGAAGATGGATTTGGGGGAGTGAAGGCAAATGGGGAATCTGCAGAGCTGTTCCTGGGTGTTCCAGAATTACCTGCATGTTAATCAAAGATCACTGTGAACAAAAATGATAATTGCACCCATATCTGCAAGGAACTGCTCTCCTAGCAGAGACTGAATGCAGGTATGAAATGTTAGTACTAACAAATCAAATCTACTGTTTTATGCAGTTCTGTACTACTTTGACTCAAAACTCAAGGCATTAGGCTGTTCTGCAGTTGCTCTATGCCCAGTCTGGTTTCCTTCGTAGACTGTGCTGATACTCAGCTTAGGTGTTTAGATAGGGATGTTTTTTCTTGGGTTTTGTGTCTTTTTTCCCCTCCATAGGAAGATGACTAAGGAGACCATTAGCATTCAGAGAGCTCTGTGAATGAGGATGGCCTCCAGCGTGGCAGTCTCCCGTACGTCTTACCAGCAGCACTACAGTTAATGGCTGCATTTAAACCATCCTAATACTGTCCTTTATGCCTCCTGCACTCAATGAGGCAGTTCCCATCTTTGGCGGTCATGTTTTTTCAAGCCTGGCTGCACATCAGCACACATCTCTGCATCAGGTCAAATCTACCCTTTGGAAGATTTTTGTCCTTGTACAGGCTAAAAAGTGACACCTTTTCAGGGATCAGGTTAGCCAAGAGTTGGGCACAGCATGTTTCTGTCCACACTATTGCTGAACACTGAAACTATATAATTTCCAGCTGTAGAAAAAGCCAGTCTAGACTTAGATGGGCTCAAGACTGGGGTTTTCTTTTTTTTTTTTTTCTTTTTTTTTCTTCCCCCCTTTTGGAATGAAAGCTTAGCTTTTGGAACAGCTCTGCAACCACAAAGGAAAAGCATACGGCTGCTGGCTGGGTGGTGTCCTGGCCCGGTTGCACTGTTGTAGCTGATTTTGTGTGAGCTTCCAAGCCAGCTGTTCCAAGCCTGACACACACCCTGCCCGTATTCCCAGCTCCAGAGCCAGCAACTTCAAAAACTTCCATCAGTTTTTGTGAAGCAACCAATGGCTGCGATGGAATAGGTCTCAGCTCGGTTTTGGTGGTGAATGTACACATTTTCATTGCAGATTTCTGTTGTGAGGGGCTGGCAGGTATGCAGCCGCTGCTCTGATGTATATTTTTTTCTGTGATCATTTGTGTTTTGAAGTGTATACCTGCTAAAAAGCACTTTCAGCATGGAGCAAGATCTCCACTGATAAATTAATAATTTCATTCCTCCCTCTGTCCCTACCATAGTTAACTAATCAAGATTCTTTCTGTGTGCTGCTTAGTGAGCTCAGCTTCAGAGCTGGTACTGTGGGTAACATTAATCTAGGGATGGCAAGGAAAAGAACTTAGAAAATTCTATTTAAAGAGAATGGAAGGAAAATGGATATGCTGAAATACCTGGTCTTTCAATCTAGTTCTAATGCTCTGTTGCGTGCGTTAAAATGGGGAGTTACTGTTAGGCTGGCCTACAAGATGCAATTTCAAAAAATCCAAACCCAAACCTGGGTCGTAAAGCTTTACTTTATCACATACTGGAGGGGGTAACGTTCCCTGTAAATTTGGCTTACTGCTTCCTAGGTATTGTAATTGCTACTTTGTTAGCTGTTCTGCTTCTTAGGTATATTGCATCTTGATGTTTGCTTTTTAAATAGACGTTCTAGACTTTTTCAACCGTTTGTTGACTCTGGTCTGGTGGTAGTGCGTTAAAAATACATCACCTTCCCCTCCGTGATGCAAAGCTCAAATGCCTTGATGCACCACGGCAGCGCTGCTGCAGCCACGCAGCCGATGAGAACAGGAGGTTTGAGCTGGCAACTGAGGAGCTGCGTGGGGAGCAGGAGAGTTTTCCATCCCCTCCCGCACCTCCAAAGCCCTAAAATCCGGTTCTTTGGCTGGGAGGGGCGGAGGTGACCCAGGACAGCCCCTCGGCCCCGGCGGGCCGGGCGCGGTGCGGCCGCTGCACTGCGGGGCCGCGCCGTAGGATGGCAATGTTGGTCTGGCTTTCCAGCAAGGAGCGACGGGTGACATTTCTTTTTTGTCCCTCGAACGGGCATCTTGTGAGTGATTCAGCTGAGAGGAAAGGTTGGGACTGGTCCATGGCAGGACCAGAAGAGGATGGGGAGGAAAAAAAAAAGTGGGTGCTGGAGCCGGGAAAGGAGTTTCTGCATCATTTGGGAAAATGCAACGGTGCTGGAAAACTGTGACAGAGACAAATGCTGCTGGTTGCCCAGCTAGATTTTTTCCACTGTGAGTCTATTACCTTGAATATATGAAGTATACTCATTTTCCAGTGCCTGGTTAGTTTTTAAAGTATCAGTTTAAGTACTGGAACATTCATAATTAAAGTTTCTAGAGCACTTGGGAAGTAGTCCACTTCTTTAACTATTATTTTAAAATATGGTATTGTAGAAGGTACATCCTGTAAGTATTGGAGTGGGCTCATCACTGTGGAAAAATTGGAAATCAAAACTGATGGGAAAAAAAAGTGGTTGTAATGCAAGATAGTCCCTCTTTCCTCTATAGGGTAGAGTCCCCTATGTGGAAGAAACTTTTTTCTTTTGGTATTAAGCTGCTTTATTCCAAAAGGATGACATCTATTCTGTATGCACACAAAACAGCTCACCGCTTCAAGGACTTGGCTTTTTCATCGTTTAAAAATAGGATTACTGTTTCGTTAATCTGATTATGAATCTGAACTGTGTGGGCCTGTCAAGTGGGCTCTCGCTGGCTGGTCTGGGTGCTAATCTAACTGGAGTGAGTGGGATGGGAGCACACACGATGTGCATCCTCTTCAGATTCTGGAGAGCCCTCAGAATATTTCCTGAAGCAATCCCACATAGAATAGAAAACATGCTGCGTAAAAATGTGTTTATACTTGTATATAGTGTTATATGAGAAAAATACCATGCCTTTTAATACATAGTCATTGTAATATATAGTGTCAACTATTTATTGAGACTAAGAGCTGTAGGGGGAAGGCACTTAAATGTGATTATGCAGTATGACCGTTCTCCACCAACCAGATTAAAAACATACTCTAGGCAGGTAATGGCAGGGTTATAATTCAGCTGGAAAAACTAAGCCATACTCTTCAAGTTTTCCCTTAATCTGCCCCCTTTTTTTTTTTTTTTTGTTTCCTATAGTGGAAACAGCAGCTGCTCTATGCAACAACAGAGGAGGGGGCAGGAGCAGTAAAAGGGGCATTTGCCCACCTAACACTTTGGAACCTGAGTTTGGCACAATAAATTAAATAAAGCAAGGCAGTTTGATGTGCTTAGGAAGGTTGCGTGAGCATCGCTGCATTCACAGGTGCTACCCCGTCTTTACAGCTGGACGTCTCGGCCTTATAGCCAGTGGTGTGGTCTCGTGCGGCGGCAGCATGAACTCTAAACTTGCCTCCTCTCCGGGTTAAATCCTGGCACCAAGGAGGCACCCCTTCCTTCTCCTGCCCCTTCCCCAAGCGCTCTCTGCTCACCCCCTGCATGTGGCGAGGTCCAGGACTGTAATTGCTCTGGAGGTGCAGGGAAGTGGGAATATGCCAAATGAGAACTCGGGGCAGAGGAGATCTAACACGGGAGTGGGCTGCTCCACTTCATCGTTTCCATGTGTGCTGAAGTCGCATGAAATTTTCAATTCTGATGACTAACTTCTTTTCTATATGGGAAGAAGCCAACTGACAGCTCCTCAGCCCCAACCCTTCTCTTTTTTTATTGCCTTTTAACCATGCTAGCTCTGCCTTTTCCTGTAATTCATAGGTCACAGTGGCTTTCCCTTGAATCAGGAGATTTTTACTGCTGATTTGGAGCACGCTGAGAGTAATCCTGTTCCTGCTTACAGACTTGCCACATCTCCCTCTCTTGGAAAGGAGTGGCCTTACTTTTTATTTTAGCCTGAATGTCTGTTGGTGTCCTGTGTTTCAGGACCTGATGATCAGGCTTCTGGGGGGAGGGGAGAAGTGGAGTTTGATGAGGTCCCTTTTGAAGCAGCTTTTGAAAGATCCATGTGTGCAGAGTGGCACAGGCTGAGGACAACCCCAGGCTTTGCAGGAAGGGATCAAGACACCAGCAGTTAGAAATAATAGTGAAGCATTGCAAATCCTGGGAAGTAGAAAGGAATTACAGTAGTGGTTGGGGGCGGGTATTTCCTCATATGGAAGGGATGGGAAGGACGGCATAGCAGAAATGGTTTTCTTGGTATAAATAGCAGTTTGGGATTATTTTACTAGGGAAGAACTGAGGTGGATCATGGGTCCTGTTCCCCAGAGGAAGGTCCCAGAAAGGCAACTTTGTGCTGCCTTTGTCAGAGCAAACGTGGGGCTTCCAGCCAGGCACAGCCCAGGGTGGGAATGCCTCCACACCTCATGTGTGGTCAACCTTTGAGGAGCCTTTTTGGGGATCTCCATCAATCTCTGCCTGGTAGCACACATGAAGCTGTTGGGAAACTGTTAACATTCGCTGCACCCGAGCTAGTGCTGCAGTTATAACCCTTGCCCAGTGTTCTGCAGCTCTCAAAGGCACGCAGCCTCGGCCTCAGAAATTCTTCTCACCTTCCAGCCAGTTTTTGCCAAGCAATGGTGCTCCTGTCCTTCCCTGGCTTTACCCACCTCCTGGCTGTTCCAACTTGGACTTTTCTTCCTTTCCCTCTCTTTTGCCATTTAGTTCTTCTCCTCCTCTTCCCACAAACATACATCTCACTCAATACTTCTGTGTTCTGCCTATGGGTGACTGAAAGGAACCCTCCTGCTCTTCTTTCCTGTTAATTGCTTGTATTTCTTCTCTAGTTTCTATTTATATTTAATTTTATTTTTGTTTAATACCATAAATCGTGGTGGCACTTTCCTTGTGTTATTTGTTGCTCCTGACATCACTAGAGTTCATTGGTGCTGACCTGTCTATGAGGATTGCACCATCACAAGAGCAATAAAACCCACACAAAAACATTTTTTTCAAGACATATCATTATGTTAATTAGATAAGCAGATTGTGATATTACCTGCTAGTTCCCAGAAGTGTGACAGTTACTTGCTGTACAAGGATCATAAAACTGTCATGTATGGTGCTCTGACTTATTAATGTACAGTATTGATTTGGTACAGCATCCTCTTTTGCAACGGTTCTTGCTCAGGATCTGGCTGCCGTTATGCTGAGACTTTCTTCTCAGCTCATTGTGGATGACACCATAATATAAATAATTTTTAAAATGGGGAAGACTGGTAATTGGAGATGCAAAAATGGGTAGGAAATGGAAGAAACCACAACGATAAGCAGGAGGTCAGTGGGTTGTACTAAATATGTTTCTTCTGTAAAGACCAGAGAGTTTTTTTCTCCTGTAAGATGTCAAGGGTTTGGGGCTGCAGTATTTGAAGCTGAAGCACTCTGTAGATAAAAGGCACGCTGGAGCGTTAGTGTGGATGAAGAAAAAAGAAGTCTTCAGCCGGTACGGCTAACGTCTTCACTCTGTCAAGCAGTCATTATAGCCTGTGGATGGAAACAGACAGACCTATTTCTGGTCAGTTTAATTAGCAAGGTGGGAAAAACTGGAGAGCTGCTCATGCTTTTGCTCCCCCTGGCACCCGAGCACGTGCTGCATGAACGCATTAGCACCAGGCAAAACCAGGGCTGGAGGGCTGCTCCTCACTGCCATGCCTCCCCTCCGGCTCTGCACGTGCCGTGGGCTGAGGCAGGGAAGGTCTGGGGCTTGGGGAGCAGGGACCCGACGGTGCAGAGATGGGAATGGCACGTTCCTGGCTGCGCAGACTCGGCATGAACGGTGCTGGGTCTCTGCGGGGATGGGCAACAGACCTCTGCCACCGGGCACGGGCACCTGGTGCCTGTCTCCGGTTGGGGTACCAGTCTCCCAGTGCCTTCCCATCCTGGGTCCTGTCCTGGGGTCTCGGTGCAGGGTGCTGGGCTGGGCTTATGCCCAGGGCCTCAGTCCCTGTCCCAGGGTCATGCCCAGGGCCTCAGTCCCCGTCCCTGGATCCGAGCACCCCTGCTCCCCGGGGCTCCTGTCCCAGCCTCTTGGGCTGGGCAGCTGGGCGAGGCTCTGTGGTCCCGGTCCCAGGGCGGGATGCTGGGTCAGGGTCCCCGTCCCCTGCGTGTCAAGGTGCCGGTCCCCGGCCTGTCGTCCCGCTCCAGGATGGTGCTTTGGGAGCCGGTCCCCGTCCCGCGGTCACATACATCCCGGGTCTCGGCCCCCCTCCCCACCCCCAGCGTCCAGGCCGCCACCGGGGCCCTCGTCCCGGGGCGGCGGCCGCGCCCCCCCCCCCCCCCCCCGGTGCGCCAGCGCGGCGGGAGGCGAGGGGGGCCGGGGCGGGGGCTACGCGGGGGCTGCCCCGCGGCGGCCCCGCCGCCACCGCCACGGCCGGGCGGGGCCATCGGCGGCGGAGCAGCGCGGCGCGGGCCGCACACGGCGCCTGTGCCGAGGGGCAGGGCCGGGGAGGCGGGCGGCCCCTTCGCCTCCCTCCCCTCCGCTTCCCGTCCCTGCCCCTTCCCCCATGGCGGCGCTGGGCGACACGGCGCGGCTGGCGGCGGCGGCGCAGCGCGGGGCGGCGGCGCTGTGAGGAGCCGCGCGGGGCCTGCGCGGCGCGGCGCCGGGCGGGCATGGCGGGCCGCGGCCGCCGCGCCTGGCTCAGCGTCCTGCTGGGGCTGGTGCTGGGCTTCGTGCTCGCCTCGCGCCTCGTCCTGCCCCGCGCCTCCGAGCTGGCGGCGGCGGCGCGGCCCCGCCGAGCCCGCCCGCAGGGCTGCCGCCCGCCGCCCGCCGCCGCCGCCGCCCCGCCGCGCCGCCCCGGCCCGCCGGCCCAGAGCTTCCTCTTCGTGGGGGTCATGACGGCGCAGAAGTACCTGCGGAGCCGCGCCGTGGCCGCCCACCGGTGAGCGGGCGGTGGCTGGCGGGCGGGCGGGCGGTGGGGGGGGGCGGCTCCGCTCGGCTGCCTTCGGCTGGGCTCGGGTGGATTCGGCTGGGATGGGTTCGGCTCGGTTCGGCTGGGCTCGGCTCGGTTCGGCCACGTTCGGCCGGGCTCGGCTCGGTTCGGCCACGTTCGGCTGGGCTCGGGTGGATTCGGCTCGGCTCGGTTCGGCCACGTTCGGCTGGGCTCGGCTCGGTTCGGCCACGTTCGGCTGGGCTCGGCTCGGCTCGGCTCTCGGCACGGCCGTTTTTCCTGAGGAGCGGCTGAGGTAAGAGCCCGCGGGCGGGAGGTCTTCCGCGGCGGGGCCCTTGCGGCCGGGATCCCCCCCCACGCCGGCCCGGGGACCGCTCGCTCTTCCCCGGGGCAGGTGTGAGCGAGCCGAAGGGGGGGGGCACGCTGAGACCCGGCTGTCCTCACACCAGCCCAGGCGCAGTGTGGGCAGCACTGGAGCGCTCTCCGGGCAGCCGGGCCGGGTTGTGGGGAGGGAGGTGCCCCGACCTCTCCTCCGCTGCCTGGACAGGTCGACGGAGACGTGAGGGGTCGAGTTGAGTCGCGTTGACGCTCTCACAGGGTCTGGTTGAGCCGGTACCTGGCAGACGGACCCAGAGGTCTTGCCTGAGGGTCAGGCAGCCCCTCCAATAGCGAGGGGGCACCTACCACCGGTCACTGGGGGAGACGCGGTCGTCAGCGTCCTTCCCTCAAAGCTTCTGCCTTGGGCATGGTCGCGTCACGCTGGTGCAGTCCTTGGCTGCTGCTTCTGAAGAGAGCCGACAGCCTGCTAATAATAATAATAAAGTTTGGAGACCGCTGTAACCACCTGGATAGGGGAAGAAAAGACTGCTGTGCCAAGCTGACAGCATATGCTTAGGAACGAAACTCAGAAAACGCATCTGGGAACAAAGAGTAAAATCAACCTCTGCTTGTCGCAGCTGTTGCTAAGGCTGGACCAGGTAGCGAAACAGCTCAGATGGGGAAAGTCAGCTTGGGTGAAACGCCTCTAGCTTTGGGCTAGTGAAGCTAGCGCCAGAATCAGGGTCTCTGAGCCATGTGTTTATTACCTGAGTATACCTTTTTTTGGAGCAGGGACAATCTTTGTGCTTTGCACTGCGTGCTGCTCGCTGTAGCCAGCGGCGTGGTCTCCAGCTGTAGCTGGGTATCGCTGTGAACGTTGCGTGCTAACAGGAGTTCTGTCCAAAGCCTTGGCAGCATCAGAATAATCATCTCTTATGTGAGAGACGTGTCTGTGGCTTTGGAGAAACTCTCTGCTCTGCTGAAATATGCTTATTGCTCCAGCGTTCGCGCCAGCAGGCAGTGCAGGGAGGCTGCGCGGGAAGCCTGCTTGGGAAATCTGAAAGAGTTAAGAGCTAAAATGTCAGCTCGGGTATACCCCAGCTCCGACTGAGCGCTGCACAGCCAGTGCTGTCAGAGGAGCAGCCGGGAGCTCTGGGGCGGATCTTGCTCTAATAAAACGTCCCCTTCAGTCTTGTACTAGAACAAACCCTTCTCCATCTCCTGCCTGCCCAGGTTGAAAAGTATTTGGCCCTATTGGCCAGTAAGAACAGTATGGCAAAACTGTGTATGATGGACCACCTCCTCCTCCTCCCACTGCACAGCTCTGGCTTTGGGAGAGGGTTGCTCTCTCTCTGTATCATCATCAGATGCACTAAAATTGCTTAATTTGGGCAATCTGAAGCATATTGTCCACCAACAATGGTTTTAATGGTAACTTAATTCCTTCTTTCAGCAGTAGACCTGTAATAAAGTTACAGAGAGTGCATGATTGGTGCTTTGAAATGGGTGAAAGAATCTATTTCTTCAGGGTTATGTATTCTTCTTCACCATGTGGGATGGAACATTTTGTATTGCAAATCTCATGAGCCATGTAATTTACATTTACATACAGAAAGGCTGGAGTTATGTTGGGACATCACATAACAGGTTTTATGGCAGAATAGTTTGTTTAGCATCAATCAGATTTTGTGTCAAGAATTCAAGAAAGGGAAATTTATCACAATATTGTCCAGAGATGGGTGTTAGTTGTGGAGCATTTAACTTTGCTGGTGTGGGAAGGATTCATGTCCCTGGCTTTGCCCATGCTTGTTGAACAGTCCCGTGCTGTGGGAGAGCTGGGTTTACAGAACCAGATCTGCAACATCTGCTCACACAAAAAAAAAAATGGCTAAAGATGCAACTTTAGAAATCCAGCTATGGAATCGGGCTCCTTCAGCCCTCTGAAGGAGATCTGAGTATCACTTTTTCCTGCACTGCTATTTTGGTTTAACCTCTAGAGATGACATCCACTCTCAGAAGGGATGAATAAAGAGACCTCTTAACGGTGCGGTAGGGCTAAATGCATTTTTTTCACCTCTGTTGCTAAAAGAAACTGGTGACAGGAAGACATCTTTGGGGGAAGGTGGGGAGGGGGGAAGAGGAAGACAAACCTGAAATCTTAAATGGTTTTTGATTGCCATGAAGTACTCAAGCAGACAATTGCTGGGATTACTACATTGACAAAGCATCCTGGTGAGCTGAATCGCTGGCACAGCGAGTGAAATGGGAAGCTGCTAGCAAGGCATTCCCGGGGTGGCAGCATATGCAGAGCCTTGATACTAACGCTAGCCAGAGCACTGAAAGGAATTAGGGATTCAGAGGCTGAATACCTCCAAATTGCTGTGGCTCAAAGGCCATTTACAGACACAGCTAAAAGGGACCAGAGCGGAAAGCATTTGCTGATCCTTGCTACTGTGAATCCAGATAGGGTCTAACAAGAGGGGAAGCAATCCACTTCCTGAACATCAATCACGAGCAAAATGACCACTGCAAGGCAAAACGGGCCTGCTGGATTTTCAGGAGACGCCGGCTCTTTGAAACAGTCATGCTTTTGTAGTCTGCAAGGCAGAGAATAAGGTTTTAGATCTACAGGTTTTCGGAGGGCAGATTTGTAGCTTCAGCAGTTATTGCATCTGACAGCCAGGTTAGCAGAGCTTCCCTTCCAGGAGGCCAGTGAAGTGCAGCAGCAGAAACTGCAGTGTCACATCAAAGGACAAGAAATAGTCAGGAAAAGAGCTGTGCAGGAAGGAGTTAAGGTATGGCTGGGGTTCAGGGAAAGTGCAACAATATGTGCTAATGGTTTTGCAGTTGAGGGGAGTTGTCCTGAAAGAGCTGCAGGAAGGAGAGGATGGGAATAAGCAATCTCCCAGAAGATTTAAGTGTGCTGTCTCAGGAACAGAGATATCAGCCAGTTAACTTTTTTTTTTTTTTTTTTTTTTTTTTTTTGCGTAGCAACTAGATTTCCTGGGAAACGTGGCAGGAGACTAGTGTGAATGCAGTTAAAGGCAAGATGTCAGAGGCTGGCCTTTGGCAGTGTCTCTGCAGGAACACAGCCGCAGTGCTTCTCAGTTTGGGACAGTCCCCATGGCATCTTGAAGTGCCACGAGGCCACACACATGAGGACCACAAGCGATGCCTGGGCTTGTGCTAAGCCATCCCACTCCTGCAGCAGAAGGATGCCCTTCAGGAGGCTCTGTTTCAAACGTCCTGCCACACTGTTCACGGTGGCTTACAGGAAACAGACTGGACTGGAATCTAAATACCTGAGTGCTTGGAAAAGCTTAAGTGAAAGGCAGCCAGAAGGATTTGGGGTCTAAAGGAGTTTGTATTATCTGTCTAAGCCTGCACTAGCTGCTGCAGAAGTGTAATACAAAACACATTTTTGTGTTTCTTTTAAATTCAGAGCCTAGGTTGAGGCTTGTGTGGTATTTGGTTTTGGTCCTTTCTGGTTGCTAGTGAGGTAATACGATGGATTGTGGAGCATGCACTCTTGCCTCTCGGGAGGAGGTTGTGTGAAGTGACTTTGAACATCGTGACAGCACGATACACATTTTGCTTAATGTGTCCATCATACCGCAGTATTGCAATAGTGAGAACTCGGGGTGTCCTGCTCTTGTATCCTCTAGCAGACATATGACATACTTGGCCTTTCCAAGCAGTAAGTTACCTAAATTTTGCAAGAATGTTTAAGGAACAGTATGAAACAAGTAAAGTGAGAGCAATTGGCTTTGATGCATGGGGATAAGGAGAAACAAAGTCACCTATGTACCCCAAAATAACCATAAGGCCCAAACCTCTGAGACACTTGGGCTTTGATCTTAGTCTGACCCAATGAGTATCAGTGTGCTTACAGATGATGGATCTGTTTCTGTCCCTGTTTCTACAAGGAAGGTGGATGGATATCCATGGACAGAAAACTGGCATCACTTTAAATTGGAGGACTTTAATTCAAAGGACTCTAAGGAGCTGTGGAAGCTGCTTGGGTTCTCCATTAAAGCTGAATATCAAACTGTCCTGCAAAAATTTGAAAGGAACTCCCCCTCAAAATCTGAATTCTGTAATGCAGATCTTAACTGACAAGCTCTTTTAAACCTATCTGGAAATTTAAAAAACCAGCTTGTTTTTCTGACCTCTTGTGATGATCATCTGCAGTACCACATGCAGGAGCAGCATGCTGGTTTCTGTGCTCAGTTCTCCTGGCTAAGCTGTGATTCATTTGCTTCCCCTGTAGCAAGCGTTGCTGGAAAGATGGGACCTTGAAGAACAGTTATGCAAAACTGGCCCTAATTCAGCATGAAATTTAGCTGAACCATGTATTCAAGAAATCACTCTTTTAGGTCCGTTATCTTGCCAAGTTCTTCACAAATTATGATTTTCTTCAGCATAATTATACAAGATGACTATTTCTCAAAACTTTAAATGGTTTCTCTGATCTCCTCTAAGGGAGGTTCCCAAGCAGCAGACAAAAACCAAATACATTTTATGTAATCGTCTCCACTTTGGGTCTCTACAAAGGGAGCACTCTGCATAACACCACTGACTGTGCTTCTGCTGAGTCTGCAGAGCTGATAACAAAGCAAGGTAATACAAATAAATAATAAACACTGGAAACCGAAGATAAAACATTGCAGATCAGTGCTGCTCCTGCTCCAAGCTATGCTTCTGAAACTTCTTTTTAAATGAAGAAATGACTTAAGACAACATTTGGTGACTATAGTAGTGGTCACTTTTTAGAAAATACTGGGGTTTTTTAGCACTCTCTTTGTGCACAGTTTTCTGTATTGCATGAATACCTGTACCAACTGTGACAAAATCTTTGCACCCTGTTTGCTTGTGACTTGCTCAGATTAGGGTACACATAGAGTATCCAGTGCGCAAAACCAGTTAAGGGATGGTAAAATGGACTTGGTAGCCACCAATACTGGAGCGGTCCTAATGTCCTCTGCTAAGAGGTTTCTTCTAAGGAAGCATTACCTAATTTTTCTGTTTCTGTTCGTTTAAATTGCACTTTGATTTGCTTGTCAACGCTAGCTTCTAGTTTGTTGGAGTTATGTGCCCTGTGCACCGAGAGAAACCAGGTCGCACTGTCGTGCATGTTTTCAGTGCTGCTCCTGGGGAAGGTAATAGAGAGCCTTGCCATCCTGATTCATGCACATCCTCCTGTTTAACCGAGCAGATTCAGATTACACAGAGGAGATAAGGTTGGGTTCTGTCAGAGCAGTTCAGTTGCTGAGTTTTTAAATGACCAGTTTAGTACATGTATCGGTCAGAAGCTGATCTTTCTCTCTGGATAGAGTTGAAATGGCCTTAAGCTGCCTGAGGCCACCAGTGATCACTGCAGTGGAGGTGGTCTCTGCAGGCGTAGATACAGGAGTTGGGTGGCAGAAGTGTCGTGACCGCATTTCCTTTAAACAGCGGAGGGTGACGCAGAGCCCTTGCAGGGGGAAGGAGGGCATCAAGTTTCACTAAAAATATTTTCTCTTGTTTTTTTTTAATTATCAAACATACAATTAATTTGCAGATACAATCTGCAAGTCTTATATTAGAGAAGCCTTGACCAGGAAAGCAATGTCAGCTGGTGGGAGCAGGTGCTGATGGGGCCACAGAAGTAGGAGGGTGTTGAGACAAGAGCTCTGTGCCTAAGGAGCGGAAGGGGTCAGGTTGCGGCCCATATCCTGAGAGCAGACACGGTAAACTGGACTTCAGGTGGGAGGATGGGCAAGAAACATAGCTGTTAACACACTAATCTGCAGAATCGCTTGTGATTGAGGCAGGTCTGATTCTTTGCAATGTCAGATGAAAAAGTTAAAAGTAGCTTTGATAAGAATTCGTCCATGCATTTACCAGTCCTTAATTCTGCTGATAGCTGGGGTCAGAAAAATGTACTTAAAGTTCATATTACAATCTGTGGTTTGGCTTCTTTGGCGGAGTGCAACAACGTGTTTCCTGAGCAAACTGTTCTTTCTGTATTCTCTCCCCCAAAAAGGGCCGCAGCAAGCTGTGGCTTAGACATAAGGAGCAGCACATGGTGACTCCCATTGTTTCAGCTGCTGCTGAGCAGCGCTTGCATTGACACAGACGCTCAGGCAATTTTTTGATGTGGGAGCATATTTCGTCTGTCTGGGTTCAAATGAATGCTTGAAGCCACAGTCACAAATAACACGGTGAGTTGTCTCATCCTAGAAATTGCATTGTCACAGGAAATCAGCAAAGGCTTGGTCAAGCTGTGCTGGGGCGTGGTCGATGTGAGATCTTGAGGCTGAAGTAATGTCGTGGTGCCAGCTCAAGTCACACACTGATCATTGGGGTATGGTTAATGTTAGGGCATGGTCTTTCTGTGTGCGTTGTGCTCTCCATGTATGCAGGAATATGTCTCTGGTTTATTCCTGTTTTAGTATGAAACTTAAATGTGGCCCAGATCCTTGAAAAGATGGGGTCAAACTGGCTTTGAGCTGAGGGGTTTAGTGCAATACGAGGACTGGGAATCAAATGTGCCAGGGCTTATGGATGTACATGCATTTTGTTCCCTCTCCATTGAATGGGAACTCTTCTCCTGACAATATTTAGGGGGGGTCCTGAGGTAAGGGTACCTGGTTGGAGAGAAGGAGTAAATTTGAACTGGGAACCAACAGAAGGGGTGGTGGTGTAAAAAAAAAAAACCAAAAAAAACCCAACAAAAACCCAAACCAAACCAAAACAAAACCCACTTGAAGACTGCTCCACAAGAGTCCAGAAAGGAGTGATTGAAGATATCTTGCATTGTCCATAGTTTGTAATCATTACAAAGGCAGACCTTTCAGGATCTTGAGAGCAAGTCTGAAAATTCATTGTTTGCTTTTGATTAAAAAAAGCGAATAAGCAGAAATTTCCATAAGACTTTAGCTTATAACTTCACCTGGTGATTGTCTGGAAAGTGTCCTGGGTCCACCCAAAGCTGCATGGGGAACTGGTCGCAGTGGATGAGATAAGCTGCATTTCTCAGTAGCTTCTTCTGCCTTCTCTTTTTATGAGATTAAAATTTGAATGTATCAAGTACCTTTAATGAAGAAGTCTTTTAAACTTAGATTGGGAGTTGATATGGGAAGAGCAATTTACCATGTAGTCTTTTCATTCAAGACCAGATGATTTGTATGTGGAGTGTGGGTGTCAGAAAAGAAACAGCAAAACTTCCTTAATAGTTAGTGAAAGTTCAAGATATGAACATGTCTTATTTTTAAATGGGCAGTTTTCAATGCTTTAACAGGATGTGATTTTATAACCAGTAGTACCGTGCATTAATTGCATCACTGTTCATTAAAGGCCTCAACCTCTGTTGTGAAGTCAACAGGAATGTTTCCACTGGCTTTACTCTGTGCTCTTCTGGGAAGCTGGGATCTAAACTTTTCCTATGAAACACTACCCATTGCAGTAAGAAATCCAGAAGTCAAAGCTTTTAAAGTAATTGGGCAATATTCATTACACAGGGCTGAAGTAGTGTGTAACTGTTAAGGTGTCAAAGTTGATGTTTAGTTACTGCTAATTAACTGCCTTTGTGTTTGCTGGTGGGACTTAAGGAATAATTCTTCTGAAATATTTTTACATTGCAGGCTTTGTACAGTAGCTAATTCTGGAGATCTCAAATTTCAGATGGTCTGTACTGCCCAAAATCTGCTCTGCTTTTGGCAAGAAACCTATGTTGAGAGGCATCTGGTAAAAGTGACAGTGATGTATTGAGGGAATACTGTGTCCTTTATCTTGAGACCATTTTCACATTCAGCTTTGAATATAGGTTATATTCTGATTATAGTCACCAAACATGATTAGAAAATATTCTCCCTCTGTACAAAAAGGGGCAAAACTTGTTGGTTTACCAATGAAAATAGTTTTCTGTGAAGGATATGTGAACTCTGCTTTTTCCCAGGTAGAATTTGAGAAAATGGCACTGAAAGCCTAAAATTCATAATTTTTAGGGCAAGGCTGTAACAGCTACATGATTGAAAATCCTCCATGGAGGAGGTTAAGTATTCTGCAGTCTGCCTTGAGGAATCATCCTACGTCTCTTCCTGCAATATAAGTGACCCAGTTTGCCCACGCAGATGGGTTGGATTTGGCAAAGAGGAGCACAAAAGGTGTGGAGCAGATGTCGTCGCTGTGCTGCTTCGCACAGAAAAGGCTCCTCTTTTGTGATGTTCCTCTCTACTAAAATCTAGTTTGAAGTGTGCAGAAAGCTGCTGGAGGTGCAGCTGTTGGTAGCACCAGGTCATCTGTTGGGATTACATGTTTTGCATGCATCTCTTAAGACTATGTTTCTACTAGTCCTTTGCTGGTATGGGCAGACCCATTTGAGGTTAGTGTTGCTGCCATGCTCTGTGCTTCTCCGGCCATCACAAACAGGCAGTAGTGTTTTACTTCTGTCAAAGCCCTACATGCTTCTCCACACAGCATCTGGAGAAGTTGCTGTTTGGTTGGTTTCCCACAGGGTACTGATTCTTCACAAGCTCATGTGAAATTTGCATCTATTTACTTACTGGAAGTCAGTACTTCTGAATGCACATTTGCGCTTTTGGGGACTTAGAGGGACTAGAAGGTGGATATGATGCTGGAAAACTTTCAGGGAAGCTTTGGAGGCATTAAATCCAGTTGTATGTGAATTGTTTGCCCATCTTGGCTCGCTTTGGCTTCACTCTGTATCTTGTGACCAATAGCTGTTAGACCAGTACTGAGTGTGCTTAAGAAATCCTGCCTGCCAGTAGTGAACTACTACTATTGAATTATTTTTCTTTCAGGGATGCAAAAATGATACTCAGATGCTTGCCATACCAGAATTTTTTGTGTGTTATACCAATTGATCTGTGTGCCATGTGAATATTCGCATTTGTGGGGGAAAAAAATAACATTTCAAGGTGTTTAAAAAGCAAATTTGTAAAGCAGATGAGGTGTAGTTCCTTTGAGTGGCCTCTGGTAGAACTCTTTGCCTGCCTTTGTTTGCATACTTAATTAGTCCTTATTGTCTTTTTCAATCTAGAACATGGTCCAAAACCATTCCTGGCAAGGTCGAATTCTTCTCCAGCGAGGGTTCAGACACCTCTATTCCCATCCCCATCGTGCCGCTTCCAGGTGTAGATGACTCTTACCCACCCCAGAAGAAGTCTTTCATGATGCTCAAATACATGCATGACCACTACCTGGACAAATACGAATGGTTTATGAGAGCTGATGATGATGTTTACATCAAAGGGGACAAACTGGAGAACTTCCTCAGGAGTTTGAACAGCAGCGAGCCCCTCTTTCTTGGGCAGACTGGCCTCGGCACCACAGAGGAGATGGGGAAGTTGGCACTGGAACCAGGTGAGAACTTCTGCATGGGGGGACCAGGAGTGATCATGAGCCGGGAAGTCCTGCGGAGAATGGTGCCCCACATTGGCGAGTGCCTGCGAGAGATGTACACCACCCATGAGGACGTGGAAGTGGGAAGATGCGTACGGAGGTTTGCAGGAGTGCAATGTGTATGGTCCTATGAGGTAAGGATGAGGGCACGGAGAATGAGGTGTGCCTTGGGGAAGGTAGAGGAGAGGGTGGGAGAGGCTGGCAGCAGGGGATTGCTGTTGTACGGCTGCACAGCAGTTGCTCCAGAGCTTCCCTCCCTTTGCAACTTGGCCATCCAACTGTACAGTTTCTACACTCTGTTTTCTCCAAGCGTCACCCTGGGAGAAACTTGCACAAATACAGAAATGCAAGAGTAAGGAGGGAAATGGAGCCTGACATTAGGCACATTGGGGTGGGGGGATGAACATTCATCATTCATAACATATTTTTATTTAGACAGAAAGGGAATAAGCTTATATCAAAATGGCCATGGGTCCCTGCAGTCTTGACTGCCTAGGCCTCTTTTCTCTAGCTGGGTATGTCATGGTGTCAGTGTGGAAAATAGATGATAACAATTACTGTGCAGCTCGCTGCAGTTGAAATGTACAAGGCTGACAGATGTTTGCCCTGACAGTGACAGTTTTTTCCCAAACTACAGCCATGGCAGAGGTGTCTCATGGTGGATGGCACTGTCATACCTGTGTGCTGAGCTGCCTCCCAGCCTGCCAGCAGCCCAACTCCATTGCTGCTCAGGGGACTCGCTGGCAGCTCCATCCTGCAGGTGCCTGCTCAGCAGGTCCTTGATGTCAGCAGAGACAAGCCACCGTTCATACACCGAAACATGAAGTCTGCCCACACTGGTGTGGCTGTGAATTTGGCATCTTGGAAAAAAATGAGAGGGTCCCCAGCGTGGTTGTGGCAGTTTCCTGCTGCTGTTCCTGTGGGATACTGGGGGCTGGTGGCTCCTCCCAGGGGTGAGGGGGAGCTTCTCCTGCCTGGGTGTGCTGGTCTCCTTGAAGTGAGTCCTGGGTGTTTACAGACTGACTGAAAACACCTGCTGGACTTGAGCTGCTGTTTCTCCTCTAGTACCAGGGAAAAAGCTGCCTGGTCTGCCTTAGAAATAAGGGACAAGTTGAAAGCAGAAGAGAGGGTGAACAGTTTGTCTTTTTACACAAACATTTATGACTTGTACGCAACTATCGCTTTGTCCTTTTATGAGATGTGGTAACGAGGGGGATTCCTCTGACCGCATGACAGAGGAGCTTTGGTCATTGATGATAACAGATACTGCTGCTGACCCGCTCTTTCACTGGCAAAGACTTCCGTTAAACTTTTGACACTGAATTTCTGCCCCCAAAAGCTGTTACTTCGTTTCAGTTCACAGTTCAGTGAGGGAATGAGGTTCCCAGCTGCAGTAATTCATTCATATCTTTTGTGCATAAAGACTTTCTGGACTAACAGTGGCTTTCCTCATGGCCTACTTACAGACCTGGAACTAGTTTATGTATTGCCAGCATTGTGGTTAGCCGTTGATAAGGAATCAGTAACTTTTTCCGCAGTTTTTAGCAGCATAAAATCTTTACTCTAGACATTCTGAGTTGAAATAAATTCTGATGTGAATGCCTGTGCAGTGTGACATTTGATAACTTACTGAAGGTCAGTATTTTAGTCCTACTGAAACTGGCAAAGACCTCCTGCATTCAATATGATCAAATTTTGGCTTGAAATAGCTAATGATAGCACACAACTGCACTAGGAATGCTATCTGACAGAATTAGATTGGCCTTTTCTCAAAATCAGTTTTGTTTGATCAGCTTCTGTCAAATTATCTGTAGTGCTGAATTCTCCCAAGTGCCATGAATTACTTAAAATTGGTTTGTGTGAAGTGTATAAACTGTAGGATGTTCAGAAGTAACCCGTGAGTGTGAGATGCTAAGACTCAGCTGTTTCGGAGAGAGGGAAGAGTTTCGGTGATGAAAGTACACTGCTTCTGCAAGGAATAGGTCCACTCTCATTTAGTTGAGGCTTTTAAATTTAAAAAACTGTCATATTTTCCTTTTTTTTGATCTGGTCCTCTCATTGCCCAGGCAACTAGATTAAATGTGCCTGGTATTTTATTTAAGATAAAGCAATAGCTGTGTGAAATAACACAGCTGTCGTAACAGCTGTGTTAGGAAAGCTTGGTGTAAAAGCAACATTTTCCATGTCTTGTATGTTCATGAACATCAAGTAACAGGCCACTGTAAGTGAATTGCAAAGCGTTGTATTTCAGTGAGCTTCTGACAGAGCAAAAAGTTTATCTGTGCCTTCTCTGCTGGGGCACAGCCACCACATTCTTCACAATTCCTGTCAAAAGGGAAGCAGTAACAGCATAAGGCTCAGCAAACAAAATGGCATTGGCCTCAGAAAACCCAAACCTCAAACTTCTCCATCACTTGCTGCACTTCCTATTCTGGAGAGTCTCAAGTGGAAGCACAAATGAGGAGCTCAGGTCTTTGCAGTCACCCCCCAGCTCTTTGGGTTTTGTTCTTAGCATCTTGGACATGGAATGCCCTGCCGGACCTCAGTGCGGGTGGTTTTTTTCCCTGCACTGTTCTTGCAGTGGGCTCTATGCCCAGAGTCATTTTACTCATCTCCATGACTGTCACTGCCCCCTTTCTCTGATTTTAGGATCCCACAATGTCTTTACTGTGCTGCTCATCTTCCCTGGCTCTGGCTCTGGTGGTGTGCCCAAACGTGTCTCCAGGCCTGGCTCTGTTTTTTTTTCTGCTCACAGCAGTCTGTCTCAAAACCCCGTTTTTTCAACCCCTCCCTGTGCTTCTGTCACTTCACTGCTCTCTGTGGTGCCTCTTAGACCACTTCATTAGTGGCACTGGTTATTGCCCGTTTCAAGACTTGGAAAGATTTGTTCACACTCTTCCTGCTGCCAGGACCTTTTCAGCAAATACAGTAAAGGAATGGACACCATGATTCTTTGGACTTCCTGTTTCATCTCATCCCAGAAAAGAGGCAGCAACAGTGTGTGCAAGCTTGAGGAGAAGCTTGAAGCTCCCTGGGCTCTGGGGAGCTTTGTCTGATGCGCCCAGGCTGCTGCTTCAGGAGCAGTTTGCAACCCATGATGGATTTTAGGCTACTGTGACCAGGCTTGTAGCCGTTGCCTTACTTGACACAGGTCGAGTGAGTCACAGATAAGACATGCCTCTTAAAATGTAAGTTCTTTATGGCAAGGATTCTCATTATTGTAAAAACAAAACTGAGACTGTTACTGCTATTTGATGAATAGCTGTAAAACTCAGCCCTCTATAGGGTGGAGCAGCCAAAGCTATGGCTTTTATACAACAAACTGGAAGAAAAAAAGTCTTGAAAAGAATGGAGCTGTGAAGTCTCTGAAGCTTACGGATGGGAGCTTGACAGTTTATGAAGTAGTATAGAGCACAGTCCTTCCTCTTGAACAGGACAGAAGGCTTGTACTGAACTTGCTAGGAAGTGATTCTGTATTTCTGGTGAATGTTGGTATTTTGGACTTCTGGCAGGCTGCTGCGTTTTTTCCTCAGAAAAAGTTCACATATTTAAGTCTTCTTCTTTTCTCATTTCCTCCCACCAGTAGTTCTTCTAGTTTGTCTTGCACGGATCACAGAGACATACTAGTTTTGTTTTCTCATGCACTGCCATGCGGTGCCATGCATGGTCTTGGCTGTTCAGCCTGAGGACAGGTTTCAGCTTTGGTGACAAGCTATCTCATTTGTGATTTAAACGATCCCAACGTATTGTTGATCTCAGTTTTCATTTTGAGTCTAATGTTTCCTTTAAATGCATCTAAATTACAAAGCCATCACTCTGTAGCTTAGTGTTGTTTCAGCCTCGTTTCATAGCTGCTGCTGAGTATTGTTCTAATTTGTGTTTAATATCCTCACCTTAAGAGCACTGGTAACTTTAATACAAGCTCTTTGTAGCTGCTAGAAATCAAGGCAGTGCTGATATATATCCCATTAATTTCTTCAGTAATAAAACCCTTCTGACACATTGCTTTCAGGTGATACTAATGCTTCATGTCCTACAGTGCAATAGAAACAGCTGGATCCAACGGAGCAGCTTACGCTGCTTCTAACTGCTAGTACAAATGCCCAAATGTTTTGTCTGGTTTTCCTTCTGTTCTGATTGAGGGTAGTGGGAGAAATTAGGTAAGAAGCATCAAGTGTGTCTATGTGCAGGGGGCAGTGCTTTCCTCCAGACTAGCGACAAGTACTCTTAAATGTCCTGAAGTGAGACAGGTTTTTTCTTATAACATACATGGAAAAGAAGCTATGACAAAGGGAGCAATCACGTCAGGAAACATAAGCATCAAGGAAGAGTATGTCCAACCTTTTGGGCATTGGTGAGGGAAAATGTAGGGCAGTGGTAACTAGGCGTAGCAGGGGGCTTCTGAGAGGAGGGGGATTTGAATTAATGTTTCGTGTGGTCTTTCATCTGTAGTAATTGAAGATAATTGCTACTCTGAAATTCACTGAAGTTAGGAAATTCCTTAAAGTGCTCGTTATATCTGCCAAGTATGCTGGCAGTGCCAGAACATACCATTTCTGGAATGGACTCTCCTGTGGGCAAAACTGAAGTTTATGGTTTTCTGCAAGATAGCCAGAAGTAAAAAAACCAAAACACCAAGCAACATCAACAAAAAAAGTCCTGCAGTGATTGATCAGAACTGAAAGACTGGGGACAGATGCAACTGTTAACCACTAACCTTCAGTTACCTTGCTTTATCATCTGAGAAAGAACCTTCATTCATGAAAAAGGAGATTCAGGCAGTTTGTAGCTGGCTAATGTATGGTATGCAGCATGTGGTGACTTCAGCAGGAAGAGCTGTACAGCTCGGAGCAGGGCAGGATGGGGTCTATGAGGAGATGCTTTGGGCAGGGTGCTCTGAAGCACCTCGGTTCACTGCAGTATGTACGGGGCAGTGGGGTTGGACTGTGAAGTTTGGTCACTCTTGCTCTGTGAACCCTTGCCTTGGACTCCAGGCAGAAAATGTAAGACTCGGCTTGTCTTTGTGGTGGGAGCATCCAGCAGCGCTTCTGAAATCAGATGCTCTAATACATATATATTGTCCCGGCTTCAAAGCTCATATGTTTTTTTGAAGTCAGAGCATAGGAACTTGGCAAACCCTGACAGCAACAGATACCTTATCTCACCGTGTGTGTAGCCCATTGCATCTCTTCAAGAAACGTACAATACAAATGACGTGTGTGTATGCACGAGAGAAAGGATACAAGCATGCCCAGTGTTTTGGGGTGGATGTTTATAAATCCATCTTTTCTTAAGCACTAAATTTTATCTTTGAAACACTTCAGAGATGTCTTTTTGGCTTCAGAGTAAGTTGGAAGTGGGTGGTCATCCATTCTGGGGATGGATGGAGATTGAGCTTCATGAAGGTAATGAGGAGTGGCATTTCGTCAGAGGACAGACAGGTAAGACTAGAGAAGAGCATTATCTGGGCAGGGAAGGTGATGCATGGGGCTCCGTGTGAGACTAAAATACGTGACTGATGTGACAGGGAGTCTGTGACGACAGTGGGGGAGGTAGTGTGGTATGACCACTGTGGTCTAATTTTAGTAGCAATGTTTGCTGAGGAGGAGGGCAGAGAGGTCAAAGTAGAGAGTAAAGGCTGCAGTTTGGGTTTGTGAAACCAAGGTGTGGGTTAGGGAGGGTTTGGAATAAGAGACAGATCTCAGATCTGCACCAAAGTCCTGACCTAGCTCTTTCACTTCAGAAAAAAAATTTAATATTTGAGAAGCAAATATTTCAAAGAGGGAAAACTTGACATCACTAAGTCATTTCTTGGTGGCTTCTGAACTCAGGTTGGTAAAGGTTTCTTGTTTGTTGTAGAAATCAAGAACCACTTTGTATATAGTGCTAAGTGTTGTACCAAAGTTACTTGGGTCTGGATCTCACTGACTTTCTGCTGGCCATCATTTTGAAAGAGGAAGGCTGTGTGATTTGTGCTTACATATACATGCCTTTCCAGGCTGTAGAGACTGTTTGAGACTGACCTAGTTTTTGTGAGCACATGGTTAATCTGTCCCTAGTTAGCTGGATGACTTGATCTAATGCCTAAGCTGAGGGTTGCTGAAATGGGGACTTTGATGGTGTCGTGCAGACTCTAAGGAAGCTTCAGCCATTAATCCAGCAAACAGAAGTATTGCTTTTTTTCCCTCCATTACTGTCTTCTTGAAGTACAGTGGTTCGGTTAGAAATTAGGATCTGTGCAGCCTGTTGAGTTTAGGGAACCATCAGGATTAGTTGTTATCTTGAGGACAAGCCTGGAAAGACTCATCCTTCATTGCATGACAGGACAAAGAACTCTAACAAAATAGTTTATCATCCCAGTTTCTTAATTAAGGCACACAGAAGATACTTTAGGATTTGAGTTTGTTCTGTTGAGCAGCAATAGGTGCAGGGAGGCAAGTCTGAGACCAGAAGCTTTCTAATGTATTTTTTCTCTTCTGAACTGATGGGAAAGCCATCTCTCTTTGGCAGGGTAGATTCTTGCTTTATGGATTGCTGGAGCTGGGAGGCTCGGTAATTGGAGGAAATGATGCTGTGCTGTGATCAGAGCTGCGTGCTGCACTGCCTCTTGTAGGTGAATCCCACCTGACTGGAGACCTTGGAAGGACACGGTTAAGTTCCAAACCTAATCAATATAAAACCCAGTAGTACCTGTGTAGTCAGTTGTCTCCCATGGGTCAATTATGTCTGACCAAACTTTGAGTTGGCAAGTTTCCTTTTCTGTTTTATTTAGTGCTTATGTCTGTGTATAAAAGATGAGGGTGAGAGAATAAACCACTTCATGGCTGCCTCTGTATAAACAGAATCTCTGTGAAATGTCCCATGTGACTAGACAGTAAAAAAAAAAAAAAAAAGTCTATCTTAGCTGAAGTGGATGTGAAGTGTCTTCAGCTGGAGCTTTCAGTATGGAAGTTGTTAGCTGATCTATATGTAGAGGGTAACTGTGACCTGGATATTTGGGGCAGGGGAAGGGGGTTAACTGTGTAAGTTTGGAGATAATACTTGCTTTTCTTCCCTCAATCTATTAGAGCCAAGTTCTGTGTGCAGCTTAAAGTGCCAGCAGTATGTAGGTATCAGAGCCTGTAAGCATGGGAGAGAAAAGTCAGACTTGTTTGGTGATGGGAAATAGAAATAAGTGCTGATGTGGGGAAGGGGCTTATTATAAACTAGCTGAGGTCACCGAAGGGATGGTAGAAACACATTTTGCTCAAATGCTTTTAGTGCTAGCTGTATTATACTTGGAGTATGGTGTTTTGAGAAATATTTGGATTTTTTTAAAATAAAAACAATTGAATTATTACATAGAAGAAACAAAAGGTGGATCTTTTAAATGGATGGATATGGTGGGTTTTGATGTAATATTTATTTGTTTGGTTTTTTATAAAAACAATTTCGTGTAAAACATCATTTTCTTTTGAACTTTGAGTGAGTGAACACAGATAATTTTCCAGAGTTGCCTTAGACAGTGGTTATAGCCAACTGTATTGGTGTGTAGCACCTGCTGTGTAGGTGTTTCTTAATGCTTTTGGAGAAAATAGTACATAGCACGTTAACTCTGCCTTGACACAGCACTGAGTAGCTGCCCTGTGAGCATTTCCCTGTGCTCTCTGGGCTGACAGTGTACTAGGGCAGTCTCCGAGGATGCATTTGTGATGTGTACAATTACATTTTGCCAGTTCACTGTGTTTGCAGTCACTGCTCTGCTGCTGGTGCTGGGAGATAACATTGAAAAGAGCTGTTAACACCAGGCAACTCCTCGCCTCAGCCCACAAACTGCCAATTCCTCTTTTGCTTCCCAGTTGCCTACTCCTGAAGTCACTGTCCTTGGTGAACTTTGTGGTCTCCCAGTGCTGACAAGGCAAAAGATGGCATTCGGTGTGCTGCCATGTTTCTTTTTTTATAGCTTCCAGCTGCAATTACTAATGAGAACTGTGTATCTTGAGTCTTCCTGTGCATTGTACCCAAGTCTACTTAACATATGTCAGTAAGGAGCTTGGCTTTTTAAGCTGTGGTGGGAGAACCATTGGTTCATGGATGAACAAGGAAGATGCAAGATGACGACCTGCAATGCCCGGTCCTTGCAGCAGGCAGGTAGCAGTTTAACTTGGTGCTCTGCAGTGTTGTCTGATGGCCCTGCGGATGGTGTAAGTATGTAATCTGACTGCACAGAGGATTAATTGTCCGGGATTTGTCTAACCTCATTTCCTGTAGACATCTCCTGGCTGAAGAGCTGCTGCTGCTGTTTTGTGTTCTAAAACCATCTAATTTGAAGCAGAAAACTTAGTTCTACTTTGCTGGACTGTTACACCATCTTTAATTGATCCTTAGAATGCTTAAAACACTTTAGCACTAATTTCCTGTGTTAAAAGCTTATCTGGACTCCTGGCGGTGTGAACTTTCATGGTTATCAGCTGGAGACCTCTTAAAATCTTGCCAGAAATCCCGATTGCCTGAAGGGTGGGGATTATCTTCCTGCATGCCCAGACCAAAATGACCTTTATGTGTCACAAAAGTTGGGAACATAATTGGAAGGGTTTGGGGAACTAACAGGGTTTGTTTTTTTAAATCCTGAAGTTTCAGCAGAAGGTGTATTTGGGGATCCTTGCAGAACTGAAAGTTGAGTTCTGGTTATTTCTGGTTAGTTTCTTACATAGAAGTGAATTTCTGCTGGTGTCCTCAGTGAAAGCAAGTTAGTTGTTAGTGGTTCTTTCAGATGTGTTTTGAGCAAGTTTAAAAGTACTGTTACAATAACGAAGCAAAAATAAAAGTTGTGATGGATTTTTATCAGGGGCATTCTTGAGAACCAATTGAACTTCATGCCAGTTAATTGCAGCTTATATGGTAATGGTGACTTCGGTAAAAGAGTCAAAGCCTGCATGTAATTTAAATTGCTATTAGGGACCCAAAGTGTTTTTTAAGACTCTTTGAATAGGAAATGTCCTTTTATCCATTTATACTTTGTCCACACTGCAGTGTTGTACCCTGATATGAAGTATTGCTGATAAGAGGAAAGCCACTACAGTGAGCTCTCTTTTCCACATAAGTCCCCCAGCAGTTTTTCTGCTTCACGGCAAGCTTTGCAGTGGGCGTAATACCATTTTACCTGTGCTGCTGGCAGTGACTTGCTCCCTGGGCTGCAGCATAGATGAAGCTCCAGCGATCAGCTTCTGTGCTTTGTGGTCTGATGTCCCGGGAGCATTGCTAGGGTAGAGCAAACGGCTTCATTTAGCGTCTCTTCTGGTTCATAGCTGAGAGCACATGTCAGTACAGGATGGGAGCCCTGAATAGTTATGCAGAGCTGTGAGATGAGGCTCCTACAGCCAGTGCTTTAGAGTCATTAGCTTAGAAAGAGGTTTAGGAAAAGGCACGACATGCTCTTGTGTAATGAAGAGAGCAGAGGTAGGGTCTTACCCGCTGGATCTAAGCTCCATCCAGATCTCTGGGTTTAAGCATTCCTACTGAATGGCTTTAGGGAGCTCCAGCTGAGTGCTATATTTTTGTTCTTGGAAGCAGTCTTCAGAAGCATCCAGTACTCTTTGTGGATCAAGCACAGGTTCTTAGACAGAGTCTAGGATCAATGAAATAAATGAGAACCCATAGTTTGGACTCAGCCAGCAGTTCATTAGAAAGCAGAAAAGGGTAGTAGAAAGCTGCTTACCATTCCAGAAGTGCTACTATCACGTTCTTCCAGCTGCAAAGAAAAGCATGTTATCTGAAAAATAAAGAAAGAAGCACGTTATCAGAAAACTCGTCTACCTTTGGGTTGCTCCAGCCTTTCTGGGTAGGCAGCCAACATTTGGATGCTGCATCCTTTCCCACTGTCCTCTTGGCCATGCTCAGACCTTGTGTCAGTGTGCTTTCTGAAAGGCTAGCACAAGTTTGTTCATGAAAAGTTGTTGTCTGCTCTTGTTCATGATTGCCACTTCAAATGGGTGCAACGGGTTAGAAAAGTGCTCTGAGAATAGCAGCAGAGTATTAATGAAGGTTCCTCTGCTCATAGGCCTTCAATGGGTGTAATTACTTGGCAGTAACTTCTTTAAACCTTATTTGAATTAAAGCTACATGTTTTGGCTGGTTATGTCACCACTGTATTAGTGAGGAATGCAGGAGAGAGTGCTAGTTTGCCTTAACTGAGCTGCCTTAATCCTTTGTAACCATACTTTTTAATATGTGTTACTGTTTTGCAGAGAGACAAAACATTTGCCCAAACAGCAGAGTTCACTCCTCAGCATCTCTGCATAAGGGCAATGTTCTTTGTCCTCAATAAGGACTAAGAAATTTCTTAGTGAGTGGGTATTGACAATTAATATTATGTGCAATTCTGCATAAATACTCGATGGGGAACTCTCTGTGTCTTACGACTGAGTTTTTTATAAATATTTTTTTCCTACAGTCCTCTTCAGTGTATGGTTGCAGAGTGGGTTAAATGCTTGTTCAATTTTTTTAGTGGTTTCATGCACCCTTCAGCCCAGATGCTTCACTAAAAACAATCTTGTCTGACTAGAGTGAGTCCAGAATGTAGACCTCTCACGTTCATTGTCCAGGTCAGCAAAAACATTGTTCCCTTGCATGTGTATCTTTGCTGTCCTGACAAAAGAGAAATTTGCTTAACCTTATAACAGATGATTTGTCAAGAAATTACCCTTACCTTACCTTGTTTGTTTAACCTTATCACAGATTACTTAATGGGCATACTTGGTTTTATATCCTTCTGCTGAAGACACTTCCTAACATCTTTGGCCAAGGGGAAATTTATTTTTAAAAAAAGCCCACAACCAACAACTGAGAGACAATAGCAGATTTAATCTACATAAAGCAGCAGGGCTTTCGCTTTCCTGGAATGTTCACGAGCTGTGGCTTTTCCAGGTTTTGGACAGAGGAATTTTTCTTTGACTTTTTCAAATAATCTTTTTCCCTCTCTGACTCCTTAGAGTTGAAATGTGGGCTGTAGTCACTGCGAGAGCCTTTTGCAGTTGCACTTTGCCTTATTGCTGCGTTTTATTGGGCCCAACTGGAAGCCACCTCTGATCCTGTAGAATAATGTGTTTAGCCAAATCGTGAAGTTTGCCAGTGGTGTCATCACTGCTGCATGTGCTTGTACTGAGGAGAAACTGTACACGTGATTTCTTATCTCTTCTAGACCAAAAATAACACCATAGCTCCTGCAGCCTTAAAGAATTAGCCTAATTTCAGAGCTGGAAACTAGGGTGAAGGTGAAAAGGTTATTTCAAAATATATAAATTAGGAGCTGGGTGCCTAAGCATTAGGATGAAAAGCCTTTGTCTGGAGCTCTGGACAGTGAATCAGAAGTATTTGTGATGATCTTTTGCACAGACTCTACTGCGGGGGCAAGTCTCTGCTGAATTGCAGATCTCAAATTTAAATCAAGTGGTGCAGTTCTGATACGGGAACTGCAGGCAAGGAAGATAGAAGGTGAGGGCAATGTCATCTTCCTTCTTGTTGTAATGTGGCTCCTCCAGATCCCTGACATGGCTCTGCTGAAGCGAATGGGTCATTTCTCCAGCCCACGGCGTCTGCTTTGTGCCATCTGCCCTCACGGTTCCTGGTGCAGAGGAAGTGTGAAATGTGTAACCCCGTTTATTCTGCTAGGTGGTCAAGGCTGTCTCCCTTACAGAAAATGCCTTGTTTCTGTTCAGCCAGCACAAAGGCTCTTTTATAGCTGCTTGGCTATACATCTGTCGAGGTGCCTCAGACTGTTAGCACTGGTTACTGTTTGAGGTATGCAGGCTCTGAGGCTGTGATGTACAGTGATACGTTGTTTATATGTTGCCTGCCTTTCCTTTTGAGCATAGGGAGCTGTGCTGTCTCCTGCCCTGAACAAAGCTGGTGTTAGTTATGTGATGGAGCAGTAGCCTGGAGATTTTCCCTTTAAAAGCAGGACTGGAATCCTTGTCTTTCATGCTTTGAATTAAATGTCTGAATATGGCAGTGTGGCTGCAGGACAATAGAACTTTCTTTGGGGAAAAGTGTGTTGAATTTCTGCTCCAAAGACAGACCTGGTTTGAAAGAGTGTATGCACCAGCACAGAGGGACCCCCATCTTTCACAGGGCACTTAACAACTAGAAAAACCCCCCCTGACTTCCTAAAGGGTTTGAACTTTATTGCAGCTTCTGGATTAATTTCCCCATCTTACCTACCTACTCCCCCCTCCCCCCCCCAATATTTTTTTCTCCCGCACATGTCCTCGTGCTCATTTCACAAAGAGACTTTGCTGAAACCACTCCTGCCCAGAAATGCACACTCATCTTTTGAAATGTAGGAGAGGGAGTGAGAGGAGGGTCTTAAAGCTGACAAAATCTTGGTGAGTTCTGAATCTCTGATGTTTTTGTCCTTTGGCTTTCAGACATCTTAAGGTTTGCCATCTCCTGGCTCCTGTGTTTGGTTTTCTGTGCTGTTTTTTTTTTTTTTTTTTTAACCCTACAAAGCTATCTGACAGCTCTTCAGTTCCATTCCCAAATAGCATTTTGATGCTGTCACCGCTGGCTTCTTGACTCAAAGTAGAGCTTGGATGGAAAAACAACTTTTCATCAAATTACCATGAGAGGTCTCATGGGATAAAGGAAGAGCACAAGGGGGATGTGCCCTGTTTCATGTTAAGCTCTTTTGCTTTGATGTTGATGTTCTCTTCTGCTCCATTAGTGTGGGTAAATATTGAAATCTGGTAGCTGCTGAGTGTGGCAAAAGGTGACTTGGGGCAGGTCCATGGTATGTTCCACCACCAAGTCCCTGTCCCTCGAGAGCAGCAGTTCTGCCCTGCCCAGGCCCTACCGTCAGCGCCCAGCTCTGGCTTGTGAACATGTGCCTGTACTTGCTCTCCTCTCCCGGGAGTATTTCTCGTTAAAGATCTGTTTAGGCTTTGAAGATGTATTTAGGCTTTTTGTGGCCTCTTTCACAAGAGGGTGAGAAGTTACTTTTCAACTTAATTTTGGACTGACTGTCATTCTCGAGCAAGCTTGAAGAAGTGTGGTTTTGACCTTGCTTGCAGGGAAACTTGGAGGAACCTGATTTCCCAGTACACTGAGGGAACTGTTACCTCAGGTCTAGAATTTTGTGCTTCAGCATCAAAGCGTTCTGCAAACCTTTCCCATGCTCCTTGCACCCTGTGGAACGACAGCTCTCCCCACATGGCACGGGGTTATCCCCAGGGCACGGGAGGAGGTACCGTCAGGGCAAGGTGTAGAGTGTAAGAGGTCCTGACTCTGTGTCCTGCAGCCAAACCACACCTTCCCTCTCCTCCTTCACCAGTCACTTCAATTAAAATTCCACTGTCAGGGCTGAAGTGAGGTGAGGCAGGAGCAGACTTGTTTTCAGGAGGGAGAGGGAGAACTGAATTTTCTGCCAGAATGGGCCTTTTTCCAGAGTGGGCTCAGGAAGTGTCCCCTCCCTCCCAGTTAAGTGCAGAAAAATCACAGGTAGAAATTGCAAAAATAATCAGCATTGTCTGCTTCAGTTCCCAGAGGGCATCAAAGAGTGAATGAATTGAGCTGGAAGCGAAGAGCCCTGCAGAGACAAACCTGTGGTTCTCCGTCAGCCTTTCTGAACTATGGCCTAGAGCACTCATTGACGATGATTTCTTAATAAAGCTTGGGGGAGCTGAGCTGGCAGGGGTGCAGATGAGACTTTGCCAGCACCGGGGAGCAAAGTGGAGGAATGGGGAAGAACCTCCTGAAGGTGAAAGGTGGCAAAAGCAAGAGAGCCAGAGTGAAACCCAGGGGGGTCTTATGAGTGTGGTGGAGTCCAAGTAATTTCAAATATTCTAAACAGAGGTCCCGTGAGTAGAGCGATACAAGGGAACCAAATTCCTTTGGCATTTGCAATATCAGGCTGGCTAAAGTAGCTGCTCTTGTGCAATACTCTGCTGAGTGGTTATGGAGCAGATGTTGCTCCTTTTGTAACTGCAGCTCAAAGTGAACCAGTTTCCATGTGGGAGAGTGCGGCTGCCTGTGTAAATTCAGGTTCTGTTTTACAGGTGCTCACCTTTGCAGAAGGTCAACACAGTGATAAAGCTGAGGTTGGAAGTGCTGAGAGTAGAGGAGAAGCAGTCAGTTACAGTTGCTGAAGAAACTGTCTCCTTAAGGAGTGTGAGGACAATGTGAACCTTAAGCATGCTTAGCCTTAGTTGCAGGCAGTTTCTCTAATGAGAGTATGGGAGCTGGGCACGTGGTGGGGTTAAGCAAAGGACTGAGATATGCTTTCAGAAAGGAAATCGGTCTAAAGTAAGTGTAAGTAAACAGTAAAATGTTACAAGGTACAAGCTAAGGAACAACCTGCTGTTTTCGCTAGCTGCTGTGACACAGCTCTAATCCTTAAAGCCAGAAATCATATCTGATAGGCTACAATAATCTTATTTTTTCTAGACTTAGAACTCCCCTATGTCTGTCTCCCCTAGGCGAGGAGGAATACCTGCCAAGAAAGCAATGCACTCTGAGACTCAGCTGCTTTGGCATGCCAGCAAAACCATCCTGGACTAAAGTGACAAGCGTGATGCTGATGGGACGTGTTCTGGCGTGGCATCCAAGTTAAATCTAAGTGGGAGCAGTCATGCACCTGACTGATAGCCGACATAGAAAAAACACTGAGCAGCCTGCATTGTAGCTGTTATAATTTCATGCCTAGTTACCATGCAAAACAGTCAACTCTTTATCCAAAAACATGGTTAGAAGGTGACTTCTTAGAGTATGTTTTCTTCCTGTCCAAAGAGTGTGCAATGAAGAACAGTGGCTTGGATTTTGTTTTCTTTGGTAGCCAATATAATGTCACTGCTTGTTTTTGTGTCTGCCTCTCTTTGTGCGGTGGGACAAAAAAGCCATGTCCAATTTGAGCAGTTGGTGCCAGGTTTATCAATATGATGATTATATGCAGAAGAAAGGAGCTGCAGTGGTTCTTGTGGTGCCTCGATGCTAAATAATAGTAAAATATGGCTATCTCTTAACACTCTGGTTAGACTCCCCTGATTGCCACACACTGGAAAGCACCCCTTTTCATGTAACTGTGCGTGCTCATGCACTCTGTGGTTAGCTAAAGTAAATGTTCACATCCTTGTGTGTGCTGGAATATAACAGAATCACTGTAAAATGTTCCAGACACTGTTCCTGAGCATTGTCACTTGGATGATGCTCTCACGTTTGTTTTTTGTGTTTTTTTTAATTTTTAAATACTCAAGTGTTTTGTAGAGCTGCTGCAGTCCTTTCTACATCAGCCTTTGGGAATAAAAACATAGCTATAACTTTGAAACTTGGAAAAATCAGTACAGACTCAGTCCTGCATCTCACAGCAGACAATAATGAGCACTGAAAGCTAAACTGAGCCCATTGATATGTTGATGATCAGTATTTTTTTCTTTCTGATTAACATTCAACCTGTGTCTTCTACAACATTTCAAACAAACCATGGGATTGTCCATTCTTCTTTGATCCAGTTGCCCGGTGGATTTGAGCCCATCCTGCCAGAGAAGTTGCTGGCGCCGTATCCTGTTAGGGCAGTATCCATGTTGGCCCATGGTGCTATGGTTATATATATGATCCAATCTGGGTTGTTTTTCATTCCCTGAGAGTGGTCCTGGGCTGAAGGTGACAGACTGACAGCATGGAGAGAGTTCCTTCTCTGTTTGATCTGCTGCAATGTGGAGTCTGTAATCCCATAAGGGTTGCTGCATCCCTGCTGGGAGTCTGCGTGTTGTGCAGAAAGTGCTGAGGGCTGTGTGCTGCAGCCTTTGCCTTGGAAGGCTTGCATGCCAAGAGATTTAAGAGAGGCACAGTAAATGGCAGGACACCACACAGTACCGTGGGCAGCATTAAGTGAGCAAGTATAGAGGCAGATATTTTTAATGATGTTTTAAGTTAAACCAAATTCAATTTAGACAAGCAGCTAGGTAAAGAGAAAACTTCTTGTCTGTGCTTTAGGAGAGCTTCCTGGCTGTCCTCTTGGTCAAGCTGCCTGCTTTGGGTCCCACTTAGCTCTCATCTGCCCTGTTTGCCTTGTTGCTTCCCATGTGTGCTGCTGTGGAGTGGCCGCCTTGGTTCTCCTGTGGGGTCAAGGCTGGTTTCCCTGTAGGAGCTCTGCTGGGGATGAGCCTGGCTTACTGGAAACCTCAGCCACAAAAGGAGGCAGGCCAGTGGGCCAGCAGGCTCTCAGTAGCTGGGGATAAGCTATCCTGTTGCTCTTGGATGTAAGAAGATAATTGAATGAGGCATGTATTATTGGGAAGGCTGCCAACTTCTGTCCCATGCCTTTGCTGTAAGTTGCCAGCTTTTGGCAGTTGTCCTTTAGTCTTTGAGGGTGGGAACTCAAATGTACTGGTTAACCAGGCTGGGATGCCAAACCTCCCGGGTGTGAGGTATGGCAAATGTTGCACCAGCCCCCCAAAAAGGCAAGAGAAAGGATCCATGTTGGGTGGCCAAACACACCTTCCCTCCTGCCCACTGGCATGTCAGTTGAAGGTCAGGGCTGAAAGGTTTGCTTTTCATGCCAGGATAGCCTGGCAAACTCATTGCCATGTACTGTCAGTGGAAGTAGGAAATTAATAAGATCTGAAGGGGAATTAAAACGTAAGGGCAATCAGAGTGCTGGGGCATGCTCATCTGTGAACGGTACATTTCACAACAGAGCTACCACTGCACAGGGCTTCATCTGGTGGGTAAATCTCTGCTTGCCCAGACCACAGCAAATTTAACAGAATAATAGTTTGGAGAGGTGGTGGATCACTCTATTTGTTTCTCTGTCTTCTATTTGTGGGGAAATGCTGGAACAATTAGGGATTTGCACATGTGCATGTGAGAGAGAGAGAGAGAGAGATGCACCCCTGCTCCCTGCAGGGAGAAGTTGCACTGCAGTTGGTGGTGGGGAGATGCTCTCCCAGTGGTTCTCCTACATCTTCTCCCTGGAAGCTCTTGGGAACTGAAGCTGTCAGGAGGCGTGGGGAAATGAGGAGGGCAAGGGGCGAAATAACATGTGAGACTCATCCAGGCTTTATTTCTTGCTCTGCAATAAAGACGACCTTGCCGGCTTGATTGATTTAGGTTTGCTGCAAATCTCATCCACTCAGCAAGCAGCTGGAGGAAACTGCTGGCAGTGTCTTCAGGTAACAGTAATAAAAATCCAAGTGATTATAATATTATTTCATTTATAACTGAATGAAATACATAGGGGATGGCTGCAACAGAGCGGTTATATGCAAGGGCAGGCAGGCAATTCTCTGCTTTATGCGGGAAGAGTGAACGCTGGGGAGTGGCTCAGGCATCCCAGTGCTCCCCATAGACACAGCTCAGAATGTGAGCTTTCTTCTTTTTTTTTTTTTTTTTTTTTTTTTTTAAAAAAAAAGATTTCTAGGAAATGCAAGATGAAGTGGTCTTTGTTTGAACTGGCTGCACAATCCCCTCACGAGCAAACACTTTATCATGCCGGTTAAGCTGTGATGGGTGATGTATTACAGTAGCAGGCTTGTTATTCAGTGTAACTGCTGCTGCCTTTACAGCCAGAGAAACCAGGCAGTGAACTTGCTTGAAGCAGTTTAGTGCTAAATTTGCTGTTAAAGCCCTTTCAGGAGAAATCCTTGTGGCAGAAGGCTTACATGTTTATTAATTGGTCTAATTTCTCTACCTAGTGAAAGATGTCTTAAATCATTCCAAAAGTAAAGAATTGGGTCCAGGTAAATTTATATTTAATGAGATAACATTATAACGAAAGAGAACATTGTAGCTATACAGAAATGTCTTAGAAATGCCTTTTGCAGTCATAAAATGGAGTGAAGATTTTTTTTTTCTCTCTTGCATTTTCTTCCCTCCTGCCCACCCTCCTCCCCTTGCTGAACGTCTGGACAATGAATGTTCTTTTGTAGGGATGAACACACAGTCTCAGACGTTAAACTTGCTCTGCAAAGTGTTTGCACTCAGATAAAGCTCTTTTATACATGACATTTCCTGCATTATAGCAACTAGGTTTAAAAAAAAGTGTTTAAGGAAGACTTAACTTGACATAGCAAGGCTGTACTTAGCTTGAACTTCCTTTTTAAAATGTCAGTGTCACTTAACAAAGCCCTTAACATCTTCCTCAGCATTGCCATCAGTCCCCTCCCAGAGCTGGCGCATGGGGTATCTATGAGCTCGTGGGTGCAACCAGGCGATTCTTGCTGTTGTGAGGTTGGGGACTGCTTGTCATGCCTCTGATAAAGGTGTATCTTTATGTACTCCCCAAGCTGTGCATCCACCCGCTTTGCTACAACAAAGGCCTCCAGTTTGTAACTCACCGAAGAAGCCTCTCAGTCAAGAAGAACTTCATCAGAGTAGAAACTTAGCACAAGGCTTTTCTCAGCACATTTCTGCCAGGAGGAGCCTATGCATATTGTATTTTTTAAAAAAATGTGTTTTATCCATTCAGGAGTATCACCCTTAGGACTTTACCTGCAATGGAGTAGACACAGCACAGTGAGACTCCCTTTGCTTAACGTGATCAGCTGTGTGTCCACTTACTGACTCGAGTCACTCTGTGCATTTAGTTCCTCCCCCCCCCCCTTTTTTTTCCTTTTACAAATAGATTTTGGCCACTGCTTTTAAAATTGTTCATATTTCCATTTTAACTAGATGAGTCTAACCACTAAAGCTGTCTTGCTTTTAATGCTGTTCAGGATGTGTCTTTTTTTTTAAATTTTTTTTCTTTCCTTCTTCAGTCAAGTCTACAAAGAATACTCTGTTTTATGTGCTTTATATGTATGATTTTGTCTTAAAGGACGACTCATTTCCTCTACTTTAGAGGTATTTTCTTAAATCTGTCACTTCCTGTCTCTTGGCTGTCTGATTTGCCAGTTTTTACATACTTTTTTTTGTAACTGTTACGCTCATTAACTTCTCAAATCCTCTGGGAGTTGTGTCCTTGCCCCGGCAAGGTGAAACTCTGTTTTCATTCTCTGGCAAGAAATATTTGATGATTAATTTAATTGCTAAATTGGCTTCTAAGCAGAAGCAGGCTTGGAAAACTGAAGGGGAATTAATCATGCCCGCTTAACAGAAGGGACTTGAAAATGTGGAAGCTTGCACTAAAGACGTCAGTGAAAACCAAGGTGCACAGTAGCTAACAAGCTTTTAGTATTTTATCATACTTTTTTTTGATTTCTTGCTGGCTTTCACTGCTTTTTGGCTGCTTGAAGAACAGACCATTGCCTCCTAAGAAGAGAGCAAAGTCTTCTCATCTGTTGAGAACACTATCAGGCTCTAAGGGTGAAGCCGCTGGGCTTTTGAGTGAACACCTGAAAATTCATTTACCAGCACAAAATACAAACGTAGGGACACCCACAGATGGAGCCATGCAGGTACTTGTGCTGCTTTTCAGAAACTAAAAATGTAGTTCCCAACCTCTCTGTAGGTTTGGAGAGTTAAGATGTATTCCATGAGCGGGTACATGAATGAGCAGGAGGAAAAGCTCTGATCCACTTCTTGTAGCCTCAGTGCTCACAGATTGTGCTGAGGCCTTCATCTTTCACCTGTCCTGCAGCAAAAGGGCTGGTTTCGCAGTCTGGTTCCTTGTGCAAAAACAGCCTCATGCTTATAAATGTTTCTCTTGAACTTTCTACAGACATGTCTGAATCAATTTGGATTGAACTGTCTTTAATGTATACACAATAGGAAATTAATTCTGGTATAATAAAGAATTATATTGGTTCAAATAGGCAAGCGCTGCCTCAGATAATATTTAATTTTTTTATTTTTTTTTTTTTTTTGTACTAGAAGTGTAATACAGATGAGTTACACGAGCTACTTCTAAATAAGACCTGGCATAAAGTTGAATTTTCCTCTGATGTAAATGGGTGTAACTTGATCAGGTGGCAAGGTTATGCTGGTTTACATCAGCTAGAGATTAGGCTTAGAAATCTTGTATGTGACTACATACAAGTACGATGAAAAAATAGTAAGGTCTAAAGGGTATTTTTTGTTCAGTATTTTATTAAATTGAATCCCTTTTGAAAAAGCTTCTGCCTGCAACACTAGGTGTCTTAGAGTGAGCTCAACTTCTTGGGAGTTGAGCATTATTGCAACTTCTGTAATTACCCAAAATAACTGTTCTGTACATAAGATTGGCATGACATTAAAGCTCTGTGTCTTGGGCTTTTGCAGGACTAAGCTCCAGTAATGACTCTTCCATTATCTAGCTGGGAATCTCCCTTTGAAATGCATAAAGTCCTTTATAAGTAAGGGGGGTGAGGTGTCAAGCTGTACAATGTCTGATTTTCATTAACCATGTAAGATCTGCTATTGGTAGGAGATGTCACTAAGGTTTTGCATATACTGTGACTTGGGAAGAAATGGGAACTTAAGAGCAAATTTTGTGTTTGGAGAGGTAGGAGAAGCAATTTTATTACAGGTTGTTACGTGTTTTGCCTTCTGTCTCCATTGGCAGAGATTAGCACTGTTGTGGCATTATTAGGATATTAGATTTGGTATTTGGAGGTTAAATTAAGTGGAGGAAAGAAATGAGAAATTATGGATGTGAAAAATATTCTTACATAGGTAAAACCACTGAAGTTATTCCATACATTAATAAATGACATTTCTTATAAAATGCACCTATAACATTAAAGTCTCCAAGGTGACTGTAACTTCAAGAAATACCTTCCTGCAACTCCTGGATAAAGACACTGAGTTTTTCTGCATCGTTTGCCATGCGTTAATTCAGACATGCAAATAATGACTGAAGAACCTTATTTCCATAGTGCAGGAAGTATTTTCTGAAGAACAAGCAACCCTGATTGGTATCAGCATTGTATTGAACATGGACCTATCCTTTGAAAATCCTTTTTTGCTAGTGAAACTGGCTCCAACCGCAAATCTTCTAGTTCTACTCAATTTTAATTATTTTTGCATTTGCTTTTCAGTAAATGTTAATAGTCCAAGAACTACAGTCTGTTGATTGTTTTTCCACTATTTATATAGCAATCGAGCAGAGCCAATATAAATCTAATTGGTTTTGAGCATTGTCATTTTTTAAGTGTGTCAGATGTTATAAGGCAGGTGTAAATGAAAACACAGCTGTGGTTCATGTGGTTGTTATGTACAACTGACTGGTTTGGTACTTAAACAATTGAAGAAATTAACAGTTATCTTGTGCACATTGTCAAGTAAATTGAGATCTAAAATGCCTGAGTTGTAAGTATGCATTAATTGTATGCACAAATTTCTGAAATACCATCCTGCTGAAGTGTTGGTAAAGCACTGGGTGTCTGGTATGGGCTTTGACCTCCAGATGGGAAAAGTAACAGGGAAAAATAATTATGCAGTAAAATTAAAATTTCCTACATGGAATGGGGCAGGGTTTTTTTGTAACAGAAGAGAGTGATGGGACTTGAGATGATGTCTGTAAACTTTACTTTTCCTCTCTTGAAATCTGAAGGGAGAACCCAAGACTTCCTCCTTGCTAGTCCTGTAAGTGCCATGTTCTAGACATTTCTGTGCATCTCAACCACTTTTTCAGTGATTTTTTCATTAATCGCTTGGGAGATCTGTTTTTTTTCCCTTTAAGTTATAACCAAATAGTGTCTTGTCTTAGGATCAGAAAATACCTTCTTTACACTGTTAACTGGTCCCTTCACATTTAGATTACTGCTTTACAAATATTTGTGAACATTTTAGTAGCTCATACTTGGCACCTTTCAAACTAATGACATTGTTCTTTCCTTTGTCCATCTGTCCACGGTCTGCCATATGCTTGGGTAGTTTGTTGCTATGTTGGGGTTTTCCCCAGTTGTTCTAGTTTTGCAGCCAGCTTTCTGGCAGGAACATCTTCAGAAGGTGCAGTATTGGAGTAAATGTGTGATTTTAGCTCCCCGGCCCTGAACGTGGGGATACCATTAATATATCCCAAAGCAATAGCCTTTTTGCTGCATTGGTGATTAAATTGCTTTCTAGCTCACACTGTAAGAAGTAAAAACACTATTGCTCTCCTTTTGTGGGATAGTCTGTCAGGGGCTATTAAACATAATGGTCCAAATGCAATCTCCAGCTCAGGAAACTCTTTGACTGTTGTCTGCTGCAAGCTGGAAAGTAGTATGAGGGCAAGGACCATCCTGTATCTGCCCTGCTGCTTGGATGCTTCCCGGAGAAATTCACAACTGCCCACTGTCTGACAAGACATTAGCCAGGAGGGCCTTTAATCCGACACAGCGTGGCTGCTATATGTTTATATTCTTAAGTTCCTCCTGGTGCCGCCTTTGTCTTACTGAGTTGTCCAAATTGTTCGCCAGCTGGCTTGTAAACTCTGGATGCATGTCATCTGGTTTCACTGCGTCAATGGGATGAAACAAGATGAAATACATTAACTGTTCCTCTGACCCTTTTTTTCCAGCACTGTGAGCTTCTCTGTTTCAAGAGAAATGTGAGTGAAGGCTTTTACCGGCTTGGTGTCACCTTTTGGTTTCTTCCTCTGTATTTCAGTGATGGGTCCCTGTCCAGAGCTTTCCCTCCCCTGGATGGGTTTGTGTCACTGCTGCTGTTTAAACTTTGTGATGTTGGTGTCTTAAAGAGCATTGCTCTTTAAAAATTGTACTGCTACTCTGTGTCCTGGGGTCATCTTCTCCCATGTACCCATTTCTCCACAGGTTTTAATTTCTGCTGCCTTTCAGTCTTTCCCTGCAACCAAATGACTTGTGTGCCATTTTCTTTTTGGTTGTAGTGGATTTGCACTGCTTAACCTCTGTGCTTAGCACTGAGAAGTGGCATTCAGTTTACTTCAACCTGTTTTCCTCCTCTTATTGCCACCTGGAGGATCTTGTGAGCTCATTTAACAGCCTTCAACCTCTACTCTCTACCTGTTAATATTTTTCTTTGAATTCCTACCATCCACTGGAGCATTGCCTCTTACTAATTGAGAGCTAATGCTAAGTAGGGCAAACATTGTAAAGGGCAGCTTTTCCATGAAGAGCCTCCTTAATTGCTGGTGGGAGAGGGTTATATCTGTAGTGTTTCCTTTCCCTTTGCTTAATGCAGGTTCAAGTATTGCCCTTTCTGCTGGTACATGAAAACACTTTATTAAAGGTTAGTGCTTTGTATTTGAAGGTAGTGATTAATGAAACTTCGTGGTATAGGATTATTTTTGGTATTAGGAAAAGAAATGGGCATCCAAATGTGTGTATTCCAGTAAATCTTAAGCTTATTCAGGCACTTCTGAGATACTGGCAATTGTGTCTTTGGTTTGTTTTGAGAGAAAAGATTACTTGGAGACAATAGACCAAAGGGACCCTACCCTCTTATATTAGGAAATACTAAGGAATGCTGAGTCAGTGGCTTCAGTTGTTACCTGCTCACTGGAGTTTGGCAGATTTTGCAAGCAGTATTCTGCATGGTTGCCCAAACCAGGTACCAAGTTGTTTGAGTGTGTGCTGTCTCCTGGTTTTCACCAACGGATTTTGTGCTTTCCTCCTTCTCCTCTGTCTCGTGGGAAAGTGAAGTGTTTGGTGGAGAACTTCCTTGACCAGACTGTGATGCTAAATCTTATTGTCAGTTGAACTTTCAATTTATAGATGGGTCTGGGTTGCTTTTAATTCGAATGCCTTGTCTTGTTTCTCTTCTCTTCCCTCTCTTTAAATATCTGCCCTGTCCTTTACAGCGCTCCAAAGGGCGCTGCGGCAGAAAGGGAACGCCTGAACAATGCAACACGAAGTCAAGAGCTTTTTAAATTTGAGTTAATATTCTTTCTTAAAGAAATTTGGCCTGGGGCTACGTGTGTGCAGATGGGAAAGATGGAAAGACACATCTGCTTTTTTTACTGATGTCTAATGGTTTAAGTACAGTGCCTTGGTCATTTGTTTTTCTGGTCATCAGTAATAGTGATGAATCAGGGTTTCTGGCTCTTAGAGTTTTTGTCAGATTTGTGTAGGAAACCTTTCCATGTTTTGAATAGAGTCATATGGCTGATTAAACTGTGCCTACCCTACAGTGCTGGTTTTTGACCCTTGCAGTTAGTTGGAAAACCCCAGCTGGTTATCAGCACAGGCAAGGTGGGTGCGGGAGGATGGCACTTCCTACTTGCTGGCTTGGCCCTCCCATCACCCCTTGGAAGCCTGCTGGCATACAAACTGGCCTCCCTTTTGTGTAAGGGTGATGTTAGGCAGCAGATTAAGGCAATTCTGAAATAGCAGGCTCATGCAAGGAGTGCAATGAATATCTAGCATCTCAGAGAAAATGCTTGGTAGTTATCACACCAAGTGATTAGTTTTCATCCAGATCAGCTCTCTGAGCTGGCTGGTCCCACAGCTTGTGCCAGCGCTAGAAGGAAGATGGGCCCCTTCCAGCAGCATCAGCTGCGTCTTAAATAGGCTCAGGCTGTTCCTCAACCCGTCTGAGTGGCCTTTCGACACTGCTGCACTCATCCCAAAGCAGCAATGGACCTGACCTGCTGAAATAATCTAACTTGAAATGGTGGCTCATTAAAAACTAGATACACCTCGAGTGCTGGCATGGCCAGGAAAGAGGGTACTGGCTCGCTGAACTTTCCATTTCTTCAGAAAGTGATTTCTTTGATATGAATCTGTATCACTATTTAGTTTTAAACCAACAGCTTAAATTTAATTAGGCTTTTGACAGAGGCAAAGGCTTCTGTGATTTGAGCACTCCTGTAGTAGTTAATTTTCCAAGAGTTTTTGAGACATTTGGATGTCACTTATTTCAAAAGGTAAGGAGTATATTTTTGTGGGGTCCTTTCTACCTCTGATATCATTCAAATCGTTTTATCTTGGCTTTAAAGCTGTAGGCATTTCTGAGGAAGTTGGGCTGGTGTTCATTCCAACTGTGCACTGCTCATTCTGTTCATGTTGTGGGGGGTTATTTTCTGTTTCTCATGTGGAATAAGGAGAGAATTTGGTAGTTCATATCTGTTAAATTGGTGTCACAGAAGTGAATATTTAAATTGAAGGCTCTTTTTGGTGAAAAACAGTTTTGAAAAGTGAACAACTTAGGAGTTGTTTCCTAAAAGTTTATTATTAATAATGATTTTTGTAGTTGGAACATGATATTTTTATAGTATTGACTTGATAATGTTGTCCTTTTACTTTTGCTGGCAACCTTTAAAATAAATAGTATTACTTTGCCTTATGAAAAGGTAAATAGCAAAAAAAACCAACCCCAAAGTTTGCTAATATGTGCAATCCCATAGACTTTTCAAAATGTTGGAGTTTTAAGGACAGAATGAAGTTAGTCCTTGTTCTTAATCCTTTTTTGTATTCAGGATTATAGCTCCCACAACAGAATCAGACATGAAAAAGGGATTTTTGCAGCAGCGCTTTGCCTTTTCTGTATCTTAAGCACAAAGATAAGCATGTTTATGCTTGAACATGACGACACTATGGAAAGTAATTGTTGACCTGATTAGCTCTATTGAGACCAAGCTCGCCTTCCTGTGCTTTATGGGTGTTCATCTGCCTGGGGCAGCGAAGGCTGCACTACTAAAGCTTCTGCCTCATTTCCATTCTGTAGCTACTCAGAGGATCGAACAAGTTTGGACAGCAGACAAAAGGCAGGCCTGTAATAGTCCCTTCTGCATGTCAGACTTTGACAAGTTTGTGTGTTTGAGGAAGCTGGAAGTAATAAAGGCTGAGCAGAAGAGACGACTCAGTATCTTTAGGAAGACCCGTATGCTTTTTTTTTAATGTTGCTTGATTATTTTGTTGTTTCTGTTGTTGTTGTCTTGGCTGATTTTTTTTTTTTCCTGTGAAAAAATGGATTTTTATTTTAACCTCTTTTTCTTTTAATCCAGGCATTCAGGAAACCTGAAATTGAAATTGGCTTGTATTGATGGCTAGATAGAGCTGAGAAGCAGACAACTGGAATTTCTCTCTCAGAAAGCAAGTATTCAGTTAAATCAGTAAATCCCGCTATGACAGTTTAATCCTAAACTGGAGCATGAAGCTTTATGCAATGAAACAAATGTCCACAATGTTAGGGAGGACTCTCAGAAGCCTCATTTAACTGCTGGAAATGAAGACATGCTAACATGCTGCTCATTCCATAAATATTTCCCAATTGTAAGCCGTAATGGGCAAATAGATTACCTTTCACCACAGTTGTGATTAAAAATGGTAGGATTGCTAAACCGTCAGCATACAAAACTTTCTAAGAATGTGCACCCATGTGAGGTGGTGTCTTTCCTCTGTCCTTAATTTTTACCACAGCTGAAATGGAAAGCTTGGGGCAATAACGTGATATTCTGTCTCTGTAGGGTCAGGCTTAGGATAATCACTTGTTCTTTACCTGGACTCTGTATTTACAAACAGCAGTGTTGTGGATAGGGTGTGTGCCTAACATACTCAGTCTGCAAGACCACCACATTAAAGGTTAAAGTGTGATGGAAGGATCTGTATTTCCTTGATTAGATTTCATCTGTTTATTATCAGTCTGTAGCCATGTTTTCTCTGTATGTCATTTCCAGATGTATGTGTTTGGTTTATTGACACCACTGCTCTGTGATGTTGAGGTATAACCTTTTGCCTTGTGCTCTCCGCTCTGCCTGTACTTGCCTGTTGTGTGTCACCTTACTTTTGCCTTAAATTTGGAGGTCAGAGAGAGGTTGGGGTTTTTGTTGAGGTCTTTGTGTGTGTATGTGTTTCTGTTTTCTTGTTGGGTGTTGGGGTTTTTTTGGTTTTTTGGTTTTTTTCTTTCTTTTCATATTGTTACCAAGCCAAGCCTGATGGCTTCTCATCTGGGGTAACAGAGAGCCTTTGGCCATCCCAAGACTATAAATAATAAACAGAATTGTCTTTAACTTGCAGATTTTGAGCAAGTCTTTCTTGGAGTAGCTCTGGAGGTGGTGATTAGAGCCGAGGTTGGTTGTCTGATGAGTGTGAAGTTCTCACAGCTGTCTGGCAGAGCTGTCTGCTTCCTGCAAATCCTTGTTGTACAGTTGGCTCAGAATCCATGGTAATATAAAGTATCTTTTGACAAGTTCTTTTTTTCTTTCCTTTTTTAATTTTTTTTTTATATCACCCTTCTCTGACTCCAGCACATGATCTCAGGTCCTGCTTACGTGACAATAAAATAGGCCTTTTCTTTCTGACAGTGGGCATTTCTGATAGCTCCCCAAATCTGATGTCCCGTGGGCAGGGAGAACATGCCCAGTTAGAGACAGCTCTGCCCAGTCTGTAATACCACTTAGTTAGTCTTTCATCTGGCTTATTAGATGCATGGGAGAGCAGTTTCTTATACCTGTCCAATTTCCATTTCCAATTTCCATTCTATGGAATGGACATTTCCCAAAAGCCATAGCAGAATTTTACATCGAAACCTTGCCTAGAACCTGTTTTGGTCAATGGACCTTGTTTTTTAGTTTTCCTCTTTGTAAGGGATTGTTCATAAAATGCTGGAGATGCTTATTTAATTTCATCCCAGAAGTTTTACATGCTGCAGAAATTTCAGATTATTCCAGACACTTATCAGGAAAAAACCTTGGAAATAGAAATGTACGTAATTGGATATGTGCGCAGAGATCCCTGCAGGGTGTGTGTTTCAAAGACTCTTGTCTCTGCTGTTAATAACAGCCCAAAAGACCGCAGGCATCTATTTGAGGTTTTTTTACTAAGGGGTATGGCAAAAAAAAAAGCATAATATAATTTAATACAATATTAAAATACTAGTCAAATACAAAATTTACCTTTCTTATTTGAGGCACTAGATTAGCCTGTAGGCCCTCAAATTTAGACTTGGGTTTGGTTCATATTTTTAAAGGGAGGAGCCGGGGAAGCTGGTGTTTAAAATATCTCAGTTTCTTTTATTCATGGTTGTCTTCCAAGCATTTAACAGTGGTAAGTCTTACTGGAGATTGTCTTGATCTGGCACAGATTTCCCGTGTCGCTAGCTCTCACTCTTCAGGCCCTCCTGAGGGGTGCATGTGAATATACTGCTAATGACCCTCAGAGGTGTTTCGTAGAGTTATGTCTGCTGCAGCCTTGCCTTTTTGCAAGGAGTGGCGTGCTGCGGTCCTCCTCGCTGGCTTTCTGCAGCATGCAGTCAGGCTGAGTGCCTAACTGTCCGCGTAACGCTGGGCAGCCTGTCTGTGTCTGGGCTTGGAAGCAGAAGCGGCTGCTTGGCAGAGAGATCAAACTCTTTTCTGAGAACTGCATGGGTGTGAGACCAGACACAAGGATGGGCACAGTTCTGGGTTTCTTTCTCTGTCCCTCAACCATAGCTTGCTGTGGTCTCTGTTCCTTCATCTGAGAAATTGCAGAAGCCAGTTGTCACAGTGCTGATGTAGTTTTCTCTTCTTGCTGCTTGAACTATCCAACCATGTGTAATTGTTGGAGAGGATGTCCTAACAGTACCATAATTTGCTTTCCTTGGGTAAGATGACCAAATTCTAGGAGTAATTGGCCAGGAGGGCATACCTGTATTCCTGCCAGTAGAGCATGTCTTTGCTGGCGGTGGCTGTAATGTGAAACCCTCCCAGAACATATCAAACCATTAAAAGTGACCTTTGGTGACTTTCCTTGTGAGCTTCTTGTATCTAGCAATATCCTTAGTACAGCTCGTAAAACAGCCACTAGCTGTCCTTGGTGGTGATTAAATTACAGCAATTCAAATGTCTCCACTAATCAGACAACTATCTCCTTTAAAAGGCTATGCAACATATACAGAATGGCTGATTCAGAAAGCCAGGTGGTCAGCTGAGATGTTCACTGCCTTGAGTGCACCTTGTGGTCCTGCAGCATTTGCTACGGGAAGGGCATGCAGCCAGTGTCTGCTCCCACACGCTGCAGTCCCCGAGTGCAGCAAGGAAATTCCAGAGGTATGTTACATTGAGGTCATGTTTCTCCCAACACAAGTCCAAAATGACTTTTTGTGCATTCCCTCTTTCATCCTCTTTGGGGATAGCAACATGTCCCAGTACGTCATGCATGTGGTGACAAGCTTTTGCAAGCGCTGCCCCCCCACCTGACCCAGCCTAGCTACAAGGCAACAAAAAAAGGGCTCTTTCTGTGAAGCTTTCAAAGAGGAAGTCTGGAGGAATATGCACCTTTTCAGCGTTCAGTGGCTACTTAACTGAGCAGTGGTTGGCAGTCCAGCACGTTAACAGCTTGAGACTTGGGACACATCTAGTCTAATACGTGCTGGTGAAGGACATTAGGACTGACATTATGTTGTGGGACAGGAAAGCAGAGCTGGGTAGCTTGGTGAGAGATGACATTGTACACTTCCCATATGTGGATTTAGTTTTTCTCGTGGTATAAAGAAGGGATTTGCAAACCTTTAGTTGTATTCAAATACACTGTCTAAAGGTGTATTCATCATTTAACAAAGTAACGTTGAAGCCTTGACAGTTTAAGGATACAAATGAAGTGAGGTTTAGAGGAGGAGCCAAGTTTTCTAATATATATTTTTTTTTTTAATATTATTTGGTCTAAGCAGAAAGGCTTTCAGGCCAACAGCCCTCCTTCAGACTGGAAAAGAAGACTTAGGTGCCGAAAGCTTGTCAGTCTCTTTGCCCTCCCAGCCCCCCGGGCTCCTTGTTTGTATCTGTTGGTCTAATAAAAGGTATTACATCTCCTGAAAAATGTTTCCTCACTAAACATTTAAACACACTGGTTTGGATTTGTCAAAACTGTCTAGGTGAATTAAGCAGGTTTCCATAACACTCCTGAACAGCCTTTAAGTCATGAAGATGGATTTGGAAATGCTATCCAACTTTTTTTAAGTGGGTGGTAAAGTAGTATGGACAATACAGGGGCCTTTTACGTTTCAGTTGTTGAAAACTTCCCTCATTTTGAAGTCTAGGTAGCGTCTATTTAAACACTAGTCCTGCAGCAGATACTTGCTTTGCTTTTCTCCCTTTTAATGCAGCTGGGCTTTTCAGTTACTGGAGCTTCTGCCGCATCATCATCTAGTGTTACCTGCAGCTCTTGTTATGCATTTCCGCAGAAATGTTTGCTTTATTTAGTGCTCTTATCCACCAAACTCCCCAAACTCTTTATTTTCCACTAGATAGCTGCTCGTTCCTGTCTTTTGGAAGCACTGAAACATGTTGTCTTAGCGAGCAGCTCCTAATGTAATGTAGCACCAGTTACTTGCCTGCTTTATGAGGTGTTGGGCCCTGATTAGCATTTGCTGCCAGCAGACTTGATAATCCCTCCAGAACAGACACATCAATAAAATAGCTCCCAAAATACCATGGACATGTTGCAAGGGATGAGAATTCAGCCTCTGCCAGGCTTGGGGCTGCTCTGGCTTTGTTGCTGGGGTGGAGAAGGGATGTGTCAAGGTGTCATGCCGAAGGAGTCCCCTCCTTCCAAACACGTGGATACTGTGAAATGTTCTGGTTCTTGGCTATTGGTTTTTAGTGTTAACTGAGAAATCATATTCTTGACCACTGTTTCTCAAATACTTTCTGCAGGTGAGCTTAGAAGTGCTGCTTTAAGGATCATGAAGCCATTAACATTCTCATGACAAATTCTGACCTTTAAAACAAAATGTTCGTGGTCATATTCGCAAAGTGCAGGGAAGGAAGAACGTGGAAAGATTAGTGCAGCTCTGGGTGTGTTCCCTTCCATAAATGCACTATAGGAGAATTAAACAACCTGCAAGGAGCTGGTTCTCGCTCTTGCTGCACTGCTTTTTTTTATATTAACAAGCAATCTTTGTCAAAGTGACAGTGTACCAGAATCTCCAGTGTATGAGACAGCTCAACTGATCTTTTTTTTAAATTATTTTTTTTTAACCTGCTGAATGAAGGCATGTATTGGCTGGATCAGGCTACCTGGCATTTATAAAGATCTGTCTTTCAAGCATGCAGTGGTCTGCTTTTCAGTAGCATTACTGTCTTTGAAAATTATGTTGATACTTTGGCAGCCCATTGACAGATCTGATTTTTTTTCAAAATGTGGGTAGTTACAGGCTCACAAATAACGGCTCCTGTGGGAGTATATGTAGTGCAGGCTGTAGGGTGGTGTAAAAGTAGGAGCCTGAGTAGGAAGGTGCAAGAAACAAATGGGCTGTGGCAGTTGCATACATTTGCAGTAAGCTTTCTTCCCTTAGCTAAGGCATTTCAAGTCAATCTGGGTGTTGCTGTGCTAGGCTGTAAATATCCCTACTTGTTCTACATGGCTTAAGCTTGTATCCCACTATCAGGGAAAAACACCACACGACTGCAGCAAGTTGCAATATAAAAGGGTTTGTATTTGAAGAAGCTGGAGGCATCTGATTTTTCTCGTGTTGCTTGTAGAGGCCTTTTCTGAGTGCTGCTGTTTTCCAGCAGTAGGTTTGGCCTCAAAAAGGCGTTTGCTAGAACTGGGTTTAATTGTACGTCTCTTGTACTTAGTGGATTTGTTCAGACTCTGAACCCTAAAGAAACACACTTACAACTATCATAGGCACTTCTGTTGCTTGGCTTCTGCGTCCCATTGATTTCTGGTTCCATGCAAGCTTGCAAGTTAAATATAAAGGGTTTTGTAAACTTCATCCAATATCTCTGAGAAAACCAGAAATTTAGTAGACTGAGTTCAGTGGTGCTGAATATCTGTTTGAAGGTAGAAAATCATGGATTTCCAAAAAGATGCTCCTTCCTCTTAGGCATCTAGACAGAGTAGGGAGATTTTTCATCGGAATTTGAGAGCAGGGTCCTTCGGACTGTGAGGTCTTTCCTGTGAAATCATCTTGTATTTTTTTGGTGAGGACAGAGGGCTTAGTATTCAGTTCCTGAACCTCTTGACCCAGAGGAATTTGGCCTCTTCCACTGCTCACAGTGCCCAGTCGCAATCCCACCAGACTTAGAAAACTCCACAGGAGATGGGTAAGACTGTCACTGTTCACTCCTCTGCTGCAGAGGCAGTTTCTCTTTCTGCTAGGATGGCTTTTTTATTTTTTGAGTCCCTGAACTTCTCAGGAAGAAGTGGCTGTAGGAGTTTAGTGGAAATGGCAAATTTAATGGTTTCTAAAACAAGCAAGCATCTTATTTCTTCACATCCTACCCTCTGTGGAGGTTTCCTGCTGGTACTGTTGATGACATTTATAGCTGTTGCTAACGGGGAAAGGGCAAAAAAAGAGACTTGTTATTTTTCCTGTCATAGCAGTACTCAGGACATCATCTTTAAGAAATTGGACCTGGAAAGCTCTCTTATTAGCTATTAGCCTTCCTGTCCTTTCCATATGAGCTCCCCCAAACTTCTTTGCAGTATTCTGTAACATGGGGTTTTGAAGCATTTGAGTATTTGCTTTAACTGCAGTAACTGATTTAAATGCATTTACCCCCAGAAGAGATAAAAATCTTATTTCTTTCCTTGAGCAAGCTGCTTTCACATCTCAAAGCCACCATACAAACTTCAGAATTCAGATTGTTTCAAAGATGCCAGGGAAAACAAAACATTCACCTTCTGTTGTGAGTTGAATGGAATAAGGTGTTCTGCTCACTGGCCTGTTCTTCAATATCCAAATGGCTGCTTAAAGGTTTTTTCCACTTCTGAGCTGTCTGTGAAGGGATCAGGAGCTCTGTGCTCTTCCCCCACATGGGAGGTATTCCAAATGTTTAAAATGGTTTAAGAATGGATCTAGAAGAAGCCTTATAACAGACTGGTAGAGCAGGGAATAAATGTGCAGTGTTTAGAAATGCAGCATTTGGTATACAGTTTTCTTTAAAAAAAAAAAAAAAAACACCACAAAAGATTCAGGAAAATTGGCAGGGAAAAGGAGGCTGAAGATCACAGTTCCTGCATGGAGTGGTGTTGAAATCTGCAAGCTCTCTTGAAATAATGGGTTTTAAAGGGAGACTTTAGACCCCTACCTTTCTGACAGTTCTGCATCTTGCATCACACTTATTTTTAGTACACTTGCCATGTCACAGCACTTATGTAGGATTTTGTTCTTCTGAAAGCAGTCAGGTTCACATAATACCACTACAGGCAAAATCTTTTGCTTGCTTTTGCCTGCCTCTTGGTTTAAAAGAGAGCTAAGTGAAACCGAGAGCTGACTAAAACCATGTGCCTGCAGCCCTCTGCGGTAGTGGTACAGCTCTTTCTGCACACATGCTTGGCAGTGTTTCGTCATCCTTGCTGCAGAGGGAACAGTGTCCCTTTAAGATCTGGCTTCCGTGTCTGTTTGAGGTTTACCCAACTTCGTTTTAGAAGGTACTGTTTGGACTTGCTATGAAGCAATGATCTGAAGGGGATGTCTGATATTTCTAATCTTTTTAAGATACCGTTTAAAATTTGGTCCGACACCTTCCTGCCTTTCTAGGACTTTGTATGGTGCCAAACCTTGTCTTTGCTCAGAACAACCCTGCAGAATTTGGAAAGGAACTCTTTTCTTTGCATCTCATTGCCTTATAATTTATATGGTTTGCTTAAGAGTGCTCTGTGTTGTTGGTATGTATTTCCAAAAAAAGCTGTAGAGAAGGGAGTACAGTTCTGGAGATGTGTAAAAATCTATGTAGGTTTTGGTACTCACTGGAGAAGATGTCTAGGGGAAGAAAGTGGTTCTGGTTTTGAGCTTACCCTGTCATCCAGACAGCACAATTTCCTTAGGGGTCTCAATCTTTCTTTTTTTTTTCTTTCGTTGTTTTTAAGTTACAATTAATGCATTGCAGTGGCAAACTGCTAGCACTTTTCCCCCCATCATTTCTTCCAGAGTCCTTGCTTTGTTCATGCTTTAAATATTAATATAAGGATTAATTCCTATGGTAACTCCATGAAAGTCTGTCTTATTAAAGGTACCACTTCTAATTTTCTCACTGTGCTGCTCCTGAACCTCTCCCTAATTTCCTTTAACTGAAACTGAAGGTTGCTACTGAGACCCTACCAGGATGAAAAGGTGGGGGGAAGTAGTGACCCAGCTTTAAAATTTGCTTCTTGCCAGTTTTCAGCCCAAATCCTTCCAGCACAACAAAGGAAGAATGATCTCTTTTGCTGTGTGAGCACAGAAGAATAAAATTCTGTGTTTGAGCTTTAAATGGATTTGCTGGCATGCACTTACAAGATGTTAAGACTTTGACAGAGGGTGCTTTTATTGAAAGGAGAAGGAGAGATGCAGTAGTTTGTTTGGCTTCCCTTCCCAATTAGGTTTGGTAAAATTAACTTGATTTCCCCCCTTCCCTTTTAATTTTGTTACATATGCAGCTAGAAATCAAAGAATGGGTGTGTGCAATTCAACTTCATCTCTGGGAGAGCTTCTTCTAGATTTCTTACATTGGTCAGGGTGGTGCTCTGCACTCCGGGTGAAGGAGCTGAGCATCTGTTAAGTCGTAGCAGCTTACGACTTTAACTCTTTTGTGTCCAGAAGCTGAGATATCAGGGAAGAAACGCTACTGTGCCATTTTCTAGATCTACGGCACCTTTGTAGCAGGGGCCAGCACAGTACCATACCACGTGTGTCCTACTTACTGGTGCAACAGAAGGACCTGAATTTTTAATCACAATAATATAATTTGTCTTGCTTGCAGAGATCAAAAGGTTGTAATCATCTTCTCAGGGAGAGAGAATACAAATTTGAAGTGAGATAATTTTAAGGTTGTTTGGGGGGGGGTTAATATGCTGTCTCAAGCTTTGATTTGACTGGTCTGCTCTTTGTTACCTTTCTGTTTCCTTTAAAGTCTGAAAACAGTAATTGCTGTGCTAACACTGTCATTACGTGTTGTTTTACTGTGTTATTTCCTCATGTGCTCTTCCTTCAATGGTTCAAAGCCCATTTAATTACACTGATTACAACATTAGCCTGATTTTCTGATCCATACCTGATCTGAGCTTTGTACTTTCCTCACAGCAAGAAAAGAACCTTTCAGGTGTCTACGCTGGTGGCCTGTTCTAACAACTCAATGGAATGGGCGAGACTCTAGGCAGACTTGGTGTTTTGCCATGTGTGTTTGGCGAGTCAGCTCTTCGTGTTTGGATTTTCTGGCTATGTGAACACAAATAAGGACTGGGGGGGGGGGGGGGGGGGGATGATCTGAAAGAAGTCTAGTTGCTTACTGAGTTTATACAGGTGATAGTTTGGGGACCAACCGGCTAGCAAGCAGCATTGCAGACAAGGGACATGGGGTCCTGGTGGACAATGAGCTGCACACGAGGCATCAATATGCCCTTGCGGCAAAGATGGCCAACAGCATCTTGGGATGCGTTGGGGCAGACCATTGCCAGCAGGTCCGAGGGAGGTGGTCCTTCCCCTCTGCTCAGCCCTGGTGAGGCACATCTGGAGTGCTGAGTCCAGTGCTGGGCTCCCAAATACAAGTGAGACATAGACATGCTGGAGTGAGTCCAGTGACAGGCCTCGAGAAAGGTGTGAGAACTGGAGCATTTGGTGTATGGGGAGAGGCAGAGAGAGTTGGGGCTTTCAGCCTGGAGAAAGGAGGCTCAGGGGGATCTCATCAACATGTATAAATACCTGGTGGGGTGGTAAGGAAGATAGAGCCAGTCTCTTCTCAGTGGTGCTCAGTGACTGGATGAGAGGCAATGGGTCCAAACTGGCATACAGGAAATTACATTTAAACATAAGATAAAACTTCGTTACTGCAAGGGTGGTCAGACATGGGAACTGGGTGCCCAGAGAGGCTATGGAGTCTCCATCCTTGGAGACAGTCAACACCCAACTGGGCAGGGTCCTGAGCGACCTGCTTAAGCTGCCCTCTTTTGAGCAGAATGGTGAGACTAGATGATTTCTAGAGGTCCCTCCCCACGTCTTTCATTCTGTTACAGTTAGTGAAGGTTTTTAAAAGGCCTTCAGGCTGGAGTTTACCATTTGGTAAACTACTGGAAAATGCAACCCTTTTGCAATCCTTTTGCCATCAGCAATTGCCTGTTGGATGTGTGAACGTAACTCCAATTGAAATTGCTCGCATGTATCTAAGAGAAGGAGTCCAAGTTGCTTGCTCATAAAACATTTGAGACTTGGGGCTGTTGGCTGCAAATTGGGCAATGCATTCAAATTTGCATTGCATGCGGTAAACCTCTATCTGTGTAATACAAGGGCACGCAACCTTTTCATTGCTAATGGCCCAGTAAATGTTTTCAACATATTTGATGGGCCACATCTTGACACACACTTGTTACTGTGTGTACTGTGCTATGCATAATAAACTAAAACAAATAATATGGCTGTGAGCCATATGTTCCCTGTCATTGGCTTACTACAGCAGAGATTTTCAGAAGAGATTGAAACTTTCAACTTCCTTGTATGTGTTGTCTTGCTCAATCATCTTGGTTTGTGCCAGGTAAAATTGCACTTGTTCTTGGGGCTTGTGGTCTTGAGTTACAGGCTGAGGCGTTAAAAGTTACAGGTCTGTCACTCTCTTAGCATCATTACACACATAACTTTTCCCTGTCAGGCTGGGTATTTGCACGTTGTGCACCAGCAAGTGTCATGCGAGTCCGTGAAAACTGATAGTCAGCACATGGACATTGAACATTTGCAGGGGGGAGACCCAAAACCTGTCTTCATTAATTTTAAATATTGCCTCAAAAGCATTCATACACAACTAGAGCAGTACCTGAGGAGTTCATCCTGCCATCCAGGCAAAATTACAGCCTGTGGTAAATAGGACTGTGGGAACTGCCTTTCCTGTAAAGACACACCAGGATAACAAGCAGCTTGATGGGTGACTTTCCTTTTTGGCCTCCTGCAGTGCTTTGAAAGCCTGGGTGGTCACTTGCAATGTCAGCATCTTCCTTTTTTAAAAAAAAAAGGGAGAGGGGGCACGGGGGCGGGGGGAGAACTTTTAAACAGCTGTCAGTCCAAGAGGCCATAAAGAGCAACAAAGCACTTGCAGTGAGACATGGCAGTTAGTGCCTGGACCCGGTGCATGGGAGCCTTCAGAGGTGACGTCCTGAGGGCACTGGGGTGAGCTTTGAGTCAAAACATGTCCCTTTGGGGCATGCATCCAGCACCACGTTTACTGTACTGCCCAGGGAGGTGTCCCTGTGCTGGGGCTGGCAGTGCAGTGCTGACACAAGGATTTTGCCTTCTGTGGCTTGAGCGGGAGGCTGGTGTCCCCTCCCTGGAAGGCAGGATGCATGCCAGGGCAACAGGACTAGAGACCTCAAGTGCCACCAGCTTCCAGCCTGAAGCTCCCAGTGCAGTCTGTAAGACTCAGAAATGAGCCTATTCTGAAGACCGTAGGAGAAGCTGCAGAGAAAAACATACACACATATCTCCATGGTGGAGGAGGGGAAAAGATGTGTTCTCCCCACCTCCATCCCTTCTTTAATCTTTTTTCTGCAACTGTGGGCTCTCCTGGTTTTGGGGGAGCTGATCCATGTGTACAACTGGGCTCTGCTGCGCTCCTCGATAGCCCTTTGTAGGACATCAGCGAAAAGCGTTGAGCCAAAACCGCAGGATGTGGCATATGCTTGCAGTGGCACGGTGGGATGCAAAGGCAGCTCTCAACCCTCCCTGTTTTAGTTTTGGGGGTTATCCCTACTTTCTCAGAAGATGAAGTAGCCCATAAGAGCAAAGGGGCTGAGGTGTTACCCGTTTCCTGGCTGCACTGCTGAGTGCGAAGCCCTCCAGCAACTGTACAAAAGAGGGTGTGATGTGGAACAGTGACTCTTTACATCCCCCTTAAGGTGAACAGCTGTTCTCAAAAGAAGTCCAGTGCTTCTTTCTTTTCCTTCTTTTCCTAAAGCAATGGAGAATGTAAGGAAGACCAGGGCTTTACTTGCCAAATCTGATCATTTAAGTGGTTTTCCAGAATGCTGTGTTTCATCTTCTGTTGATTAAATGCCTATTTACAGGGGAGAAAAACATTATGCCCTGTTTTTTCTCTGATTACATAAGGGCTGATTTGTATATAGTTTAATAAAAGTTAAAATGTTCCAAATTGAACTGTTTATAACCCTTATGCTTTAAATATATTTAATACCTTTACAGTTTGTCTTAAGCAGGAAAAAAAACCAGTTCAGGGGAAGGCACACATGTTAATACTGTTATATTACTTTTGCATCTTTAATGGCTGCCTACCAATAAATTTAACATTGCCTACACCTTTAAGGCAGGGAAGTGCTGTGTTACCCAGATTTTTATGCAAGTATCGGTGAATGTGTATTTATCTCTTTTTAAATGGGGAAAGTGGGGTGACAGAGAAGCGCTTCAATCTGGTGTCATAGGATATTGCTAGGGGATTTAGTGTGTGTGGGCGATCCTTTCAGGCCAAGGAAGGATAGAGGGGGGATCATACAAAGAACATATTTTGAAGCAAACTGTTCTCATTTTACTTAGAGGGTGTGTAGGGACTTCAGTCACCTTAAGGCTGTGTTGAAAGAAATGTTGTGGGGTTTAGGAGGAAAAAATGTAAAGTTCTGCACATGGAGTGGAATGATGCCTGTGTCAGTACTGGCTGAAAAGGACCTAAGCGTCATGGTGGGCACTAGGTTGAGTACAAGCCCAGAGTACAATTATCACAAATAAAGCAAAGTGTTCATTATCTATGTTAGAAGCCTGGCCAGCAGGATGAGGGAAGTTCTTACCCTCTCTACTTGACACTGGTGAAATACATCTAAAATATTATGCCTTCAGCTCAAAAGGATCATGGAGAAACTGCAGAGAGTTTAGCAGAAGGCCACCAAGATGGCCAGAGACCCATGAGTCATGGATGTCCTCCAAGGAGGAGCTGAGGGAGCTGGACTTGTTTCCTCCAGTGAAGAAGCTAAGGAGTCACCTGACAGCCAGCTACAACTATTTGAAGCGCATATGTGAAGATGATGGAACCGAACTCTTTGGTAGTGCCTGATGGTACAAGGAGCAATGGCCACATAATGAAGCTCCTGGGGTTCAAAGCTGTGCCAATAGCCCTGCTTCAAGCAGGAGGTTGGGCTGGAGTCCCTCAGAAGTCCTTAATAAAAGCTTCTTTAATCTTGTGAAGAGCTCACTCAAACTTTGGGGTAAAATGTGCAACAGCTGTGTACCACTGTGGTCATGAAGCAAACAAAACCTGATCTGGCGAGCCTGAATGTGGCTTTGTTCTGATGTCTTCTGAGTGACTAATGCTGTGAGGAGGTGGGAGGGAGGCACGAACTGGAAACATCTGGGTTGTCATTGCATGGCCAAGTCGCCTACAACTTTGGTGTTCTGTTTGGCCACTTGCACCTATTTAATGTGACTCTGGTTGTAGTGGGTTTAATGCTGCATTTTATTAAAATTAAATTGTGGTGAGCCTGCTGGAGATGTGTAGGAGGATTTTTTTAATCCTGATGTGAAAGAACGTCAGGTAGGAACCAGTGCATGAGGGATTGAAGCGAGACGTGTTCTCTGGGCTTGCGTGCAATGGGGACAGCTTTAGGATGTTGTTGCTTGGGTTGAATTTTTAGGCAGGAGGTGGCAAGGAAGTGAAACAGATCTTGTTTTCACATGCAACATAGATATTCCATTGCAGTCCTGGCAAAAATTCCTGTCTTGTGAATGATATTTAATTTGACTCTCTGTACTACTACTAGGCGGAAATTCTTGTGTGTGTCAGGTTAACACCTAACAGGTTTTTAGGTTAACACTCATGCACGTTTCACGTGCCAGCAATGCGTGTGGTAAAGAAAGCGTCTAAGCACATGATTTTGCCCTGTGAGAATACTGCTTGGAGCAAAATAGTTTCATTTAGGGTTTATCAGCTCATGTCAGGATATATGGGGTCTGGCTTCTTTCCTGGGTCAGCTGCACCTTGTCAGGGCAGACCGACAGCTACTTCTCCCCTTTTGACTCATGGGGTAAATTCTTCCCTCACAGGATATGGCAAATTTTCATTGACTTCAGCATGAGTTTGTCATGCTCTGTGGGAAGAAGTGGGCCCAGAACAGATAGCGCTTCTCGAGATTTTCCAGCAAATATGCGTAAATCTATTTTGTAGCATTTCCACTGTTTGCTGTGGCCCTAGCCATGCCATCATGTGGCTGAAAAGCCTGATTCCCTTACGTAGGAAGTGAGCTCAGCTGCATGTTGGACTCTTGCCTGTGTCTTGGGTTTTCAATATGAACCCGATAAGCTGACCTTCAGGCTGAATATTTTTGGGGAGGGAAGAGGATGCAGAATTATTGTGCAGTTGGTACATCTTGCATTAATTAAAGGTGAAGCAGTGCTTGAAAAAAACACTATTAAAAGGCACTAAAGAGAAAATGGCTGTAGGAAGGCAAAGCTTGGAGGCTCGCCATGCTGCTTCACTGAGCAGTATTGGTGAATGTCCACATGCTGTCCGGTTTGGTACTGATGGCTTAATTTAAGACTGCAAATGCTTGTAAGACCTTCCTGAATGTGAAATGACCCAGTGGAGCAATGCTGGCAGTGCTGTTATGCTTTGGCTTTGTTTTTGACTGGTTGGCTTAAACTGTTCTATCTACTGTCGTGGCTTTTTCATGATTCATTTTTAGAAAGTGCAAGCATGGAAAGCTGTCTGTCTGGCTTACTTTACAGATTATGTCCAAGATTTTCGGTAGCTTATATATGACCACGGTCTTACTTCCTTCTGTGTGAAGGATGGCCGCCAGATTGAGAAGTAGCATGTATCATACCACTGACGCAAATCGAGGGAAATCCGGGAGCTGTCTGCTGGAACAGCTGGTTGCCCTTTTTTTGAGGGAAAGTGGAAAAAAAACAGGACAAAATTGAGCAACAGTGTGTGATACTTGAGCCACCAGTGCGTAGAGTGATTGTCTCCACTGCCGCCTTAATCAGACATTCGATAAGCAAGTTAGAGCAGCACTTGGGAATTCTGAATGTGGTTGAGATGTCCTAGTTTGTGAGGAGTTTCAGGGCTGTGCCTGTAGGCAAATTATTCAGAGTGATGATTATTCAGAATTTGAAACTTCCAAATCAGGGAGGAAGGGAAGGAAACATACTCGGGAGCTGAATTTTTTAATTATTTTAAAGTGGAAATATTCTAGTCAGCATGCTTTTAATTGCAAGTGATGCATTTTAATGTGTTTCCTTCAGCTCGTGTTGCTGAAGAGAATTATGTCCAATACAGAGAATCCTCTTTATCTCACCACTTTGTCCGGGAGAAAAGATTGAGTGGCTGATCTAGTTCATGTTAATATCCCTTCGCTCTCTTTCTGGGGAGCAGGCAGACAGCAGAAAGCACAGAATGATGAGAGAACAGCAGCGAGATCCTTTGCAGTGCTGAGGTGAGGGATGCTCAGTGCTGCAGCAAAGCAAGTACGTGAAAAGAGTAATGAAGTCCAGCCGCTGTCAGCCCCTCTGACAGCCTGTCCAGTGCCGTGTTGTAGTACAAGTCATTTATGTCAAGGTGGCAAAACAGAGTGTCCCTGTTGCACTGTGAGTCAACATAAGGAGAGGTGTTGAAGCAGATCCTCTTATGTAGTGCAGGCTAAAGCAAGCTGATGAGATGTGCACTCAGCATTGCTTCTCAGCATTAAAGTCAAGGGGGACAACAAAGCCTGATTTCTCCAGGGTTTCTTTTCCCTGCCACATGTTTTTTGCTGGGCTGTTGTGAAAATATCAGCATATGAGTGTGAACGCTGGCACTGGACTTCTTTAAAAAGAAAAAAAAAAATCGCTCCCTTCTGATTAACCTCTTACCTCTGTCTTCTGCATCATCATTGCTTAATTATTGCTAATGATTATCAGGGAAGTTAAAGGAGAGGCATTCACAGGGTCTGTAATGAAATCTGCAGTTGGACAATAGAGGAATAAAATCTCTGATTATCCAGGCTGGGAATTTAGCTGTGATAGTATGACTACATATTCAGCAGTGATTATATGCAAGATTACATGTCCTTCTGGAGAGATCTTTAGCTTAACTGGCTCTGTGGGAGGCATCTGGGATCAAGCTAGAATCCCATAATATGTAGAGCAATTCATGCTAGGAATTGCACATGCAATTTTAATTAGTTTAAAGGGGCATTTTCTCAAGCATTTTGCAGATGGGAATGTTTGAATTGATGGTCAGCAAGGAAATAGCATAGCAGGGAATTTCACTAGGGTTGATGCTATAGAGACACATATATAAAATATTGTCAGTGTATAGAATATGGCTTGTATGTGTGTTCTATGTTCTAGCATGTGTGCTTTGAAAGGTTTATGGACCTGGAAGCTGCATCTCAGCTTCTTGAGAGTATAAATTTTCAGCACTACTTCTTCCAGTAAAATCAGGTGAGTAGTCTAGACAGAGGTGACGGAGGATTTCCCTCTGAACAGGAACCCAGTGGAAGCTAGAAAGTGGAGTGAGTCTAATGGGAGAGGACAGGGCTTGGGCCTCTGCTTTTTTTTTTTTTTTTAAACTGTAGTTAGCTGGCAGTCCATCCAAAAACAGTTGGCTGTATTAATTCTTCCTAAGTGAAAGCTTTACATGGGTGTAACTCTTTCTTTTCTTTGGCAGCCAAAACATTTTTATTTCCAAAGGCAGAAAAGTCTGTGGTTTTTTTTGTTTGGTGCCTTTTCTAGGTAATGGAGCTTCAGCTAACCCAGCACTTATAAACATTTTAAATTAAATTTAAAAAAAAAAAAGGGGGGGAAAAGGGACACAAATGCAGACTGGGAAAGTGGGACAAGGGCAGCACTGCAGCTGGCTGCTCAGCCGGATGGCATGGAAAGGGCATGGTGGGAGGTGTCATAACATTTAAGAAGAAACATGTTTTAAAACTTCGGATGGCATGCTTTTTATGTAGCACCTATTAACCCCTAAACTTCGTTGCTGCAACATACTGATCTGCCAAAGCCCTCTGTGGGGTTAGGAGGGATTATGGCCACATATCAGTATTAGCCTTGGCAACCATGCTACAACAAAAACATGTGCATCAGTTGTGAGCTTTCCTGTGTCAGGGAATAAGTTAATGAGTAAGTGGGCTTAAGAGTGACTCTTTAAGCATAGGGATGATGCTGAATGGAAGTTCCTATTCTTGGGAATCCTGGATCCAAGGAGATCTGGATCTGATGGCTGCTTGATGCTCCAGGTGGAACTTGGGGAGCTGGCAGGGAGGGGAAATGCTGCTGATCCCAGTGTCTGTCGAGAGCTGGAAAACAAGTTTAGTATGTGGGGGAATAAGGGGCATCACAGGAGATGCTGGTTCAGTGCAAGCTCACAATCGACACAGAGACCCTGCAGAAAGCAGCTCCATTCCTGACCCAGATCTGCCAGGTAATGAGCATGTACAGGTGTCCCATCACTGCCTGCAGGGCAGCAGCACAGTGGGGAAATCGTTCACATGGGCTCCTCCTGTCTCTTTTACCCCCATGATTTCTCTCCAAGAGCTCTTCTGGGGCAGAAGAGGCTTTGATATTAAATCATCTCTTCAGATCATGGTTTTTCTCCTTGCCAGGGTGTCTGGAGAGGGATTTTTATCTCCTTTTGGTCATGCTGCTGAGGCTCCTGCATTGAATCCTTCCTGGCACCTCCTCGTAGTGTAGCTGGGGGCATTGCTCAGGTTTATGGATCCCTACCCAGATTTCCAGAAACTGGCAGTCTCCTTCTCAGCTGTGAGATGCAGAAGCCTGGAGACCCAAGGCAGTGCCAAAACAGCAGATCTCTTCTGAGCAGCCTTCTGCGTCCCAGGGGGAACAGGTTGGTTTAGTCTGTTAAAAATAAGGTCGTGACAGCTCCATGGGGAGTGAAACGTCTGGGTGTACAAGCTCTCATGTGGAACAGCTTATATAAAATGTGCTTTTTAAGCTGCAGTGTCCTGTATTTCTCCTGTCCCCCGATCTAAAAACATCCTATGGGCTCAGCAGTATGCTTCCTTGTAAAAGATGTCTGAGCGTTTGAATAAAGCTTCACAGTTACGAGGAGGGAGGTGCTCTGGGTTTTGGGTGTTCAGCTTGGAAAACCTGTGATTTTTATTTTTTTTTTAAAGTACCTAGAGATTTTTAAAATGCAGGGACCATTTCCCCCTCTTTGATATACCTGTGAGCTGCGGTGGTTTTCTGCAAGGGCTTAGCCTGTCTGCTGGCTCTGCAGGGTTTTGGTGCTCTTTCTGCGAGGGTTATTGTGTGTGGTCGGCATGTCTGAGATCTGAGAGCTGAAGGAAGTAAAGCCTGTGTTTGCAAGTTGAAATACTTGAGGAGAAATAATTGACCATAATCTGACAGCAGATCTAGCTATGCAGAGGACAGCTCATCACCAACGGAAATGGAGCTGATGGATGTTTTCTAATTATTCCCTTGTGTTGCAAATGTTAGAGAGCCAGCTTGAAATCTCTGCCCAGAATTCAGAGCCTTAATTTGTTTGACCTTTCCACTGCTGCAGACTCAAGGCTGTATGAATTGCAGTCATCTCCATTAATTTCTTTATTGTTCTGGGGATGCAAATGAGCGTGTTTTTCTGCAAATACTGTATGGAAGATGTGATAGCGTTTGGTGTTAGGCAGTACTTTGCAGTGTGTTTGAGGGGGATGCTGAGCCATGCCTTACTGCAGGGTTCATCTTCCAGACAGGTTGAGGGACATCCTGGCTGAGTGGAGCTGGAGTTCTGTTTAAATACACTCATGCTGGAGGGGTTTCTCTCCCTTTCCATGTCTTTCATAGAAATCACCAGATATTCTGGCAGATGTGTTTCTCATAGACATGCCTTGAATTTTGCCTTTGGACAGATCCATTTCGACAAAGAATGGTACATTTCAGATAACATATCTCAAGGATGTATACTGCTCCAGTATCATCCTCTTGCCTTGAAAATATTATTCCAACTAATCAGCCTAAACCTCCCTTGAAAGTGCATGTGTGTTTTCCACTAGTTTATCAGGGAGACTTTTTAGACTGGCTTGCTTTCATGTTTTAATGAAGGAAAGATAGAGCTGCCAGGCATCTGCTAGTTCAGATGGATGTCCTGGTACCAAACGTGTGTGCATGTGTGTTGCCCTCGGTCTGTGAATCACCAGTGGGTGCAGCAGTAATTTTTGGTAACTAGGAGGCAGACGAAATTGCTGGTTATGATTTGATGTCTTGCCCACAGCAGAGCAAGCAAAAGGGATGAATTAGAGACAGGAATAGTAGCACAGCCTTTTTTTCTTTTTGTGTGCAGGAAACCTCAAAGCATATAATAAACTATTGCCATTTTGATTAAAAAAAAAAAACAAAACACCCCAAAAAATTGAATGCAAAGATAAAATAAGAAAACCTCAAGCTTAATGGTTTGGCCAGTAATAAAAATACATCACTGAACAAAAGGCTACAGAGGGGTTTTTTTTGTATCTTGTATTCAGTATGCTGGATTGAAAAGAAATTGGCAAAAGTGTATTTTTAAAGTCCCCACCTTGCTTGTAGTTTCTTGTTTTTGCATGGGAGGAGTGCCTTCGTGGCTGTACAAGTCAGCAGCCGGCAAGAATGGTGGCGAGTATGGGAAAGGACATAATTAGGATAGCATTAATTGCTCTTATCGCAGGATTTATTTTACAACAGCCTTTTAATTCAAGCTGCCCCACCATAGTTCAGTGCACTTTCCAGCGATGTCTGTTTTGGTCTTGGAAGCTGCGCAGGGCCTGGCCGGGTTCTCACTGAAATCTGCCACTGCTTTTTGACTTCAGTTAACAAAGAGCCATTAAATTACATGAACGCAAAGCTCCTTCGGGCTGTTCTGCACCGGTGGGACTTGTTTGAATCCTTATAAATACATTGAACTGACGTTGGCACTTTAAGTAAAGCCTTTCATCTCCTTTCTATATAATGAGTATATCCTTGGCCACAGCCAGTAATCTGCTTCCTTCTCCCATCCCTTCCCTTCCCTCCTGTTCTGAACCCACTGCTTCTCATTTATTGAGGTTCATCCCTCTGTCTGCTGAGCTTCTCCACATTGCAGTGCAGCTGAGGCATCATGCGCTGCTGGCAGGTCTTGCGAGAGGGGAAGAAAATTGTAGAGAATGTTGTCTTTCTCTGGACGCAAATCAGGCTGCGTTTTAATGACAGTTCGCTGCATTTTGGTGCATTGCACTGATACAGACTCTCACTGAATGTCTTCTGCTATCTGTTGGAAGAGCCCAAAGAGTTACTTTTTTCCTTATCCTCTTGCTTTGGGTGTGGGAGCACACCACCTTTCTAGCACTACTGGGATGTGGTGGGGCATCAGGGGGAAAAGCTAAAATCCTGAGTCAGCATTCCCTATCCACTGCTCTTTTAAAATCAAACTAGGATTTTTTTCTTTTTGGTCTCCAGCACTGACAAAGCTCAGAGGATACAGCTGTGCTGCGCAGCAAAGTGCCTTTCAGGGATATCTGGACCAAGCTGCTGTGCTCCACCCAGGGTAATAGTCTAAGCAAAGCAAAATGCTGCTTAATCCCAAGTCACTTTTGTGCCCACAGCTTAACTTGGAGTTCCTGCTCTCAAATACTTATCCTTTGGGGCAGAGGCTTGGATTGCTTCAAACCAGTGTCATTACTGAAGCAGCGTAAAATGTGCAACTGGACTTGCCGGTGTCTGGAGGAATATTGTGTCCTTGCAGGTTCATGGGAGTCGCCCATCCACGTTGATGGGGAGACTGTGACTGCTTTCAGCTGATTCTTGGCAGTGTTTAACTAACTGGCTTTGCACAGTGTTTGACAATGGTTTTTCCACGAGGTGCGGCATACGGCAGTGCCCGGAGCTGGCTGCTGTCATGCCATTACTCGTTATGAAATTGGATTCTTGCGGTTGGCACCACTGCGCTGTGCTCCTTCTGGCAAGGAGCGAGGCAGAGAATACTGCAGCTGATAGAGATCCACCACGCTGCAGCCTTGGAGCCACAACTCTAAATCCGCTTTTTCTGTGTGGAGCATAAGCAATTGGAAAAGCAGGCAGTGCTTGCGCTTAGGGTCACAGGTTGTAGAGCACTTAGTTATGTCCCCTCTTGGACTTTATTTGATCTTGCATATATCACAGGCTGTTAAGTTTCACCCAGGTATCTCTGCATTAACTCAAGAATTTCAGCCTAATCCAATTTTGCTCAGGAGAGACAAGAGAGAGGTTAATTCCTGATCTTCTCCACAGACAGATGATTGATTAGGTGAGAGGTACTTAAGTGGTCCTAAGAGAGAGGCAGATCCCACGTTGCAGTAGGAGAGCACTCTGGGGGAAGGATTTATTCTCCCATCTGTCCTGGGATAGGAATTATTCCTGACACCAGCTCTGGTGACCTTCAGCATGCCTAACTAGCCAGACCTCTTAGAAAAAAGGACTGTATCTTATATCAGACTTGGTTTGGTGTGAGTTGCTCAGCAACTTTTCAGAGCAAAGCACCTGTGCCCCCCTGATCTCCTCCACCATATCTTGCTACCACAAATACATTTAACAACACCAAATCTTCCCTGATCCTGGTGGACAACTGCTGAAGCTCCAAAATATCAGATCTAGTAATAAAGGTTTATTAATACAGGCCTGTGAGTGGTAGGAACGAGCTGAGCAAGATAAGGGCAATTGCGTAAAGAAATGAGCTATATGGAGAATTTGCTGGTTCCGGTCCAGATGAGATGGTCGCATCTAAGCAGCTGGGATGGTCTGTGCACAGAGGCCATGCAACAGCTCCCAAAAACTTTAAATAAAGTATTTATTTTTTTTAAAAAAAGGGGGTTTAATCTAATTTTGAAATCTGAGTAGTTGGGCAGTAGTGTATTATATTGCCCACTTTCTCCATTTTGGTGAAGCTGTTCAAAAGTTTAGCCACTTTGACAGTGTGGTGCCCCTGTTTTCAGCTCTTGGATCTCATTATAGCTTTAAATCAATAATGAAACCCCATTTCCATATTGTCAGGTAGTCACTACCCACACCTAGTGTTCAAATTGTGGCTTGGCCTTTGTAAATGCTGTGTCCTCTTAAGCTAATGCCCATTCAATTAAAGAAAATGAAGCAAATCCCAGCAGTCTTGCTTACAACCCTTTCTTTCCCATTCCTCTGCTTTTTAAGAACATCCCACCCTGTTAATCCTGCTTTATCATAAACCACCCTACAATGGGCAGTACATGTGGTGACAATTCTTCTGTGTGCCAGGCAATGAAGTAATGGTGGTCTGTCAAAACGTGCTGTTTGAATTTGCTATGCCCAAGAGAAGTAGGTGTCAACAGCTCCTATTTCAGTTGCTTGTTGTTAGAGATTTTGTATCAACTAGTTTGTCATCTGCCGTTGTGGTCCCTTGAGTAGTGGAGGCTAATTCTGCCCTCCAGGCCTGTTTTGAGGTGGAAAAAGTGACATGTTCCTAATGCTGATTCAACAAAACAGTGACACACAGCAGCACTGCTCTGCTTTATGGTCCAAAGAGCATTTGAAATGGAATAAATCTTGCAATCCTGTTAAAACCATGCCAAAACACTTTTCAGGCTGGGTAAATATTAATATCAGGCTGACAGGAGCTTCTTGCAGGCTGTCACCCACCGTGGGCAGGAGGACCTGCAGGGGTATCTGGCCAAAATCTGTGAGGCTCCTTTTCTCCTTAGGGGGAAAAGGAGCCGATGGTCAGATCTCCAAGGTTATGTTTAATATGGTCCCTGTTTAAGCCACTGATCCAGGAGCAGAAAGTCTGTGTTTCCAGATCTTTTAGAAGAGTCACTCTTGCAGGATGACATTGCCAAGTCTTCGAAGACTTCAATTATCACGCTGCAATTCCATCTGCGACCTTAATGAAGATGATGTCTTGAGTGGTGATCTGCTTTCATCCTCCTTTTGTGGGCTGATACACAAATGTTTGCATTTTTTGCATTATTGATTTTTAAGTTTTTCTCTTAAAATGAGAAGAGAGACTATATGAAAGTCGAAGGAAGCACAGTCAATTGTCAATGCAGTCGGGGCAAAATCTGCACAGCTGCCAAAATGAGGTTCAGATATTTTACTGGGTGATACAAAATAAATGCTTAATTCATAGTGCATAACACTTTAAATAAATATCACTTGGCCACCCTCTAATGAGGATATGCTTGACCATTGACACCTCATATTCTGGATGTAGTTTCTCTGACTAGTTTTTATGGCAGACTGTACGTTTTTAGGAAAATAACATTCAAAATACAATTCATTCATTCTTGTCTAAAATGAGTCTTCAGTTTCATAATATCATGTTTGAAACTCTACATTTAAATTGCTGATTGAAGACAGCCTTCAGGATTAAACCTGACTTTTATGGAGCAATAAACTGCAATGTCATGTACCAGATGGTAGCAACGTATAGCTACTGTGTACTTTTAACTAAAGACCTTGATGTTTCTCCTCCATTTTCCTTTCTTGAGAGATGTTTGCTTATTCCCTGTATCCCACGCCATGCTGTATCCACCTGCATGCAGGCTCACTAGAGGTTTACCCTGTGCTTAAGGAAGGGAGCAGTTAATTAATATTTGAGCGTGGGTGCACAAAGGAAACAGAAGTTTGTTTAATAATTATTCTTTCCCTCAACAAACAGAGACTGATGCCTATCTCCCTGCTTTTTGTCCAATGACTAGATCCATTTCTTGGACTAACCAGCTAGAGAGTGAAGAGGAAGGGAAAGTAGCTGTGAATAACGGAGCAGCTGCAGGAGGGCTCCTGCCACTTCTTGTTGTAACAGGTGGGAGGGCCAAGAGAGCAGAAGGAAAACATAACTGCAGCCATTATAAATACGGATTTCCTAGGTAAACAGGGATTTGTGTAGTGCAAATCTCATCCACTGAAGTGTGTTATTTGTTGCAGGTGTAGGGAGTGCCTTCTGTTACATCCACAGTTGCTGTTTCTAGTTGTGCTTTTTACCTTTTCTTAAGAGTTAATTCTCTCTAATCTTGGGCAACCTGAGGCTTGCCTGCGTATTTGGGTATGGTGACTTATTAAGACATTATCACATTGATACTGCGCCCTCTCTTTCTGGGAAGATAAGGGAAGAAGTTAGGATTAAATGAAGGAAGATAAGGGGGGAGGCAGTTCTCAAACACCAGCAAGTGTGCTCTCTGGGGCTGTGGGCTCCTGCAGTCCCTCTGACAGCTTTTCATATTGGCTACCCTGGTTTTGTCTGCAGCGGGACCCACACGATGGGCCTTTGGCTATTTCAGTTTTGCTAAGGAGGGCTTGGCAAGTAATCACACACCTCTCCCAGCCATCTTCCCGGACTGCATTCACAAAGAGGCTGTAGCTCTTCCACGTAGTTCTTGGATGGAAAGCGTTGCCCGGTCTGCCGAGGAAACCTGCTCCAGAAGCTCACTAGCACCACTCCCCCATCTTCAGGCACATTTGTTTCTGCTGCTTGTGTCAATGCCAGGATTTAAACATCAGGGAAACCAGAATGTTTGCACTGTGAGCTAATCTACTCTTTAAAGATGTTAGATAATGTAATAAAATAGCTCAGCGGTGCATTGCAATTACCTTTCACATTTCGTCATGCTTCTAAAATTTTTGTCTTCTGAAACTAGGACTATATTTTTAGTACAGTGCAATCAAAAATGTCTGGCCAAGAACCTTATATAGTACCTAGGAAAATGGAAATATTCCTTTAAATGTCTTCCAGAGCTGTGGTTTCCTCTGAGTGTTAAACTCCATTTGTTATGTTCTGATTACATACTTTGGTCTGGGTTATATACGGCTTGGTTTTGTAATTCCATATATATGGACAGTTTGATCTCTTCCTTGTATTTTTAATAACAGAAAGCACAACCTAGATTTTTGTTTTAGCATGATGTAAGTGTAATTATTTAGTGGGCAAGATAATCAAGATTACATTCCTTTGTTTGCCACTGAGGCTTACAGATTTTTTTTTTTTTTTTCTTTATGATCATGACCAAAAGATTCATGCTATTAAAACCCTAACCATTATGTCAGGGTAATGGTTTCTGTAACTTGCAAGTGAAGAAAGAATCCTAATAGAGAGCCAGCTAACTCACCAGTGGAGTGGATTTGACATCATTCAGCAATGACGTGAATTGGTGCATCTCTTAGAAACCTGCATCGTGGTGAGTTCACATAGTTCACTCTTTGGCATTTTGCAGCACTCAGGGCACAAATTATTAGCCGTAGTCCCAACTGCTCTCATAAACTATGACCCCTTAATGTCTTCTGCTCTTTTCAAGTGTTGAGTATATCTCTTCCTGTAAGGAAATTTCCAGGCTGGCGTTTATCACACAACTTCCTGTCTAACATGGTACCTGTGCAGAACTGCTGTATGATCTGCAGCTCATAAAGCTCCAGCTGCCACCTTGAGCAAGTCATTGGCTATTGTTATTGCACACTTTCTCATGCCCGTGAACCATCTGATGCCTGTCTAGTTGCTCTCCTATGGAACATAAAGCAAAACCAGGGTAGAGCAAACCAGCACAGGTAAATGTCCTTTCAAGACAGTTTCCAGTCTCAGTACCAAGTGGGAATTGTCTGAAGGATGAAGATGAGAAGGGTGTTTTGGATAGGGTTGGGTTTTGATGTGTGCTTGTTGATGTTGGGTTGTTTTACTTTCCCAATATATTTTAGCCCTTTGACAAAATGGAGCAGCTGACATTTAATGAGTCAGGTGGTTTCTTTCCCATTCAAGCAGGCAGGAGGGCTACACTACAGAAAAAAACAACCTATGAGGAGCCCATGAAGCTGGGCTTTCAGGGCCAGAAAGACTTTCTTTGACCTACTTCTTGACTCATTGCAAATAACACGCTACATCTACTAATGTGACGCTGTTACTCTGCTAGTGGGTCACAAAACCTGGACACTCATCCTTGCTGCCAAAGAGGACAGTGCTTTGCGTAATGGGAAGGCAGCAGCAGGCAGGCACCGAGTGTGCTGGGTCTTCAGGTTTGGGCCACGTCAGTTCGGTTCCAGCCATAAAACCTTTTTCTTAGAAATCCTCCGGGTGGGAAATCCCAGTCCTCAAGAACAGGCAATACTTTTGTTGAAAATCAACATAAAGCAATGGGCAATACAACATGTTGTGTAAATCACATGTGTCTGTCTCCTCACCCATCCTAAGTTAAGGCAAAGAAGTATCCTTTCCGAGTTGATGGATTTAGTGGAGTTTGTATGTGCTTTCTTTTAATGTGCTTCAAATTAGTCATGGTGCTTTATTTCCTAGGCTTCATTAAGCTTGTGGTCTGACCATATTGTGATAGTCACCCCTAACAGTTTACTGAATACTAGTTTTAATATCCGGATATAGATTTCTTCAATATCCTGCAATGCATTTTTCAGTGCTTTCAGTGGATAATGCTAATACTAAACAGTCTGTGATGCACCAGGCCCGCGAGCTACATTTTAAGGTTAGCATAATGCTTTCCATCTTTCATCTTTGCGCAACACAGACTGCTGTTATGTTTTGGGGGTTTTTTTAGGACATAAAGTACCCAAAAGGAGCATCTTGCTTAAGAAGTACTGCAAGATAACACAGTGGTGCTGTAAGCTTGCCTCTTCTGGTCTGCCATTGTGCCTTCTCCCTTATACTCTCCCTCCGTCTTTGCCCATCCTTTGCGTCTCTGGTTTTTATCTATGAGAAATACCATAATGGTGCACTGTTTCCACGGAGAACAAAATGTCCAGGAGATCACCTCTGCATTCTTCTGGCTTAAAGACCTGCAGAAACAAATGTCATTCCAGAGGGGAACATAAAAGTTCTCTTTTGACAGTTTGCTGAATAAAAAGATGGCACACTGAATAGGTTGGGCTCAATTTGTCACCTGTGTTCCTGTGGCACTACTGAATTAGCTGTTAAAATTTCTGTGAAGGTAGAAAACAACTATTTTGCAAGTCAAGAGGTCAAACTTTCCTCAGAGACAGAGGGTTGGTATTTGCTGGTGTGTAGTGAAGCAGTTCTGGACCAGGTGTAGATTTGCCTTCTCCAAACAGAAAAAAGCCTTTGAACATATTATCATTGCCTTAAAAATAAAAAAGAAAACTATCCTCTCGGGCGTTTGACAGGAGGCCAGACCTCAGAGGACAGCTAAAGAGAGAGAGACAGGTTTCTAACATCTGTTTCGGGTGGGTGGTTTGTATTTGACTTTGGCATTCACATCAAGGCAAGGCAAAGGCAGCATAGGCACAGCTTGATGAAAAGTATTGTCCAGCACCCTGCACGCTGACCCACTGGCTCTTTGATTAAAAAAAAAAACAAACGGCAATGGGCAAAACTGCCATGAAATGAGGGGTGAGAATTCTAGGGTACATGCATAGCTCTTTCTGTAGGTTTTAGAGAAAAAGACTGATAACACTGGATTTGGCATCCCAAATCAGGTTGTTGCTATAGAGTATGTCATTGACAGATGTCCTTGAGCAGAGTGAGAGCCTTCCTCCCACCCTGAGCTCTCTGGGTGCCTCCAGGCCCTGCCAGATGAGCTGTGTTGAACAGTACTGCTATTTTAAGATGCAAATAGTGTGTCAGCACCCACCTTGCTTTCTGACACAAAGTGCTGCCCCCAGGGCTGAGTCAGCAATGGGGAACATGTCCCTCTGCTGCCAGCTGAGCCTGTTTGCAAAAAACTTGTTCTCAGTAGCGGTTTTAAAGCCTGCTGTTGGCTGCGAGTTGGGAGCACACCTATTTGCTCATTGGGTTCACGTCCGAGCTCTTATTAGCTCCAGCTCAAAACCGCACTGAACTCAGGAACAACCTGCAGTTCAGATGATACAAGTATATCTCAGAAGTGTACTAAGAAAAATGCAGCAGAAAGTAGTCCTGTGTGTCCCCGTGAAAGCCCTATTGAAGGGCTCTGGCTCCCTCATGGACGTGCCTTCGTGGGACAGCAGAAGAACACAGTCCCCATCCATGCATCCTGCCCTCCTGGGCCGGTGGCCCGCCTGCGTCTGAACCACGGCAATTTATAACGCCCTGAGGAAACGAGTACCCGTTTCAATGCAGCTTTAAGCTGTCAGGCTGTAAATTGTCTTGGTTCAGGAGCTACTTCAAAGCAGCCCTGCCTTCCTGCAGCAAGGAGAAGGCTTTTTGGCAAACCCAGCGTAAGTCATTTGCTATTCATGAGTCAAATCCCTGAAACGTCCTCGATCAACAACTAAAAATGGGTCATAAGAAGACAAGGCATCGCTGTCTGGTGAACGAAGCTGCTAACTCTACCAGCCTTCTCCATCTGTTGGCTGAAGCTGCTTCTGCTTTCTCAGCCATGGCTTTTTCTCCCTCCCTGCTTTTCTCCGTCATGCTCAGCAGTGTCAAGCACCCACAAGGTTTCCTAAAGCAATGGGACTTCAACCCAATGGGCAAACCCATCCAGAACATCTCCATGTTTCCCTGCTCCTTTCATTGCCCGTATCTCCCAGATGAGTGAGAAGTGTCGATGGGATAAGGGAAAGTCACTAATGAAAATGTTAAAATTCCTCCAAGCTGCCTGGTTTTCAAATCTAGAAGGGCTGCAGTATTCAAGGGAGAGAGAAAGAAAACACTAGCTGGCTGCAAGCAGAGACTTGCAGCCTGGCTGCTGGAGGGATGGAGGGACCAAGGAGCAGTGGCGGCAGGTAAAGGGTGCAAGTTTTGGAGCCGGGTCCACTCTTCCCAAAATGGCACCTGTGGCAGCTTGGTCACAACCAGCAAAACGAAGTGTCTTCCAGGTCGGAAGCAAAGAAATGAAGAAAACCCTATGAAGGGACCAAAAAACTCTTCATGTGCATGTGGCTAACGTTCAAAGGAGAGTTCAGTGTGTTATGTGAATAGCAAATCCTTCACCAAGCTTGGGAATATTTGAGGCAGTGTTTAATTTTTTTTTTCCTTTCCATTTCTAATGGTGGCTAATGCATTTACATTCAGCATAACTGCATTTATTGGTATGCAGATCTCCTGCTTTAATTTAGGGCATTACAAAAGCAGCAGTCAAATATTCTTTTTTGTCAAAGCTAGATGATGGATGGTGTACATCAGCAGAGCTTAAACATACCCAGTCAGAGTTGAGCCCCTTGGTTTGACAGACCACGTGTAATGCAAGAGGCACTTGGTTACAGAGAGCTGCAGAGTAGCACTGCTTGTTACTTTTCCAAACTGTGCCAGACAGCAAACTTCCAGAAAACCTCAGACCATATACAGTTAGCCAGCAACACTATGCGAAATCTTTAACCATATTTGAACGAACGGGCTAACTTGGACACCGCAAGGAGGGAAATGCCAGTCTGCCTGACAGCTCATTTTAATAATGAGAAAGTTGTTCCACTGACAGGACAATAAAAGCTGTGGTTGCGTAGAAAGATGTTGCCTTTCTTCTAGTTGAGAGCATGCATGAAACTGCAGAGGAATGGGCTGGTCCCAAACCTGTACACATGCAGCTGCGCTTTTCCCTTCTTTCACCACTTTTCTCTTCTTTCACCACCTTTCTTTCTGGGGTGTTGAACCTGCACCTAACCTGCAAACCCTATCAAAATGAGGCTCCCATTTGCATTAGTAAATCACAAGTTGCTCCTAAAATGTGCCTTATTTTAAATGTATTATCCCTTGCACTTCAGCGAAGCAAGAAATAAAAATAGGTGACCTTTGTAGTTAAAGCTATTAATGCACAGTTTATGGGGCTTTTGACATACAGGGCATGAAAGTCAAATTCTTGAGAGATCATCAGCTCTCTGAATGGGCAAATTTCCTCTGCTGATCCCCCCGTTGATCAAGGAGCTGTATCTTTTATAACCAAACTGCTGTGTATTGAGCATATTTTAGATGGCAGAACTCTTTGAGGCAGAGACCTTCTCACTGTATGGTTTTGGCAGTGCCACGTCTATGCTGGACAGTGTACGTATGTTTTCCAGCAATGAGACAGAGGGCGGATTTTGCTTTTAAACCCAGCACAGAATAGTGGGCAGGCTTTAAGTCCTGTGTGGTAATGATATGAGCACAAGAAAAACACTTTCGCAATCATGGCATCTCACTGTGGAAATTGTGTCTGCAGCAGCAGTGTTACTGCATGATGCTTTTTACCACCGCAGCTTTCTAAAGCTGCGTTATCCCAGGGCCAGGGCTCAGCTGGAGGATCCTCATGGGCTGACTGAAACATGTGGCTTCTCCACATAAAACAAGGGTTTGTGGCTTTATTTCCCTCCCCTCCTCTGAGCAATTACTAAACAATTCTTTTGGCAAAAAAAAAAAAAGTGCACGCGTTTAAAATGCACACTTCAGAACAATGCTGTGCAGCTTCAGTGAACCTTGGAAGCTGTCATCCTGTGCTGCTCCCCATGTGAAACAAGCTGGTGATTGAGTCCAGGCCCTTGTAGACAGTCTTCAAACCAGCTCCAGAAATGGTGGCTCTGGCTGAAAAACCACATTGAAGATGAAGAACTGATCTGAGCTCACAGGCTGGTGAAACAGGAGCAGTGAAACCATCAGCCTGTGTCACAAATGCTACATCTGTATTGGCCACCGGTTCTGCAGGAGTTTGTTAGTTAACGTCTGTGTTAGGCACCGGTTCTGTGGGAGTTTGTAAGGAATTCCATAGCTTGTTCTTATTTTCCACCAACAGGAATAAAAGGAGATGTTCTTTTAAATCCAGCTGAATTTATGAGAACCAGCCAGAGGATTGCAGAGCGAGTTCCCGCTCTGTTGCTGGATGCCTTGCAGGGCCATCCTGCTGACACCGGTCCCAGGCAAGAAACCCAGCACTGCCTCATGCTGCCGGCTCCCCTCCTGCTTGAAGCAGGCCAGCCTTCAGCAGCGGCCAACAAAGGCAGGCAGCCTTGCTGCGGTAAGCGGAGGGAGATCGTGGTCCTCACTGGGAGGCTTTCTGCTTTTGGGGAGCTGATGCATAGCTAATTGCAGGCCCTGGTGCCTTGTGCTGAGCCACACTGGTTCTTCCTAAGCTTGCTGAGCTAGAGGGGTAGCGGCGACAGCTGGATGGCCAGTGGCCTTCAAACTGTGCTGAATTACTAACAGGGCTGGCTGTCAGATGGGGAGGACTTTTCATCTGAAAGAAGTCAGCTGAATTCCCATGGAGCTTCCCATCATCTGCACACTCAGAGCTGCTGCATGCCCTTTTTGCTAAAGGGCTGGGGGTATTAAATCACCTTAAGTATTGGGTGTCTTCAGCATGACCCTGGAAAAAGCAGTTAGTGAGCACCATGTTGGAGCCCTCGTTAAAATCCAAGCCTGGAGGTGAGATGGCTGTGCCATCCGGTTAACACAACAGCGATTCAGCCATCACCTTTGTGCTGTTGCAAACCAGGTGACGCTGGTGAGACGTGAGTGGAGCCGAGCATTGATCCAGCGTGTCCACATGGATGCAGCGAGGCCAAGTGGATGGAACGAGCCCACTCTCAGAGTTTATTTAAATGTTGGCTTGCTCTATGTTTCAGACTTCCCTGCCAGCATGAGGTGGTGTGCAGCTCCTAGTGACAGGTCACCAGCAATTTGGAAGGGGCTAAGGTTTCAAGAGTGCGTCCTGAACAACATCCCTTTTTCCATCTGCTCACCTGGCAGAGGTGCAGCATAGCAGCACCCACGGGAGCAGCTGTTGTGGCAGCTGGGAGGAGGGCTCACTAGCAGAGAAATCAGAAACCTAATATATTCCCAGTTTTCTGTCAATTTTCATTAGCTGATACTGATGCTGCTGGCAGAGAAGTGGTTTTACCGTCAGTTATTAGGAAAGCATAAAGCAGACGGATTTCTAAATGCAGTTATGAAAGATGCTCTGTCACTTTGAGGCTTACTGGCACTGCAGGTTTGAAGGGCTGCAGCTTTGACACAGGCAGTTCAGCAGTTGGCCTTGTCTTGGGGATTTTATTCAGCATTCCCAGCTCCCCTCTCACCCCTTTCCAAAAGATGCATTCTTGCCACAAGTCTTCATGAGGGATCAGAAACAGCAAGCATGGCCTCTTGCCATAAAGAAGGGAGCTTTGTCCCTCCTCATCTAAAACGGTGCTGCTTAAGCTGGAAGTGCCAAAAGTCTTGAAAATGAATCTGTTTTTTAAATACAACCCCACCTTTTTACACACAGGGAAGAACTGCAGCAGTAGCTATTGTAAGGCCAAATCTTTGCCTAATTAAATTCACAGTAATCTCCTGTGAAGGCTCAGAGAGATTTAGAGCTTTGTGCTGATGTGACTGCTTCAGTACTGTCCTTCAGCCCAGACCTGTTACTGTGACATTGTCTCCATGTAGAGCACTGTGTACCTACTCAGGGGCAGGGATTCCTGAACTATCTTGTATAGAAAGAAAGCTGTGCTTGTGGTTGTGGGCAAGGCTGAAGGGGCTGGATCTTGCAGCTGGATCCACTCGGGCTGATCCTTCCCCAGGGTTCTTGCAGAATCTGGTGTTGGCAGAGACCTGGAGACCTGGTGTGGTGTGTGCTACAAAATCACTGCTGTCCCAGCAAGTCTGGCAGGGAGGCTACACTGCTCCAACTTTATTTCTGATGTTGGACTGATGTTGAGATGATGCATGGATGCCTAGGCTGCAGCTGAAGTTTCTCCAAGCAGGGGGGTTCTTCTCCACTCCCCTGTAAGCAGCAGCTTGTGGTAGCCTTGCCAGGTGTTTTGGGACCAAAAAGGCTCATCATCCATCATGGCTCGCAACTCCTACAAAACCACTGGTTGTGGAAAGTAGCTCCCAAATAGGAATCTTTGAATTCCATGGACAAAAGTATTTCTAAATGATTACATTACTGCCTCTTGAAAACACATGGTGGAAAATCATGCAGCAGTCCAGAAAAGGTCTTCTTTTCTGTAGTCTCTGCTCAGAGGAGACTGCATCCCTCTAACACTGTTTCCAGCATCCAAAAAAATATTTGCCAGGGTGTCAGAAGCTTTCTGCTCATCATCTCCAAGAAACTACCCTCCAAGATTCATGTGCTGCTCCTCTGAAATCTTAACGCTTTGCATGAGAAAGAGCAGATAGAGATTTCCGAGGCTGTGGCTATTTCTTTCATGGGCCTGATGAAATTCATAATGAAAACCAAGTTTTTCTTGTACTCTGCCTGGACTGCAGAGTCTGAAAGTGTGGAGTTGACAACAAGAAAGAGAAATCCCAAGATGCAGTATATTCAGTGGGCAAGCAGTCTGGCATCATTCCTGATTCTGGCCTTTAAATGAACAAATCAGTGGCGAGTCACTGTGTTCCTGGTTTTGTTTGGATCTGGGACAGAGGCAGTCCCTCTCTGCTGGAGAGGGAGAGCTGAATCATTTGCCCTGTGGGTCAAAGCCTTAACTTGAGCAAGGGAGAGCCATGTGCAGAACAGCAGTTTGCACCAGGACTCGTAATTTGGAAATTATGCTAGAAACAAATTTTGAGCACTGTTTCTCAAGCAATAGCAATGATAATTAGTCATTAGCACTTATGATGTTCTGCTGCTTTAATAACCGTAGCATAGAACATTTGTTAATATTTAGTGGTGTTTTATTTGCTTTTGTTTCTGTTAAATCAGAACCTTTTGGAAGAAATCCCTGCAATTGCATCCAGCTCTCTAAGGTTTGCACAGTTAATTCTAAGTAACCTAAAATGGCACATTCTGTTTTATCTGGTTACTCCTAAGGTACAAAATGCTTTCAGGTTATATTCTGGTTTATGCTTTAAAAACATAAATCTGTGTCTCTAGAGAAGCAGTTTGAGGCTTTATGGAGTGCACAATGGCACCTGTGTAGTATCTGTGTCAGATACACCCAAGGAGAAGGATGTTTCACTAAATGAGCAGCTACCTTCTTTTGACAGTGTTAATGTGATTGTACTAGTCTTTCTTTTCTTTAACAGCAGGTCTGATTCAGGTTGCCCCCCTTATCCAGAATAGGGGAGACCTGAGGAAGGAAACCCTGCTTCATGGCTAAGAGGAGACCAGGATCCTGTATCTTCATTTAGACCGGGAGGATGAAGCTCAGTCTAATGCAGGGCCAGGCAGAGGGAAGTTCTCCTCTGCTTTGTAGCTGGAGAATCTCAGTTAGTTCCCAAGTGCTGTGGATTGCTCCCACGTGTAGGTTTTGTGTAATGAGATTGTCAAGCTCAAGGTCGGAGGTGAAGTACATGATGCCAGTTTTGAAGACATACTCATTTTTGCAGGTTTTCTTCTTTCTGTTGCCAAGCTGGGAATACTTTAAAGGCTACTTGGTTAGAAACTGTAAATGAGTAAGTAATTTTTAAGCTCTTCTACTTGCTTAAACAAGAAAGGGTTGGGAGAAGGACAGTTGTTTAATTAAACAGCTACTTGTTAACAAAAGATTGAACTCCAGCAGTAACTCTCCTAATTCACAGATTCCTTGGGAATTCAATGACCTTGAGTTTGCTGTGCTTGAAACTTGCCTTAGATACTTGGCTTCCTTTCTCGAATACTTTGGAGAGGAGAGCGGCGCAGAAGGCACTGCGAGGCTCTTGAGTGAGACAGGCGCTGTTTCACTTAGTATCATATAAGAAGAGGCAATTGTGTTGTACAAAATAAACTTCTTGCTTCAGAGCATGCCTGGAGTTATTGCACTCAGAGGTCACAGTGTATCACAGCTGGATCTGCCTCTGCTTCTCTAGCAGTCTGCTATGGAAATTTTGAGTACTGGCTGTTCATGATGTCCAGCTGATTTTCTTGCCCCTCTTTAATTTATGAAACAAAGCAAATGTGAACCAGTGGTACATGATGAAATTTTTGTGAGAAGTAACTCATCTGAGGAATCACATCATTTGATTGTGCTCCAGAGCTTGGGGCTTCACTTGTCAGCTGAGAGGGAAGTCTGATCTCCCAGCACTGAGTGGTGTTTCCTGCATCCTTTCCTGTAGTGGCAACTGGGGAGGTTACAGGGATGAACAAGAGGCCAAGTTCACTGGAAATGAGTGTTTATCCATTATTTCCCTGTGTTTGTCTCCACCATAATAACTCTGCCCGGGAGTGACTTCACTCATGTCAGTGGTTAGCTGTGGGATCGCACATAAAGCATTAGGATTTAAAATGAAAAGATCATCATTAATAAGAAGCCTGAATACACAGAGTTGTGTGCAGGGTGGTCACTGTGGTCTCCCCCTCCACCATAGGCAAGTCAGCAGTAAACCAAGACCCACTGCTCCTTTCCATTGGGTCTACATGCAAAATATTTTACCAATTTAGTGATATTGGTGGTTTAAAAAACAGAAAACTAGTGATCTGTTTTGGTTAATCACTCCAAAGTGGCAAAGCTGTGTTAGTGCAGCTACAATTATTTCATACAGTTACTTGGGATGTGGGTGCAAAACATGTTTCATTCCACTTTAACCAACCAACAGGAGCTGCTCCCTTGCACTGCTACAGCTGCATCTCTGGAAGGAGGAGCAAGGAGGAGATGGGGGCAAGCATCCTGCGTAGTTTTGGCAGCAGAGCTGTGGTAAGGGTAAGGGCTGTCCTGGCCGCCACGTTGCTCCCATAGGAGAACAGCTCTGCACCAGCTGCGGAGAGGGACCTGCATGCTCATCTCCTCCCAACTGAGGTGCTCATGCACTAGGTGACATTAGCCATCTTTTGAACTTTTAATTAGTTTGGCTTTGTATTTAAAGCACATCTTGGGCATTTCGAAGCCTGCCATACAACATGTCTTGTCCATGATTGCTTTTCATGAGACTTGTGGGGCTGTGTTTTCTGGGTTGTGGTAGTACAATCTGGAGCTGTGAGAGAAAGCCCTTGGGGGCTAATCCATGGCTGCGGGCCAGTTTCTGCATAAACTGGTCTTATTTTTAAAGTCCATTTTCTCCAGTACACTTTTTTTTGGCCTGCAAAAGACTTCTTCATTTAAAATGAAGAACATAACACTCTCTCCTTTCAGTTGGTCTTTTGGACATGAGCCAGTAGTGCCCACAACAGCTGTACCACAGTTTAAACATTCAGTCTCTAATGGTTTGGGGAACATTAGGGTTTTTAAGGCTTCAACAGGTCTAGAGTAAATAGTGGTCAATAAAGAGTAGCTCTTCTTTGTATCCCTATGCTCTCAGTGCTCTGCATTAGAATAAAGCATGCTTAGAATATAATCATTGCAAAACTAATATCCATGAAAGGTTCTTTTTTTGAAAGGAATCATAGAGAAACCTGTTTCACTACAAGAAGAGTTTGCAAGTGTTCAACTCGCAAGAGTCTGGTAACAGGCATGGGGAAGTTTGCATGTAATGTCTGTTAGAGACATGTATGTTCTGGGCTTGTGTCACTCCCCGTGTGTGTGTTTAATGGCTGCTACATGGGAGGAACAAATACATTAGAGGAATTACTTTCTCTGTTGTCTTCTCCCACCCACCTATTAATGATGTACAGAAGAGGTATTAAGATTTTTTGTCTTCCTTATGGCTTTCCAGTATTGTGTGGAGTTGAAAGCCCACATGTGCTAATAGGTGATATTTAGCAAAGTGTTTTGGACCCAAACGAGGTAGAATCTACATTAGCAGTGATGGGCGATGGTTGGGCATTGCCCTTGTTAGTGATTCAACCCAATGCCGAGGACTAGCACTGCCTTAATGATTTAAGCAAATTAATGTTGGTGGAGCTGTCAAACTATGTGGAGGGAACTGCTCATTTCTTTCAAGTTTTGTAGATGTGGGTGAGAAAACATAATCCACGTGGGGCTCCTTATCGTGAAGGAAAGCCCATGGGCATCACAGTGCTTCTGAGGCATTGGGTCAGTGTCCACCTCGGCCCAGGAAGGGTTAAATTGCTCTGTTGGCTGCCGGCCACTTGGACTTCATTTACAGCACTTCATGACACTGTGCAAAAATAGTTTGTAAGTCATTATACTCTCTATAGGGAATTGATTAACCCCTTCTGATACCCTTCCGGGTGTTTCCTACAGGTGTGGGATGTACCTTGGTTCCTAGATGGGGGATCCGGGCTGCAGAATGCTGGCACATCCCATGCCTGCTGCAGCTTGCTGAATGCGAGGAGACAGGAGGGACGCTGGAGTAGGGAAGGGTGAGACTCCATAGGAATAACAAATGAAAGTGCCAGCCTTGCAAAGCATTCTTCTGAAAAATAGGATTATATAAAAGCTGGGCTACTGTGGTGCTTCTCATTAGTTGCACTGCAGGGTTGGCCGGAGCACAGGGTTTATTACAGTTGTCACCTTTTTGGCTGGAGCAAGGTGGCCGTTAATAGATGTTTCAGTTGTAAATTGCTTTGCGTTGAAGCACCAGTAAAGTCTTGCTGAGATGTGTTTTATTTTCAGTTCGGTTTTTGAAGTTAGCTGGTTTCTGGAAGAGGCAAATAGTAGTATTGAAAGTTCAGAAGTTAACCAGCCTAGCTAAGAGGTTACTCCTGCATGGCAAGCCAGAGCTTTAAAATATGCTTGTTAATTTTATTTAGGGCCATTTGCTAGGGGTTCATATCTTTACTTCCGTTGGGAAGTTTCATAACAGTTTCCTACCCATCGGTCTTCTATTAAAACTTTGTTGTGTAATCTAAAAGCCTCTCTGCTTCTCATGGTTTCCTCTTGTAGCTAATTCAGAATGCCCTAGATGGCAGTTTTGGAATAAATGCATTCAGGCTGCATGGTCTTGATTTTGTTTTCTTATAAATTCAAAACAAGATTTGAAATTAAGTCCTACTGTCAATTTTCCTTTAAATAACAGTTGCCTAATGACATGATCTAAGAATTTTTATCTAATGTCACAATACTCCTGGGAAAGCCTGTGCCTATAGTTGTATTGTAGTTAAAATGTCAGTGAAATCTGTTACCATATGCATTTAATACTTCTATATATATGTGTAGTGTTAGAAAGGATAGATCAGCGGCGTCAGTAAAAATACATGTGTGGGTCCTGTAGTGTTGGACTGGTCTTGTTCTTGCCATGTGAGCTCTCCATTGTAATAAATCGTGCTTAGAGGACTGACTGTAAGTGGGTGTGATTTGAGGTCTCCTAGAGCCCCTAACAGAAGCAGCAAGGCTCAAAGTGGACAAAAAATAGAGTGTTATTAGTAGAAGAAACAATACAGGGATACAAATGAAGAACAGTCTTTGGGTGAGTGGAAAAACATGCTTCTCAGGAAAGCATGAGGTTCATTCAATTTGGATAACTCTCAGCTGAACATAGGATTAGACCAACTAACCGCTGCCCATAGCACTCTTTTAAATTTTGCATGACTTCTAAGGGGATATACATCTTGACAGGCAGCTCATCTGTGGCTTGCCAGGAGGCCATCGCCAAGATGTCCTTCTTTGGCTGCATTGCTGTATGGGATCTATCTAGCAAGAGGCAGCCTCTGGCCTGAATTGCTCACAGACAGCATGCATGCAGCAGGAATCATTTGGGGGAGGGTGGGCAAGAAGGTGAACTTGAGCAGGAAAGGAGAACAGGTAGGGGATTGGTGATGACCCATGAAAAAAAACATTCTTTCTTTTTCAGTCCAGCTGAAGTTCCTCCCTCCCTCCTCTGAAATGAATTACATTCGTTCAGATTAAAATCCATGTGAGCTGTTTCAAGTATATGCAGCTTGCTCCTGTGCTGTCCACAGCGATACGCTGAATTTCAAATTTCAGTATGCGCACATGTGGTTTGTTAAGATAGCGGCAATTAAATCCAGGTGTAAGTTTATCCCTTAGATTCAATGTCTGTCCACAATAATGGGAAAAATGCAGCTGAAGGCCTAATAAAACAAGACTTCTCCTGGGTCTGAACAGCTGGTAGAAGCATCACTCGCACTGTCTGTTAAAGGGAGTCTTTCTGTGCCTGTGATTTTCCTTTTAGTGCTCTGTTTAATTGCCATCATATTTGAGTCATTCTTTTTTCTGTTTGTCTTTTGGATTTTAGCTCTTTGCTAATCTTTATAGCCTTTTTACATGTGCTTTATTGACTGTATTACCTATAGCAAATTCTGCTGCCAATAACATGGTTGGATCCTATATCGAATGAAGCTGTCGTGTCAGCTGCTCTGGCAGGTTGATGACATTTGTGTTGTGATATAGAGTCAGCCTGTGATCTTTTAAAATGTCCATTGACTAGGCTGGTATAGAACTTTGGCGTCGAGGGGTTTTTTTTCTTCATGGGTTTTTTTTCCCCCTCCCCAGCTTATTTTCCACATTATCATCCTGGTTTGCACATGCCTTTCATTATATCAGCTACTGCCTGAGCTACTGAAAACTGTAAAGCTGGTTTGTCCACTTTTCTTAAGTTGTGGCTTTCCATAAGGCTTGTGAATCTAATCTTAGCTTGCTATCTTCTTGTTTTGAAGTAGCAGTTTCCACTTTAAGGGTGCGTTTATTCTAGTGTACATACACATCCTGTATTACCTGCCTTTTGGAACTACTGCTGGGAATCTCAGGTGCATTTTACTTTCTGTTGACATTTTAAAATGGCAGGGGAACTATGGTTGTGCATTGCAGTACTTGAGAAAACATATTTGGCATCTTGACTAAAATATTTGGCAAGATGGATTTTTAATGCCTAAACAATATTTGGGTGTAACGGAAAAGGTGTTGTCATCCTTGCTTGCTATGTACATGGTATCCTTTTTTATTGCGCTTTATTATTATTAAAGCTCATGGGAAGCAGACAAATAGTAAGAATTTTGTAGTGGATACTTTATTTTTTTTTTCCTGGTGGTGCTGTGGTGTTGTGAAAAAATGAGCTTACAATCTACTTACTGCTCAGTTGTTTGGCCAACGGTGGTATCTCTAGAATGGGCTGTAGTAATCCCAAATCCATGATAGATGTTTCTTTCACCAGTTTACAATGAATAATCCTCTTAATTTCCTTGAATAGCAGCTGGTATTGCTACAACCTGTGCCTAAAACCAAGAACAGCTTATTCAGAAAGCCTTCTGGCCCTGCGAGCAAGGAGGAATTTTCTCCCAGTGGGGGTTGCGTGGGCTAACTTTCACAAGGACAGCACTGCTGAGACGCTAACTTCTTCTTTCTCTCTTCTAGATGCAGCAGCTGTTTTATGAAAATTATGAGCAGAACAAAAAAGGCTATATCCGAGACCTGAGGAACAGCAAAATACACAGAGCTATAACGCTGCACCCCAATAAGAACCCCCCATACCAGTACAGACTTCACAGCTACATGTTGAGCCGCAAGATAGCAGAGCTGCGCCACCGGACTGTGCAGCTGCACCGGGAAATTGTCCTGATGAGCAAATACAGCAATACAGAAATCCACAAAGACGACCTGCAGCTGGGGATGCCACCCTCCTTCATGAGATTCCAGCCCCGCCACCGGGAAGAAATCTTGGAGTGGGAGTTTCTTACAGGAAAGTATTTGTATTCGGGTGCCGATGGGCAGCCCCCTCGGAGAGGAATGGACTCTTCTCAGCGTGAAGCGTTGGATGACATTGTTATGCAGGTCATGGAGATGATCAACGCCAACGCTAAGACCCGGGGGAGGATCATAGATTTCAAGGAAATACAGTATGGCTATCGCAGAGTAAATCCGATGTACGGAGCAGAGTACGTTCTTGACTTGTTGCTTCTGTACAAAAAGCATAAGGGGAAGAAGATGACCGTCCCTGTCAGGAGGCATGCGTACTTGCAGCAGACGTTCAGCAAGATCCAGTTTATGGAGCATGAAGAGATGGATGCCAAAGAGCTGGCCAGCAAAATCAACCAGGATTCTGGATCCTTGTCCTTTCTCTCCAACTCGCTGAAGATGTTTGTTCCCTTCCAGCTCAGCAGATCAAAAGTAGAGAGGAAGGAACTCAAAGACAAGAAGATCAACATCCTGATTCCTCTCTCCGGACGTTTTGACATGTTCGCAAGGTTCATGGGGAATTTTGAAAAGACTTGCCTCATTCCAAACCAGAACGTCAAGCTGGTTGTCCTGCTTTTCAATTCCAACTCCAACCCTGACAAAGCGAAGCAGATCGAGCTGATGAGAGATTACCGCTCCAAATACCCCAAGGCTGACATGCAGGTTTTACCGGTGTCGGGGGAGTTCTCGAGGGCACTGGCTCTGGAAGTCGGATCTTCTCAATTCCAGAACGAGTCTTTACTTTTCTTCTGTGATGTTGACTTAGTGTTTACCACAGAATTCCTCCAGCGGTGTAGAGCCAATACGGTTTTGGGTCAACAAGTGTACTTTCCCATCATTTTTAGCCAGTATGATCCAAAGATTGTTTATAGTGGAAAAGTTCCTAGTGACAATCATTTTGCCTTCACCCAGAAAACAGGTTTCTGGAGGAACTATGGCTTTGGTATTACCTGTATTTACAAAGGTGATCTTCTTCGAGCAGGTGGCTTTGACGTCTCCATCCAAGGTTGGGGCCTCGAAGACGTAGACCTGTTTAACAAAGTCATTCAAGCTGGCTTAAAAACTTTCCGAAGCCAAGAAATTGGAGTAGTCCATGTGCATCACCCTGTTTTTTGTGACCCTAATCTTGATCCAAAACAATATAAAATGTGCTTGGGGTCCAAAGCTTCAACTTATGGGTCCACGCAACAGCTGGCTGAAATATGGTTTGAAAAAAATGACCCAAATTTTGGGAAAAGCAGCAATACTAATGGCTCAGTGAGGACAGCCTAATGTCCAGCTATGCTGGAAAAGACTTTTTTTTTAATTATCTAATTTATTTTTGGGAAAATGTTTTTTGATAATTCACTTTTAAAACACCACACAGGATATATTTTAGAAATCATCATTGTTTTCTTACAAAGCGCTCGTTTTGAGAAGAACAAGGCCGTTGGTTTTTCTGTTGTTGTGGTTTTGGTTTTGAACAAAACTGTGATCAATATTTGCCTTCAAACTAAAAAGTTGTTTGAGAGTTATCCGACCGATCGGCGGAAATCTGACTTGAATTAGAATTTCCTTATGAACAAAAGATTGTTTCCTACCTTTTCCGTTGCTGTCTTCATTGCTGGGATTCTGTAAATTGGGACCTGAGCGTGCAAGCCAAGTGGCAAAACAGTGTATCTAAATGTTTTGTTGTGATGGCTACCGTGCAAAGATTCTGCTTCTTTTGTTAAGGGTAGCCATTGTTTTTTAAATTGCATTAGAACAAAACAAATCGGTGTGGCGATGATAAGGATATTAATCGCAGGAGGTTTTTTTTCTAAATGGCTGATTATTTCAGTTTAAAAATACACTTCCACTTATTATGGCCAGGCGACTTCAAGGGAGGGAAGAAAGTAAGCACAACCTGCCATCCAATTAGTCCTTGTAGAAATTTTTGTCTTTTATATTTGGTCCATATATGGACGTAATGTTTTAAGAATCCGTGGATGGGTTCTGTGTATTATCCTCAACTGCTGTCCTGTCTAGAGCTGAGATGATGTGTATTATCCTCAACCTCTGCCCTGTCTAGAGCTGAGATGATGTTATCAAGAAATGCCGAAGCATAATAAGGGAGGGGAAGAGGATGGGAAATGCGAATCTCTTGCAGCAAAGCGACAGTATGCAACGAACAATTAGAGATCCTTAACGAGAACTTTGAAAAATCTTCTATACCGAGTGTACTGCACCTGGTTGCGTTGCTTTTATTCAGTCGGTTACATGATGTTAATGGGAACAATTATTACATTTGATTACTAGTTTTGTTTTGGGGTTATTTTTTTCTGTATCTGATAGACCGTTAATTTATTTAATATCCATTGGTTTAGGTTCTTGACCTTTCCTTGAATATCTGTTAGTCATTTTAATATTTTATATATATATATATGTGTGTGTAAATATATATATATATATTAGGAATGTATTGCATCTTCTCACTGATAAGGTAGTGTACATCGTACTTGCAGTAAATGATCTCCAAAGATTACTTTCTAAAATATTTTTTCATGAATCTTTTCTCCCAGATTTCTTTAACACTTTTGGAATGACTTCAGTAAGCTTAGAAATTTTTTTGGTATTCTGAGAGGAACTGGGGATGGGGAGGCCGAATACAAGGAAAGTGTGATCCCTATGAATTAACACCTAGCAAGGTAAGAGAAAATACACAAAATAAAGTGCCTTAAAGCCAGAAAGGGAACCCTTTACACTGAGACTTAGACAGTGAATGGACGTTGTCATTGAAGTAGATGACCTATTGGGACCTACCTACCTGTAAATATCTTGATCAGCAGAAACAAAAAATAAAAACCAGCGAACAATATATTTTTCTATCGTATTCTCCATCACCATTTTGTCTCATTGCTCTCAGTTCCACTTTGCCTACTCTTTGGGAAGTGGAGACTAGTGAAGGAATGGAGAAAAACTGATGCTTAGGTTGTTGCCATGTTTGAAGGGATCTTATGGAGTAATTGCTATTCCAGTAGAAGAAATAACCATTGTTTACATGTGTATGGAATATGAACTGCAACTAGCGTAGAGTTGATGTCTTATAATGTTCATCGTTTTTTGGTGACAGTCCCAAGGATGTAGGTACTTGGATGGATTCAGTGCATGGAAATTCTTTTTTTTTTTTAAGACTTGCTTCTAAGATGCAATAAAGATTTTTTATTTGCAGTCAGCGCCCCTCGTGTCGTCTGCCTCAGTCCGTATCTTTTCATACAGCGTAGGCACAGCCGCAAAGGGTAAAGCAGTTTCGGGAAGAAAGTCCAGGTAAAAGGATCTCCCTCGTACAAAGGCTTGACCTCTGTTGTGTTTTGGCCCAGAATAAACTTAATGCCACATACCCTGGCTCTGGGGAAAGGGAAGATAAATCCATTCATCAGACTTCGGTGTACACTCCCGTTGCTGCCCATGCTGATGAGCTGCGCGATTCCCCAGGGCAGCTGGTCATCTCTAATGGAGGTTTTGGACTTCTTCCTCATGAAAAGATTAAAAGTGCTTTTGCTGTCTGAAAACATCCCAAACTGTACATTTAAAATGCATACGATAACAAGGCTGAATATTAAGTGTGTCGAGCACTTATTTTTAATAGCTCTGCCAGTTTTATCACAGTTGTTCAATATTGGTGTGAGGCTTATTTATGTAAAAATTAAGTCCCAAAGCAAGAATCTTGGGGATTACAGAAGTGTTTCTTCACATAAGGGAATGGAAAAAAAAGCAACTAGTATTTGTGGCTGCAGAAAGGAGCTTGAAGAATATGAACCCTAAAGAACTGTACCAAAAGACAGGAGAAAAAAAGCCCTGTACTTATACTGTATTTATTAACATTTATGATTATGTAGGACTTTTTTTAGCCCGTAACAGCCGGTAAAAGCAGGATGCTTATAAATGGAAAAAGCCGTTTAATGAAAAGCACCCATCTGGTATTATGGTTTTTTTGCTCGGTTGCTGCAGTTCTGATTCAGTTACTAAATCTGTCCAAGCAGCATTACAAGCAAGTTTTACACCAAGCTTGCAGGCTACTCTTGAGGCCCCACATCTTAATTGACCACATCTTTTATGGACTCGCAGCTTAAAAGTAATCCATTTTAAATTTAAATTTCGAATTATAACTGTCATGATAAAGTCTAACCTTATAAAACCCATTTTATACTAAAATAAGTGGTATTTGCTGCCCAAGTTGTAAGAAGCTTGACCAGGTGGAAGTCATTGGCTGGTAAGTGCTAACCCAGCCTCTGACAAATCCCTTCTGGGGCTGGAACATTTAATTCGCGGTTTACTCTGGTTGTTTGGTTCAGAGAGAAGTTTACTTCATGCCAAGAAGCCAGTTGGTGTTGGAAAACCCACGTGGGTTTGCCTGTAGCCCATTAAGAAAAACAAGATAGGAGAAAAGGAGACGGTGTCGTCCTGAAATTGAATAACGTGGTGACCAAGAGTCATTTGCTCAGGTTTGCTATGTAGAGAGATGCTTCTCCTCTTCATTAAAACAATTAACAATGCAAGATGCTTCTTTCCCTCATCCTTCCTGTGTATGTAACCCGTGTCAGATGCCATGCTGGTCGCAGGCATGCTGACAGCAATAAAACTCCTGCCCAAGCAGAGCTCTGCAGCCCTTCAACACTTGGGTTTAAACCCTCCCACCTTTTCTGGACGCTCATGGGTGCGAGCTCTGTCCCACACACCCACGCGGAGGATGAGCTCAGAAACGCTTTGCCATTCCCGTCTTCCCGGGGCTCACGGTAAGAGACAGCATCACAGAGGGGTTTCTCACCCACGGTGGCTCCGCTGGCTGTGGCTCGCAGTTGGCAGGTTGGTGGCTCTGCAGGGTTTTGGGGGCCCCTTGGGTCTGCTGAGCTGCGGGAGTGGCCATCTCCCACCAGTGACTGGCCAGGGACCGTGTTCTGAAGCACAGGTGGGATGACCCATCACCATCCTCACCCTGCAGGTATTTTTGCTCCCTGGCCCCGCATTGCTTGTCGGGGGCTTGGATGTCCCCCCGTCCATGTTCCCCAGGGTCTGATCTTTGGCAGTGACCATCCCCAGGGCTTGTCCTCCGGCAGCCTTGATGGCTGCTCAGCTTTGGAGTCAGTTCTCACCTGCAGAAGATGGAGCTGATGAACAGGAGGGGCTGAGGTGAACATCAGGATCGGGGGGACACACACATCTGCAAAGAAGCCTGAAGGCAGCCTTGGTCCTTCCTTCTGGTAGGGACGTTTGTGGGGTGGATTGGAGAGCCTGGTTGTCCTGTGGGCTGTCGGGGGAGCAGCCAAAATTCCCTGTGAGCCTCGAGCTGGGGCGTCTTGAGGCTGCGCTTGGCTCTTTGTTCATGAACGCATCAGATGCTGGAGTTAAATTGCATGTGAAACTTCATGGCAAAGCAACGAGTGGGAGAGCTGGATTTATTACTGCTGTTTTCTAAAAGCACTTCCAGCAGCTTGTTTCTTTGCTCAAGGATCAATGATGGTGGAAAGAAGCAAAGAAGATGGGGAAAGCACGGGTGCGGGAAAGGCAGCGTAGTATGTTCAGTGACAGTCATGCTCCGTGCAGCTATTTACAGGTTAAATATTTATATGTAACTTTGCAGAGTCACAGTCCGTGGAAGGATTTCAAGTTTCAGTCCTTTAGGCACAGTGGGGTTTTATTGCCCTGAAAAGTCAGCGACCAGCTCCAGCCTCCACACAGCTTCACTGGACCTGGCTGCGCGGTTCCTTTCAGCAAAATCAGCAAGAAAGTCCCGCTGACCCCAAATCTGCTTAGTCTGAGTTTTTGTCGAAGCTGTAACTTTACATTGCAAATTATTAGCCTAAGTCATTTCGCATGAATACTTGCTAAAAATACTCCACTCTCACAGCCAGCCTCACTCCAGAGCTTTTTGGAAAGAAAAATCTTTCAGAGGCATTAAAAATGGAGAGCAGGTTAGCTCCTTGCCTGGGGCAGATGCTTCCAGGTCCCACTGGGTTCCTCCTCCTCTGCTCTGGGACGTGGCAATTTCTGGGCTGGTGGGACACTGCCCACCTTAGGGCCAATTTTAAACAAATGTTCTTGTACCGAGGTCTGAACTCTCTCAACATGAATTATTGCACTGACTGGAGCAAATTCAAGGGTTTATTCGGTCCCAGTTGGAGCTCAAAGGCCATCTCCTCCGTGGGGTATGGGCAGCCTTGGAGACATCCTAGACTCCCCAGCCAAGGCATGGTGAGCTGCAGTGCAGCCGCATCCCCTGAGGTTTCCTTCCCCAACTGTTTCACTGGATTTCACCTGGCAGCTGCTGCCAGAAGTGCTTTTATTCCTCACGTCCAAACTGCTGCAGACGCTTTCCCAGGTGCAAGAAACCCATCCGCGTCCTTTCCAAACTCCAAAACCCATCTCCTGTCTCTCCTCCAGCCCAGGAATCTCTGCCACCTTTTAAATCACATTTATGAGCAGGGTGAAAAAAATTGAATTAACATCAGAAAAATAACAGACTGAATACTGGGCTGGCTGTATTTACTTTCACACTTTAATTCAATAAAAACCTCAACTTTAATTGACCTGACTTGATTCCAGCATTTCCAGCGTGCTGGTCTCCAGTGTCTTGGAAATCGGGGGTCCCCACGGCGCAGCTGGGGGTGCTGGGAGGGCTTTGCCTGGGTCCTGCTATGCCGCTCGCTGACTGTTTTAGCAAAGGAAGACAAAAAAAATAACACCACCTTTGTGCTTTGTTGACTTTTCAATAAAAGGGCTCATACAAAGGGCACAGTTTAAAGTAATTCCGCAATAAAACAAACTTCCAAAGCAAACGCGCTGTGATACAGAGCAGATAAAGGCTGTTTGCTTTGCTGGCATTGGCTCCGTGGGCAGCAGTTCGAAAATGAAAGATAGAGCCGGGGTGGTTCTAGGCAGCAGAGCAGGACCCCAATGGCCCTGGGGAACCCAAATTGCCACAGACCTGCAGCCTTGCGGGGTATGTACGTGCCCTGACCAGCTGCCCGCTGCCAAAAAACCAGTCTGCTGTGATTCCCCTGGTGCTGAGCACCTGCCCCAGGTGAGCTCGGCCCCCATCCCCATCCCCGGCCCCATCCTCATCCTCATCCCAATCCCCATTCTCATCAGCAACTCCATTCCTGGCCTCATGCTCATCTTCATCCCAATCCCCATCCTGCCCGGCTCTCATCCAGGCTGCAGCGTCCCCACACAGTGAAGGTAATTAATGTCCAAATGCAACCAGTGGTTTGAAGTGTTGACCCTCAGTGGGAAGGACTTTTTTAAAAAAAAATTGAATTTTTTTAATTGCTTTTTCTCTGAGCAGCTGTGAGCCGTGTCAGGAGCCTGTGCGGGAGCTGCCCCAGCCCTTGGTGCAGTGGGACCTTTGGGGTTTGGCTTCCCTTTGGGTTTGTTCTGGGGGACAGGACGGTAGCAGGGATGGATATTTGCTGCCCCTGGACATGGTAGCAAGGGCAGCAGCGATGCTCGGGCACCTCCAGAGCCTGGCCCCGCTCCCCGCTGCGACTCTCCTGGGGGATTTCTCCGCTCCTGGGTTCAGTTGAAGCTCTCAGGGCAGTTTCCAGGCAAAGCTGAGCTGGTTTTCACACCGCGATTGTTTTCCACCACCCTGCAGGCTGTGGTATGTGTGCGGAGCTGACTGGTGGCTGCCGCTGCTTCCCAAGACATCAGAAGCCAGGTAGAAACAAGGAGCTGGGCAGTGTTTGCCCAAGGAGACCAGGGAGGTTTAGTTGTTTGGAAAAATTTGGCACAACTTAAAAAGTTCTGTTCTCACATGGGGCCCTGCTTGCTGCAGTCATGAGGGGTAGAGCATCAGCGTGGTGGAAATCAAAGGGAAACCCCCTTTTGCAGAGGTCAGACCAACACAGCACCAGAGGAAGGTTTATTAGGGACGGAAGATTGCAATGAAGTGTTTAATAGTGCAGAAACCAGCCCGAATCACCACCAGTGCAATAACCAGGCCCCGGGGTGATGGCATTGGGGCTCAGCCCCGGAGCCGGGACCCCCAGCCGGACCCCTCAGCACCCAGCAGTGACTGGCAGGGGGCTTTCCACCCTGCAAAACACCTTCCTCAGACATGCTGTGTAAAAGACCCTATTCTCAAAAAACAGAGTGGGGGGGAGAAGAAATGGGAATAAATTGTATAGAGGAGCCTCCAACACACTATATTTTCCACAGGGAGCGGGGCTCTGTGGCAGGATGCGGCCACCTTAATGCTCCTTTCAGCCATCGCGTCCCAGTGTAGGGCCCTCGGGGGTGAATGGGGACCCGCAGCCAGGGACAGCAGGTTCGGCTGGGAACGGCAGCGGTGCCTGGTGCCCCCTCTGCCAAATGCAGCCAGGCCACTGTGGCCCCCCATTATTTGGGGGGGCTTGTTCTCCTTGCCTAATCCTCTGAATAGGACGGTGCTTTATAATTTTTGAGAAGGAAAATGGAGAAGGGAGGGGCAAACGCGTGGCACAGGTTAGTCTGTGGCTCCCAGAGGTACGTGGGGTGCTGAGCGCCTCCTGCTCCCTGCAAAGCCCATGGCAGACTGCGGCAGCCAGCCCTTTTTTGATAAAAGCAGCAGCGGACACTGAAGGGTGCTCTCACACCCCGCTGAAACGCAGCACTCGGAGGGATGCACTTGTGTGATCGCACAGGGAACAGGCGGTGGACGGGGGCAGAGCCCTGATGGGGTCCCGGCCCTGAGCTCCCCGCCCACCCCACCAGCTCCCTGGGCACACGGTGGCCACTTCCCTGTGTCTGTGTGTCACCAAAGCCACTTCCATCCCTCCAAACTTCTATCCCTCCATCCCTACAAGCTGCCATCCCTCCATCTCTGCATCCCTCCAAACCTCCATTCCCTCCATGCCTCCAAACTTCCACCCTCCCCATCCATCCCTCCAAACTCCCACCCCTCCATCCAGCCCCCAGCACTCTCAGGGTGGAGGAGAACTTGCCCGGTTCATGGGCCGCGGGTACCGCACACGTCTAACGAAGGCTCGGCCCCGGAGCTGCTCTGGCCAGGGAGCAGGCGGAGGGGAAGCGTGACGGTCACGGCACGCCGCCGGGGCCAGCTGGGGCTCCGTGGCACTGGGACGGTGGCACCGTGCGAGCTGGCTCCACGCCAGGACTCTGCCGGCGCTGGCAGGGGAAGGAGCAGGAGGGTCACAGCTTGGCATGAAGGAGAAATCAGTGGGACCCGAAGCTCGGAGGAGCCTGATGAGGTGCTGCTGTAAACAAAAAGGCACAAAAAGAGCTGGGGAATTAAAAAAAAATCAGGGAAGAGCTCAGCACAGGCGGAGAGAAGCATCTTCCTGGGGGCACGAGTGGTGGGCTGGGAGGGAGAGGGACGGGGTTGTGTAAACCCGGCTGAGCACTTTGGGAACGGGGCTTTCCGAGGGGTTCTGTGGTTTGGAGTTTTTTAAATCTTGGTGTCATTTTTGTTAGACATTGGTGGCAAACAGTAGCCACCCACCCTGGCAGAGCAGCAGCCTTCTCCTGCCTGCAGGAAAACAAAAGCCAGGGGCTACAGTGCCGGTTAAGCCACTGAAGCCCAACGGTGCTGCCCGTCCCATCGCCATGGGCCCGGGGTAAGCCGAGGACAGGCTGGCAGCCTGAAATAGCCACAATATTTCCTGTCCTTTAAAGTTTGCTTAAAGAAAACTAATTTCCTCTGTCCTTTTGGTAGCAGAATACAAAGCAGCCAGCATTGCCCCTTTCCCCACGTCCCTTAAAAATCACCTCATTTTTCCTTATGCTGAAGCCAAGAGCCCTTGGTGTGGTGTGGGACAGAGAATCATCCAGCTGGTGTGTAAATGCCCACCTGCCCCCATCCTTGTCACTGGGCCACAAGAGGTGGCTTTTACTCTAATATATTAAATTACCATTTTTTTTCCCACATGTCAAAAGTAACAGAGCAGGGAAAAAACATTTGAATTACCCAGCTGTCAGAAAAATGTAGCTGAAAATGGAGTTTTTAAGGCTCCAAAGCACAAAGAGCTGCCCGGGCCATCAGGCAGGGGTGATCACAGGGTGTTTTAATGCTCGTGCTGGTTTTTGGCAGCAGCATGGTGTTATGGCACAAGTGAAGGGGAGCAGGAACCAGCCTGGGCAGCAGCCCCCCACGCCTTTGCCACTCTGGCCAGCTCAAGCCCTGCCCACGCTGCCAGACGCTGGCTGGGGGAGCCGCTGCAGAAGAGCTGGTCTGCTCAAGGGATGGGGAAAATAAAGTCCTGCTTTTAGTTTCTAATCACGCTGCAAGGTTAGAAAATATAATTGGCTTTGCCACCTTTCCTATCCTGCTGTCTGATGCCCAGCTGCCGTTCCCAGTCTCTGGAGCATCCCGGCTTCTGCAGAGGTGCTGCTTTCAGGTGCCGTGGCAGCATCAGCCCCAGGTGCAGGGCACCTATTTTCTGCCAAGGTTATTTTATCCAACCAGGACTAGAGAAAAGTTTAATACCGTTAAATTGTCCTTTCCATGGCTTTCTTTGCAAGGCAATGCCTGGATTAGCCAGAGGGATGTGTCCAGTGATGAGACCCAAAGGGTGTAATCCCATCAGCTGGGTCCTCCAGCAGCAGGATGGGACCGGGGTGCTCTGGGAGCTGTTGCAGGGGTTTGGGCCCAATCCTGCACTGCTGCCCAGGGCAATGTGAGCAACGGGACAAAGAACTGGCCCGTCTTTCATTTTTCTAGTAGAATTAGCTTTAATGTTGTCCCATTTTCCTGCACACTGAGGTTTTGGACAGCCCCGGGCTGGCAGGGTCAGTGTGCCCACAGTGCTGAGGGGGGTTGTACTGGCTCCGCAAAATGCCCTGAGCGAGCACCAGCACATGGGGCCTCGGAGGAGGGCTATGACCAGCAGTTTGCATCCATCACGCCTGCCCCCCCACAAAAAACCAACCCCAAACATTCAAGCTTTGCCCTGAGCTCCACTGGGAGCCAAGTATTGGGTACAGCAATCGTTCTCTGTTCCAGGGCCTGACCCTGCATCCCACTCACCGCACCGATGCCAGCAGAGAAACAGCCAAAACCAGGACTAGTAATCACTGTCCAGATGGTAATTATTTTTATTTCTTTTAAAGCAGGTCAAGGACAGCTGAGCACTTCAGGGAAGAACCCAGGGGTGCTCCCTGCTTGCCGACTGGGGGTTTGGGCAGCCGTGGCTGAGTGGGAGCTCCGGTGCTGCCGCCAGCTCAGTTAATCTGGGTGGCAGCGGGTCCTGTGCATCTCGCTGCTTCCTCGGTGAGTAACGGCCTCAGCACCCGCCTCCCTCCCACTGCCAGTGCGGGGGGTTAATCTCATCGGAGAGCATCCGTTTCCCTCCCAGCACCAAGCCCTTTCCGTGCGCTCCTGCTGCTCCGAGACAGGCTGGGGAGGACCTGACACTGGCAAAATAAAACTAAGCTGCTTTCTCCTCTCTCCTTGGTCAGCTAAAGGGATACACACACATCCCCCCAGGCCCCTGCTCAGGCTTATTTTTAGAAGCTGAAATAAAATAGTGAGGACTGTGATATACACAGCTATCCCGGGCCAAGTGCCGCTAATGGGGATTTTAATCACCAGCGTCTGGGGTTCAGGCAGCCCCTTGCTTCTGGGTTTTGGGGGCTTTTCCTGCCTTTGGCCTTGACCCCATCCCTTTCCCCAGGCATGGATGACAGCGGGATGGATGACACCCCTCACTCGTACCTGCCATCAGTCCGTCCACGAGCAGAACAGGTTTTGCTGGTGAGAGGGTTGGGAATGAACATTGAAATCTCAATGAAACTGGCTGAACTGGTGGGTTTTTTGGGGATTTTTTGTTTTTAATTTCTGTTTATTTTTGCCCCCAGGGATTTATTCCCGCAGCACGTGCGTTGCTTACTTAATGGAGCCTTGTGTTAACAGGGTTTCAGGTTTGCTGAAGGGGAGGGATTTTGTCCTGCTTCCAGGGTAGCAGCATTTAGGCTTTCAGTCGCTTTTGGGAACCGACCCCATTCCCAGGAGGTTTCAGGGCACACTCCTGTCCCTGGGGCAGGGACCTCTCATGCCACCACGCAGCAACATTTGCTTCTCTCCCACACCCTCTTCCCTGACCATCCCGACCCAGCTGGTGACAGTGGCGGCAGGGTTTTTGGTGCAGGGATGTTTCGGTGCGTCTGGAGGAGGGTGCGCGCAATGGCTGTGTGCAATCCCAGCACAAGCAGAACAAGGCCCCTTTTGTGGTGGGGCCTCAGCTGGTGCCCACCGAAGGTTTGGGAGAGGCTCCGGCTGACCTCTATGGGTGCTGGGGAGCCCGCAGGGGGCACAGCCCCATGCTGGCTTTGGAAGTAGCATGGTGAGCAAGATATTCTGCTCGAGAGGGATGACAAAGAACTGCTGTGGCTCTTCCAGATAGTGTTTTCTCCAAAAAAATCTGCAAGGCTGAATGATGGTACAAGCTGTTTTATAGCCCCTGTTGGGGGCATGTAAAAGGGGTCTGGCACCCAGAGAAGGCGCCTGTGGGATGGTTAAACCCCAACTCAGGTGATGGGTGTGTGGGCAGGCACATGCTGCTTTGGGCGATGCAGCAGGACGGGAAGTAGGTGACACAGTTTCAGGGTAATGCAGTTAATTAGCCCTGACACAGATACAGCTATTTCACAGCTAAGCTTGAGTCAGGATAAACTCTCGGGGCAGCTGTGAAAATGCAGTAGCAGTGAAGGGCTGAGCCACCTCTTCCCCATGGCCGAGACAACAGGCAGCAGAGCTTGTCCTGGCGAGGGAGAGCAAACCAGGGCGCAGCGGTGCTGCCACAGGAGCCACAGGGGGACGGAAACAGGTAAGGCCGGGTAAGAAGACAGACTGTACTTGTAAACCCGATTCAGGCTATGCCCATCAGGAGGACAAGCATTTTAATCAGACGCTGCAAACCCCAAACACCCTGCATACAGGCATGGGTTGCCAATAAAAAGCACTACCAATGCAGTGTCATTGTGGGGAGGAATCTGTTTATTTTAAGATACACTCTATTTCTGAAGAAGGATATTTTAGCAGCCTGCAACAGAAATGTGAACCAGAGGGTTAACCTGCCCATTCGGCCTTGGCCAGCCTTGCCGATGCTCACACAAGTTTCTTGGGATAGAAAAAAAAAGGTCCAAAATTTGAACTGTACACCTTTTTACAGGGTGCTTAGCCAGGCTCACTTTTTACACTGCTGTACATGCTTGGGATAACTAAGTGCAATTATATTCAGAGCCAATACATCATCCCAGGCCACTAATGAAGATAAAATAAAAGCTGTGGTGAGCAGAAGCTGTACAGATACACAGGCAAATTAAGCTTATTGTGTTCCTGATACTCCAGAGTGCATTTACCAAGAAGAAGAGGAGTGGAGCAAAGACAGTTTATAAACCTTCCTGGTCACAGGGCTCCCTTCTCTTACACCAGGAAGTATCTGTCAAACTGAGTGGCTTTGCTTTGTATCAATCAGCTCTATTTACAAGTGACTTTGCAACAGTGCAATTAAATAGCTCACTCACTCACTGAGATATTGTGCAGTATTATTGGCAGATTATTTTAGGCTCTCTCACAGTAATGCTGTACCACAATAGCTTTTAGGAACCAGAAATGCAGTGGCCAGCCAAAGCTTATTGCTGGTTCTTTCACCTGGATGTCTCTACACAGCAGTCACAACGGGCTACACCTGAAGTAGCCTCTAACAAACTTGCAGGGATGTGGGTAGCAGCCCCGCAGCGCAGGGCTTCCAGCGGATGCATTTCCCTCGGGAGCAGGGTGGATTAGCCCACAGTGAACCGCACCACCAGCCAGCAGGCAATGAGGACTATAACGTGCTCAGGCTCCCAGGAAAGAGCCTGCTGAGGTTAACAGAGCTCTCCCGGCTGACAATATACACTATAAAAGCAGCAGCAGCAGCCAGGGCATGCTGAAGGTGAGGAAGGAATTTAAAATGGGGAAGAAGAAACTGGAAACAGAGGCATGAGCAGATCTGCAGCCACCTCCACCTTCTGCTCTCGACTACTGCAGGGGAGCATGTGACAGAGCAAGAGAGCGGAGAGAGAGCCCAGCTCCCAGGCTCGTCCCTGCCCTGCTCACACCAGTTTCTTCAGTCCCCGAAAGCCCTGATGGGGGTCCAGCCATGGGAACCCCACAGTGCTCATTAGCAGCAAACCAGACACACACTCCCCCCACGCACCCCTCGTCCCCTCCCTCTCCAGGGCTGTGTCATGGAGTCCAGGTGTGCTCAGAACAGGACCCTTCCATCTTTCGTTGAGCCTCCGTTCCCGGCACCACAAGCACTACCTTCTTTTTCGCATGCAGGTTTCAAGCCTTCCCAGCTCTTCGTAGGCCTGGTAGAAAACGTCAAAGTCTCTGGCACTCCAGCCCCTCCAGACAGCCAGGCACCACTCCATGTTTTCATTCTCAAAGCAGCACACAACTGTGTCCTTTGCTATGAGAGCAGCATCCACCAGCGTCCTGGGAAAAGAAGAACAGAGCAGAGAAGGGCATTACAGCGGAGAGCAGCTCTGCTAACACAGCACACTGTTGCTCATCTGGGACGCACTGACTCACAAGCTTTCCTTTCCAGCTACCGAATCTCTTTTTATAAGCTGCAAATCCTTGAGAAAGGAGAACATAACAAAGAGAGGGATCAGAAACTATGTCACGGCAAAAGCAAGTGGCTCAGTGACATGGGAAAAGATTTTTAAAGGGATTCAGGTGCCTAAACATGCAGGTGGGTGCTTAAGTCTGCTGTGACGTTTTGAAGTTGCTGTTAATCTCCCGATTTGCTAAATCCACAGACTCTTTTGCCTGCTGCCAGCTGGGCATTTTCAAAACAGCTCCATCATGCCACAGCTAACAGGCTGCCAAGAGCTTCCGCAGCCTGAAATACAGTGTGGAAGTGGGATGGAGCCCAGCTCTGCCAGTTCAGGGTATGAGCCCTGAGTCCAGACCAGCAGGCATGGCTATGGCAACAGCCCAGGGATCTGCAAAGTTCGTGTAGGAGAAGTCTGCATGACAGCGTCATGTTGCATGTGCTTCCCTTCATGGTCTCTGAGCACATTACCTGATCAAACAACAGTAGTTGAAGCTGGCCCTGCAGATACCCCAGAGGGAGGGGGCCAGGCAGAAGATGACATTTTTGTCCTTGTAGGGTTCAAGGGACAGGAGTCCAGCCCTTGCTGGGCTCTTTCTACCACTCTGATAGCAGATGGGGGAAGACCAGCCCCAAGTTGTTTCCCCAGAAGGGCCCCTAGATGGGGAGCACTTGCACCAAGGGCTGTTCTTGGCAGCTGGTTTTTATCACAAACTGTCCCTGAGAAGCCACCTCCCTTCCCTCACCTCCCTACCCTGCTCTGCACTTGGAAAGGCTTAGAGGAGGCAGGCACTATCTATTGGTCTTTATCCTGCTCTTAAAACAGGGTGAGTCAACGGCCACTGTGCCTGAACCAGCCAGGCTGCACAGCAGCAATGCAGGACAAGTCTGAGATGGCAGCGTCACTTTGCCTTAACTCCACATTTAATTTGGGTAAAGCAAAATCAACCTAAGAGTATCTGTGAACAATAAAGAGAATACTCCACTCCCAACTAACTAGTAAAGACACTCAGTTCACAAGTAGAGGGAATGGCAGGAGCACTTTGATCTCTTGTTGTGTTTGCCCAGTGGTAATAAATGATCATTTATAATCCTTAGCACTGCTTAACCTCCATTTGTTTGGACATAAATAGTACAATCCCAGACTGGTATTTAAGTGATCAGCAGGAACACCCCCATCTCTCTAGCAGCTATTTATTTACCTGGACTCTCGTTCACTGTATGAAACATTTTAAATTAATGCATATAACTGCTCTCCCCTGTGCTCCAGGAGCCTTCCCTTGGCCCGTCACTGCCGACAGCACAAAGGTGTTCATTTAGAGCCAGAACGTCAACCTGAGCCACGTGAATGCAGCCACAGACAAGCACTGCACTCTGTATAAATACACCTCTTGTTCTTAATGCAGGGCCTGAGTCTGCCAAGCTCTACTGCTCTTCTGTCAGGTGCCCTCAGAGCACCGGCAGTCAGCACCAGGCAGGATTAGACCGATGTTTATCGCATTGTGCAAGACGGTCCTGCCTGTCTCATTATGGGGGTACCTGGTCTTGGTGGCTTTTGGAGACCAGACCATGGTCATGGTGCCCTCCCCTCACCATCTGTCGTGCTGTAAGAGTATGCACATGCCTGGATGTGCAACCAGCAACTGTGTCTCCTCTGGCTGGGACCTTCTCAGATGCTGCTGGAAGCCAAGAGGGAAGCTCCCAAGAGCCCCCAGAGCCTGCAGAACCACCCTCTGTCACCCAGTCCCCTTCTGCTCCTGGAGACTGGTGTGATGGGCACTACCCAGTCAGCCTCACCCGTAGGGAGCCAGTTCCCCAGCCTTCAGCACAGCGATCACTCTGCCCCGCTGGGTGCCGGATTCCTTCTCCAGTCCGATAACGATAATATCCCCTCCTCTCCTAGAAGAGAAGTGAGGGAGATGTTACATGTACTCAGCAATGGGGACTGCTGACAGCTGAGGAAGATCCATGCTGGATATCCATCCTCTCTGCTGCAATCCCTCCTGCAGTTACACGACCTTTTGCAGGGAAGGGGGCACTGCAATGCCAGCAGGGCATCCTGAATCCACTACAGCAAGAGTCCCTGTGACAGACAAAATCAGATTCCCAGTGCCTTCCATCAGCTCAACAGGAGGCAACAGGACTTGCCAGGGTTGCGTCTGAGCAAGGAAGCTGCCTGCTGTTCTTTGTTTCCTCAGTAGCTGGGGAAACAGGGCTTTGAGTCTTACCACCCACCTTCTCATTCTGCTGAAATCTGGCAGGACCTTAGATGTACCATTCTGCTCAGCACTAGGTATCTTTGAAAAGGAGTAGAAAATCAATGTACCATTGTACTGGGAACAAAATTTCTTAATGGTAACTTGATTTTCTGGCCAGGTGAACCATACTGGGAATGCAAGAGCTCCTGAATTAGCCTGAACTAATCCCACATTCAGCCCAGGAGGGATTTTGACAAAGTTGCTTTGACAAGTGACCCACTTACCTGGGGATCCATATGAGGTCTTTTACTGGAAGAATCTTGACAGCTTGGAGATGCTGCATGTTGTCACCTGCAGGCATAGCATCGTGATCCAGGGAAGGCTTCAGCTCATGAAATTTGTCAGACTCCTCAAAATCTGTGGAGAGCGGTGCACTGGAAGAGCTCATGGGTGAGCTGGGTAGGCTGGAGGGGCATCGAGTTACCCTGTTAGGAGGCGAGGAGGAGTAGGAAGACACAGAGCAATAATCTGTGAGTGAGTCCTGGTGGTTTAGTATCTGGGTGCCAACCTCTGGGCTGTAGATAATGCTCATGTCCACCAGCGGGTTACTCTCCATCGCTTTGTGGTTTATAGGTGCCGTAGCTGGGATGGCTGCAGAAGGTTGCTGGATTGTAAACATGTCCCTGAGGGGGCTGCAGTCTCCACAGAAGTAGCGCGCGCAGAGCTGGTAGGTGGTAACATGATACATCACCAGGAAGTTGCTTATATCGTCCAGACACCACACCACCTCCTCCCCGTGACACTCAGAGTTGCAGGCGATGGATGTGATCACTGATGGCGGACTGAAGGGCTCCAGCCTCCTGCTGATCTCCATTGTGCCACAGTCTATGATGAGGATGCCGGGGCCGTTGCTGTACCAGACCTCCGCTCCGCTGTTGGTGATCTCCATGGCCTTCACAGGATACGGGTTCTGCCGGGGGTCGTCATCAGAAATGTTGAATTTGGACCTGTTTGCTGTGTGGGAGCACAGGTAGGAGCAGCTGTCCCCTGGGATGCCCTGGGACACTGAAAACACTGCTACAAGTCCGTCCGACAAGCCGGCCAGCACCACATATGAGTTCTGCAAGAAAGAAAGCAGATTCACTATCCAGATTCTTCACTTCTCTGAATATGAGAGCTTTCAATCCCAGAGGCTCTGGCTGCCTCTCACAATCCTGCAAGTACACCAGTAACTTACCCCAAATCACTCAGTGATAACAGCAACATAAAAAGAAGTCATTACATAGAAGCTGCTGCAGAGCCATACTCCTCTCACCCAGTATTACCTCTCTCTTTATTGGCAAGGGAGGACAGACAGACCTGGCAGCCTGCCCCAAAGGTTAACAAATTCAAGCTGGAGTATGTTCAGAAACAGCCATCATGATCCTAAGAATCCAGCTGTAGAAACCCGGCTCATTTCCAAAAAGGAGTAAAGCTATTGCTATCAGTGTAGGTACGAAAAGAACGGAAGAAATACAGTAAAAATTGAAAGAAGGGGAGGCAATCCTCTTGCAAAGAAGAGCATACAGTGATCGCTCTGCATCCGATGTCTGCTGCTTTGACAGCACCACTCCTCCCAGGGACGTGCTCTGTGTCTGGGATCCCTGGCAGCTCAGAGACATCCCAGCAAAGGGCACAGAAGCAGCAGCAGTCCAGCAAAGCAGCTGCCAAGTGCCATGAACAATTCTGCAGGTAGTTAAAAACCTGCCCCTAAATGTACAGATGTGTTGGCTGCAGGAGCCATGGCTGACACCGAGCTCCAGTGCTGCACTCTGCAGCACTGCTGCGATGGATACCATCACGTCCCGTGGACAGGAGCCGGTGAGAAGGCCACGGCTTGATGGATCTCTGACTCCTCCAGCTCATCACAGCGGTGTAAATTGCTGTTAAACACACTGGGAAATGGATCTCTTGGGAACAAAACTCCCCATGACCTCGGGTCTGTACCAGAAACTCTCCCATCTGTGAAGCAGATAAAACAATACCTACCTCAAAGGCCTTTCCACTTCCTCCCCGTGGAGCAATAAATTCTAAAAAAAGACCCTTTGCCCAGGGCTCTTTTGCTTTTGTTACAATCTGGCTGGACTAAGCAAAGCAAAACGAACAGAACCAGACAGAGCACCGCCAGCTGAACCGACACAGCCTCACCCCTCTGCAGTCCGGCCATGGCAGAAAGCCCTGCCTCCTGGCGTGCTCGGGACGCCAGCAACGCTGCCTGCCTCTGCGAGATGGGACGGGGACTCGGCATCACCCCTTGCTGCTCATAAATTAAGGGAAAGCCTGTGCCCTTCCAGGGATCTTGGCTGTGCCAGCCCTGGAAGATAGCCCCCAGACTGCTTAAGTCCGCAGAGGCCAAAATCAGTATCTTGAATAGCTCCCAGATATCAAGGGGCAGACAGCATAGAGGTAAGTACTAGTTTAATTGATAGTACTGTTTCCAAGGCTCATTAAGAGTCTTGGACAAAAAGACACTATCTGCATACAAAGTATGAGTAAAACCATGAGTATACTGAGCCCATATGACTAATCCAAATCACAGCAGAATTTTACTGTAATGGGAAAAACTAGGGAAGCAAGTGGAAAGTTGTGAAATGGGACTTGGACTTTAACTCAGTCCAGTCCCAATTCTCTAACCACTAATTAAAAGAAACCCAAATGGCCTGCAGTGTTTGGTGCCATGTCCCCGCTGCCATGTGGATCTGGTGCAAAGACTCCTGGATATGGGTTTGCCAGGGAGTTGCATTGATAGGTTGGAACGTGGCACGAAGCTTTGCACAAGCTGGGTTTTGGGTTACTTTTTCTTTGGAAAGGAGTTCAATTATTTAAAACAGAACAAAACAAAGCAGAACAGCCCACATCATTGATGGAAATGGTCCAACTTTTTCAGTCCAAAGGACCCTGCACAATAGGTATTTCTTACTAAAAATGGAAAATTTAAATTGAAATGGGAACATCTGAAATTAACTGTAATATGGGTATGTTAACGTGAACTGCTCCTAGTGTGACACAGGACACTATTAAAGTCTTCAGAGATCTCCATAATTTTATCTCATTTGATTTGAAAATGCTGAATTATCCAAGCATAGTCTTCACAAAAAATATTTTTCTTTCTTTGATTAGCACCAGCTACTGCAGAACAGAATCCAGATTCCACTTTGGGTTCCATAGGCCAAATCTCCCCAGCACTGAGCAATCGGCACCATAACTAGGCAAAGCTGCATCAGTGATCCCCACCCAGCTTTACCAGTAACGCTGACTCCGCCAAATCCTAGCCTGTCTGGAATAGCACAACGGTGGATACAAATCTGGAAGATATTTTATGCTTTGGGGCTTGGCTGTTGGGACCTGTCTGTATCCAGCCACTGTTGTTATCTCTCTGTTTAAGAAACGAGGAGTAGGAACTCAAAAGCAGAGAAATGCCCTCAACCTGCCATCCCTTGCCTGACTGAGACAAGGGAGTGACCTGACCCATTTCACAGAAGACTATGGCAAAGGCCACCCACCCACGGGTGCCACTGGCTCGCCAGACTTTATTAGGTGCTGGTGCAGCCAGGCAGCGAGGCAAAACTCTCTGAATCGGGGTATTACAACAGTGACCAAAGGCAGGCAAGGCAGCAGCCTCCAGAAACCTTAAGTAACTTTCTCAGAATTCATTTTCAACATTTGGGCTGCACAAAGAGCCAACAAAAACACACAGCAACAAAACTGCATTTGAAGTCTCCGTCCTGCCAGAAGTCCTGCTGTGCCAGGGAGGAAGGCCTCTGAGCGGGGCTGTGACGGTATGTGATGTGCAGGAGATGAGCTGGCTCCAGACATCCTGTCCTTGCAGCTGAGGACACTGCAAGGCTCGGAGCCGCCGGGTTGGCTGCTGTGAGCAGGTTAAAAAAAAATACAGCCCTCGACACCACGGCCTCGGTCACCTCCTCCTCTCTTCCCCGCATGGTCTGGCACTGCTGGCAGTGAACGCCATGGCAGGCTGCAGCCTTTAAATGCAGCTTTTGTTTTCATGCGTTCCAGGTTTTTGCAAGAGGCCAGAGGCTTGCACCCATTCAGATTTCTCTCTCCCTCAACATCTTTTTGTAAGAATGCTGCAAACCAATTCAGAAAGCATCTTGTTTTGCTCTTTTTAACCTGTTTGTTTGGCTTTTTTCTGAAAGGGAATTTACTGAAAATTTTATTGTTTGCCAAAACCAGTGATATTGCTGACAGAAAGCATGCAACAAAAAAGCTTAAATTGTACAAGACTTTTCCTTGGCGGCTGAGTTTTGGATTCTGGGCCCCTCTCTGCTGCTTTTAAATTTCCATGATGCTTCCTTTGGATGAGAAACCAAGTTTTGGAAACTATTTCTTTTGGATCAGTCTTCCCAAGGCAGTCATAAAGAATTCCCCTTCCCAGCAACATCCCTCGGCAATTCTCTGACTGCAAGTTTCCTCACATCTCATCAGTTAAAGGCTTTCTTCCCAGGGAAGTGCAAGCAATTCTCTTCTCCGCTGGACAATAATGACTATGTGATAACTGTGATACAGCTCACTGCACTGTACAGTGAGTTTGACAAGTGTAAGCTTTCCACTTAGCTTTTTTGGAAGAACTGGCCGTTTCAGTTTCTTGCCAACCTGGTCTGCACATCCCTATGGCTGCTGCTCTGGCTATTTCACTGCCAAACTCATTCACAGAAAGGAGAGAGGAAAAAGTAAGTCCAATAAACTAAGAAGGAGTGCGCCGAAGGGATGTGGATTTCTGGAAGGTTGGGTAGGGTCGGGGGAGGAAGGGAGGTGTCTAGACTCAATATTACTATTGTAGGGCCTGGCATTATTTATGACATTTTCTAGGCAAGCCACAAACTGAAAATAGAAACCAGGAGACATAAAGCCACTCGTAACCCCTGAGGAATGGCTTTGCAAGCTGTATGACAGTGGAAAAGCTGAAAGTGAAAGACTCGTTCGACTGTCCTGGACAAAACCTCAGGCAGCATGAAAAAGAAATTTGCCCTACACATCAGAAATGAAACTCCACGGTGGAGAAATGCTGCAGGTCTGGGAGCCAAAGAAAGCCGACAGATGCAGCCTCCCGGCGGGTGAAATTTATTCCTGTGCCAATTTTAGATCTATGCCCTATTTCAGTTGTACTTACATGCTCAGAAGTGAAGCGGTACACCTTACACTAACCATCTGCTTCGGATTCAGTTTGCAGCGACGCACCAGTCCAAGCAAATGAGCCAGAAATGGACAATAATGCAGAACAGGCATTTGGTACAAAACAGCTCCACTGTCACTCCGAGAGCTGCTCCATATTGAGCTTTTAGACACATACCAGTCTGCTGGCATTTGCAAAAACTACACAGCTACCAATAATGTTGGAACATAATTATATGTTTTTACTTGAGGTGGCTGTAAGCAAACAGGAGGCAATTTAGCCCAAAACCCAGTTTTTATACATCTCCCAAGACTTGCCCGCAATAGGCAGTCATGTCGGATTTCTCTTGCCAGTACCTGGATGTTAGCAATTCCAATACTAAACAGATAGCATATAACTTCTGTTATTACCTGTAAGAGTAATTACCGTATTACCCGTAACAGCTGTATCACCCATAAGAGCTATATTATCTAAGTGTTCTCATTCAAAACCAGAAAAAGAAATGTGGCTGAGCCTAGGAAATATTTCAAGATGATTGTGCACACAAATGACAGCATGCACACACCCCAAGAAAAGAGCGGGTACAAGAGCTAGGATATACCCAAGTCCTGCGTTAGCAGTTAACAAATCTCTATTCTAATTATTGTTCCATGTCCTCTCTACTTTGCTTGATCAGCCTAAACCTTGTCTTCCAGTGATGTGGAAACACAGCTGGAAAACTTCCTTGCAGAAGAATTTGATCTATTTTGACTATTTTCCCAGCAGGCTTGGAGGTGCCAGCTTTGGTCCCCTGACTCAGGCTCCTGCATACACCTCTGTCTTCTGGCAGAGGCACAAAGACCTGGAAACCTTCTCCTCGCACTGCCAAAATGTTCCTGGGCATTGCAAAGTCCTTCACCACTAGCTAGTGACAAGCCATGCAAACCCTGGCAGCTTGGCCTGGCAGCAGATGGCTTAGTCTCACTGATGCCCCTTTTCCTTTATGTTCCTCCTTACCTTTTTGACAACAGGCATTACTAGAAAGCAGCTCACAGTAGCAGGAGTGTCTAAACCCTTCTGCGGAGTCTTTAGAGGACACATGCCCTGCAACCCATACACAGAAATCTTCTGGTCCTGTAAAAGAGCACATAAAATTCTATACATTTCATTCATCTTCCATGCTTTTCATACTTTGATACCCAAACAAGATAAAATTGGTTCCAAAACCAGTTTTAACTTGTATTTTTTCATATCCAAAGCCTGGATTTCAATTTGTTTTCCCTGGACAGCATTTGCCCTGTCTGTGGGTAGAAAGCAGGTACTGCCTTCCCCAGAATGAGCTGTGGACAATATATGCACTATCCAAAAGCCACCGAAATCACTGCTGTAGGTGTTTTAATACAACATCTTAAAGTACCATTTGACAACCCTGACTGCACAAATCCAAAATGTGCCAGGACAACTGAAACACGTTGTATGTTATTCTGCATTAATAAGTCAATTCAAGGAAAACTAGTATTACATTGTATGTGGAATTACACCTGCTCTACACCTCATAAATCTACTAAACTGACAGAGCACCCAGTTTGGGGAATAGCAACACATTTCATTTTGACCAAAAAGGTGGAAATACAATGCTTTAAGATTTTTAAATTTTAATTTTTCTATACTTCTTGTTATGAAAAAAATAGAAATATTTGAACTTTACCTCTATTTGGGAACAAAAAGAGACAAAATATCTTATTTTCCTACGGGGGAAAAAAGATCTATATTCTCACTCAGTTACAGCATCCATACTAGGGTGGAGTGAATTAACCAACACAATTAACCAACACAAATTATTTATTCAGCAAGTGTGGCCTTTTTGGCCCACTCTGAAACATTGAACTTCAGGAATGTTTCAATTTGCCTCAGCTGTTTTTTGTTTGGTTTGTGTCAAACAATTGTGTCAGAACTGGCTGACACTTAACACAGCCCTTTTTGATGGGCAGACAGGGGCTCTGAGGGGTAAATGAGCCATGCTCTCTCACTCTTATCTTTTTAGCTAGTTTTCCACAGTGAACACAAAACTTGGGTACCCATTTCGCACCAACTTTCAAATCCCTCAGGCCTCTTTCAAAACCCCACCCTTAAACGCATGGTTTCTTTCACTGCTTCCCTTTATCGCTTACAGATAAGGCCATTTCCCAGAAGAAACCCTGGGTACAGATACGCTACAATCTGGAGAGTTTCGCCTTGGAAAGCCGAGGTTCCCACGATCGCTTTGAACACCAGGAGGCACGATTTTGATCTAGATATCAGCTATGTAACAGGTAGAAACAATACACCCGGAGACAGCAGATGCAGTCACACTGCTCATCTGAGATGCCCATTGTCTCAAACACTCTCAGCTTTACTAATTTAATAGGCTCTTTCTCTTCATTTTTGTCTCTTCTAACGAGGCCCCTCTTGAATGGGGCACTGAAGTGCAGACAAGACTTACCTCAGTGGCAGCCCAGAGGGCATTCTGAAATTTTAGTTGGCAGCATAGCTTCATTCCTGGGCAGCTCATCCTCTCCACTTCTATGACTCCTTTCTCTGGATTCACCACCGTGTAGTTTCTGAAAGGAGCAAATAACAATTTCCTATAGCCAACTTTCAGCCTGCAAACTGCTACAGGACGGCACTCGGCACTTTTGGCCAAGGTGTATCGTGACTGTCCAGATGTGGATGATGCTGCAAGGCTCTCCACCTCTCCAAATAGTCTTTGTAAAGGAAGAGAAATACAGATGTGCCACAGCTCTTCCTCAGGGGGCAGATATGCAACTGCTTCTGTGAAAATCTAAACTCAGCTATCTGACTTTGCATGGAAATGGATTAGGAGAACTTAACATGGTCTGTTACTATAATACAGCTGTGAGACAAATAGCTCCAGCTGAATAGCAGTAATTAATAGCTGGGAGGTCTTAGCCCATCTTGCCCATTAGGTTCTCAAGAGAATATGTGCTCATTCTCCAAGTTCACTGCCTCAGTATTATCTGGCTTCATTACTTATTCTAGTATATAAACAGAAGAGCGTGATTCTTCCAAATAAGAGCAAAGATCTGTAATCTGATAAAATAATTTATAAATAGGACTAATTAATATTTTTGTAACTAAAACAGTTTTGTTTGTTTGGGGTTTGGGGAAGTTTACTGGGTTTGGGTGTTTGAACAATAACTGGATATTCACAACCACATCTGTGAGCCCCAGATGTTTTACCAACTGTGGCACAAGCACTTACACATCCTGAAATCTGTTACATATAAGTAATTTGTTATTCAGCAGTCTCCAGCAAGTGGATTGTCCAGTCAGGAAGCAGATTCACTGAGATATATTGCTGTGAATATTTGGACAACATCCATGCATTCAAAATACATCTGTGAGTCCCATGTGTTTCACCAGTTTTAGCAGGAATCGTTATACTGTCTGCACTGAATGAGTGACCAGGCACCACAAATAGCAAAGCAAATCATTCATGAACAAATCACGTACCTTTCCTATTAGGTTAATGGTTACAAATAATGAACACATTAATATAAAATTCAGATCAGTTTGTGATGGTTTCCAAATAAGATTGGGGCTATAAAAATCAGTAACATCCATAAAAATAAACCTAACTAGCCATGGGTCACATGTGGCTGAGCAAAATACCATCATCTCAGTCACAATTTAATAACATTTAAACCACATGCCTATTCAGTATAGCACGCATTTTACTGGCAGTATACACTTGGATGCACACACAGCTTCAGGCATGTGGTTAACTCCTGATGATTTCAATAGGATTTAAGCATGTGCTTAATTGCTTTGCAGAACAGAGATGGAACTGCAGTCTCAATTAGGAAAGGTTTAGTGTTAAATGGCCTCATTAGGAAAGGCAGAACACGTCTGTTCTCATGTGCAAATGCTTCATCCTGTGTGTGTGAATCATTACACTGCCCTAATCTTCTCCTCATATTAACTGAAGCAGAGTTAAGCTCATTAAATATCCTTTATAAAGCAACCACTGTTCCCAATTAAAAGAGTTTGGGAAAACAGTGTTCACCGTATCCTTGGCATTCACCCAAATTCACTTTCACCTTCTTTACCTCCCTCCCAGAGGCATAAGTGAAGACGCTGAAGGATTTTTACATAAAAAGAAAAAAGAACAGAAGAAAGAATTACTAATGTGAGCCATCTCACCTGGTGTCTTCCTTCCCATCCCAGAACACCACAGTGTACTCCTGTCCTTGAGAGCAGAAGAAGGAAGACTGTTTCCCACAGGATAGCAGGTACATAAATGTTGCAAAGGTAGGATCTTTCATCTGTCCTACCACAGAAATGGCCAGTGGACGCTGTGGGGAAAGGAAAAGAGAAAGACATATCTCACAAAGGACAGCTGGAGGTCCAGACGGAATAAAATAATAATAATAATACTAATAATTATTATTATTATTTATTAAAGCTAGAGAGCCAAGAAGTAGGACTTCTTTAATAAATGCTTCTGCTACTTTCTCTAATCTACACCAAATTCTCCTTATAAATCCCACCTGGTTGGTTCTTAGTATCCTCCATACACCAGACACTGAAGCCAAACCTCTTCTGTACTTCCATGGTTTGGTCTGTGTTTCTCATACATATCTTATTGATTAATTTCTTCAGGTGTATGAATTTTGGAAGCTGACCCACTGTCATGATAGTGTCTAGCTGTTTGTGAGTCAAGCTGACATCTGTTTGGAGGACAGCAACTCTGAAACACCAACTTGTAATTAATGAAAAATGTAACGCAGCATAATATTTTTCTCATACTTTGAACCCTTTTCTTCCTCGTACTGCCTTTTATAATCTCGGGGTTTTAGAAGTCTTCGCAGTTACAGTCACAGCATGATACTGTAGCTGGTTTTAGAAATTATGGGTAATGTCTTGCCCTGGTGAAATCAATAGCTTAACTGCCATTGACATCAAGGGACCTTCATGTCACCACAGATGTCTAAGACCACCAATCTGCCATAGCTTCATTCACAAAACTCTCATTTAAGTCAACAGAAGTTCTGGGCCATATCAGCAGGAGGGGTAAATGGGCAATGGAGCTGTTCTGCTGTACTGAGAGTGAGCTGCCAGATCCCTGTAGCTATACGATCAGAAAACACTGGTCATGAGGGTTGTCTTGTACCTTTTCTGGCTTAGTGTCCCAACACTCCATCATGAGTGCCTGCATCCTATATAGCTGCACCTCTTCTGGCTGCCCGAGAACAGGACGGATCCCTTTAGACAGCTTCTTTGCAATCTGGAGCTGGTGTTGTCCTAGCACAGGCCGCTGACCAGACAGCAGTTCATACAGGACCATCCCATATGAGAACATGTCAACCTAGAGCCAGAAACAGAGAGAAAAAACCAAGGCAAACCTCCATCAGTGGGTGGAGAGGAGAGCAAGGAAGGCTCTGGTGGGAAAGCTAGTGCTGCACACCATACATTTATAAGGGAATTCAGCCCCATGCATGAAGACAGCCACCCACCACTGTCACGCAGGGGCTGCGCCCACGGATACACCACAGTTACCTTCTCATCGTAGACTATGCGAGGCCTGATCTCAGGAGCTTGGTAGCCTGGTGTGCCTTCCACGCCAAGCGCACCTTCGTGGAACGACTGCCGGGAGATTCCATAGTCGGAGAGTTTGATATTGATGTGCTCTTTGACGTCCAGGGACCACACCAAAATATTGTCTGACTTCAGGTCGCAGAAGATGATGTTCTTCTTATGCAGGTAGGCAAGGCCTGTTACAATCTGATACGCTACTTTGTGTGTCAGCATGTGTCCCAGTGGCACAAAGGAAGACCCTGGCACAAAGGAACAGCCTGTCTTCAGTTCTTGTAATTGCAGTAACTGCTTCTTTTTTTTTTTCCCCTTTCTCTTTTTCTTTTAAACTCCAGAGCAATAACTAACAACCTTTTAAAACATCACTCAAAGCCACGATTTGAAATGACACTGTTCGTGTTACTATACACGTCTGACAGTTCTATTAGATTCTTTTTTTAAACCCCTCCACTTCTAGACCCCTAAATCTTCTGGTGAAAATTAGCATTTGACTGAAAGTTGATACAAAGCCAAGGTGCCAAGAGGGTCAGATGGCCTCAACCTCTCTTGGAATTAGCATTGTTCATTTGACAGTGAAAAGAAATACAGATAATTATGAGAGAATTTAGGGTGCCAGACACCCATCTGCAGGGAGAAGAACACAGGATTACTGTGAAGTGAGATGCACTTCCTATTAATTTGCAGAGAAATTGAAAATCCAGGTCTCCAAAGTAGTTTTGAAATCCTGAGCATCAATATTTACTAGGTTCCCAAAGGCACAGTTTAAGACCACTTCCATCCCTCCCACTTCCACTAGTCTGCAAAAAAATCCCCTTCAGTAAATCAAGCAGTAATTTAAATGTTGTTGACCATTTGCCACTACCATGACTTGGAGAGTGAGCTCTCCCAGGAGGGAGACCCTGGTTTTACCTTTGGAGTTTTCAGACAATACAGTGGTGAGGCTGCCCAGAGGGGCCAGCTCTAGGGCAAAGCAGAGAGGATGGATGCTGATGCCAATGAGGGAGACGATGCAGGGGTGTTGCAGTGAGTGGAGCATGCTGGCCTCCTGGCGAAACTCGGAGAAGTTCTTCATGGCATCCATGGCTCTCAGGTGTTTCAGCATCGTATCTGGCAAGACACACAAACCCCTTCTCATTCCCCAGCTGAGAAACCAGGTCAGAAACTCTTTGGAAGGTGCTGAGCAAATGCTGCAGGAAGAAGGCAGCTTGTGGGCTTATGCCAAACAGCAAGGCTTTAAGCTGCATCCTCATGTTGATGCACAAGCCGCTAACAGACATTGGCTATAAGCAGGATACATACAGCTGCCTCAGGAAGTAAGTGCTCCCTTGGTCCTTTAACACCAACCTTGAGTATGTCTGGCACACACTGTTCTCATATATCACCTGGATGATTTTGGAAAACTTGTGCTGTGCTTTTTAAAGCAGGGACTCTCTGGGTGTCAATGTCACATTGCAGACCCTTTGGCAGAAGGAGTCTTCCCTACCCTTTCCCGGCTGCCCCGCCAGAAGAGGGACCCTTCACAGCAATTGTCCTTCTGCCACAGGACACCACAGGCTGCTCAGGCAGGTCTGGTCTTTCCAAAGGTTATTTGTCACTGGGACAGCAGCTGGCCCCCTCCACAGCTTAGGGGTTCACTGCATCCTTCCCTGACAAAAATGAGGAAAATGAGGCACTTTCCCCTTTCCTTTATCCATGGACTGAGGCTCTGCTGGAAACCTGGGCTCGACAGACAGCATGTGCAGTACGAGAGCCTGTCCCTGCCTGGAGGAGCTGGCAGGCTGAGAAGGATCTCCAATTTTCTTTCTGGAGCTACTGGCACAGATGGAGTAAAAGACTTATTCAAAGGTGGAGACCCACAAGTCCTTAGTGCAAACCCAAGCAAATCCACACTTATTGCCAAATAGCTTGGGAACAGGTGATGAAGTCTTGCCTCCCACCTCAATCAAGGGCTCTGCCTTGGCAACCTATGAGTCCACCCATTGACCCACAGGAGAGAAGCTTCCTGCTGTGTCAATGACCTTCAACGCTACAAATGCTTTCATGAAGGACTCTTTAAGATGCAGCCTCTTCCTCCATGGAAACACATCAATTTTGCTCTATATTTCAAAGCTGTATTTAAACAGGTGCTGCCAGCACTTCGGAGAGCGAAGACTCTTTGGTCTTAGCTTGGGATCGCAGACTGCACGAGCTGATTCCTGACACCGATTCTGTACACTGTACCTGCAGCTGAAGTGGGAGAACCCTTGCATTTTTTAATCTGAAATCTCTTCACAGCCACTGGTTTTCCTTGGTATCGTGCCCGATATATAATGGTCCCACTTCCACCCTGGCCAAGAACGTTGTTTTCATTTTCACTGCATTCCAGTTTGCTATTCTCCAGGAACAGTCTGCCAAAAAGAGATTGGGGCTTTGTAATTAAAAGTTTCAAAGACATTGTAAATTCATGTTTTTAATGTGATTTCCATTTTCACAAATCCCTAATAGGTTCTTGTCTTATCTACTGAGAGGACTGGATCACCTAAACTACTTTGGTCATCTCAATGTACTCTATGGTGGCTCATATTGTACAACAGATTTCTAGCAGAAGAAAGTAACTTGGGCAAATAAGCAAAAACGGCTTTTTATTAATTTATCCCACAAGAATCAAACAGATCTGGAAAGCACATAAGCTCCTTTTCCAAGCAGATGACACAGGTACAGATATTTGTACCATTTATCTGTATTAATGATTTTTTTGCTTCGTTTACCTCCTGTTCATCTTTTCTCTGCTGAAGCAGGACAGAATGTTTATGAACAGCCCCACACTCTGAAACCTGATTATTCAAATCAGCTTACTGTTCCCAGGCTGCAATTCATCATTTCCCCACTCTTCCAGAGACTACTTTTACAGCTGTTCACACTTCAAACATCTCCATTCGCCTCTCACCCGTCAAATAAATCTCTAGGAGACAGCACTGTGAGGAGAGCTGTCGTGATGAGCCGGTGGGTTGTTTGCCCAGTAAAATGACCCTAAGAAAGGAACAGGGGCCAGTGGGAGCACAGAAAGCTCTGACAGCAGCCAACAGGACACAGTTTGGTCTAGACGTCTCACGGCTCTGCATTGGGCACAGAAAGGTCTGAGAGAGTGTGAACCGAAAGAGATGAGGGTCTCCTGTCCTGCCTGCTGTCAGGAGGTCTCTTGTTCTACACACTAAGTAAAAAGGGGTATAAGACTGAACCCATCTGGAAATGCAGTTAAACAGCTTAAAGATTTGGCAGTGCTGCTATGGGTAGGGAAAGAGCTGTTTCAGCTGTTCAGAACTGCCACACATCCAACAGCCCTCAGCCAAGCAGGAGCCTTGACTCAGTGTGAATTCTCTAGTGGTGTCTATATAAATTCACTCACCTACAGGCTCTTCAAAACTAAAGGCGATTTCAGAGCCAATCTTGTGATGCAGCAGCACTTCCTTTTGGTTTTGCCATACTAAAATCTCCTTTCTGGGATCCCAGAAAGACTCCAACTACAGAAAACTCTGGCCAGAGTACTCAGCAATGCAGGACAGCTGCGGCTTTAAAAAGGGACTTTCACATTGCACCACAGTGATCTCAAAGGACCCCCCAAAGTGATGACTTGGGTCAGCACACAGCGATTATCTAAGCAAGTGTGCTGACCACCAGGAGTGCAGTTTAGGATGAATTGCCAGAGCTGGGTTTGAGAGAAGATGAATTTGTTTCCTGGGGACAGTATGTTCCTCTAGCAGAGGTGACTTAGGAAACCAAATTACATAGGTAGACTGAAACTTAACCAAAGGCTATCAAATAACATTACCTGGCAGGAAAATCGGTCATGAAAAGCTCTGGGACCAGCTCTTGGAGAGAAACAGGGATGTCAGGGTGGTTAGGACATGTGATGTAGTCCAGTTCAATGGCAGTCAGGACACAGTCCTCCATGTTAAAGTACTGCGTGTCCTCTGCCTTCTCACCACACTCATTCTCCTCCGGCTTGGAAGCTGCACAGATGTGGCAGGGCACATACTGCTCCATCAGCAATGTGCCATCACTCTCAGTGGCTGTGAGTGCTTCAAAGCAAGCAAGCAGAGAGAAAACAACACAACTCACATAAACTGAGAAAGAATGACAGTTCCTAGTGCATCCAAATATCTACAGTCCCTACCTGGATCCACTGGCTGAAAATGGTCACACACATGAAAGTAGCAGTTTACTGCAGTGTATTGACTGGAATAAGAAAATAGTTTTTTGCAAAGTATATACAGATAGCAGGGACAGTACTGAGAAGACAGGACTGTTGACGTAACTTAACAGCTACTCTGCTTTGGTCACAGGCTTGTGAAGAAAATATATTCAGGACCAGTAGAAATTAGAAGTATAGGAATAAAGCATTGGAGAGAACCTTCTACTTGCTGGGTGACTGTGTGAACTGCATACAGGGATGAGCGCATATACTAAAGAGCATGACCATGCAGTAGAAGGATGGCAGCTGTGAAGTTGCCCAGGAACCCCAGCCACATCTGTTTCGCAGACTGCAAGCTGCCAGATGGCTTCAGATGGAGAGCAGGCATGGGAAACAGGAATGGGAGTGGACTCAGACGCATGGCATGCTGCGGTCAGGCTTGGCGCTTCAGGTGCAGGCTAGGAGTAAGCACCCACCTGCAGCACTCAAGATAGGAACATGGTGACTGTGGGGTCCCTCACAGGCAAGGTTTTCAACCCCTCCGGGGGAAATGTGGATTCTACCAAGACTAAACCTCTGGGAGGTTCACACCTCTCCCACTGACTACAGATGGATTTTGTGGTGACAGGCTCCATTAACTGCCCACAATTAGGCAGGATGAATGCAGGCCATAGCCTTTGAAGTCGTGACTCTTCTCAAGCTTCAGGGATTAATGTTATCATTATTTTAATCCAAAGGCAAATAAAATTGCCTTTTATGTCCATAATATGCAGAACATGAATATGTGAGAGTGCACAACTGTTTCCTCCAGAGAGCCTCCAATTAAGAGATTTTGGCAGTGCTTTCTAGACCAGTGTGGGATGACAAAGAACACTTCAGATTTTGTTTTGGTTTTAAACAAAGTGTATTGGGGTTGCAAACAGCCCGCTGGGTAACAGCAGGATCTGTGCTGATCAGAGGAAAAACAACTGCTGGAGTCAAGGAAGTTACCTTGGCACAGAATCCTTGGTATCATATTCTCTCATGCCTCTCCCATCACAATTTTATAAATTATAGGGTGTTAGAAATGGTGGGCAAATGCTGATCCCAGCTGATGCCAAAACGAGTTCTGCCATCAAGGGACAGTGCCAAGGAGTTTGCGCCAAATCCTGTCCCTGCTATGAGCACTGGAAGAGTCTCTTGAAATCCTATGGAAGCAGGTCCTGTTTGAACTGTAATGTTTCATGTGTGCTCGCTGTGACTTACACACTGAAAGACACAATGTCTAGACCAAGGTGTGCTGGCAAATATTCTTGATCTGTCTGCAGGTTATCAGCTTTTCTCAAACTTTATTGGCTTGAGACTGTCAGAGCCTGAGGGCTCTTCAATTAACATACAATATTGTGCACCTGGGGAGCTGTCAAAGAACCTTCTATTAAAAAGATGTAATACTGCACAGAAATTACAGCAGTTCTCTTACCAGGAAACCACTGGTCTATCAAAGAGTTGACATGATCCGTTATGAATGCCATTGCTGAAAAGTCTCTTACTTCTGACTGGCAAACGATTTTAATTCCACCACTTTTTTTCTTTTTCCAGTTCACATCAGAAGACTCGACACTGCGTAAGAGAGCCAAAAGACAGCCGCATGAAGCTTTTGTGAAGTATCAGTGTCAACAAACTTTCTTTCTCACAGGAAACCTGAGTTACACAATAACACGTAGTTCTTAAGTAATCAAAATAAAAAGCAATCTAGCTTTGAGGATGATTTTCAATTCAGTCTGTTCTGCAAATGACTTTCAGAAGAGAATTCTTGCACAGAAATGTCAGTTGCTCACAACGGGTAAATGCTACAGAAGGCCAGACCCAGAGAAAACTCTGGCCCAAGTGGACTGAGTATGATGGAGAGTTTTGACAGAAATGCCCCATACAGAATGATGGAGGGTCAGTAGTTCTAAAAATTGGTAACAAAACTCCAGTGGCATAATAATAATAATGATAATAATGATACAACTTAAAAAAACTGCTTGGAAAAGTTTACGGACTTAACAATTTTTGTGCAAATCCCCCCCCGCCCCCCAAAAAACCCCTTTAATACAAAGAGCTGAGTTCTGTAACTCAGTGAAGTACATGGGGAGATAAGAGTATGACCACCATCATGGTCCCGAATTAAGGATCCCAGCTTGTGATTTGCAATGTCTGGTTCCAAGTCTCTACTCAGTGCAGACTGCCTAGATGAACTCGGGAAAGTCACTGTGCCCTTCTGGTCTCCAACCATGCAACAGCACCAATGGTTCCTCCCTACCTTGCCAGCAACTAGAAGAGCAAATGCATCTGCAGATACTACAAAGATGAAAGTCTTAAGTGACTGCCTACTCTCTGCATTTATGAAAGAACATGGACAACAGGTCTTATGCAGGCTTGCAGCCAGCAGACACTCTGCCTTGGCCAGCTTAAACCAGTTAGCCATAGTCCCTGTCGCATGCAGTCTGATAGCACAGAAGCACCTCCATTGATCTGGATTACTGCCACACAGTGGTGAAGTTTTAGGATTCAGTGGAAAACTCACTGACGTAGGGAAATCTTTGCATGTGAAAATGCATGAATTTACACTGGCAAAGAGTTCTGCTCTGAATATCGCTTTCTGTTTTCAGGCCTCTTTAAATTTGTGGCTGCAGTAACACATAAGGTTGATATATTCAGAACTGCCAAACAATCAGTTATTCATCATTTTTGTCACCAGTTGTTACCAGATGAGTTATGTCTATTAGAAGAGCCTCCTCTTCTACTGATGAGTGAGCACATAGCATGAGTCAGGCCCATTCATCTCCATTCAGATGATGTGTTTCATACACTCTATTAGTCCCCTGTCAAGCATGCTGCATTACAAACACAAATTACCTAAGATAGCCTCCATCAAAGGTAACGAACAGACCTTCCTGCCAGTAAACAGTGTGAGTCCTTTTGACTCGGAACGTGCTGCAGCGGTTCCTCTGGGTGCCTGTGAAGCTGTAGATGGTCACCTTTTTGTTTCTCGTCTTGGTGTTCTTCTTGTTTTCAAAAAGCTGAAACAAGCAAAAAAGCATGAAAATCATTAAATTATTGAAATTTCTCATAAGGATGTTGTTTTAATCAAGCAATAAGATGACTTCTTTTTTTGGCCTTCACAGGTGCTATCATACCTTTTCCATTAAAGAGCAACTTGTGCTCATAAAAAAATTTTGCAATGGAATGAAAATGCATGGAGTAAAATTGGTTTTGCAGCAATTGAAGTATTTTTCATGCCACTCAAAAAGGAACAATTTCATATCAGTGAGCAAAGTTAATTCTATAACTGTGACATCTGTTATACAAATTCGGCATTTGCAAAAGTCTTATAAACCTAAAGAAGAGCTAAATGTTCTAGTGAATGATTAAGTCTGCCCTCAATGTAGAGAGTTAACTTTTCCACCTGTTTCAGTGGGAGGAAGATGGCTTTTCTCCAAGACACTTCAAACCAGCACTTAGAGCAAAATGTATTTTTGTTTTAAAACCAAAGACTTAATCTGCAGAACTCCACTGTACTCATTTCTCCAATGCTTATTTGTCTGCAGACGGGTCTGACGCCTGGGATCCTTTCCATTCACTTCAGTGAGGACTGGATGAGGTCCCTAGCAAAGGTGCTCTAGTGTTATATAGTGCCCATGAGGATGTAAGCAAGGGGTTGCCAAGACAGCCTGTTAAAACACGTAAAGTTATTACATGGTTTGAGAAGCCTGGAACACAGAGGACCTTCCAAAAACAGGTATCATGTTTTCCACGTTCTGTACATCAATGACAGAACACAGTTTAAATGGACAGCTGTTAAGAAGATACCACAGTAGTACTAAAAATATTTTGCAGGTATTTATTATGGTTTCCAGCAGGGCTATGTTTTCAGATATAAGCTCTGCAAATATGTCTGCAACAACATCAAAATTCACTTAGCTTTCAGAACCTTACAAACACTACTTTAATGATTTGCATACCACTTGCACTAATAGGGTGCCTGCTTGCACTCATTATCCCATTAAGGCAACAGTGCTGTAATTTTTTTCTCATTTAAACCTATATAGATTCAGATAGCTGACTTTGGTGGAGCTATTCCAGATCTTCTCTGGCAAATGACGTGAGCAGAGTCTGGCCCAGTGGAAGAGTCATGGACAAGAGCCGCAGGCAGAACTCCAATTACTTGTAATTGGAAGATGCTGGAGGTACTGAGACCTTCCAGGGAATCATGTTGTAAAGAGGCTGTGGAGAATGCAGGCTTTCTTCCCCAGTGTCAATTTGTTGTTCTAAATGACACCTACCGTGAAAACAGAATCAGATTTTGATTGCAGAGTCTCATCTCTCCCTATTTACTCAAATAATGTTATTGATGTTTGTGACTGAAGCAAGCTGGATGTGAAGAGACACCCACTAACGCTTATATTTAACAACAACTTTAGCTGCCTTCTTTTGCTTGCAGAGATACAGTAACCTACCTGGAGGTCCATCTCTGCCAGGCTAATTAACATTCGGGCTATGAATCTTTGCCAAAAGCCAACTGGGACAAAACTCATCTTGAAGACCCTTTGGACTGTGTTTGTGGTCTGGTGGCAGAGCCCGTGGATATCTAATGCTGGCTTGGTAGGAAGCAGATGAGGGAGGAGGTAGCTGAAACACATCAAATTCAACAGCTCAAATTTTAGCTACAGCTTGTAACAGTGAGTACATTGTTACTGGATAATAAGGCGATTCAGTCTCCAAAGAGATTTTTAATGGCACAGCCTACTGCATATAAAAAAGCTTTTAGAGTAAAGGCGCTGCAGCAATACATGGAGAAATTCATTTACACTGTGGAAGCAAGCAGAGGCAAAACAGACATTACATAATTCAGCCAGGGCTATTGGATAGGACTAAAATTGATGTAATAAGCAGGACATTTGTGTAATCTCAAATTAAATGCATTAAAATATAAGAGTCATTAAAACAGCTGTGATGTTGGAACTAATGTTTTTGGTATCTTTACTACTCTGCCCTGGTAGTAAGCAGAGAATTACAGCTGTGCTCCTATGTCGAACAGAAGATAAATGCAAGAACAACCTACAGCAGCTCAGCTTCAGTAAGCCCAGAAGGTGGGGAGAGGAGGTGTCATGGGAGGTGGCAATGAGGCAGTTACAGGCTGCAGGGACTGGACTGCTCTGGCTCTGATCCCAGTCCCAGAATGAGAGCATCTTATGGGTCAACATTACAGGGTTTCCTGCTGCACCATACTGCAGCTGATGGATTCCCTACTGTAGCCCTGACAAACTCCTAGGGCAAGAGCTCACTTTGCCAGACTCATGCCAGCAGAGCTATCACTTGTCTTGCTCAGTCTCCTCCTGCAATCAGGGTATTAGGTTCTTTGCCCAAGTGTGGAGGAGACTCAGTGCTATCCAAGTCTGACCAGTCAGAAGTAACAGAGCTACACTGGTATAGAGGACCATGAAGTTTTCAAATTATTTTCAGATCTCCCAGTAAGCACAGAATATTCCTTTGTTCTGATCTTCGGTATTTGGGAAGCTAAAACTTTTTGGAAGACTAGAACTGTTTTGAAAACTGTTGAGTTTATGGCTTTCAATACCTGCCAATAAATCTCATGACAGCGATACTGTTATGTACCAAATACATTCCAAAATGCCTATATGATCAAAAATCTTACTTGCTTATAAGCAGAAACACTGCTGTTTTATCAGTGTTGAGCCTGAGAAAATGTGTCAGCATCAGGGGCTCATCATTGACGGGCATAACAACAGCAAAGATGCAAATGGCCAAGTGTCTTGACCAAAATAACAGTGGCAGGGACTAGACACACAACTAGAACTAATGCTGAGTCCAAATCCAATGTTTTAAGCCTATCATGTTTTCTCTCTAGCAGCTGCAGTATTCTGTAAAACATGAAATATCAGCTCAGAAAAACCAGCCATCACTAGACAACAGCTCTCTCCATATGTCACAGTCCATAACATCTGATGACATTTTACATGATTGAATTATCCGTTCCAGGAAACATCTTTGGAATGTAAAACTGATAAAAATTTCTCTTCACTTATAAATTACAGTAAGAATGGTCATACTTTCAACCCTATTTTAACAAGCAGAACAAAGCTAAATTACATGCACCTTAGGCAGAAAAGTGGAGTGCATCAAACTGAAAGTTCTTGCTCTATAAAGGTAGTGGATGCACCGTGTGACAGCGAATAAATTTTCCTCAGCACATCCAAGAAAAGGTCTAGGAGTATAAGAAGGCCAGTGAGGCCCTACTGGACCACAACTATATAGTGGATTATAATACAGATGGTGATCTGATGCACTTGAACAACAGCCAATGCAAATTTTGAAAATATGTGAAACATGCCCCTATCCACCCTTTCAGAACAGAAACTGGCAGCTGCTTTCTCTACTGACTGCACAGAAACCCTATCTGGCAATCTAGACAATAATTGCAGAAGCACAGTAACAAATAACTGCTCTGTGTCCGGCTAGTACATTAAATTAATCCAACCTGCTATAGCTACAGTCCATCAGTGGGAGGAATATTCTGCTAATGTGGCTTGGATCGCTCTAAAAAAGATTGGGCAGGCCATGAAAAAGCAGTTTCCTTGTTCCCGAGGCACAGACAATGTAATTGCCTTGGAGAAAAATGGCAGATAGTGACAAGGAGTCCAAAAGGCATTTTGGACTAAGCAGAAACATTGCTGCTTTATCTGTGTTAAGCCTGAGAAAATTTGTTGGCATCCGGGACTGGATAAGTGACAGGCATAATGACAGCACAGAGAATGCTGCACTTGTGCTGGCATTCAGAGCTCCCAAGAGGCTCAGGGCGATGCAGCCGTGCTGTCCTGGAAGGGCAAGGAAGTGAAATGCAAATGCCACATCAAAAGTGCAATACAACTATGGTTTCACCGTTAACGCAACAACAGGCTGTCGCCAAGCAGATGGGAGAGAGAAAAATAGCAGGGAACTCTGCCCAGAGGAAGAGAGATGGGGGGGGGGGGGCAGGAGGGAGGAAGACTCATTAACATTTAAAGAGAATGAAGTTTCCTAGAGCATTTCTAGGAAAACTATTGATCAACACCTACTGAGGCTAAAAATTAAGAAAATCACATTGCTACTGAAGCTACACTTTCTTGATTTCACTAGAAATAAAATACTACTACTTTCAGGGCTGACATAACTACCAATTACCCAAAGTTTTCTGCCATACTCTGGAGTGAGGATCTTTCACTGGAAACAGACAACTCCAGCCCATCTATATTTCAGGCCCGGCAGCCATGAGCCTCACATCCTCTCTCAGCTGCAGCTGTGCCGGCTGAGTGCTTACAGCTTCCACCTGCTCATTGCCACATCCCTGGCGGTGTCACTGCCCCTCTGTGCTGGTGGTTGAGCTTGTCACCAGCCTCAATGCCTTGAGTTCCAAAGACCTGCTCTGGAAAGTTTTCAAACTAGCATATTTGGACCAAAGGATGGTCATGCCAGGAAATACAGCCCAAATGGATGGGTGCCTTCCATTACACTGTTTAATGGACTCAAACATTTTCTCACAGCAAGATCCTTGTCAAGACAACTGCTTATAGTGACAAAGCCTGTTAATATCCACTGATTAAATGGCCATTTTTCTCCAGCCTGGCTAAGCCTTTCTTATTATCAACATACCTGTTATTGGCCACAGGCAGTGCAATTTCAAACTTGGCCAAGAACTGGAAGTACTGCTCTTCAGTTTGCTCAGTGAAGCCCGTCCCAACCAGCAGCATCCTGAGATCCTCTGCTCTGATGACTCCATTCTTAGCTACAGACTTGGAGCTCTTGATATTGAAAATCCTCTGTAGACATTCTGAGAGCCAGACAGGGTCAAGGAAGTAGAGGTTTCTGAGGCCATGGCTCGTGTCTGGGAAGTGCAGTAGTGTACCCGTTTCTATGAGAAAATTAATCGCTGCAAAAAATAAAGAACTGTAGATTAGCAATAGACCAGCATTAGGAAACCACAGTGCAGGTGAATAAGATTATGAGGCAGTCTGTGCAGTTTTATGCATACTAGATATAGCCAGCATGTAGCCAAGCCAAAAGAATAGCATTTATCTGCAGTGTGCTGCTATCTGGCACTTCACTTGTAAAACCCACATCTCACTACTTTACAGTCAGTATTTCTGTCCCCATCACACCTCCCTTTTACTCTCCTCCTGCCATCCTCACAGGGAAGGGCTCTCCCTGGCTTCTGCAGAGCAAGGCCTCCATAAAGGTCACAGGACTGAGGCCCTACAGAGAAGACAGCCTTGAAACTATGGCAACCCTCATTCTTCACAGAGCAGAAATAAAATCAGACAAAGCTTGTTGAAAAAAAAATTTAAAAAAATGAGTAGCCTCAGGCCATCCTAGAAACTTCCCAGCCCTGTCCCCAAAGCCCCATTACTAATTTTATATCTAACCAATTTCCAAAGTGACCTCTATACAGGTGTAGAGCTCTCTGTAACTGTTTTTTTGCACAGCAATTATCTGGTGGCCTTCCCCCCCCCCGCCCATTTTTATTATTCATGCAATATTTCAATTGGTCACACATATTGATTTCCAAGAAATTACTGGTCTGCTCTGACCTACCAGTTTGCAAGTCTTCATAGTCTTTGATATCATTTCCAGGCGTTTGCTCAATGATCAGTTCTATTTGTCTGTCTGTTAAATACTGTACATCATCATTCTGACTTCTTCTATGCTGTTCTGCAAGGACAGCTTCTTGAAGACTAAGGTAACTTCTTGGTATCTGCAAGCCACACAAGAAAAATAGCAAGATCAATATCAGACAGCAACCACTCTGCTGGAGATGAACTGGCTAAGTCATCTCCCCTTTGCAGGGATCTTACAGTGGTATTGTTTACCAAAGCCAGATAGCCAATCCAAAACCAAGCCCCAAAGAAGCCCCCCTTTAGTAAGGATCACCACTAGAAAGCAACAGTTCTCACCAATCTCCCTGCAAGTTTCTGTGAGCAAATTGAGCTGCCGACATCCTTCATGTTGCAAGTGACATGAAAAATCAGCTGTCGGAGTCCATCAAGGCCTTCCAGAGTCTTACATGAGAGCTCACTGCAAAAGTCATGCAAGGGTGAAGATTATCAAACTTTATCAGCACACTGGCTTCCTTTCCAGGCTCACTTTCTCTTATCAGTGATTTTAAATTTCCTGTGTCAGATGAATGGGAGGAAGGCTGTCAGTGAGCATTTTTAGCTTTGGAGAAAAATAAGAAGCAGCCTGGGAAAGATATACGAGGCCAACCTCTGCTCTGCCTGCATCATTTGCTGTGCACTGCTCTTCTGTCCCCTATGCACCACAACCTCTGGGGACTTCCCCGGCACACCAACCAAAGTCATCACCCTTTTTCCCTTCAGTGCTGCACACGTCCTGGAAGGAACTGCAGGAAGAAGCAAAACACTGCTCTGCCAATTGCTGGAGACGAGTCCAGTTCTCCCTGCCTCAGATCAAAGAGGCATGATGATGACTACCAGACACCTTTCCCACCCTCATTCTGGCCCTTGCTCAGCTGGATCTTGTGATCTGGGAATTGATGCTCAGATCCTAAAAGCTGGCCTTCATCATCTCTTTTAACAGCTAAAAACCTGCCCTCTCTCCAGCTCCTACTATTTTTGGCCTTTTTGTGGGCTGGGTAAGAATGTTTCTCTTCCACTTTCCCCAACAAAGGGTCTTTCTAACTCATCCTACACATGTTCCTGTGGCAGACAGAAAATCCTTTTCTAAAGCAATATGCTTTATCTTAAACCTCAGCCATCAGTGGCACTGGGAATCATTCACGCACTGGGAATCGTTCACTCACTGGGATGCTGGAGGACCAGCTTGATAAAAGCACTCTGGGCTCACCCACACAAGGCTTTCACAACACACACTCCTCACACTCCTCCGGCTGCCTGGAGTACTGCTCAGAGGAGCCCCATCGGGTGGACGATGGAGTGTAAGGAGAGGCACAGGAGGGAGGACATACGAAATCAGGCTCAAGTTCAACTGGGACGAAATGCAGGGGAAAAGGAAGGTAAAGAAGGGGAACAAGTGGGATGTGTGGCAAGGTGAAAGTCCCCTTGAGAAAGAATGATTGAGATCATGTTAGGATGCTCTGTGGTGATGGGAAAAGAGGCTTGAGGATACCGAAGCACAAAGCTTTCTCTTTCTCAGGCTGAGTCCCTGTCCTCACACCGGGTCCCTGCTACTCCTCTTAACAGAGAAGAGCCAGCAGGGATGCCCGACGCAGCACTTGCATCTGCAGAACAGTGTGGGAGGTCTCTTGATGACTTTGCCAGGCAGCAGACGCAAAGTGCTGGGGACATTGCAGCACCCTTCTTTACTTGCCAGCCACCACCTGCTCTTGCCCCAGGCATTGGCAATTTCACACGGTTCGGTGCCAGCCTGCTGCATCCACGCACTACTTTCCCAGCCGGAGAAGCCTCCTCTCCCCAAGGGCATTCTCTGTCAGCCGAAGGGAAGCAGTGGCATCAGACTCCATGGCCTGACTGACACCAATCTTCCACACCCACTGAACTCAGATGGCACAGGTTTGGACTGTCTGGGGCTCAGGGGCCTGACCCACTCTTTGCCCTGCCAACACTGCCACATTCTCACATCAGGTAGCAAGAGGTTCCCACATGGCCTCCCCTTAACAAACCCCGCAGCACCCACCCTGTAACAGTCATGCTCTCAAGCTTTGCAGCATTAGTTACTCAATCTGTACCTTCTCTCCTTGTGACTAATAAACTGTATCACCATTTAATGGTGAGAAACCTAAGTGGAGCAGGAGCACTAAAACAGGCTGGCCAAGGTCATGACTTTGGAGCTTCCAGCTCTCAGACCCATGATCAGACCCCTGAGCAACACTGAACTTCTCTCTGATTATACTACATTATCTCAGTCAAAAATAGATGAAATGCAATGCTGACGAGTCTTTAAATCAGTTCTGTTGCCAAGGAGATCAAATATTACAAAATTGTTTAAAGTGACATAAAATAGATTGACTGAGCTTCATAAAGGCACAAGTACTTACTGCAGGTGCTTGAATGTGATATCTGGGAAGCCAGTTGCTCTGGATCCAGAGGGAGACCGACAGAGAGCCAAGACATATGCCCTCAGAGTTGCTATCCTCTCAACGCGGAATTTAGTTTCAATTAAATCAAGGTGTGTTCCTACCACTAACACCACTGAATTTGGAGCTTTGGCCTGTAAGAGAAAATACCGACAATGATCTCGTCCAGATTACGTCACGGTAAATTCAATGAGGACATGTGAAAAGTATAACATTTAAGAGGGGGTAGTCATATACATTAATAAAATGGAATATATATATAAAATGCAGGCAACCTGTTGTGGCAGCTTGACAACAGCAACAAGTGCTCTAGGTATTACAGAAGTTCTCCTGCAGAATATGGCTTAATCATCTGCTGCTACTGCAGAGCACAAAACTGTCAGTTTGGGTTTATTACATCACGGCTTAACATAAAGGGAGTTGCCATGTGGTATTAAGTTGCTAGGAGTCAGCTAAATGATAGGAACTATGTCCACCCAGACAATGGAGAATTTAGCTTAACCTGTAGCCAGATCTAACTCTGATATCCTCAAAAAGGCTAGTTACACTCTGGAATGGATATCTGGGGAAGTTATACAAACTTTTTCACTGGAGGTATATGGAGAGGTGAGATAAACTGCTAGAAAAGTCTAAATCTACTTAATCCTGAATCAGTGCAAAGGAATGGATTAGATGATCTCATGATTTCTTCCAACCCTTCCATGATTCTATTACAGCACTGGAATGTATCCAGATTTCAGGGAACACACTGCCAAATACAATGGGATTGCACAGACTTAAGCAGGGATCAGCCTGCCAATCCAAATGACTTCGACCACAGAATAATATTCAGATGCAGAAACATATGCTTATTTGCAGTCTATCCATTTCTCTCTTATGATGTCCACTGAAATCTCTTAAACTAAATGACACCAAACTCAAACCCAGTGCAGACACAGGAGTGCTGGCTGTACCAAGTCAGACCAAAGGACTCACTTGGCCAAATATTCTGCCTGGAGGCTAATGAAGAGTATAGGCACAGGGTAAGCATGTAGAGATTTTCCCTGGTGTGTCCTCCCATTGTCCAGCAGCCTGAAGCAGCCTGAAGCTCACCAACTTCCTGAGCATGAGACAGTATCTCTGAATTAATAGCACTTGATGAATTTTTCTTCCACTAGCGTGTTTTTTTCAACTTCTGACACCCACAGCACATTGTAGTTCCAATAAATTCCACAGGTTAGCTATCTGTTATGTTTAGGATATTTCCTATTGCTTCTTTCAAAGCTACCATCTCATTATTTCATTTGATCTCTCCTAATTCTTCTATAGTAAAAGATCATGAACAAAGACTCCCTTGTGGTTTTCTCCTTACTCTGGTAAGTCTACATGCAGCCCTCCTCATTCGCCTCTTTCCCAAGCTGAAGAGGCCTAATCTATTTAATTACTGTGCACTCAGAAACTTTTCTATACTTTTAACCATCATGTTTATCTTTCTCTGTATCTTTTCTGATACTACTACGTGCTTGTTGGGATGTATTAAGGACACAGGCACATCATACATTTTTGAAATATCATAATTATGCTTTCAGCTTTGTTACCTAGTTTAGGTTTTTGATTGCTGCTGACCATTAAGCTAAAATTTTTGTAATGTCAAGATGCTTCTTTTTTGAGAGGCACTAGCTTAGATCCCTTTTTTTTGTATGTAATGTTAAGACAGATATTAAATAATAAAGATTTACAAAAATTATGAACATGGTATTATAAAAATCAATCAAAGCCAATGAATTCACTGCAGCTCTGAGTCTCAGCTGAGAGCTGTCTGGGAGATACTCTCTAGCTTACCTGAATCTAAAGTGTTAAAAGTATAACCTCAAGACTAATGTGTGTCTAACCCACACAAGAAAGAAAATGCTTCAAACCCTCCTCGGAGCAGTGTGGTCAAACACTAATTCCAGAATAAGTATGTTCAGCCTTTCTTAGCAAGGGTTTATAAATCAGCTTTTGTTTCATTCTCTGATGTGTGTTAGGGAGAACAAAGCAAATGATAAATTTAAACTGTTAAATATAGCAATACGCCTACAGCATAATGGAAAATTAATTCCAAAAGCTATGCAAAATTCATAGCTTGTGGAGTTTTAAAAGCAGACCAAAAAGAATCTGTAATATCACATATCTGTGTGCTGAGCTACTACTTGATAAACAGATACCCCAGAGTCCACCAGTGACTTCTTACCTCAATGTTCAGCAACCAGAACTGTAAGTTTGCCACAGCTTCTTCCCCTAGTGCCAAGTTCCATACCACTATGTACAATGCTTTGTCTGTGAAGAAACACTGATTGACTGTAGACATGCTTGCTGGGCCTCCGATATCCCAGACATTGAACTTCACTGAATCAACCTACTTAGACAAAGAGAAGTGTTCAAATCAAACGGTTGCAGTAAATCACAGGGAGATAATAGCTGAAGTATAAACCTACGCCTGCATAATGTATGACACAAGAAGGGTTTCAATGTCCTAATTGTGCCTCCAGGAAAGACAAATCAACAAGCAATTGTTAAGCATGGCTACCACTTCCCCACAGGAAATCAAGACTAATTACTTGCTCCTAAAACGATAGAGGTGCCCTTAATGCTGTGGATTCTCCAGTACAAACAAGGGTCTCATTCTGAGCCCTGTATTTCACTGGCTCTGGAATAGAAACTGTTTCATCCTTGTCTGTGCCACGCTTGACAGGACCGTTGAAGCTACTTATCTGCCACTGCTATGGGGAACAGGAAACCCCCTGCTGAAATCACTTCCACTGAGCTCAGCCCTAACTGAGCCAAGCAGAATATAGATGCTCAGGAGATGGGAAACTTCTCAAGCCTTTCATAAACACCTCCTGCATGTTGCTCAGAGGCTTCTGATGTGTGTGTCACACCAGAGATGGGCCAGAATTACAGCTACTGTAAATCAGACTCACTGATTTTTGGGGGAACGTGTAAATGGAGGTCATTCTAGCTCTGGCTCCCTTCCAAGTATCTCAGCATCCATTTCTTTGTGCAGCCCCACAACAGCACCAAGAGGGAGCATGGTGCTCTGCTTAAATTGTATTCAGGTTCCCAGTTGCAGTAGGAAGCACCTATATACTTTGGAGGCTCTGTCGCTAAATCACTTGGCCCTGGGGAGGCAAGAAGCTTGTGATCGAGCAGGAAACCAAACCCTGCTCTAGTCACCATCCTCAGAGCATAATGTAACACCGAGTGGGCTCTGTTTACTGGTCCAGGTCCAAGTACTGACTGATCCCACATGACAAGTTACCCTATGAGATTTCAGCAAGGAGCTAAGAATCTCAGTAGGGCTCTGATCTCCTAGCGTAGTCCCAGTTTGAAGTTTCCCAGAAACAGCTAGAAGAACTTCCATATTGTTTAAGCCAAGCCCTAACTAGCACCAGGACTGCCTTGTTCATCCAAAAGACCTTCAGCTATGGGTGCTTGTACATAGAGACAGAGACTCAGAGGTAGGGACAAAAGCCCATTCAGCATCTTGATCCCATTCCACATCTCTGATGCTGTCTAGGTTTTTATTTTATTCAATAGCACTTAAACATGACAAATCCCTTCTCCCACCAAAGTCTTCTCTCTAAAGAGTCAGGCTGTGCTTGCTCTTTTTCTTTCTGTCCCTGGCCTGGCATTCTTTGTTGTAGAATAGCTAAACTCAGCAGGCTCCTCCACTCCTTCCAAAACAGTCTGGTGGTCATGGATCTCATCTGGGAAGGGAGAGCCATGCGCTCACACACCCTTAGCTCTAACAAGACCTCAGGACCAATTCTGCATGCTCTAATCCCTGTGTTAATACACAGGCAGTTGGCAGGGCCACCTATAAATGCTTGAATGAATTCAGTGCTGTCCAAATGAGTTCAGTGTGGGTCAACACACTCCCTGAATGAGCCATCTGAGATTTGTGCGGTTAAGGTATGCCTCAGACATCCCTGGATCACACCAGAGGTCAGGCATCCTATCTTCCACCCACCTTCCCCACCTAGGACAGTTCTGATATCAAGGGAGTCCAGCTTTAGGTACTGATGTCCCATTTTCTGGCCCCAAATGAAAGGACAATCTGCTTTAGATAAGCTGATTTAAAACATTCTCTCAGAATCAGTGTTCAAAAACCACCCAAGCTGGGAAAGCCAGAATTTAGGCAGTCTACACATGGCTTCCTCTCTTTAGGATACAAAGTTGAGTGCTCAGGAAAACAGAACTGTCTTCTAGTAGTACCAACTGGAAACGAAAGAAAGGAATTGTGATGGGTCTAAAACCACGTTACTTGTGAGGTTTGGCTCACAGGTAATGGAAACTGTTCTTTGTAAAAGGGCAGGCAATTTCAGCCTAAAAGGGACACTGCAGGGCTCAAACATCCCACTGGGGCTAAGGATCTTTGATTGTTTTTCACCTTTGCCTTGTGTCCCACTGGCTTGGGGAGCTCCCATTTTGTTGTACGTATGGTGGCATCACTGTGCATCATCTGAGGGACTTTTCCTGTCTGTAGGATCTCAATCAGTGTCGACTTTCCCTGTCGTGGAGGACCAATGATGATCATCTTCATTAGCTTACACTTTTCTGCTTTGCGCAGCTGTGCTCGTAAGTATGCCAGCACTGTTTTAGGGCCTATGGGGGGGAAGTGAACAGACTTTATCTGTGGTTAGCAGTTACAAATGTACATATGTACAGCAGGACTGCACAAAAGCTACTGCTGCAGACACATCAGCTGAATTAATATTTTCCCTGCAGTTTTGCTGTGGGCTGAGACAACCCAGAGAATAAACAAAGAAACCTCTAGTGGACAAACCTGAGACAGAGACCCCAGAAAAAGGTCACTGCTCTGAGACTCTACAATGGAGCACTGTAAGAAGAAACAAATGCTGTGGCTCGTAGGCTTCAGAAGCTCAAAGGAAACATAAAATACTAATTTAGTATTGGAAAATACTCAGTTTTTCCTTCTACTTTTATGTTCCCAGTTAAAATTAGATTTAGGCTTCAACAGTGCACTGGAGAAGGAATAATTCCTAATAACTTTGTTCCCACAGGATTTTCTTATTAAAACACACAAAAAAGAAGACAGTATTGTAATAGATCCAAAAATCTAGCAGCTTACAATAAAGTCACTTCAATGTGACTGCTGATCCTAAACAATTCAGTCTTTAGAAAGACCGTCTAAATACCCTAAAACATATACATTCAGGAAGCAAGACACGGAATTCATCCAGCATGCACACTGCAAATGAATATTGCACTTATAAATCATCATTTCAACATGTGATCTATCTTAAATTGATCATATAGCCAGAGCTTAGCACCGATTATCAAATTTGCAAATATGCGTAGGAGGTTTCCCTATGCTATTCCAGTTAACTGCAAAAAGTGCTTGGGTGCACACTGTCTGTTCCTGTTCAGGACCATTAAAAGGAAGCGATTTTCATTATATGTTCAGTCAATTTAATAAAGAACACACAGGATCAGCCTTACCCTCTTTTCTGATCTCTGCAGGAACGTTGCTGATATTTAGTTCCTCGATATCCAGCTGCCAGAGATTAGCCAGCTGTCCAAGTTCTGGAGGAAGCTCTCGGATACCAGGGTTACTGTACAAAAACAAATAAATCTACCAACAACCAGTCTTTGTGTGTAAGTAGCTGCTCTCACGGACTCTCAGATTACACTATTCTCTCCTTGCAGAAATCTTCCATTAACATTTTAATAAGACTACTCAGCACTTTAATAGTAATTTCCATCCTAAAAGTGATGTATAACCTTAATTTATCCTCTGAGGCAGACAAGTGTAATCATCTTTACTGGATAGTTGAGGAAATAAAGGCAAAAATGATGAGTTATTGACTCTAATGCTATAGAAGCTGACAGCAAAAAGCCAGAATGAACTAGAGGCACACTAGATTCCCAGGCCTGGGTTCAAAGCACTAGATCATCTTCCCTAATTCAAAAGGGTGGCCTACTCCTTATCTAAAGCAAATGACGGGCACAGTTCTAATAAGGGGCTGACTATTTCCAGCTTTTTGACTTCAAAAGCACTGGACGTCTGGGGTGGGACTCCACAGAAGACTGGTCACTAAAACAACATGGAAATAATACCGCATAGCTTTTCCAGGACACGGACTTACTTTCCTAAATAAAGTTCTGTTAAACCTTTCAGAAGGCAAACGGACTGTGGGACAGAGTCCAGCTGATTGTCATTCAGATAAAGGACTTCCAGAGAATCACTCAGAAATGCTGGAAACTCCAAAAAAGGACCTGGAACAAGACAGGAAACAAGTTGCACCTTTAAAACGTAACAGGCACCAAGGCTCTGAACCAAGAGCCTTCACCTTAACTTTATAGGCAGGACATGAGGTCATGTTCCTTGGCAGGAACCACCACAAAGCAACAGCAGAAAAGCAAATGGCCTTCAAGGGCAATCAAACATCAATGCTCACATCTCAATTTTATAAAACCATTGCGATGCGCATGTTTGAAGGTGACAGTCTCCAGGACTTCTCGGGTGCTGAAGGAGGAACTTGAGGCCTGCTAAGACAACTACACATCAGAGGACAAGTGGCATTATATTTCTTGCTGTTGAATAGCTGGTAATACCTTATGAACAGCCCCTATTCCAGTCTAACAGCTGGAAGTGAAAGGGCGTACCAAGGGCACAAGCGGTTCTCAACATGTTTTTTCCCATGCTGCCTGAGAAAAGCCAGAAGCTGGTCAGAATTTATGTTCAGGCCCCCACACTGCATCCTGGAACAATTTATGGTGGATCAAAGTCAATAACAACAGAGAAGAAAACCCAAACTGCAGCTGACAGACTGCTAACCTATGTTGTTTCTAAAACACTGCTTGCATTTGCCCCTCTGTTCTGTTTTAGACTGCAAGGTCTCAGGGTACTTCAGACTTCCTACATGTCTGAGCAGCAACTAGCGTATTTTGGGACCAACCCAAGAAATAATAGCAACAACTGCATGGCTGAGTTGCTGCTGCTGGAGAGGTTCAAACAAAAGGAAATTCAGCTGGTTCCAAAGAGCATCATTTCACTCCACAAATTACTCCCGGGATAGCGGCATGAAAAGCTGCCATGAATTGTGCTGCTGTCTTAAGAGTGTCACATGTATCTACCAAGAAGCATCCTGAAGTCAAGGAAAACTAGGCCACACAGGGACAAGCAGATTCTGAGTCTCTGATTAGGAAAGTACAACCAGCACCATCTGCTGCCTCCATGGTCAATAAAAAAGCAACTCCCTGAGATGTGAGACACACCCTTCCTCAAGGATAGGACAGTTGCATTTCCACCAAGATCTTCTTCCCTTACAGAGAAGACTTGAGGAACTGTAACTAGACTTAGCCAAAAAAGAAAAAAAAAAAAATGGAAGAGGTTTTCTCATAAGAAAATTCCCCCGTTCTAATATTAACAGCATTTCAAGCCTCAAGCTATGATCAGAAAAGGAATAAGATAGAGTCCCACTGTCTGCAGGGGTGTTTTATGTATATGACAGGACTGTCTGGTGTGGGCAGGGTGTCACAGTCCACCTTTGAGTTTTCAAATAAAAAACCATCTTTGGGATTAAACAGCAGGCTTATTCATGGATTCAATTCACTTCCTTTCTAGCTCATCGCTGGACTTAAACTTTTCATTGTTCCTCTTCAGTATGCACCTAGGCACAGACAGATTTAGTCCCTCTTGGACACATAGGAGCAAACACCTAAAATAGTAGCAATACTCTCAATTCACCAAAGAGTCTCAGGCGGAAAGGAGTGTACTACATTGGAAGCAAGCTTGAGGTGTTTATGAATTGTAATTATTTATTCATGAGTTATTTATGATTTGTCTGGCTTGAGCTCAAATTTTCTTTTAAAGAACTGCAGAAAAATTAAAACAAATCCCATCTTGAAAATATATTTTTGGATGAGTAAACACCACCAACACCACATGCGTGTGCAAGAAGTTATTTTAAAATTTATCAATCAAGTATAGTGAGCATCCATAAATTATTCTCCTTAAATAATCTAGACTTAAGTAAACAGCTTTGTTGGTAAAATCATATGAAAACCTGCCCCCCACCTCGCTAGGAGACTTCTGTGAGCTGCTGATGTACTCCAGCTTCTGTTTTCTCTTGATGTTCTTTAAATTCTTGGCCACATCCTCTAGTCTCACCAAGCTACACTTGGCAGAGGAACAGAGAGAAAAAGATGAGCTGGCTTTGCTCTGTCTCTGTGGCTATTCAACCGTGGCACCAGCCAGGTGGGCTACTCTGCGCCCTCCTGCAACCTGAGGCAGCCTCAGGCAGCTTGAAGTTGCACCAGGGTATTAGGTCCCAAGGCTTTTCAAATGGTACTAATGCAGAGTCCATCCTCTCCTCCTTCATGTAGAGGAGTTATGCTGGGTTTGCAGCATGTAGAAATTTCCATTAGGACAGTAATTCCCTTTTATAGCTGGTTTTAGCTGCCTTTGCCCGCTGCTCCTGACCTTCTCTCCCCACTGGGAAATGCTGCTGTAGCCCTTCACAGAGAAGCTCTGAGGATGTGTCAGACTCCACAGATTCACAATATTCAGACTCCTTTTCCAGTTCTTCTGTGTTCAGGTTTTCACTGATGTCACAGCATTTCTACTTCCATTTCCTACTTGCAAAACAGTGCAGACCAATCCTTTCTCCTCCTTAGGGTACACAGACAGGACTTGCTGCACAGCAGCCTCTACTTCCATGGACAGGAAAATGAGGTAGGATTAGCTTTGCCTGGAGGTCCAGGTAGAGCCTCTGCCTCCCAGATGAGCAGACTGGAGGTTAGGACCTCCAGTCCTAAGCTATAGCTATGGCTGTACTTGGTGCATTTACCAATTTCACCTATTCATGTTGACCTGAGACCACGAACAATTTTCAGGGGAACTGAGGAAAGCATTTGCTCCAGGAGGGCCTCTCCCTCCCACAAGCAGCTGAGGGCTGCTCGGATGTGCGTCATGAAGACGGCAGCTCTATTCCACTCTGCTATTTGCAAAGAATGCTTTAGAGCAAGCCATTCTTCAGGCAGCCGAGCATGAGAAAGCTCTCCAAGTGCTTTAAAATAAAACAAACAAACAAAAAGAAATGCAGATGAATCCCACAGAGAGCAGGAAGCAGTGCAAATATCTTCAGATATTCCTTTGTTCTCTCTAGGATTTCAAGTGCACTAATCCAGAACATCTCTTCTGCTCTGCCCCAAAGTGTGGGTGCAAATCACAGAGACGGGAAAACATGCAACTTACAAATTCAGCAACCAAAAGAATCCTAAGAGTAATAAGACTAATTATGGGTTAATTTCCCTTCAACACACCAGTTAGTACTCTGGCCAAAAAGAATAACCTTCATGAAAAGAATAAAACCTCAGTGAAAGGAACATGTTCCACTCATTCTTCATCTTTCTATACTGACGGTACCAACGAGCTGCACCATTTCTTTAGAAATATTTTATCTAAACACATAGCCTCTTAATCTAAATGCTGTTGCACTTAAAATTGCAAATGCATTTACACCAATTTCCCTCCAGCCAAACTCTACAGGTTCCTGCTGCTTCACAGCTCACCTGGCATTCTCAGCACTTACTTCCCCACATTTGCACTGCCATGCACCTTACCTGCCTCTGGGCCACAGCGCACCCTGCTCTTCGTGGTGAAAAAGGGAATCCGCTTTGTTTTAAATCCCTCATCACTCCTGCGGGCCAAACAAAATGGTGACATGTGGAGAAAAGAGCTTGGACACAGCAGTTGAGAACTGTGCTGGAGCTGCGTGCCCAGGACACTATGCAGTGCAGAGTCTAACCCCACTCAAGGCTGTGGGATTCACAGCACAGCTCTCGTGGGTTTCTGTCTGCTTTTGAGAGATGGGATTGAAACCCACTGTGCAATCACAGAGCTAGACTCTACCAACATTTGTCCAGACTCAATGGTTTTCTTCTGGGAAATTAACAGAGCTCTGCAAGGCAACGCGTTCAGCTCCCAGGGCAAGAGCACTTGACCCTCAGCTTTATGGGTGTCAACGTTAAGTAGGCTGTCAAACAGCAAATTCAACAAGCTTCAGGAGAAGCACCGGAGAACCGACCTGCTGCCATTCCCTGTTCTCACCAGAGAGTCTCTGACAAGATGACCCAACAACATGACTCTGGAAAGGCACTGAGACATTCAAAAAACCAGTAATTTGTCTTTTGCAACTGACACAGCAACTCATAAGGCCTCCAGAATATTTGCCGGACAGGCACCCAAGTGAGAAGATACAAGCATGACACAACTCAATGCAGTTCTGGAGAAGATAAGAGACCTTTAACTTTCTCTGTTAAACATCCCTATTGTAATTTCTAAATAGAAGAACATCACTTTTTTATTGGATGACCTTATTAACATCAGCCTTCTCTATGAACTTGCAGCTGGTTACACTTCCATTTAAAATGCACAGATTTTTCATTTTTACCAAAACAATACTCCCACACCAACTACAAACTGCAGTCCAGCCAGATGGCTTACGGTTAAGATATGCTCCCCACAAACCAGTATTTGTAGTGATGAACCACACACTGGGTTAAAGAAATTTCTACATGCTCTGAAATTAAACTGCCATTATCAGTAATCTATCCACTTAATAAATGATATAGTGTGCTAAATGCCCAAAGAATCAGTAAAGGATAATTCATCACTGTCACAGACACACAATATACTTAGAGACATGGTATGTGGATATCAATGCCTTCTATGCAGGTAATTAATTCACTGCTGACACCCTTTGTATTACACGAGGGATCAGGTTTGCTATTATTTCTCCAGCTTTTGTTTTCTCAGACAAAATTTGAAAGAAATACTTACTTTCCAAGTTGGTTTTTTGAAAGATCCAGTGATTTAAGTTGTTTGCAATTCCACTTATCTTGTGAAGGCAATGTAACTAACTGATTTCCCAGCAGCTTCAGGGACACCAAAGCCTAAAAGAGGAATAGCCTAGAGTTAGAAGACAGAGTCCATCAAACACACTGAAAGAGGTTTTTTAGCATAGCTATTAAATAACAGAAACATGAAGAAAGTACATCTTATTCATCAGAACACCCTGTCCCTGCTGCCTAGCATGCAAACATTTCCTTCTTGTCTCCAGCAAGTATATTTTCTGCACGAAGCAACACCACTAATAATTTTGGGAGATTATTAGTCTACTTGCTGACAGATGCAATTGGAAACAACCCATATAAAAAGACATTTTACTTTCAGTGAGGAAACCTTTCCAAATGGAAAAGAACAGTATGATTTACCTACACAGTATGCCACATTCGGATGAGAAGTCTTATATGTGTGTGCAAGCTAGTGTCAGAGTGGGTTTACACCTATTGTGCATGCATAAAATCAACGTGCAAAATGTGAACTATTTCCTACAAAGAAAAATCTAATTGCTTTGTTATTACATGTCTATTAAAATGGAAAGGATTTTTATTAATTTTCCAAGAATTATACAAGTTACCTATTTACCTTTTTTTTTCCCTCACACCAGAGACAGAAATTTTAAAAACAAGAAGTGAAGCTGATTAACACCATACAGTTAACACCATACAGATAGGACTCAGCTGCAAATACCATGAATAAGGTTAAACACAGCTCTCCTTTAAATTTAACTGAAATATAAAAGAAAAAAATGCAGTTCCCATTCAGATTTGTAAAGTTTAAGCCCTTCCACTTGCCCTTAAAAATAATGTCGAGGGTCAAATGATCATTTTCATTTGGTTGAAAAAACAATTTTCCACTGAAAAACAGTCTTCTGTGCAGAGTTTCCAACCAGGTTTATTCTGCAAGTTCCCCCTATGAAAACTGAGATAAGCAGAATGACAGCTGAATTATCTCGTGCCACAAGCACAGCAGTATTAATGAATTATACCCCATGGAAATCACGTTTTACCAGCAGAGACCTCAGCTTCAAGTGTGTTTAAATATTTTATGTCCTCCACATAATATAAAAGGTTTATGCCCCTTCTCATCAAGCAGGATTAACAATGTCTCATGAAGCCAGTCTGTTGGCCTTCCTCCCCTTTTCTCAGATTGGAAAAATATGAGGTATCCATGTGACATAAGCAATGGACAACCAGCAGTTGCTGGAATAGCAACTGTCATGCAGAACGCTCCCTCTAGTGATAAGAGAGGGGCAGCACTGGGTCTTGGTGGGACTTGGGGAAGGCAAAGTACAATACAAAACTGCAGATATGCAAAGTGAACCACTATAGGAAAGGGTTAGAAAACCGTGCAAACTATAAACCCCTCACTGCCACTTGAGTCTTGACAGTCAATGCTTTTATCATCATTAGTCTTCCACTGGCTCAAACCTCCTGTTGGAAGGAAGACCCAGTCCTCACTTGGCGCCTAGTGTCAAGCTCTCTCCAAGTATCAGCATGGGGCTGTTCAATGACAATGCTTCAAACTCCTCCCACGAAATATCCCTGAGCAGGGGGCGGGAGAAAAGGGAGGCTACATGTTCCAGGATTAGCACAAACTTTGTTCTGTGTGGTCTAGCTGGGGTGCTTCATTTTCAGTCAACTGTATCCACGCTACATGTCCCCCACAAATGCTGACAAAGGCCACTCTCCAGGACATCTGAGAGCCTGGTGAGATTATATGCAATGCTTATGTGCCTGCTCCATTGGGGAAAAATTAGTGACTTTCAGCTAGCTGTGGCTCTTCATGATTAATTCTGGAGATCACTAGTCCTTGTTTTGCAATTGCCTCTTCTCTCTCATCTCTAACTTCTCTATTTTTGCTGCCTTTCAGGAAGAGAATGGGTGCCTCCAAAAGCGAGACAACGGCAGCAGCAGACAACTTCCTTCAAACCTACAGCCGCAGCATGCAAAAAGGTTTCTGGTGCGTTAGATTATACCAGAGGGAAGGAACTGTAGCATCCAGGTTAGGCTGCCTCGGTCAGCTCGTGATGTGGAAAAGCTGACCAGAGTCTTACCTGAATACTTCCACCCACAGAGGGTCAGGTCTCTTCAAGAGAAGCAAACTAGTCTAGAGAACTAAGATATGGCTTGGAGCATGTACAGTTGGTTCCTTTAGAAGGCAACAGACAGGAAAGCTGAGAAGTCCTCAGCTTCTCTTAACACCACACTTCTAGTATATACATCATATTAGCGACTGTGAGCTGGTCCTAGTCCTAAGAACCCTCCACAAACCAAGCAAAGGCCAGTGATAAACTACATGTCTCACCAGCCTAGGTCAGAGACATGCTTTCAAGTCAAAGGCTTCCTCTGCTTTCAGCTTTTCCCAGGGAGAAGACAGTTCACTGCTGTTCCTACACAATAATGTAGGAATGTATAGTGTCTGCTATGTTATATGTAGGAACACGTTACTGCTCATTTCTCCCCCTTCCCACATCTACTTCTGGAGAGGGCTGGAGTGTGAGTGGAGCCCTATTCACCAACACAAACTCTACAACCAAGGAGTAGCCCAAGCCAGAACTGATCTATGCATGAGCTTTCACGTTCTATTTGTTCACCACACTCTAGCCCTTGGGGGACTGAAAATACCTATTTATTTCTTTTATGAAGGTAAGGCTGAAGAGATATGGATAAGAACCGGCACTATTTAAGGCAGCCAAAGCTCACTAACTTTGAAGACAGACCATCAGCAAAGATTGCACTGAGGTCTTCTCTGATGCCCTGTACTAGTACTTTCACATCCCTCTGCAGCCTCTCGGCAGCAGCACCCAAAGAAATGTGCCCTTGAAGCACCATCTAGTGTTTAATATTTGTCATGGTAGCTCCCACCCACCGGACTTATTTTTAATGCATTCAGAAAAGAAAAAGTTTCAGAGACAATAGTCCATACGATTCATTCTATTTCAGGAAAAATGCCAACTGAAAACAAATAGTTACCAGAAAGCAAAGCCAAATCTGCAGGGATCATTTAAAACTACTGAGGGAGCAAACAACTCTCAGCACTCTTCTTCTATGCAAGAGCAGGAGGCACTTTTGCAGCAGACTCCCGAGACTGAAATTGGACGTGGATATGAACCATCACTTCTGCATCCTTCCTGCAGAGGCCAGCAGTGAAAATCATGAAACTTTTGCACAAAGATTTACCTCTGTTTCTACCTCCATGACCCTGAGTTTCACAATCTGGAAGGGAAGCTTGGAGGAAACCCCCAAGTTCTGCTTGGTTTCATGTCAAAACCATGTGAAGCCACAAATTCTGAAGAATTTTTGAGTAAAACTATGGAACTCCGATGTCCGCTGGCAAGAATTGTTTAATCTACAAGCTTAAAGATAAGAGAGATGCCAACTAGCATTGTGTAGGGCATTCAAACATGCTATTTTCAGCACAGAAAGACTAATACTTAATTACACAACACTGGTGTGCCAGATGAAGAAAAAAGACAACCATTTGTGAGCACACTTGAGTACGCCTGTATTTCAATGCTTGGAGCTTGCAGCTACAATGCAGTGACTGTCTTCCAAACTGCACTCCCAAAATCTGAAAACCACAGACATCCAAAGAGCTCTCAGAAGACCTGTGTCAAAAGACAGATACCATATCACACTGGACAAGGGCCTAAATGTAGTAATTCAGGGGGTTACGGGCTGCGCAGAGGCTCTGTGCATTGCTGTGTTCATCAACTCAAAACAGCAGGTAGTCTCCTACCTTAACTAGGCAGCCACTGCTAGGACGTCAAGGTCTGAGTAGGTATTAAGAGAAGTACTGTGAAGTAGGAAGAAATGACACTTACTTCAAGCTGGAAGAGTCCCAGTGGAACTTCTTTTAGTGAGTTCTCAGAAAAATCCACTTCTCTGAGGTGATTTTTCCAGAAAATAGTCAACGCATCTGGTAGGAATTCCAGTGAGTTTCTAGATGCTTTACAACATTTCTGGAAAACATAAAAGAAAAAACACCTACAGAGTAGTAATCATCTCTTTAAAAAATGAATTAGATCAGTGGACACGTTTAAGGCATTAATAAATTCATTCTAGGTGGTCTCTTTAAATTTTTTCATCTAGATAAATTATTGTGCACACAGGCACATAGGATTTGCCAAGGAGATGCACTCACTTACTTGACAGGCAAATTCTTTGGTGTGCAAAAAGGATTTCAAAATTGATTTTGAAAATTATCCCCATTTGCTTTTCAACAATAAACAAACACTTCTTCAAAGTATACTGTTCTCCTGCTATCCCTGTAATAATGAGGAATAAATTCACAGTGATGGGTGGATATAATGCCCTAGTTAGCCATGGGTTTGGGCAAAGTTAACTTTGAATGAAGGCTGTTCTGTAAAATTATCCTAACAGTACTTCTGTTCATACGACCGATAGAGCAAACGAATACATCCATATAAGACATGTTTCTAGAAGTTTTCCACCAATGCCATCGACATGGTGAGAACAGGGTAGAACCTCAGAAAGACTTGATCTGAGACCCATAGACCAAATCAAGCAGGGGCACTCCTACAGAAACAGAACAGCCTTTTAGTCTAAGACATCTGACAGCTTTTTAAGCATCACAGTATCTTTTTTGCATTGTTTCAACAGCTTTTTCAGCCTCTGATTCTGTCAGAGAAGTTCAACTTACCAAAGGGCAGGCCCAGGGATCTGGAAACACTTTCAGCTGATTTCTGGAAACATTCAGTATGTTTAGGGACTTGAAGCAGTACAGAAAAACCGTTGGAAGTTCCACCAACCTGTTGTCAGAGATGTCAAACTCCTGTAGCTTCCTTAAACCAATCCAATTAGTTGCTAGAAAACATGAAATATTGCAGACTTGGTGTAAGCATCATAGCAGTCTGATCCAGCAAGATGCTGCATACTTGCTAGATAAGAGCCAAAGGATTTCATGAGTGCTAAAAATCAACTAGGCCTTTTCCCGTACTTTGGACAAAGGATTAAGAGAGGCTAAGCACCTCTAGCTAATACTGGTTTTAAGTATTATAACAGTAATTATTATAAAAGTTTGGGGTTCTCCTTTACAGATTAATCAGGACTTGAAATGTAAGCACAACACAACACTGGACTGTACGTACTGTTTTCCTCGTCAAATAACTTCTCCATATAGTTTTTGGAAGCAATGAGTTTTTTAAGGTTTTTAAGATGTAAGAATCCAGAAGGGAGAGTAGAGAGCCTGTTGCTGGATACATCAACCTCGAGTAACCTGTTAAGTACAGAAGATACTCAATCAGGCATCAATAAAATCCTAGCAAAGACTCCTATTGCCATAGACATCTTTACCAGGACAACTTTAGATCTGAATGAAAGCAGCTGGAATGTGCTCTCACAAGGCAAAGCAAAAAAAAACTATTTAGAAAATTAACCCTTCCAGGGAACAGTTAGAAATAGTCTGGATAGACAGCAGATCAGATAAGTGATATGAGCCAGCAAATGTCAATCTGAGTCAGCTCAGGGCTTAGACTTAGAGGAGTGGGGCTCACTAGAACTGGAGAAAAGCGGAAGCAACATGAGACAATACAGGAATATTGTCAGGACAATACAGTCCTTGTAATTGTCCTGAAAACTAACTTTGAAACACTGAGAATGCAAAAGGGCAACCTTAAGTTAAACCTTGCAGCAGACAGAAAATAAACCAAGAGCTCCTGCATATGCTTTTCACTTACGCAGTTTCACACAAGCACAACTGACTCATTTGCACCTGCTCTCTGTATGGGTTCAGTTTGCTGTAGGCATCTAGTGCACACACCTTGTACATATAATTTCATCAGATGACTGTACACTGGGTAACTCCGTTAGCTGATTGTCAGCCAGGCTGAGCTTCCTGAGGTTTATCAGGCCCCATGGGATCACAGATGGAAGGGAGACCAGGCAGTTGGCAGAGAGATCAAGCTCAGTTATCTGACAGGAGATATCTATCAGCCAGTCCAGATCCACCCAGGGCAGTTTGAGGTTTGACCAGTTCACACACAAAGCCTGCATATGTCAGAGAAAGAAGAGAAAACCATGTTAGTAAAATCCCAATTGCTCTCAGCTTGTGTTACACCACTGGGAATCTGGCAGATCAGAGCACAGACCATGAACGTTTTACTCACTTTCCAATCTGCTTCTAGGAATTAAACTGACTCAGAGATGAAATCGTGCCTGGATATCAGCAGGCCCCACCATATAGCTGCCCCATGATCCCACTCCAAAGGCCATGAGCAAGCACAAACAGGGGACCTGGACTTCTTCACCAGTCCATACACCAACTCTAGTGTGCCCCACAAAGGGTGAGCTGCCCTTGCCTGAAACCAGCACTCTCATCCAAGAGCTGGACAGACTATAGTGGTTTGTTCATCCAACAATGTACAGTGAGCTTCCATGGGGCTGGGCTCCCTGTCCCACAAGACGCATCACACCCTAAACTAGCAGCACGATATGGACAGATAATAGAAACCATCTTAAATCCAGACTCTGCAGACCGAACCCCACTCTGTCTCTTGGACATGGTCTGCATTGCTGCTCTGATCTCCAGGGGACTCTGAACACCAAGAGGCCAGGCAGGTCCAGTGGAACCCCTGTGGAGCAGTCAGCCCCTGAAGTGCTTACAGATCATTGCTTGTGCATCTGCAGAGAGGACAGGGATAGATCTGCTGAGTGTGGTAATGACTTCTTAGGAGGAGGCCTGTTGCTGGAATAATTAATATATGCCCAGGCACTGCTCTTCCATCTTAAACCTTCCAACAACAAGCAGCCAAACCATTCTGGACAAGGTTTAGGTTTTGCAAAGGCACATCTGTGAAAGGCAAGGAAAGGCAAACACCCTCTTGTAAAGCATTTCTAAACACTAGAAATTTGCTCAGTATCATTCAGGAAGATAGTTTAGATTCCGAGAGACATGATCTTCGCAGTTGCCTCCTTTTTAGATAGTGTTCTGTTGCTTTTGACAGTAACACGAGGAAGTTGTTTTATCCTCTTTTGGAAAAAAAAAAAAAAAAGAAGTTGTTGTCAAAGGCATAACTACTTATTTCAGGCTCCAGCTTGGACAGAAGAAAACATGAACACATAATGGTCATCAATGCAAGTAAACAACCCCAGGCTTCATTTTCAAGATCATCTCATTGCGTTCCAATGAGATTTATATTCCAAAATACACGTTTAAAATGTTAGTCTCAAAACGTTTTCATAAGCTTAGTGTTCTTGACATAACTCATCCCAAAGACAGCCTCAATGAAGTGATCATTAATTCTCCACCAGGAGGCAGCAAGGACCCAACAGCAAATTTAATTGCTTTCCAATTCCCAGTATTTAGCACTTAAGATTTTTAACCCCAAATTTAAAACTAAAAGGAATATATTTTGGGAAAGGATAGAAAGAAAAGGGAAACAAAGGTCTATCTCAAATGTTTATTTGAGACTCAGAACTACAACTAATGAAGATCACACAGTTCAAATGTCTAGGAGAATGCAATAAAGGGTAAGTACAAACAGTTGCAGTTTTTAGAAATTGACAGTAGTAGTACTTATTGTAGACGTAGTGCTTTTCAAATGCTCACTAGTGAAGCCTCAGGACAGCCCTGCAAATGTAAATGGAAATACTATGCCCATTGTATCACTGGGGAAATCAAGGCAGAGATCAAAAGCTGTTTGTGTAAAGCTACATTCACCACCATGCCACAAGGCATCCATAAAAAACATAGCAAGCCAGTAGCTACAAGAAATCAAATTAAGCAGAGTATCCACTGCTACTGCAAAATATACAGTACCTAATGGGAGTTACACTGCAAAGCTTTCACACTGGCACTAAACATATTCTGCTTTACTGATAGATTTTCCAAGTCTGTATATTTAACAGCTTCCTGCTTACAAACTCTTGTTTTAAATTCTGTATGTAGTTCCCTGTAATTTTCTTTTCACCAGTAACAGCCCAAGACTGAGCTTGTTTACATCACTGGACAGCACTCAGTTGTGATTTATGGTAACAGAGAGTATAAACACACAGGTCAGATTCCCTTTTCCATCCCTAGCCACCCCACACTTCAGGAGAGGGATGTGGTACTGATGCTAAGGGACTGGAAGATCTTCCCAGCATGAGGAAACCTCACTGGGGAAGAGCACATTTGTGCTGAGACACTTGAGTATTTTTTTCTCGTTCCTTGAATTGCCCCAAGAGCTCATAACAGGAGCCAGATCCCTAAATCCAGGTAATGCAGGAAACCAGCTCTACACTACGAAAAAAATCCTCAAGTAGTATTGATATCTGTCTGGCTATTTACATGCACATTCAGGGCAGTACCCTGTCTTACAATATTATTACTCTTTAATTCAGAGAGAGAATTTTCAGCTGGTTTAGCTACCAGCCGAGGTCACCAAAAAACGACTTAGAATGGTACTGAGGCAAGAGGGGGGAGGAGCACATGGCTGGGGAGAGGAGGAGGGCAGCATCACTGTAGCTCCATCCTGGATGAGCTAAATTTGTCCCTGATAGAAATACAGCTTAATCAGCAATGAAGTTCTCTTACTGATGTTCTTTATACCATATTGTGGTTTACAGTGATGCCAGCAAAAGGCTTTTTATGCCAGGACAATTAAATATACACCATGACTTCTGCTTATACAGAAAAACCCATCACCCTCCTATCTAAAAGTGCTGGATAAAATCACATGCTCTGCATTAGCAAAATCAAATACCACAAACCCCTTGATTTAGTAAAGAGTTAAGAAAAGGCCTGATCCCCAACTACACATACTTCATGTAGATTTTTAATAGGAATGGCCTCTTCAGGCTAGAAGAGAAAGATGTGACAAAGATCCAGCTGCGGAAAGTATAATACAAGCACAGTCTGCCTAGATATGTGAGAAACATTTAACAAGGAATTAGCCATTTTAACAACTAACCTTGGCTCACAATGCATACTCCTCCTGATCCTTTCTTTCCAGGAAAGCCAAATTTTTTCAAAAGCTATCTGAGACTCAGCCGAAATGGGGGTTGAGGGGTTAAACCAGAATGAATAAGGGAAAATCCAGACTTTTAGGCAGCAATTCCAGACAACGTCTATGATCTTAAAAAATAACTGCTAGTAAGAAAGGGGCTTCCTGCTTACCTGTATCGTCAAGTCATGGGCTATGAACTGCTAACACAGGGAATGGAACTGCTAACACAGCACTGAGGGTTACAGAAAGGTGGATTCATCTCAGCCTGTCTATCAGACCCATCAATTATCTCCTGTAACCACCACAAAGGCCTTGCTCAGAAGGAGTCTAAACCTCAAAAATGAAGCCATGGAGATCAGCCATGCTCTTTCCTCTATTTCCATTTACAGCTTGCTGTCTGCCAACGCTCTTCACGGAGATTTCAGGCAGTGGCTGAAGCTGCCTTTTACTGACCCCATGCTGCTGGAGCAAGGTGGTAGATCAATCTGTGATGAAGATGTGGCTGCGAGACTAAAGCTACTTTTCACTCTGCAACAAGGACAACAGGGGAATTACATTCAAAGGTGGTCTCAGCACTGACGTTGCATGTTGTTAATTATTATCCCGTACCAAAGACTAGCACAAAGACTAGCACTGCTTTGGGCAGGACACATAACAAAGATGCTGTCCAGAGGAGATTTACACTGGAAGTTCAGGACAACTTTCAAATGAAAGTACACTGAGATGGAAGTGGCAGTATCCTGGCACTTTCTCCTTTGGAAATGTTATCGCCACAATGGCTGTGGATGCATAGGATCCGCACCATGGCCCAAAAAGAAAACAGGTAAGGAAAATTTTCCTGGCTTCTTTTTAAACATCTTTTAGCATCTGATCTAAAGTGGGATGCTGTGTAGCAGCTTTCTTAAGATAAGCATCCATGACCAGAGTATCCAACCCCCTGAACTATTCACTTATTTTACCTAAACAAACAGAAGCAAGAAAATTGAGAATTACAGCCAAAAACCTGGGCAAATATTCCATGCAAAAGGATATCCACAGGTCCTGCAGTCACATAAGGATGTGTATAACCCATATAGGGCTTTGAAATCCTGGCAGTGATGGGAACAAAGGCCTGGAGAGCTGGCTTGCTCATTTGGTTTCCTCCTCACAGGAGAAAGCAGGCTTTTGTGGTTGAGATCCTGAATTCAGACTCCAGAGCCCCAGATTTCTTGTGTGACACCAGTCACTGTCTCAGGCTACCCAGACTCTGTTTGCCAGTCCATATAATGGGACATTAACATTTCCTCTTCACTCAGGGGAGCCGCGTGTAAAAATGCACTACAGACTCCAACTCCCTCTTTTCTCTTCCTGCTTAATTAAATTGCTCCCAACAAAGATGCAATAAAAAAAAATCAGAAAAAAGAACTGATGGTGGTTATCGCCTCTCTCAGTTCCTGCTCTATTTCAAGATGATGCTCTTTACAGTGGGCCCAGGCTCTTATTCCAGTACAAGAAAAGTAATTGTCCTTAAGTACACCAACCAATGCAGTAATAATAAAAACTACAGCCTGCTTTTAGTGGGTGCAAGCAGGACCATGCGTCTCTGCTGCTTCTCGTTTCAGACTGATACTCATCTCTGTTTTGCATTTAGATTGCTGTGTATCATTTACCTCAAAAATGCAGAGCCATGGCCTCAGGGATTTAATGTGATAGGAAGATACCTGCAGAATTCAGATAGCGACTTCTAAAACCACAGACCAGATTGTGAAATCCAAAACCTGCTATTAATGCTGCAGGGTAGGTGTCCCCATCTGCTAGGAAGCTTTTTGAATCTCCTTGCACTCAGTCTTCCTCCTCATCCAGAGCCCAGGACTGACAGTGTCTCTTCTACCTGAGTGCTGCAAACTGGAGGATCAGCCAAGTCCCTTCATCTGACTTAGGGACAGTGGACCAAATTCATCCTGGTGCTAGTAACCTGATGTCAGTGTAGTTTCCTTAAGGATTTACTTGGCTCAGCACTCTGCAGTGAAAACGTAATTAAGTAAAAGAAAGCCTGACAGCAATGGCACAAAGAGAGGGGATTTCCTCCCCAAGTCATACTTAATCATCTCCACTATCTTCCCAGAAAAGCCTGTTTCTTTGATGCCAAAGGTCTGTGATGCTGAACTTGCAGAACCAGTGATCAGCTGAACCCTTCTCCATTTGACACTGGCTGGTGAGCTCTGTGCTCAAATGAGAGGGATGGTGTTCAGAGGCTGTTACCTCCTGGGCACAGCCTGACTCTGGGCAGCTTACTGTTCTTCAGAAGGGCAATGAAAACCTCTGTAGGCTCCCCTCTCCTGCAAAGGAAAGAATTTCTCAGTATGAGTCCTGAAAACTAAATGGAAATCTACTGCAGTGATGTCAGGGGATGCACTAAGGAAGACACGGGACTGGAAATTGTGCAGAAGCAAGAAACCCCGCTGCTCTTGGGCAAACGATGAACTATAAATGCAAAAAAAAATTTACTTAGATTTGAGACAGTTTGGTAAGGTGATTAAAAAAGGCTGTTGTGCATTTCTCCTAGATGATGTGACATGCCCTAACAGAACTTTGCTCTTGCTGTAGACAGGATATTCTGAGGACAGTGATCTATTCCTCCACCAATAATGTTGCTGTGAATCTTGAGTGGAACTGCTGCAGATTTCTTTACCTATGGTGATGTAACTGCAATTAGCCAGGCAGTGGATAAAGAAATCAGAAGAAGATCACACACATACATGTACATTTGCATGCTTGTGTATAAAATTCTTGGCAAAATATTTCCAAGGGAAAATGCAGCAGTTTAAGCTCTTTTCTGGTCTGTAATGGGAAAGATAAATACAACTCACACTGCACACACTGGGAGGTTACATTTATCTCCATGCTGACTAGAGCTATCGAAGTCTGAAATCCATGCCCAGCCACTTTACTGCAGGGTATCTTTTTGGCATTTGGTACCTGTTCTTTTAAAAATGGAGCACTTCCTCTCTTTAGCAAGACTGTGGTTTGCTGTGGGGATAAATTTAGGCCAGGAAAAAAAAAAAACAAACAAAAAAGGAGAAACAGATATTAGAAAAATGAGATGTAACTCCTCTTGTCTCAGAAAGGGCAGCACTGCATAGTGCAATGGCTGCCTGAAAGGTGTGGCAGCTAAACCGAGCTCTCCAACTACATTTTATGCATAGCTGGTAGTATTCACCACTGTGAAATCAACTGGAGGTCAAATGTGCAGTGTTTTCACTCAGAGATAGCACAGATGGGACAAACCCTTTTGAAGTTCTGGGCTCATTCTGAAATGATTGGTGCTCGGTCTGCCCTGTCCAAGAGGAGAGAGGAGAGACTTTCTGACATCCAGCTGGCTGCCATACACATCGCAGTCTCTGCACAATCCTTTTTTGCTTCATCCCAGTGCAAAATGCACCACAGCACTTACACAAGAAGACTTACATTCATGAACCTTATGAGATATCAAGAAAGCACTGAGGCAGCTTGTTTGCAGCTGCCATGAAGTAGTGTTTTAAACAACTATCAGGGTGTGTGACTGTCACCTCCCAGAAACCTGCGCTCTGCAGACAAACTAGGACAAACTTTCCTGAATTTGGCCCAGTTTGCCAAAACGAATTCAAAGAGAAAGCATTAAATAAGCAAACATATTTAAAAATAAACTAGCTACTAGAAGAATCAAGGTCGAGTTTCTGGGTCTGGTTTTTTGATTTTTCTTTTTCTTTTTTTTAAACCAGGCCCTTCTGGCAATTAGCTGATGTTTTAAGACTGCTCTCTTCTTCGCTCAGGGTGTGACAACAGCAAAGCTGAGTCATTTTTACAGCAGCTAAGTTAAATATTGCCAGCAAGTTCACATGGAAAACAGACCTCTTCCCTGTGATTCAAAGATTTATTCCAAGTTTATTCAAGCTGAATTATCGAGTTAGTTGGACTTTTTTTCTTCTAAAAGGCAAGTAGTTTTATCAACACTTATTCAGAAACATCTATGGTTTAGCTTCCTTTTGTTTACCTGTCAACAAAACTAAGAATCCCACAGGGAGGGATTCAATCTGCTTATTGAACCTAATGAAGTCAAGCTCGCATATGTGGACTGTAGTCCTTTACATTGACAGTATCATTGGGAATCCAGAGAGACAGGGTTTTGGCAGGAAAAAAGAGAATGGAGAAGTGTGTAAAACTATGAAAACCTCTCTGCTTATTTTTACTTAACACTAAAGCAGAATCAACACCCCACAATATTACGAGCTGAGCAAACAGATACTCAACTGGCAACAGGATTCACGCAGACAGAGCCTTGATCGAAAAATTTCCCTCAATTTTTCACTGCAAAATTTTTATGACCTGATGAAAACTGTAACTATTGAAAGTGCAGGGCTCTGATGCTCCTACTCAGTGTCAGTTAATCTACATACTGAGGGGAAAAATGAAAAATGTCTGATAACTAAATTGCTGGATAACAGTAGAAATAATACAAAATACTACACGCTTCCCTATAAAGCAGTAACAGTGTGTGCTGTGAGACATTTTTCAGTTCTGAATAAAGGAGACTTGGATAATAAAGATTAAAAGAACGAAGAATATAGCCTAGTTATACAAAGACATGGGATAATCATGAAATGTAATAATACCCTGCATGAAAACAATGCCACTCATTCGTAGATCTCAAAGCATCATCATCATGTATTAAGCCCTCCAATGGCTGTGAGATGTGAGGATTTTAAATCTCCCCATTTTACAGTGGAAGAAATAAAGACACAAATGAATTACCAAAATTGTCAAAAGATTGTAAGTGGCTAAGTAGCGAACCAGAGGTCTTTCCAACGTAAAAAATTGCTTTTTGTTAGCCTCTGCGTCCCATCAAAAACCATTTCTGTGGGAGAAGCACAGCTCAATTAATATGATCTGATCACACATCATACTCTCCATGCTGCTCCAGAAAGCCAGATCTGTCCTGAGCAAGTGACAGTAAAGGCTACCAGCCATCTTTTACTAATGAGGATCTGAAGTGGGGAAGATTATTTTCAGCAGATGTGAGCTTGCTCTACTCATGCTCCATGTTAACAAAAAGCGACATGAGCCTATTTGTACGTGCTGCATCTGAGCTATCAGATGCAGGGGAAGAGAAGGGTTTATGCCCAGCTCTGCGCTGTGCTAACACTCCAGGACAGCAGAGAGCTTGTGGCATTACCTTGCAACCAGAATGCACAATAGAAATCTAAATGAATTGATTATCCTGGGGCCACAGAGGAAGCCATGGTAGTGTTTATTTCTCTGGAAGACTTTGAGCACAAAGTCAATGTTTCCTTTCCACAGCATATGCCTCGTTCACTCACTGATGTTAAAATTGCCAAGCTGAAGCTGGTGCTCACAGCGTCTTGCACAATGATGTCATTTAAAGGCCTAATGTTTTACACCTTGCAATTCAGCAGTGGCATGAAAGCCACTTTCACAGTTTGTTTTCTAAATGGGTAGCAAACCACAAGGCTCTTAGTTGAGAAGAATCATCACCAACCACATGGTACACGAAGACAAATATCAATTATTCACATGATGCTCCTTTAAAAGAATGTCTCTTCAGACAGATAAACGGCTACTTACTGTTTTTGCTGGAGCACTGCCTGGTAGTGGGCTCGTCTCAATGAAATACTTTCTCAGAAGGTGTTTGCTGGATTCAGGACTGTCCATCAGGATGTAGGAACAAAAGAAAGCTCCATTCCGTAATAAAAACACGGCTACATCTTCGTTCCCTTTAGAGAAAAGCAGATTGTCTGTTCTCTTCTTCTCATGTGAATGAACCAACAAGGACCTGAACAGAAATCCTGGGAAATAACCACTTCTGAAAAAAACCATGGGGGTGTGCAAAAAGGAAACTGAACTGTATAAAGACTGTTTCCTCCCGTGATACAATTTAGTTTGGTCAAACTGAGACAGCAAAGACACTATGTAAAAGCACTGGCTCAGGCTCTTTCTTTTTTCTCTTTTTTCCCTGTCTTATTAAACTATACACACAGCTGTGCTTTGAAGTGTAAATTATTCAGCCTAAACCAAGCATGTGTGCCAGAGTGTCCACAACAATAATGCTTTTACTTGCAAGGTTTCTATTTTGGAAGGGTCTTTTCCCTAGGAGTTTATAGAGGAAAGTTCATCCTCTCAGTATTTACAGTAATCTAGCTTAAGAAGGCCCTGACTTAAATTTGGCTAAGTCAAAAGACTCAGAGACAATTTTATTTTAATTTATTCCACTGGAAATCCAGGACAATTCCAGGCAAGTCAGTCCACACTGATAGTTTCCTAGATGTGAACAACTCAGCTCATTCTTTAAAAGACATTGCAGAAAGGGGCAAAGTTTTGAAGCATGCAAATACATACCTGCCTTTATAGCAGCATAGAGGGGCAACCGTATAAGAACTGGAAACTCATTCTTCCTGACTGCACAGCTCTCTGGGTCAGCACTGTATGCACGAATTAGGAGTTTTACTATGTCCAAATGTCCCTGCTGGCAGGCTATGGCCAGCATCCAGTTCAGGAGTTGTTGGCAAGTACTAGGACCTATGGAAAAGATAAGGCATTTGACTTAGTTGATGCCACCGGGCTGTGATGTGTAAGAGTCATCCACAAACAGTGGCTATGCAAAGGGTATAGGGTGAAGCCCCTGAGGACAAAGGAACAGACTGCACTGCAAGTGTGTGTTACAGAAGAGCCCTAAGCTGGTCAGGCACAAAGTTTTCAGCTTTGCTTAACTGTTCTTCATTACCCACCCAACTAATGAGCGAACTTTTTTGACTGCTCCTGATCTAAGTATGCATAAGCTAGAAACAGTGGAAGGTTCTGAGGATGCCTGCTAGGCTACCAGCAGAAAAATCAAACATCTAATCCCAGACAGAGGTGGCAAGGGATGACCAGGACTGTCTTTGCATCCAGAGACAATAGGCCTGATCCAACAGATGTTAGATCCAAACATCCAAGATAGGCCTCTTCTTCCAAGTTCATGAGAGGGTATACAAATAATGGGGACAACCAGCTAACTTTTCATGCTACTGGATGAATAAAACAAAAACAACTGTTTCAGACAACGCAAAATAATTATTTTAGTTTGTTTTCACTGCAACCTAAACTCTCCCCCCAAAATTTCATTTCCCCTTGAAATATTTCATTTTGGTTGAATTCTTTACTATCAATTCATTGTAAAGTTAGACAAATGTCATTTAAGGCTAAAAACTAAAATACCATGTTCTGATTTCTGCATGAATTTGCTAATGTTTTAGTCATCCCCAAACTGCTTTTTCTGCTGAATTAATGTCTTGCCTGTAGATCAATGCTTTCCTCCAGGTGTGCATAATTCTGCGCATGTAACTAAATGCCCATGACAGGATTATTTCTATTAACAGTAAGCAGTCCTCAAATCTTCCCTGATTCACAGTATCACCTCCATTTACTTTACAAATTCACATTCCCTTTGAAATGCTTACAGAAACATCCACAAGCACAAGTTTACATGTCAGCTTTTTTTTTTTTGCAGTTTCTCCATGTGGAAATTACATCGCTCTTTGTATACTTAACAACTTGACTAAACCACTCACCCTCATGCTGCAAAAAATGGGCTCCACTTCAGCTGTAAGCCACAAGAAGTTCACACTGAGCCAGAGGGAATCACTGCAGTGCATTAGCCAAATTGCAAATTCATGCAATTTATTCCTAAGCCCTGTGATTGGTTTCTGTGTAACTTCCCAGGGAAAGAAATGGAAAGTCCTGCATAAAAACTTCTGAAAGCTGCTGTTTGTATAGAGCACATCCCCTGACCCCCTGAAGCAAGGGTTTAAGGGAATTTGGTCAGTTCTAAACCGAGCTAAATTTCCAGAAACTACTTAAGTCACTTTTCATTACTGAGAGCATTAATATAATTTAATTTTTGCTACTAGGTTACAAACCCAGCATTGTCAGCCTCCTTTCTGGCTGAAGGAAATATTACATTTAATTGAGTCCCCCAAACTGGAACATTCCTTTTGCTTATTAGTGCTCTAACAGTTTAAGAACTCCAAACAAGCAGGTCTCCCAAAAGGTTATTCCTGTTCTCACTGAGGTCACTGGCAAGTATATTGCTCCAGTGAGGAACTAGAGCTATATTCAGGTCAAATATCGCAGAGGCCTAGCTTAGCTGTTGCGGTTACTGCAGTGTCTGAGGTCAAGACAGCAATTCACCCTGGCTGCTATGCAGGACTACCAGACCCTCAATCCACAGAAGGTCCTGGTGAGAAGCAGCTGCCATGCCCACAGTACACTAAGAGAGCAACAGGGGACCCAAACACAGTTCCTGGTCCTGACTCAGAGTAATGCTCTTAACACTGCCCCCACAGCTGCCTTAAGAATTGTGTCTGCATCTAAAAATGTCTCTGTTCTGCTAGAAAATAATTTTAAAAATAAATGTAACTAAAATATGATGATTCTAAAGAAGGAATTCCCCTGAAAGTAAAATCAAAATGCCAACAAGAGAGCACAGAGCATGCTGCCAGCTGTGCACCCAAACGATTACTTGCCAGTCAGTCATGCTGCACTCTCACTCCCATCACCACTGTGTCTGCTGGATCAGCAGAGCGGGATGATGCTGTTTCCTGAAAATCCCTTCATTTCTCTGTGGGGTCTGGGATGTTACCCAGCTGTGAGGACTGATGGGAATGAATTGTCTAAATGGCATCTTCCTCCACTTCCAATGTGCAAACATGGAATACTTTTATGCATGTGTTTTTCCCCACATGGTTGAATTTTCTTCAAACACAGCAGAGATTAGATCCCTCCACACAGCTTCCCATGACTAAGTCACTCCTCTTTCAAGGAATGTGAAAAAAATAAATAAATGCCTGCTTGAAGCTATAGCACACAGCTACCAAAAAGCTTGAGGAAAGGCAGAGGCAACCCAGTAGGCTTACCATGCAAGGAATCCAGCAGCTCTTTCACAACATCCTTATGTCCAAAATATGCAGCCACCACAGCTGCATTGTCATCATTAGGTTCTGTTGGTAACACCACTAATGCTTCCTTCAGTAAATACCTCACCGCCTGCAGATCTCCATATGCTGCTGCAATACCTAAAAGCTGACACTGGTAAAGAAAATACAACGACATAAACTCTCTGTAAAGGGAGTGGGCAGAGAAAGAGAGCATTTCTAGAGCTATGTATTTATTTGTGCCCATGCAAATGGATACTCACTGTCACTGTGGTTGACTGACAATGTCATAAACACTAGTAGCCATTCTAATAATTGGTGTTGATATACTACTCATATTAATTTGTTGGTTTTTTGCTTTATATTTTTTTGTATGGCTTTACCACGAAAGTGCCCAAGGCACAGAATGGTGAGCATAAATCCATTTTTCATGGACCAACAGAAAAAGCATTTGCACAGCGCTGCTATGAGGTGTAGTACTTCCTATCCTGGAGATGGACAATATGCCTGGACGTGACATCCAGGTACTCTCCCAAAACACTAAGATAAGCTCTGTGCAAAGAGCAGGCTCAAAATGAGGGCTCTAAAGGCAGAGCAGTGCAGAACCTGGCACAGAGGATATAGTTCCAAACACAAGCAGCAAAATCTTCCAAGGGGGTCAGTAACCATCGTTGTACTGATGGGGGAACACAGTTTTTGCTAAGTCTATAAACTGCTTCCTTTTTATGGAGAAAAATGTATTTCCCTGTTTTAGTGACCACAGCACCAGCACCCCAACTTGCACAGCCTCCTGCTCCTACATGCACTGTTCCCTGTGGTCTGTCTCATCTTTCTGATCAGTGCTTTCAAGGGCAAATACTGTCTCCCAGCATATGTTTTTGAAGTGCCCCACACAACCAGCTGTATCTGGGACCCTACAGCACCAGCATAACATATATAACTGAATGGATTTTCTGCATAAGAAACGACGGAAGACAGCAGCTCGGCATTTTGGTTTCTTTCCCAATAAAATTTGAGAAAGAGTAGTAACCTAACCCTACCTTTTCCACCTGCAGTGCAGTCTCCTCACATGACAATTTAATCAACTCTTGGGCCTTACTGGTGTCTCCAGCTTTGTAAGCATCCTGAATGCTTTCTGTCACAGGTGTCTGAATTATGGAGACTTCGCCAACTGTGGACTGTTTGCCACCCATGTCCACAGTTCCTGCAGTAAAAATAGAAAAGGGGGTTCAGTAAGAAGTACCTGTTCATTACTTATGCACAGCTGCAATGTCAATGCATCCTGGCAACAAAAAAAGGGAGTGAATTACTTTTAGTGGAATATTTACTGCACACAATTAAAAAACAGAGGGACAAACGTGAACATTCAGTTGCCTGATAAAAGAAAGTGATAATATGTTAAAGTAGTTTCCAATAGCGACATGAAACTAAAAGGGACAGTGAGTTCCCCAATTGCTCCCAGAGGTGGTTTCCAAAGGACAGCATGAAAGCTCACATACACACAGACACGTATGCTGTGCAACAGCCTGCCACACTTGACCTCCTGCTGCAGGAACCAGGGAAGAGAAGGGCTTACATGAGACTGGTACCTGCAGTACTTCTGAAGAAGCAAGGGGTCTGCAGGACCTCCGAAGCAATTCTGGTATTATTAGCCTTTTTTCAGTCACACTTCACCTCCAGACAACAGCCTAATAAAAACCCACTGTACTTCTCCAGCACTTTCAACCAGAGCTTTATACACATCAATGAACATGAAAGCAAAGAAATTGGAAATATTTTTACTCTGGGAAAACAGAGCAAAAGGAGACTATGCAAGATGCCCAGCATCACCCTGATCAATCCTGGAGAATCTCCTAGGCTAGGTTTTGTTTTTTTTTAAAATGCCATTAGGAGCCAGAAGAGCTTTTACATGTCAAAGATTAAAAGCTGCAAACCAATACAGAAGATGCTTCTGGTGGGCAGCTAACAAAGAGGCAGCCATGAAGTCTCACACCCACTCACTCCTGCAACTACCAGGACAGGGAAAGCTGCAGGAAAGTCACTGAATTACGAGTAAGATGTTCAGGTCCACTCCTGAACAAGATGCAAGACAGAGAAAAGAAGCACTTTTCACTTGAAAAGGGACCATTTCATATTCACTTTTTCCTGCTAAAACTTTATTAATTATTATTGCTTGTTTGCAATGGGTTAAATAAAGCCCTTAAGCCCACAGATTTTCACATGTTAACAAGGATTTATTTTTTTTAAATAGACACATATGTCATGCAGGGCCTAGTTTAACACAGCCTGGAAAAAGAAGTAAATTTGGACCAATCTATAACTGTCAGTAAATATCTTTGAATAATGCAGTCTGAGTCACCAGTAGATTCTGACTAACGCTTCTCATCCATTATTTAAATGACGCTCAAATCACTCAGACATTGGAGATGCCTCCAGAGAATCGTGCCATTAAAAATGTGCCCACATCAATAACCTTTCTCAGATGATGCAGAACGTGTGAAGGACAAGCAGTAGAAATCAAGGCAGATGAATGTGGTGTTAAATTACAGCATAACAAACAGCACCTCAGAGTTCATGGTAATAGGCGCAGTGCCTTCATAATTCTGGAGTTTTAGGGAGTACACAGGAAAAGAAATTCATGCAGCATTTGGTCCAGTCTTTTAGAGCAGACCACACACTTGTAAGGGATCTCGAAGAACATTGCATATCATTTAATTCTCTTTTTAATGGACACCAACAGTAGGAAATGCAAATAATTCTTAGGCAAGTAACTGTTTAAAGGGTGATAGAAAAGAGAACTTTAAAGCAAAATAGTTCTCCAATCTAAGTAATTCAGAACTGGACTAAGTAAAACTGAGAAGTACAGATCCAAGCAAACACTGCAGTTACTGGAACATGCAGCCTACCCACGCTCGGCACCCTGTGATGAAATCCTGAACCTGGAGAGAAGCACTGGAATTCCCCTTGGAGGAAAAAATACCTCACATCTGAGATACAAAACAGCTGGAAAGCTGAGCAGGAAGCCCTGCAAATTGGGGCTGACAGAGCATAGCAACTTTAATCTGGTTCCAAAAAAAATGCTGAAAGGAGGGACAAATTTTACTTCCTTCCAGCCTCAATCCTGATTTTGGGAACTATCACTCAAGACCCACATCTGCAGCCATTCCACGTGTAAAGGCAGATCCTTTCTGCCAAAGAATTAAGCAGGGCCATCTTTCTTTCTTTTTAAATCATGGCCAGGGAAGGTGCAGGTACGAGTACCTCATGGTCAGAGATTCATCTGGGGTCTGGGAGATCCCAGTGTCACTTCCTCATCTATTAGAGAGGTCTCCAGCCAACCACTCACACATCCTGCACACCAGAGCTCTTCTTACAAGAGCATTTTCCACCTCTCCTATTTGAACTGCTACACCTTGTAGAGAGGACTACCAAATCAGTTGGCCAGTGAGCACAAGAAGGACCACAATGTTGTAACTGAGGGAAGGAGGAACTCCGCAAGCTAGACCCTAATCCCAAGACCGCTTCTGTGTTTTACCAAAAGACTACTTCACTAAACTACTTGGCTAATGTGTCATGCTTCCTCTTACATTTTTGGCCCCCTCAAAATTTCTGAAGTTCTTTGTAGTGTAATGGCTTAGTTACAACCACTGCTACCATCACCAATGTTTGGAGAACATGGGCTGGCCATCAACCATCACAGTCTGGTCATGTGAGTTAGGTGTAGACTTCTGGGCTCTCCAGAACAAATGGCAGGCTTCACAGAGTTTACATGCTCCCAGAGTTAGCTGGCAGTTTAATCAGAGTCTTCGTGATATTAATTTTAGTCATTAAACTCAATTTTAGTCTTGTCTTAGGCAAATTTTTATTGATCTAACCAAAACTGCCCAGTTTTGAACATTTGAACATCCATCAAGTAGAAGTCAATAAAAGCTTCATTAAATGCAAGAAAGCTGGGCAATTCTACTGTTCGAAACCAATATGTTTATATTTAAATATTCTTGGCAGAAAGATAATGCTGCTTATCACTCAAGTAACTGTCATCAAAACTTCTTTCTATGATTGCATTCTACAGAGTGAATTGACCTCCTGTCTAAGACCTGAGGAAAAAAGCTGCCAAAGGTCTTCAGCAAATAAAGACCTTGTAACTGAATTAATTACAATCCTCAAAAGAGCAAAACTGGTGAGATACAGAGTGATAAAAAAAGCTTGCCCTCAACTAACAGCTGTACTCGCGTGATTCTGTCAAAGTTAACTTGAGCTTTCAAAGGTTAAATGAGAGCAAGTGGACCATCCATTCCTAAGTTTCCAGAACACACAGAAGCCATCCATTGCAAAGCTAAGCATCTCACCAACCAAATTACTCAATTCATACGAGACTTCCTGGTGACTTAGTAAATGATATACTGACTTCTGAATTACAAATGGAAAATAAGAAACAGCATGTTTTATAAACTTAATTTATACTCACCAGTAGGAAAAAAAAATGAGGAAAATTACATTCTACTGACTAAAGACCGTTTTATTTCTACAAGATGCATGACACTACTATCATCAGCACTGGCATTCATGCAGGCTGGAAATAAAGTTTTGCCAATACATCAGCCATTTTTAGCAAAAATCTGGGCTGAAATCCAAAGAAATTCTGCCTATGGTTTTAACCCCACAAATCTCACGCTCTTTACCTGAGCTCTTTGTGCCTTTCATAATAGGGTCACCTCACTTGCATATAGCCTTGAACAACATGACATGAGAGTAATACTGAAATTGAGTAATACGGAACCTCTATTTTTGGACTTTATCATGCAACATGCTGAGCATTTAAGCCTGAATGTAACAAAGTGCTTTTAATTCTTACACTGTATGGATTTTAGGAACTGGCTTCTGTACTTTGCACAACAGGGTCTACATTACTGTTTGACAATGCACATTGCTATATGCAAAACAGCATAGCAAGTTATAATATTGTAGCAGTATTTCTTGGATATCCCTGTAATAAAAGGCTACTAGAAACTCCAGAAACTCTTACACACCCATTGTGATTTCCTTTAGTTTTTGCTTTATTGCACACAGATCTGGGACAGAGTTGTGTTGGCACAGGTTCCTCTAAAACCACTGCCCCAAATCAGCACCCCTCTTCTGAGCTTGCAACAGGAAAGCAGATAAATGAAGACTATTTGAACTGAGGTGGTATGGTGTGGGTTCATTTCTCTAATACGTTTGAATGTTAAAGAAAATAAGGCCATGGGGCTTACCCCCTAGCCAACACTAAAAACACAGCCTTCATCTATTCCTCACACCACTTAACAGCTTCTATCAAAGCAACTAACTTTGGAAATATTTCCCACTCTTGATTTCAATGTTTTTTATACTTTGGAAGTACCTTTTAAGTTTGGCTTTGCACTTACAACCTTTTACAAAAGCTAGGGGCAAGACTAATTTTCTTTAAAAAGTATTCCAATGGAAAGAGAGGTTATAAAAAAAAAAGCAGTGTTGTTTTATTGCCATTCAAAGGTTATGAGACTATCACTTTTAAATTGCAACAGACTGCTGACCCAGCACAGAAAAAAAAAAAAAAAAAAGTCTTATTAATAATAAAGGGTACCATGAGAATTTCAGAGATACATGTATTGACACCATGTATCAGACCTTGTTATTACAGCAGGTGAAAAAAAAAGATCTAAAGTTTCTAAATTGACAGTATGCCATCACCAGTAAAAAGGTGAGGGTTTGCAGGTCAAGGCTGTGAATCAGCAAACAACTGCATAACAAAACAGCACACTGTATAGATGCTTTCTACCCCAAATCACTGCATTCCTGTCTCTACACATAAACTCACAGAGTTTTAAGTGCTACATTAGTCCCTTTGATAAGGCAGAGTTCTTTGGCAACTACCTAGGATATTTTTATTTAGGAGAGAAATATATAAATGAGATGCTTAACACAGGATAAAACAGGGCAGGAAGCCAACTTACTCCAAAACAGAATTACAATCATAATAAAACTTTAAAACTGCTACTGACCTTGTCATAATGTGTGCAGGTATTTCCAGAGACAGGAGCAAATCAAGACGATGACTTTAACACAGCATCCCATTCAGCGATGCTCAGTTAAGCTATTAATTCTTTCAGCACAAGCAGCTCTGGATGTAATGTCTTTTAGCTTGCTGCCTGCTTCTTCGTCTGAATTAACTACTACATTTTAGCCTTGACAGTTATTTTCATCTCCATGACCCATTACAGCGAAATCCAAGCCTCTGGTTCAGAGAGGATCTGGGGATGGGGGTGGGCAGGGAGGCCGTCTCTCTGGGCTGTGCTCAGACATTAATTCCTCAACAGCACCAGATGGCTACAGCTAACCTTTACCAGCTTAATCTTTTGCCGTTTTGACTTCTGAGTGCTGCCACAGAGCAAACAAAAAATGGGACAGAGAAGAGGTTCAAAAGATGCTGAATATTGAAAGCCAATCCCCCCAACTGCTTAAAAACTCACGAGCACTGCTGCATATTTTTCAAAACTACTCTGCAGAAGCTCTGGCAAGCTGGTTTGCAAAATTAATGGAAAGCCATGTTATTTCTGAGTCTCTGTAACAGACTCATGTATCTTCTATTGCTTTGAAAAACTTCAGATTAATAAACTGAACAACAGCCAACGTGAAGCCTACAGTGATTTCAAAGGATGATGGATCTGTCCTACATTGCGCTTCCCACTTGGATGGGTAAGAAAAAATTTTCAATCCTACAGAAATCTTTGAGATACTGAAAAATAATCCTCATCCCAAATCAGGAATAAAAACCAAAACCCTGGGTTCTTTAATAAAAAAAAAAAGCATACATTTTTAAATCAGTCCAAGTCAATCAAAATGCTTCATGAAACAAAGATATCTTTTGTGTTCCTTCTCTAATTAGCTGACACTTCAAAACAAGGTTTCATTTGTTGTTTAAAAAAGTTAAAAGATTTCATTCATTCATTTCATTCATTCATTTCTTAAAAGATACAATCACGGGCCAAGGTCTGTCTCCAAGAGGGAAGCTGTTTCCCCTGTGTGCCCACATGCCCTCAGTCCATATAGCCCCATAGCCAGGAGCTGGCCCAGAACCAAAGGAGGGTCATGCAGCAAGAAGCCTATGATCTATTTCACCTTGTTCTCGGATTTAGGCAAAATCCACATGGCTCAACCAATTCCGCTATAAAATGTCACTAGCAGGATTCAAAAATGGTCAGAACCAATTACAAACCCCGCTGTGAGAAGACAAGGAGAGAAAGTTATAGTAAATCCAATCGAGAGATAACAGGATGGTTTCTCTTGGAAATTCAGCATCCCCACTGGAGACACCACACCAGAATTGGGCCATATCCCTCTGACCCTGACTAGTATCTTTTCACAACAAGCAAGAGATGACAGCTCCTCAGGACAGTGGGAACCCTCCACACGTTTTTTCTGCCTATTTTTTTGTGGTTCCATTTCACCCAAACATCCATTATTTCATCTAATTAAAGGAGTAGCTCTACATTAAGATCTGCTTGCCAAGGCAGTGGAAAAGATGGTGTATTGAATATAAAAGACACTCACATCTACAACACAGCTTGTAATCAATGCTTACTGCCACAAAAGGAAACTTATAACCCTACAAAAGACCAGATCTGAAACACAGAAGAATGCTTCAAAGACAAAAATCCAGTACTGAAGGGATCTTTTTCACTATTATTGCATAATCTGGAATTATTTTTAAATTGTTTACATGCCAGTATCATGCACGCGAAGTGCTGATCTGCATTAAACATTTTCCAGCAAGCACACAGGATCTTGTAAAGGACATGCTGACAATTTTAGGTACAGCCATGCAAAGTGACCAATTATCACTAGAGCCATTGGAAATTTTCTACTTAGAAATACTCTTAACGTGCAAGGAAAAAAACATTTGCTAATGCAAACCTGAAAGGAAAAAATATTAAGTCCCGATGGAAAAATGCTCTGGACTCCTGCCTTTTTAAGGGGCTCCAGAACTGAATTACGAAAAACAGACGCTTCCAAAGGCTTTAGCTCCACACTTAGACAATCGTTTCTCTATCATTCAGGATAATGGGGGAAGAGGGGACAGAAAAGCCTCAAATACTAGTAACACTGGGACCCAGCAGTCTTTAGTGGGCAGTAGCACAGGTGGCAGACTGGCTGTGTGAAGTTGGCTGGCTGGCTGTTTGTCTGTCACAGTCAGCACTAAGCTGGAGCTGAAAAGCTCTACCAGATCTGAGCAGGCTCCTGCATTTGTGTGTGTGCCTCCCAGATTGCTGGGACTCTGGAAATTACTTGCATTGCCCAAGAAGTTCAAATGAAACTGAGCTGGTTACTCCTATTTTGCTGAAGTACAAAAGAGGCTACACAAAGCCGTTACAAGGCAATGAACTTAGAGCACAAAGAAATACACACTGGAATATGACCATCAGAGCAAACCCAGAATACCAGCAGGCAAATCACACTGGAAAGCACAAGGTAGCTTTGGGGTCACTAATGATACCTGCAGCTATCCAGGGAAAAGGAACAAGGGCTACTGCATGTGACATCCTGTGACACGCCTCTTCTCTTGTGCTCTGCAGGTGGGCAGCTCTACCTCAGACACCATGCTGCCCACAGGCTGTTTTTAAAGTGCATGCACCACTTCCACTGCCCTTGGCTACATGACTGGAAGAGGGGCAGCAGGACTGCAATCCTCACCGCAGAGTCAGGAGGCAGCTCATCAGCACCATAACTGGGCACCCCTTCCTCCCACCTGGGCTCTGGGGGCTGCATACTGTGTACTGATAAACTCTACACAAATCCCTACCTGGCTGTGCATACCAGCATGCAAGGCTCCCATTGCTCCACACTCCACCTCTTGTTTCACCCTCTCTGTTTATAAAGCTTCCTTAGCAGCAATAGGCAACACCAAGACAACCTCCACATCCCAAACGAATGGCAGCAGCTGACAGCAAACACAGGGCTGCTGCCTCCTCCTCCTCCTCTCTCTTCTCCTTCCGACTTTTCACCAAGTGGCTGGGTACCAAACACAAGCAGGCAGGCCTTTGCTAATCCTGCCATCCCCAGCTTACTAGCACGACAAACTGGGCCGTTGTTGATGACAGTGATGGTTTTACTCTCTCCCCTGAGTACAAGTGTCAGGCCTAAGCAGCTTCACGTGCACACATTCACCCTTCTGATCTGTAGGAGCATTCAGAGCATCAGTGGCCACAACACATCTCTCAGTGGTCAGATTGTCTCGTGAAGGCACCATCATCCCTGGTAGACACACTACTAGCCTTTGGGCAAGGAAGGAAAGGGATGGGGATGACCTCCGGCAAGCACAGGGCAAAGGCTGGCTCTTGCAGTGATAGGGGATGCCCCGCATCCCTCACGTACTGCCCTCTTTGGGGTGCAAAGGATCAGCAAAGACCACAGAGAACACTGATAATGTTAATTTCCACCCTCAAGGGAAAGAGATTGAGGGAGCCGAGAGAGCTCCAAATGGCCAGAGAGCCAATTGCTGCCTTGAAAATACAAATGACTCAGCTCTAAGTGAAAGTTTCTATTTTTGTCCTTTGGCCTCAGTCATTTGGTTCCAATCCTACAGCTTGAATCATTCAGAAATATGCCTTTGCATGCAAGGCCAGCTATGCCACTCTTGCTTTCCAAATTTTAAATTGGAAGATATACATTAAGCACGCAGAAGTATGACTACGCTTTTGGATTTTCTTTATGTTCGTTTCCAGGCAGAGCTGGAAAGAGAGGATTATTAAATGATGAAAGGTGTCTCTAGTGAGACCATTCTTGTCCAACTGAATCAAATATTATACCCATGAAACCAAACCAAGATTTGATTTCATTTGAAACTTCATAAAATAAAATTTCATGGCTAACTTTGGTTTCTTTTGAAACTTTTTTTTCCCCTAGTGTTTAAGCTTTCATCAGAAGGGAAAAAATTCCATGCATCAATGTTTTATCTCTTTCAAAGAAAGAATTTGCTCAACATTCTTCTAAAAAAAAAGTCATTAATTATTCACATTGGGGAAGCACCAAGTCATGCCCAGCCCCCTTCTGCTACATCCTCCTTAGACGTATATTTAAAGCTATCTTTAGAAAGAAGCAAATGCTTTTAGCCCCAGCTGTGAGAGGCTACATCTGCAAGAGTTTAGGGAGGGACTCCCTGTGTGTGTTTGAGGGGAGGACGGGCCCAAGGTCTCTGCTCAGGTCTCTTCTGAGCCCGAGTCCTCTACTGGCTCCACCAAAGACACATCCAGCAATTCCACAGCTGTCTGAGTTGAGAAAAGCAGCTCCTAAGCTTATGTTTCACTTTAATAACAGAGGTAAACACCCTCCTAAACCAAAAACCTATTTACAACTCCCCAACCCAACTGCTGGTCAAAAATAATAGCACAGAAGCAGCCAACATCTGTCTCTCCAGCCCCATGAAACTCCATGGATACTACCGGGAAAGACAAGCCCCAGCAGGGCTTTCAGAGAAAGCTGATGAAAGCGGTAGAATGAAGCTCATAGCTGCTCCATCAGGTCCCCTTGGGCCACAGCAGCAAACCCAGTTCTCCATCCCTCCATCACATGGCAGGGGTCCTGGGTATCTGCTGTCACCTGCGTGGCCACCAGTGTCCCTCCTCCCTTCCCCAAGGAGCACAGCAGGTTTCTTACAGAACTTGGACATATCAAGACTTCGGAAAGGCTGTCCTGAGAGGAGGAAAAAAGGGAAAGCAACATTAAAAAGATATGTAAAATACCTTGCACGACTCCAGTTTGTCATGTTCAAGGAAGATTAAGACAGTCTGGAAGAGGTGGAGAAGATGAATCGAAGAAATGGACACTCTAATTGCAAGACTACAGATGAAAAGAGCTTGGCTTGTTGAGTCTAGAAAAATGAAGGCTGGACAGGGATGGGAGTACTGTCTATAAATACATCCAGAGGGAGACACCAGGGAAGGAGAAGAGCTATTTATGTACACGGTATGAATACATTTTGGCTGCCAATTAGAAGAAACTTTAAAACATTGGAGAAATGAGGCTTTGGAATAGTCTTCTTGATAAAGCAGAAGCAACAGACAAGTCAACTTGCTTAAAACACATCTTGCATAAGGTTTAGGAGTGTGAAACCAGGACACTGACCCACGCACTCCTTCCAGTCCTACAGCCTGTGTTCCCACGTTACGCACATGCAGAAGTTAACCCAGCTACCAAGCACTAACAGTTGTAACACTTGACACAACAACTGTTTCAGAGGCTACTTCAAGGGAAGTTTGTAGAAAGGGAGAATACCTTTTATTAAACAAACTGATAGATCTAGGAGAAAGCAGACACATCTAAGGGAAGAAGTCTTTCAAGACATTTGAGGGGGTAAACACCCCATGCAGCAAAATCCAAGCTTAGTACTTGTTAGACACAGTTCAATGTGTTTTGTTAACTGTGTCTGCTAGCCTAATAAAATAGCTTACTCTTTGCTATCCTCACTTCTTGTTTATCACCAACACAACAACTCTAGATTAGTTTTAGGTAAAAGTGTTGCATGCAGAGGAAAAGGAAATGCAAACATTGGATATGGTTGGCATCAAAAGAGTTGAATGGGCAATTTGGCAACAGCAGAGCCAAGAGAAGTGCAAAGCTGGGAAGAGCATCAGAGGAAAGAGATGAATATGACAGTCTGGAAAAGAAAAAAAAACAAAACAAAACAAAACAGTGGAGAAAGCAAGGCTCCACTACAGCTTCTACTGAACTCCACCAGCTTCCATGAGAGTAGGAGCAGATCCTCCGAGATGCCGGTTTCTAGGACAGCATATCTCAGACAGAAGATAACCTTAACAGCTGTGTCTGGAGCAGAAGAGAAAGCCTGATGAAAAGATCTCTGCTGTTGGCCAAGACAGGGCTGGTCCTGAATCAGGCTGTGTAGTGATGTGCTGCCAAAGCTTTAACGGGGGCTACAAAAAAAAAAATAAAACATTCCCTCACTTGTGACAAAGCCTACAAGCAGCAGAAGTGCCTGCCTTTGCAGAGAGGGGGAATGGGGAGGTACTTCCCTTTTGTCTTCCTGATGTCTGGGAATATCAGCATTCATTTCAGTGGAGGGAGGACAAGGACTCTGCCTGGGAGGATGCTATGAAGGTACATGCTGTGAACCTGCTTCAGCCCACAGCATTTTTAGATGGCTGCTCCAAGGCAGAGACGGCAAAATTAGGCAAGGCACGTTTCAACCCCTTCCCAACAACCTATGATGAACTCTGATCCACTGCATCTGAGAACCTGGTCCAATCCATGCAAATGACTTTGATTTGATAGCCTTTATTTCCACCCTGCTATCGTGTGAAAGGTCCAAGGTGCAAAACATCAGAGAACTGTGACCATGATAACAAGCCCACTTAAGGAGCTAGACCTTTTATTGAAGCTACATTTGAGATCTGAAAAGGGATCTTGTCCATTAGTGTTACCAAAAAAAAAAAAAAAAAAAAAGAATGCTCCTGTTTGATGTAAAAATAAAAGCATTTTCAAAGGCTCTTTGATGTGCAAGACAGAGAGAGATGCAGGCAGATTCTGGAGGAGGTCTTGTATTCAGCAATTACCAGCACTCTTTCTGAATCTTACTCCCCAGACAGAATTTTTATATAAAGCAGATAATCACACTGCAGAGTGTATCAGTTCTAAACCTTGTGGCTTTTCAATTAAGCAGCAATAACCTCTAGTCAAAATACTCCTTAACCAAGATGGGAATGAAACAAATAACCCCAAAACCAACTAACTGCAGGTGAAGCAATTCCAAAGACATGAATGCTTTTAATAGATTTCATTTTGAGCTCTTCTCGGGTAGCCATGCCAGTTTTCCAAGCGATATTCTGATCATTAAAACAAGCAGTGATGTAACTTCCACAGCGACCACAAACATACCAAGAATATTTGAGCTAAATTTATCCAGACTTCTTGTTTGAATCACTGCTTTGGTTCGCTAGTTTTCCATGATTTTCAACTATGCACAGAAAAGGAGTTGTGGACAGCCTGGGACTGAGCTTCCTCCAGCAGTATCCAAAATGCCAACCTTTATGCTTGAGAGCCACATATTGACTATTAGAAACAGAATTAAGCTGCTCCTCCAGTTCCTAACCCCAGGTCCCTGCTCCTTTCACCCTTCACCTTCCTCATGCCCTTCCTGTAGCAGACTGACCCTTTCCCTCACCCTTGGGTGACACAACATGGGGCTTGTCTTTGTGACCGAGAAGTTCCTGAAGCTCCCCACAGATCTGCCACCCTCCCCAAGTGGAGAGGGTGAGCCAAAAAAGACAGGACCTGCACCAGATTTCCCACAGCTCTGCAGCTCCGTGGCAGACCCCAAGTCCTGCCAGCCTGTCCGAAGCAACACATCCCACCACTGTAAGTAGCCATATGAGGAGAGCTCAGGCTAGGAAAGGCTGTCTAGGCACCTTCACCAGCAGGTACACATGTCCCTGCAAAAAATACACAATCTACAAAGACATCACTGGGTTTCACCCTGTCTCCCAACACACACAGGGTGGCTAAATATCATACTGGGAGGGACAGAGTATTTGCAAAAACTGCAGCTTAACCCCGAAGATTTTACTATAGCAACTTCACTACTGTTCAATGGGAATCTTTTTCAACTGTTATATTTTAACATGGTCTGAATATGTCCTTGCTGACTCCATTTCAGATTCATGATCAGACTCACCGAGTTTGCCTGCATGTAGCTGTACATGTTTTAAGGGCAGTTTGTAATTTCTGAAAGCACACTTTTTTCTTTAAACCAGAAACTGCCAAGCACCAGAGCACCTCTGCCTGCTTTTTTGAAGGTTGAGGGCCTTCCCTAATACTTAAAAGACTTCTTTTATAAGTCCTCCCTCTAAGTAAGAGCAAGGCACAAATTGAAAGCATGGACACACTTCTGTTGTGAAACTATCAGCAGCTTACATAAAAGGGCTGCTGCTGTGGTGATACATAATCATGCAAATAAGCAATTCCTGACCCACTAATGAGCACACAGACTTGGATTAAGGAACGGAATTAAATATCAGCCTAACTTGATGTAAAATCTGAAACAGAACCTATTAAGAGACAGACTTCACCTATACAGCAGACTGGGAGCTGTATGGTATAAAATCTATACCCAACGCCCTCATCTGCAATGCAAACATTTCCTCCCAGTTAGCTGCCTTCTGCCAAGCAGAAGCTCTGGCAGCCCCTTTATTGATCAGAGAAATGAAAAACAAACAAACCGCAGACTTAATGCTGTAAGGATCCCTGAAGATCTGATCCCAAGCCTGTTATGTCAGTGCAAAGACTTTAATTGGTTTTGGATAAGGCCGCCACAGGCTTTGGAGACGATAAAAAAAAAATAAAATATTCATAGCACTTTCTTTAATGCAAGTATAAAATCGCCTGCAACATCACTGACAAAACAATAAATCAATTACAGACCTGGTAAAGACTGAGTTGGTGTGAACACTATCAATTGCTTTTTCCCACTGAGATGGAGGACAACGGTTCTGTCACCACAGTGTCGACCCTCACCTGAGAGCTACCTTATAATCACACATTACTAACATTGTTAAGGAGTCCCTGTGTATAGGTTCTAAGGGCAAAGGATTTCCTGTACCACCTTATCACCTTATCTTTGTTTTTTTCTAGGCTTCTTGATAGAGTTGTCATAAGTTACATTTTAATGTAATACACCACAAACACATTTTAACTGAAAGGTGGAAAAATAAAGCTGTATAGCAGCAGATAATGCCAGATACAGCTCAGATAAAGATCAATGTTTTACTACTGTCTGTAAATCAAACTGGCTCTCAGGTTGGACTCTCTGCTCAATTAGCTACCCAAGGTCTGGACTGCACCGCTGGTACTCCCAGCAGCTCTGCCCTCCTTGCTACAGCCCTCAAGTTCAAGAGCACACTGGCTTTGATGGTATTTATCGGGAAAAAGCTGGTCCTGCCACTCCTTTATACCTTCTTGACTCCAGAAGGACACAGCACCCACAAGCCAAACTCCTACTTCCCACATGGACTAGAAGATGTTTTCAAAGGCAAATGCCTCTGTTTCAAAATACAAGGGACATCTTCTAAGTTTATGTCTGAAGAGCAGTGCTTAGTATCCAGACTCTGAAAATCAGTTCAGAGTGTCTTAAATTAGGCACCTAATCGTAAATGCCCCAGTATTCACTGCTCTTTTTGGAAATCCAGGCTCGGTTCTGTGAGATGGTGCAACATGCGGCTCTGCTACAGTCTGTACAGGAGAGCAGGCTTAACCACATGCATTTTTGTTGCAGACCAGCCTTCCACATTAGCTTTTGGCCCCACGTGAGATTGTACCACTTCTGTATGAAGTAGGTATTTAAATATGTTTAAAAATACAAGCCTATTACTGCTTTACTAGTGTACTTCCTATTCCTGCTTAGCATTTCCTACTTCTCCTTCTGCAGGGCATTATGCAGTAAGACTAACTCACATAAGATACCTGGGGTTTTTTTTGCTTGTAGGAATACTTTCAATTTGCTGTTTGAACTCAAATTAACTCACAGCTTAACGAGCAGGAAGAAAAACAGAAAACCTTCAAGGCTCATTTAGTCTGAGTATACAGAACTTCAAGCAACCAACACACTTTGCAGGTCTCTAGTGCTCTGTGCACTCAGATCACCTCCCAGATGCTCTCCTTGTCCTTCTCACTGCCATGCTGTCACAGCAGACTCAGGGTAATGTTACTACAGGGTAATGTGTGGATGGAAAAAGCAGGACAGAGGGTGCGAGTACTTTTTCCCTGTTATACAGCACAACAGGCCACAGAAGGGGCTAAGTCAACGTGCCCCAAGACCTAGCTGCTGGCCCATGCACACAGCTGATGTAAAGATTTTAGGGTTTACATGGTGAGTTCACGAGGAACAAAGTGATATCAGTGGTGCTGCCAACACTGATTTTCCCTTCCTCCTCTATTCAGCAGGAAAGATTTATAAGCAAAGATATTCACGCTACCAAATGCAAGTTCCTGCTGTTCACATTTAACGCAACAAAATCAACTGTGCAGAACTATGAGGAAACGACAGCAAAGATCTCATCTGGAGGCCATGTACATGCACACCCATGAGCAGGTGAGCTCTGTTTTTATTGCTACAAAGAAGTCAGGTTCTTCCTGTAGACTTTTATTTTTAAGTGGATTTCACACTGCCAGACTGACAGCCTGGAAGGCTCGGGTTATCCAGTAAGTACAAAACAGAGAGCAAGTGCAGAGTTTGCCAAAGTTTCCATCCCTCCACCTACAGTCCTGTCACCTCCTCAAACCGCCACCCTACGACGAAGGCCTCGGCCACATTTGCAAATGTCCTGCCCTCATGCAAACAGGGGAGTGATGCTGGAAGCACAAAGCTACGTCCCAGGAGAATTAGCCATTTCATTTGCTATTAGCTAACCTCAGACTGTCACCATTCAATCTGTTGTGAAACTTTCCATATAAAATGGCACTAGCTCCTGAGCAGTCCCTCTTGTTAAAATGACTCTTCAGCTCTTCCAGTTAAGGTCCTCTGACTTGCACTGGAGACTTCTATGATTCAGGAAGTGGTGGTGAAGGCAGCAGCTTTCCCTCTGAGTCAGTACTGAGTTAAGCCACGGCCCAGACAGGGTCGCAAAGGTCACTACCATCGTGGGTAGCTTCTTTCTGATAAAATGTAAAGTCCTGTGAGCTGCAGGGTCACCATGGCACTTCTGATGCACAGTTTTAAGAGCCTCTGGTCTACTCCAAATGCCAGCTCAGGTCATTATATTCTGGTTACTTGTTTGCTCCCTCATTTTAATAGTTAGGTCTCTTTTCCAGGCACACTGCACATACCTATCTGTGCTTCCCTGGACAGTTGAAAGTCATCAGCTTACAACAGATTTGCCTCAAAAGAAGTTGTGAAGGTTCATTTAGTTAATATCTGTAAAGCTACCATAAAATTTCAAACAATTATCACTGGTGTCATTGTCCCTAATTATGTAACATTACATACATTACAACATAACACCCCTTTACAATGCTTATTTCTTGATTTAGCAGGACAGAAGAGACACCCTATGGCGTGTTTGAAAGATAATCCAATTCCACCTCCAAGACACACACAAATGGCATATGAACACTCTGTGACTTTGAATAAAATTCTCAATAAGACAGCGATAAGCTCTTTAACAAAAGTACCCTTACATTTCAGAAGACAATGATTGCTTTTCTACATCTTTGCTGAACTGTCTCCTAGAAATTCATTAAATCATAGCTGTAAAATTGCATAAGATTCAAAGAAACTAACCAGCCCGTAGAAAGGAGATGAATCTCTCTTCGGTTCTAGGCATTCATACAGTAATATCTTTGGGCTTCCATTGCATTTCCTACAAGATGTATATTATGTCACTTCCATTATATTATGTAGATCTCTTTAACCAAGTTTAAAAAAAAACAAAACCCGTGCTTCATGAGAGACTGCAGCCACCCCCGTAACTCTGCTCGCTTTCTTTCTTTTAATTAGGACAAGATGAATAAATCTAGGAGAGGGGAAGCAGCGTTTGAAGAGGCAAGGGAGATGCTGACTGCACCCAAAATGGAGCATTATTCTGCACTCCAGTGACAAATCCTCTCTGTGGACCAGGAGGTGCTCACTGGCATCACTGAGTCAAGCCCAGCAACATCCCCAGAAGGTAGACAGGGTCCAGTTCTGAAACACAGCTTGCCTGCTCTCAGGGTAAGTGGGCATCCTGCTGGGATACAGGCAAGATCACTGCCGCAGCCAAGAGGAATAGCAGAAGAGACACAGGCAGTAAGGTGAGCCCTTACATCATGTTACATTTGCTATCTAGAGTCAATGATGCTGTGAAACTATTCTCCACATGAAGACCTAGCCAAATGTATAGCTGTCAGGAATAAAAAGCCCTAAAAATCTTAAGGATTTCAAATGATCAAGGCACCCAGGTGCACACGGTATCCGATGGAAGATGCCTCCAGCACTGTGCTGGCCGTAACACCGTGCTGATCCAACTGACCCGTCACAGAGCCACAAGCACCACCATGCTGTTTGTTAAACCCCTCACATTCACACACCTGTCCTTCCTGCCTGGAAAAAAAAGACTCCAAGCTTTGTGAGCACTAATGAGGTCACTGGCATTAAAGAAATTATCTGTGATCTCACTCCACTTCCCAGTGGTTCCCACTGAATGGAAGCAGGAGGCTGCATCTAGATTGTTAAAAAATGAGCGTAAACAATAGGTTCAAATGTGGAGGCTGAATGAGTCACCACGTTGCTGCATTCAAGCTGTGTAACAGGATCCAAATGCAGAACAAGGACCAGCTAACTTAGGGAGTGGACCAGCTAGCTAATGACAATTATTCTTGGCAGGACTCAAACAATCCCAAAATAAAAATGAGTTTAAACATGTACAGTATGCTTATAAAGAGCAAATCCACCAGGGCAGTCCTGGATCTTAAGCTTTCCTAGGATCCCTTTGCCAGTCTTCCAACACTGTTTATCAAACAAAATAACCCAGACATGTAAGTATAGAAGAGTTACACCACTAAGATTTGTATGCTTCCAGTTAACCAGTTTAACTGAATATATTTACATAATAGAAACATGCAATAAAGTTCTCAGAAGAAAAACTGAACTCACAATGTAGAAAATAAACCTTTTTCACTTTTCACTTCCTTATTCACTCATAAACTAATTTGTTTATTTACTGTATCCTTAAACAGTGAGAAAAACTTGTCAAATCACTATTGCAGAACAAAAATTTAGCAATTCTTAACACTTGGGAATCACTAGCGCAGATTAAAATTCTTCTCATGGTTTATAGCTTAGTATTCAAGTGGCGATAATTTCTTCCAGAGAAAAACTGAGAAGATAGAATTTAAGAATTTAAAGAACATTCAATAACCAAATGCTCCTGATTATTATAGGAAGATACAATTCTAATTAACAAAAGCAAAAGCAAACAGAAAAATCAGTATCACAGAATAAGCAGAATACATACAGAAAAAGGAAAGAGTTCCCAGAGCTCCCTGTGACGCTGGTGAGAAACGTCTTCAAACGAAATAAGGCAGCCTCTGAATAAACTATCAGGTTTTGCTTCATAGTTGCTGATAAAATCCAAAATAAGGCTGCAAAAACATTAGCTTCTACTGAAGCCTGCTTACTCACTACAAAGCGTCAAACACACCTTCATCCCACACTTAAAACGCAGATGCTGCCTCCTAATGAACTGCTTGTTGCAAGGGGGGAATACCGTTATACAATAACCAGAAGGCTATTTCTTGATGCAGAAATATAACTGGGTTTTGACTCAGAGAAATGCAGCAGTGCCTAGGAGGTTTAGGTTTCAGCAATAAAAATCACCCAAAAATAATTTGGATGTTTGGAAAAAAAATTAACAGGAAGCAACCTGAAGCATATGTCCCTTCTGAAAGAGAAACTTCCACCTATGGATTTATTACATTACATAAATGCAGACCTTCTAATCTAGCTCAACAATAAATCACTGCAAGCCACTGAATCAAAGCTGACAGTAAAACTGGAGCAGGTTAATATCTATTCAGCCTGAGAAACGATGCTCTGATTTTAGCAGCTTTCATACCCTGAATACACACTGCATCAGTGGCTGGGAACATATTTGCATTCACATGCTGAAAAAGCACAGATCTTGTAAAACGTATTTAGGAACTGGTGAGACGTGATACATATATTGACTAATTCTGTAGGCCTTTGGAGAAAATTGGTCTTCAGAGAAATGCTATTCTTATCACCTGAGCAGTTCAATATCATTCTTCTTGGAAGTAAAATTCTTGTTCTATACTTTAAATTTTCAAAGATTAGGTCTCAAATCACTCAAAGATCTTTCATATATTTAAAATTTCATCAAAACTCAGTGGCAGTTGGCTGCTGAGTTCTCTTAAAACCTTTCGCTCCCAAACTGAACAGGAAAGAAAAGAAATCCTCCTATTTACCATTTTGCGGATCCATGTTGCTCTCTCTGCAAATAGCGGATTCCTCAGTTCCCACACACCAGTACATTCTGGGTCACAGTTGTGAAGATCCAACAGACAAACTTTCTGCAGCACTTGAATACTGTTGTCAAAGCTGAATGATCTCCGTCAAGTAAATGCAGGAGTAGAGCAACTGCTAGTAAGCACCATCCCGAAGAAACATCATTTACTCTGTTTAAAAATAAACAGCAAAACAAATTAATCGTTCTAGTATAGAAATTGCAAGATGCTTATTCCTCTGCACTCTTAACACAGCTGTCTAAATATTACTTTGCAGAAATGCACTGATCATCCCATAAATACAATTATTTTCACAATAGCTTTTTTAAGAGCGTAACGTCAATTAACGGAGGATACTAACAATGTCTCCACTATAGAAAGATAATGTTCCCAATTTTTCTCTGCCAAAGCTGCTCAGTCTTTGGGCAGAGGGTGTGGGGGGTGGGCAAGGGTCACAGCTGCAGTTTCAGATTCTCCACCAGCTAGTGTAAAGGCAGAGCATTGAAACCATGCAGTGCAGCTGGAAAAATCCTAAATGCAACCTCAAAACCTTTCCCATCCACAAAGAAGACTGTGGCTTTTATAAGACTCCACTGTGAGAAACTGAAAAATACTGATGTGGTTACTGAGACAATCCTCTGTAGAAAAGAAAAGAGAGCTAAGTGAAACACACCAGCTTCTTTCCCCTTTGCCTAGTCCTTTTGGAGAGCTCTACTACCCTAGAAGCGTCAGGCTTCTTCAAACATGTTCAGGGAAGCAAATCAGGCCCTTAGTAGCTCTTAAAGGTTGGCTTCTTCTGAACTGTCTTGCATAATAGCCGGCAGAAAACTGCACAGCTCAGTCTCCCGAAGCATTTCCAACTCTGTACCTCTTCAAAGCTGCACACCTGTAATTTTCTTTCTTTTAATACATCTTCCACAGAGGTTAAAACTATGGGTGAATTTGCAGTGTGTGCCCAACCAGTATCAGTGCTCCTTCATTCTCTGCTTTTGGTTTCAGTCAGTAAACACCCCTCAGAGGTAACATGGTGTCCCTCACCTTTGACTCTTACTAGTTTTTTCTCATGTCTGGTGTGTGATGCTGAAGTTTTGATTGGAGGCTCCAATTCGGCAAAGCATGTAACCCACCTCCCACTATGGCCAGCAAGACCAAAGAATATCCCTAACTCTCCCTGAGCAGAGCTAGCTGGCTTCCTGAGTTGGGATCAAAGACCAAGGAGAACATAAAAATACACTGATCCATCATGACTCTCGACGAAACTTTCTGCTCCTCCCTTGCTACACAGGGTTTTAACCACCTGCCGACAACGTTAAAAATCACTGCATGCTACATACATCAGTTGTTTCTAGGCAAATATCTGAATTTTAGGTGCATTTAGAGCAAAACTCAGCTTCTGGTGACCCTTACTTTGTGGTGCCTGGCAGCAGGAATCAAAACTCACACCCCAACCACAGTGTACGCCCCTGCGCTCTGCAATCTGGGTGCTGGGTGCTGCCACAGACTGCGGTTTGGTTCTTTGGAGTTTTTCAGAGGTGGAAAAAATAATTTGGGTGCCATATGGCAAATAATGATAGGGACTGAGAGATCTGGGCCAGGCGACATGTGAGCGCTTTCACACACATGCCACATCTGAACACCTCCTTTGCAGCAGGATGGCTACAACTCCAGATGGATGCAGATGCCTGAGCTGCCGAGCATCCATCCCTCCCTCCACATCACACACTGCAGCAGCAGCTCACCTCCCAGGTCAGGCCCTGGCAGCTCTCACACCCCAATGCAGCAGCAGTTCGGCACATATAAGAGGCTGAATTTGGCAGCTTTCACCCACACAAGGAGGGGAGGCTGTGGGCTGCTGCAGGAAGCTGAGATGGAGGTGGTCCCTAAGCCCAGATCCAGCCCACAAACTGGTGAACTGGGCCATGGTGGTGGAGGATCGGATTCTGCCCTGGAATGTGCCAAGTTCCCACCGGAGTCAGCTTGGTTCCTGAGCCGAGCTTCCCTTGGCCACGCTGGCAGGCATGGCTGCTGCGCTGGGACCCCATATCTCTGCCACGTTGTGGGTGGGATACCACAGACAGAGGTGTCAGGGCAGCTCTCACACCTCCCAAAAGCTGTTCAGGTTGTTAACTCTGAAAACGGAGAGGATGTGATGCTTCCATCAGCTGCCTCCCCTGCACCCTCACTATAAAAGCACTGAGCAGCTACAGTAAGAATAAATACTTCCCCATGCAAAGACCAACAGACTAGCTCTTTTTAGCAGATGCTGGTTTCTGAAGCATTTCCTTGCTGTATGACTGGGGCATACCATGTGCACTCACAGCAACTGTACAAGAAACACTGAATGGGGGGTCAGTGTGGACCAGTGAGGCTTGAAAACCGTCCCACTCCTGATTTTTAGCTTTCTACTCAGCTTATTCCCCAGGCTGAAACTTTCCTCATATATAGTGAAAGGAAAAAACTTTCAGGAAAAATAATAGTGTGGGTTTTGATAATCAGTTCCCTTTAACTGCAAGTAGGACACTAAATGCTATAGCCATGTGTATTATTGCCACACAGCACCCATGTGAGCAGTATTTCCATATTTCAGGACCTTTGTGTATATAATTAAAAAAACCCTACAGTGCTTTTACCTTAAGAAAGATACACTCAACTGTAACATGTGCAAACACCATGTTTTAATTTGATTTAGGGAGAGGGATCCTATGGGCTCTGCAGGATCTCATTCAGGAGGAGGACCATGCAGAATGCACCTGAATGCTGATTTACATCCCATTTCACACATTCCCGGTTTCTCTCCCGCGACCTGCTGCTGCCAGCTGTCAGCGTCCCAGCACCTCCGACAGTGCCTGTACCATCCCTAGCACCTCCTCTCCACTTTGCCAGACCATCCAGTCTCACCCCGTGCATTGTGCCTAAACGCAGCAAGGCACCCAGAAACACCACGGTTTGCCTGAGATCGCTTCCCGATTCCCAAGAAACCTGCCAAAACTTTAGTTCTTTGCTCAAATCACCTACTGTTTCCGAGAAGCCCATCTGGGGCTGGGCACTGTGATAGGTATCACCACGGATCTAGCGAGGCCCACGACACCATCGGGATGGAAATGCGCTGCGGGCTCATCTCCCTGCCATCGCACAAGGCAGGGTGAAGCCAGACCTGGAACCAGCACGGCCTGCCCGGTGCCCGCCTGGGGACACCCCAGCTCGGCGGGACGGGGATCCTTCGTCCTTTGGTGAGCTCTGCACAGAAAGCGGCTAAACCAGCCCCTTTCTCCCCAGACCAAAGCCGCCGGCTGAGGAGAAATAAGGCTTTACACCCCGATTCGGGCCGTCTCCTAAGCCTTTCTAGTTACTTTTCGGCGGCCGCTTGTCTGTCAGCTCAGCCAAGGGGCTGAGGGCCGCGCTAGGGCCCCCGCCAGCGCCGGGGAAGCCACCCCCAGCCAGGGTCGGGGCCGGGGAGTCCGGAGGGAACCGCTCCCAGCCCTGCCCGCGGCCCCGCTTACATAAAACCGAGTTTTTCCTTAGGGCGAGTCTCGAGTGTTTCCTCTCCCCGCCGGGCCGGGGCAGCCGGGCCGGGGCAGCCGCTCTCCCGCCTGCCCGTGCCGGGGAAAGGAAGGCAGCGCCGCCGCCCTGCGCCGGCTGCCCCACAAAGTTCCCTCCGAACTTTTATTTTTTTTAAAGAAAAGCTTTCTTCCCACCCCGCCTTTCTCCACATGAAAAGCCCCGACGTGCCCCAGCAGCCCCCCACCCCGCCGCCTCCCCTCACGGCGGCACAGGTGCCCGCGGGGCGGCCAGGCCGAAGCGGCAGCAAAGCCACGGTACCTCCTGCGTCCCGGGGGCTGGCGGGGTCCCTGCCGCCGCGCCGCCGCCTCCTCCTCCTCCTCCTCCTCCTCCTCCGGCGCCGGCCGCCCGCCCGCCTCGCTCTGCGGCGCGGGAGGCGGAGGGAGGGAGGAAGGAAAAGGAGCGGGGCAGCGGCGCGGCGCCTCCTCCGCCACCGGGCCCGCCGGCCCGCTCAGGGCCCGCCCGGCGCTTGGCGGGGGCCCGGCCGGCCCTGGCCACGGGGGGGGGCTGCGCCTTGCCGGGGGCGGCTGAGTGTGGCAGGCCGTGGGGCTCAGGCCTCGCACGGTCCCTCGCCTTCCTCCCGAGGGCAGACCTCTCCCGCTGCCCGCCGCCGTGCCCTGGGCATGGAGCCCGTCCCACTGAGGGGGACGTGGAGGGAGACCGTGAGGAAGGGCACAGGGCAGCCCCTCTCCTGGGCTCCTTCCCCAGGCAGGACCCACGCACTCATCAGTGACTGGTGTCCGCCTGCTCCCCAGGCAGTCCCTACGTGGGCCTACGCTCTTTGGCTTTGCCTTTTTTTAAGGAAAAAACAGACTGTGGGAGTTGCGGGGGCTCTCAGCCACAGCGGGTTGTCTGGGCGGCCTCGGCCTCTCGACCAGCTGCCATGTAGCTCCCCCGGTGCGGGCACCAGGCGGGCACTGATGTACCGTGGCACTGCTACCCATCTCCTCTTGGCATCGCTTCTCGACAGAGGCCTGGCCTTACCGATAACGAGGTTGATGCGAGATTTCCTTCTTTGAAAGTTGCTCCTTCCCCGGATGGCAGCGTGTTGCTCCTCTTTGGAAAAGCAAAGCGAGATTGCCCCCTTTCTTCTGAAGGTGTTAGACATGCCGCGCTCCCCCTGGCACATTGGTGTTGTGCACGTCTTTTTCCCATCACCCTTTCATCTCCAGGTACCAGGAACCTCTCAGAAGCCTGGTACTGCTTTATTTTCCCCACCCATTGGACCTACTAAGAAAAAAACACTTCTGCATGCCTTTTGCTTTGTTATGCATAATGATTCTGCAAATTACAGAGAGTTTTTTTCTCCCCTGGTCCGTACCAAGAAATGGGTCTCTGATGATTGCTTGAGGATGGAAAAAGCCGTATCCATTTACTGAATGGCTGCTGCAGTCTGAGATTTGCCTAGGGTGTTCCTTTGATGTGATTATGGAGACACAGAGAGGATGGATCTTCACTGGTGCTTTTGCCTGTGTTCAGGTCCCCATTAATCTGATTTTAGCTGCAGCCATAGTAGTGTTACCTGTTTTTAGCACGCTTTCCACCTCTTTCCCAGCCTGCCATCTTTTATGCCTCACAGCCTGGCTCTTACCCAGACCCTTCTTACAGCTTTTGTAGCACAATTGTTCAAAAACCCTCTAAACCAACTTTTTTTCCTTTATTTTGATAGAGACTCTAACTTCCCCTAGCAAGAATTGCTCTACACATTCAAGCTAATTTTTTTTCTTCTTTTTACCCGCAGATCTCATCCTACTGTTCCTGGCTTATGTCTCCCTTGATTATGTCACTCACAGTAATTCTTTTGTATCTCCAGCCTTCCCCCTTCTAAAGTCTAATGGCTTCTGAGTGATGCTGCTAGCAAGTGGAAAATTCAAGGAGTTTGGCTTGGCCTGTGTAGGGAGATGACAAGTATTTCTCGTGTATTGAATGGGAAGAGAGTTAAAAGACAATGGTATTGGTATGTTCTTGCGCTCTATCTACATTGCAGATGAGGGAAATAAGTAAGACAGGAATGGGAACGCGTTTAGCAGAGTCATACTAGTAATGGATGTGTCTCAAAGGGGTTTAAGAAGCAGCCAGATCGAGGCAGGAAGCCCATCTGAAGTCCATGGTCCCTTCAAATTCTCCATTTTGAGGCTCACCTCAGAAGCCAAAAAGGATCTGTCCAACTTTGAACTGGAAGAAGCTATGCTTGCCCCTACCAGCTGCAGCTCTGCTCTCCTTCCCCCTCAGCTTACTGTAAATGGCACAGCTTATAAAAGTGACTGCTTAAAGGCTAAGCTGAGACGCATGCTCCAGCTTTCATATGTAGAGCACTGACCACACTTTGGCACTTTACTTTTTTAAAATAGGCTATTCTTCACAAATTGCAGAAGTGAATCCAAGTTCAGATTCCTTCACAATCCCCCAGTGAGATACTAAATCCCCAGATACACACATGCAGACGCAGTCTGCATTCAGTTCTGCCATGGGGAAAAGGTACCTCGAAAATACGTTGTCTCTTGTGAGCCCAGTGCACGTTTCTGCTTGGGGACTACCGCTGGGTCACTGAATCAAGGGAAACAGACACAACCCTGTTTGAGGAAGAGCCTCCTGTAACTACAGCAATACAGGGCCATTTTGTTTTGGAAGCTTGAAACTGTAACCCTTTCCAGCGTTTACTTTTATTGACACAATGGGCCAAATTCAGAGTGAAATAAAAAACAGTGACAGGAGGATTGAGTTGAGTGGAAGTTGCTTGCTGAGGGAAGGGTTTTTAACACATGCATTAGGGGGGGTGGAACTATCTTAAAGCACTAAACAGCGTAAATAAAAAAGCATTCAAATTACTCCTCTGTTAAAAAGAGTGAAGTCAATAGAAGTTTCCTGCCCCCCCTTCACTTCTGAGTCATATCAATATGTAGCATTTAGAAACCATTTCACAAAGTTAAACATTTATTAGGAACAAGAACTATTACAAAAAGATACCCATAGTCTAAATATATACATGAGGTTTAAACATAGCATTTTCATGTACCTTTAGCTATAAAAATACATTAGATTAACTGTATCCTAATTTATAAATATAGTTCTTTTAAAAAAAAAAAAAAGTAGTATTTCATATGAAAGCCTTACTGTGCAATGAAAGAATATATACCCTCTAAAGGGTTATTTTAAAGTTAGTGTCTAGTGTTATATAACTTAGAAAATTCAGTGTGTAGAGTCAAACCCTGATTTATACAATAAGAGATACACTGACTTTTTAAAAACTTGATAAGGGAAAAAAAGAGGTGAAATATATATCATACATATAAAGCCAGAATACTAGGATTTTAAGAATTTCAGATGATTTCAGTTTCAACCACTGTTAATAAAAAAATTCATACAGAGATACATCAAGATAACCAGCCTTTTACTGTTTGCCTTACCTCCCTACTGTCTGACTGCAGCCCTAGAAAACTGTCAAGTAGGCAAAAGTAAAATGTTTGTCTGAGAAGATGTTTGCACTCTTAAGTGTTTTATAAAAATAGAAACTTATTTACAATGTTCCCATTTGGCCTTTCATGGGGAAGGGAGGACATTTTCTTCACTGGATGGGGAGATTTACCTGTCTCACATACCCATGGGAGGACAGGCACCTGGTTATACACAACTGTTGGAGGTATGTCATTTAAGAAGTTAAGCAGTGTTGAAGTGCAATTTCAACGTTCACAAACTAATAAGGAAGTTTAGGCTCATGCAAACTTTTTCCTTACTTATCGCCACCCACCTTCCTTCCTCCTCCAAAAAAAGGTCCACTCATGCAACAGAACTTGTTGACTGGGTATATCTCTGAGCAAATGAAGGTACTGGTTAAATCCTCACTTGCATCACGGAATAGAGGTTAGACCTGCATTTCTGCTTCAAGCCCTGGCATCTGGAAAACTCCAGGCAGCAATCTTTACCCGTGCCGTACGGGGATCTGTCGATATGCCATAAGGAACCTCTATCGGTTTGGTCTCAGAGGACAATCCCAGCGAGATCAGCTAAACTTCGTAACAAGCTGACACCACTAACACCTGCATACTTAGAGCTCCTGCAGGCATGGATCTTCCCATACATTTGCCAGTGGTTTTCCGGTACAGAATCAGGAGGAGGAGGAGGGAAAGTAGTGAACCCAGGAACTGAAGACAGCATGTGGCTTGTCATTAATCTCAGACTAATGTCTGGGCATGCAAAGAAGTTACTGCAGGAGATACTAAGGCATGAACTTGGTGTGACAGCCACTCCATGGATGCTATTCATGTACTTGCATGCTTATACAGCTGTAAGCAAGAGACAATTCAAGGCAGTTTATTTCTCAGTGAAGGATCAGCTACTCTGTGCTTGCCATAAGATGACAGCACTCAGGAGGACAATTACTGCAAAGCTGCTGATACTTTTAAGTCCAGCCATAGCTTATTCCATGGTAACTGGTTTGTACACCCACATCTTTAGCACTCAGTGTGTGCTTGGGAGCACCTGCCTTTTCATACTGTACTTCCAGAAATTTATTTTAAGCTACATTCATACGGGGTAAAGAAGCAGTGAGAAAAGCTTATAAGTTTTACTCTCACAACAATAGCTCTGGCTCAAAAAATAAAGAGATGTTCACAAAGCCTGAAAGTTACAGAGAAAGAGCAGGACAGCTTCCTGCAGCTCTTCTGCTCCCTCTCCCAGATCAGAAGGACTGGTGTGGGATGTTTTCTGTGGGTTATCTACCATGCTACATGCTTAGCATTCAACTCGGTGTCATCACGGTAAGTACAGTGCAAAATCCTCTTGCAAAAAGTGCTATAGTGAAGGTTTGAGATACAATTGTGACTCGTTCAGAGCCAGAAGGGTTAGCAAGTCAGTAACTTGCATTTGCAGCATGTGTAATGTGTGCACACCAAAACATCAGGTTCCAAGGACACTTTAAAGTCTAGCTTTGTTGGGTGAAATACTGGCCCCAAAGGAGTCCTCTAGGAAACTCCCAGGAATCTCATTCTGGGCTAGAATATCACCAATATGGAGAATGCATGTATCTTTAGAGAGACCAAGATAGCTCTTTCAAAGATAATTTCTTTACAGATCCTCCCATGAAAGCTTGCACTCCCATTCCAAACTCCAGCTGCAATCTTCACACAAACTCCACCAGCTTCAGTCAAGTTGTATTAACCCTACCACTCAAGTCCATTTATGCCAAGTGAAACCTATATGCCTCTGAAGGTGTTTTAACAGTCCGTGATAATGGTACCAGAAGTCTCTCTAACATGCCATTGATGTCCACGTCCTTCATGGGTACAGTTTGAAAGCAGATGTCCTGCAAACACTGTGACTGACCAGCATTTTAGTCACAGGGAGCAGACAGATGTACAGCCAGGGACTTGTACAATACAAGTGTGTGCTATGCTGCCAGTAGGGTCAGTTAAATCAGTTTTCAAAGAGCCAGTTGACAAAATGGAGTCCAGTAGATTCAGTGTTTCTAGAGGAATAAAGTTAGGTGTTTCCATTTTCTTCCTACCCCTCCCCTCCCCCTTGCTCTGAACACGTCCCCCATGTGTCACATTCAGAGTGTCAGCATTTTAGGCCTTCTGTTTTCATGGACTCTTCTGGGAGAGTTTAATGGTGACTGTTTTCACTTCGGTGTATTCTGCCAAAGCATATTCACCACTGGAAGAGAGAGGAGGGAAAGGGACAAACAACTGTAGCATGTTAATGTCTACTTCTCTAAGATAAGAGATTTCTACACAAGTGCATTTTAGCCACTGATCAACAGCTGCTATAGATGCCATCAGGCCATTAAAACCAGATCTGAACTAATTACACCAGCTATCAATTTGGCCCACCACTTCTAATAATTGCTAAGTACATGCACATAAATACACACAACTACACCCTATTGTAAAAGAAACATGGAATGCTTCTGGTCGCAGTAACCCAGAAGATAACAATTTGTGAGACTCTGCCTAGTGAAAACTGAGTACTACTGTGAGAACCCATAGAAGAAACATCCACGTAAACATAGTTATCAGTGCTTAGATAGCAATTGAAGTTACTTTTTCACTGAAAGTGAGCTTCCATCTACAAGATACCATATAATCAAGAGGACATAGTTGCTCCAGAAATGCATACTGATGACAGACCCCACCACTGCATCATGTCTTGGTTGGTGGAAACAGGCTCTATTCCCATGACTTGCCCAAGGGATAAACCCCTCACATCCTTTAATTAGCCAGGCAGTCAAGCAAAGTAAACCATAAGGTCTCAATATATGTGTCTCATTTGAGGATTCATTAATTTGCTGTGCTTAGCCAGTGAGGCATCTGAATGTCTCAGAGCAGCAGGTGCACCAGAACAGCTACTGGAAATGGTAAATGGTTCTTGGAAATAAATCTGGCTTATGAGAGAAGGGTTGCATTAGATTCCTCTGAAGGGTCTTCCGAATGGTGTAATAAAACCTGCCTCTCTCCTATACAAGAAGACAATTAAGATTTAAGTCAATTTCTCAGCTCTACCTCTAACTGATAGGGTGACCTTGGTTTAAAAATTTCTGTGTTAGTAACTAACTAGAGCTGGAATCCCCAGTAGCCATGCTGCAACAGGTCAGGCTGGGGAAAAGGGACAGAGGATCTTTCTGTAATTTAGTAGCAAGCTTGGAAGGTGGGAGGTAGAATGATTTTGGAGACCTTTCCTTGTTGTTCTAGCTCCAGCCTTAGAAAGTCAGAGGTAGGAAGAGGTCCAACTAGGACCAATGCTACAGCAGTCAAGGGAGGCCCACATACCACCATCTAAAGATGGAGGAGGTTTGGGGTGGATACCAGTGTCCCCAGCCAAGGTGCCATACTTCTCCCTTGATCTAAAAATCTAACTAGTAAGGAAAAATGCTTGCAAGTGGAATTGACTGAACTGGAGTTATTAAGAGCTTATAAAGCAGATGAAAGTACTCCTGAAGACACTGGACACGTTCTCACATCTGTGCTTTGCTGTACTGGCTTAGCACCTCCCTGTGCAGCATACTGCAAGCCTCATAGTTTAAAAACAAATTCAACAATATTTTCACAGTCACAATTGCTATTGCATTCACCATCCACATTTAAACAAAACTTACAGTTCTCTGCCATTGCCTGACATTTTAAAGCCACCAAAAGGAGCCTGTGCATAGAGCGCATTGTAACAGTTGATCCTACAATAAAGACATCAGTTGTAAAAAGACAATTCAATACCAAGGAGAAGCAAGATGATGACAACAATGACAATACGAAAAAGGCTGAAATCTGTCAGTTTTCTCTTTACACAGTTCGTTCACCTGAGAAATCAGATTTTGGCAATAAAATCTTACTTTGCTACAGAAACAGAAAACATTTGAGTGGTACTCAGTCTGACCTACACTCACTTCATAGTCTCTAATGGCTAAGACATTCATGCTTCAGCTGGAATTTATGCTATGTTCAGAGCCATGCTTAAAAGAAATAGTCCAACCTATTCCCTAGTTTAATGAAGCACATTCTGAAATGAACATGTTTACTCAGAAAGCTGTCTAAACACTCACAAGCAGACTCCACTATCCACTTCTAGGTATAATAAAAAGTTGGACTGCATGAGACATTTGTGCCACAGTAAAATGAAAGCACTAGTCCCATTTCTATAGACACTAGGTAGAAAAAGCTAATGCAAATACTTCCTCAGCATCTCAATAAGATCAAATGACTGAAGAGAGACAGGTATGGCTTGGTGCTGTAGGGCTGCACCTTCATGCATGCACAGCACATGTATCCTTCAAAGCCCAACATCCCATTTTAATGTAAATATTACTCAGAGGCAGATTCTTCTGGCGCCAATTCTTGAAATCAATCCTCTGTATGCATCAAAATCAGACATCAGATCAAACTCCTACCTTGAGTGGGAAAAAAAAAATCAGGATTCCATCTTTAAAATTATTCTAATATAAAATAAGAAATTTTGTGAGCAAAAATAGCTACTTATCTTTCTGACAGTGGTGTGGTGCCATCTACTGTCCATACTGATCTGTGCATCTAAGACCCCATCTCGTGCTACTTAAAGATCATAAGAATTGCTTTTTTCTACATACAGGATTTTGAAAGCCATCGTGTCTGGTGGAACTTACTACAACCCCTACATTTTCAGAGTTTTCCAGATGAAGAACTACATCGATTAAACAAACAAACAGCCCATTTCTCGCCAAACTGTCTGGTCCTCACCACCTTCTTTTGATGAATGGGTGTTGCTTCTGAGAAGAATATCAAGAATTAAGCAGACTACTAATACATCTTACCTCCAGCACTTACACATGATTCCAAATCATACATCCCTCTCCCCTCCCAGGAAACAAAATCCCAGCCCACACTCTGGTCCCACACTGCTTACCAGACAGTTCCTGATTGCAATGCAGAAGCTAGTGTCAATGCTCTGTCCAGATTCTTTGTGAACACTGCAGCCGTAAGTCCATACTCAGTACTGTTGGCTCTTCTTATGACCTCTTCTATACTCTTGAACTTCATAATTGGCTGAACTGGCCCAAAAATCTGCACATATCAATTAAACATTAGTACAGGAAAGCCTTTGCTAATCATGGTAATTTGGGAGTAATTAGAATCAGATGCTTTGTTTGGATACTATATTTAAAAATGTTATATCATAGCCTTTTAGAAGTCACTGACAGAGTTTCTTAAAAACTACTCATTAAACTGACTTCAAAGGAAGTACAGTGATGTGCTCTAGTAGTTAATATAAGCTAAGATCCAACAACTAACAGATCATCTATAACAATCAAAATAAGCAGAGTTAGGTCTGGACAAGTTTCAAATGATTCATCCTTACTCCATTTACAACTCCCCTTTTGAACTCAGAAGTTGAGTATGTTCAAGAAGCAATTAATATATTTCAAGGATTGCAAGTTTTTTTCCTTGGTTTTAACTCTCATTTTGTCATTGTATGCAGTTTATTTGCATGCAGTGCATTTACCACATATGTGTTTGACCACAAACTTGGCTTCCCAGGTTGCCAGTATAAAGGCAGCAGGCATACACAATAATTCCCAACTTGTGGGATGGAGTGTCTCATCAAATACAGTATCAAAGGTGGGGCCCTTTTCTGGCCTGCATGGTCCTGCAGTACAAGAAACCCCCACCAAAGGTGAGATACAGTCTCACTTGTGCCACCCTGAGGGCCAGGCTAAGCCGTTTGCCTGGCTTGTAGGCTCATACAAGTGTTTGTAAATGTCTTCGTTTGGGGAGATCCGGGTACTTAACTGAAGCCTTCATCCTGGGCAGAGAATGAATGTGCATTTGCAACAAAACTGCGAATGAATGAAACTGGATAAGCTTCATGAATCACGACTTGGGATTTGGAGCCAGTTCATTAAAAAAAGGCCTGTCACGGGATTTTCAGTTCTTATTCCCCCTATTTTTAGAATGTAACTCATGCCGAGACTGACTGATATCTTTCCCAGGTTCCTTAGAGATTCTGTGGCAGATCTGAGACATCTAAACATTTTGCCAGGAGAGAACAGTAAGCAGCCCCATAAAAAGCACTAGGCTAAACTATAAAATACAAGTGCCAGTTAGACTTTGGCAACTACTTATTTTTCCATTGGGGAACATGATGAAAAGTAGATTAACTTCTATTTCAAAGGAATATCATAGGACCTAATCACATGCAGCTTGTTCAATTTTTCTGCATATGAATAATGAAAGCCAGAGTATTAGATCTGCACTTTGCTGGTTTCAACCTTGTTTTCATATAGGAAAAAAATGGTCAGCCTCAGGGGATTTCACCATGAGAACAGAATCTGGGATTATTTCAGACGCTAATGCTACTTGAGAAAAGTTCTTCAGTGGCAGTATAGCAGGGCCATTCCTTCCCTCCTCACCAGCTTCAGGTCCCAGAGTTCTTGTCCTACCTTTCTGCAAAAAAGCAATTCCTTTTTTACTAAGTAGTGGAGCAAGAACACACGTTGTACTGTCCTCTCTCACTTTGAATCAGAATGTACCACAGCTGAGCAATTTTAAGTCCACTCATTAGGAGGTGCATAAGAGCACACAGCACGCACAACCATCTGTCTGTGTAGAGTGGGAGAGCTTAACTCTGTCTTCAGAAAACCTTCAAACTTGAGGGCAAAGAATACGTAGAATTGCTCCAGCCTGCCACAGTTTTGGTTATTTTTATTCAGTTATTTGTATTTAAAATCAAGGATTCCGACAGAAACCCCTCCATCACCACTATTTTTTATTCAGAAACAGCATTTATAGCAGCTGTAACTACGTAAGGCATGTGCTTGTATTTTGCATTATATCAAGTTCTCCTGAAATGAGACCTAAAAGCTTTAGGTTTTTATCTGGGTTCGTTATTGTCCAGTGAGTACACAGGTTTTTTGCCTGTTCTGCTCTCCTCCTTCTCCTCTCACTCAAAATTGAAGCTCACCTTGCAGATACTTCATTAGTAGAATGGATTTCAGCACTAGGCAGTTATTAGGACACTGAAATAAGTGAAACTGCTATTCTCCTCTCAAGTTTTCACTTCAAACCACAATGATACTGCTTTTCTTTCCCATTTACAATAGTAAATGCATACAAAGGTTCAGGTGACTTGTACTGTACCTCTTCTTTGGCGATACGCATGTTGTCAGTGACTTCCGAAAACACAGTGGGTTTTATAAACAGGCCTCTGTCTTCAATGGCAAGACCCCCACACTCCAGCTTAGCTCCTTCTTTCTTCCCACTTTCTATCAGCTCCAGGATTTTATCAAACTGTTTTTGATCAATCTGTCAGACACAAAAGGAAAAGAAAGAGACAGCAGCGCCTTTACTATCACTGTTCCAGAGACAGGAGTCATGGTATGTGGCCCAGGGGCACATTTGCAGGGCACTGTCAGACCAGGTTAAGTTTACATCTCATTCTATGATATGGCAGTCAGGCAATAAGCAGGCTGAAAGACAGGATGATGGCATAGCCCTGAGCCACAGAAAACAGAAGGTGAAGTTACATGTGAAAGTTTAATCTTATCTAATAGTTTGCTGCCACGTGGAGGGGGTCTCCCCACTTTCCCTTCCTCCGCATCCTGAATATGCACTCCCACGGCGCACCTCACTCCAGGTCTGGGACTTACTGACCTTCTCCATGCATTGATTTAGCGCAGGAGCACCATGAGAACAGCCTGAGGTGGGTTTTGCTGGGCTAGCAACCTCAGTCAGCTCAGCAAGGGATCTGACCAGCAACAGAATCAGTGCAAGAGAGGGAGAATCAGAGTATATAAACTATTAAGTCGACTTTGCTGTAATGTGCAGCTTTTCCCACAGCTCTCTGTCCTCAACTGGAAGAACCCAGCGAGCTCTGCCTCCATCTCTTTCCACACATGCACACTATATGAACAGCCTGAAAGATAAGAACTTCAGAACAACTGATGCACTGAAGCCATACTTTAAAAATCAGAATAACCTTTCATGAATCTTAGAGACTAATACCATCCCCGCATTCTATGGTTCTCTGGACTGGGAGCCATATCCTCACTTTTAACTACCAACCTTGTCTAACTCCTCCCCACCCACACCTAAATATGCAGTAATCTCAAATAGCGAGTACTGTTGTGTTACTAGCCTTTAAACTAGGGGTTTCAGTAGAGGTGGGGAAAGGCCGGTCCAGTTACAGGACACTGAAGTAGCAGAGCTGCGCAGCCCTGCACCAGCACTTGGAGGAGACATCACATACTTTACAGGCACAGTGGGTCATGTGCTGGGAAAAGGTGCAGAAGCCCGCAGCACTTCTGAACAGTACTGATCCTTCTTTTGTGTTCCACATGCAGCAGTGTACTGCAGGTATTGTCAGGTTGCAAATAAACAGATGTGGCTGTTTGCATGATGCATAATTAAGCAATGAAACACCTCATCACAGCACGCTGCAGATGGAGATGTTTAAAAAACAGCAAAACTAACAAAAACCTCAACAAACTCATTGAGGTGATTAGATAAAAGACTCCATCCACTGGTTCAAGGTGCCCTGGCAGCCCAGGAGGTTATTCTGAATGCCAGGTATCTCCAGATGCTTCTACTGTTCAATACCCCTCCCTAGGCATCTGTTTTTATTTCAGCAGGGCCAGTTGCCAGTTGGGACTGTTTACATGGAGTGTTCCACACTCGACTCCGCCAGATTACAGACTATATCCTGTCCCTAGTTAATCCTGGCCACACGCAATCCAAGTTTTCATGCTTTTAGGCAAATATCAAAGCTTCAGGAGGGTGTCCTTGGGGTACTTCTGGTACACACTGAAAACAGAGAACAGCACATCTCCTGCCACACAGATGTGTGTATCACATGCACTGTGTACAGCTTGTACTAAGTGCTTATGTTCTCTCATGCGTTCAGATGCTACACAAGAAAACACTTGATACATGCTACTGCGTGAGGAAATGTGTGCCCTCATGTAGGATATAGTGTCACACAGTAAGTTTGGCAGGTGTCATACATATTGTCTATTTGTCTGGTTGCTTAGTTGCCAAATGTAAATAATTTGAAAATATCTGCAAGTGCTTTCCATCCTGGCATGTCTGTGATCCAGACCAATCCAGTTCATCCACTTCACATCACAGAAAACAAAACAAGGATATTTATACAGCTGTAACTTGTTGCAAGGCAAACTATAGTTAGATGAAAAGACACTGGGGAAAGAAAACATTTGTAAAAATGACATGCAAGGGTGGAACTGTTTGTCATTGTAACTAGAGCTTGCAAGGCTTGTTTAAATTCTGTCCCCTACTCCACTATTATTTATGGTTCGAGCATTGACTTCTATTAAAAACACATGATCTGGTAGAGCAAATTCTACTATTTGTCCATATAATTCAAAAGAGAAGAAGGCTTCTAAGGATCACTGCAACGCTGAAAATCTGAGAACCCTCAAATCTTCACATCTTGCTTCATTAAAGTCAAGACTGCAAGGAGCAGTTTTTCCTTTTCCAAACCTAGCATTTGTAATCCTAGAGAATAACCCCACATCTATGTCCAACAGACTGTTGGACACAGACTCTTTCTGCTTACATATTTTACTTTCATGCTTTAATCCTAAAGTACACAAATGTCTACAGTCTAAGGAAAATATTCACCATCTTAAAAATCAAGCAATAGGTTTTGGGCTGAATAACTACTGGCTAGCAAGTGCCATGAGGCAGCCTTAGTGCTTATCTTATTCCTGTAGACCAGGTTTTATAGTCCACAAATTCCAGTATTTGGGGTTCTACAATAAAAAAAAACTAGCCCAGTCTTGCTCTAATCTAAGCCCTGTTCTAGTCCACCAGGACATTACTCTCATCTAATGCAGTCTGCTGTTCACAATTGTATAATGCACTGGTTAACCCATTTGCCATCTGTGCAGATTTACTTTATTACTTCCTGTGCTACAGCTCACAGGAATCCAAAGTTAAAAAATGCCCTTGGTCTGCATTTGAGGTTGGCACTCAAACAGTCCCGATCACCCCTCAGGTTTCTTGTGGTGTCCTTTGAATTCCAGCCAGCCAACACAGTCAGACACATGTGAGTTTTGGAGAAGTCTCATCAGAGGCATGCCTCATTTCTGTTTAAATTTAATCCTGTTTAAATTTGACCTAATTTTGATCAGAGCAGTGCAGTTTGTATCAGCATAACCCAGTACTGCAGCTGACACAGTCTTTTCCTCACACCCATGCCATGAGCATCCATGCCAGTGCACAGTAACCCACATCAGGGAACTGACCTGAGTAAAACTTTTCTTCCTCACTTCCAAAAAGACTGGATTAGACCTGAATCAGCCAGTTCACCAATCTAGTTCCTAAGTGCAGTGCAATATAGGAACAAACAGCTGCACACAGGACCACTTTTCCAGGACTAGCTTACATCAACTTTAAGTTCTTGTGGAACAATATTATCTGTCACGCCATGCTGTCCTGCACCAGGTTGTCTCAGCAGCTACTTTGAGCACTATGCTCAGCCATGGGGCAGCTTGGTTTCACGGAGCACTACCTCAAAGTCTGGACTGCAGAGGCTCTCCTATTTTACACTTTCTGAACTCTCTACAAGTTGCAGATCCTGTTGTCTGGCTACCAGCACTCAGAGTTGATGTAGGACCAAAAAGATCATGGGCTACCACTGCTGTCAGCCAAAGGGCTGGCTCCAACTCCTTCCTGCTATTGGCTTCTAAGCCAGTGATCGTTCCAGAATGGGGTCTACACAGCAGCATGTGGACATTTTTGTAATGCTATTGTGTATATTCACCCTGACCCACACAGAAGGAAAATGAAGCAACGACCTGGATCTGAAGCAACTGGGGCCTGACAGGAAGAGATGAAGAAGAGGAAGACAGATTATTTTTCCTGGTGATTCTTCCCTTATCCATAAATTCAAGACCAAAAAAACCCTCACAGCAGAGCAGGTTACTTCAGGAACAGAGGAAAAATTTGATATGGAAGCCTCACATTTGAACAGTAACTTGTGGGCAGGTGTGAATCTGTGCTACTTTTGGAGGTATTTTAAGCCCTTGTGATACTGCATCATTTCTCTCTTCTGCTTGCATTTCTGTGTGTTGCATCTTACAGCATAGGCTCCAGAGAGCGAGCAAGCATAGCTGCAGAGGAAGTGGTTGTTCCTTTGCACTGGCAGCCACATGAAAGCTTTGGGATTAACAGTTTCCTCCCACTCTCTCAACTCCTTCCCATCTTGGGCTTGACAGTTGCATGCACAGAAGTTCAGGTGTGTGTGCTTTCCTAGCGACAAGTGTAACAGGTAAGCCAGAACAGGGAAAGAGGACAGATGGGCTATATTTAAAATCTGACCAGACACTGCTATTCCAACTTACTGTTACCCTTAATTATAGCTCTGTATGCAAAGCATCTCCCTTAAGCCACAGTAGTGATACCAGAGCATGGTGCTCTGCCATAGAGCTCACTGGGAAGTGTTCCGACAGCCTGGCAAGAGCTGGGAGCATGGATGAACTGAAATAAGCAGTCCAGTTCTACATGTTCTGCTCACTGCAGAGTGTTTCACCCTTTAAAACCTCACAACTACTCCCTATGGTTTCAGGGGCTGTTCTCATGAAACAATGGTCTCTGTCAGAGCAGGGAGGTGAACATGGTCCTGACAGGACTAACTATAAATGCAGCTCACTTACTGATATTGCTGGATAAGGTTTAGGATGATGTTATATTAAAAAAAAACAAAACCAAAACACAAAAACCAAACAACAAACAAACCTGAAAAGCTCGCAGCCCTTAACAAAAGGTAAGAGCAGACCTTGAAACAGTTTGATGGTCAGCTTATCTCTGCTGAAGCAAGTTCCAGCATGGGATTATTTTCCTAAGAATGCTGAGCATTTTGAAATCTCTTTCTAGGCAAGTTACAGATGTAGCCCCAGCATGAACAGGGGATGTACATCATCTTATTCCCCATGCGTGAGGACATGTAATGAGGTGGTGCCATGCATGAATCGTGTGTAAATGGACCTAGATCCAGATAAGGGGAGGCAGATGTCCACACAGCCATCCCTTCTCTGAGGGATCCTATGTAGCATCAAGAAAGAAAAACCTCAGTGCAGTACTGAGAACAGGAGGCCTAGGCTACAGACTTCTAGGATTCCCCCTTTATTTTTGGCAGCAAATAGTGGCCCTGTTAGAAGGCCTGACCCAAGGATCATCTTCCTCCAGAGCTCTCCACCACAGCTCAGATTGCTTTGGAAGGAAAAATACGAGGAAGGCTCTGGAAGCATTGATGAGGCTGGTCATGACAGCAGCTTGGCGTGGTTCTTCCTCCCAGTTCAGCTGAAACTTCTCCAAAGGATCAGAAAGGGAGCAGAGGAAGAGAGGGAAAGTAGGAACCCAGGAGCCCTTGGGCTCTAACTACTTGTCATCACCAACACAGCCAAGTAATGGAATGACCATTTCTGCAGTGCGCTCTTCTGTGCGTTGCTATTGCTCGCTGCAACATGCTTTGTATTACTGTACCAGGGAGACAGCCCCTTCCATAAAGCTGGATAAGAAGTGAATTAAATACATTTGCGTTTAAAAAAATTACAACAGAACATTTCAACAGTTGTGATTAATTGATATTTAAAGTACAGAGAAAAATAAAGCCATGATACATTACTCACCCCTCAGCACTTCAGCTGGGACCATATTCGTAAGGATAATATTTACACAAGACAAATTAAACAAAAACACAACCAAAAAACAAACAACTGTTCTCAGGCACACAGTTACCTGGGGTCCTTGTTCAGTTCTGGCATCGAAGGGGTCTCCAACAAGTCGCTTCTTGGCATACTCCACGCTGCGCTTGACAAACTCTGGATATATCTGCTCCTCCACAAACACTCGCGAGGCAGCTGTGCAGCACTGCCCTTGATTGAAGAACACACCTTGATGGGCACATTCCACTGCCAAGTCCACTGCAACACAGCCCAAGAGGGAAAAGTGTTACCACATGCACAGTTTCAGCCTTCCAGTGTTTCCAGACTTGTTTCTTCCTTTCTCTTTTGAAAGCCTCCTTAAAAAATGCTGACAATGGTCCACACCCATTGAAGGCACTCACAAGGTCTCATTCTGCCCCCAAACCAGATCTCTTATTATTTCCACCCCCCTTCCTGCCTTTTGTCTCAAGGTCTAGTTTGCCATAGCTCCTGATACTTTCTTCCACAAGGACTCACAGAGGGCAGTAACCAGTTTTTCTTGCTGTGGGAATTCAGATGTGGATTCCTAGATATCCTGCGTGGGTTCCTGAAGACTAGTTTCAGTAGCAATTGTTTAGAAAGCAGTGTGCCCTTCTGTTGTACAGCCAGCTCAGACCAGGTCCTTGCAATGCCCATTATTAGCAGACGGCACAAATACCTCTGGCTTTTGACCTATGCTGTGCTGTGCAAGAGAGTGAAGACTATTTTCCCCAAGCCAAATAGGATTTTCCAACCACTTTGGAGGTTACAGGTTACACATATCTCCTAGCACTACTCACTAATGCAACAAAGTCACAACGGAACATGCGAAATGAGGACAGCAGAGACACACAAAAAGCACCATGCTCGTAGTCTCCTACAGCAAATAAACACAGCAGCCAATACTTACAGTCTGCATCTGCACACACAATGCAGGGGTTTTTCCCTCCAAGCTCTAATGTCACCCTTTTGAGGTTGCTTTTAGAAGCAGCTTCCTTGATCAGTTTTCCAACCTGTAGCATTGAGACACAAAGAGGACACAAGCTGTTTCCCCTGAAAGTCTTAACTCAGTGTGTCAAGTGTGATGCTCACAAAGGTAGAAGAGCCTGGTGGGTAGCTGAAGCAGGTAAAAGTCAGGGATAGCACTCTTAAATGGTTTGAGTTTCCTACTGCTGTGATGTGTTAGGTCAAAAGCAGCCCCAGAATTAATGTTTGGTTTAGGCAGATCTGAAAGGGCAGGCTAAGTGTGAGAGCTACAGGAACTGTATCCTGAAGTTATCTGCTGCCCAGAGCTGCAGACCAAGGTATTTCCCACCCAGTGCAAGCTAGTGGGCAACACTGGCTATCAATGGGGCTCCAAGGTTTACGAGTTTTACTTTTAAAAATGGGGAATTCAACTTCTTAGAGTAGATCTTGCCAAGGCAATGATGAGAACTCACTGTTCCTACCTGTTACCATTCCCATACCAGAAAGCCATGCATGATTTTGACATTTAGGAGAAAACTACTTCTTTCTGAGAGTTTAGGCTGAACTGCTCCACACACAAGAGCAGCTGAGACATGTTCCTTCCAAGGCAGTACCTGAGGATGTCAACAAACTCCAGCTAGCTCTGCCATGGCTCTTTCTGCCCAGGAACCTGCTCTGACCATCTGGTGGAATTTATCTGGCCACCCTCTCCTGAAGGGAAGGATTTACTCTGCTCTCAGAATTTAATCAAAGTAATGTCAAACTAAGTTTTTTTCCTCCCAACAGAAAAATTGTTTCATACCAAATGTTTTCCCCAAATTCTGACTGACTGTGCTATTTCTTTTTTATACTGGTAACACCAAAACAGCAATTTCTCTTTCTATTTAAAAAAATTGAATTCCTCATAAGAAGAGCATAAACCAAGCATCAGAATCATTTCGTAATTTAATTTCATTAGAAACAGTATGAGTTAAAACTCTTTGGGAGCTTCAATTCTTAAGGCAGGTTATTTTTTTAAGTGTGACCTTATATTTGAATTTCCACAGTTTGTAACTGTTTTTCTTGTGTTTTACCTTTGCACATGGCAATCTTAACTTAATTTCTGCCTAAAAATACCATTGCCTTGGCGTGGAGCTGTGAGCAAGAAAAGCATGGGGCAGCTGGCAGTTATAGATCTGCATTTCTCATAGTTTGCCTTTGTAACTCGATCAAGACTCCTGAACTTAGCAGTACAGATCACCTCTAGTCACTCAGCAGCCTAGTCCTAGAGACAGCAGAAATAAGTGATGCATCATGCTGCAGATACACATAGCTTCACAAGAGGCATTACTACAAGCTAGCTGGCCAAAGAGGAACAAGTTAATAAACTAAAGGAAAGGAAGAAATCTAGATGGGAAAACTCGTGGAGTTTAAGATCAGTATTTCCAGGCTGGCACTGAGCCCAAGCTGGGGCTTAAAAACTAAGTCAAAATATATTTTGAATGAGCTTCACTTCCTGGCTCAGAAACAGTAGCATTATGCTGCAAATACTGCAGAGATGCAGCTGAACTCACAGATGGGTGGAGGGGGAAGAAAACACTTCTAAATTACACATGCATTAGCAAAGAATCTGTCTCCCTCGGTGTTTCCTGTACACCCATGGATTAGGAAGACAAGCACAACACCTATAGGAGTTTTTTGCCTACAGGCTCCAGCAGCTGCGATTTTCCTTCTGCCCCTAATCCACTAGATAGTCCTTTTTCATTAAAAACCCAAACAGATCCATGTGGGCTGGATGAGTCTATAAGCTCTATTGTTTTCACACAGCCAGCGTCTCATCTGGGCTAAAAGTTTCTGATCTAGGATCTGGAGAGAAGCATGTAACTGGGTAAACTCCTAGATTAGACCAACTATCAAGAGAGTAAAAGCTCATGGTGAACTTTTACTTTATTGCATTCGTGTTTGTTCCCATGATCCCTATACAGAAACAGAGGCTTAACACACCTTCTCCTATGGGATAAGCAAAGCAGTTAGCATGTACACAAAGCCACTAGATGGTACTGTTGTTAAATGCAGCAGCTTTTAAGGGTTCAGTGAGTTACCTTTACCGACCAAGAATACCATTCAAGGTAATTGGTCATCATTACACATTTAGATTACACTCTGCAATTTTGAGAATAGACATAAGAATGGATTAATTCGGCAAACGCTCAACAAGAATAATGTTACTCAAAGAAATAAAAGAGACTATATTTGCCTCAACTGCATCCATTGGTGTCAGCATTTCCATTGTTTGGACACTGCCTCTCTTCAGGGGGTGCATATATATATTGCAATAAAAATCTAGAGCAGTGACTGGAAAAACGTTCACATTTCTAAGGAAGCTTTTGTTTGAGAATTTTCAGCAGTGATTACTGGAGACAAATAAGTTTACATGTCAGAGCTGTGCTCAATTCCACAGACTAGGCCAAGCCATGGGCTCCTTTCCCCCGTATAGGTACAGAAGAGGATGGCTATAGGTGTCTAATAGTGCAGAGGTCTCACTTCCACCCCTCTTGTAAGCAAGGCAGCTGTAGCTATTTACAGGAAAAAACTGAATAGAAGGTGCTTTACTGTGCAGGTCTCAAAAGAAGCTCAAATGTTAATCCTGTCCACGTCAGCAGAGGAAGCCTCGGGCACTGGGCCATGTTTTTATTTAAGTCCTAGTTCCTCAGAAGTAACTAAAGCTGAGGAAGAATTGTTCAGGGCTCTGACTGACATGTTTACCAGTTGCACACGCTGGCAGGGCAGGACTGGCAGGCAAACTTGCCCAGAAGCTTCATCAGGTCAATGACACGATGTTAAGTCACTGCCAGCCTCTCCTGTAGACTGTCTTATCTTATGTCAGAGCATCTTTACTTACAGTTCTCACAGAAAAGTGACGGATTGGCAAAACCCATCTTACAGAGATGTGAGATTATCACAAGCGCAAGGACCTGAATTAGACAAATCCCAAACATTTCTGAGAAATCCTGTCACATGGAACGTAATGGAAAATGGTGCTGGCTATACAGAAATCGCTGACATTTCATTGGTCCAGTCTTATGTGGATGACAGTTTTAGAAGAGAATGCAAAGAGGACCAGCAGGTATTTTATGAGAAATCTATCACCTACCTTTGTTGATCCAGTAAAAGCAATTTTATCAATGCTGTGATGGGTAGAAATAGCAGCTCCAGCTGTGGGGCCATAGCCTGGCACAATGTTCACCACACCTGGAGGGAAACCCACCTAAAACAGAGGTTAAATACAGCTCTGTAGAGAGAGATTTTGAGCACTCTGGAGCTGATCTGCACTCCTGAGAGTGCAGTGCAATTCTCAGGAAGCTTGAATTAGTTGCACTATATTCCTTGCAATTAAGAATTGCAAGTTGCAGACAAGGAGCCCATACCAGATACATCACTGTTTTCCAGACTTTCCAGTAACATGGCTGTGTGCTACCAGCTGGAGTAGATGTGGGTGAAACTAACAGCCATGCGTAGGAAATGCCAAGTTTCAGTAAGAATTCTTGGAGAAGTCCCAGTTTCAAGTCAAAAGAGAGTAAGTCTTTTGGCCAAACTTGGCCCCCAGCTACTGCTGTGCAGCTGGAGCCAAGGGGTAACTGAATGAAAGTTTGTTTTGAACAAAGGTTGACATTTGTGGTTCTTCAGGGGCCGGAGGGATTAAGAAGTCGGTAAAACCTCACTAGATGATGGTGCTAATAAAACACGAATACAAGAGCAGATGGCAACAGATTTACTCCAGTTTCCACCACATTTACAACCCAGATTAGCCAACTAGTAATTTTGCCAAAAGACACAAATGGCAAAACTTTAGGTGAAATTCTAGTGCGAGGAGAAGTGTGGGACTTACTGGTCTGTTTTTACTTCCTGGAACAAGAGTTTCAAGGATTATGCTCTTCTAGGTTAGCCCTCCCCTACTACCAATTGCACAAGGTTGTTTGCCCTGCAATTTCTAACAGTGGAATTGCAAGATATTAAATGTTCACTTCATTTCTTGTGGCTTTTTAAAATAAATTCTCAATAAATGCAGTTGCTCCTTCCTAATATAGAAAATATTGAAGTAATTGCTCATGTACTACCTTGCAAAAAATTATCTTCATAAGATATTTCTTCCCTATTTTTTCTTCTCATAAATTGGAAGGGCAGTCTGAGTTCTTCTATGGATATGACAATGATAAAAGTGAGTTTAACAGAGTTTGCATCTTGGCTAATGAGTTTTCAAGAAAATACTGCATGTCAAACTGTGCAAGTAATGGTGTTTGGAGTCAGCAGCAAAGCCACAAGGAAGCAAAAAATTGGTTCAGGCCATCCTGAGCCAAAAAGTTTTTTCTGTTTTTCAGCAAAAATGAAAGCCAAAATATTTTGGTTGGCCCAAAATTATTTCATTGAACCTAACATATAGCTTTGCTTGTGTGTTAACATCTTCTGCATCCTTTTAAAGATTTTTTTAAAAAAAGTTTAACTTATTCTTCTGAAAAACTGCAAAGAATTTAGCTAATTCTGGGTGGAGAAAAGAGCATCTTCAAATAGAATTATTCTGCTCTAGTTACATTTCTGCCTTGAAGGACAATTGTGAGAAACAGGCAGCTTAGAATTTCAGCTCAAAACATTAATTTCACCAGAACTGAATGTTTTTTTTGAGGGCAATGCTATGCCTGTGTTTGGGGAGCTGTATGTCAGAGTGAAAAAAGCAGTGCTGTGGCAGGGCTAACTATAAGTCATGAAAACTGCACCCTATGTTCACTCTTCTTGTGTAACCTTATTAAGTCAATTAACTGCAGGAGATACTTAACTGGTAGTGTTTTTTGCACTGCCTTTCCTGACAGAGGAGGCCTAAGTGTCAATTATTAACATATCCTTCTATTTTCTCCCAGGCTAAGCCAAGAACAGACAAAATCATCATTATCATTAGACTGAGCCTAACAAACAGATTTTTCCAGCTGAGAGGCAACAAAAGGGTATCTACAACCCTTTTAGTTTTCCTCACAATTATTCACATACATAGATATAGGAAGCTGACGTACTGACCAGTCCTGGAAGGTACTGTGCACCCACCACCAGCTCTGTATGATTAATAGATCTGAGGGCACCTGAGATCCTACCTGACAGGCCCTAAACCAACATTTTGAAATCCCAACCTATGACCTTCCCTTTATGTCAGTATTGAGTTGGCTTTAAAGGCCAGACATAGCTGAATTGTTCTACAAACTGCAGAAATTATGAAGAATTGTTTCCCATGGCACTCTGTCTTGCTTGAATTATCCCACTTTAAAATCGTACAAACACAATACTGCTGTCTAATCGCACTCTTTTTTGTCCCGTTGTCTAATAAAACTGAGCTGTAGTCTTTCCCTCATTTGGGAGAGGGGAAGACATGGCAGAGGAATAAAAGCACCATTTTTTCTCTCTGCAGCTTCCTAAGAAAAGAAAAAAAACCTACAGGTTTTGTGATCTTTGCTGCCTCCCAGCCAGCCACTGTCAGTCAAGAAGGCCTTTGCAAGAAAAGACTGAAGACAGAGGTTGTTCTCACTTTCCTCTGTGAGGCTTTAATATCTTTAAAACCTACAAACATACACAGCCAATTCAAAATACAGTCTGGCTTACCACCTTAAAAGAACAGTACCTAGACGGGATGTTCAGATTTCCTTACCTCCTTGATCAGCGAGCCGATGTACAGCGATGTGAGAGGAGTTTGTTCAGCTGGCTTAATAACCAAAGTGTTTCCACAGCACAGCGCTGGTGCCATCTTCCAAACCAGCATTAGCAATGGGAAGTTCCACTGCAAGAACACAAGGCTGGTCAGATCAGCCCAGCAGAGTCACCTACTCACTTCCACACAGCATTATCCCCACCTTCACACAGCTCAGGGAGAAAGAAGCAACTGGGAGGACAGCCACAAAGAGAAGCGTCTGTTTACGATACTGAGTTTGCTTGGACTATGGAGTATAACTTCCTTGATTTCCCCCTGAGATCCAAAATATTGCTGGCAGTCCTCAAGCTAATCATGTAAGTTGGACAAACCTCTGCATGATGTGACCTCATTCTTTACAGGAGTTTGATCACACTTTGTACAGGATTTTGGCTGTTTACAGAAATTATTCTGGAGGCAGTGTCGTGATGCATCACTTCTGTACAGCATCCTTATGTGGGGGAACTACAGGGTGCAACTGCTCATTGAAAAAACCTCATTTTTCTGTGTTAGGTATTGGCTGAATAGTTATACAGTATCATTCAATTCCAGGTTTATAACTAGGAAACTGCAGTGGGTTGTTCAGTCATGGAAATCCAGGGGAGGTCTTATACTCCCTTCAAATTGTAAATTGCTCCTTTCCAATTAGTTTTCTTATTTGGAACTAGGAACCAGTCCACATCGGCTTCCTCTGTGCTAATCTCTTTCTTAGTCATGTGTATTTGTAGATCTTGGAGCCTAAGCAAGAAGTGGAAAATCTAGCTCACACTGAATCTCAGAAAGGTCATTTGGCAGCAGAAAGGATTTCTTCATTAAAAATAATTAATGCTGCTTTAGGGATGATGGAAGCAGGCCAACAGTAAGGGGACTTCTTGTCAAGACTCAAGCCAAGGGCCTTCAGCTATCAACAAAGCAGCCAAATATGTTAGGAATCCACAAATTCACACTTACAAATAAATTAGCAGTGTAGCTTTTAAGAGATGAGTTCTGTTCTAACGCAGCAGCCCTGAGACAGAGCAGAATTTAGTCTAATGTGCTATTCTTCAACTTGCCTCTCCCTGTTTCCCAGACCTGGTTCATTTCAGTGAACTTCTCCAATGGCCATATCCCATGATTTGCCCATTTGTCTTTTTCTCCTAAGCCTTCCTGAAGGCCTGATTTTGCAGCTTGAGCCATCCACACCTACATTACTTTTCTACACTTTCAGAGCATGACGTAACTCCATCAGAAGCCTTCTGTTGCAGAATGGCTGGTGAAAATAACAGTAAAAGACTCCAGGGCTGCCTCATGACATCACCTTGGGATACAGTTCAGTCATATGCTGCGCTTTCTAAGAACTTCCCTTCCTAAGAACGTTGGTTTAAATATAGTCAAGCCACAGGAAAATGGGAGGGCTGTTAATTGGTCTAGGGAGACATATGCAGAATAGTGACAAAATCTCTTTAAATCAAGTAGGAATACACAAACCCACAGACTGTTGGTATTAGATATCAAACTGGGAAAAAATTGGGGGGAGGGGGAGGTTGTTCTAAATAAACTGAAGACAGATGTGGTTTTGTTGACCCCAATCATCCTTTTTTCAAACACAGTGTTGAACTTGAGTCAAATTTGGTTCTGTACTTTCTATTGTATTTATTGCTGATGTAGGGTCAACCTGAAATACTAGAAGTGCCACTATGTCCCCTTATTGTGGCCTTCCAAAGCATTCTACATGTAGGCTTTTAAAGGGATAGTTTCCAAAGAATTGCTGAGTGCCAAAGGTGGCTAAGTGTGAGAGAGATACCTTTTAATTGGTGATCAACATGAGGAACCTGATGTTTTGACCTTAAGTCATAAATTCTAGTTGCTCACAAGCAGTCATATTGCTTGGTCAGCCAGAAAAGCCGTGCAGAAGTCATCAAGCCAAACGTCTGATAACTAGTACTGACCATCTCCCACTTTGCCTCACCCTGGCATTGCTAAATAGACCATACCATCTTATCACCAGGGATATAAGCTCAGTCCTGCTGAAGGAAAAAGCAAAATTTCCCCAGGTATCTTTGGGAACTGGTCCAGACCTGGTATTCCCAGGGTCCAGCAAATCCAATACCCCACATGCATTGCTTTCAGTCTCTCATATAACCTCATCCCAAAGGTAAAAATCTTCCATGGACTCTTATTGATCCAAGTACCCAAACAGAGAATCTTGGCACACCACCATTTGCCTCATGGCCTGTAGGATACCACATTCAAAGCATTTTACAACCAGACAGGAACAAACTGTGTCTCCCATGTAGCTGTAGAGTATTCCTGGTCATCTGTTTAAACGGAGCAAACAACACACACTAAAACTGGAGATATTCCAAGAACTAGCCACACTGTCCCCTCAGCAGAGAATGAGACCTCAAGGAAAAGAAAACTCTATTCAGTGAGATTTAATCACAGAAAGCTCAGAGAACAGCCAGGGGTTATTAATAATGGATATGATTTAAAACTCAAAACTATGCATCAGCACTAGGCAGCAAAAAGCTAGCACATGTAATGACAAGATGGTCATCCCAGCAGTGCAAGAGTCAGAGAGATCTGACTGGTCTCTGGTGACTGGTGTCAGCCTTAGAGAGGAACAGAGCATCTGATTAGGAGACCCACCCTTCCATCGCAGAGGACTTTGTGTTGCCAAGAGCAATTGGCATAGGGGTAAAACAAGAAACTACATCAGGCAACTGTGATGGGAGTTCCCTGAAGAACAGCTGTACTTAACTAGGAAGCAAATGGCTGCAGTATAAGATGGGAAGTGCACATGTACTTCTTCCAGTTCTCAGAGAGATGCAGAGCACTGTCACTGCTACTTACTGGAGTTATAGCTCCACAGACACCCATTGGTTCATGTCTGGTGAAACAGACAAAGTTCTCATCTGCAAGACAAAACAATAAAAGAAGACAAACCAGTCAAAATCCTTGCTTCTACAGAAACAGTGTAAGCCAACTGCACACTAACAGGTTGGGGACAGAACTAAAACCGTATTAGACAGAGAACCCTATATCTGTTCATCTTAACACATGCCTCTGGGACACTCCAGGCAGATGATCTGTTTGAGAATAGGTCTTGTGTTAGCTCAAAAGCCAAACTGCTCACGGTCACAGTGGAGCCATTTAAAACCAGGGGTTCAATTCCTTCTGCAAACTCCCTGTGTTGAGGCTCAGGGGAGGGTAACTCCTTACCACACTGAAGAGCAAGCACAAATTTCATTCAGATTGTGTCTCACTGAAAAGAAGAAAAGCACTTGTCTCTCTGAGGGCAAAAGTTTTTAAACCCATTTATTACAGGAATCATATTCAGTGTAAGCGGAATGGCACTTCCAGTAAGAAATTACAAAAAGATGAAACTCTAGGAGTAAAGTAATACCATTCATCTTAAAATACTGCTATTACTCTGTCAAAGAGAAAGCAGGAAGGACATTTTCCTTACAAATTCATTCTTGCTGAAAACCTAGTTTCATTGGGAAGATCTGACAGAAAACACGAACATTTCTAATTACAGTTTTTAGAAGTGATTTTAAATCAGGACCAATGAGCAGCATCCAGGCAAGCAAAGCTTCACGTTACTCTGAATGAGGGTGACAGATCTCAGTTTATATGACTAATATCACTCCTTTTGCTGACTGCACAGGCTGAGCTAGTTCAGCCCTTCAGAGCTCTTGTCTGGTGGCTAATTTTTGTCTGCAGTGCCTGTCCTTCACACAGCCTCAGTGATCACCCACATGCAGGAACAAAACAGGCTGATTTTGAAAATACAATGTGGCTCATCGTGCCACATGGACATCCGTTGTCTTAACTTGTCTCCCCAAAACCATATTTGAACTTACATAGCTGAGCCAAAGTGTTCTCTCTGTCCCTGTCACAACAGTGCAGTGTGACTACTCTGGCTCTGCAGCTTAGGAAACATTTTGAAAAACCTCTTTCAAGTGTCAGAAAAATTGACAGCGTTGCCCCAAGAGCTCAGTGCTGTGGCTCCTGAGAGGAGTCAACATCTCAGACCTTCTCTTTAATAAAAGTTAAGAAAAAGCACTACATGATCTCTCTGAACATCTGAGAGCCAGCACTGTCAGGGATGTGGGAACATCAGTGGAGGTGGGAGACACTGGGAGATTCCACACCAACCCTCTGCCACATCCCTGTGGCATCTAGGACAGCACAAGCGCTGCTGCCTTCATACAATTCTCCCTAGAAACCTCTGTCCTTACACTCTCTGACATCTTAATTCATTTCAGTGATACCTAATGAATAAACTCCCCTATAACGTGTAGGTTTTTTTCTTTAAGAATTAGTCTGAATTTAAAACCCAAAAGGTTTCTCTGTTAAAAAAGCAACAAAAGAGCCCATCCATTATTTTCCAGAGATCTATCCAGGCATTCACATTGTTCTCCCATTAGTTTAAATCTTGAAACCCATCTACTTAAAATGCATCCTGAGATAGAAAGGAAATGCAGGCTGTTTTTGCAGGTTTTCAGAAGTTGGCCTTTCCATGCATCTCCCTTCCAGCAGGCCTCCCTTCCACCCCCTCAAGCCTGATTCCATCCCAGCTCTGAAACCGGGTCTGAAGGAACTTACCCACTGGGATAGTTCTGCCCTGAATTTTATCAGCCCATCCAGCATAATATCGGAGCGTTTTTATACAACCTTCCAGGTCAATGAAATAAGCCTGCAGAAAAGGTTTTCCTGTGTCCATTGTTTCCAGAGTCTGAAAAAACAAATTGCATGCAGTCAGATAAGTCAATGTTTTTTTCTTAAAAAAAGCTTTTGGAGAAACTCCTTTTCAATTTTATTTTGCCTTGTGCTGCAGACATGGGGTTTCCTTCCCTCCCCTTATATTTAAGGAATGAAGTTGCTAATACAAATATGGTAGAAGGGAGACTAGACCCAATAACCCTGATGCATACAGAAGTTGCTTTGTTCAGTGACTGCAATGAAAGCGCATCTTCTGAAAGCCCCAAGAAGGTGGCTGTGGGTAAGATAGAGGGCTGTGGTCCGGGGCATTGGTCAGAAATGACGTGAGTGTCATGACTTCACCGTAACTGACCCTCCAACACAGATGTTCTGGATTCCAGATGGTGTCACTGAAATCAGTCAGACCCACTTTCCTTTTATTTGGAAATCTATTTTTTTCTACTTCACAGCCCTAAAACCAACCTCTGAAAAGCCTCTTTTGTCCACAGGATGATAGAAAACACATTTTTTACAGAGTTCTGGTAAAAAACCTTTGGGCTCAGATCCATGCTGCAACTAAGGCAAGGGAGAAGTTGCTTCACTAAAGCTGCATTGATGCTGAGCAGCTCTAAATGAAGTCCAGTCTCGGCCTGTGTCCTTCTCACTGTTCTGGACATTAGCTCAGTGAATGCTTTGTTCTGTACTCAGGTCATTAAACAGGATATTGGTGCAAATGGCCAGCACATCCATAAAGGAAGTACTATCCCCTGGTAGATTGAAACATCTTTGTTTACGTATGAAGTCATATCTCATCATCTTCCACAGACATTAGGGTCCAAGCAGCACTTGAACAGACATTCCCCTTGGAACAACTAGGATTGTTATCCACTCTGAACGTCTGCTAAAACAACTGATTTTTATAAGTCATTACTTAGCATGCAGCCAAGGCAGCTACGGCTGGTTTTCTGCAGTGAAAATAACAATGCCAAACAAGCCCTCCCAGATCAGGACAGCAGAAAGCTTGAAATGAGTGTCCTGGTTTATGGAAAAAGGAGGGTCCTCTGAAGTCACATCAAAAAGTGAGCAGAAAATGAACAGGGTATATTCACACTGACACAGATATTTTTTTTTTTTCCCTTTTATTTGCTGGCCAGAACTGCCAGACCTGGATTTTTTTGGTTTTGTCCTGCTGAAACTGGAGGCTGTCATGTGGTTAAGAGACACTGTGTTGGAGAAAGAGACCCAGCTCAAAACAGTCATGCAAGTACAGGCTCCTAAGCACATCCCATGTATGTTAAGTCCTACTGACCTCAGTGGGACATCAGCTCAGGAACTTAAAGATATCTAACAGCACTGAGTGTCATAAATGCCATTCCCCTGAAGATAAGCAGAGCCAAAGTGCAGCATTGAAGTGGTGAGTGCTCAGGTCCAAGATCTTAGAAATGGAGTGACAGTAGCCCTACACTGAGAGATGCTAGGATCTGTGGGCACAATTTGGAAAGATGTCCAAGGCCCATGGAGTCTAAAGGCTTCTACCAACTGCAGTGCATTTCAGCTTGGGTCCTACTCCCCTTGTTCTGCACCAGAAGGACTCCTTCAGGACAGGATGGGGAATCATTAGCAATAGTTCTTCAGTGCTGAAGTCCAAGTTAACACAGCTTCATGGCTATAAAGAGATTTTCCTGAGCCAGTAAATTCAGTAGGGAAACAAAGAGTTCCCACTTACACACATTTTAAACTTTGGATGACATCCAGCAAGAGAAAGATTCTCTTGCCAGCCCCCCATTTTAGAGGAAGCAATTTGCAAAGAAGTCAAACTGGCCTGCATTTTTTAAATAAAGGACTGAGTCAGTTGTAGTGGTTTGGGTTTGTTTGTTTTTGTTGTTGTTTGTTTTGGGTTTCTTTGTTGTTTGTTTGGGGTTTTTTTTGTTTGGGTTTGTTTGGTAGCTTTTTTTTTTTTTAAGATAAGAACTGGGAGACAGCTATGAACATTGATGACTGTTAAATCAAGAATATGTTTGTTGCTTTGAAAATTTAAGTATTTATATCTGTAATCACTTCAACAACCAGCTAAAGTTTTGAAGAGGAAGTCAACTATATAGAAAAACTAACAGCCTTCTTCTAAGACCCCTAACATCATCCTGCAGAATGAGGAAGATAAGCCATGACTCCAGCATGGACTCTTCTGCCCTTCATAAAGGGAGAGAAAAAAAACACATTAGGTAGATATGGATGCAGCAAAATCAAAAGGTTGGAGCTGAGTTATCAGCCAGCTGTTGCAGGTTTATCACTGCTCACCGATCAGAGTACTTACTGCCAGGATGACTCTGTCTCGCTCAAGAAGATCAGCCAGCTTGTGCAGGAGTCGTCCTCTGCTTAGGGCATCCATCTGTCTCCACGGAGACCCCCTCTGGAATGCTGCCTTCGCTGCTTCCACCGCATTATCCACATCGGGCTAGAGCAGTCACATACACAAGAAAACCTTAGGTTACAAGGAAGGAACTGGACAATGGCACAGAAACCCCATCAGGCTGCTTCCTAGCTGATGCTGTCGTGGCTAAAACAAGCTGTCTGACAAAACCACTTCCATTTTACTCCTGGATTTGAACCCAAGTCTGCAGTAAGTTTTGGCTTTGGCCTGGGCTCATAAACAACCTTGGGGTCAGAGCACCAATAGGGTCTTTCAAGGGTAGTTTTATGCAACTGGTTTGTTTATACAGTAATCCAGAATCATGTTCCTGCTGATACAGGATGTAAGTGACACTGGAGGAGGATGGAGAAACAAGATCCCAATTCTGTTCCCATTACAGCCTCCCTAAGTGTGACAGGCCATTGGCCTACATGAATCATCTTCCTCTGAACAAGTGTGGGAAGGAAAGTCCCCCATGAGAGAGATCATGGTTTTATCCAGGGGAACAATCACATCTCAGATCCCACCATTCAGTCCCACTGAAACCTATGCCAGTAAGAGTTAACACTCTAAAAAAGCTCCCTTAGATCCTAGATCATACTTCCAGAACACTTTTACCAGATGGGAAGGGTTTTGTTGGTCAGTGCTACAATAAAGGCATTTCACCTACACAGACTTAGTGCCACTCTCCATCTCCCAACTGCTTTACCACACTCTGGACCAAATCTAACCCTGTTTACCCAAGTTACTACTCAGACAGGCAGCAAATTCCCTCTCTCCCCACTGCACCATCCCCAGAGAAGCTTCATGCATTTTCTCTGGCCACAGTATGCCCTGGACTCCTCCCTTCTTCCCACATACATTGATTAAAAAAAGTGAAGGTAAGGGCGACCTCCCGACCCAGTGAAGTCAATGGGAACACTGCCATCAACATCCACAAGGCCAAGGCCGTACCCCAAGCATACATAAAGCATACTTCACCCTGACTTTGGACAGAATCCTGCTCTACGTAATGTCTGGCACAGCCCATGCCTCACTTCAGCTGATGGAGAACTTGCACCTCACCACAACATGTAGCTCAAGGGGGTGGGAAAGGAGGGAGGGTTTCAGGCCTTGATTGTTCCTCAGAGTGCTTCACCAGTTGCTCTCATTTACGTCTTATCTCAAGTCTTGTCTGGATACAATTAAGAAGTAAGCCTCTGCACTGATCCAACAAGGTCTGGTCATTCTCCCCTCATGGGGAAATGTGTGGTGCTCAACCAATTAAAATGTTATGGGGAGACATGTTGCCTTCTTACAGCAAAAGTTCATGGAGAAAACAGCAAGTCATCACCCACTGAAATGGCACCTTACACTAAATTTGGCTTCTTTTCTTTACAAGAAGATTACACAGCTGTAAAACAGTCTGACCTATACTGCCAGGAAAAGAACCCCACCCTTTTGGAAGGACACTGATGGGGAAACTGTTGGAGGAAACTTGCTGTTACAAGGGGTTAAGAATGGCTCTGGTCAAGCAAGTGTGGTGGCAAGGCAGAGGTAGCAAGCAGCCACTATGAACAGGCAGGCATGTCCTGCCTGGGGACCATCACCCACAGGCAGAACAGGCCTTCAGAATGGTTTGCTTCAGTTGAGTTGATCTGGATTCAAACTGGCACATCGCAAAAGCCAGAAGGCATCCCCAGCCACTGCATGCTTATGTACTCCTCATCCTGCCTGCTCGAATGAAGACTCAAGCTGAAAGAAGGCAATATTTTGTGTGACAAAGCAGACAAAGAAACACAAGAGGTGTGTCAGGTTTAAACAAGTCTTCCCTTAGCAGTAATTAGCTTCTGTGACCAGGCTTGGAGCACTGACATGCAGAGCATTAGGTCTGCAGTGGCACAGGCCACAACGCAGCATGCCCTTGGTATTGGGGGACTTCCCACCATCCTGGCACTCACAGGAACAGGGATGAGATGGCTGTGTGGGCAGAGGACTTCAGTGCATGCCCAGATCTTCCCTATCCTCTAAACATGGGAGCACCTGAGCCCCGCTGCAGCTCCTGCAAATGCTAGTTTTCATTCTTGTCTCTTTTCTCAGACACGCTGGGTACACATAGCGGCTTGAAGACTGCAGTCACTATCACACAAGCAAAAAGGCTTTCCCAAAACACCCTCAGGGGTAGCACCACCAAGTGAGATCTTGTGAGCCTGTACAGCTTCAATAGGCCTGAGAGACCAGCAAAAACAAGGAAATTCTTCAGGAAGGCTGAAATGCCATTCTTAATCCATCCTGTTATGACTAGGCATTAGGGGAGTCTGAATGGCATGTTCATTGCAGGCATGTTGCAATAGGTAGGCACAATGCGTGACAAAGAAACTCATAACTGTCAAGGTGCCAGGGACACACTGTGGTATACAAAACCACAAGGAGGAGGAGGTCCGTGCATCCTGGTGCTTAGTTCTGATCTACACAGATTTACAGGGTATTACATAAAAAGCTCCACTAAGAGAATATTAAGATTGCAAAGTCAAGCACTGCAGCATTGGGAAATGCCTGCAAACCTCCATACCCACCTTGGATGTTTGCATTATGATACAACCCCCAGTTACACAACCGCATACCATTTTCCCCTGAACAAACTCACACCGTTCTTTGTTCTAAGCTACCTCCTCCACATTCCTCCTCTACCTCAAGTCCTGCTCATCACTGCTCCATTTCTATCCTGCCCCTTTTTCCTCTCTCCTGTCTCAGCAGCAGGCTGCAGAGCACAGTGGAGACCATCACCCCACTGGCTCTGTGAGTAGGGAAAACACCTGCAAAAAATCCTTGCTCTGCTTCAGGCTCAATGTGCACAATACTGCTTCAGTTTGGCCAGTAAGGAGCCAGGGATGGAGCACACCCAGTGGAGACTGTCTTCAATTCAATTACTAACTTCTTCAGGAAGCCTCCACTGTGCACATCTTTGGAAAGGCACTTCTCTGACATAGGGCTTGAGCATGTCACAGTTTCTTGATTAGAAGATGTTCCCTGACCTGCTCCCCTGCAAACCCTCTGCAAACAGTATACACATTGCATTGCTCTAACTTTTGAGCCCAAGTTCAAAACAGCTACAAACAGCATCTTAACAGCCTAAAGTGTCCAAAACCATTATTGAGGGCATTGCAAACCTGCTGTAGGGAATAATATTCCTGCAGCCTCTTACCTCAGCCTGCCACTGCAATCTGAGGGGGGCAGGATGACTGAGAACAGAACCCTCTTACAACCCTTCAAAGATCCACATGGGAGAGTGAACTGCTCAGAAGTGATCATGACACACGCTCCAGAGCATCAAGTCTGCTTGACAGTCACAGCTGTGGACCTGCTGCCCATGCTCTGTGGCAGCCAGCTGAGCCAGGCACTCATTTGAGCAAGGAGCACCTTTCCCCCTGCCCCTGATGGATGTTAGCAAGCTGCTAATAGAAAAAAAGCCTGTCTTCAAGAGTTAGACAGCACCAGAGAAATAGCAATGGCACAAGTATTTTTACCTTCACATTGTAACACCCAGACAGGGTGGAAGTTCTGGGGCTGCACTATTTGCTGGGGGCAGAAGTCTAACAAAGAAAGCTATTCTTTCTCCATTATCAACCTGGCAAACACTTGGACCCTAAGCCATTATTTGGGAGGCAAAAAGCCTCCAAGCATCCAGTGGAAGCATTTGCCATTTTATTTTCAGTGCTTCTTTTTCCACACAAGACTTTCCTTTATCCCCCAACTATGCCATCAAGGGCAATCCTGTCTTAAATTCTGTAACTAAAGAACAAACAACAAAACCTTTGCTCCTAGCCTCATAAAGCATTGGCCAAGTTTCAGCACCAGACTAAATTGTCATCACTGAGATATCAGCTGCCAAATTCCCACCCCTCACGTGTAGACTAAGCAAAACACACTCTGCACAGCCAGGGAGGGGCAGGTTTCTGTTCAGGGCTAGGGAAGTGGAGTCCCGCTCCCAGCCTGCTGTGAAGGCAGAGCCAACCCTGCCACAGCACAGCTGAAGCCAGAGCCAGCACCAGGAACTGCCACCCCTGCAGTGGTACTGACCAACACAATCAAGTATGATGGCACATGGGGACAAGATGCTGGAAAGCACCACCAAACACAACTCACCACTTTCTGTAGTGACTCCAACAGACTGGAGTTACAGATCTAGGAGGGGATGTTCAACCAGGGCAAAGGAAGTCTCAGGGGACTCAGTTTGCCAGAGGACAGTGGGACATGGTCAAGTGTCACCTGTAGCCAAAAAGCTAGTTTGGGATGCTTCTTTCCCATGACTCTGCTTTCTAGCTAATCCAGATCCAGGTCTAACCCCACTCAGTCTATCACAAAAGCCTATTTAGAGCAAAAAAAATTTTTTTTTTTTTTTTTTTTTAAAGTATGATGTAAAGGGGTGGAAGAAGAGGCTTTCAGCACCCAAGGTGCAGCTAACTTACATTCTTGCCTGCAATTATTCTATGCACCAAGGAGTCAGCCAACTATGCTGAATATCCACGGGCAGAGGGCTCCACTGACTGGCCCCAAAGAAAGGTTTACAGTGACTCTCCTGCAAGCTAGAAGCTGAATGTTATCCTTGAATTCAGGCAGAGACAAGTCTCAAGGATGCAAACTGCAAAACTGGCCTTTTAGTTCTGCATAATGAATTTCTTTAACTAAGTCATTAAGAATCAGGCTTGAAATACTCATGTAATGCTCTGTAACTGCTTGAGGAGACACTTCGCTCAGGGAACAATAACAATGTCATGGATTCTGCCTAGCAAAATACAGTTGCATCAGAGTTAGCTTCAACTCCACTGTTTACATGCCACTGCAATTCAAAACAGTTGTGTCCTACCCAGTTAGTATAAAGAAATTACACATAATGTTTGGTTATGTCTTAATCTGTAATTGTGCCACAGATGCACAGATCTCCCATGGTAATAGGTCTCAGAGGCTGCTTTAGTGCCATCCAAAAAGAACAGCTACCTTACACACTATTTGCATGCAGGCTGGAGGCTTGTATTGCCAAGCAAGTTTGCTCCCATCTCCAGAAGGGTCAGGCTCTATACTCTACACAGTATAATACCAGAAAACACACTGCCCCTGCTCAACTAGTATCACTCCTACTAGGAAAGGATCCCCAAGGCAGCTACCTAGCTGGAAACCAGGCATTGGGCCTCACAAGTGTTGGACAGGCTTAGATACTAAGAAAAAGATACCACAGTACAAACAGAAATGTCCACACTGCCCATCACATACTGCCCACAGCAATGAGCAGCCAAAGCCCTGGTACAGCAGAGAAGCCGTGAATCACCTTCCCATGACACACTGCAAAAAGCCAGCTCTTGGGCCAGCTCCTTCCCATAGATCAGGCCAGTTGGCCCATACGTGATGAGCTGTTTTGGACAAAAAGCGTCACATCTGATTGTTCCTCACCTCAGGCTGTTACCAAACCCAGGCAGTTATGTCCCAGGCTAATCTACATCACACCAGGGCCAGGGACTACTAAAGTTCTTGGGAGATACTGGTTTGGTTTAAACTGAGAGTTGCCATATTTGTGCAGGAGGCCAGAACCTGTGATACCAGTTGGTAAAGCAGCACCACGTCTCCAGCAGAAAGTGGGCAGTGTTTGCATGACTGAGCTTAAATTCCCCCAAGCACTCAGGTTATTTGTTGATTGTGTTTAAAATAGGGCGAGTTTCAGTTCGGTGTCTCCACCAGGTTGCCATGCCGTTTGTGTATAAACCACTCCCAACACAAGGCCCAACTTCTGTCAGGGATGTGCATACACCATCATTACTATTTCCCCAGACTGGCTGCTTCCTTCCAGTCTATAACACAAGAACGATGCTGAATCTCATTCCTCTGACAGTGTTTGGCAGGGAGTTCCTACGAGGGAAAGTGACTCTGCCGAGTCGGACAGGATTGATCCCACCCACCCTGTGTAATTCTTGAGCAGCACATCCAGTGTCCCAGACCTTCGGTTTACAGTCTGGCCAGATGTATGTTGTCATTAAAAGCCAGCTTTTCCTCTGTGTGCCTCCCTACAAAAGGGAAGTCCCTTAGAAACTGTCTTTTGCACTGCCTTTTCAACAACACTTACCTTGTCTCCTTCCTCAATGTCACAAATTTTCTCCAACGTTGAAGGGTTGTAGGTGGGGAACTTCTTTCCACTTGTAGACTCATGCCATTCATTGTTAATAAATATCTGAAGAGAGAACAAGAGGAGTGGGATGGGGAGGAGAAAAAAAAACTGATGTAGACAATGCAAAAAAACCACAAGTACTCCTCAAAGGTCCCGAGGCTCTTCAATTTCCATTGATGGCAGTCAAGCATGTTCAGTCTCTCTCCCAGGGAGACCGTTTGCGATACAGACAGCATTTATCCAAACTAGAACCTGAGCCAGAGAACAGACGAAAAAGCCTTCGTGCACCCAGTTAGTTTTGAGGAAGACAGAGGATGGGGCCCACACAGTATAACACCATAATTTGGCAATGAGAAACAGACAGTTTTTGAAATACATCTCCATGGGAACAGCAAGCAGACACCAAGAGAAACTCGTATGGTTCAGGCAAAAGGAGCCCCTTGTTACATGCTACAAATGAAATGCCAGCATACAATATTACTTGGTTGTTTGTATCCTGCCCTGGGCTACTTCCACGACTTGCCCCCTGCAGCACTGTCCGGAGGAGGGCAAGTACTGGCTTAGTTCTACCCCACCATGCCTTGCCACGGGCTAGATCAAGCCTCCCACATCACTTGGAGTCGTCTGTGACAAGATTTAAGTGTTTCAAAATATTGCATTTCCAGAGCAAGAACAAACAGTCCCAGTGTTGCGTAACTGAAAATGCATTAAATACTAGAGTGTTGTTACTCACTGTAAACAGAACATGAATACCTATATACAATGAATTGATTCAACATGCATCTTACCCACACTGTGATCTAACTTGGCAGTGTTATATTTTATAAATATACTTCAAGTAAGATTAGATGAAGTAATCTTTATTAGTAGCCTGTTAGCAACTGTAAGCTAGTACTTTTACTTGGAAGTCATCCACATTTACAATCTTGTTTATGAGTCGCTACACACCACCAGGAGATTAATGTTGCATCCCTTACATTCAGAATTCCCACTGCTTTGGGTCATAGTTTTCTTTCCTTGGGCAGCTTTTTTCCTGAAAGCAGTTTCTCCTGACTATTTCTGCAAAAAGCATCTGAGATGTAACCAGCATAGAAGCTGCACTTTTGGACCCACCTGTTTCAGACAGGCAGAAAAAAAGAAAATCTTGGAAAAAAGTTGTCAAGTGAAGTCACAAGAAAAGATACGTTAGAAATATTAACTTGACACTAATGCTCCCAAACTACCTCTGTTATCCAAGTGCTGCATTTTAACATTTACGCATTTTAACTTCAGTTTTCCTTTGTTTCACTAATAAAGAAAGTAATATTATAAATGTGGGTGATACGACAGGAACTGTAAAATTACAGCATCAGGTATATCCTCACAAACTAAGGATTGGGGAAGGATACCATTCTTCCTCCACATTCAACATTAATTCTATGTGAAAGGGTTGGGATGGGAAAGCGATGTTGCTATAAGTAGTAAAACACAAGAGTGACAGGATCAGGCTGTTTTAAATGTAACATATATGCTGGCATCATTCTGGGAATCACACCACATAGCCCTAGTCTTTGGTGCCAGGACTTGAAATCAAACAGAACAGTGTATCAGCCGTTCATGCTTCATACTCAGGATTTGGGACACGGGATTGTGGACAGATCACTTCCATCACACATCCATGACAAGCATTAAGCTGCTCTATAAGTAAGATCTTTGTTGAAAATTTTTCCTCTCCTGCAGCCCCGTAACTGGTAGAACCGAAAATAAAAATCTCCGCTAAGCAGACGAAAGTGTGCCGTCAGCTGTAAACATCTGGTGAAACTCAGAGCTTGTAGAAAACCCCTTGCAGTTTTATGAAAACTGACTGTGGCTCATTATTTTCTCAGATGCACCAGGAGCATCAGATCAAATGTCAAATTCACACTTTTAATTAACATTGGTTTCCACTTTTAAGAGACTACCTTGATACCTTCAGTGCACAGAGTCTCTGGCAAAACTCTAGCGAATAAAAAACGCATGTTTTAAAACATACATGGCTGCAGGATCAGATCCCTAAGGAGTATTTAAAAAAGTGTTCACAACAATAAAAATAACAAAAAACAGAACATTTGGATATTTAAGAAGAACTCTAATGGCCGTGTCCATTTTGGATGCAGCAAAGAGCTGTTTGTGCAGCATTACGCCATTCTGCAATCAGCAGCTGCAGATCCAATTTGCTGCTAAATGCAAGTTTATCTTACAAAGAAAAAGTAGATAAATTTGGGATGTTAAAAATTAATCTAGTCCAGTGATTACCACTAATTGCTAATCTGTTTCAGTACTTCAGATGCATAATTCAAATCAACACCTCACTGGATAAGCTATTGCTGTTTACTCCTTCTCACTGCAAGAGAACGAGCTTCAAGTTTTGCTTTTTCTTTTTTTTTAATACTTAATACAGAAATGTAGCAGTAATTAATATACTCATTCAGCCCCTCCAGCTCTTTTAGTCCAGCCACATAGTTCAAATTATGGCAGTCAAGGCTGCCTAGCAGCACAACCAGCCAGGATATTTTCCCCACTGCGCAAGACAGCGGGTCAGGCTGTTGTGGAACAAAAAGCGCCTCGGCTATTGCAGAGCTACGGCTGTGTTAGGGAGCAGGGATTTCTGCAGCGGTGCTCAGCTCCACACCAATGCCAGCCTCACCTCAGAGACAGAGTAATCATGCTCAGGAGCCTTCAGTTAAATCTGAAAGGTCAGGAGCAACCCTTTAAAGGTCATTTAAAGGGAAGATCAATGGAGACCAGAGAGATATGGGTTTGTGTGGGCTTGTTGCCTGACTCCTCATCCTGCAGGGAGGCCATGGAGGAGCTCCGTTGGGACGGCGAACCACCAACAAGATGTGCGTGAACACCACTCCTCTTCGGGAGCTGCGGGGTGGCCCGATCCCATCACAGAGCCCTTTTGCAAGGCCCAGTCCTGCAGGACGTTGGCCCTCCTCCACGCTCCCTGCATTCACCAGGACCCAAACCTGTCCTCTGGCACCGACCCCCCCCCCCCCCAGCAGCACCCCATCCCACCACAGGGGAGCTTCACACCAGGCCAGGGAAGGATGAACAACCCAGGCAAGCAGCTTCTTCGCAGATAAAGCCCTTCTTGCCTCTGCCCGGGCTCACCCCATCCAAATCCAATTTCACTGAGCGCTAACGTGATGCTAAAAGCATTTACCGGGTCAGTTTGCAAGAGCTGCATGGGGCACTTGGGAAGATGGCCGTCAGGGTGACCGGGAGCGGACAGGCCAGCACGGCACCGCAGCCCTCTCACAGCAGGCTGGCCACTGATCGGCCTGCCACACGGCCAGGGAGAGGTGCCCGTGGGCACCTGGGACAGAACCACAGGTTTCGTGGTGGTTTTTTGGTTGTTTTTTTTCTTTCTAAAAAAATGGTGGTTTCTTGGGCTTTAGGGACTGGGGCAACAGCAGCTCCCCTAGAAACGCCATGGTCATCTGCTTGCTCCAGTCACTCAACCACACTCGCATCCCCATAAGCCTACCATGTAGGGCGGCAGGAGGAATAGAAAAAAAAAGTAAGAAAAACAGCACAGAGGGATAAAATTTTACATTACAAAAATAATACTTCACCACGAGCCTGACTCCACCAAGCGCCGGCGACGCCACGGCGGCGAAGCCCACCGCCCACCTCCCCTCGCCGGCTCACCTTGGTGTACTTCACCTCCAGGCTCCGCAGGGGCCGCGGCAGCGGCGGCACTTTCCTGTCAGGCTGCCCGTTCTCCACCGCGCCGTTGAGGGCGGCCATGGCCCCGCCGTCGAACCCGCGCCGCCCTCTGCCGCTAACAGCCCGCGGCGCCGCCTTAAGAGCGGCGCGCGCCGGGCGCCGCCGCCCACCCCCATTGGCCCCCGCCCCGCCCCGCCCCGCGCCCCGCCCCCGCCCGCGCCCCGCCCCGTCGCGCCGCCGCCGCCGCCGCCGCCGCCGCCGCCCTCAGGTAACGGGCGGCGCCGCCCCGCCGAGGCCTCGCCGAGGCCTCGCCGCCGCCGGCAGGCCGGGGGGCGCCCGCGGGCCGCGCCCGCCGCCTCGGGGCTCCCCGCGGGGCCGTGGCGGGGGGCGGGGAGGGCCCGCGGGGCGGCGGAGCGCTCTGCTCGGAGGTTGGCCGTCGGTCGCGGCCTCTCCCCTGGTGAGGGCAGCGAAGGAGGGGGGCCCTGCCCCGGCCACCCGGGGGGGTCGGGGAGCAGGGCAGCCACCCCGGCTTCTCCCAGAGGGTGGCGTGGGAGGACGTGCCGTCTGCTGCCTCCTGCCTCTGCTTCCCACGGCAACCTGCCCAGAAGTCGGTCTCTCCGCGGGAACACCTCCGCTCTCCCCAGGCACGGTGTGGGTGTCAGGGAGTGGCTCGTCTGGAAGGCTCTCCCCTCACCGCTCACGTTACCTCCTCTGCTGCCAGCTACGAGGGCCTTTCTCTGCCGCTCCCGGTGCCCTGACTTCCTTACCCCAACCTGCACCCCCCTGTCCTTCGCTCAGTGCCTCTGCAGAGCTTCCCAGGGCTGATCAAGAAGAGAAGGAAGAAGCGTTACATCGAATGTCTGCTGTGCGGCTGACAGCGACGCCTCCGCATCCTCGTGTGCATACCTGAGTCTGGGACCAGTTTGACCACCCGTTTGACTATCCCAGTCAAAGGACGTCAGCCTACTGGGGCAGGAGCAGGGCCTTCAGTTGAAACCTCCTGCAACGACAACCAAAATACTTGTGTCCCGCACAGTCAACCTCCAGCATGGTGTTCATAGTAGCGTACTCCGAACGTTGAGAAAGATGCTGTCTTTCAAGAAGTCCTAAAGGATATGGAACATGTCTGAAGTGACAGATCTAGGCTCTGTGCCTGAACAAGTTCATTATGTATTGCTTAACTTCATTCTGAATAAAATATGTGTAAGTCTTTGCAGGCTGGGGGCCAGGACACTAGGAGCACCCTTACACCCCCACACACATGGAAGATAATACAACATATTTTCCATATAACAAGTGGCAAGATGCCTGAAGTTATCTTACAAAATGTTTCACAGAATCTGTAATCCCCAGCAATAGTCAGCACTTTGCTGTTAGAATGCTTAAAAATGCTCAGTGCTTCCAAAGGCAGATAGCCTGTGATATCATAGCGGTAGAAGAGTTAGTGCTGATTCAGAAGGGAAAGTACCACTGATGAATCAAACCCCACCTCCTGCAGCTTGCAGGATATTCATGGAGGTCCTCTGCCCAGGTGAAAGCCTGTCTGATGGTGTTTGGTTCCTGACAGCTGCCAATAACACAGAGGAAGATATTCTTTTTTCCCCACAATCTACATATCTTTACCAGACAAATGACTGAATTGATTTCTATGAACTGTTAATATTGAAGGACTCATCCTGCCTAGCAGTTGCAAGATGAAATTTTCTCTTCAGATGGGAAGGTGCTTCAGTTATAAATAATTTGCGGGAATATCCTTGTATGCAATGGCAGAATCAAATGAGAAGATTAAGGGATGTATTACAACAGCAGAAACGTTATTTCTAAGCTGTCTGGTTTTAACTGTCCAGTTGCTATTTCCCACAAAAGCTACAAAAACATCAAAGCTAGAAGAATCTCTTAACCAAATCCCAACGTACTCCTAGTCCCAATAAAGAGGAGTTTGGATCCAAGCTATCCTTAGATGTCATCAACAAAACTACAAGGTGACTGATAGGATGTGCAAGTTGAAGTCTGAGACAGAAGACATTTCTGTCTATTCTCTCTGGAAAAGACATGGTCACTGTTCCATTCTAGGGCCAGTGGCATGGTCTGGCAACAGAACTTTTTTGGGCCTCTAGTAGTTTGCCTTTTCTGGTTTTACCAGAACATATCACAACACTATAGGCAATAATTTGGTAGTTCGAGTATCGGGGAGCAAGGAGGAAATCGTTACAGAGGTGACACAATATCGAGAGAATTTATACATTTCTGTCTGTATTTTGCCCACAGAAACGGTCAGCTGAAGTGGAAAGTACTCTTGTAATTAGAGGACAAAGCATCTGGATGAGGGGAAAGGTGAATAAGAAGTTCCAGGACAAGTAGCGTCTAAAGAGTCATTACAGTGGGTTGTCTCGTGTGGAATGACCTTGTCTCTTACATCTCATGAGGTAGATTTTTTACAAGACATTCCTGGGAAAATTATTTTAGGCATTATTGCCTCTTTGAGTGAATGGTGCAGTGTGAGATGATGTATCTAAGGCAAAAGTACCACATGCAGGGGTTGGGGGTGTGTAAGCCTTTTAGAAGGCTGTATGAAGTGAATGAATTGTGAGTCAGTGACATATGAATGAGCTGAAATAATAAACTTTAACCAATATACATAGCTGTATGCAATGTTTCCCCTAGTAACGTCACAAGAAGAGTAACAAAACGTTCCACCGTCAAAGAGTTTTGCAGACACTGACTGGTCCCTTGTTGGGCAAACTCAGTCCTACCGTAAACAGGAACAACTCCACCAGCCTCAGGAGGTGTGTCTTTTGTCGCTGGTGCTTATATCAGATCCACAAAGGTGGAAACGCTCGCTCCTCCAGACTGCCGAATGGTGAGCTCAGCAGGAGATGCCCTAAAAGCAACAGCAGAGCCCCGATCAGAACAAGTGAGAGGCGTTTTATATTAATTCCCATGCTCCAGGAGGGCCATGCCACCATTCAGAGAGAAGCATTGAAAAAAATGGGGTTTACCTAAGTTTGTAACAGTTGATAAATGTGTCAGAAACAGACGCAAGAGGAAAAGCGTCTGTTAATGAAAGGTCACATTACTATTGAGTCACCCTGTTATGTTCCACTGTTGCAGCAGTGTTTGCAGAGATGTCTGCAATATGTATCCTTAACCTGCTGCACTGACTGCGATAGCTGTGAATTCCCTGGTACTGCGCTTCTCTGCAGAGCTGTATCTCACAGAAAGTTCCTAGACTGTGAGTACAACAGCTCTTCTCTGCCAGCCAGCACAAAGATTGCCTTTCCTCTGTTGGGTCAGACATGTACACTCTTAAATCTGCCACCATGAATTAGACCTGACCACACTTTTCTGTGCCTGTCTGTCTGTGCCAGTCTCTCTGTGCCAAGAACAGTCACAGAACATGTTCATGCTATGGTGTAGCTGTCTCCTATCTGCTATGGATGCCAAGGGTCTCTGCAGGAATTAATTTCTCAGACTTACCCACCACATTTAACCATAATGAAGGGACTATTGCTGGTGGTAACTCCTCCTCCAAGTACACTCTGCTCCTGTTTGCATGTGCCTTATGTCCTGTCTCCACACCGGGAGTGCAGGGGGGTTGTATCCAGCAGATCAGTGAAGACGTCTCCAGATCACCTAAGACCATGATGTTTCTGGGCAACTTCGGCATCCTGCCCCATGGATGAAGACGGATTTGGCAGTGGGGCACATACTCGCGTACAGGATGGTGATTTGCCCAGCCAGCAGTGGCGTAGCCATTGAGAGCTGCTGTACAAGTTGATCAGTTGATATTTCAGTGATATTTTGCATCGAGACCTCAGCCTATGCTTCAAGCGGACCAGAAGTCCCATAGCTCTGTAGAGTAGTTAACATGGCACAGAGCCAAAGCTTATTCCGCTTATTTTACATATACCCTGAAGCACATACACTCACAAATACACGTGTGAAACAATATACTCTAAAAGGCTGCACACTCCAGCATTCAACAGCTAGGAGAGATCAGAATTTGCCTGGGTTTGTGCATCTTGATGAACTGTAATTGAGTTATCCATGCCCTTTTCCTACAGACATCCCCCTCACTCTGCATTGGCAATGGTTGCTGCTCCTGAGTGAGCAGCTCCCCTCATGATTTATTCTCCTCTTGTTTAATGTGCAGCGATGGGGCTTTTTATGGCCTGTTATTCAAAGTGTTCTTTGGGCACAAAATTATTCATTTCCATATGGTTTTTCCATGGTGCTCATGACAGCAGCGTCTGAGTGTTTCACACGCAGTACTTCCTTTTCCAATAATTTTGAGAGGATGCTGACCTTATATTATCAGTGAGGAAAGAAGGCAGGCAGCGATGAAGTAAAAAAAGGGTCTTCATAATTTTGGATTCCCGATGTGAGTCACCTACGGGCTGAGTACTTTAGATGACAGGCATTCGGAGCTCAGCTCCCACTGAGCTCAGCTACGGCAGTAATTGCACAACAAGCCGGATCTGAAGATCTCCCACTAAACACCCAGATAAGGCAGAACGCGCAGCAAGCTGGGTATTGCTGCCCAGTGACTTTAATCTGGGAATTTTCTTCTTTTTCTGTACCAGATTTTGTAAACTTACTATTCCTGTAACTTTGTTTTCGGTGGGTAGTTTTCTAGGGTTTGAGTTCATTTTTCTAAGCAAACTTAAAAATCGTAAATTTCATCACTCTTGATCAAGTTCACCACAATATGGGTTAGCAGCAGCATGGATTGTTTTGAACTATGATATGATTGGCATTTTACAGGCCCCCTGGTAGCAGTAGTGGACTGTTTAATTGATACAGGCTGGCCATTTGAAGGGAGCGAGACTGTGCTTTGCCAGTGAGTTTGGTTTTGGTTTGTTTTTCCAAATATTCTCTGGCTGCAAAATCCCAAGATCCATTCCAGACCCCAGAAACAAGTGGGGTCTAGTGAGCTCCCTCAACCTGGTCCCGTCTTACCAGGCTGGCTTCTTTATTCCAGACGCAAAGAATACAAAGATGGAGAAACAGTCCCTTAGATACCCTTTGGAAGAAGCTATTTAGTAACAAAGGCACCTATTTGCTTATTTACTTGTCTAAACAATTACGTAGCTACCTGATGGTAATTACTGCTGCTTAAAAGTTTGGCTTTTACAGAGATTTTTGCTGAGTTCATTCAAGACAAACCTGTTCAGCTGCCATATAAAACAAGTAAGAGAAATGGTGATAAGTGAACTGCTGCCTTCAGCTGTGAAGGACATTGCAAATGACACAAAATTAATTTAAAAGTCTGCCATTTTATACCAGGACAGGTTCTACTCAGTTTATCAAAGTATTCACATGCAATTTCAAAAGGATTGGAATCCAGACAGATGCCTTTTTAAAAAAAAAAAAATCAGACTGTCATGAAGATCTTTTGGATATTGTATGTATTATGTGGGGGGGTTTAAGTTAATCCAACCTTACTTGGGCTGTGCTGAATATTAGTGGAGAAGAGTTGTACGCATTGGATGCATCTTGGAGTCTGATGCAGCCTTACCCCATGAACTGACCACTCCCCCAGTAGTTCTATCGCCTGTCTCGTGCCCTGTAGGTTAAAGTTTCCATTTTGACATACCTGGGGCTGAAGAAGCGTTTCTTTTCCCATTCCTCTCCACCATCACAAAATTTGTCAGTAAAGGTGAAGAGAAGCAGTGCGAGATATTATGACATGCTATTTGTGTAAGCATTTGTAATCCTAAATATGACCTCATGATGCAAACCAGGACTTTGGTGGCTCAAGACAAAACACAGTCTTCTTATAGTTTGCACTGTAATTACTTCATGAAGCAAAATCCTCAATCAAATTAATTTTCTTCATGCATATCATAGGTATTAAACTGTGAGTGTGCACCAGGACTGGCCTTTCCTTTAGTTTGCTTGGCTCCAAAAGTAAATTGGAAAAGGAAATTGGCAAGGAAATAACAAACAGCTGAACATTTTGAAGCCTTTTATATTAAAACAACTTCTATTTCCCCTTGCCTTCACTTCTTCCTGCCAGGTCTAGCACTGGAAGATGAGGAGAGTGGGAGCAGGAACAGAAGCAAGTGCATGATAACCTACTAAGATAGCGTCTGTGCTGTGAAGAAGTTCAAGGACCTGTTTCATTACAAACCATTCAGTGTGTCTGGCACCGCGGAGTCGATGGGAACCACTCCCTGCATTGATCTAGCGATGCAGACCTGAGGATTATTTGCCTACAAACAGCTCTGGTTTGCAGGATTGGCAAATGAAAAAACAAATATGTTTGTTTTCTCCACAGATCATGTTGCTTCCTACTTTTTCTTGGTAAGAGGCATTTGGGGCCGGTGCCCAGGTTTTGGAAGCGTTGGTTGCCTAGTCAGGAACTGAGGAGCCTAAAATGTGCTTTCTTCTTCTGCTCCTTCCTCCCTGTCTCTTTGTTCTCACTCATCGTCACATCTGTTCTGGGCCCAATGCCCAACAATTCTGCATTAACGCCTCAGTACACACAGGCTTGCACAGCTGAACAGTTTGCAGTGCAATGTACCCAGTGCCATCATGTCTTCCCAAATCAGGTTCCTGCAAACAATTTTTGTTTACGGGAAGAATCATTTGGCTCCGTAATGCTACTTGTGAGCTGTGCCCAGCTGACTCTAGCCACTTCAGGTCTTCCCAGAGAAATGGTTTTGCAGGGCACAGTCACGAATCTAGAAAATGCAGAACAGAGCAGGTAAACAAATATCCTTAAAGAAGATATCATCTCAGGCCTTGATCCTGCAAACTCGCACGGGCTTAATGTTAAGCACATGAGCAGTCCCAGATGACTTCAGCAGAGCGACTCACATGCTTACAGTGCATAGCATGTGCCAGATTGGAGCCTTTATGTCTAATTGCAAAATAAAAGGCAAGTCTCCCGGTTCTATCAACTGTAATGAATTGTTATTAACAGCACATTTTAAAATAGCCGTGGGGCAGATCCCAGGCAGACCCACTGGGGATAAAGTGATGTGGGCTTGTTGCAACAGAACCTGCAAATACTTTTTCTTGGACAAAACACCGTGCCAGTCATACGAAACGCTAACACTGCGGAGGTTGTTTTTATAGGCTTTGACCTGTGCAAGGCTTTTTTTGTGCTTAGTCTTCGCGCAGTCCCTCTCTTTAGCACCTTTTGCGTTGAATTCTGCTGTTTGAACCAGGAGTTGGAAAACTCCTCTCCTCCTAACCTCGGGGGTACTTTCTATACAGATTTGCTGATTCCACAACGTCCCAACATACCTTGACGAGCCACGGTGGAACGAACCCAATCACGGCACATGCCCGCCAGGCTCTTTCGCACCAGGTCCGCATCCACGACCCTGGCCTGCGGGGTCCTGTCCGTGTCCCCTCCGGTGAGGGGGGGAGCAGCACAATAGGAGACATTGTGTCCCGCCGTCCCGCAGCAGAGCCCCGGCGAGGCGGGGGACAGACGAATCTGGGGGCACACACACACACACACACACACAAAAAAAAAAGAAAGAGAGCGAAACCCACCCAGGTTTGCATGCTTGCATGGCACGCCTGTTAATGAAGAGCCAGCCCCGGGCCCTCATTAAGAGGGCCTCGGCGTGGACACCCCGCCAGGGCCGTGCCCCCGTCCGCTGCCCGTTTGCAGCCCCGGCGCCCCGACAATACCGGCGGTTTGAGGGCAGAGCCGCGGTGCTGCCGCGCTCAGCGGGCGCGGAAAGTTACGCGGCCTCTCCGGGCTGGCGTTTGCACCTGGGGCTGCCGCGGTTTAATGGACTTTAACACATGCAAACAAGAGCTTTTGTTGGCGGGCACAAAAGCTGCCCCCGGCGCGGGGCTCTCCCCAACACTGCCCGCATTGTTTCCCCTCCGCTGCTTCTTGTCACCCTCCTTGTCAGAGTTTAATGAGGACAACGAGATTTCGCAGGCTCATTTCGCACTTCAGCAACTTTCTAACACTTTCCTAACGAGGGAGAAGGGGCAGGAGAGATCGAGGGCGCAGGGGAGGAGCCGTCCGGGCCCGGCTCCGTCCCCGCGGGCAGAGACCCGCATCCCCGGGGCCGGGGCCGGGGCCGGGGCAGGTGCGCTCGGCGGCCGGGGCTGAGCCGGGATGCGGGGGCTGACCCCGGTCTTCCCGGGGCCGGGGGCTAGAGGGGAGGCTCGGCACCCTGCCATCGCCCCGGCTCAGCCCCTTCCAGCCCAACCCCGGCACCTCGACGTGGCTCGATTAAAAAAACCGATTAATCTCGCCGGGTTTAAGCTCAGCCGGGAGGGTGGGGGTGGTGACGGCGGGGTGTGTGTGTGTGTGTGTGTGTGTGTGTTCCCTGGGGTGCCCGCAGGAGCAGCGAGGCTCCTGGGCTCTGGGACCGAGGTGGGCAGCGGCTGGGAGCGTCCCCACGGCTCGCAGCTCGGCTCTTCCCCCGAGCAGGTAGCTTTCCCCGGGTACCGGCTCCGCGCTTTCTGGGCCGGAGCTCCGCAGTTTTCTCACCTCCCCGCCGTCCTCGCTGAAGCCGAGCATCTCTCCTAAAGGAAAGCAGCGGAGTGGGGGTGGACGCCCGGCTCCTCTCCCACGTCCCCGGGGCAGTTTCTCCCCACCCCGAGGGCACCGGGCACCGTCGCGGCGTCACCGAGCAGGGCCAGCCCCGATGGTGCGGTCGGCTGACATCGCTCAGCGCGTTTCGGTGCTCCGGGGCGGGGGGGAACGGGGGGTCGCGGGGACTCGCGGGCCGGGGGATGCGGAGCCGAGGCCGGTAAAACTTCCCGAATTCTGGATTTGCACAATGAAAAGCAAAGCCGTCGCTTTTCCCAACGGGCCGCCGCTTTTCCCAACGGGCCGCCGCCAGGCCGTGTCCTTCGGGGGGGGGTTAACTGCTTTTGGTTTTCGGGAAGCGATCCCCCCCACTCCCACCCCCCGGTCCCCAAACGCGGACATCCCCCTCGGGCTGGTCTTATTTCTCCCTCTCTAGATAGCCAACGGTCGCAGGCAGGTCGCGGCTGCGGTTTGCGGTGTTTTGGATGGAGATTTCGGGGAGGATTTGCCTTTAGCCGTTGCAAATCCCCGTCTCTGACTCCTGTTCCCACGACCGAAATCTCCCCCCTGCTTTTTTTCTTACTTCCCTCTTCTGTGCGTGTGAGAAATTTGGAAAACTCGAGAAGTCGTTTAATGCAAAGGGATTTTAAAACACCAAAGTATGCGGTGAAAGGAAAAAACCCACCCCAACCGCTTAATTAGATATTTACCGAAGGAGCCATTACAGCCTGCTGGGTATAACACAGAGTTTATAAGTTCTCTGGCCACAAAGAAATTCAGTAATTACTTTTTTTCTCCCTTACAATGGGATGGGTTAAGGATGGAGCGTGATAAACTTAACTCTGTTCCTGGGCTTTTTGCAGATTAGACTTTGGCATTCGTTGGTAAATACCAAGTGAATGGAGACTGTGTGACCACAGTCCCTTGAATTAGGGACAAACATTTCCTCTGTGCATTTTAAATAATGCTACTGCCAAATATTTTGTTACCAGAGATCATTATCCTTTGAATGAAAACTGGAGGAGTAAAGGCATTGGTTTTGTCTTTGCTGGTGTGGAACAGACTATATGATATCTAGAACAGCAACAAGCTTTCACAAATTGCTATATGATTTCTACTGCCAGGTTCTGTGATATTGGATACGACATAAAAATAAAAAAGCCAGGCAGATAGACACAGAAACTCACAGAAACCACCTGTATATTTTGTTTCAAAGGAAAATCTCAGCTATTGTCTTACTGGCCCTGGTTCTGTTAGGCCTTGGATCTGCTTAATCTTTAAAGCTATTCAAACAAATTGAATGATACAAGGCAAGTCTCCTATAATTAATCCGGATTCTTGAATTTTGATACAAACTTTTATGTAACCGAGAAGTTTCTCCCTTTTCCTTGCAAAGACACTAAATAGACACTAAGTCCTTCTGTCAAGAGCGCTACCATGAACAAAGTTAAAAGGAACAAACCTGGAAATTTTCCCTTCATGAGGAAGAAAGGGAGGCATATTAGAAAGAGATGCAAACATAAAGTCATGGGAGAGCCGGTACTGGTGTCTGGACAGAGACCAAGGTTTAAAGCGGCCTGTATGCTACAAACTGCCCGAACATGAACACAGAAATTGCGAGTTGTCCCAGGCAAAGCTTTTGAAGGATGTTATTTTGTCAGTTTATCTGAACCTCACAGGCTCTCAGTGCTGGCACTCAAAGGTCTCATTTGAACCTTTTGAAATGTTTGTCCTCTCACTGCTACAGTCCAAAGAAAATGGAAACGATGCCATTGCGTATGGAAGAACTCCTGACAGTAACGCTGAACGGCCACTGCAGATGATGAAGCTTCAGCTGCGGTCTGCCCCTTCTCATGTTATGAAATTTGCTCTCAGTATTTGGCAGAACTACTCCAGAACGCATACTTTGCAGAGCTATGCATCCTGTGATGAGGCATTGCTGAAATCCCCCAACGTATGACTCCCTTGTAGGAGTCAGTATTTTATCTGGATTATCAGGAAAGGAAGAAGGATGTATTTTCTCTTTTTTTTTTTTCTTTTTTTTTTTTCTTCTGTGACATGGGCTGTCTGTCCTATGACTTTAGTGGAAAATAAAAATGCAGAGAAAAGCCTGTAGGCCTGGACCTGCTAAGTAACTCATAGGTTGCAGATACAATTTCCACTGAGGCCACTGGTAAAATCCTCACAGACCCAGCACAGACTCAGTTGGTGTGGGCAAGTCTCCAGGTTACCTCACAGCAGATCTATGCCCGACAGCCCCTGCTTTCTGACTCTTTGGCTTTCCTCCCCCTCTGCAGATTTTTCCTTTAATCAGGTAAAATGCAGCAAAAGAATGAAAACCTTTTGGGTTTTGAAGCTGATGTGCCTGGCAGTGATGGTTTATACAGTGCAGTTCTACCATCAGGTGTATGGAAAAGGACCCTCAGCCCTTGGGGAATTACCTGCTGGGTTGAATGAGCTGGGTTTCCTTGAGTTTCTGAGCAGACATGGGTCTGAATGTCTTTTCACGAACACAAACAGAAACGGTGCTGACTGTACGGACAGAGCAGAAAGCCATGCCTGGGGCCAGCCTGGCATGCCGTCTTGTCCTGGGTCACATCAGGCGATTCCTTCTCTGGTGGATGCCCTACCCCTCATGCCAGTCAACAGTTCCACCTTGTACTCTTCGAGGTGTAGTTCCAAACCATGTGCCCATGATGCTAGTGCTCTGTGTCAGCCCTTCACTGCTCACATTACCAGTTTCTCCAGAAAGGCACGGTAATGCCCAAGGCTTCTTCTCCATTCTCTACAGAGATGTCACCTCCTCAATGTTGTCTAAAGACCATTTGGAATCAGGCTGTTCATTTTAGGATGGGAAAAGAAAGAAAACACAGGCCGGGCTAGTTTCTGTGGTCCCCACAAAAGAAGGGGACAACCCAAAGTTGCCCATGCAATGGCCCAGATGGGACGGTTTTTGGGTGCCAGCAGCTCCCAGGCGCTGCTGCCGATGCCAATGCCACTGGGTCTTGTCACAGCTGCTCAGTGTGCCGTCCGGGAGAGGCCACTGCTGATAACACTCTCCAGGTGTTCAGCCCGAGAACAAAGGGCCTTTTCAGTGGCTGCTGAGAAGGAAGAAGCCTCCTTGCTGGTTGCAAAATGGCTTTCCTGGATGGCAATATTTGGTTACAGTAAGATCTGTTATTTCAGAAGAAGCCCCGCAGAAGGGAGGGTAATTTGACTCAGGCATGTAAAAAACCATTGTGGGGACTCTTGTCTCCCTCTTTCTTCTCCCCAAAGTACTGAAACAACATTGAGTTGTAATGTTTCATCTGAGCAGAGTAAAACTGGAGTCTGGGACCAGAATGTGTCTTATCTTGTCATGCCCACTTACATCAGTTTGAGCTAGTTCATCATCCTGAAGATACAGGGCTTCCTGCAGCTTACCTGGCTGGTCAGCTCACAAACCAGTGTCTTCTGAGCACAAAACTGAGCTGAGAAAAGCTGTGTGCTGGCATAAGCACAGTCCAGGGGAGACCTTTCCTCAGTCTGTGGACCTGAATTTCAGTGCTTGCATTGGAACGTCTTAATCAAATGGTTTCACAGCAAAACCTGCACTGTTTGCACAGGGAAACCTGAAAGATAACTTGGTCCTGTGAATGAGGGTAAGGAGGTAGTTTTGCTGTGTTTCCCAATTAGCTTAGTCTTGATCCATGTACTCTGTGTGTTTTGGCACTGGAGGGATTTCTAAAGAGGAAGGTACTTGTGGATGCGCCCATCGATCGCAGCTGTCTAGAGGTGGCGCATTCTTCCTTCCCACACAGACAGCTGCCAAGGGAAGGAGCACCCCTTGTGCAAGCACTGCCGATATGTTGTCCTTGTATTTTTCAAAACCTGTGGTCCTAGCAAGAGCTGAAGGCTTTCTGTGTTCCCCTACAACCCTCACCATGGTTATTACCTCCATGAGATAGTCCCAGCATGTTCCTTTACTGTGGCTGCTCTGTCTCCCTTATGTTTTCCCTGTACCCCATAAACTGTTCTTCTCCACAGGAGTGGGGAGGTGGTGCCCTCTGACATGTAGGAGGTGACTTATTTAAAATTGTTTTCCTCACCTCCTTCAGGTGGAAGTGAGAAGGGCAATCCAAGGAAACTTCCCACACCAAGGAGGCATTTCCCGTCTATGAAAGAAAAACAGAGGGATGCTGTGTTCATCCCAAATGCCCATGGTTCGTGGAAGAGCAAGGACATGTAGCATTTATTTTTTTTTAATACCTGCCAAGCTCACCATGGCAATTCACACACACATATATATGTATATATAAAGTTGAACTTCTAATTTTAAGTAAGTAGAAGAACACTAGCTCAGAAATTGTGCTTTTCAATCAAGCAGTGCTATTTCCTATTAGAGACAAGGCTATCCTAATTCTTCAAATGCACCAGCTAACATCTATACAAATAATGGGATTTGGCTGAGTACAGTTAAATATATTTGATTACTTCCCTTTTATCTAGTTCTAGGTTTACTGTACTTTTCCTTGGATGGCAAATAAGAAGCCCTTTTCTTCTAAGTGACAGCAGGGAAAAGAATCAGGTTGCTAATTTACCTGAGACCCAGGAGTGTGTAATGATAGATGTGTGCTGGAAACTACAGAGTGAGTTTTCTAATTTGGGGGGGGAGGAGAGAGGGAAAGCGTGAGATTCATTAATCTTTCAAATTGATTGCACTTTTGCTGATGGACTTTCATGGTCATAATTACACGCACAGCAGGAAACAAATGCAGTGAGGAGAAGATCAACTGGCAGGAAGCTGGGACCTAACGAAATGTGTCATACAGGAAGCAATTAAAATGGAAAATCACTGTTCTCCAGACAAACAAGGACACATCATGCCCGTGGGTACTTACAGTATCTCTCTCAAAGCAAAGGTTAGACTTACCTATAGTGTTGTAAGAAGTAAGCTCTTCAGAAGTAAGCACACACATGTTCCAGGACAAGTTTGGTTAAATAAGCAGAAATCCTTGTGTGGATGTTCAGTGTCGGTCTTCATCGATGACCAGCATTGGGGTTCAGGAATGAGAGACCACCCTGGGGAGCCACAGCCTGCAGAGTGGCTCTATGCTGCTGCTGTTACCAGGCCTGCATGTCACCAGTGCTTCCGAGGGCATATGTTACTTGGTTCTTTGCACATCAGTAAACGGAGCCTCTCCCGCAAAGTCTTCTTAGAGGTATGTGAAGGAAAGAGGCAGGTGGGGAGGGAGATGGGAGAATGCATTGCAGGCAGGCACTGAAGGGTCATGCCTATGGTTTAGGTTTGTTTCAAAATGGGTGTTATCTGCCCACGGAAAAGAAAAAGCCCAGCACATGTCCACATTTCCATGACGGCCAGATAAATTGGGCTTAAAGCACAAGAAGCTTTGTGTGAAAAGTCATTCTCTAGCTAGGAGAAAGATGTAGCAGACTTGAATCTGAGCCTAAGTTAGGTTAGTAGTGTGGATGTGCTGTTAGTCTGATTTAGGAAGGGCTTATCTCCTCCTCTCCTTTGTCCTTTTCTGGGATCATTTGCAGGCAGGCCAAATTCAAGCCAGGCTTTCACCTGGAGAGGTGCGTTCGCACCAGACAAGAGAAGAGCAGTGCTAGAAGGTGAGATGAAGCGATTTATCCAAGTCACGAACAGGTAAGTGCCAGGGGCAGTTCAGGTGATCTGATGCAAAATTATCTAAAATTTTTTGAAGATTTTAATATTGCCTAGTAAATAGTACCTTCTTTTTGTTCCTTAGAAGATTCAACATACTAGTTCTTCCCGTGGCTCTTTTTTAGCTGGTTCAGATATAATGCTAGTTATATAGAAATGCACAAAGATTCCATAATTTCCCGTAGGCACATTTGTGTGTATTCTACACTTACAGCAGACTCTGTTTCCCTAAAACATCTACAGGATCACCAAAGCGGACAAGCAGCTTTTGTCTTTTTTGTTGTTGTTTCACAGAAAGAAATCGTATCGTGACTTTCAAGTAGAAAAAAAAATTAGAGAAATAATAACATGACCCAATTGCGAAAATATTTTTTTTTCATGAACTATACCAATGAATTGGAAATGCAAGTAGTAAAATGAATTGCCAAAAGTATCAAATATATGTGTTTTCAATAACTTTTTTTTTTTGTTACCTAGTAAAATATTTTCCTGGAGAAGGGTTGTTAAACCCCTCTGTGCAATATAAAGGTGCAGTGATGTATTGTCTCAGAAGTGGTTTAATGGAGTTTTGGGGTCCCATTTTTGTACATATTTTCAACACACACAGTGCGTGATCAATTTGGATTTATAAAAGGCTATATATTTCTTTCTAAGCAATGATCTTAACTTTTAAAGAATGTTGCTTAGTTAGGAGTGCATGTGTGTGTGTGCATTTTGGCAAGGCAGCAAATAACATGCAATATTTATGTCATTTGAGAAAAGTATTTTGCGCGTTTGCCAAAATCCAGTCCTTTCTAAGAACCTAAAGGTATTTGATCTGTGCTAAAACTTAGTCCTGGGAGTAGGATTAGGTGTGCGGGAGTAGTGGGCAGAGGGAAGGTCTGTCCAGTCTTTGCAGTGGGAAAGGGCAGGATTTTAAACAAACAAGCCAGATCTCATTTCAGCTCAATCTCTTTGACTCCGTTTCAGTGAAAATCTGTTTCAGACTTACCTGTGGCTTTACTGCCAAAAACCTTGGTTTTTGCAATCAGATTACTAATCCAAGTTGGGTTGCATTAGGTAAAAGTCCAACCCCAGCTCTCCTGCCATAGGTACTGTGAACAAGCCAGGGAGGTCAACCCTCCGCAGGGAGCCTTATTAAATGTACAGAGCAAGGATGGCAAAAAGACGGTGTCTTGTGTTACACCAGCATTTCCCCCTTGGTAGCTGACCCACTTCAGCCATGTTTTTCACTGGGAAAAAAACAACAAACAGCTGTGAGTACAGAGATGGGGAAGATGGGGGGGTGTATGATCACAATTTAGCCATATCCTGATCTCTGTTACTCCTGCTTCCTTTATCCATTGGTGTGATGAAGATCAGGATCTGTCCTCGGCCACCTGGTATCAGCTCCTGCTTATTCGTTTCAAAAGGCGAAAGCCCCGTGCCTTGCTCACACCCCAGCTAGCCATATAGATCCGTTGCGCTGAAATCTTTGTGCCAAATCCAATGATATAATGTTTCATTCAGAGAATTTTGCCTTCTCTTTTGCTTTATCTCTTCCTTCTATCTTCAGCCTGTCAGGACTTTCACATACCTGCGGCTGACAGCTAAGAGATCAGGAACTTTGATGTTGTAAGGGATATTTTATCTCAGGTAATTCTCACCAATTCCTACCTTATTGTGTAGGATATCCAAGGACTCCAAGAGTGAGCAACGCCTTTGTCTGGTAAGATCAGAGCAATTTGCAAGCTTTTCTGGGAACAAGGTCCAATAAAGGGACTTTAGAGATATAATCTGTCAACCCCATTGAGCAGTACTGTGACAGCAGCCTTATGATTATTGACAGTTTAAGTATCTCCCAGGACAGAACAAGGCTGGGGGTATGCAGTTATTTGTAGTAAGACATTGTTTGCTGAGGAAGCAAAGGAAACTTTTAATACATGAATTCACCACGTTTTTACTGAGTTTCCTCCCCACACAAACAATTGACCCTACTGGGAGTTGCTTCTTTTTGCCAGGAGTTTGTGGAAAAAAACCCCCACCCTTGCAGGTGCAACCTCTAATTCACAAAGATGACCTGATTTTGTGGCACTAGCTTCAAAGGGTTGAGCCAGTATGGCCAGTCCTGAGCCTGTAGCCACTGGGCAGATGTGGACTGACATCCCAGGGCCCCAGACTCTGATGAGTTTGTCACCTGTGCTGCATGGCTTTGGCATCACAGGCAGATGCAGCTGTGAGGACATGCAAAGCCTTTTTTTCTGTTACCAGTCTTACGGTAAGTACTGTGTGGGGCAGGAGTAATGAGAGGGCTGCAATACCCCAAGCCCTGTGTTTGAAATCCTCTTCTTCACCACATACCTTGCTCTGTTCCTTTAAATTTCATTCCTGGTGAGTCATGCTGAGATGGCAGAGGTTTTACCTGGGATTAGCCATTCATCATCTCTTCAAGCAGCCATGGCGTGGAGCTCCCTAGAAAATGACTCACAGGAGATGCTCAGCGGGTCTGTCCTGTATTGTCTTCATTACCCACCAGCTGGCTCGCCTCACTGGGGTTGCACTGTCCTCACCATATTTGATTCTTGAGGAGTTTCCCCATTATGCAATGCATTTCTGAATTAATTTTTCTCCCTCACTAGGCAAACATTTGCTTATTTTATTTGCAAAGACATCAGTACCTTCTTTTTCAGTAAACACCCAGGCCTCACATCTTTATAAACATATTAACAAAGACACCAGCTCATCTTCTGTGGCCACGACTCGGTCTCTCACAGCAGTTATTTTGGGATAAAACCTTTCTGCAGAAGCAAGTATCCATCCACCCTAGTCTGTATCTATGGCCTTGTTTGCTTAGTCATCAAGCTGATGCTAATATGCGCTCCTGGTAGGTGTTTAAACTTCCTGAATAATTGATCTCTGCTTACTGATGATCAGATAGGCATGTCAGTGTTAATCTTCATGCCAACAGACAATCAAGCCTTCGATTGTTCCCCAAGCTCCTTTTCTCTTGCTGTTCTCTCAAACTTTCAGCCATCCTTCGCGCCATGTTCTCTGCCCTCCTCAAGGATGTTGCTGTCTTCACCGAGCATTTTGAAGCCAATGCTTTGTGACCTTGGGGTAGAAGTCCTCCTGTGGCTTTGCAGAACGAGGTGTAGCCCAAATGCCGATAATACCAGCTGTTGAGCTTCCAAGAGAAATGCTGAACCCACTACAAAACGGCTGGTAGTTTGCAGGTAATTCCTTTCCAGCCCCTCCACTATGTCTCCTGAAAATGCTTTTCCTGATGGCAGAAGAGACTCACCCTGCCAAGAGCTGTGCAAAGCTGTGCCTGCCTGGCAGAAGCACCAGCAGCAACAGATAGTGAGCAGAGCAGGTGAACGTCTAACCGTCTAGCCAGAGCAAAGGGGCTGTGAGCAGCTAGACCACCAGAGCATAGGATGCCGTAACTGAGGCTTTGCCCCAGGACTTCATGGGTGCAAATTTTGTGACTTCAGTGTCTCTGCCTGCCCTAGGGTTTGTTTATTCTTGTAACAGGTGTCTTGGGGAAAGCAGATGGTGGGCAGTAGGCAGAAAGCAGCTGTGGGTGGTATCGGAAGAGAATCCTGCCAGCTCATGTTGGGCATGGATCCGAGTACCTGCCACCGAGGGAAGAACCGCTCGTGGCCCCGGGAGCAAGGCACTGGCTGATCCTCTGAGCACCGACCTGACAGGAGGCTCGTGCGACAGCTCCAATGTGTTTCCTCAGTAATGAATTCTGACTTGTTTTCCCAAATCGCCTCATAATGACTCAGTTTGAATCTAATGATGCAATCCTGAAGGGAATCGTTAGCTCCCCAGCTAGGAGGGTGGCCACTCTCCAGCTCCAGCCCACGTGGCTGCTGATTGCGGCGTTGTTTCATGCAGCTCTACGTACCCTGGCTTGGCGCATGCCAACTCTTGGGTGTACATTCTTTCTAGGGATACCTCACTCCATCCCATTACGGCTCATGCCAGCGCTTCCCTCCTAGTCATCTAGGGTGCAGAATGGAAAAGGCCAATCTGGTTTTGATTAGGTGAGAGCAAACATGGTGGTGTTACCATGCTGCTGAGCTGGTGGGTGTCTGCAGTTCAGTCCCTCTTATCAATCCCTGATATTGTCCCTTCCTTGCTGCAGCTCGAGGACCAGATGGAGAAGAGACTCAGAGAGAGTTCTGCAGTGCAAACACTTCTGCTGCTGCCTGCTACTCATGCAGACAGAAAATCTGACCAAATGCACATAAGAAAAAAAAAAAGACTTTTCAAGCCATCACTGGCATTGTGTCTACATTGGGAGACATACAGGAGGTGCACTGCCACATGAGTTCCAGCCCCAAATTAAAATATCTCTCCCAGCAATAGCCTTTCCCACAATAGTCTGAAACAAATTGTGTGTGGGCTGCTGAAATGACACTAATTTGCACCTTCCAATTCATTATGCACTCCAGACTTCACAATCCTATTGAGGTAGAAGCCTGGCAGTGACAACTTCACCGAGAGTTACACACTGATGTCATTCATACATTTGGTCACTGGAGTTTGATTTTCCAGATTGTTCTGCAACTTCAGCACAGGGTGTTAAATGATTTACTGCAGAAAGACAGTGGTGAGGCCAAGAATAAAACCCAGGTATCGTTAGGCCCAAGATACTATGACAATCAACTAGTGTTAGAAAACACTCCCTGCCACTGCCTCACACTTTTATTTATCACTTATAAAAGTGGATTTATTTTGTTTTATTCTTAGCAAGACACTGTTTCACTGGAGACCACTTAAAATGAGATTTATCTTCCTTGGAATAACTACAGACTCTTGCATTTGTAATTCATTCCCCTCCCATTTCTAATCTCATTTCTATTGAATGTATTGTTTTTCTTGCCATTATTTATAAAATGAGATCATTAAAATGAATATTGGAACTTGACAGGTTTGGGGCAGGAAGAAACTCCACTGCAGATGCATCCCAAATACAATACCTTGGATTGTTGCAGAGCCTTTCTCAGCTAAATAGCAGAAAAGAGCTATTTCTTATGCTGTTTATTTGTGTTTCTGTTTTGGCATTTTGGGGACAAAAAGAAAAAAGAAATTCTGACTCCTGGAGTCTACAGCACTTTCTGCAAGAGGCAAGCCTGCTAACATGACAGCATTTACCTGCGTGAGTGCTTCAGAGGATGAGGCTGCTGGGCTGGACTCTTCTGCTTACACCGATGGAAGTAAGAGGGAACCTCCCAGCCGATGCATCTGACCTGCTGCTTGCAGTGCAGAAGAACCCTGACCCCTGCAAGGGTTGCAAGGTTGGGATCTGTAGCTCCACTGACTCAGCTAAATCCAGAGAGTAATTACGTTTTGCCTAAAAATAAACACAGTCACTCCCTTCCATCCCTCAGCTGTTATTCCAGTGTTTTTCTTTTGTCTCTCCATGGGTCCAAACCTTCCCTGCCCTAATAGAATCCCACAGAGCATGAGGTGGGGTTTGGGAGGCATTTGTGGGTGTGAGCTCCCAGTTTGCTCAGCACTGCTCTGCTCTGCTCTGCGGGGGTCCCTGCTCTGCTCCCAACCCAAGCAGTGACAAACCTCTTTCCACTCCTTTAAAAAGCAGCCGATTTTCATCTTGAGTGGGCTGGATATCAGGGATTGGTGAAGCAACTCCTGATGGAAATAATCTGGGGGACCTCAAGGATGCTCTATTAATGCAGGTTATTATCTGACCCTCGGTAATACGGCAATATGTTCCAGACGCAAAGAAGAGATCTGGGGAGAAGGGTGCTGGGGAACTTCTTTTCTTCATTAAACTTCTATTATAAAAAAAAAAAAAGAAAAAGAAAAAAGAGCAAATTGCGATCTAACAAAGCTTAAATCTGGAGTAAATCCACTGCAAACTACTGCTTTACTCTGGATTAATACTGGTGTTAATTAGACTAAGAGCTGCAAATCCCAGCTCTCTCCTCATTCCTGAAAGATACAAACATTAGGGTCTAAGGATCTACAGTTATGTATTGCATAAAATATTTCCTGGCTAGGAAAATCTCATGGGACAATGATCAGGAACAAGATGGTGCAAATAAGTAGTTTAATTTAAAGTAAAGGCACACTACTAAAAATAAAGAGATGAAAGCAGTTTTTTCTTTGCCAGTTTTAATAGGAGCAATATTAGTAGCAGCTGCATTTCAACGCATTTTGCAGATAACTGTGAGAGGGGCATTCTGAAACCTAAACAGTTTAATTGCATAGGCTACCCTTTAATTTAGGGTGGTGAGAATGATATGAAGGACTCATTAAATTGGGGCATTAACCATGGCAGAAAATAAAGTAGTTTCTTTGTTGCAGAAGATCTCGCTACCCTACAATCACTACAGTAAATTGTTCATGGGAACCACAGCAGGGTAGGATGGGTAGATAGAGACCTGTTGAGATAGAGGGGAAGCAAATGAAAAATAATTGGTACAGTGCTCTGCAGATTGTATGTCACTGCAGACAGTTATTTAATAACTCTCCAATTATTGCTGCCAGCTGGGGCATATTAAGACACTGCGAGAAGTCAGGCCAAAATCCCCAGGGCATGGCTGCTAACCCGGCCCTGTGCTTCCTCCCCTGGGATGAGGAGGGGGCACTGTGGGGGCAGCCTGCATCCCACCGGGCAGCCCAGGAGGGAGTGCTCCCCTTTTCCCAAGGGATTACGGTGCTTTCCCTCACCCCTCCTGCCCGTGGCTTAAAATATGAGGTGGTATAAAGCTGTTTTGGGTCGTCCTTCCCCTGGACATGGGGCGACTCTCAGAAAGCGTTTTCTTCAGCGTAAATGTAATTAAGTGCAGCGTGATGGGCAGTTTGTTCAGTGGCAGTACTGGTTTAAGCAAATGGCATCTCTCTGCTGCCCCTGGAGCTGACTCAGCTCTCGCAGCTCTAGGCTTAAACTTATGAAGTCTGCGTGAGGTACATCCACAATGGCTGGGATATGGGAACTCTCTAAACCATCTCACCTTGCTTCTCTCAGCAGTTGCCTTGGTGCTTTGAATATTTTGCTTTCTTGGATTTCACCGTGCCCTCCTCCGACCTGTGGCAAGAGCTCCACATCACCCGATTCATTGGTTTATTGGGGGATATGGAGTCCAGGAGTCTGTGCACAAGTCACGGGCAAGTAGCAGACCAGAGTCCACAGCTGGTGGCCAACAGCTGCTAATATCAGAGTGGACCAAAAGAAAGGGCTAGGGGTACTTGAAGCTTGGAGCAGGAGTCCACTGGTTACCGTTATGTGTTGGAGCAACTGGAGGGACACCAGTACACCCTGGGCAGCTGCCAGACATTCTTGCAGCGAGCCTCGCATCCTTAGGGGCTGTCATTTAAGCTCTGAGACCAGAGTCCTGTGATTATACGGCCTTCCCATCTTTTTAAGCACAACCTCAGATCCAGCAACAACCACTATCTGTCTCAGAACTGCAGAAGAAAGCTTGACATCATGAACCTCAAGGGCTCAAAAGCCCAGCTGGAGACCGAGAACCCAAAATACATTGTCTGAGACCCGCTGCCGTTGGGTGTCACCAGCACCACGGCTCAACACAAGGCAGGTAACACCAGCCTGATGGGGACAACTGGTGAGCCAGTCTATACTGGAAGCAACTGGTCCCCAGGTCCATGGATCCCAGTCCCAAGGTGGGTGTGAAGATGGAATAACCTTGCCTTTATTCCCCAACAAAACAAAGCCTTTTTAAAAACTCCTTCCCCAAGCTCAGGATTGGGTCCATAAAACAGAAACTCTACTTCGATACCAAATGAAAAACATTACTCACAGACTGTAATTCCTTTCTGCAAATACCGGAGGAGAATATTTCATTTGGCAAACAATTGAGCCTTACAGTTTAGAGCTCTTAATGTGATTAGGGACAGGTTCTGCAACGCATTTGTAACTCCAGGTGATTTTGCTATATCTTTTTGGACTGTGCCCAGATATAAAAATGCCCTTTTGCTAGATTTGGATCCAACTAAAACTGAGGAGAATCAGATGTCGGTAAGTCCTTTCCAGTTTGATCTTTACCCAGGGGTATCACAACATGCCTCAGCTGTGGGTTGCTCCGAGCATCTTTGCAATCTCAGGCTCTTTTTTGTATTAAACACATATCTCCTCTGATGAGTGATAATTCTTCTGTAGCAGATATTCTGTAAATGAGCACATGCTACTCCTCTGAATTACCGTGATGTACTTACGGGGTGGGAGAGAGCACAAATACTTCCATTGGCTCTATGGACACAACTTCACTTCCTTTTAATCTTCCTAAATTGCTTCAGAAGATGCCAATCTTGCTTAAAATGAGGTGAGATCAGGTGCCCCCTCCATTTAGAAGAGCCCAGTGTTCAATCCTGAAAGAAAAAGCCCCAGCGTTTTGCAGGATCAGACCCCTTCTGGGAAATTTTCTGGTCTCATGCAGTCTCTGCCAGCATTTCTGCCTTGGCTATCAAAGGTAGGGCTGGAAACAGATTAAATTAAGAGCAAAATCTACAGGGGAAAGAGGTGGAAGGATGGCACCACAGGGAAAAAGCTAAATTGTTCTGTACATGCAGCTGAGAAACAAAAACAAGCTTGACCTTTAAACTATTGATAAGAAGAAAATCCCTGGTTTCTTGTTCATGAGGACTTGCACGCTGGCTTCACCAGCACCAGTGGTCAGGCTGTCCATTGCCTTCCCCATGCTTTGCCGGGAACTTCTTGTGGAAGTAGCATCCGTTGCTCAACCAGAAACTGGATCAACCCTTTAGCCTCAAACAGCATCGTCATAAGATGATACTATGCAATATTTATGGCAAGCTATAAAGCAATAAATAAAAAAAAGCCGGGGGGGGGGGGGGGAGAAAATTCACATTCTAACAGATTTATCACTTTCTAAGAGGACAAAAATTGAACTAAGGACAAAACCACATCATTTTACCAAGCAGGTAGGTCAAAGAAGAGTCAGCAATGGGAAAACCAGACCATGGCTGTGCACATTAAAGCCTTGCTTCCACTAAATGGCCATCACAGCCAAGACACAATGCAAAGGAATACGCTTGAAGTGTTTTACAACGTCGTTGATCTTTCTGACCCCAATAGCTCTGCTTTAGTAACACTGAGGGAAAGCAAGCTGGTTAGGACACCTGAGGTGCGTGCTTTGTTGGGTGGCAGTGGCAGCCTGGATATCTGATAATCTGCGGCTCTCCACCTCCCTTGGGAACAGGCAGAAGAAGATCTAATGGCAGGAATTTGAAGTCAGCACCATTCAAATCGGAGAAGAGACATCTGGTTTTGAACGAGGGCAGCCAACCGCTGGAACACGTCAGGAAGGAATGCAGCAGATGCCTTAGCCCTTGCTGTCTTCAAAGCAAAGAATGAATTTCTCTTCTGGAGAGATGTGATCCAGTGCAGCTACAGGTTACCAAGGCCGGTGGGGGAAGTGGCTTGGACAGCTACTCGGAGCCCGCGGGGCTGCCGGTGGTCAGAGCGAATGATCAAAATCTGTAAGTGCCCAGCTTGTGCTGTGGGAGTACTGGATGCCATAAAGTTTCACTGGACAGGTCATATATGTGACTACACACACGTGTGTAGATGCATGCACAAAGCTGGGGGGGGGTTACAGAAACCCTGGCACCAGCAGCAGGCAGAGACAAGCCCAGCAGCACTTCAGTAAATCTAAATAAACCAAATATCTCAGGACTTTGTCCTTGTGTGCTTTTCCAGAGTTTTTTTTTTTCCCCCCAAATGCTGTGGGACAAACATTAAGGCCAAACCAACATATCTGCCCTTTACCGCACTTTCACAATCCAGGCATGAGGCCAGACTGCAAAGCAGGACGGTCCAAGGGTGCGGTTTGGTGCTGCGGCTGTGCCAAGGCGGTGGCTGCTGTGATCCCAAGGGACAGGCTGGATCCTCCACCAGCAGCATCCCACAGCACCGTCGTCAGCCTGGCCTCACCAAGAGCCATTTCGTCCAGCTAAACCAGCAGAACCCCCTTCCCTTCCATGCACAGGGCTGGATTTCTGGTCCATTAAGGTCCCTGAGACATCTCACCTGCGTCAGATGGGTGATGGACCCTTCGACAGAGCCACTGCTCCACTGGATTTTATGGATCAGCAAACCCCAGCTATGGTGACTGCAATGAAGGCCACAAGCAAGGCTAGGCACGAGCTGTCACTGTGGGGCTCTCCCAGCCCCATCCCTTCATCCTTATTCCTGCCACCTTCATCCTACCAGCATCAAGATTTGCCCAGCCATATGATAAGCTGAAAACCCATCTATTTTTTCTGTGCTTGATTATATTTCAGCTGGATCTGAATTTCCCAAGATGGCTTGCCACCTGGGCACTGGGAGCTGTCACACACATGCAGAGGGTTTTCTAGTACGCAGGTACAGGATCAGTTTCAGATAAAATGCTGCCTTTTTTTTTTTTCATTCCTATCTCCCTCCCCCCTTTTTTAAAAAAAAAAAAAGAAAGCATATGTGTTAGCCTTCTGTACCACACAGAGGCATCAGGGCACTCAGCTGGGATGCAAGATATGCAGGTCCGATTCCTCCCTCCGCCCCAGGGGGTTTCTTTCAGTTTCTGTCGAAACTATATCAGAGTGCAACGGGCATGAGAAAAAAAAAATAAAAAAAAATAAAAATCATGATTCAGTAGGTCAGAAAGTGACACACAAATAAGCCAGATCCTGTGACCTTATGGTCATTCCCAGGAAGCAATAACTGGAAAAAAGCTTGAAGCAGCTGCAGCGGCTGGGTTCACCCCCATGACTGGGGTTGAATTCCCTAAGATCCCTTCAGTTCCCTCAGGGAACCTTTGAGCTACTCTCTGCAGCGCCTGACTTCAGCTACCTGTGTCCTGGGGGAGACTGGTTAAAGTCTCATGGTTAAAAATAGCAATGGAGTGAATCTGGGCATAGTCTTCAACAAGAATATGAATATCTCGGCAGGAAAACAAAAGCTCCTCTTTTCTGGTTCACGCTTTCAAACGTTTCTTGAAACTTTGTGACAAATTCTTAACTGGTGTAAATCACGTAGCGCTACATAAGCCAAGAAATCGGCAACTATAATTTAGGATACTGAACCAGTTCTAATGAGAAAACTATCTTCTGTTCATTCAGTACCATAAAAATAGTTATATAAACCCCCCAAATGATCTGCTTTAACATTTGTTCAATAGTTTTTGATTGTAGTGGGCAAGAAGCTGGGTTATCTTTACTGCCAAGAATGAAAAAAATTCAACTTTTTCAAGTATTTGCAAAACCAGATGCCCCAGTAAAAATTTTTAGTCCGTTTAAAAACCCCCTTATTTCTTAAAAAAGCATTTTGCATAGAAAACATACCAGATGTAACAAACATTTGAGGCACTGCATAAGGACCACATGCTCCCCAGCTTAGCAGGCAAGCAGGACATCCAGCACTGCATAGGTGGACGCGGTTCGGATCGAAGTGGATGTGAAGCTTGAAGAGATGTGCTGAGTTTGGACAGAATCCTGCTGGGTGCTCAACACCCTCAGTTTGCTCAGGCAGCGACTGCGGGGAGCGCTGGAGACCGATAATGAATATTGGGAGAGACTGTCCCAGTGGAAGCGAGGAAAATCTGAAGGACTTGACTGCATTGAGATATATGCACCAGCTGTCACATCTTTAATCACCCTTGACGTTTTTTATTGCCCTGGCAATTGAAAGGTTATTTGCTGAGAGCCTGTGGAGGAAGATAAAAATGACACAGTATCAGAGCGCTGTCCCATCTGTGGCCCTCTGCTTTGAACCGTTCCTGACGTCTTTTGAAGGGATTTGCTTCCTAAGGACAAAAACACACAAGACAAAACATTTTAGATGTGGAAAGAGAAAGGAACCAAATATCCCTAAAGGTGAAGGCCCATGTCTCTGTGTCAAAACACTGTAACAGAACCGACCAGCTCTGCGCGCAATTACTTTGCAATCAGTGAAGTCATTAAATGTGCTCTGTGTGTGTGTGTGTACACACACGGCAGGGAGGGAGAGCGGAGGAAGGCAGGGGCAGCTCTCCTTGCACTAAGCCGAGCAATTCAAATTTTAATTAACAAAAGGTATCACTAAAGGAGGAGGTCAGAACAACAGGCTAATCACACAGACAGCAGTCTCCTTTTATTGGCTTCAGAGCACTACTTCACTTCTCAGCGGCTTGCAATTAGAAGAAATAATTACCATCACCACTGAACCTGCAAAATCTAAATACAGAGCAAGAGCTGTCTGCTCCCTACTAGCACGGGGGTGCTTACAGCGAGAGCATTTCTGTAGCTGTAGCCTTCCCCCCACATGAGCCATCTGACGGAGGGTGAGGATAGAGGTTACACACAGCCTTTCACAAGAGACAGGCTTCAAGGAGGTGTTTTATGAGCTTTTTCCACAGCTTGGACCCTCTGAGAAGCTTCCAGGTGCACTTTCCCATTGCTCTCTTGGTTTCACGACTGCAGGGGCATGCACGTGGGTGTACGATGGGGGTGACAAGTAGCAGAGGGGGCTACTAACCTGAGAAATTCTTCTTCTGACTCGGTCATTCACCAGAGCCCAAAGCAAAACTGCTAGAGGTCACGAGGGAATCCACGGATAATGCAAATAACAGCACAAATGGAGAGCTGCAAGCGCTGCAGATTCCTCTTGCAGGATGTCCACAGGTGGCCACCACCCACCTGCCCTGGGGTACTAGAAGCTGCCTATATCCTCCCACCTGCCCTCCCCCATTCATTGCCAGCTTCTGTCTTGCAGAACCATTAATTAATAAGCTTCTCATCACTGACATGGCATTTAAAAAGACACTGTCATGTAATATCTGTTTTCAATCACAAATTTGGGAAGAATAAGGCTTTATGTACCTTGAGACCCCACGAGGAATAGACTAGGGATGATGATATTCCTTTTTGCAGCAGATGTCAAGACTTGGAGGAACCATTTTTCTTCCAAAGAAGGAAGCAGCACTCTTCCAAAAAAGATACCTTCATTGAGCAAAACCTGCATTTTCTCCCATCACATTGGCTCCATTGAGTCAATGCAAGGGAAGAGCTCAGGATACCACCTCCCATAGCTGAGCAAACCTGAGCGGGCCGTGACGACTGCTCTGCAGGACATCCCCCGCTGTGCAGCCACCAGAAGAGAACCAGCTCCTGGAGCACCATGACCCTCATTTCAGCTGAACATCTTCGCTCCAAGACACCTTCAGCCAGGACACAGCCAAACCCACCTTGTCCAGGTCTTCTTAGCAGTGCATGCATGGGCACGTCCCCTGGCATTAACACAGACTTTAGCTCAAGCTAAATGCTTCAGTGGAGAAAAGCCTTCACAGAAATGAAATACCGTGGTTCTCCAGCACGACAGAGCCAGATTTTTAAGGGCACCTCAGTAGAAGGTCAATGCTTAAAAACTGGACCCTGGCTTAGAACGATTGGGCACTTATTTTCAGTGCTGTGGGCCTGGTTCATGTTTACCTTATGGTGCAAATGAGGTTGCGGTGCCGTCCCCTTTGCATGGCCAGAGCTATGGGTTCCTTGGCTTAACAGATGCGGGCTGTGGGTATTTTCTCTAGGGCATCGGTTTAGCCTGATCATCTGAAAACTGGCAAAGCAGTTCAGCAGAAGGGAAAAATAAACTAGATCACAGCCTGAGTTATTAACTCCTCCCCACCACCCCCCGCCAAGAAAAAACCGCTACCTCCATCTCCTGGCAACAGAAGCAGGGCAGAGAGCGTGCAAGCTCAAAGCAACCAGAGACAAAGCCTGCACTCTAAAGCCAAAGCTTTGAGTTCATTTAAGTAACCCTGGGCTTGAGTATCTGCTCCTGGAGCCCATGGCACAGAGCCTGGGCTTTGTCTGCAGCTGCCTTCACAGCTTCGCAGGTCCATCCTGGGGCACCAATCTGGTCCCAAGTGATTTCTAACTCTTTGCTAGCAGGAACAGGGTATGGTCTGTGTTCGTCCGCAACCCATCACAGTACCATGATCAAAATGCTTTTTGTTTTGCTGGAGCTTAATTTTCAGTCTATGACTCCAAACTTACCCTTCTGGGATTGGATTTCGAACACAATTCCATATTGGAAACCACTAATGTTCTTAGTACCATTTTCAATGTGGTAGAACTCTGCTTTTAAAAGACTTGGGCACAGGAAAACTGCTTATTTCCATTATTTTTAATAAAAAAAATTCAAGAACAATGCAACAGATTTCATCCCTAGTGGCTCTCAACCTCAGATCTAGTTTTGACTCAAGTACAACCTTAAAACTTGACCCTCTGTTCAGCCTCAAACCCCAAACCTTTCCATGGGCTCTGGGTGGAAAGTTACTGACCCTGTATCTGAGCCAATTTTCAAAAACACAAATAACTTGCCTGATGAAATTTTTGTAGGGAAAAAAAAAACGCACACACGCATACATGCACACACACTGTATATACGAAAAGGGATTAAATCCTCATGTTGCAAGAATTTAATTTAAAAAAGCTAAGACATTGTAGGAATGCAAAAATATCACCTCAGCCTGGTAACCTTTGGCTTAGGCGTGCACTTCCACAGCTAACAAATGGGAATGTTTCCTTTCCAGCGCTGGGAGGACCGGTGCCACTCAGGAATGCCTGGCTTCAGCCCAGTTAGAAAAGGAAACCAGCAACCCTTTACTAGTGGGGCCTCCACGGGCTCCCAGAGTCAGCCTCTCATCCCACGAGCTTGTTATAATTCCCACTTTCTTCATCATGCTCCGAGCGCCCCATTTCCAAAGGCACTGCTAAGGAGCTCCAAAGAAGGGTCTTTGCGAAAGAACACTATATATTTTCCCGCTGCAAATCCAGATTATTATTATTTTTTTGTTCTCAGGAGGTAATGCATGATTTGCATCCATACGCTGAGCTCCAGGGCATTAAAAGGAGAACCGTGCCTGCTGCTGACATCTCACCGGCGTGAACGCCATCAGGAAGAACAAACTGGTGTCTCCAGACAAGTCCATTCAAACAGGAGATAAATGGTCCTCAGGAAATATTCAGTACCTGCACAGGGACAGGAATAAGTTCATTTCACACCAAGGTTAAGCATTTAATAGGACCCTGTGTATTAGCAGAATTCCTGGCACGTCTGAGCCTCGTTTAAAAGGTGGACGGGAAACTCTCTGCCTTTTGGTCTGATCTCAAGGTAATCACGACAACCAAGGGACTGACCTACAGGAAACAATTCTCTAGGTACTGACGTTACCCAAATAAAGCTAGCAGTTTCTGTAGTTTATTGGCTGTGTTTTTCCCCCCAGCAGGCTTAATTTATGGTAATTACTAGGAACTATGGATTAAATTAATAAAAAGGAAATTATTAAGGTTTCCTGACCCGGACGCCAAAGGTAAGTAAGGAGAAGCAAACTGCTCTAGATGGGAATGCTTCCCTGCTGCTTTCAGGCAGGGGAGAAGGTCTTTCAGCACAGCAAGAGGGAGACTAGATTTTTGGGAAGGAGCTGTCTCACCTCGGATGCCGGGATGCTGGGGAGGACCGTCACATCCACCAGCCTGGGGAGCCCTGAACCATCACAGCACAACTATTCCCTGGCAGAAGAGCGGGCTGCTGCTTTCCTCTTCTCTGAGCTATGTGCAGCATATGCAACAGTCTCATACGCTTTATGTTAGCAAAGAAATAGAGATCTCTGTCGGATGGGAAGAGACTATAAAAATAATACAATGCAGAAATCCAGCTTAATTCAAACTACACCAAAGTCCAGAGTCCTGTTCTAAATCCACCTCTGCCAGCTGATCAGAAGTAATTCTCTCCTGCCTGGGTTGGAGCACATTTATTACTGCTTATAATTCTTATATACGTCTCATACTTTAAATTAGCATTTTGAATGCTCTTATGCTGTTGCAAAGTCAGACCGTTAGTATTTGCCAGACCTGGCCTCCCAATCTCTGCTGGCCTGGGTATCAATAGGAATCATGTTTACCAAAGGCAGAGCAGGGCTTACTGATGGTGGGAGTAGAGGGGATGGCTCCCGCTCTGCTTTCCCAGCAAGATCAGTGCAGAAACAAAGACACCAAGTTTTGCTCTCAGTAATGATCCTTGAGCTCATCACCGCTCTCCCCTGCTGAGGCCCTCCATGTGTACGTAGTTTCTGCAAAGAGTGCTTTCAGCTTCATTAGCTCCGTTATCTGTTCCCTGTCCAGCGTAAAGTCTATCAGTGGCACAACCTGAAATTCATCTCACCCTCTACAACCAACTTTGGGCTCTGCAAACAGCCTCATCCATCGTGGCCTGTGACCTACCAAGGAGTTTCACAATTTTTATAACACATACATCTATCTTAGAGAAAAAATAAAGGAAAAAAAAAAAGTCTGGATAGGCTTTTGATGTGAGGTTCAAAAGAATATCTGAAATCACGTCCCTCCTTATACAGATTAAGTAAATGCAGCACACACCTGAACTTGTATTTAAGTACACCTGAACTGTATTTAAGAAAGAACTGCTACAAGTTTGAATGCTGAGAAAGGCAGCGAAAAGCTCCTGGAATCAGCTCCGGCAGGGCAGGCATGAAGAAGCATAACCAACATTTACAGTGGCCAATTGTTATAGTGAAAACAAGCCTGCCAGATTATATGTCACTGGGGAGGGATATCAGCATCTGATCTAGGTAAGGACGGGACACGGGGGTACCTGGAGCCTTGTCAAACTCAATGCTCTTATGTAGTAGGTTGAATAACAGAACAATGTTTACATTTCCCCTTGTGCCCTAAGTAGTTTGGAAGCTGGACACCTGAAAAGCATGAATGATTTTTAAAGCAGCGCCAGTGTCTGCTCTTGATCACCAAAGCCTTGACTGTTCCTTACCAGCATTGAAACAAATAAAAAAGAAAACTAAAAAACCCCACACAACCCCAAGTTATTGCTGCTTCTGAACCTGGACATCCAGTAAAGACAATATAAATGATGGAAAATTCAGCAGCTATCTCATACTCTGGGTACATCAGCCACACAGCACAGTGACTATAGCAACTTCAAATGCAACCGTTCTGCTGAAAACCTGATGAATTCCAGGCAAGAAAGAGTTTTTTCTAGTTTCTTCCATATTAACACACTGAAACTTAATATTGAAAGTTCTCTAAATATACAAGCACAACAATATCCATAGCTAATGGCAAAAACCATAAATTGAAGTATGTAGGAAACATCCTGCATGCACTGGAGAGTAATAAACGTTGTTACAGGACGCTATATACAAATGCACCAGAAATACTGGGTGGAGGTAGTAAAGTCTTTAGACCTTTAATCAAGAGGATGAGAGGTCATGATTGGATTTGTCCCTCAGTGCAATGACAGATGGGATGACTTGTCTGATACATTTATCTTGTCTCCTTACTGCTGCCCTCTAGACAAAGCATGCCACCTTCTCCCATACTCTTAAGATACTCTTAAGCTCTCAGCTAGCTCTGATCCTCACAAAGCAGACACCTAGGATGCACGCAGCCTTGTGTCAAGAGCAATGCCCCGGGTCACATTAGTGCCTACAAAATTGCCATGCTAAAAAAAAAAAGAGCAAAACACAGACAGACAAAAAACCCCACCTAAATGAAGAGGTTTCGCTAAGCAGAACCCACCGAGCTAAAGGCAGAAATGAGAATTTTTTCCTCTAGGAACTGATTTCATATTCACCTGTCTGCTGCAGTCAGCTGAGTTGTCAGAGCCCTGAGCTTATCCCACAGCACCATCAAGGTGAGCTCTCCATGTGCTGCACTTCCAAGCTTATTTGATGCAATCTAACAAGGTCTGCTCCAGCCTTAGTCACCCCAAGACTCATTCAGTTCTTCGCCCTGATTACCAACACATTGCAGTGGGGCAGCCCCTCCCCGCCCCCCCCCCAGGCCAGGTTGCGATGTCAGGACCAGCCAACATTCTGTTCTTGTACAGTGAGTTGGGACAACCTGGTACTTTCTTATCCTGGCTACGGTACAGTGAGTTAGGACAGTTAGGCACTCCCTAACTGTACCCGAAACTCCTGCTGCTTGGATCGTGGCCCATCTTTGAGGGTGCCTGACAAGAATTATGGCCAGAATGGAAATACACTGACCCAAGTCACTCATCTCGCGAATCTATAAAGAGCAGTTTTAAGTGAGGCCCTTTGAGCTCTCCTGGACCACAGCAGGCTGCGACCAGCATCTCCCTCTGAGTGGGATGCCTCTCAGAGCTCATGAACTCTCAACTTTGTGAAATTCAGAGGACCGTCACCAATGGTCCTGACAACAGGACCTGGACTGAAACCCTTCATTCCTGGAGGCTCAACCCTCACCCGTTGAGAAATGCCAAGTCATTTGAAGTGAATATTTCACTGAACTCGAGGGGAATTTTTAACAGGTATACCTTTGTTTATATATCTATCTTTGTGTCTGTGTGTGAATTGACCTAGGTATCCGATAGTAAGTATAGTATAAATATTGCCACTTCAAATCTATAATTAAGTCACTGTTGTGATAGTAGTAAATTCTACTGAATCACTTTGTAAATGTTAAATTAGTCAATGACTAAGTGCCTCTAAATCTTGTGATCCACCTTAAGCTGTGAATGAACCTTAAACTGCTGCTACACACATACAATCCCTTAAAACATAAACCATCGACCAAGTCTGGGACTAAAATTGGATTTAGCCACCCCTAAACTCCATCAGGAGTTTAGAAAGCACAGGGGTCCACTCTGAACCTTGTGACTCAATGGGAGGCTCTCCCCTACCCTTTTGTGTCTTCGGTCTCTGTATACATCATTCTAGTTTGATTCTAATTTGATTTTCCTTTGTATGCTTCATCCATGTATTGAGTAATAGAGTGAACTTTGCCATCGAATTTTGTGAAGTCCTGCTTTTATAAACTCCTGTTAAATCACTTTTGCCAATACTCTTGACGGTGATTCTTTAAGTGGCCCAAACCACTCATTCACGACACACGGTTGTGCAAAAGGTGGTGACAAATGCTGTAGTATGGATGCTTCAAGTGCTCCAACAGCTATCGAACAGCCACAATTTTCCATCATTGTCAAATCAAGGTGACCACTTTATCGTGTAAAATTCTATGTTACTCTTGCCAGCCTGGATCCCAACACACTTCAAAAGCCAAATTGGTAGTTTCAAAATTCAGCTTCATCAGTCTCTTCTAAACTCATGTGCTCTCCAGAACAGTGAGTCCTAATCCGGCTTGAATTGGACCATTTCATCTCATCCTGGGCTCAAATGATTGTCAGTCCATCAAACGCTTCTTTGAAAACTGATTTCTTGCAGATGACCATGATTGCTATAAAACAGTATTTAAAAACATTTAATATTTGAAAAGAACTTTCCTTTCCTCTTATATCAACCACATGTTTGAGAAAGGGCTTAGGGTTTACCACTGCTTGGTGAGAAAAATAGCAAAAAAGAGAATGGATAATGGGGTGATAATGACTGGAAATGTATGGGTTGAATTTGGGACCTATTTAAACACAAGAAGACAATTTGCAACTCAGTGGTATATGCAAACACAGAGAAACGTTTGTGGCTCAAGTGTGCATTTGAATATAGAAAAATGTTTTGCGGCAAACTATTTTTCTTTTAGCGCAGACAAACTCTGACCGAGTTGCCAGCTGCTTGAAGTTGTGGTACCCACCCCAGCCCAAGCAGATGGGCTGTGTCTGCTCTGGAGTTTCTCAGGAGACTTCCTATTTCAGAATTACCGCTGTAGGATGGTAATGGTTTGCAGCCACCGTGCTGACCCCCATCACATTGCAGACCACAGCCAGGAACAAAACTCCTCCTTCACCTTGTGCCTCCAAACTCATCCCTCTGTTTGACCTATTCCTAGGTGACATCTTAACTTAGCAGTAATTAGCAAAAGAGCCAACATGAATCTACACTTCAACTAGGACCTTCACTACGATGGAATAATTTTAATTGTTGGACTAGATGATGCAGTTGGACTAGGTGATCATCGTAGGTCCCTTCCAACTGAAACTATTCTATTCTATTCTATCCTATCCTAATGAAAGGAACTGTAGAGGAGCCAGGTCTGGTCCCACTTGACTCAGGTTAGCGGTGTCTCATTGTCCTTGGAAGGCTCAAGGGCTTCTGCTGTTTTTACAGCGCTGCATTTTAAGGAGTTTGGTGACTGGTGACAACACTAAAACCGCAAGTGTAGTCACTGCCAGGCTTCCACGAATCAGATTAATTTGATAAACAGTTTGTCACTTGCTCCACCAGAAGCAGGGAAGTCAGGCTGAATTTTGCCATTAAAACCTATAAAACGTTTCACAAAATAAAATTGCCTGAAAGTGAATTGTGACTACAGGGCTGCTGATTTGTGATCTCTTACGAGAAGTCTTATGTTAAAGAGGATTCACTTTTAGTAGGGCCTCGTTAAGGACTGAACTTGTAAATCTCCATGAAAACTGAGAAACGTTAAAATAAAAATAAAAAAAAATTGGTGTCTGAAGAACACATAAAGATGCAGAATGCACACACAGAGCCACTACACAAGATCCTGATGGCTCTCACGATTCTTCGTAGATTCACTTGTTCTTTTTCTCCTTGGTGTGTCTCATCTTTCCAAAAAAAGATGCAAAGCAGGAAACAGGCCAAGCACAAGAGTAGAGAGAGGCTTATAAAAACATTCTTCCCTATTAAGCAACTGGGCTGATTTGCACTGTATAGAAGATGAAGTAGATGGAACAAAATACTTACCTATACATCTCCATTTCTGATAGAAACCCTAGATTGCCTTTGTCACTTTAGCACATGAGCACGAGGCCAAATGAAACACATGTTTACAACTATAATGAGGATTAGCTTTGCACTAAAAAAGTTGAACTACAGTCAAAATTAGATGGTGACATGGGTATTTGCCAACAGCATTAAATGAGAAATAACGGAGTATGAGGTTTCTGGAATGAATAGAAAATGTATTGTTTAGAGACCTTTTTGGCCAAGTATCAACATATGCCAATACTTAAGACTTCTTGTTCTTATTTACTTACCCCGACAATAAAACAATTGTTGTTTTGTGCCAACAGCCTGACAGACTGGTCTTGTACCTTAAGAAATACAGATTGGATATTATTTCTCTGGTATCAGCTTCAACCTACTTTTCCAAAAAAAGAGATGCAAAGTACTTGAGCCCAGAGGATCGGAAATAAGTGAAGGAGGTAATCAATTTTTATAACATATAGCATCAACACACATTAAGAAAATACATATAACAGAGAAAAAAAAAGCGCTTTACCATCTCAGCAGACCAGGCAGCATTTGTAGCTTCATCCAGCCCCGGGCAGAGGTTATCGGTGAAGCCTTAATAAGAGCAATGATTGATCTTCCCCCAGCGCCCTCCGTCAGCATGACCCCAGAGCGGTGAGGTAACCACCATCGTTCCCATGACAAAACCAAGCAAACTGATGGATTAAATACCTAGGAAACGTTCTCAAAACCAGAGAACTTGAAACATATTTGCAGTTGAAAACGTTCAGCCTCTTTCTGGTCTAACTGCTTCTCTCCATGGTATCACTCACTGCCAGGCCACCCTTGTGTCCAGAATGAACTCACTCCTTGCAGTATTTCACACCTAGGAGTGTGCCTCTGTCCTTGTGCCATAACGCTACAGCTGGAATAGATAGAGACCCAAGCCAGAGCTCACTCAATTTTAAAACAGATATTGCTAGTAAAGATATCAGGAAAGCCTTCAAATTTTGGAATTATTTTCCCCAAACCTCTTTACTATGCCCAGTCCAAGACAGACTTGCTCAGCTGGTCTTCAGGTGGCCTTTGCATGGGCATGACATGATGTGGGGCAGGATGGGGCTGACCTTGTATGTGGCATAAGAGCATCCTGCTATTTACACTGGGAAAAGGTTCAACTCTGTTAACAGTTAGGGGAAAATGGACAGAACTCGAGTTTTGTTGTGTTGTGTCCAGTCTAGTGCTCTGAAAAACTGCTTGTATTATTGAAAAAAAATAAAAATGACATATTTCTCTAGCTTGCAAAGATGGAGTAAAGCTTAACTCATTCATGTTTTCAATCAAGCCACCAGCAATGGGTCCTGTGGGAATGCATGTAGAAAAAGCATCATTAATTATTAGTTAACCTACTCTTAAGATCAGTTTGCACTCTCTGGAGGAACATTTCTGGCCAAAACCAATTTGTCAATGATCAAAGCGCTCCATGAAAATGTCAATATGGACAATGATCTAAGGGAAAAGAGGCAGGGTCCCAGCAGAGCCCAGCCTGCCACACCAATCTGAGTCCTGCCTGCTGTCCCACCAGACCATCTCCTAGACAATCTTATGGAGAGGATGGGAAGCAAAGAGCCTATGAGTCCCAGCTCCAAAGTTCCCAACTTATACTGGAGTACCTGGCCCTCGTCTGAATGGGAAAGCAAACTATGGGCCTGATACAATGAGCGCTTAGGACCTTCCCTCTCCGTGGCAGATAACATCAGAACTACATGCCCTGCAAATCAAATCATCACAATACCTGTAAGTCCTGGATCCTTGTGGTCAACACTTCTGTTGGTTTTATGAATTGAGGAAACCCTATCTGACGCAGGAGGATCAACTCCGTAACTTGCAACACCCCGTTGAAGGCAGGAAGGATATATGAGGTCCTGAAGCAATATCTCGGAGCCTTGACAGTTCTCTCACCTGTCTTTAGATTGTGGTCTCATAGCCCAGTTCACTGTCCTCTGAAAGGGGATGATCTCACACCAGCAGCCCGACACCTCCCCCTCAGAAGACACAGCAAGGCAGGAAACAGGGGTTTGTCTCTATTTGATCACTTACAACAACAGAAAAAATGAAATGTTCGTGTTCTGGCACAAAACTACCAGAGCACACTTCAAGTGAAATCTGCGAGATACACAAATAATTGCCAATCAAATATTTGAGATTAAGGAAAGAAAGATTTATCTCTAAGAATATGTATCTCTAAAGAAAAATATACAGTCTGTGTAGATCTGGAAAGAGAGATGTCATGTCTGGGTATCATCATCATGGTAGTACACGGTTAGCTGCCTACAAGAACCTGTACCTTTTGGTCTACATAGTCTAAAGGCTCATGCCAGGAGTCAGTCCCTTACACCAAAAGTTTGCTTCAATAAGGAGAAGAAAGAAAGTATTTTCAGCATTTTATAGACTGGGAGCTGTGACACTGGAAGCAGTATATGGTTTATGCCATTTAGCCAGGATGTCCTAAATCAAATCCAGTAGGCACAAGGGCACTCACACTGCTGCTCTACCCATCACGTTGCTCACTCTCCATGACCGTGGAGACATGACCATGATTCAGAGAGGAGCCCCTGCGGCCTTCCACTGATTGCCCCCATTGCACGCATTGGCCTCTCATCCTTTTAGCACCAAGCCACCACGCTTGGTGTGGACACCTTTTGCTGAACAAAACCTCATGGTAAGGAGAGGACAGATGCAGAATCCCAGCCCCGGGCTCCCGGGGCACTCGGGAGGACCTCTGCACTGGGGGCCTGGGTGCGCTCCCCAGTCTGGCTCGTTAATGCCTGTGGCAGGTAGAAGCACAAGCAGAGGAGAATGTATCTTTCAGTTGCTAAGAGGATGATTTAGCTTTAGAGATCCTGATACCTGGGTACAAACCCTTAAAGTCTACATAATACAATGCCTACAGTATCCACACATGACTATAATGTGTCTATAGGGGTTCTATACAGTCATCTCTTTCCTCCCTTACATAAGCTGTCCTGCCATGCCTTGAAAATAAATAAAAAAAGGTATTGATTGCTTACCACCTGCGCTCTTGACTACTATTGTGCAAATGTTTTTGCTCTGGGAACATGAAGCAACATATGTTAGCATTAACTTTTCTGCCTTTTTTATACAGCTATAAACAGATCCATTGACCCCCCCTCCCCCCCCTTTTTTAATTTTGCAAAAATAAATGCTTTCCTGGACAGTCAGAGTTCATTACTGAGACAGAGCACAGCTCCCCTTCTCCTGACCACAAGAATCATAGAATCATTTAGGTTGGAAAAGACCTTTAAGATCATTGAGTCCAACCGTTAACCTAGCACTGCCAAGTCCACCACTAAACCATGTCCCTCAGCACCACATCTAAATGTCTTTTAAATACCTCCAGGGATGCTGACTCAACCATTCCCTGGGCAGCCTGTTCCAATGCTTGACAACCCTTTCGGTGAAGAAATTTTTCCTTATATCCAATCTAAACTTCCCCTGGCACAACTTGAGGCCGTTTCCTCTTGTCCTATCACTTGTTACGTGGGGGAAGAGACCAACATCCACTGCGCTACAACCTCCATTCAGGCAGTTGTTGTAGAGAGCAATAAGGTCTCCCTCAGCCTCCTTTTCTCCAGGCTAAACAACCCCAGTTCCCTCAGCCATAAGACTTGTTCTCTAGACCCTTCACCAGCTTTGTTGCCCTTCTTTGGACACCCTCCAGCACCAAAATGTCTTTCTGGGTAATGCACAGTTAAATGAGAAATGAGTTTGAGTAAAGAAACACAGTGCCTGAAGAGGCCAGCTGAAGTGACCACAGGTCTACAGCATCTCATTCAAGCAGCTCCAGATTAATTTAAAAGGGGGGTCCAGAGAATTGCATGCAGTATTTGCATTCTGCAGGTCCATGCTCAGCTATGAAAGCAGCAGGGACAGGCAATGAAGAGGGTCACCCAGGGTAAGGGGCTTTTACTTGTGGGTCGGGTTTTTTTCTGTGGGTTTTTTGTTTTGTTTTGTTTGGGTTTTGGTTTTTTGTTTGGTTTTTTTTTTTTTTACTTCTTTTCTTCAAAATCTTCATGGAAGTGGCAAATGCTTAGCTACAACAGTGAAAGGAAGGCAGAATGCTGCTCACAGCAAGCCCCCTCCCAGGTAGGAACCAGCCCTGGGAGACTTGACCCTGAAAGAAGCTACTTTGTCCTCCAAGAGCCGCTCTCCTCCCACACGCTTGCATCCTCCACTTGGCTTTCACCTTGGCAGCCTCCAGAAGACCCCATCTAATCTCATTTCATTCATATTGGGTCAGAGCACAAGTTTCCCAAAAATGTAATTGCCTGGAAAACCCACTATTCCTGCAGCTGGGTCTGCAGGAGGGGTTTTCACACACCCTCTGGTTTTGCAGCAGGGGACAAGGACACGGGACCGGAGAAGGCGGTTACGCAGCATCTCTTCCTATTCAATTAACTCAGTGAGCCTGGAGGAAAGCTCACCATCTGCACAGCCCGTGAGTCACCTCGGGACTTGGGCAGTTTACTGTATATATTAGTCAACAGAAACAAACAACACAAATCCCTAGGCATTAAAAGCTTTTTAAATCTTTTTTTTTCCCCTCCCTCCCCCCAAATTTGGCTACAGATCTCTAATTATAATTTTCTGGAGATTTTTAAAATATTTAATTGTGGTTTCTATAAACATGAAGATAAATTACTACATCTAAATATTGGTTCTCAACAGTTACTAATGCCTCTCAGGGGTCTGCTTTTATTTTACTAAGACAGAAAAAATAAGTTGTAAGAGATTTTCTTTGTCCTTCTTGCTCACCATAAGGGGAGTGGGGTTTGAAAAGATTTCTTGTAATCACCACCAAATGCTTTCTAGCTGATGACTTTTGACAGCATTATTAAGTAAACTAAAGGGGAAGATTGATTTCCAAGATGATACGTTCTAAAGTCATGAGAAATAAAAGCATAAGCTTTTATTCCAGAAAATGAAGAGGCAGGAAATGCAATGAAGACACTAAGACAGACACTGTACCACCCACCAGTTCCCATTTTAAAACTTCCAAACTGACTGGCAGACAGAGCTGTAATGAGAAAATTTTAAAAGTTTTGGGACTTGGATTTGGATAAGCACACAACGTGTGTGAGCATCCCCGAGGCTTATCCAGACTGTACGAGCTTCTTGGATCTAACTCTTGGGTTGCAAGGTTTACGAGAACATGCCAAGGTATCACATATTCACAGCTTCTTGTCGGGTTAAAAAAATGCCCAGAGAGCATCATCTGTTCCAATATTGCCCTGTTACAGCTGTGGATTATCAGTCTGCAGGCATGGATGAATGAGAAAATGGAAAGCAACAGGAGAACAGCCCTGACCAAACCTTCCTTGAACAGCAGCATCAGCGTGGGGTTGGAGCAGCTACAGTTACACCTTACAGAGTTTGATCTCTCAATGTTAAAAAAAAAAAAAAAGTCCCTAAAAAGGGCAAATCAGGAACTGAGGATGTTATCAGGAACTGAAAATATTGTGAATGTGTTGCCACAGCTGAAATACCACTGCCAATCCTGTGACTCCTCTAACACAACTGTTGGAGGAAACTGTTTCTGTACCATGTGTGGTTTGCAGCCGGTCTCCTGAGGCCATGTCATGGGTGGGAGCCCAGCTGAGATGTGGGTGCAAGGCATCCCCTCCCTGAGCATCCCCCTCTGCTCGATGCACAGCATCCCTCTGCCCCACCAGCACAGCTCTCTGCATGGCCACACTCTGAACTAGCCTGAGGAACTGCTCTTGCTTCAAAATAACCCTGCAAAAACATCTCAATTTATGAGTAACTTTTTTTTTTAACGCCAGATCAGTTCTTTGATCATGGCCACAATGCCGTGCACAGCTGAGGAATGGAGGTTGCAGCTTGGGAGCAGGAGCAGAGAGAGAGGACGTGGAGGCATCAGCGTGACAAGATGAAACTACCACCAAACTGGACAAGAAATAGCCAGCCAAGACAGAGAGGGACCTGGAGCAGAAGCCCCATGTGGGAGAGGGCACCCTGGGGTCTTTAAACGGGGACATCGATCAAATCCAAAGCTTTGCGGGCCCTCTGGCTGAGCAAGCTGAGCTGCCATGTCAAGGCATGGAGGCTGCTCGCCCATGGAAACCCATCCATAGAGCACTAATGCTGTTACCTCCTTCGTGAAACAGGTCAGGGAAAGGGATTTTTTTTTTTTAAAGCAGTGACATTTTGCCTTTGGGTCTTATGCAAAGGCTACAGCTTAGTTGTCTTGTAATGAATTTGCCTTGTGCAGAGAAACCACAGCCCTTGCTGGGACAGAAAAATGTACACAGAGAGGCAAAACTCAGCAATGGAGCCGACACTAAAGCTCCTTTTGCCCGATTACAAGCAGAGCCGCAGCCCCAAGCTACCCTGCCTCTTCAACCAGCCCATGGTGTGCCAAGCGCTCTTCAAACAGACACAAGGAGATGTGGTTCCCACCCAAAACAGCTTCCAGGCTCCAGCTGGGCAGAATACAAGGAAAGCACAAACCACGTATACAGCTATATTAACCATGCATTCATAGACACATACTAATAATAGAGCCCAGAAACTGCTCCCAGGTTACTCATCTTGCACGTCAAGCCAGTCCTCATGGTTTCCGTAGGCATAGGGGAGAGGTGGGTGTCTTTCTTGGTTTCATAACAGTGCTGCACGCTGATGTGTAATAAATAAAGATGAAATGGAAATAATCCAACCCATTCCTCTTTGAGCAGAGTTCAAGGAAAATATTGCAGCTACAGACTATAAGCAGACCCAATAAATTTGTTCCCCCCACCCCATTCCCCTTTTGTTATTAGGGTGTGACTAAGACTTTGCAGCATCACTTTAGGTCTTAATTAGAGATACTTGCAGCAAGCTTAAGGGATATTTTAAAATCATGTTAAAAATATCATAGGAAGTTGCAGCATGCACGCAGACACAATGCAAACCTGTGAATCGGGCTGGCTGAAACATGCAGTCATGGTCCCAGGATTTTCCCTTTATCTTAAGCCTCGGATTCCTCTGGTGGTGTATTATCTCCTGTGGATATCGTACCAAGTGAAGGCAGAGGGGGTTTAATAGACTGCATCCAGTTGTCCTCAAATATTTATACCCAAAGGACTGCTTGGCTTTCTTGAATCAAAGATGGAGAAAGTGGGGCTGTATTATAAGGAAAGCCTTATTGCTCGGGCTACTGCTTAAGACATTATTGTCTGACCGAGCTTTCTACCCAGCACTCGCTTCAGACGACTGAACTTGACCTATCCACCCATCATAAATTAAATTCTTTGATCTCATCTGTAACAACACAGAGCCCTAATAACAATAGATCAAACCACGGCAGGGACAATATGCTTATTCTTTACCAACTAAATTTTAATTAGTAAACAGTGCAGGGGAAGAATCCACCTTTGAGAACAAAAAGAGAAAGAAAAAGCATTTAGTACTTGAAAGAAATCGCTGATAAAGAGCAGAGGCGTCTTTCAGAGCTCTACATCCTTGTTCTGTTCATCTGAAAAACCACATCATCCCCAAACCATTAAAACCAGGATGAATTTCACGTTGTAAGAAATCGCCGTGAAGCAAACATCAAAAGGAGCTGGGGAGGAGGAAGCAGATCAGGTGGGAGAGAAATAGCGTGATGTCTTTTATCAACTGTTCATACAGAAACATCTTGATGATTATCTGCTTGTATCCTTGTTTGGGCTACTCCAGTCCCTGCGGTTTGTACAGTAAGCCTGGCTGCGGCTGAGTGAGGCTCCCATACCTCACAGGGGTGTTTAATGTTTGCAAAGCAGTTGGGAAAAACCACACGGCTCCCATTGTCCTGTTTATTTTCTGTTTGCACAGGGTGGATTTATTATTGCAGAGATCTTCGCGGGTTTCCCTTTACACTAAATAGCTTCAGTTGGCTCGTCATTTCCAGGTGAACTTATCTGCTGCTTAGCAGCATGGTTTCTTCCAGGCAAACAAATACTCAAACGAAGTTTTCCTATCAGCAGTTGCGCTTGTTAAGGCAGAGATTTTCTGTGGCTATGCATCTTGCATCCCTTTATGCCAACGTAGGAGCAAATTTCTAAGTAAAGCTTCTTTTGCTGGAGCACCCACGATGTCTCCCTTCCCGCCTGCTCCCTGGCATTTCACAACAGGGTGCAGCGACGGCTTGACTGGTCCCTCAGTGGGATGCTAACACACGCCTCTTGCTTCTTCCTAGCCCACTGCTTTCAAAAAACTGGCAGGTATTTTGCTGACCATAAGGTGCAGAAGGTATCTCTGGGGAAAAGGAACATAAACCGATGTAGATTGTGTGCTCATGTCAGGCTCGTTTCCTTATGAAGGCAAGCTAAACCCCCAACACGGCTTATTAAAACCTGCCTGACACAGGAAGAAGACAAGCCAAAACCAACCCAAACCATTTATGTGGTGTTACCAGGACCCAAGCAAACAAACCCAGCCTGCCGCAGACCACATGCGGGAAGCAAGCCCATGGACAGGGATACTTCAGTGAACCTCTCTGAGCATTAAACTCCTTGAGTTTAACCTCTGCAATCACCCATTGTGCCAGCAATGCCCTCATTGGGGCTTAGAAAATACCACAACACTCCATGTATTCTCAGCCGGGTTTGATATTAAAGCAGATACCTGCTGAGCCAAGGTACTGGAATTTCATTGGCTATATGTGTCTGGTTGTAAACAGCTAACTACTACCTTAAAAAAATAGTAACAACCCAATTGTTAAACAACAATTCAATTAAAAGAGGAAACTTGCAAGCAGTGAATAAATAAGCCAACTGAAACCCCTTTTTTCCAGCTGGATGTCAGTGTACTTGAGCTATTTTACTAACTGGTCATACCAAAAAACCCCACATTTTGTTTACCACTGAAATGCAGCCCATCTGCAGTGCAAGGCTGCAGGAAAAGCAAAGAAAAATCTGGGTTTCAGCTGAAATTATGGGATGAGTTTCATGTAGGAAAAACCTTAATAAGCAAACTGGAAGTCGGTCTGGACACCAGGGCAAACACTGGGGCTTTTATCAAATGTTGGGCGACCCTGAATGATTACAAGTTGACAAGCTGGCCTCATTTTTCTCTGTCAGCTGCTGATTTCCAGCATAGAAGACTCGAAGTGTGATACCCCACATGTCCTCCCTCTGCTACATGTGATATGGGATGGGAACCAACGCCCTGGCAGGCTCCAGGTACAGTTCCTAAACCAGAAACATTTCGATTTCCTTTCTGTGTTTTAAATGTCCACTCTTGAAAAGATATTTCATTTTTACGAGACAGATCATACGCAGACCAATGACAGATTTCATTAAGAGGACAAAGACGACTGCGAATACGACTGTGGCTATTTCTTTGGACAAGTTTTCCGTTGTTCCCTTAGAAGTTAAAAAATAAACAAATATGGTAAAGTTCTTCCATTGAAGTCTCTGTGAGCACTGACACAGGCAGATGAAATCTTGCCCACACCGAATCAAATAACTGGCAAAGAAGTCAAAGTTTGTGTGGCACACATACATACACATAAGCCTTAGGACACAGAAAAAGCACAAACCCCTTAGCAAATTGTGCAGCCACAACACCCAGGAATAACATGAAACTAAAAAGAGCAGAACCCACCCAGAGCACTGGCAGGACCCAGCCTTCAGTTTGCTCGCAACTGGATGGATAAAAAGGGGAAATCCACCACCTCATGGATTTTAAAACCACAGTCACAACTTGCATCTACTAATTACTGATACAGCTATAGCTGCTGGGCAGTTTTGAGAACCAGAGGTAGACATCTGGAAGGAGAGAGAATCGCTTCTCCGTCTGTCGCCACCACAGATGGTGCCGAGGCCACGCAGCAGAAGTCCATTTTGTTCTTCAGTGGAATAACAGACGGTTTTGCCACCTACCACTACTTGCTGCCTTGTCAAAGCCTTGTGTATTGTGTGTGGTCTGAAGTTGGGTCACGCAACCAGCCAAAGCCCTCTAACTCCATTTCCAGTTCACATCACTCTAATAGGCCCTCAGCTGGCCTGAGAAATTCCCAAACATCTCTTTCTACAAACAAGGAACTGGGTTTCTTTTGTCTTGCAATCAGGGGAGACAAATTCTCCCCTTAACCACAGTTTAATTTATTCCTTTTGGTTGTTATTGCCTCCACCTAGTACAGCTGTCTAGACTGGGGTGGTGGTGGTGGTTTTTTTTTTCCTTTTTCTTTTTAGTTTGGGATTTTTGGAAGCTGCCTTTGCTTCTTTCCGAAACAAGTTTATTTTTAGTGTCACTTTTTCCATTGGCAAGATACTATGGCTGAGAGCTGCTCTCAGAGGAACTGCTCTGCTTTCAGCATGAAAATGAAAAAAATCTGCCTGGTTGGAGGGCAGGCACAAGAGAAGGCAACCGAGGTAACAGCGTGATGGTCCAAGCGAACAGGGTCCTGCACACATCAATGAAGGTTGGTTGCCGGCGCTGCTGGCAGAGTGCATTGCCATCCGTAAGAGTGCAAGTCCCTTTCAAACCCAAACCTGCTTAACCAAGGAGGGTCATGGCATCTTCTGACATCCTCTTGGACTAATCGCCTCCTTGGATGGAGCTCCACGTGGGAGGATGCTGACAGGACTTGCACCTGCAAAGCCATGGCACTCTCAACTCTTCTGTTGCCTTCCAAGAACAAGTAAACACTTGTCAACGAGTCACCTGTGAGCTTTAAATCATGGGCAACCTTGCCACATGAACCTTCAGCCAGCACTAAATGGTTCTCAGGTGATTTCTTAGGAAAGGGTGTCACAGACAGCTTGCTTTTTTTTGCTTTGTTGTTTACCACCCTACAACCTCCTGGCTGCCTTCTTGCTGCACTGACCTTGCTTGCTCCTGCTCTTTCAGATCAGTATTTATCCCACTCTTTCTCCAAAATATGAAGCCCCTCTGATCTTCCCACGATTTTGCTGGTGGGTGTTTTCAGAAAGCTTCAGCTGAGAAAGGGACAGCAGAGTTCAGCCCCCGAGTCCCCTTCTCAACTGCAGAGTTTAATCCCACTGCAATGGTTGTCTGCTTAATTACCACTCGTTTACTACCTTGCAAAGAGTAAGGGTGCAAAAATCCAACATTACTTTTGTAAAGAAAGAGGTGGACTTGAAATAATTGGATAAAAATAAGACTGGTCTCTTATTTTTTCAGTGTCACTTTTCAGCATCTGCAGCCCCCAGAGCAAAGGTTTCCTAGTTCCCAACATCAGCCCAGCTTCACTGTTGAGCGTGACACAGCCCAAATACAGCAATACCAGGAGAGGAGAAGGAAAGAAAGTAATATATGTTAAAGCAAATCCTGCAGGCTTTTAGACTGGGAATGAAGAGGTGGGGGAGGGCATTAAAACACACACATGCAAAACCCCAGAATTAAGCAAGCGAGACCATTCCAGTTGAGCTGTTTCAGCCATTGTCTTACAACAACTTTAAACCCAATTGCTTCTTTTTAATGAGGTATTTTCTTCCTCTTAACCACCCAAATCTAATCCATGATGTTAGTCCAACTCAGAGAACTTAAAATCAGAACATTGGGGCCTTTCTTAATCCTCTTAACTTGCCAAAGGTTTTCTGATCACACACCTCTTCCTTCCTACTTAAGACTGTTTTTTTTCCACCACCCTTTGTCTTCTGTTTACAGCTGTGAAAAATTAGGATTCAAGCAGTAAAATCTCTACATAACAAATGAGCACTTAGAGATGGCTTGCATGTTTCACTGAAGGAAACCAGGCATATTTTCTTAATTATTTCATCAAATCATATCGAATAGTTTCCTGGGCTCTGATACTCAGGATTTCCTGAGGGACATTCTTTAATCCACAGTCTTTGGTTCTGCTGAATAATTACCTTCAAAAGATAAACCCTGTCTCATGCTATGGTCGCTTTGCACCTCTCACATGATGTGGTAGGTCAATAAAGCTATTGTGGCGGGACAGGATCTCACGTAAAACGCAGGAATCCTCGTCCTACACCTCTTACAGGCCTTCCTGCCTCCTGAAGCCCAGCGTCTCAGGAGAGGATGCAGGGCTTGACCACTGCTGTGGTCTGGTCATTCCAGGGTGATGTCAGGGCTGACTGGACTTCTCATATGAAGAAGCTGGAAAAGATCCGATCCAGCACAGATTGATTTCAGGGCTCACCACCAGACACGTATAAATACAGCTGAGATCCACCATCCCCCTAAACTTGGATCTTCATCAGATCATGGCTAGAGTAGCACAGAAGACTGATACTATTGGGTATCTACAGGATACCATGCTACGAAGACAAGGGAGCCATACTAAAGTGAAAATTGCACATCAAACCCTAAGAGGAATCTGCTGTCCTTCATGAAGTTTAACGACCAGAGAGGGCAGCAGGTGACCTCTGTGATTTTCCAAGCCTAGCCACTTCCTGATTTCACTTAAAACTTGGGAAGTGTTAGAGCTGCTGGCAGAGCACTGGCTCCTGGAGTCATTTCTTGCTGTTAGACTGCACTGAAGAAAACAAGCATACATTAGAAACCCTCCCTATCACATCAGCGCTACATGCTGACAGCATTAGCTGCTTTCGAGATGAACTGCATGATAGAGAGTAGGAAGGGTGCTGAGCAATGCAAGAGCCATGAGTAAGCAATTGTCCAAGGGACAACCCCCGTTATGTCCTGGTACAAATTATGTTTAAAAACAAAAACAATGAGAGACTTCCTTCCTGCCCCTCACTGCATCAATCTTCTTGGAAGTTTTACCGAGTGGACCACTGAGTTGAGACGAACTAGGAGCCAAGCAAAGGGCTTGAACCAGAACATGACCTGGCACCTATCCCAAGTTCCTTTCGAGTTTGGTTAACATTCCCCACCCATCATTTTTCATGTGCATGTGCCACATCACTTCCTGGTTCTGATTTGCCTGCTATTTGCCCCACGGGTAGGGTGTTACCCATCAAGACTCAAAAACCATCAAGTAACCCCTCCTCCCCCTCCTCATAAACCCCACACCCATCTCTGAGGGATCCAAGCATCCCTAGCAGGAAGGAGTCCAAGAATTCTTTATGCACATAAGAATGTCCCCTTGCCACATCATAATCCTGTTTGCTACCAGTGCCACACACTGATGGTCTAGGTCAAACTCCAGATGTTAGTAAACCTCAGTAACAACTGCTCAGAGAAAATGCAGATAATTGGTCTCATACCTACCATTAGAAGAAAAAAAACCCAACAAAATACATGACAAAAGAAAATGTGCAATAAAAAAATGCATCTTGGTTGCTTTTAACATTCTTTTCTAAAAGCTAATTTTAGCTTTACAGCTGGAGCTTAAAGGCAGATGCACATCTGGTATAATCTGCCAACTTCCATGGGTCTGGCCCATAGCACTTCTTTCCTCCTTTGCTGAAAGCAGCCATCTCAGATGGCTTGGGATGCAAAAACGTGGAGGGTTAATTAATGGGGGATTCAAGATGTTTCCCTGTGCTCTTTCAGCTTTGGACAAACGTGGATGATGATGGCCTTACTGTGGTCAGGTGCTGACTGTAAAACAGCTTCCTTCTGTTCCCCCCAGCATTCAGAAAGTGCTTGAGTTGCTCTGTTAAAAAAGCATTGATATTTGGCTTGTTGTCACGAGTTGTTACACCGCCTTTGCTACTACTGTTACTTAAATGTGCTATACTCAGAAGAATCCATGAGCAACAGGCAGAAGATAGTGGTCTGGGATGCTAGCTGTGCTATCTGTAGGTGCATTTCTCCTGTCTTTGAATCACCATCATTACCATATATGCCCTTCAAAAATAGTTTCCAGGCAGATGTTTATATTTTGCCATTGGATTGGCTGCGGTTCTGAGAGGATCAGATATGGTCAAATTCTGCTGCTAGTGCAGATAATGCAAATCCCCAAAAGATAAGCGAGGTCAATTATCTGCTATAATCACAGGAATTACATGCCAAGCAAAGAGTTTTGCATTAAATGAGGAATCACAGTCGTATGAGCTAAACTCACCATTAACCCTAGCAATTGGCAACATTATTGATCAGTGTTATTTCCCAGGGTATTTCAGTCTTTGCTCACTTCCAGCCACGCATGGTTCACGTTATCGGTTTGCAGGAACGTGTTGCTTATCACACTTGCTGCTTCATTGCACGTACTATATTAACACGTGGCATCAGTGGCCTGCTAGCTGCTCCAGCAATGACACAGGATGCAGAACACAAGTTAACAATTTTGGATGCCTGTTCCTATGTGGGAGTCATCACATTCAAATACCTGAAACACAGCATCCACTTCACTACAGCTCTTGATTTCCATGGTGCGCAAAATAATTCTGCTCTGGAAGCCTCTTCGTGCAGTGAGAGCTTCATTGGGCGCCTGAAGGTGAACTGAGCAGGTCACAGCATCACCAGCTTTGGTGATCTTTCACAGTGTATCTACACAGGGATGCAGAACTGCCATTAGCCTTTTTGGAGATATTTTTAAAGCTCTTCAGGACAGATAACAGGGCTCTGGAGAAGTGCTTCTGCAAGTTTGTTGCCCGTGTCCCTCCAGGGAAGGCAGGTAAGACTGAATTTGTGAAGTTTCATACACACCCTGATCTCTGAGCAACACATTCCTCCAGGCTTTCTCTATCTGCTGCCACCTCATTCACTGAGTTTGCATCCCTATCTCCTCACCCCAAAAGCTACATGTCACATGGACAAATACAGTAAGCACCCAGTAGGCCATACCATGGCCAACACTGCCCTGCTCCGACACTTGGGTTCTGCCTGATTTCTCCTACCACAAAAAAACATCCATAGATGGCCGCCTTGTGCCCTTCAATCCATGCTGCCAAACTTTCTCATTACATGTTAGGTTTTAAGTGACAAAGCTGTGAGCGGCACTTATTTATCGTGCTATTTATGGGCAGGAAATTTATAAAACATGTTAAAAACTTTACAAGGAGAGCAAGTCTTTCCAAAAAACTCAGGAGAACAAACTAAGTTTTGCCAGAATTTGGTTGCTTCACACAAGAAACATGGTCTCTGCAGGGCTTTGTACCAGTGAGAAAAGAACAACTTGAAGATGAGGAGTGGTACCTGTCCCTAGTGCACATACTTTGGCAATTAGGACTTTCTCCAAGTTTTATTTTTTAATTTAGTGTCTGTGCATGGCCTGTTTAGGTGAAACAGGCTTACCCTAAAGAGGACAGTCAGATGCTGGAGCCTGCAATAACTTCATTTACAAGGAGAAAGGAGGCAGCTGGAGAAGAGGGGGAGAGGATGTGTGAAACCCTGAACCAGGCGGTTGTTACCCCAGCATTCTTCAAGAAATTGCCGTGGTCTGTATAATGTGGGTAGTTTGGAGCAGTTGTGCAGTAAATATTTTTACCCAAGCATTTTTCATGCTCGAGTTTTAGGTTTTCAGAGGGATATTTTATATTAAAAAAAAAAAGGGGAGGGGGTTTGAAGGAAGATCAACAACTTAATGAAAAAAGTCTGAGATGCAAGAGCAAGGCTATCGCTTCAAGAGTGCTTCCAGATTTACATAAATAACATTCCTGCTGCATAAACATCTTGGCAAAGGCAGAGCATCTAACCCCCTCCCACTCTATTGGCCTCCACTAAATTCTGCAGAATATTAAAACCCCTTGATGGTAACATGTTCTCGGCCAGAAACAAATCATTAGTTTGGATGAGGGCATCAAACTGCATCTGCTCTGTTCCCTGAAGTTCCAAGTGCAAGAGATTTAGTAGGGAGAGGAGAGGATTTCTTTGATAGAGGGATTTAGAAAAACAGCAATTGATATAATTTTAAAGCAGATACAGATATGAAGGGATGTGTCTCTTACAGACAAAGACACATGGGAATGGTCTGGTATAATTAAAAGTGGAGATGGGCTCAAGCTGTGGAGTTTGGAGGTGGATCTGAACACTCAAGATTTTCGGGTCAGAGCTTTTGTTCTGCCCACTACGCACAGCTAAGATGGTCCATAGATCAATTTTATCAAGAGTCAGGAAGAGGTAAATCCAGGCTTATCTCTAAGCAAAAAGAAAAAAAAATATCCTCAGAAGAGGGAAGCTATGAAATACTACAGAGGACTCTACTTGGCTGGAAGAAAGCTGCAGTAAGGGAGCTGCCCTCCATGCTGCAGGGCCAGTTCAGCCCTTGGCATCGAGCGAGCAGAACTTCAAGCGCTCTCCAGCATGCAGCAATAAGGGACTCTTCTGGTCCTGGCTGTTCCTGTCATTGCCAAAACTCCCTGTGAGAAGGCAGCAGAGAGGAGTGGTACAGAAGAAGCTGTTGCCAGTTTTTAATTCACCTCTAGGTTTTCTTGCACAGAAGGAATTATTAGGGGTCAGTTCTACTCTTTCAAGAAAGCACCACATGGCCAAAGCCACGCAAAGCAACTCCTACTCACCAGGGCAATAATTGATTGATCCCACCAGAGGAGGAAATCTCTTTTACCAGTAACATTAATGAAAATTAGGGACAGTTGAGGGTCTTTTTTCTTTTCAATCCAGTCCGTGTCCCTCGGGTTTTTTTCCCCTCCAGAAATGGCTGGCTTTCTGCTTCCTCAGAGGTTCTTCTTTAAGCCCACAAGAACATCCTGCGTGGATCTGCAGGGACAAATGATTTCTTGAAACATACTGGTCTTAATCAAACCTAATCTTTCATGACAGGACAGAACAGCCTGGACAGCTATTAGATTTAGCACAGCTACTCTGAGCAGCACTGTTATGTCAAAATTATGCAACCTAGGCTTTGATAGGCTTTGGGGATTTTCTCAATGGTTCCTTATGAGCCTGTTGGTACCCCTCACATTTCAATGACCACAATATGAACATTAAATGTATTTCCTTTCCCACAGCTGGATACTGTCCCATCTGTTCTGAGACAGCCAAAGTGTCAAGTAAGCCAGACAAGGCAGACAATTTTTCATGCAAATCTGTTGACTTTAGGATTTTTAAATATATGTCTTTTTAATAACCCACAGATTATCTCACAAAAAACCAGGTCATTTGCAAGAGTTCCTCCAGCAGTCCTTGGCATCATTAGCTAACATTGCAACGTACATATATTATTCTCAGAAGAAAACCTGGCAAGAGGACAGAAAGAAATGCCATGTATAGTCAAACTAATGGTTTAGCCTAGGATGTTGTATCTGACAGCGCTCAGTCTGGATGCTTGAGAGGGACACACATAACCCCCTAAACAACTGCAACCTCAAACCACTCTCCAGCTGTGCAGCACAGGTGGAAGGGAGAAAACCAGATTGAAAGCATTGCATCAGCCCCAGGCAGGGGAATCAGGATCTTGTCACAGACATGGGCTCATTCCCTGGCACCTTCATTATCCCTATGCCCTCCTGTGCTCGGGTGGGTAAGTCAAGACAACTCTTCAGATAACGTCTCATGGCATGGGAAGCAGTAGCACCCACAGAATCAGGCCCCAAAACAATTTACACAAAGCCAAGGAAATAACCTGTTAAATCAACCCATATTACAGGTAGCCAGCTCAGTATAAGCATAGAGCTCACAATTAATTTAATTCCAAAAAGCAGCCAATCTCACAGCCTAGGACCAGCCTCTGCTCAGCACGCACTGTGACTCATTTACTCATCAGGTCTCTTGGAGCAAGGTAGGGATTTGAACAAATTAAGTGCCTTGTGACTATGAAACGCTGCACCACAATGACACAGAAAAGCCTTTCTTGCCCCCTGGTTTTCAAACCACCATTTAAATCCCCTTGCTTTTTAATGAGATGCTCCACAATAAAACAGACTGGAAGAAGCAGCTGGCCAAGCATCCTGCAATGAAAGCCAAAGACGATAATTGCCTTCCTACCATAATTTATATGATAAATTTGCTGTCAGCTAGGGATGCAAGACCCCCACCTGGCAGGAGAGGATGGTACTGGGAGGAGGTTGTATACAGTAGCTTCCAGCCTCTAGATTTTGTGCCCCTTTACCAGGGGAGCCTGCTCTGGTTGGCACCCAGAGCTCATCTGGTCTTACCTGTGGTCTGGTGAAGGACCAAACCGAGGAGAGACAGATACCTACCTCAGACAGACAGGTACTTCTCATTCCTTTAAAACGTATGTGGACATTTGACTCATCCAGGTGCAGTTAATTTCTCCATATTTGAAGGCTGATTTAATGGGGCACAGAATAACACTGGGAAGCTCACACAGCCGGGGCAGCAGGACGCTTCCACCCTCTGGAATAACAGGAGTAAAATGGAGCTGGCTGCACTGAAGACCTCTAACTCCTGCTAGCAGCTTCTCATGGGGCAGCTCTGCAATCACAGAGAAGGTGCCTGCCCTTCTAGCACCAAAATTACCATGAAAGAGGTAGTTGTGGGCTATATGTGGAGTAAACAAGCATCATGTAGACCCAAGGCACTGTCTTAGATAAGTAGGCCATTCCCCTTTCCCTAACACATGCTTTTCCTGAGAATGGAGGGACCATAGGTCTCTGGATATCTTGGGAACTTTGCCACTTCTTCCAATTCCCTCCTTTAAAAACAACAACAAAAAAAAAACCCAGAAAAAAACACAGCTTGTTTTCTGAAACTCTGCTTTAAAGAGCTGAGTTTCTAAACCCAAAATGTGTGATGCAGAACAGCTGACTTTATGTAAGACTTGTTATTAGAAACAGTTCATTGTTGAACTGTGATTTCATGAGATGCACCTCGTTCAGAGCACAGGCATATGCACCATGTACGTACATACATGCAGAACAGCCTGGCTAAGAAGCACAGAGTTTGCTGCCTTTAAGTGCCTGGGGCAGATCCTGACTCAGAGATTCCTCCACGTTATTTTCCATGGGAGGAAGCAAGAGTTATTTTGCAGAGGGTCTGAACAGACTAGATGCCAGCTTCTTGCTGGTAAATACCAATTCCAACCTCACTTGCAGTCTCCAACAGATGTTTCTGCTTTTCAGAGTAATGGAAATTTTATGGACCATTTTCTCCTCCTTCTCCTGTTCCCTAGGAGGGAGCAGCAGACCCAAAATGCCCTTAGAAACACAGTGGTCTCCTCCTAAAACACACTTCAGAGCAGTGTCTCCAGCAGATCAGGGAGACAAACCACTCGGTTGTGGATTAGGTTCATCTGGAGAATCAGACATCATCTGCAACCGGATAGTTGCATAAAGGTTTCACTTGTCCAACAGCTTTCACTGGAGAAGCTCAAAATGCCTCCTGAAGGGTGAGCTAGTGGCTCCCAAGCTGGGTAGTGAGCCCAGGGGTACACACAAAAGCGGGTTAAAGAGATTTGGGAACTGCTGCATTATTTTTATGCTCTGGGTTTTGGTTGGCATTCATTACAGCTGGAGAAACTGAGGCACGTGAAGTCATTTGCTGGAAGTTGCACTGAATCAGAGCAGAGCTGGGACTGAATCCACGTGTATGAGGTGCTGGTGTGCTCATTGTGAGACGGCACTTCCTTGGCAAGACGAGCCAAAACACAAACAGAGTGATGGGACAGAGAGAGGGAAAACCTTTGCCAATGTAGACAAAGTACGGAATAAAAGGGACTGATGTGCATGCTGAGAATCCACATTTTCCCTCACCAGACTCTCATGTCTCTGGGCTCACCCAACTGTGTGCAAAACACCGGCATCTCCCCAGACTGCTCAAATAAACCATGCATGTTGTAATGCTCCTTAAGCAAAAACCAAACAAAAGTTGGGGAATCCCATTGACTCACACCTGTTTTAATTATTATTTTTTTAATAGCCCAGGACTTAGTGAATGAGAATATTATCCCATGGGGATTGAGAACATAATGGAAACAGGAAACTCTTAAAAAGCATTTCTGTGGTGATATTATCTCACTGCTGTAGGACACAAGATTTACTTAATTGCAGCCAAGGAAGTTTTAGATTACGCTTTGCAATGTCTGCATGAAAGTCTCGGCTATCGTGGGGACGGCTCCTTGCATGGCTATTTCTTTTAAGATATGTGCCTTTCTCTGAACATATTAACTGGCGGGGATTTGGTGATAATGCAAGTAGGTTCAGAATACTTCAAAGCCTTAAATTAGGTTCAGGGCATCACAACCTATGATAAAGAATATAAAATTGCTTTTTTAGCAGATGACATCCTGCTTTCTCTCAGTGAAACACAAGCCTCTTTTCAATGCCTTGGAGAAGTTTGAGGGGCTAAAAATCCTGTTTCTGGTTCTTTTTGTGTGCATAAATATGACCAAGACAGAGTCAATGCCTCCAGGCACCTCCCCAGCAAAATCCCTCTTAATTTTCCATGCCAATAGTCCCTAGAAAGATTCAAATCCATAAGAAGCCAAATCTCTCTTCACTTAAACTTATAACAGTAAGTCTCCAATCCTTTTATGTGACACACATCATGATTTTCAAAGATGGTCTAACTCCCCATTATCTATGCTTGATTAAGTCCACTTACTGAAAATGGCTATCCTTTTGAGTACTTCATTTTCTGCAGGGTCCCCTGGTACTTGAGCCTTTAACAGTACTTGAACCTAATCCTACTCCCCATCCCTCCAAAAAAAGGCAAAAAAGGGGAGAAAATGGAGTAGAATACTCAGCAGTTTTACACAGCCCTAGATGGGACCAATTTCATCCTAATCAGCATCTAAGAATCCAAGCTCCCTGTACTGCAGGAATGATGGAAACCGAATCACTGCAGGTTTGTGTCCTGTGTCCCCAGTTTTTACTCCTTACACTTCACATTCCTACTCCTGTTGCCGCTGGTGTTCTTGGACCACATGGCCAGGCCACCACGGCTTGCTTAGAGCTGTGTGCGAACCGACCACCTCCAGCACCCCGACTTGGTCAGCATTTGATGGTTGAGGTGACCATCTATGACAACTTGAGCTCCTCCAACCTTGTCTGTGATGGAAACACTACAGCTGGGCCCCCATTATTCACTCATTCGCCAATTCTACTGAAATCTGCTAAGGATGTACATAGTACCTTTGGGACACCCATTCCTTTCTTACTTTGTTGAGCTGGGTGAGTGGGTCCAAACATACTGGGAGAACTGATGGATAGGAACAAGCCCATTTGAAATTGTTTTCATTTTAAGGGAAAACTCAGATCATCTCCTCAGTTCTTCCCTGGAATAGCAATGTCCTGTTTTCTGTTTCAGACCAACTTCTTGTTACCACCATGCGGCCCCAAGGAAATCAGATCAATGACAGGGTCATTCGGTAAGTGTCCTGGCAAGTGACTGTGGCAAAAGGGCAACAATAAATGAGTAACCAGGTCTTTGTATGCCAGGGGCTTCTCCAGTGGACCAGGGAGATACTGGCCATACTTCCAGTGAAGCTGTGCTGAAGGGTGTTCAAAGTAATTGTCAAAACTATACATTAACTTGCCACAATAGAAGAATTGATTGAATGATACCAACTCCAGCCTTTGGAGCCAAGACACATTGTTAACTGAACAACCCCAAACTAAGCAACCCAACTTCCTTGGATTTCTGTTCATTTAGGAAAGATGCAAGGTTATCAAAACAGCAATGAGATGATGGGTTCAACAGCACAAACCCTATACACACATAGGTTGTGTATTACCACATTCCATAGACAATGGGTCAACAGATCACTAGCATAAGCTCTCAAAATCTCCAAGGCAATCATTGCATACCTCTAGACACAACAATTTAGAATTCTGAACTCAAAAAAAAAAAAAAAAAAAAAGGACTAAGTTATAAGAGAGAAAGCGAAGAGATGATTGTGTTTACTTTGTTCTGAAGAGAAAAGCAAAGCTTAGCTTATGTATTCAGTGAATGCTTCTGGATCTATTATTACATCTGCTCTACCAGATTTCCCTGCAACAGTTCCTCTTATTTCCCCGGAACAATAAAAACCATGAACTGCATGCCAAGTGGTGAGTGTCCCATGACCTTCTCAAGCTACTAAGTTTGAAGCTACTGAGAGGTTTTGACAGCTACTATGAAATGATGCAATGAATTATTTCCATGTGCTAACTTTCAAGGTATCAAAAGAGGAACTATCTTTCACGTAACGTAAGAGTAAATAAGGATTAATTTTTCAGCCTCCTTACTTCTTTCCTGATGCTGGAATAGCAAGCTGAAGTGTTTCTACAGCTTCTTCTGTAGACTTGTGTAAACTTCTCTGCCCTTGAACACACTGTCACACCCCAGCAAGCCTTTGATGCTCCCACAGAGGTCACAGAGACCTTAAAGCATTGCCAGGGTTATCTACCAGTGGTTGTCTAGGGTATTGCGGTGGCTATCCACACATTCAGCTGTGTCCAGGAGGGCACCCTTCTGAGGAGCTGGAGGTCTGAGCTTCCTTTCAAAAGGTGACATCACCACACCCCAGCGCTGGTGGTTCTGCTACTGAACAGCCCTTTAAATAAATCTCCGAACAGCTGGAGAAGAGTTTCACTTTTCTTTTTTTCTAGGACACAGTCCAGTAGCTTGGCTGTTGCTGAAGCCAACTTTCATTGGCATTACAACTGGAGCCCCACATTCATTTTAAGCTTGCCCAAGTCCTGTCTGCTGACAACTCAGACTGATCTATCATCTCCTGGCCTCATGTCCATCCTCCCTCCCTCCTGCACCAGCTCTTGCATAGTTAGTGCAAAAAAAATCAAGCCTAGTGCCTACTAGCCTTCTGATGACCACGTGGGTATATGGGTTTTAGTGCTGGCACGAAAGAGTGGGTGGAAATCCATGACTGGGATGAAGAGGGGAAGTTAAACCTTGCCTTTTGGCAGCATCTTGCCTTTTTATCATCTTGAACTGCTCAGAAAATCCCACCTGAGGGGGTGAAAGCACTGGCTGCTTTTTGCAAACTCAAACTTCTGTGAAGTTATGCAAACAAGAAAGGAGTTTGAATGAAGATGTAAGAAGCAAGTTCATTTTTCCAAGCCTCAAAATAAACAAATAAATATTTATTTCTCTTCACACTCCAAACCAAGATTCAAAAAAGATCCTTTCATCCAGTTAATCCAGCCATGTTGCTAACATGAGGAGATATGTCCTACGAGAAAGGCTGCCCTCAAACAGCACATACAGCCATTTTAATATTATCGCTTTTTTTTTAAACCAGATCAGAAATACCTGGGCATTCCTATGGTGGCCTGAGCAGCTTTGCTGCCCTGGATCACAGTTGCATGTCGTCCATCAAAATCCGCAGTGGCTTTACACCAGAAAGACAACACAAAGCTACTCCCTGTCACTGCTGACTACCACTGACCAAAAGTTACCAGCTTATCTAGCAACAAGAAAGCCTATTCTCATTATTTCAGTGAATAACAATCCTTTTCAGTTTCTGCATCAACATCGTTTAAGTTTGTTCTTAAAAACAAAGGACTTTCTAGAATACTGATCATTGAAATACCTCAACACTTGAGTATAGAGCATCAGATCTATTATTAATATAACCTTCATTTAGAGCTACAGTCAGAAATAGTAACAAAAAATGTATTGGAGTAGTTGTTCGTCTGCAAATCATATGTATTTTTCCAAAATAAATGAAGCGTACTCTATTCTCTCCCTCTCAGCTTCCCCTGCCACAACCCCCACAATCAACCTCAAGCAGGGAAGAACAAGCTGTAATGCAGAACAAAACCAAAATAAAATTGAAACCTGATAAGGCCACATTCTCAGGGAGAAGCCATGTGTGAGATATTTTTGCTTAATTATTTCAAGAAATGTATGGCCCCTTGGCTGTCACCAAGGTTGGCCTTGTCAGGCTAATATCATGAACAACTATTGTGCAGACAATCACTAGATACTTCAAGTTTTTTGAGACCCAGCTAATCGGCTCATGTTTCATATTCTTTTTCCAACTTTTACACTGAAATAGAGCCCTTACTGTTTTGTATCAAGCCCTTTTTCTGCTCTTATAGGCATTAGAGAGATGTCCAGTTGCAGAGATGCGAGACTTTGTTGGTTTGCACGCACGCACTGACATTGCTACTGTCACTGGTTCAAAAACAAGTTTTCCTAATGCTTTTCAGTCTCACCAGGCCTATATAGAAAAGGCAGTATGAAGTCCGACTGCAGATAAATAGTGATTGTCGATTATGCCTAAAGAAATAACTCAGCAGGAGGGCATTCCAGTACCTGGGTTTCAGCCTGTCATGCCTCAGTGCCTTGTACATCTGGTTGAGAAGGCAGGTGCTTTCAGTCCTAAATTATACAGGATATTGAAAAAGCACCCACTGATGATATTAGAAAGGGAGCTGTTTGCTTTCCAAATAGATCATCTTTGAGCTGAACTAGGTTTTAATATCTAGAGGGAATAATGACATTATTTTTTCCGCTGTTACACAGTGGAGTACATAACAGACGTTGTTTAAGTAACCTGCTGCGTGATTTAACTCTGCTTCCATAACAGCTTTGATGCTCTTCCTATGGAGAAGGCAAAGGAAAGTCTAGCTCAAACGTGCCAGAAAACCTTACTGTATAGAAAGCCTCCAACTAACTTTATAAGTGCACTAGCAATAACAAAAAAAAAAACCCTCATCCCAAGTCGGAGCTCATTAATGAGCTTTAATGTTTCTAAGTGAAGCAAATTAGAAAGGTAAGGGGTAGGGGAAATCATGACATTACTGAATAAAACAGCAAAAGAGACTTTATCATTAAGTGAGACTTTGCCATTCATGCACCTGCATTAAGAGCAAAGAGCACTTAGCTCTTGGTGAGTCTGGCAAGTGGCATTGCTGAGCTGACCCTGGAAATCAGATGCTTGAGATTCAAAAATCAGGTTAAATCATGGCTTTAGAGTTTAAAAATCCAGTCGGGAACATGCTTGCTCTGCAGAGGACCAAAAATCCTGCAGTAAAACAGGAAGATGATTGCTGGGATTTACTGCTGAAAGTCAATCTAACAAAACTAAAAATGCCTTAAAACAGAAAGTTTGGTTTCCAGCCACTGCCCCACTACGTAGCTGCACAAACAGCCAAGGGAAGGGAGGAGAGCAGGGCAGCTGGGGCAGAGCTCCCTCCGTCCGTACCAGTATGCACATAAATTACAGCATATAGATTTCATCTCCAGAAGCAAGGGGATGTTATCACATACAACAGTAACTGGGCGGAGATGCCAGCACGGCTCTTTCTTTGATACAAACCTACCAGGGACCTGGGGTGTACTATTGCTCGCTCACCCTAAATAATCTGCTTACAGGACACTTGTCCATAAACGTGTACCCAGATTTATTCTGGTAACAGAGTGTGTTACGTGACGCTTCCTGATTTTTTGTGTTCTTGGCTCTCACGGTGTCGCTGTCATGATAACTGCCCAAACTCCTGGGTGGAGGAGCCAGGTAAAACCTAGTTTCTAGTACATACAGAAACAAGATAAACAAAGGCATGCTCAGCTCTTTTCATAAATAGGCAAAACCCACCATAATAAATACTTGTTTAAACCTTATCCCATGACAAAAAGTAATTGCTAGGTGACAGTTTGAGTTAGGGAAAATATGCACAAAAACTAGAAATATGGCATCTACTAAGCTGGCAAACAAAGCTGTTTTGGGGTAGAAATCTGAGTTTGATTAAGAAAGAGAATGAAAGCAGTAATTTGGGTATTTTCCCACTCTTAAAATCAGCGTAGACCTTATTATCACTTTATACTTTAGAGGTAACTGTTCTCAGTGAAGTCAAAGGTGGCATAGTTCATGAAGCTGCCTCAAGATGCTGAAGTTCAACAGAAAGAAAATAACAAATACACCTTTACTGCTGCATCTTTTTCACAATAAGTGATAACACTACATACTTGCATTTATTAGAAGGGTATGATAAAGTAAGCTATACCACAAAAAATACTTCCATTACAACAATAGAAGGACACAACCAATGCATTGCCAGAAGCAAAACCCTAACTCCCTGATGTCTTGCTATGCTAACGTTGATACTAGTCCTGAGCAGTGCAATACAGGACAAATCACTTTATAGCTAGTAAGGAGAAGCTGCTCAGGGTCAACAGCAAGGATGAAATCCCACAAATGAAAACTGAGAAACTTCAGGCTAGCACAGAAATCTGACAGTGCTTTTAGATGGAGAAATACAACAACAGAATGAAGCTTCTGATGGTACAAAAATCCATCATAAGGGAAAATAAAAGAAACACAGAGCACCGCTCTCTGCAAAAGCTTATTCCAGACAGTCCATTCTGGGGAGGAAACATGCCTTGGCGAAGGGAAGCGGGGAAGTCTGCAGTGTTTACAAACAGTATGTGAAGAGGTATCTTGGAACCGGAGCAGTGCGGAATGTCCCTTGAGGAAAGGGAGGGTAGAAAAAAGAAGAAATTTGGTAATTTAACTTCCTGGAATAATGCTTTTAAAATCTTTCTTAACAAGGCATAGATTATGCCTTGTAAAATGTGAAAATAATGCCTCTGACCGTAAAAGGAATATGAAAACCAAACTCATTCTTCCTATGAAGCGCTCACTATGGCAGTTATGTAGCAGCTGCCTGTATAGTTGCACGCACTTGAAAACAAAGCCAAACACAGCTGCCCTGGGTAAAAATTGCATCCTGTGTTGTATTTTCAAGCTAAATATTTAAAGAGGTTGCAGTTTTGTGGATGTATTTCATTTCCTTTGCACCACAGTAGCAATACTGGCATTCCCAACTGATACTAACAAGAAATCAGTCCGGTATCTGTGTTTTGTAAAAGCAGTGTCCTTGGTTTAATGTAGGGGTGGGCTATACTGCCCATCCTACAGGATTATATAAAGAGAATAAATAGATCTTGTAGTTAGTCAAAGAGCAAAAGATAACAAGACCAAAGCTTAGCAACTCAGGTAACCAATTCAGAAAGCTTAAGCAGCTCATTCAGTTCTGCCTGTGTAAGAGCATCCCTCCTGCAGGCACAAGGTAAGACCTTGCAAGCTCATGTGCAAAAAGAACACCCTCTATTACATACTGGAAAATTTAAGATGTCCAATACTCAGTCTGTTTCCAATATAAAGTCTAAAATTCTTCTACACTTAAGCTACCAGCTACTAGTATTATTCTTACTACTAGGTGCTGGAATAGGGATATGACGATTACTTTTTTTTTTTTAAGACTTCTTCATCCCTTAAGCTGGGACTTTCAAACTTCTTAAATCACAGAGATATTCCCATTAAAATGTTTATCCAAGATAAAGACTGATCAGTTTTTTTCTTTGCTTTGTTTTTAAGGTTTCTTTAAGCTACATACACTCTTGTCTACCACTACGCTATCGGCTCAAGTGGCCATCCAGAGAGTGGACTGGACATTCCAAGCTTCACTCCTTGTTACATGTACACATACTTTTCTTGTTTGTATCTTAAAAGATTAATTTCCTCCCCAATGTACATTTAGTTTGTTTATGAGAAACTGTTTCAGTCTGCATGAATTTCCTTGTAGAAGTTTAGAAGAGGTCCTGCCCTCCTATACAGCCTGCTGAACAGCTAGGGGTTAGAGATGAAATTACCCAAACTCCTCCCATTAAACTTTAACTGAATCAAAACAAAACACCCCACTGAACAGAGGCAATAGTGCTTGAAGGAGCAGATGGAGCCTCTGGATTCCAGAAAATATCTTAACCTAGCAACTTGAGTGGCTGACTATATCTGATGGAGGAAAAAACAAACACAAAGAGTCAGGCATATTCATCACAAAAGCCTGTCCCCAGTAGCTGCTCAGGGATGCAGGGAAAACGCCTGTATTTCTTCTGTACTTCCCACCCAAGCATGTTGTTCATTGCTCACATGAATGGCAGCCAGCTCCCAAAATACCTATTAAAGCCACGTGCAGTGAGCCTGCTTCTGCCCCTTTCCCGAGAGCTGTGCCACTTGTTTCCAGCTGAAACCACCTCCTCTATCCCACTGCTTGCTCAGAGGCTGGAATTGCCTGCTCCACTCTGGTTGCTATTCATTTGGCAGCCCATTCCTTTAGTATTGATGTGCTCTTACCGAACTGTGAGAAAAGCTCAAGTCTTGGCCTTTCCCATCCTCAGTCATTGAGGATGAGACATTGTGAATGGTCCGCATTCAGAACCGGCTCGTAAAAGTAAACACAGAGGCAACTAACCTTACAGATAGTGCGAAATCCTTCAGGGTATTTGTCCTGGTTTCAGCTGGGATAGAGTTAATTTTCTTTCTAGTAGCTGGTATACTGCTATGTTTTGGATTTAGTATGAGAATAATGTTGATAACACACTGATGTTTTTAGTTGCTGCCAAGTAATGTTTAGACTAAATCAAGGATTTTTCAGCTTCTCATGCCCAGCCAGCAAGAAGACTGGAGGGGCACAAGAAGTTGGGAGGGAAGACAGCCAGGACACCTGACCCAAACAGCCAGAGGTGTATTCCATACCATGTGACATCATGCCCAGTATATAAACTGGGGGGAGTTGGCTGGGCAGCAGAGATTGCCGCTCGGGAACTAACTGGGCATCAGTCAGTGAGTGGTGAGCAATTGCATTGTGCATCACTTGTCCTGCATATTCCAATTCTTTTATTCTTCTTATTGGCATTTTATTATCGTATTATCATTATTATTTTCTTCCTTTCTGTCCTATTAAACTGTTCTTATCTTAACCCACAACTTTTACGTTTTTCCCCCCTGATTCTCTCCCCATCCCACTGGGTGGGGGGGGAAGTGAGCGAGCGGCTGCATGGTGCTTAGTTGCTGGCTTGGGTTAAACCACGACTGTTCAAAACTAGAACCTAACCATGAAGTGTTGCAAAATGATACTGTGAACTTCATCTGCCTTTGTGCCACAATGGTAATGCACAGTAACATACATGGAGAAAACGACTACTGATGCCATACAGACAGTGGTGGAGATCAGATTAGCTATTGCCCCTAAGAAAAGAACTCTTGCTATTATCATGAGTAATCCTTTGAAAACATCAGCACAATGTTCAACAGCTGTCACAAATGCAGAGAGAACAGAGAATCCAGCAAAATAAGTGATGCTATTCTGCTTTGTAAATCCACAGCTCACCCATGCCCTGAGCATGGCATTTGGCTCTAGAATTGCCCTTCCTTACATCTCAGGAGTTTGTAGTAAAACTAGAAAAGTGATAAAAAAGAGGCAGTATGCAAAGAGAAGAGTATGTGAATGACAACTGAAACTGGAGGTGAAGCATGAAGGCAGCTTGACACATGAATTGAATGGAAAAGATGAAGAAGAAACAATTCACTTTTTTCTCATAACATGAAAAAATTAGGGGAAAACCAATGAAATAGTCAGAAAATGAAAGTATGTTTTCCTGCACAACAGTCATTTGGTTGTGGAACTCACTGTCATGGGATGTTTCGGATGTCAAGGGGCATCTGAAGGGGGGCTTGAAAAGAGCAGAGGAAGTAATGGCAGATGCTGTAGTGACAGCTGTTAAAACACCGGGATGGAGATAAAACAAATGAGCAAGAAGGCATCAGAGATGCTGAGGCATGCCCTCTTCTTATTTTTCTCTAAGTAACAACCACTAGCTACTGTCAAAGTGAGATGGGTGTATTATGAGTGAAAAAGATAAATTAAGGAAGGAGCTTCTGGGAAGGGAGCAGGATGTCCATGTCGCTTGTGCTTGATCCCAGCCAACTGCAGATGGTGCTTGGGACCAGAAAGCTCAATGGTGCTCAGGGGCCTCTTACTCCTACAACTTCCCCCCAACGGGAAAAAATAAAAACTGCATCAATTTTTCAAAGCTCTCGGCATATTCAGTCTCTGTGTTGTCCTGACCAGCCCAAAAGGTGTTGCTGCCTCTTCTAGACCCACTTTTGTTTACTAACCAGCTTACAAGATCAAGGAGCATCTTCGCAAGACGGGGCTTTTCCGCCATTATTTTGCTATTACACATACTTGCACAGTCTGAAATCTGCACTAACTCACTCAACCCTCCGGCACATTTTAGTTTATTTTTTTCAATAATGTATACGAATTCAAAACAACTCTATTTTAAAAACTATTAGCCACACAATCAGGTGGTCTGGTTCTTGGCTTTCTACTTAACAGTATTTTAGAAAGCAACATGGATTGTTCCAAAGGGGCTCTCCTGGAATTTAAGTGCCACGTACAGACCACTGCTTTTCAAAAGAGAGTTTAAAAAAATAAGTTCGACATTTTTTCCCCATTACAAGGTCATTAAACTGTATTAAGCCATTGCCTGACACGCAGGGTTACAGTTTCAGAGTTTTGCAAAAGACTGATTTTAAACTAATAAAAATCAAGGTCCATCCTTGCTACACTTTGGACACTGCCAGAAACCACCAGCACTGCCGCTGGCACCTCACGTTCAGTAGCTGTGCTCTCTCATGGAGCCACCTCTCAGCACAGCCCATTCGTCTACAGTTTCCTGGAACATATTTACACATTCAGCACATGTTTCCAGATCTTGTTTCCTACCCGCTACCTGTTTTAGGGCAACATGAGCCTTACTTACCTTGGCTTTCTTCAAGGCTTTTGCCACATTACCTTACTCTTTCCCAGAGCATTCCTTTGCTCCCATCTCCATTCCTGCCTCCACCTCGTGTACTGAGAACAACCCAGCATCCAATATTTCAGAGTTCTGGTAAAGAAAAACCATGTACCCTAAAATCCTACATGACAACACAGCTAACGTAGTGATAACGAAGACAATACACGTGATGAAGGACAGAACTACCCTGACTGATGAACATCTGCTGGTTCAAAATGAAACTTTTAAAGTTCTAGAAAGATGAGTTTTCTCTACACCTGCAACACCTAGATAATCCCATACAAACCCAGAAGCAGAGCTCGCTGCATGTACCTGCCATCCCCAGACAGGCTGGGATCCCACTTTCAAATACACCACCGGGATTCTCCTGTATGCAGCTCCCCATCCTTTGGGACTGATTTCCTTTGACATTGAGAAGACCCCAATGCACAACATGGATTATGGGCCTTCACTTTCACAAAGGTATTAATTTCCCAGTAAAGAGAACATGACTTAGTCCTAGCCATCTCTCTATCCTCCCTGACCCCCATCCACCCACACTCAATGTCTCCTCATAGGAGAAAATCTGTAAACTCTAAGTCAAACCAGTCAATATCAAGACAATTAGATACTGTTAGCCAACTGATCTTACAATATTGAGACGAGATTAGCTTGCATTTGCCAGATATGCTAAGCACAAAATATTATTAGCATGAGACATTTCACTGGGGAGGGGGTGGGGGCATGTGTTTGTCTTTTAAAGATCCTCCTAAGTGCAATTACCTATTAGCAGTCCAGACAGGTGGGTTCTATCTTAATGTACCTGCAGCTTGATTTCAGCAGCCAGATGAAGCACGTACAGCCCTGGTTTATTTTTATGGTTCTGAAGATCATGATGGCAAGACGTTGGATGCATTACTAAGGTTCACCTGTAGCTCATTTCATTTATGTTCACATTGTGTATTCTTTTTGCCTCTATAATCCTAATTCTTTTTCCTAGTTTCTTTCAGTAGAGGAGCTCAAAACAGCTTACTCTTATGGGAGTATCTACTTCAGCACAAGTGATCCAGGTGTGTCTGCTCATGAGAATCCTTAGTGCTAGAGCAGTTCCACTGTCCTCCCACCCCAGGGTACCAAACCTCGCTGGCTATTTTCCTTACATTTATCACCAGTGAAGCAGATGTGCAAATTCCCTGTCCAGTTTTTGCTTCATTTTAAGTTTGAAATCAAGCAACTGGCAAGTAAAGTCCCTCTTGGTCTTTCAAGTTGTCTATAATATCTAGAAAGTCTCTTGCTGCCTTCCAGCATTGATGCTGGGCCTCTCTCATAAGGACTCTGTCCATGTGTTACAACTGAACCTAGACAAACTCAGCAGAAGGTAACTGAAATGAGTAACCAGAAATCATCTTCCCTGCTATGCAAAATGCAGGAGTCACCCTTCCCAAAAGCTCAGCAATGCAGTCTCCTTCCAAACCACCTGTTGGATGTGCAAGTTGTCTCCTGTTTCCTAATCTTTCCCTCCCTTATGGCATTTTTGCATGTTTCAACACTTCCAATTCATGAGTCCTCCTATAGAGGAAAAAAAATATAAATCTAAACCTAAACATTCTCGTATTTGACGGTAACACAGCTCAGACAATGCTCTCCACTCCCAAAGCGTTAAACCACTCAGTGACCCCATGTTATATTTTTCCCACCTCTTGACCATAGCTCTCAGTCTCCTTCTCTTTCCTTGCCTGTAATTCCTATTGTTGCCTACAGAAAAGTTACCAGAAATCTTCATCTTGAGTCATATATTGCTGTTACTCATCCTTAATCACCTTACACCTGGACTACTGAAATATCTGTTTAAAATATTCCAGGAACTCTCCAGCTCACTTAAGCACTCAGGGTCTGGAATGCTTTGGCCAGAAACATCTCATTTTCCAGGAAATGGATGATATCATCCCATTATGTGTCAGCTGTGCTGCACTGCCCATCATCCCAAGCTTCACAGCTCTCTGCTGATTTACTCTCTCATCCACCCACTTGACTCTAACATTAGCAGACGCAAGAAGTTACAAGAGTTCTGATAAAATTCTGCCATTTTCAAGTACTTAGCTGAAGCCATCAAAATGTACCCCTACACAAGAAGGGTAAGCATTGACCTCCTTTGGGACTCTGGAAAGGTTGTGGTCCCCCAATGTGTTTGACTGATTAAGCAAATCTATCCACCTTAGAATTTCAAGAGATTAACTGCAACATAAGCTTATTGCATGAACAGTTGCTAGTCATAGTTCTGCTCAGCTAACTTCAGGCAAGGTTTGGGGAGAAAAGTAATAATTTGGGGACTGTTTCTTCCACTCAAAAATATTTAAGTCAAACTAATAGAAGGAATCTCTTTCCCTACAAATCTTGCCTTGCCTAAATGCACAGAAGATCGTGACTTTGACCTTACTGCACCAAACATGGTTCTTCTACAGCAAGAGACCTGGGAGATGCAATAAAAAGCCTGTAACACACTTAGACATCTCTTAGTGACCGTGCATTTTGCAAAGCTCACTTTTTCACCCCGCCATGGCCTGGCCAGTGAGTAGCTGATACAAGTCACAGGCATTTTCCAGTATGCAAACTTTGCAGGGCTGATGTGTCTGAGAAGTTTCTGCCAACAATGGCTTTGCTTCTTCGCAAAAGCCCTTCTTTTCAGGGCTTCTGAAAATCCAGTTATGAGAACGGCAAGGACATGGGAACAGATCAGCGAGAGCAGGAAATGGGTTTCTAACTTCTTATCTCACAGGGTTATGTTTTTGGGGGAATAAATAACTAAATAGAGTATATGCATACTAAATTCAGGACAACTACAACGCGGTATTACTCACAAGAAAGCCAAATGTTCTGGGCTTTCCTTACCTAGTAATAGCAGCAGCATCTGGATTCTTGCAAATATACAAAGTGACAGGAAATAGTGGGGAAGCCTGTACATTTTTTATTATTATTTGTGGGGTTTTTTTTTCCTCCTGCAGAAGTGTTTGTGTAGAGAAAAGCATGCCCTTCGATTAGGACAAGGAAGCACTGCATGCTCAGGCAATAGAAGAGATCCTGAACTCTGCTTTTAGCAGGATCACAGATTACATTAAGATCCAGCAAAATATCACTGGAGTGATGAGGAGAAAAAAATGGAAGCGTCACCAGGCAACCAAATTGGGTCAGCGGGGCTGCTGCACTGCCATCCTTCCAGAGAGGCTATGCAGGACAGGAGGAAAATCTTGGGAAAGCCTCGGGGAAGGACCGGAATGGGATAATTCATTCAAAACCATATGCTTCGAGCACACAGTGATCAAGCGTACTAAGTTACATCAGTCACTAATGCAGCCCCTGACAGCTAACCACATGGATCAGAAACATCTCCAGCACACAGCTACACATGGCAATGTGATTACAAGAGTGTTTCCTTAACGTCCCGTTTAAGATGACTGCACAACAACTATCAACAAATAGCAGACTATCACCATATTTCACACCACACCTAAGGCTCACATAAGGACAATCTACCCAGCAGCTGTTTTAAGGAGAGCTTGTTTAAATAATTATTTATGGGTGTATTGAATCCTTCATTTTTTTTGTTTCACCCTTTTGGAAGAAATTTCTTATTTATGCTCCTACTGTCCACAGCTTATCTGGAAAGCTCCCCTGCCACTTGAAGCCAGCTGGTGTGACTGTGAGCAAAACATAATGACTCCTATTCTGGATCAGCTTTTCCAGTCCCACCCTAGAGGTCTTCCTCCTTTATCTCCAACCCTTCCTTACTTCTTTTTAACATCTGGGAAGCTCTCCTGAGGCTCCAGAAATAAGCGCACACTATACATCCTGTTTCTCCACCCCCCGTGACATATTGACATGAATACAGAAAACACATGCTCGAGTATAATTTGTTATCTCATGCAGAGCCATTAGCATCAGCTTCCTTCCCTAGATGGAGTCAAGCTCATAGACAAGTTTTCCAGGTTGCACATGCCACATGTCTCCTTGCTCCTTCTCTCCCTCTCCTCCCATTAGGGACTATCCTTCCTGCTTATCAAGCTCAAGGAAAAAGAGCCAAACTTAGGAGATCTCTTGAGATACCGATCTGCCTGTCCTATAATGCAAAGCAGCTTATTAGAGTCATTTGAACAACTCAAAAGCCATATAAAACCAACACAGATTTCACTCATTCCCCCCAGCACCATAGCACCTTGCAATTCCTAGTAATATAAAGGTAACAGCACTGATGGGACATCGTTTGGAAGCTTTCCAGCCTGTCTCAGCTAAAGAACTGAGGGATTACCCAGGGCTCTCATAGCTTACACCAGACACTGCAGGCACGAGGGATGGGGGAGAGGGATGGAAATCACCTACTCTGCAAACTCAAGGGATAACTTCACTGTGAACCCAACAGATTTATATACCCTATACAAGGAAACTGAGCTTTGACACGCTGGTCAACAAGCTTCCTGTCCTCTGTTTTTTTCAGAAGCTACAGAAACTGTTAATCTCTTCCAGTTCCAGTTTGAGTGGCTGGCTTTTTCATGCAGGCAGTACAGGCTCAATGTCTTCAGCTCTTGAGGTCACTAGGTCAAGACAGTGGGTGATGCAGATGACAATAGAAGAGTTTCCAAAGCTGGGCTATTCTTCGGCTCTTGTGAGATGGTTTTATTCACAACACAGAAAAAGCCTTCCTGATACGGGGAAGCTCCTGGTGAAATCTGAGTGACTTGGTAACATCTTGCTTCTCTCCTGTCTCAGACCCAAGTCAGAAGCCATGGGAAGACCCACTGCCTTCACCAGGCTTTGGCATAAAGCCTCAGAACAGAGAACCAATGGGGATGACGTTTTGGAAGCATGAAGGCAGTGGAACATCATAAAGCACTTACAGCATTTGCATACACATGCTATTTGCTTGCTTATTGCTTCATTTCATAGAATCATAGAATCATTTAGGTTGGAAAAGACCTTCAAGATCGAGTCCATCCATCATCCATGCCCACTAAACCATGTTCTGGAGTACCTTGTCTACGTGCTTCTTGAATACCTCCAGGGATGGTGACTCAACCACTTCCCTGGGCAGCCTGTTCCAATACCTGACAACTTTTTTACCTTTCGGTAAAGAGATTTTTCCTAATATCCAGTCTAAACCTCCCTTGCTGCAATTTGAGGCCATTTCCTCTCGTCCTATCGCTAGTTACTTGATAGAAGAGACCAGCACCCACCTCACTACAACCTCCTTTCAGGTAGCTGTAGAGAGCAACAAGGTCTCCCCTCAGCCTCCTTTTCTCCAGGCTAAACAACCCCAGTTCCCTCAGCCGCTCCTCATAAGACTTGTGCTCCAGGCCCCTCACCAACTCGGTTGCCCTTCTCTGGACACGCTCCAGCACCTCAATGTCTTCCCTGTAGTGAGGGGCCCAAAACTGAACACAGGACTCAAGGTGCGGCCTCACCAGTGCCAAGTACAGGGGAACAATCACCTCCCTGCTCCTGCTGGCCACACTATTTCTGATGCAGGCCAGGATGCTGTTGGCCTTCTTGGCCACCTGGGCACACTGCTGGCTCATATCCAGCCAGCTGTCAACTAACACCCCCAGGTCTTTCTCTGCCGGGCAGCTCTCCAGCCACTCTTCCCCAAGCCCGTAGCGCTGCATGGGGTCACCGTGACCGAAGTGCAGTATCCAGCACTGAGCCTTGTTGAACCTCATACAGTTGGTCTCAGCCCATCAACCCAGCCTGTCCAGATCTCTCTGTAGAGCCTCCCTACCCTCGAGCAGATCAGCACTCCCTCCCAACTTAGTGTCGTCTGCAAAGTTACTGAGAGCGCACTCAATCCCCTCGTCCAGATCATTGATAATGATATTAAAGATATTTGCTGCTCCTAAGTCTTTTTAACACACCCTTTAATTCTACAAAAAGAGTGGATGCAAATAACTGCCTGAAGTGAACTCAAGCAGGGAAGAATCCATTAACCACTGTGCCTATATTAAAAAAAAAAAAAAAAAGAAAAAAATGTTAGAAACCTTCAATAAGAAATGGTGGGTTTAGGGGAAAACCCTTAGGATTCAAGCAGCTGTTGTAAATACACGGCCCTGAGTTACCGGAGCTGGAAGGCAGAATTCAGAACGCAAATTAAAACAGACTGCTAATTAAGAGCAGGCTTCATTATAGAGATTATACATCTTTAAAGATTCTTACTAGGCATGCACTTTTTCATCTCCATGGACAAACTAGCAAGCTACAGTAAAAAACTCACAGTCTGAACCCATTCGTTTCTCGTCTTTCCTGACTCTAACGGCCATTTCACATCTCTTCTGTTTAGTCTAGAAAATTCAGGGTCAGCCTTTGTGGGAGAGCCATGAGAAAGGAGCAGCCGTGGCAGGGCCAAATGACACCGTGCCCCGTCCCCGGCACGGGTGAGGACCGCGCGAGCGGCTGCCAGCAGCAGTCTAGCACTGATTCCCAGGCCTCCGACGGGGCTCCTCGTTCTACTGAGCGGTATGAGAGCTGCAAAAACAACTCGGTCAAAAAATTCCAGAATTGACCTTGTCTAAGCATTATCTGCAAAATCTCCCCCACTCCTTGTATTTTTAATGAAAAAAGTATTTTCAATAGTAGAAATGTCAGGGTTTGGGCCAGATAAACAAGCTATAGAGACTGAGTGCCGAGTTTCATGGATGCAGACTGGTATATAATTAGGGACAAGTACAGAAGTGACTTGTCAGATTTTAACCCTTGAGAAATAAACTCAAATGTTGATGTAAGAAAAAAGTATTTCTCAAGTCATGGCCTCATATTACTCCCATTATTTGCCCTCCTATTGCCACCTGTTATTTTGAGAACTGTTTAAATACAGATAACTGTTTATACACATAACCAAGTGTTATATAAAAGCAGACCTATCATACATGACATTACTTCTCTACTACTAAAAATGTCTTTTGAAAACATACAGTTAGTCCAGTGTAAAGAAACTTGATTTACTAAAATAACTTGACAGCCTGAAATCAGAGAGATTTTTCTGAACTTCAGAGAACTACCTTACTGTTGACCACTGGGTCTCAGCCCTCTATAACTCACGTCCAAAACCAGGTAGACATCTTCTATAGACACATTAGGTTGCTCTTTAAAACTTCTCTTTCAAGACAAGACAATCAATCAAAAGGGAAAAAATAAAGGCTTGCCACATCATCCTAAGTTACTTAAAGAAAAACTGTGGGTATCAGCTATAGTTCAGCAGAATGAGTTATGGAGAACAAAGTTTGAATAACCTGTGCAATCCATAAAGAGTTGGGCAGCCTGTCCTGTGTGACAGCAGCACACAAACAGTAGCACCGAAATAAGCAGCTCAGTACCACAGTTAACCAAGGAAAGGTTATTTATTTAAAAATTGTATCTTGCTCAACTAAGATGAGTGTGCCAATTGTTTTCTTCTGCACCAAATCACTCCTCCAAGAGTAAGCACAGCCCAAGCCTACTCCTAATCTCATCTCCATCTTAATTATTACTTCCCTCTGCACATGCTGACGGGTGCTTTTTGCGTAGCTTACTGAGCAACTTTTGGGGAAAAAAAAAATCTGGTTGGATTTAAAGTCTTACATTAAGGAAAACAAAGTTTTTTCAGCTGAAGGAACCAGTATCTTTGCTCTACAACTTCTCTTCACTTGCACAGTAAGAAAAAGTTCTGATAACTGAATGTAGACGATGTAGCTTCTTTGGAGCAAGACCACATATCTATGATTTACACTGAATTCAGAACAATGTTTGCAAATCTGACAGTAACTTAAATACTAACTTTTGACAAGGGCAACCATAGCTTCTTTTGGCATAAAAAGCCCCGAGATGCAATCAATGACAGTTTTATCCATGCAGATGCACCTCTTCTATATTCCCAATGTAGCTATAAAACTGCTGCTCTTGTTTTCAGCACCATGCACCTTTCTCATGTGATGCTGAGAACAGAGAACAACCATTTTGCTCCTGAAACACACGCAGCATGGGACTGGGAACAGACACATTTTCATCTCTGTATCTGTTGGAGACTTTTGTTCTTCTGAGTTATGCTGTCTCAAAGAAAAAAAGGGGAAAAAAAAGAAGCGTCTTTCTTCTGACTATATATGATCACCATTCAACACGCTATCAAAAATGAAGGCTGAATGTACAAATTCTTACTTAGAAGAACATCAGAAATTTTGTAAAGGCACAGGGAAATAAGTCATCGCATTCAGCCGGCTCCTCCTTCTCTTACCTCCAAATAGAGTAATGCAGATTTCTGCTGGCTTTTTTTTATTTTTTTTCTTTTCTTTTTTCCAATTAGCTAACAGTAATTTTTCCTTGTATGGTAGAGATTCTTACTATTACAGCTATCGAGGACTCAGATCACACAGCATACACCCACGAATGAGTAATGGTGTCATTTTCCATCTGCGATACAGCACAAGAGCCAAGGGCAAGCCACTGACACCAGAGTACTTGGACCAGGAGTTTCAGGTTTGCCTTCTGCTCTTGTCAAAGGCCCACTGTTGAAAGCCTCCAAATAAGACTTTATAAAGAGGCTTTTCAAGGTTCAATAGAAATTCAAATGAACTTCCTTCCTTTGTGATGGATTTCTAAGTCATCTTTTCCAAGGAAGGGGAGAGAAAATATAATCAGAAAAGGGGGTTATTCCTATTCTGAAAGAGGGAGCAGATCTACACTAGTCATCCTTTATCTTGTCATCTTCCTGACCACAGTATTGTGAAAAGCCCACAAGCAGAAACAGCAATAAACATCAGTGAAATACTGTGCTCTTTATATCATTAAGTCCTGCAATAAGGCGGAAGGGAAACCACAGTATCTTTTGACCCAGCCTTTGTTACTTACACCATGCCTTCTGGAAGGGACAGTACACAAAACATTATGCAAAACCAAGTGATTCCTGGTAGCTTAGGAAGAAGTATTCATTATAAGGCAGAAAACTTTCATTTCAGTGTGTCCTTGTTGACTGAGCTGACAAAACCTGAAAGAATCTGCCACAAGACCACAGCTGTCCTATGGTGGGAGGAACACTACATGGGACATCAAACAGTCCTGCTCCCCCTCCCATAAACTTCTTCACTGGGGTACACCGTAGCTCCCCAGACAAGAAAGTTGGATGCATGGGGAGATGGGTGGTGGGGTTGAGGGAAGGTTGTACCTACTCCTGGGTCCTACCAACATACCATTGGCATGCAGCTCGAGTGAAGTTGCAACCTCCAGAACTTGTTGGTGCCCCTCTGAAACAGGTGATGCTGCTGCTCTGCACTGAAACAGGGGTTATCTTCACGGCTTTTGAACTCTTCCCTTTAAGAAATATTTTCTGGGAATTTGCCCATCTGGGAGCTGGCTATCATCACACCAGATATTGGAAAAGTATAGTGCTTCCTAGTGAAAGTTTAAAAAAAAAATACCTAAAACCCTCAAAATGCCTTTTCTCAGTAATTGAAAGGAAGGCCGTGTTGAATTTCTATTCTGCACATTTCCTTTACTTTCCATCTAAAAGAAAGAGTATTTAGATGCAAGGGTGTCAAGCAATATGAATCATCTTTAAAGCATTCAGTTTAATTAGACAAGGATAAAGAAGTTTAAACAGTGTCACTGAAATCTAATTCTCTGTATTAACCTCTGTCATAAAGCAGAAGAGTGAAATCAGTAAAAGTAAAAAAGCGATGGTTTAGCTAAGCTTATTTGTTACAGCCACTGCTCCTGAACAAAGTGATTTTTATGGCCATGAACCTCCATAAGAGCAGAAGTCAAGGTCACGATAGCAATACATCATTCTGGGGGAAGAACTGTACTGTAACCTCTTGTCTGTGCACCACAGGAATAAAAGGCAGCTGTAACTAGCTACTTTGCAAATAAATGCTGCTTAAAAAACATGACGCATCTATGCTGCAGTATGTTCTGGTAAGACAGCTGAGTCAAGCGAACTTCACTGAGCATCAGCTCATCTCCTGTCTTTGCAAGGGATCACACTACACAGAGATCAATAGCAAGTTGTGGAGCTGTATCTGGACTTCATTTACACTCTATAATAAAAACCTAAGTTTCGTAATAGTATACAAAACAGTTATGTAGGGTTTCAATTCAAAGTAGATTCTTTGTTGCAGAATAGTTTACTTTGCTGATGCTACAACATACTGGGGAAAAAGAGGAGAGGACATGGATGAGGACAGGAAACGAGAGATGAGGCTTCAAAAATGAGCTGTGCATTTTCTTCTGCATGAACAGAAAAACATAGCACTTAAATGCAATCTCATTTCAAGATCCAAACAGCTTTATGCTTCAATGAGAGTGTTTCTTCCAGCACCAGCTCTGAGTATGGCTCTTACACAAGGAAAAACTTTATGGGTGAGCAATTAGAGCAACCTCCAAGGTTTCTGCCTACAGGGGCACTTTTGCTTGGAGCACTTGATGTTCTCTTGACCTAACAGATAGGCTGGAGGGGAAAAAAAAAAAAACCAACCAAAAAAACCCCTAAACACGCAAACCCAAAGTCCATACACTTTCAATATACTTCTCTGGGCAACCAAGTGGCATTGCTTCTTCATTATTTCACAAACAAGAGAATCCTCCAAAAAAGGTTTGGTTTTATAGTGCCTTATCAGAATCAAACAGCCTCCGTAAAGAACTGGTGGGTCTATACCATGCAAACATTCAATAAAGAGCATGGTGTAAGAGCTGACAGCAACAAAAACAATGTGGGGAGTGAGAGACACAAAGACTTTTAAGTCTCATTTTAAAGAGGAAGTCTGAACAGTAATCATTTACTATCCCCATGATTATACAAGAAAATGTTACCATCAGCAAGACAAAAGACTGTACAGAGAGACAGCAACATTCCTTACTTCCCAGCTGAAATCAGAAAGACACAACCTGGAAACAAAAGCTTCAGCTCCTCAGCAGTAGGGTAATTAAATACAGAAGTGGCTGAACAGTAAAGGCTTTTCATTTGCCTTCACATGGACCTTAAAGGTGCATTCAAACTTCTTCCCTGAAGATAAACTTTCATCCAGTTATCGGGATAGATTACTTGGCTCAAGTAGATGGAAATCGAATTTCCCTTCTGGTCTCCCACGACCCATTGAAGAAATGGGACCTGTCCACATGGAGGTCAACATTCCCGTAATACTTTTTGCTATCTATTAAGATTTGAGGTCATACCACCTATGGAGCTTTAGAGCAGCGTTCTTGTCTGTACAACAGCTCCGACCACAGCAGAAAGGCCTGGGGAGACTAAGCATGGCACTTTTGCTAGAGGAAAGAGCTACTCCTACTTGCTGGCGAGGTACAGTTTCTGACTCCGAGCCATGGGCAAAGAGTCTTTGTAGTGCAAAGTACAAAGTATTATACAGTCCAGATGTAGCTCATAACAATGACAACCAAATTCTCACTGGAGGTATACAGTTTTGCATGGCATAATTCACTACAAGTGAAAACTATGCAAGCCAAGAGAAAGATAATCTAATTATTTCTGGTTTCTCAGGACTGAAGGTGAGAGGGAAATTTAAAAGCAAACAATGCCGTCTTGCTCAATATGGAATGCTGCAATATAAAGAAGTGAAAATTAAAGCACTGCAAAAAACATGTCAATTTTCAACAGATATGGCACTAACATATTAATATTTCTGACAAGCCAAGAATGTCAGATTTCTAAGCACAATATGAATCACATTAGAATTAAGAACAGCTGAGCCTGCACAACAGATTATGTAAGTATTTATGAAGCACAGGAAATACTCAAAGCCAGCAAGTTCAGCTGTATATATGACTATAACTAATAACTGTCATACTACATGTATCTGATAAAAAGCCACTTTATTGACAAGATAACTACAAATTAACAAAGTACTAGATATGACACTGAACATCTGGCAAAACGTAGAAGCCATTAAAAATGCCCTTTAAAACAAGGGGTCTGGTCTCATTAAAAGCTGTTCTCTTACGAAGGCAGAAGGAAGGCCAATGAATTGCGAAAGCAATTCAAATTCAGCAAAGTTTTTCTATGCTTAAAATGGTAGATTTCAAAAATTTTGGCAAAACATCTTGAGTAGAAAAATAATCAGTGTTGTACCCAAGGTTGGGAAGAAGAAAACACAAACCACAAGACTCAATTAGCAGCAGAGATTATCTGAAGCTATTTACCAGATAAGATTGAAATCACCCGTATCTGGATCATCTTTCAAAGAAGTCTTACTTGGAATCGTTTAAAGTGTTTTCTAATATTGGTTGATAACAACTGATCAGACGCTTACAGAAAGCCACTTAATTTAGTTTACTTGGACATGAACAAATTAAAAGCAGAGTTACAGGATATAGTACTAATACTGCAGATATGTCACTACAAGATTGTGTTGTGTCCTTAGTTAGTTTGATCCATTAAAATACTAACTGGTTGTGATGAGAAAGAAGTTTGCTAAGCTTTTTTGAGTCTTAAAACAACACCACAAGATAAATCAGTGATCTGGGATGAAACATTAGAACTGAAGTAAATGAAAATGCAGGGTAAGATATTTTGGGTTTAAAAAAAAAAGTATTGATTCTTTAGCCAAGCAAGCAGATTAAAATAGAATAAAACCAAAGCATATAGAAGTCCTGAGCAGTATCACAAAAAGTAGCACCACGTTAGATTTTTCACTCAGATTAACAACAGGTCAATAGCAAGCTCAGCTACCCTGCAACAAAGGTGTGATCTTTCCACCCAACAACCACTCGAGGTACACATTACAATTATCACTGCCACCTGAATTATCATCCCCAGTCTCCTCTTCCTCACCACCCTTCCTTTTCAAGCTACTCTGCCTTCGTACGGTGAGTAAATGGCGCAGAAGAGGCTGGCATGGTAGGAAACTAATGCCCCTGAGAGAGGCAAAGAACAGAGGGGACAGCATCAAGACTGACACACTACATCCTCAATATCCCAAAGCTGTGGCGATGGCATGTTCCTCTGATGGAAGAACAGGAGGTGTAAGCTGCTAGACATTTCAAAATGACGATAGCAAATACATTTCAGACAATATCCTACCTCCCCTTCTCAGTCCTGCTCTATACATCTCAATGAATGTTTGCTTTGTATCTGCCTTCACAGCCTCCCATTTTCCTAACCACACAATCTTAGGTCCTTGCTCCTGGCTGCCAGCTCAGCTGCTCACCCTACTTACTCAACTTACACAATTCAATATGTACTCATTCTTTTTGGATTCAGCCTAAATATCCTTCCATACATTTGACCCAGACTCCTTCCCTCTTTCAAATGCCTGCAGAGGTGACTCCATCCACTCCTTGGTGGTTCTGAACACTGCCAAGCACTAGATTTGAGACTGGTGAACATCACCGCTACATGATGCCTGAAATCCTACCATTCAATCCACCTGCTAAGGCTGTCTCCTTCAGAGCGAGGAAGGTCTCATTCCCTACCGTCCTCAGTGACCTGGTGTGGAGGACAGGTTGTAAAGAGGAAAACAAGGTCAGCACTGATAGCAAAGACTAGAGCTGGAAGCAGGCGGGTGCCCATAAATACTAACACCATACGACCTCAAGGTAAGGTGCTCATGGAATCAGAAGAGGTCTGAATTATTTCTTCCAGGTAGAATTCAGATACGTAGGGACAAAAAAACCCTCACGAGCATCAGTCGTTTGTTCACACATGCAAAAGACATAAGGGTAAGCTCCATTCAGTTGTATATCTGCTTTGAATGACTTTTCAGGGTCAATCTCAGAGGTTGTGTAACAGTTTTGTTATGCTATCTCTCAGTGGCACAATTTTACAAACCTGTAATCACAGCACTAAAAAGGTGGGAACATGAGTGCAAATCCCATTCTTTAATTGCTTTGCCTGGTTCAGAGTGGGAACTTCAATTAAAGTCTTCCACTCACCAGGAGGGTGCCTGAACCATCAAAAAACACAGTAATTTTTTCTGGCTCACTAACCATTAAACAGCTCACACAAAGTAGAAAAGGAACAGACTCAAATACTCATGCAGATTATTTTATATTAAGGACATTCAAACTTCTGAGCCAAACAACCCACATACCAAACATTTCTGTAAGATCAAAAGCCACATTTTCTGCTCTCCCTCACACACAATCCCACATCTCAACTTCATCCTCCTAACAAACATCCTGGTCACTTTATTTTCAGACTGACTGCTCTCTAAAAATTACTCGGGTTTCCTAACAGCTATATTAAAACCCATTACAAGATGAGCAATATTCAGATAGCTAGGGCATGGATCTCAAGTTGAGCTGCTTGAGACAGGCATTGCTTAGAAGCCACATTTCAATAACCCGCTAGGCACTCTCTGAGATTTAAAAATCAAGCACTAGATGAGACTGAATCTTAATTTCTATTATCCCTTGCAAATGCTATAGTCAGGTAGTAACAGATGAGAACCTAAAAATCACCCAGAATTGGCTTGTAGCTGAACAGGACGTAGACGTGTAACTTTTCCCAGCCTCAGTTTAGGCGTAGACATAGCAGTGACAAGGGCAGCTCTAACAGTTTCAGCCAACAAGATGCTACTCAAATTCAAAACCTAGTATTTTAAACACATTGTGAATGCAAACTGCTGGCTGCAAGCAAGCATGCATTCAGCAAAGAACAGAAGAACCTGCTGTTACACTGACATATATAAAATTTAATCTGTAATGGCTTTAAAATTAATTAAGCCTTTAAAATAAAATGAGTTTACATTTCATTGCAGATCTACTTGAACTAATCTGCTGTATTAGCGAATAAGCAGATACATTAAGCTTCTCAAGATATAAAATGGACAATCAAACTGAAATGTCTCTCACCAACTCATGAGTAGATATCAAACTATTTAAGCAACTATATCAAAACAGCTGATGTTTTTAGAAGAAAAAAAAATTGTCTATTGGTTGCTTATAAATTTGGCCCCAAGAACAGAATCTCTCTTAGCACTCCTTCACAAAGTGTTTTGCAAATACTTTCCAAAAATACTCTCTTCATTAGGCCATAAAGCAAGGAGCAGGACTGCAAGCTGGCCATCCAAATCAATTATTTGCTCGTTCACACTAGATTAAATGTTGAGTAACCACCACCTTCAGTGGAGTTAATGGTGTAAGTCAGAAATGAGGACAGAATTTAGTATAATACTTCCATTAACTCTTAGTTACTTGTGACAGAACAGGAGATGATCTTCTGATATATTTGGAGAGCACTAAGACTGCAAATAAACTATTTTGGCAAGTCAGAACAGAAGAGTTACAGCCAATTTTGTGGTCTTTAAAAAAGACTAGACGTTCCTTGCTGCACGTCAGTTGTTTACAGACTTAAATTTTCTCTTAAAAGCAATTATCCTTGTATAACCTACTGCCTATAAGCTTGCTTTTCATTCACTGTTCCCAGAACATTTTAGGAGTATTTCATGGATGCTGAGGCGTCTGCAAAACACTGCAACAGATCAAGTCAAAGTCTGGGAAATTCTCTCTCTCTGTAGTACCCATTGCTCTCAAACACTCTTGCTATAAGACTACACAAACTGCACTGTACAGAAAAACCTGGCAAGTTTAGAGAAGGCATAGAAATGCTTTCAGACCCTTTACAAGCACCCTCTGTAGATGTGTCAAACATCCTTCTTGCAAACATGAAGACAAGCCTCAACAGCATTCAAAACTTACCTGGGACCTCACAAACAGCAGTCAGCAGCACTAGAGATCCCAGATGTGGAGGAAACAGCTGGAGTTCCGATTTCTTCACTAGACAGCTGGAGATTTCCCAATAAAAGTCAACGCAGCTTTCGATCCCAACTTTTTGCTGTTCCAGCTGCACGTTGTGGATCCCTGGGGAGTGCACTGGCTGAGGAATTCCTGGTAGCATGGTTCCATAAAGCAATGCATATATCTGATTTGTTTCTTATTATCATGGGATTAAATCACATGTTGAGCTTTACTTTGGCTAATAACGTAAGTCAAGAAGTAGAATCATATAGAAGAGATTCAGTATGCCAGGGATATTGGAAAAGAACAAACTTTAGCCTTTCAATACTATTCCAGTTTCAAAGAACAGTATAAAACCTTTGAGGTGGTGGTAGCCCCAACCAAAGCAGAGGGGAGAGACTAGAGCAAAGAGAATTTAAATGCTTCAGTCCAGGCTGTTTGGGGAAAGACATTGCAGAGCCTGTTCGCTTGTTTTCATCAGATCCATTACGTTTGCTTTCAAAGGTACAAAAGTTTTGTTATACACTATGGTAAAAAAAAGTGTTTTGCCGTATAAAATAAGTACACTTCCTTATCGCACACTTATACCAATATATGGAAAGATGGTATATTCTAAACATGTAATTTGTCAACAGCTTGTAAATCAGGTTTTTTTAAGTAGTAGCATTAGTCATTAATTGTTTTAAACTTAACAAGTGAACACTCAAACAGGAAATATGATACATAAACAGGAACAGTCTTTAACACAGCATTCAGTAAATATACCAGTCAAAGTCTGACCAGTCCGTTAGTAACTATCATCAACAGTTTTAAACACAACTGTTGGTTGTACAGCATATGTACTCCCAGTGATGTTTGTATAGTTTGCTACTGAGCAGTAGAAAACAATTTTTTTCCCCTACTACCCTTTAGCAGTAGTGTCTTTAAATCTATTCTCCTTCCCCTCCAGATTTTCAGGGTCCAAAACCTTACTACAACTTTTGGTTGCACGTTACTCTCATGACTGAAACCAAATGCTTCCAGTTATCACTTGTGTGCCAGGAATATTCATATACATCCCTCTTATTCGACTTTTATTAGTAGTAAATGGACACCAAACAGATTCAACTGCAAAATATGACTTCTATTTGGTTCACTTTTGTATCTTAATCAGTACATTAACTTGACAAGGAAAGGTGAAAATTTCAGAAAACCCTGAAGTGGCTGTACTGGAATGTAAGCACGGAAAACCCAACTACTCATAGCTAAAGATCAGTTTGTTCCCTCTTCTGAAGTCCAGCTCCAGAGTGAGTTTTATGCTCGTATTTACTGGTAAAAATCATGTTACAATTCATGAGACAACTGTACTCCTATTTGTGGGGGCAAATTTGAGTATCAAACACATTACCAGAATGTGCACTGGAGAAAGGAAAAGGAGTAGAAGAGACAAACAAACATTGAGAGAAAATGTGTAAAGTGGTATTATGTTATTAAAACATTACATTAGAAATAAATAGAACATAAACAAACAAACAAACAAAAAAAAGGGTTGAACCAGGTTTAACTTTTTTTCTTTTAAATTTGAGTTGACCCAAAGCAAAAACTTACATCGCAAAGGAAGAACAAAATACATTATGATATTGGTAACAGTGTTGCATGGAAGCTAGACTTGTGGGCAGGTTGCCATGTCATTGGTGACTCTCAACAGATTTTACTGAGAAAGTTAGGATGCAACTTCTTTCATCTAGCCCCGGTCCACCCTGGTAAACATGCTACATACCCTCTCTTGTCTCTGGGTATTTATCTGATGAGTTTGTCCAGATGTGTTCTCTTACGGTTGCCAACTACAGCCAGAAAACTGAATTTTCCACGCTATCCCGAGGAAGCCAGAGTTATTCCAAGTATGAGTGACAATGAATTTAAAAAAAAATAAAAACAAACCCCAAAAGAGCAAAAAAAACCCCACTCAAGAGCTTTTCAAACTAACAAGTATTGTCTATAATGTAAATAGTTTAGAAATATGGTAATTAAATAATCTAAAAAACACTCTTACTCTGCTGTACATTTATAAACATAAATATTTACAAAAAACTTTCTGCTTTGTTTTCAAGGATGAGGTTTGCAGTTTGTTAATGATCAGAGTCTTTTACTCATGTTGATTCTTTGGTGTATTTGCCAATTTTTTAAGGTTTATTAAAAGTGTTCAGCTGTGAATTTTAAGGTAATGGAACTAGGCTACATAACAAGTCTATATTATGCACTTCTCCTTCCACATTCTAGTCTGAATGAAAAACAAAGTTCAGTTTGTTCTTCAAAGTATTTGTGCACAATATTTAAAATCATAAAAAAGACCAAATTCCCCATTATTGAAATTTGGATAGGATTATCAACGAATGATCATACTTCACTCGCAGTCGAGCACATGTATAACTTAAGATAGAGAATGGGACTATTAGTAGGTTGAGACATATGCGCTGTGGCGCTTTGCAGAATCAAGGTCAGAGAAACCAGCTACAAGCGATGGCTTAGAATCGTAAGAAAGGGCAAGGGCTTCCCTCCACCTTGGGGAAGGGAGAGAGGATAGGATGAAAATTAATTTAAAAGAAAGGCTTTTTTACTGGCCTGAACTGTATGTGTGTTCCCTTTAGATGTCAGGTACTTAAAAGAAATAACCAAAAAACAAACCTCAAAGAATAAATAATGGAATTACACATTTCTTCATTAAATAGCATTCTTGTTACCAACAAAATCTTCCATAATTTTCTTCAGTCACAGCAACAGACGGAACAAGTAATTTGCCTTAATATAGATTGCAACTAAAATATATTCTAGATTACCTTAGAAAATATTACTGTAAAAATTCATTGGGGAAGGACATTGGTTTAGACCAACTTACAAATGTAGTGAACAATACTAAATATTTTTTTTAAAAAAGAAAGCAATGTTAAGGTTCTGATCTCATGTCACAAAACTGAAGATTCATGCTTAAAACCTGCCAGTCAATTCTTAACATCTGTCCTGTCTGAGTACTGGAGAGCTTAAAGATTGTAGTGGCTGATCTTTCTCGCTTCAATAGGAGCCAACAGACACCATCACACACACAAGCTCACACACACACCCCCCCACCCACACTCTCAGGTTGTCCCTGCTACAATGCCACCACCGCTACATACAACCTGGAGGAAGCACTATAAAGCTCTACTGCCCCGAGGTGACCACTGCACAGTGTAAAGGTCGGACACACTTGCTTGCTCACACTGCTGAGACATGAACTTTTGGTCACTGCTCAAGCAGGCTGGACTTGAACCAATACATGTTGGAGATAAAAAGGTTCAACATCCCATTACCAATCCTCTGAGCCATGAATCTCCAAAATCACTTATTGTTTGGAAACCTGATGCAATGCCAGGGACAATAGGGAGAGATAATCCTCCTTGCTTGCTGTAGTTCTGGTGCATCCATTAGCGGTGATAAGGTTCATGCTCAAGGAATTGTAGTGCAGGGTTATAAGACATTAAAAGGAACTAGCACAGTTAAATAATATGAGTATACCTGCTTCACCTTGCTTTTCGTATTTTTAATATTAAATATTTTGAAAGTGACAGCGTTAAAAGCCACCACTGTTCCTTTCATCTCCCCGCTTCCATTGGTATAATTGGTACAAAAGTACTCCTGATATTAGAGAGGCTCTTCCAGAGCCAGTAGGATGGCAAAAGAAAAAGTAGAGGACACTGGCAAGAACCTTATGACTCCATAATCCCTTGAAAATAAAGAGAGTGAAACAACTGCACATTTTGGCCCAATCTTTTTTTGATAGCAAGAACTCTTTTTTTTTTATGATCAGAAACAAAACTCTTTAACAGATCTTTTTAACACCTAGTATGAAAAACACATTCAGTAGCCGAATTTCAGTACTCCTTTCAGCTGCTCCTTTCAGATTAATTGCAAAATTTAAACTTTCAATATGAATGGGGCTATTCTTGTTTGAGCACATATAAAATGTGTCTTAATAACTTATGTGCACTTCCCACTCTCTAACCTGAAACAAACTGAATTTCAAAGCAATCAAAAAAAAAAAAATCTATCACTGCTTTTAAAACAAAGGGGTTTGGCCAATTTCTTCTCTTTTTTTTTTTTTTTAAATGGACACAATTTGGCTGAGAACCTGTAGATAAAATTTCAACTGAAAGTGAAATAAAGCAGGTTATACATTCATGAAATTCAGGGAGTAATAACGAACAGCAACCGCTGCATTACTTTCGTAATGTCACGTCAACACCACAGCAAGGCAGCAGTTCCTATTCTCACAAATAATGCACTGAGACTAAATGAGGAATAGTGGGGGGGGAATCACACATAAAGGGAAAATACATCAGAAAGATTATTGCACAGGAGGCACTGTATGAGAAACAGAATACATTGGCTTAAAAAAAAAATAATCTAAATTTGTTTACTCTTAAGTTAATGTAAAAAATACAGAGGCTATGCCTCTTTGTAGTGTACTGTCACTGTTAAAAATAGACTTACAAACAGCCACCCATTTAACAGGGAATGTCAGGAAAGAAGAGGGCCTGAATTTTATGGGCATCGCAACTACAGTAATTAGGAAAAGAATAATATAAAAAGAGCCAATGTATAGACCCTCAAATTGAACAGGATAACTGCATTTTTTCTTTAATTTCCAAATTATATTCATACAGTACCCTAAGACATGTTGATTATCAACTCTTCCCTCTATCCTGCAAAAAACATATGCCCTGGCAGAGACAAGAGTCCCCACAGACAACAGGGCTCTGAAGGTCTTTCTAGGTATCCTTTTGCAGGACTGGTGCCTTGATTTCCAAACTTTATTTTCTTGAATAATTGCTCAGCATGCCAATTCAAACCAACTGCTTCCCTTGAGAGGCTACCTTCCATCTCCACTGCAAGTCTGCACACTTAATGTGAAAACAAACAAACAAACAAAAAACCAACAGCAATTTTTAAAATGTAATATTGTATAGAAAGCTTGGACCTTGTAAACTTGGACCAAGAAACCAAAAATTAAGACCTTCTAGCGTGTGGTATAAAAAACCCAAGGAAGTGTATATCTGCCTTCTGACTTCACAGAAAAAATCAGAATTTGCATAGGATATACTTTGTGCAAGGCAACAAGCCTCTTCAGTATCTGGAATATAACTAATCTTGCTCAGAGTTCTTCTCTTCATGGATATCAGATATCATCAAATTTGTGTTTTAAGTAGTCTTTCATGACCTTGGCAATGGGTAGTTCATCAAGTAGTTTTAGGTTTTGAAGGCCTATACACTGACGGATTTTAATTCGGCATAGATCTTGCAAGTTTCTGGGCTGTCCTGAAAAGACAAAAGGAACACATAAAAGTAAAATGATCACATTTTAAACATACTTTAAGAGATCATTTACTCAGTAAAATCACAGATGTCTGCTGTTTTCTAAGAGGCAGAGGGAAGGGAAAAATTACAAGAGAAAAAGGGTGGAAGTTAATACCTTTCTAATGAACAAGAATTCCATGAAATCAAAGGATGAATCCTAAAAACATTTTTATATACACATAATTTTACTGATGCCAGTGTAAAGTGACATTATCCATGTGAGGATTCCCACAAGGTGGCAACACATGTTTAAGCATTGTAGAACAGCATTAACTCCTCCATTTCACTTTTTGTGGACTTTTTTCTATCCTTGTAACACCTGGGGAAAAAAAACCCCTCAGTCTCACTTCTTTTCAAATATTAAGACAAAAACTTCTACATTCAACTGTAAAGGACTAGGCAGTTTCCTTAGAGAGTAAGGCTTTTATAAAAGTTATTCTAGGATCGTGTGGCAGAGCTAAAGATTGTTTTTTCCCTTCTAATGAAAAGACTAAGCCTTTAGGCTTTGCATGCAGTCACAACCTTGTCAAAGAAAGAGATGAAAATATGAGTTAACTACTGTCCACTGAGGAAAAGATTTGCTGACATCACATGAACTTCACAATTTCTGGCAAGGATTTTCCAAAATAAATCAGTTCCCTTTCAGACTCATTCTTAACAGGAAACTATTTGAAGTTAAACACCTTGAAAAACAGTCCCCCATAAAATATAACATAGGAAAGGTTAATCTAGCCCTGTATCTGAATGGACCCAGCAATGGATCCCAAGGAAGAAAGAGAGAGAAAAAGAGCAGAACAACAGACATTGAGAAATCCTGTCCCAATATACCCTTCTAGCTTTCGACACTGGTGCCTTTGGGCCTTCCTAAACCAGAGATTGCACAGATCTATGTCTTTAATAGCTGTGAATGGCCTGCCCTTTGTAAATCTGTCTAATGTTTTTGAACCCATTCATACTTTCAGTATCCAAAACATCCTGTGGCAACAAATTTCACAATATAATTAGGCATTGGCTGGAAAACTACAAAGTGCTTTTATTTATTTTAGATCTGCTTCCTGGTCACTTCATTGCATGCCTACCATTCTTTGAGTTACCAAAAAAATAATGAATAATTGTTCTCATGCCAGTGACGATTTTACATACCTTTATATTAATCTCCGTCCTCCACTCATGCTCGGTACCTTTTTCCAAAGCTGAAGGCTCTATTTAATAACCTCCCACCACAGGAACTACTCCAAAACTCTGACCAAACTAGCTGCCTGCCTTGGTGCTTTTTCCTCATTCTGGTCTATCTTTTTTGAAATTATCCCAATAATACATTGAAGCTGTGCTAATCAATATTCTGATCATCGCCTTAACTGTGTCATGGCCTGAAAAAAGAAAAAAAAAAAAGGCTTACACAGTTATGGCACCCGATGGCTGTCTGAGTCAAAATACTCGGCACCATGAACAATGTAGGTGCTTGTGCTAGTATCAAGATAATCTGTCACCAACAGAGCAACTTACCACAGTCTTTTATTATCTGTATAATCGTTAATGCTAAAAGACAGTGCTTGCTTTTGCAAAGAAAGGCATGGCGATTTTATTGAGCTGACTGCTTGAATCAATCATTTCTTTAAAAAGCAGTACAAAACAACAAAAGCAACTTTAAATAACTTAGATGGACATTTCCAATTAGCTTTCCTGAGCTGCCACCAATTAAGCAGGACATTTTTGAAAGAGGAAATGCCTTCTGTATGGGGCTCGACGCAGGTAGGCTTTACGGTGGACAGTAGGATGCTCTCAGCTCACCGGGCACAAACCTGTTCAGAGAAGACAGGAGGGTTTTTCTCACCCAAGCTAGCCCCAGAGCTGGCTCCGGAGCCCATCCCTTCTTCCATCCTCAGCAACAAACCTTCTATCAGCTAAACAGACATTGACATTATGAGTTTATTAGACTTTCTTGGTAAGCACAGAGTAAAGAGATTATGAAACTATTTTGTGTTTTCTACTTTGGGCATTTTGTACGTGGTATCAGTTACCCTTTATAGCAAGTTGCTCCTTTTCTCCCCTCTGCGTGGGTTTTTCTATAGAAATGGGCTGACAGACAGGTATACACTGGGATTTATCTTAAGCACTAAAATTATCCAAGGTAAGCTAGCAGAAGTAATGCATGAAAACAGTTTTAAAGAAATTAGATCTGAAATTAAAGAACAGGAAATTTTGAGTTTCCTTCATATAAGTTTAAAATACTTTTATTATACTTATCACCACAGTATCTAAATGTCAATTTATTTTTAATTAAATCCTTCACCATGACTCAGAACACAGATCATTAGTTACTTTGTCCACTGGTGGTTTCTTCTTAGCAATTTTTTTTTTGTTTTCCACCTGAAGGAATGAATTTATACAACTTGGACAACAGCTGAATGCTCAAGCTTCAGGGAAAGAAAGTTACTCTTGGTAAGAAACCAAGCAGAGGAATCTTCATGGTGATAAAGAAATAGTTCTAATGCTTTAAATGTGAATGAAAACACAGTTCAGAAAGGATGCACCTTTTCAAAAGTTAACTGCAAACAGCAGCGTTAGAGGATATAGAGGACTACAGATCTACATGTGTATTTTCTGTAGTAGAGTACACAATAATACAGCTATGAGACACTGATTTCTGGTTTCAGAAATGAATGCCTTTTAATTAACATCCTACGGGTTTTTTGAGAACAAAATGGAACAGACAAAATACCCAGAAGAAATTGGTCATCAGTTAATTAAAAAAGACCTGATTATCAAATGTATGACATTTTCCCCTGATAAGCCTAAAAATATTTCCTGGGAATGTGTTAACAATGGACATTTCCAGTGTTAAGCACCAGTTGCTACATCTAGTGGCTGTTAGTGTCTTAGGTCACGCCTTGCAAATTCCAGGGTTATTAATGCATTTGTGATTTATTAGAAACGGTGTCTAGAACACTTACTCATTCTTGGTTGCATCTGAATGAAAAAGAAAAAAAAAATAAAGGATTACAGACCGATGTCAGTGAACCTTGGTTTGGCAAATGAAAAATGTTATTAGTAATTTGGCAAAGTAAGACAAGTTAAATGATGAATAAAGTTCTGTTTCAAAATGATTAGCAAGTAGCAACTTTTGTTATATCCTGCATCACAAGTTTAGAAAGTTATTTAGGCAAATACGCTAGAAAGGAAGAGAATTAAAAAAGAAAGAAACAAAAAACCTCCACAAACATAAAACATAAGATTGACCTAATTACCACTATCATGCAAAATAGTGACAAAAAACTACTGATCACCTTAAAAGAAAAAACCCAACACATCCCTGATCTGGTCTCAAAGGGACACCTTGATGATGGCTGTGCTGTTATTCTGGAGCAGCCGGGTTACTGTTAGGCTGTTACACAACCCAAGCTACCATCAGGGCAGCAAACACCTGCCACTGTTGTAGAGCTGAAGGTTTGCTAACGTGTTCACAGGAAAAAGTTAGATACTTCAGTTGATTTATTTTGCAAGCTTTATAGCGATAATCAAATAAATTAGAAGTATTAATTACAGGAAAAATATGTTAGTTCACCTTTTGTCTTCCACAGCTTGTGCTATGTGCTGTAATGGAAAGCAGAAATCCCCACCAATGCAATTCTTGTGTATAGTTTCCCAAACATGACAGAAAAGTTTCTTCCAAACAGAAGAAATGTATAACATAGGGTTATAAAATAAAGAGGAATTGCTTTTTGATTTTTTTCTCTCTGGTGGCAGCAGACTTTGGTATGTATAAAATTTAAACATTTTCCTAACTCGATTCTTCAACTGCTAACAAAGTTAAAAGTTCCTGAGGGGGTTTTTTTTCCCCTCCTTAAATAATTAATAATTGTTTTACTTAAATAATGAAATAAGCCTTTTCTATTAATAGATTGGCCATCTCTGGTAAAGCAAGGGAAAAAAAAAATGCATGTTTTAACATGCAAGAAATTATTACAATTAATCCTGAATTTCCACTCAATACTCCATTCCTTTCCGTTCTGCAGTTTCAAGATTGTTCTGCTATTCTATCTGGGATTTTGCTGTTCTAGCCCAGAGACAGGCAAAACTTACATTTAGGATTTACTAGCTATACAAAGAACTGTATGTCATCATTACAACTGCTCCACAGCTTATGCATTTAGACCTGTGTCTGCCTGTTTTTCCTATGCAGACCATGCTCCCCAAGAAATAAAACACTAACTCACCTAATGATCCTTAAATATAGACCTGTTAGGTGTAATATTAGACCTACTACCTCTGACAACACTGATTTTTAGGGACTCTCACCCAGTTTTAAACAAAAGTGTTGTAAAGGTGGAAAGGACGAATTCCTACCAGTCTCCTCCACTGAAGATAGAAGAGCACCTGCGCAAAGCAAAAGAATTATGAGTTGACCTTAACCTGTTCTGTTACCCAAGAGAAAACTTAGGACTAACTAAAATTAATATGGTTGTAGGCTGCAAGAAGATCCTCTCTGATATATTGTTCTATCTACAAAAAAAAAAAAAAAAAAAAAGTACTTTTAAAAGGAAACAATCAGTGTCATTGGTTTGAAGTGGATAGGCAGTTTCTGAAGAAGTCAAAAAATGAAAAATAACATCTGTGACATATTTCAGAAGCCGCCCACAGTTTTCTCTGCAATATTACTACATTCCTGTAGGAAAAAGCTTACAGTGGTATTTCTCAAACTGAGCCTCTGACTCCCCTGGGAATTGTGAAAGGCTGAAAACAGTAGCAAGGAACCATTTGGTAGTTTCTTTTTAGCTACAAAGGAAACTTAAAAATAAGTTTTGTGAAACATTAAAAAAAAAAAGTTGAAACCAGGCTGACATATGGCTGGCAGCAGCTCAGTTCCTCTAGATTATCAGAATAAGTATTTATATCCGTAGTTAGTTATCAAATCCATCCCTTAATTCACAACTATGAAGGAACTCAGCTACAGCCAGCAATCAAATTTAGTTATGATTCTGTTGGCTTGGGGGGGGGGGGGGGGGCATTAAAAAAGGTAAATGAACTTATCAACTGGAAAGTCTCACCCACCAGCCAAGAAACACACTGATGAAGATGCACAAACAGGATCATACTGAAAGGATGCGATCACCTAGTAAATGGCTGCTGCTGAGCTGAACAGGAATTCAGCTGCTCATTGCAATAGGAGTAGGTCTGACAGTTTAGGAAATGCATTGTCTTGTACTCTGCAAAAAACAGCAGCAGAATAACTAGAGAGGATGCTTGGTTTTCCAATATTCAAAATGCCAGAAAAAGCTAGTATCAAGAACCTATAGGTCTGAAATATATTAATATAAGACACGCAGGGCTGAATTTAGAGAGAAAGAGAACTACAGAGTGTTCACTGAGAAAGTGAACAAACTCCTTGAACCAGTATCTAGCTCAACAGCTCAAAGAGAGAGCTTTTAATTCCTTTTAACTGGATATCATACAAGTTGCTTTAAAAGTTCTAGTTTAATTTTGTGTTCAGAATGGCTGTTAGAATACTTGAGCCTGAAGTATGTTTTCATTGCTTTTTGGTGTACTTTGCAATGAAATCCAGATTTGAATATGCTTGTATAAGATTTTTTTTTTTAATATTTTGTTCATTTCTATAAATTCAGTCTTACTGAAACTGCTATGGAAATTCAGGTAAGAATTTCAATACCATAATGTTTATCTATTTTTAGGAGAGAGTAAGTAAAGTGCTCTGAACACAAAGACAGGCTTAAGATGCATTGTCACACTATTTTTACACTGTAACAGAGTACAGCATAGGTGTGCAAATGGCAGCGGGGAGGTGGCTGTACCTTACATGCCACATGTAAAAATATGTAGTTTTAAATTTTTTTTAATTTTTTTTTTTTTTTACATAGGCCTCTTCAAAAAACTCTTCCAAAGTATACATCTGTATATAGCTATACAAAAGCAATTCAACTCCTTAATGTAGAGAGTCAACTGCACTCCGAGTTAGTAGCTATGTTTTTCAGTATCACACTAGGCAATTGTGAGTTGAGAGTTAAACAAGTATTTGAAAGGTACATTCCCCCTTTCTAGAAAGAAAAAAAATTGGGCTGTCTTTATAAAGGTATCAAAAACTATACTGGTTTTAACAAATAGGTACCTGTAATATGCAGAAAACAATCATGACTCAGACAGTATTTGTTTATCACTGATCCAGCTAAAATGAAAACTATAAAATAACCCTCTTACCCTAGTTCCCTGCGTAACTCTGGATGACAAAGCAGACCATTCATTAGCGCAAGATTTCCAGCAGCACCCAAGGAAGCAAGCAGTCAAAGCCTGCAATTCCAGTAAAGTTCTTTTATGTTATAACAAACATGAAGATACTCTTTCCTTTGCAATTATCCACGTAATAAAATATGTAGAAATCTACTTAATTCACTATGACACTTCTGTATTCATAAAACTTTAAACTATGCAGAGATCCTTTTTAAAATGTTCTTCCAGGAAAAAAAAAAAATCCTAGTGAAAAGTTATCTTTATTTAGCAAAGGGATAGAGACAAAGAATGTATAAGGATTTCCTTAACAGGACTTTTGCCTAAGTTGTTCTGCACATTTACAGTGCTATATAAATCTAAAGACAAAATTACACTCTCTAGTCAAAGCCAAAGATTTGCCCTTTGAAAAATTTAAAAAAAAAAAAAAAAGGAATGCAGATGAAATATTTGTAGTTTAATTCATTTGGTGACCTTTAGATCTTGTTCCAGATCTGAAATTAGTTCTTTGATACCTGTTAACATACATGCCATATTACACTATGTGGCCATATCCATTTACTTAGCTATTTGCCTCGACACAGACAAGCAACTTGCACAGCTAGTCATAGACTCTCTTGTCTGCTGTGTTAACTGAACAGTGATTAAATTAAATGAGAGCTATGGGGAGGGGGAAGGGTTCAAGCTTTTTTTATTCCCCTTTTTGAGATCATAATTGAATTTCTAGTATCTTAAAGTTTATTTAAACCTTTAAGTATTTTTCTAGTACTTGAACTTTTCCCTACCTCCAGCATTCTCTTTATAAGTTTTAATATTCTCAAATCCCATTCAACTTCCTTCTTCTTGGAATTATTCTAGGAGCAAAGGAATCTACCTGTAACCAGGAAGAATATCAGACCTTCAGGGTCAAAACCAAAAATCCAGTATCTTCTTGCAGACTCTCAGGGCCAATACCAAGTATTTCTGAGAGCCTGGTTTCTTGCCTGTTATTCACAACTGGGGACCTGCGCTAAAGGCTGATTACAACATCTACCAAAACAAAAAGAAATTCACATATTATGTTTTCTGAGGAACTGAAACTGTACAAATATGTTTTCAGAGTATAAAAAAAAATAGCTACTTATATCTTACATGTAGACTGCTAAATAGTATCCTATTTATATGAAGCATGCAACCACTTTCACTTGAAGACACAGATCAGTTTGATAATTTTCATAATTCACATATATTAATCTTTAAACTTAAAATTTTTAATCTACTGCAAAAGTAAAAACTAATTCCTGTTTTACTATCCAATATACTCTTCAAAACTTCAGATGCACATATAAAACTTACAGCTATGGATTTCTGTATTAAGCACTTAGTATAATGTTCACATAAACAAACTAGAAATTCCCATTAAGCCCTAGAGCCAATGCACTGTTACCAAACACAAGAGATAATTTCAGGAAGACTTACTTCCACTAGAAGAATTCTCTAAAAATTTTGTAAATTTTTCTTCTAGTAAATACATGTTGCAATAGACTCAGAAACAATTCTTCTGCAAAGCGCTACAGCATGACATCTCAGCAATTCCCCGTACACCATCTGATCTAATTGGGAACTCCGCTACCAAAATCCCAGCTCACTCTTTATCCATTTCATCTCTCCTACACCACCTTACTAAAGTGAAAACTGTGGAAGACAGTGTTTGGGTATTTATAATAATGGCAGCAGAGTCTGTTTATAGCTGTTTTGTAAACATATATTCATAATAATTTTGCTCAGAAGCACAAAGCTGAAGTGTTTTTGTCAGCACTAGTCCTCCCTGCTTTCCCAGTTCTCCATCATCACAAATCTGGGACAGTTCCAACACTGTTACATTGGCCACAAATTTAAGCTACTTTTTTTTGTAGCAGAATTTACTTCTCACTTAACATTAAACCCTCAAGGTAAGGAATCTGCAAACTAAAAGTAAGTTACAGTACTGATTTCCAACTTTCTGAATTAGTCTTTAGACATTGAGGAAACACTGAAGCAGTCTAAGCCTTCATGTTTACTGATACATCCTAGGACTGTGAAAGATTGTAAGTCTGGATATTATATCATCTACTAATAACCCTGACGGTGCTCCTATATAGTGAAAGACTCCTAAAAATGAAACCAGAAAGAAATGCGTTTGAATGAGAAGGGGCAGACAAATTAAAACAAAAACTATTAGTTGCTTATATTTCTTATTATCAACTTCCACCTTTCCAAAAATTCTCTTTGGATTTCAGACATGAGCAAAAATAACAACACAAATCATGAAGACAAAAATGAAATTCCAAATGCTTATTTGTGTCAGCGACTGACAACAGATCTCAGCTGCTTCACGCCCAGCCCACACTAAATTTCAGTTTCTTTGCAGAGTATATAGGTTGCTTAATTCTCATTAAAAAATACCACATCCAAAAAAATAAAAGGAACTGTAGGGTGAAGAAAGCATATATGAACTACCCCATCATCTGTAGTGCAAAGATCATCCTAGTTGGATGATGATTTCTCAGGCCATCTTAACATGTTTGAATTGGCAAACTCCTGCTAATTGCTAATCAGCAATTCCTAAATGCTTTAGGCAATACTATAATTACAGAACACTATTATAGCATTCCATGTTCAATGAGAGAGGAAGAGAAAACTTTCAGTAGATCTAGTACACCAAAAACTGATAATCAAAAGTGACCAGAATATTAGGAGCCTAATACTCTTTTTAAATATCAAAAGTCATGATGAGTTAAAATCTCTTTCATATTTCAAAGACATAAACAAAATCAAATCAAAGCTACACAGCACATGAAACCCCTTTAAGTTGCACGAATGAACTATGTCATTTTGTTGTCTGGTGTAGTGGAGAGAAGGAGAAAGAATGTGGGAGAGCAGAAAGTAGCAAAAGCTCTTTTCTGCCCTAGTCATAGTGCCAGATGAAAAAGCCGTCAACTGCAGTGTATTTGCATGGCAATTAACAAAAAAGCAAAAGACACTAAAAAAACTAAAACAACAAAACAAAACCCAAAACCCCAAACATCTTATGTGCTAAGGCCATTAATAAAAATGAGATTTTACAGTTCACTTTTTTAAAATGAATGCTTCCTGTAGATACTTAAACAAAACTAATTTAAATGAAATATACTTAACATTAGCACCTTTGCTGAGTAAGAGATTCCCAGTATCACAATCCCTTCACCTTCCCAGAAATTTTCTAGTGCATTTAAATAGCATCAAGGGGCAGAGAGGAAGCATTTTTTTCTGGGGCTAAATTCAAAGAAGGCTTTTAGAGGACATTGTGTCCTGTGATTAACTTCTCTTACATACATACTTGTCACTTCTTGTAAGAAATCCAGACAGGGTCGGCTACTTCCAGAAATACTTATTGAAACAGCCAGTGGGGTCTGTCCTTCATAGTTCCTTGTGTTAGTGTCTGCTCCGTAATTATATAACATTTGTGCACAAAGCACATCATCTCTAAGAGCAGACAAGTGTAAGGGTGTCTGTCCATCTTCCAATCGACCCAAGTTTGTATCCGCCCCTCTCTGAAGGAACATTCGGCAGTAAGAGTGATTGCTTTTGATCACAGCGTATCGTAACAGGAAACCATTTTGAATGTCGATGTTGGCATTGTGATCCAGAAGGATTTTCACACAGCTTGACCTCTCTCGGATAATGGCCAGCTGAAGCGGTGTAGTACCTTTATCACTGAGCGGATCAACCTCAGCCTTGAACTCCAACAGGAGTCTGACAAATGAGTCTCTGCCATAGTGGGCTGCTACATGGAGGGGAGTCCAACCATCGTTGCTTTTTGCATTAATAATGTCACTTCTATATTCAGACTCCAACATCAAGCGTGCAATCCTCGCTCGGCCATGCATGGCTGCATAATGCAGAGCAGTGAAGCCTCCAATTAAGTCCTTAACTGTGGGATCAGCTGAAGTTAAAATAAAATTAAAAAATAATTAGAAGGCATTACAGTAATCCGGTGCTGCAAAAAAAATAATCAAATGGTTGAAAGTTAGTCTTCTCAGGCATAGCAAGACAGGATTTTTTTGTACTTCAACCTAATTCTTGCTTTCATGAACATGCTATTTTTAAGAAAAAGTTAAATTGTATTTAAGAAAGAGTTACACAAAAATCCACTTTCTCTTTCATATACATATGTTTCCATCTGACAAATAGTTTTCCACATCTTCCTAGCACTCTTAGCCTAATTACTCAAATCTCTCTGTCCATCCAGTTTCCCTCCAGCTCTACAATATTACATTTCTTTCTCAATGTTCAACTTTTTTATTTTCCCTTGTGTTGCTTCCTGGTCTTAAAAAGAAGCATGTGTAGAAACATCTGCTGTCCCAAATTGTGGATGTTTTGTGGTCTGGCAACATTGTATTGTTTTTAGGGTGTAATACTGTATTAGGTAAAATGTTTCTCTGTGGTCTGCAGGATTTCCAAAGCATGTAGGATATATGTTATTTTAGATTATCTTGATATAATCTTTTTTTTATAGATGATGAATCTGTTCTGAATTTATAGTTTTACATTCTTGTAAAATCTTAAATTTTTGTAAGCATCCACTTGTGGAAGGAGTCAGGAAAAATGTTAGTGCAGAATACAAGTGCTTACACAGATTCCCCCCCCGCCGCCCCAGCCCCAAACACAGCACAAAAACTCAGTCTGATTTATGAATTTAAAAATTAAAATAATCAAATCAATTTACTTAATTTGCCCAGGACACCCAAACTTGTAAAGCAAGTGACTATTCCTGTATACCAAATTAATTACCAAAGGAAAGGTGTCTGCCTCGTTACCATTTCTCAGCTACAGAACAAGCCAGGCTGTGAGGTTTCTCCTTCCACCATCCATGGATGCTAAAAGGTACAAACTACAGCCTGGAAATTTGAGGCTCCTTCCTAACCTAAGCGTCCTAGCTGGTAACCAGAGATACTATCTGCACAAGATACTGGCCTTAAGTTGACATGTTTTCAATACTCCTGTGTATCTATCCAAACCACTGCTGGGGTCTGTCCTTCACAGTTGCTTGTGGTGTTGTCTGCTCTGTAATCGTACATTTGTGCACAAAGCACATCATCTATAAGAGCAGACAAGCCTAGGGGTGTCTGTCCACCTTCTACAACCTTGACAGCCCTGTCCTTGCATCCTGGCACATTGAATTCTTTGTAATTTCCTCATCTATACATACTGTATTTAGAAGAAAAGTAGTAGGGAGGGGGGAGAGGGGTGGTAAGAACAGGACATTGTGACCACGCAGGTTTATAACAAACTTGGCTGAAGGCTATTAACACCCACTGCTCATAGACATTGCTCAAGAGGAGCACTTGCTCTCCGGCACCGCATAGAGAGGGCAGAGTTTTCTGCTCGGTTGCCATCACACTCAAACAGGAGAGGGGAAGAGGGTGGGAGATGCCAATTTGCATCTCAAAATTCAGACCTGCTCTAAGTTAAGTTCACAATATAATATAAATTACAAACTAGTTTAGTCTGAACACATCTGAACACACAAAGGTGCTAACACAAAGCAACAGAAATAAGCTTCCCAATACAGACCTACTGTGACCATATCCAGATAACACACCAAGATAGATATCATACCAAAATAAAAGGACTGCCAAGAAAGAGCACAGAATACAGCTACAAAGGTGATCCAACAACTTTAAGGATTTTTAAAAATGTGAAGACTGAGGGGAGGAAAACAAACAAACAAACTCCAACATACAAACTAATGCAGCCTGACGACACAGAGAAATAAAATGCGAGAACTGTCTCTAGTGTATAGAAGAGGAACGTAGAAATAACAAGAGAAAGATTAAGGAAAGTTTAGTCCCTTGGTAGTGACAGCCTTCCTAGTCTTCTGTGAAAAACGTAAGTTTCAGTGCTTTGTAAAGTTACACTAACCTGAGTTAAAGTAATTGACAAAGCATCCATAGGTTGGCAGGAAAATAAAGTTAGTGACTGAATAGGGGGTTCCTAACCTGCACTATGATGATATCCAAAATATAGCAAAGAATCAGTACAACCCACAAAGTCATTAAAGACAAAGATACTATTTCAAAATGATGTTTGCTGCTCCCAGAATCTCTTTCTTCACACTGCTCAGACTATTCTAGATTATCTCCTGACTGGCAATAAATAAAGTGAGTAGCATAAACATGAGAATTAAGATGCCGGGGATGACACATTCTGAGAGGCAGAATCTGGGAGAAAGATGGACATAATGGAAAGAAGACAGCAGCAGCAAGGGCCATGTTCCACAAAAATGTTTAAAAAAAATAAAAAAAATTTCATGTTGTGCCTTCTCTCTTCCATGCTACATAGGGCACGCAAGTCAGTCATTTCTACACCCCGACTGAGGTGCAGGATACTGCCACTAGCCTGTTTATTCTATGCTATTTCCAAATTCAATCAGATATGCCCCAACTTTTGTGTGTGCATGTATATGCATTTTTATACAAGTTGTAACCCAAACCCAACAATTTACTTGCAACATAAGGATGCCCTTTACCTATGGTTTTCAGTACCTTTCCGTGCTTTCCCTACTCCCAAAATTTCATTGCTTTTGACCACTAAAGTGAACCAAAAAAATACTAAGTCATGTAAGAGAAGTGTCTCAACAAGAACAGGAAAAAAAGCTTCTCAGTTGGGGAACCAAGCAACACAAACAACTAACTTGCCAAAAGTAAACCCGGTAGCAAAACCTCACGATAAAAATATTGTCATTCCCATCAAGATTACGGGCTTTTAGTGAACGAATAGTACCAGTCTCCCCCTTGATTAGGGAAACAATTTTAACAAGACCAAAACGTCTGTTGCTATTCAGCCAATGTTTTGCTGCCATCTCCTGGAAAACATTTGAACTTCACAAGGGCTTCTAGCAGAAGTGGGACCTGCATTATGTTGCACACAATTTCCATCCATTCAGCCCGTGTTAGTAAAAGTAATGCTACAAAGCTGACGTTGCCTTAAGAACTTGGGTTGTTGTGGGTTTTTTTGTTTGCTTTTTAAAAGGTTTCAGTATTGGTATCATGCTGTAAAGTAACTCTCTCCCTCTGGAACACAAGCAAGGTAGAAATTAACTGGGAATTATTCTCAGCTTACCTTTCAGAATCTGCAGAGGTATAAAAAAAAGAAAAAAAAAAAGCACCTAGTACAAGCGTATTTAACTAGGAACGGATGAAGCCAGAATGTATCTTGTCCCCATCCTGACTGTCAAAAAATTATTTCTTTTCAAGCTTCCCATTAATTTGGGGAGAGCAGAATCTAGAAACATGAACAGCTGCATTTGGTCACTTCTAATGTTCTTATATAAGGCAGAATACAATGGCATAAACCCTGAAGTGCTGATCAAGGGTAACAAATTACTGCAAACGAGCTCACTTGAGATTGAAAATTTGCAACACAATGATATTCAGTTATTTTATTTCATGTTAAAGTTGGGCACCTAAGCTAGTCATTTAAACTCCACTAATGAAACTCTTTACTAATACTGTAATCTAGAGGATATATAGATTCCCAAGAGTCTAATATTTTACAGTTTCAATTCACAACTCAGTGGGACAGTTTCCCTACTTTCTTGACACCTTCATTAGGTCACTCTACCACAGTCTAATTTGGGAAGCCAAGAAAGCAATGCTTCTGGCTTCATAAAGTACTTTTATTTCAAGCTTACTTCCCCCAACTAGGGCTTAATTCTGACCAGGATGTTTAGAAACATGGCTACATATAGCTTCTGTTTTGAATTTTCTAGGACGACATTGATACAAAAGACCTCCAGCAAAGCTTTCCTGTGCAGACACAGAAACACTTTATGAGCTGGTTTAGGGAGATGAGCATTTGGCATTCTTTAGTTTCTCCCAGATTCTGCGTGACCTTACTAAAATTTAGATACCTTGTAACCAAGATTAAAAACAAATAAATACTTCTGTTTGGTTACTTTTTTCTGTTACTCTTCAATTTCTAGGAGCTTTAGTGAATCATTTCTTCACTTTAATGTAAGTAACCAGAAACTGTCCTGCTCAATTAGTATTGAGAAGATACTGCCAAGGGACAGTTAATAACTACACACTTTCAAGACTTTAGCTTGTTGCAAAGTTAAGACTGGTAGTCGGAGATTAATAAAACATAGTTCTTGTTCAGTGTTGAACTGTCTGTCTCTATATGTCATTTTGAAAATTAAAAAAAAAGTACAATAAAGGGAAAAAAAAAGCTTGTTATGCAAAAATCCAAGATTACTGAAAACTACACTCCCTATTTTTGTGTTGCCTTCCTGTTGAGCTTTGTGACTCTACATTGTTTCTATGGATGGAAAGAGCTGGGTTCATAGCAACTTCACTTTATTAACATGAGACAAATACACTAACAAATTCAAATTCATTATTTTTCATGAAAACTAAGTTTCTCCATGGTTCTGATCAACTTTCTGCATTTCATCACTTGCTAAAGAATATTTATTATCTGACCTATTGCAATAAAGAAGTGCCTGCTTCTTAACTTCTCATTGCTGTTAAGGAGTTTTATTCCGGATTTCGGCAACAGTTTGGCAACACTATTAGCTCTGCATCTAGTTGGTATTTCTGCTGGCTTCATCCCTTAGTCTGGACTGTTGGGTTTTTTATGCATTTCCCCTATCTGTGTCTCCTTGCTCAGCAGATAATAAAAAGCTTCCTCCTGTTCCATCACCTCCACTCAAATCAGCCAATCTGTATGCACAACACTGTCCTCTGGCTCTTTTCTTTGCTGGTAAGCAAAGATGGAAGAGAAGAAAAAAGCAAAAAGCAGGAGGCAGCCAGGTCATGACTCCCATAAGAAGCTACCTTTTATTTCCAGGTCAGCAACCAGATTCCTTCTGAGCCTCCATTAGCCAAAATCCATCTCCATCCCACTACCATGCAAGACTACAACAGTAGTCTTCCAGCATCTCAGATCTGAGGCACAGCACCTATTCTCAGCAACATCCCAGTGTGGTTTGCTCATTCCTGTACTATGAAAATATTTCCAGCTCTGCTGAGCTTCATCACCCTTATAGACAGCCACAACTATCACCAGTTGCCCCTCCCTTCCCACTAACATCTCAGTTCCCTCTTTCCTCCAGAACTCCATCCACTCCCTCACTACCTTCTTTATTACTAATATATACAGTCAGTTCAATACTCTGTTTACCATAAGATTCACACCAGAAAATGACTTTTTCCTTCACCCCAGTATCTTTTTAGTCCACAGGGATTAAGAGCCAACCTCAAAATAATTCACTTCTTGAGAGGGAGAAAGGTGGAGACTATGTGAAGAAAGGTAGACACAAACCTCTCACTAATGAGGCAGGCACAATTAACCTGGCTTTTAAGAGTCAGCTCATGCACTGGTTAATAGCTCATTTGTGACATTATTATGTTTTAAATACTCATTGTCTTTTATACCTCTGTTTTGAGGGAAAACAAGGGAAGGCACAAAACAGTGCCAATTTTCTGAAGGGAGGCTCAGCTACAGGAAAGCTGCTGTAGATGACTAACCCTCACACTATTTGTTACTCAACTTTCTAGTCTTGGTGATTAAACACTATACTGCTTCCAGAACAAGGGTGTTTTATTACAGGCAGTTTTCACGAGGCATCAGATTCAGCTGGTACTTTGTATAGGAAAGAGTAACAACAAAAATAAAAATGAAACACTGCATCAGCATCTATTCAATATCAAAACCTATACAATGAAAATACATAGGAATACATAAGGGTTTTTTTTCTTCAGATCATCTTCAAGTTTACGGAGCTAAAACCAACGTCTTTCGAGACTTACAGCCTAAAAATTTTGAATTATCAAACTGAAGGCTTGAAATTATCCACATATATCACATTTAAAAAGTAGAATTTATTTATTAGAGCAATTTAGTAGCTTTTCCCCCCCTTCCAATAAGGACATGAGGGTTTGCCAGTATTATGTGGTTAGAATCTGTAGTAGGTATATCAATAGGGTACAGTTGTTTAGGCTGTATTTCACTACTGCTCTTAAGGAACATACCACTGATCGTGCAAATACCACAGCCTATTAATGCCATTCAATTTTAAGGGTGATCCATACATCTGACAAATAACGTGGCATACATAAGGGGCCCATATGGCCTCAGATATGTAAAGCATCAAAAAGATAATTTCAGTTTCCTTGGGACTGAAAACATCTTAGTTCTAATTCATTTGATAAGAACAGCACTAGAATAGAGAATGCTGTTCTTTAAGAGCACTAATCAGAATGTGGAGAACATCTACTGATTTTTATTTTTCCTCTCCAGTATCACATTAAAAGATTAAGACTATCCATTTCTAAAACTTTAGGTGGCATTGAAAGAAGATATAGCAAAAAGAAATTCTGACCATACCATTTGACTGGTAATAATTATCACCCAAGTGAGTATATCACTTAAACCGAGAAAACTCAATCAGTTCCTTAAATAAAGCTTTACTACAGATGGATGCAGGAGAGGTGTACACTCAACTGGACTAGCTGACACCAAAGTCCTTGCACAAAGAGTACTGTTTTCATAAAGTTTAGCAGACTCTGTTAAAGCCTACACAGAAACTTAATCTTTAATGCAACTTGTTAACTTGCTTGAGAATTAGGAAACAAACTTCACTAGGATTTCAATTCAAGGACCCGCCTTCCTCTAATAATACCCCCTAACAGAGAAGAAAAGCCTGTAGGGAGTGCTGTGAGTGCATTTAATTTTATAATCAGTTCTTCTGCCCTATGAATATTCTTTTAACAATTCTTAGGCAATTCTGGGGGTGGGGGGGAAGTACTAAGGTATTAAGATACAAAGCTATTACCTCATTCACAGAGTATGCACCAGAAGTAAACAGAGATGAAGTACTACTCCGAGTAAAGAAAAAAAACCAAACCAAAATAAAACCCAGTAGTAGTCTTGATACCTACCCAGTGCTGGAAAGCCCTACAATCCAAATTGGGATAGAAAGCTGTGAGATGGGTATCAAGATTTTTCTCTCCAGGCAACTCACCTCCATGTTCAAGAAAAACGCGGACACATCTCTCTTTCCCTCTTGCTGCAGAGAAATGAAGCAAGGTCCAGCCATTGGCATCTCGACCATTTGGAGAATATCCTTGCTCCAGCATCTTGCGCACGGTGTGAACATCGCCAGCAGCAACTGCAGCCTGAATCTGCAACTCTTCCTGTAGTTCAGGGTTTCTCCGACAGTGATGGTGTAACATCCTAGCTGAATCTGGCTTTTACAGAAGCGTCATGAGGTCATACTAGTCACCTTGAATCAATATAAAGCATGAATAAATTAGGATTGGGACCAGGAAAGAGACATCTAGAAAAAAGTCAGTACTAATGAAAAGTAACGGTAAGATTTACTCTCTGTATGCAGAGCAAAGTGATCTTATATATAGGATAAAAACCAATCTCACTGTTGCTAGCAAAGTCATAATACATGGTTCACATCACTGAACTGCAGAAAAAAGGACACTTACAAGTTATAAACAGTAAACATTTAAAAATCACAACATGGTTAATATCACTATCCTCAGAGATACTGCTTAAATAGATGATCTAAACTGTTGCATGAAACAGCAGTGCATTGCTACAGCAACTGAACTATGATATTCTTTTTTTTTTCCCTAGAAATGTATCACCTCTAAGCTTCAGTGAAGATATTTTCATCTTACTAATGTAATCTTTTCGTGTGACCTACTGCATGTGAATATTAGTAACACTAATGTTCAAACTGAAAACTTTAATTTTCTTTTTCTCCCTTCCTATTTTTTTTTTTTTAAATTAGTCTACTGTCTGTATTTTGGCTTGTGGACCTCTTTATTAGTACACAAAGACTGCAAAGAACTTCTATATTCCAAAAATCAAACACAAAGATGATAATATACAAGACCTGAAAACATTTAAGTGCAGTTAATGTAGTCCTGTCAAACACCATGAGAACATATACCAGAACAATTCAATTTATAATTACCTTGATACAGTGTATGAGAGAGCTGGGCCAAAAGGCTATCTAAAATAGCCATTGTAAAAGAGCCTAGATACAATCACACATTGGGAAAGAACAAATGACTATATTCCATGCTCTGTTTGAAAAGTACTCATCTGTAGTTCTACTTGCTACCCAGCTGGGGACAAGAAAAAAAAAATACAGGTACTTAGGGATTCTTCCACGGTACACAAAGTCTGTTAAATGTTTACATTTTCACATACATTGTGTATCACATCCCATTAACAGGTATTCCTAGAATGGAAAGGAGTATCAGAAGAAAGAGAATAAAAGCAGGGTATAAGAAAGGTAATGCTGAGCAATAGGAGTCTCAGAAAACATTAAAAAACTGTTGCAATGGATATTAACACAGAACTAGAAGATAAAAAAAGATAAAGAAAAGTATAAACTCCTGTAAACTTAATCAAGATTAAAGTACAAGGAAAAATTCTAAAGATGAAAATGAATTTTAAGCAAAACTTAAAATTTACAGCATCCTTGTTTTATTAGGACATCAACCCACATCATCACCTGAGCCTTCTTTTATGTAAATATCATAAGGATTTCCAGATCCTCATGATTTATGGTTTGTCCAAAAGACATTGCAATCAACTCCCCATATCCCACAGGGCACTTGGGTTCTTGTGATCCAGATATACACACAGACAAGAGAAAAGTGAAAACATCAATCACTGCCATCTTTCCAGATAAAGGCATAGCTATCTCTTCAGTCTTTTATAACCTATTTGTGCCCATTGCAAAGAAGTTATTTATCTGCTTCTTGGACAGATATAAACTCATAATTAACAGGTAGCTACAACAACCCTACTTACATTGCAAATATGGAAATTACATACAGCAAATGCCTGTCTGTGACATTTATAAATGCTTCAACTTACCATGTATGGCAACAATCACTATTTCAGCATAGGGTTATGAAAGAAGACTTTTTAGCTCTGTAGGTTATACATGACTTAGATACTGACTTTGTTTTGTTTTATAGTATGAACTCCATTATCTGACACTGGAGTAAGAGGGGATTTACAAACCAGCAACTGCTAACTTAATAGTTCAGCTTTTGCAGCATATTCCAAAAATCAAACTTGGTTAATCTGATGACAATGGAAGTATTTCTGTTGACTCTAATAAGCTTTTGCTAAGCTCTTTTCTAAACTCCAATTAGCCCTTCAGAACATGCTCACCTATAAGACAGTGAGCTTGACTTCATTCTGGATCACACCACTAATAGTACTGTTAATGGAATTCCAACTACAAGAACAAAATCTTTCTTTGGATTTACAGGTGAAAACTGATAGTAGAATCTAACTGATAATGAGTCAGGGGGAGATCCTTCAAAAAACCAAAACCAACCACCAAACAAAAAAACCCAAACAGCGTGCCCCTTTAGCCCTACTTTCTGAATGTGTACAAAAACAAGATATGAAAACTCTTCTCTCAAACTGATAATATCTGATCAAAAGTTAATATAAACAAACTTTCTACTGCCATTTTACAGTCCCTTCTTGTAAAGGACTAATACTTGCAAGATCTCATCTGATCCTGAAAATTAAGGTCAAACTAGTTGCTCAAAATGCTACAGAAAGAGATAGGATGACTAAACAGATGAAGCAAAATGGGATTTCTCATTTAAGGGGCCAGCAGTATCCCCCCTGCAACTATCTATGAAGACAGTTGGTTAAGAAAAAGCAAAGCTCTTGATATCACACTTCTCAGCTGGTGGGTATATTTCTAATGCAGCATTATAAAAAGTTGGCACTGGCCCCATATGTTGCATGTGACTAGCAGAGCTTATTCAAATTAGCTAGTACTAAAGTACATAAGTACTAAAACATACAAAGCAGAAGACAAAGTCAGGCATAAGCAGCTCCTTTTATCACTTGTGCAGTTTCTGTAAATATCTACTCTTCTATCTCACCCCTACGGCGAGCAATGAAATTCAAATGACAAGAATACTTAACCGTAACATTAAAGGTTTCAGGATAGTTCTAGGTACACACCAGCCTTGAAAACATTTTCAGTTCTGCTCCACAGATCATTTAAAATTCCTCTGTTTGCAAATCTCCATTTACAGCATCAATCTTTGGAGAAGGAAGGGAGGACTACTGGAAGTCATTAGCCATTTGGCATTTAATATTTAATGTTTTGCAACTGTAATCAATCTCATTCAGAACACAGTATGGCACTTGGATTGCTACATACTGGCTTTCTCCGTGCAAGTAAAAAAATGAAATGAAGCAGAGGGGGGAAAAAAACATACCTATACGTTCTTGGTTATAATGATTGTATAGTGCCATGAAAATGGAGGACAACAACTACTTAATTGATTTTGCAAGTACAACGGGATAAATTCAATGTGCTTCTGAATTACCTTATAAGAGGTTGTTACTCTTTGATGGATGTCCCACTCTTCATTTTCTTCCCTAGTCATAATCTTGTGTGCCCATGTGTGCCAAACAACCTTCTACCCCTTAAAAAAAAAAAAAAAAGATATTTCTTATTAGTTGCAAGGAGTAAAAGCGAGAGGTTTACTTACTTTTACTTTGTACCTGTGCTAGAATGCTATATTTTAATGCAGTTATGCCAGAAAAGGCCCTGAAGTGTGTTTTCTTTCATTATCAGACAGTCCTCCAGAGGTTGGGGTGGGGAGAGTTTGCTTCTGCCAGGTGAGAAAAAGGCTACAGAGAATATTTTAAGGAAGATAAGAGAAACTAGAAATGTGCTTTCTCTCTGGAGTAAGCCTTGAGGAAATGGTCTAAACTTTTCTCTAAGGATTATGTGTATCTGCTCCTGCCATGGAACAAGAATGGATGCAAAGGTTACAGTAGGCATTTCTGCCTGACTGCTCAACATCTCCCTGTGGGAGTCAGATACCAGGAAAAACCTTCAGGATCCTTTTAGTTCCTCCCAATCCATTTTTGTGGGTTTTTGTTTTTGTTGTTGGTGGTGGTGGTGTGGGTTTTTTTTTAAATCTCGATCCCATCTATGCTTCCCTATCTAAAGGATAAAGCCTGACAACATAAGAGCATTGACTTGTCTGTCCTTCAACTGGACTTCTAGCACCACCAGATAGTTGTCTCTTCCTCACATGATGGATCAGACTAACACACTGTGTTTCACAAACAGGAAAAGATACCTTCACAATACAAGCAATACCACCACCTTAATCTTCACCCTTTTCTTCATACATAAAAACTATCCTTTTAGTATCAAATTTTACTGAACGCCAGTTACAAACCCTATCCAGTTTCCTCCTTCTGACTAGCCCTCCTTATCCTCCTTCCTTGTCATCTGCAGTTAACAGGATCAGTCCCAACATTTCGCCATTTCTCACAGCACTGTTGAGAGCCCATACTCATCAATGTTATTTCATTAATCCTTTGTGCACCTCTGTCTGACCTTTTGTTCACTTTGGCTGCAAGCTTCTCACAACAGGACCCCTTATCATGTGTGAGCACTGCAATAATATAATAAATAATAAAAGCATTAATTACTTCATTGTACAGCAGATCACACAAAACCAACTGTGACTTGTTTCTTCTGCAAATGAGTTGCATCAGAACAATTATATGAACTGTGCAGCTTTTAGCTTAAGTTAAAATTTCTGTCACTTAATGCAACATAAAATCTTGCTTTCCCGATGATAGCTCAGAAAAGGAGGGTGAAAAAAGCTCTCTTCAGCCCTCTTACGCATTTTCCAAAAGCTTTGCTTCCCAAGATAAAACATACAAGGTCTGCAGATACGCTCACAGCCCTGCACAAAATTGCACTGCCGTGACCTAATTTGATCACATTTCTAGCCTTGTTTTTTTGCATAGATGATCAGTCGTTAGTTCACCTTTTTTTTTTAAATTTTTGCATGATTTTCACTTTAAAGCCCACACATTTTTTATTAGCTGATGCAAATTAGAATTGCACTGACTTCACAGACTACAGACAAGGTAACAGATTGCTCCACTAAAAAAGTAACAAGCTTTTTCCCCCCAAAGGAAAATTAGCTGCATATGGCAAGAGTAAGATCTGCAACTTTAATAAAAAGAAGTCATATCTAGTGAAAGTAAAGCTCACTTACTCAATGACTTCACAAAGTTTGCTTAAAATACTAATAATTGTAGTAGAAGCAGCACACTAAATAAAAAACCCCAAATCTTCATTATCTATTGATAATGTCTCATCCTGTCAAAGAGATCTTAGACTTTTCTACATCAATGTGTCACCTTATTAAAGTTATTGCAAACATCATGTGGGAAATTAATTCTGACATATGTTATACCTACTTTAAAGAAAGTTCAAGGTTGGTACTAAAAGCAAGACCTTACAATAAATACAGTATTTTGCTCATTCAGATGAGCTAACAGATAGACCTGATTCCTAAACCCTAAGATTACATATCCAAGAGCAGAATAAGGACCGTAATTTACTGGTGTTAGCCTAACTCTATACAAAAAGGAAAGTGTACCTTGACACGACTTTTAATATCTAGCATAGACCTAATCAGTGTAGATCCTAGTTGTCTGTGGTTGAAGTATTCCAAGACATTTAATCAAATAAACAACAACAACAAAAAAAGAAAGCCCTATGGAATAAGGATAATCACATTAGCATTCATTATTCTCACAACCCACTTCTCCCACCCATTTTGAAACTCGAACAAGCTAAATGTGTTCTCACTCAAATGGCATTTTAAAAATGGTCAATATGTGTTTGACAAAGAAACTAAATGTGACTATCATCTTCATATGTCACTCAGCTTCCTATTTCAGGAGCTCTTCAGACAAGAGAGTAAGACAAACAATCATGTTATTATTTGTGTTCTCATACCACAATCGTAAAGCTTGCAAATAACATGTGAAACGTTAAAATTTCACACAGCCTTATAAACCTGAATATATTTTCTGCTAAATATTCTACGCTAGATCCCAGACAGACATAAACTGAGGTATCCATGTGGCCAAGATGAAAATCAGCATGCAACACATGGGAATTGCTGAGTCCGAAAGCAATGAGTTAACAGTGCATGAATCCAAAACATCACAGAAACTGCTACTTCAAAGGAAAGAAGCCTTCACTCTTCATAAGGAGTCATTAGAAATTACACATTTCTTGTCACAGCTTCTGTAATGCCATCTTGTAGCTTGGACATACTACGTTTAAAATAACGAAAAGAGTTAATCTAAAAGTCCTCCGTCAACTTCAGGTGTTTATAGCACTGCACGATGCTGACTGGCATTGTTATATACTAATAAGCAGCTGTTGTGTTGTTACATTCTGCAGGTGGCTGAAACTGAAGTACAGAGATATCATTTTACCAACTATTATCCATTTCACAGAGAGGTTGTGAGGTCTGACTTTTGGGCCTGACGGAGAATTAGTGAAATCACCCAGCTCAAGTAACTTCAGGTCTGCAAACTGGAGAGCAAAAGAAGAAACCTCAACTTCAGAAAGCACCGTCGAGTCATCAGCTATTAACCATCATCAGAATTCCCACCTATACATTGGCAGCCTTAACCACAAACAGAGCCCAGTGAAGAAAATACTGCAAATCCTTCCAAATCAAGGACCTCAATGCTAGTGCTAAAGCAAGGCCTTACAGATCTTTTTCAGTAGAGAATGCTACATCAGGTTCACACAGCCACAACTCTCCTCCCTCAAGATGTGTGCTGACAAACTGCAGGGAGCTTGGGCTCTGCAGCATGCTTGGAGATCCTCTTGTACCATGCATAAAATACAATCTCTCTTCTAACTTAACAGTGGTGGTGTTACTAAGTTTGAAACAGTAAAAGTCAGATGAAAGCTTAGCCTTAAAAGTAAGTAATAATTCATAGCAAGTGTTAATGTATAAGATTTATGTATTTTAACATGACTTGCTGTCCTTAAAGAATCCAAACACCAATATTTCATAGAGTTACAGAAGCAGAAAACAATGGCTAGTTCAAACCACATTAAAGCAGTCACTTCAGCCCGAATACTTGTAGCACAGCTGATGAACAAAATAAGTGCCTCTTACAGAGTTTATTTCATTCTACAATCTCTGGAAGACTTGTATTTGCTCTGTATTTCTTTTTAATATAGCCTAAAAGAGTCCAAGTGGACAAAATTTGTTGGATGACTTCAGTGGATAAAGCACGTTTTTCACTGCGATAGTATCATTGTGTAAGCAAATGCTGGAGCAACGGAAAACAGCCTCTCAGCGCATTTCCTTTAAGGGTTTAGAATTCACAATAAGGCAAAACAAAAATAAGTATATAGCCTCAAGATTAAAAAAAAAAAGTGCAACTTTATCTAAGGGGCTAGCTATACTTGCAATATGCTGCATTTCTTCCAGAGATTAAGAGCATATCATTTATCTCTATTCCTTGTTTTGACCATGTGCAAATTTCTGCCAGAAGCTAATTCTCCGATTCCTGTGAACTCAATTCCAGTCTCTGCATCTGAATCAAACTTTGCTGCACTGGCATTTCACATTATGAAGGAGCTTGACAAATTAAATAAAAACTTACATTTCCTTCCATGAATAAATCCTAAAGATCTTACAACTTATTGGCACCAAGAGGTGTCCTGTTGGAGTAGCTACATTAATGCAAGCCCCGATGTTAGATGCACTGGATGGGTTGTAAAGAAGGTGTTATAATAAACCAACTTTGGATGAAACATGTGTGCCATAACTGCACTGGTAAGTTTATACTAATGCACATCTGTCTCTCCTATTAGCATAAAAATCCCTCCTGCAATCACACTGGGCATGTCCACATGTTCCACTACTACTTGTGGTGTTGCAGTATGCTGTCAAAATAACATGGAATATTTCTTCCCTGTACTTTCAAAATGCATCTCAGAATTTGTTGCACTTGTGTTACTGGGGGATTTTCTATTTAGTCTTTGACATGCAGCAGCTACTTTTTATCATATGCTAAAGACACCTGTATCAGAAAAATTATCCACCCTTGACCAAGACTGTTGGCAACAGGTACTGCTCTTTCCCCTGCAACTACTGTTAAAAAATAATTTATTGCTGACAATGAAGAACATCCTGGTACAGTCAATGACACCTCTGAAAACACGACAAAGACCAGAGGGACCTATACAGAGGATATATATGCCAAAATAACACAAACTCATCTACATTTGAAATGGATTAGAATGGACTCAAGACAGATGCTGCATTAAAAGAACACGCAGAAACTCCCATTATTTGGAGCACACTAACAGTAGGATACAGAAAAAGGCCGACTGACATCATTCTCACCCCCCCTCCTTCTAGAACCCATCTCTTCATCTTACCACATGAAACAAGCAATTCTCCCTACGAACTGCTCTCCCCCGAAATCGAGCCTTCCTCCTACCAGCAGGATTCAGTTTTTGATGACTCCTTTCATTTTTTTCCCTTAAGCAGCTAACAGCATTATCTTCTTCTGTGATCTCAACCCCCAAAATAAGTACTTGTAAACAAACACCGTGCAATTAAATGAATTTAAATTTTTGCAGCTGCATTACAATACAATAAAAAAAAAATTACTCAGGCAAAAGTTAGGTACGACTAAACCAACATAATGCAATTACCATGACCTCCTCCAATAAAGATTTTAGAATCAGAGCAGAAACAAATCCAGTGTTGCACCCATAAATTTGTGAAAAGGCTTTAAGAAAAGACCCTTTTAACTACCCAGAGTGAAGTAATTTTAAGCGACATTCCTGAAATGAGGAGACACAAAAAACCATTAAGTAGCAATTCATAATCAAAATAATGTTTGCAGCTTAAATTTAGAAAATGACAAAGCGTTACAAGAAGAAAGAGGAACCATACTTCAAATGGGCTTCAGAGCTTTCAAACTTTTAAAGCTCAATAGCAAGTAGGTTTTAAGAGAACAAAGAAATCTAATGCTACCTATTCAAATCCATCAAAAACACAACAAGAGGCCCCAGTCCCAGCCAAACCCTGTGTCTAGGATGGTTCTGAGAGTCTACATGAATTATCACCTTTCTGGGTTTTTTCTGAGCGCTGTTTTCTTTTTTCTGTGTTATTTTGTTCTTTGGAGTCACAATTTTTAATTCTCCTTTAAGGCAGCTTAAACCTGAAAAATAAAAGTAGAACTGAGCCACACAATGACATAAAAGAGAGAAATGGAGAACAAAACCGGTTAATACCAAAGCAACAGCAGGTCGAAATAGGAAGAGCCTTCAAATATTAGGAAGGAAAGGGTTATTTACCTATATCGGCATCTCAACTCGAAAGGAAGGGCACTCTCTCGGGATACTAAAGAGTTGGAGGGACAATAATGGCAGGACCGCTACCCTGTCAAGCCAGCTCCTCCAGGGAATTGAAGTAAAAGATAAGTACTAAAGAATGGGACAGGAAGTAACCTAGAAAGCAGAGCTGCTGGGAAATTAAAATCACTCCCTTGCAGGAGTTCATGCTTCAGGAACCGTCAAGCGCGCACACAGACACACACAGACACACACACACACAAAAAAAAAAAAAAAAAAAAAAGCAAGCCGACCGAGCCCCGGCGCAGAGTTTCAAGGCCCGGCGGCGGGGAAGGCAAGCCAGGGCACCGCCGAGGGCTGGGGAAGCAGAGGACGCGCTCCGGAGGGGCCCGCGGCTCCCCTCCGCCCTCACCGCCCGGGGACACCCCCCCCTCCTTCCGCAGGCATACCCGGGAGCACGGCGGCGGCGGGCCCGGCGCCGGGCGGGGTAGCCCAGAGCCTGCCTACCCCCCGCGGCCGGGGAGGGCAGGGGCGGCGGGGGGCTCAGCACCCGCTCCCGAGGGGGATCGAACGGCGGCGGGGGGGGAAGGGGCGGGGACCCCCCTCACAGCCCGCTGAGGGGGGAGCGGGGCAGAGCAGGCCGGCGGCGAGCCCCGCCGGAGGGGCTGCCCGGTCAGCGGCGAGGGGAAGGCCCCGCGGCGGGCCATGGGGTCGCGGCCCCCCGCCCCCCCCTTCCCTCCTCCTCCTCCTCCTCCTCCCTCCCCCTCTACCCCCCCGCCCCCCGCATGAGGGAGTCTGGGGGCAGACGGGGCTCCGCCACTCGCGGCCGTTACCTGTCTGCCGGCAGCGGGGGGGGGGTGCTGGGGGGGGGGGGGGCCGGCGCGCGCCCGTGCGCAGCCGCCCCCCGCACTGGCGGCGGCGGCGGGGCGGGGGGAGCGGCGGGGCCGGCCGCGGGAGGGGGCCGAGCCGTGTGGGGACACTTTGCACCGAACCGCCCCCCTCGGCTCGCTCCGGGGTCAGCGGGCAGGGATTGACCTCCGCCGCCGCCAATCCGCTGGCGCCGCGCTGGGACCGCCCCCAATTGCGAGCCGCCGCTACGTCTGATTGGGCGCCGGGCTGACGGCGGCTCCGCCCGTGGCTCGTCCCCCTTGCCGTAAGGCGCGGGGGAGGGGGAGGGCTTTGCGACAGGGGAGGGGAGGGGAAAGGGGGCGGCTGCGGCGGTGGCGGTTCCGGCGTTCGGACGGAGGAGAGTTGGGCCTTACGGCGCCCTGTCTCTTGAGGGCGGGTGAGTGGCAGCGGTTGCCTAGCAGCGGTTGCCTAGCGGCGGGGGACGGGGACGGGGAGGGCCTGTTTGCGCGGCGGCTCGGGGTGACTAAGCGGGGCCGCGGGCTTCCAGGTTTGGGGGCGGGGGGGGCGAGGGGCGGGGCCTGGAGGGAGCCGTCTCGTCGCGGCGGGGGGGAAGGGGCGGGGGCGCGGCGGCGCGGGGCGCGAGGAGGAGGAGGAGGAGGAGGAGGAGGCGGCGGGCGGGCTAGGGGCCGTTGGGCCGAGGGGGCGGCGGGCAGGCTGAGGGCGCTCCGGCCTGGCCTGGGTGGGTGAAGGAGCGCGGAGCCCCGCCGGTTGAGGGGCGGGAGGGGGCTGGAGGCAGCGCTGAGGGGAACGGGGACGCAGAAGGCCTCGGCCGGCCTTTAGGCCGGCTGGAGGGGGGTCGTGGAAGCTGACGGGGCCTTCTGGAGGAGAGTGAGGGGGAAGGGGGCCTGCAGGCCCGGGGGGCGGCGCGGGGCTCTGCGCGCCGGCTGGTTTTGGGGCAGTGATTACACACGTCCTCCTGTCACCTCCGTTCCCTGTCAGGGCGGAGTGTCGCGGGTCTTCCCACCAGCAACCCAGTGCTTGCCCTTCTGAAGGGCCAGTGTGAGAGGTACCATAAGTGGCCAGTGAGGTCGGATCGGGTCCGTCTCTTCTTGTCTCTGGTGGCTAAAGATGCTTGCCGAAGAGCAGATAAAGCATCTGGCATGCTTAGGTATCAAAATTAACAGTCAGGGATTGGACAGCTCGCAGCAGAGGTTATTTGCAACCTCTGGGAGGAAATTACATTATTTTGGAGATGCTTACAGTATTTCAGCACTGGACGGAAGCATATTCTTTATTGAGAGATGAGCCTACAAAGTCATTGCAGGTACAAGTAGTCCAAAGTGCATTTTATTTCTTAAATGGTTCAACCATTGCATT